>NC_003280.10:9222500-10472500 GCF_000002985.6 Caenorhabditis elegans | reverse complement strand
TTGAAAGAGAAGCTCTCGAAAGTGTTAAGGCATGTAATGAACATAGATCAATATCTCTGAAGTCAGGTTTCAAGTGATGTGGAGCCAAGTATGATGAGGACAATAACGTAGTGGTAGTTGCTCCTGTCACGACAACCGCCGGAAACCCTATCGCGGCGGCTGCCGTGAAGTCTATTAACAGTCTCCTCTGGTTTTTGTCGTTCTTTATTATGAAAAGGTTTTCTTTTATATACATCAAAATGGGCGGGAAATAGATTGGAATGCACTTAAAGTTGTGGGTGGATACATTCAATTAAAAGATAAGGGGATTGATAAAAATGAAAGTACAAAAAATATAAAATCTGATCCTCTTTGTTGCAGAGGATTAGACAGCTCCAGTTTTACCATAAGCCACCGAAAATATAACAAACAGTTAGTTTTCATTGTTCCAATAAATGTTTCACATGGCATTTAATATATATTTGAATAAATGGAGAGTAAAATTTCATGAAATAAATATATTTTTGCCCGCGTTAATGTGTTTTTTTAAAATTTTAACAAGTAATGTTTTTTCTCTAATTTTTCATATACATAAATTCATTCCTATTTTCTCACCGATTCGATCGAAAGAATGTACGCGCCGGGATATACTCCATATGTTGCTCATGGTTCCCCGTATGGTGCCCCAATGTATGGATCTCCGTATGGATACGGATACGCGTCGCCTGCCTATGTGCAACCAGTTGGACCACCAGTTTATGCTGGACACGGAGGATATTATAATGATGACTGCTGTGGATGCTGCTGTGGAGGATATTACTACTAGCCCTTGATATTTTTTATTATTTGAATAAAGATTTTTTCCCAGAAAAAATAAAGATAAACACTCAAACCAATCTGAACATCCAGCTCCCCACTTACAGCGATCAATAATAGCCACCCATCAAAACTGTCTCATCGTAAAAGGTGCAAGGTATCCCCCACCTATATCTCCTCTTGTCACAGTGGGAAAACGGTCGAACGCTGGTTAACAACCAAATGGGGGCGTGGCACTCAGGCCCGTATATATAAAGACAACCGGAAAAATAAGAATCATTCATTCTGGAAATCTTCCAGTTGTTAGCTACCTAGCTCTTTCTTACTCACAACTTCACTTTCAATTCTCACTGTCAAAATGGAGTACTCTTACATTCCATCTTTCGCCCTTTACAACAATGCTGATATGTTCCAATTCTTCCCTCGTAATAAGCGTCTCAGTACTCATCAGAAATCTTGCCTTGATGAGCATGCTCGGAAAATGGCTGTTTTCATGATGAAGCGACAAGAAGAGTACCGTTACTACGAGAACTTGGCCAATCAGGAACAGTTCTCCGATGATGCCCACTTCAGCGACAATGGAATGGATTCAGGATTCTGCAGTGGAGCGACATCAACTGGACAATCAGCTTCTACATCTCCTGCTCCAGTTCAGCTCATTCCAAATCCATTCTTCGATCCAGAAGCCAAGACTCAATCTCCAGTGAAACTCGTTGACAATCCAGAGCTATTCATGGAATCCAAGAAGAAGTCTGCCCGTATTTCAGCTTAATGTTTAAACATATTCAGTTTCCATTTTTGTGATTTTTATTCTTGATTAATTTGTCGGATCTCATAACCCTCGTAATAATTGTACATTTCAAAATCTCCCTGAAATTCTTTGTGCCGGTTTGTTTACTTTTTTTTTCAATTTTCAAAGAATAAAATTATTCAAATTCAAAACTAATTTTGTGGCAGTTTGCTCAAAAAACACAAATCTTATAAAAAACTACATTTGCAACAAAATTAAAAATCAATTCTACTTACTATTAGAAACGAACAAACTCGCTTGAAACTGAAAATAAGTTTCTCTATTTTTGGAAGACTGAAAACTTTCAAATTACGGTAGTCTTTTATAAAAAACATTGTGAATTCTCATAGTCTAAAGGTCGATTAACAATGATATCATATATTTCTAAATCATAAAGTCCGATATCATCATTGCACCTCCCAAATTTGCAGTTTTTGTATCTGTCTAGCCAACCAACTACGGTTTTCTTTTCCTCCCGCCCCTCATGGACCAAAATTCCGTCAACTATCGGTATTTCCATTTGTGTTCTTATCACTTTTCAAAAAAGATGATAATAGCGAGGAGCAAGTGATGATGACAAGCAATCTAGAAACAAGAAATGGGTATTTAAGAAAGTTTAAATGCTATCGAAAATGTCGAAAAGTTGAAGTTGATCAAAAAATGAGTACACTCGTCATATTTTTAACGTTGGCAGTTGTAGGTGAGGTTTCGACAGTTAACCAGACATGAATTTAAATATTTTTTTTAGGTACACTATGTTCACCGGTTCTACAGAACTCAGCAGCAGTCTATGCTGACCGGGTATGCCAGGGAGATATCAAAAACTTGTGGTTGGACGTAGTTGTAGTTGTTGATAAGTCTCAACTGATGACAAATGCACAGCTCTGGCAGGTTAGTTGTAATTTTTAAAAATCAAAGTTTTTCTTTAATTTGAAAGTTTAAAAAAATCTTAAATTATTTCCCAAATGTCCAAATTAACAAACAATGTTTTTAGGTCAGAAATACCATTACTCAATTATTTGGCTCATCTCGAATCGGTCCAACTAAATACCCAGCGGATCCTCGTAGTACATGTGTTGGAGTTGTGACGTATGATTCCGATGCTACCACAAACGCTCAATTGGACGGACCACACAGTTTCACTGATTTGTACAATGTGGTTCAAGGATCATTGAACAACGTCGATTCTACAAATTCGTCGTATTTGAGCAAGTGAGTTGAGATCTTCATTAAAAAAAAAGTAACTCGCACAAGTTTCAAAACTCACCAACTTTCAGAGGACTTCTGGCGGCTGAGCAAGCACTCAAGAATGGGCGTAGCCGCACATATCGGTTCAACTTTCTGAAAGTTGTTATAGTTTTTGCAGCTGATTATCAGTAAGCTGGAAAGAATGATGTAACATTACTAAAAAGTTAAATTTCAGAGGATCAGGAACCTCTAATGATGCATTCCCAATTGCTAGACGCATGAAATATGACAATACTATTATCATTACGGTAGCGTGCACAACGAATCAAGCAGCATTGGATGGATTAGCACAGATTTCTAGTCCTCAATTCAGTTTAGTGGATGAGATGAATACTTCTAAATTGGTTAAACAGTTGACAACGGCGCTATTGAGCAGTACGTTATATATTTTTACGTTAACTAACTGAAAAATGCATAATGACTATTATGTCTGTGGCATCATATCATTAGAAATCTCTTGAAACTATCTAATTGGAATTAATATGCATTCAACATTCATAGAGAACCAAAGATTGTAATCGTTGGTTGGATGTAACATACCTGGGTAATTTATCACATTAGTCAAATTATAGTTGAGTACGAATTCAAACAACAACTATTTCAGTCAACTGCTTCTGCCCAGAAAACTGGGTTCAGTTTACTGGCAACGGAACTCAATACGGAGTTTGTCTTCGAGGATTTACTGCAACTGGCGGAAGTTACGGTTACCAACATGCCATCGATTATTGTGCCAGTGAAGTTAAAAATGCTCACTTAGCAAATGAGTTCAGTCAGGCCAAACACGATTTTATGCAAAGTGAGATTAAACTTCAAAAACTAAGCATTTCAGCAAAATTACCTATAAATTAATTTCCAGTTCTCATGGCAATTTCGTTCCCCAAGTACAAGCCATTGGAATACTACATTGGATTACGTAACTTGGGAAATCAGTGGCTCTGGGAGCAGCCTCAAGGCCAGGACATGATTCCGGTACTTTATAGATTTTGTTATTTGTGTTTGAAAAATATTGTGTGTTTCAGCTTAATCCACTGATCTATTCAAAGTGGGCTCCAGGATTTCCACAAGCAAATTCTACGAACCAAGTTATTTCGACACAACCATTGCAGGAGGGATCTACTGATGTAAGTCGTTTTGCAACATGAATTTTGCAATATCTTTCAACAAATGAATTTTTATATCGTTGATACGGTACTTCAATATTTTCCTTAAATCTTGTTACAGTTCTTCTGGGCTCCACCTCAGACCAATGATTGGCTCTTCATCTGTCAAGTTCAAGCAAGCAGCACAGAATACTACACTACGTATTTGGAAAATTGATGATCAATTTTATTTTATAAATTTTATTCTTAATCATTACTTGTTCTAACATCAAAAGGGTCGACTACATGGGAATTTTTTTACAATATTTTTTTGAGATTTCTTTTATTTTTTTTATCAACTTTTATCAAATAAATTGAAAGCATGAAAATGTAAGATTTGTTGTTTTTTACAAAAAGAATTATTGGAAGTCAGTGAATGGTAAGGCGCCGTCAGAAATCATTGGTAGGATAAAAATTAAAATTATTCTCCAGACATCATTTCCATGAACTCATCGAAATCGACAGTTCCGGAACCGTCAGCATCAATTTCAGCAATCATTTCGTCGAGCTCTTCCTCTGAAACATTATCGTCAAGAGCACGGAGAATGTCACGAAGATCTGAGACGTTGATATATCCGTTTCCCTGAAAGTTAAAATTTAGGCTTTAAAATTATATTTTCTTCAATTTCAATGGTTCAGACTGTAAAAGAAATATTGATGACATACCGTATTTTTTCTCTTGAACCATCACTCAACTTTGATGGCTACTATCTTGGTTGTCTTTAGTTCTATTTTTGAAAAATTACTATCAGAATTTGGAGAAATATTTTGTACATACTTTGCCAGTTGACAATTTTTGATTAAACTAATGAAAACCGAGATATAAGCTGACAACGTGAAAAAAGGTCATGCTCAAGAATTCAACAAATTATTAGTTTACAACAAACAAAGTTTTCAAAAAGAATTTCAGAATTCACATAATTTCAAATAGAAGAAATACATAGGACAAAAGTATTGACTTTTTTCATATTTTTCTCAAGATTTACTTCTCTCCTTTCATTTTCCCTAAAAATATTAGAAACCAAAATTGCAAATAAACATACTTCTTTGTCGTAAAGACGGAAAGCCTCGCGAAGCTCCTCCTCGAGTCCTTCGTCGTTCTCATTGTTGACAACAAAGTTGGCAACCATAGCGGCGAACTCTTCGAACTCAATCTCTCCGGAACCTGAAAAAGGATTGGTACTGTAGATTTATGGCCGGTGGGGGAAGTATACCATCAGCATCGAACTCCTTGATGAGCTGTTTCAAGTCACGCTCTTCGAAGGCTTGTCCCATGGTACGGAGGATTTGTCCGACCTGGAATTTCAGAGTTTAACAATTTCTTGGGAGTATTTTAAGAAAAATTCAAGAAATTCCAATTTGAACAGCAATTTGCTACAAAATTAAAACTCCACAAACCTGGGTAGCACGAATATATCCTTTTCCCTCTTTATCGAACATGTTAAAGTATTTACGGAATTGCTCGATCTGATCGGCAGAAAGCTTTTCCAAAGCATCAGCAACGACGTCTCCCTACAAAATTGCACATATTCACAGATTTATTTATAGACATAATTAGCTACAAATTACCAATAAAACAAAACTCTTACCATGATTGATGATTGACCTGATCGACACGAGGAAAAGTTTCTTCGACAAAATGCGAAAAGAGAGGGAAAATCCACAAACTGCTCAAGTGGCTTACAGCGCGGGAGGAGCTCTAACGAGAGCACACAATGCGTCGGCGGGGGATGTGTTTGGATATTGGAGACAGACTGTTAAAATGTGTGAGATGTAGACATAAAAAGGCACTGTGCAGGGATACAGCCGGATAGAAGTAGAACTCGGGGGCTCGGAGATAGGTAAACTGATAGAGCATTGGTGGGTACAGTTGAAGGCATTTTTGAAGTATTCGGGGAAAGAGTAAGTCAATGTGTTACTACTATAGAAACTTCCAATAGTATTGGGCAGTTTATCATCTGAAAATTTTGAAAAAAACGAATGTGCTACAAAATACTAGCTTAAAGTAATTGGAGTAATTGGAAATTTTCGATGGTGGAACTAGCAAAAAAATTTTATTCAGAAATGTATTGTATTCAATTAGTATTGAAAGCGTGGTCGTTTGAAGTGAAAAACAACTTTTAAATTATAGCCACTTATTTAATTATATAGCCACTTATTTAATTATAGCCACTTATTTAATTATAGCCACTTATTTACTTATAGCCACTTATTTAACTTATAGCCACTTATTTAAAACATACGTTGCCCCCATCATAAACTATTGCTCTGAGATCTACTCCCCTTCCCCCAACTCCTCACTCTCTGCCATACTTGAAAAACCGCTTAGGACCTTCACCAACCGCGTCCTGCAAAGGTGCAACGTTAAATTCACCTCTTACGAAAACAGACTGTGCATCATGGAACTATTCTCCACCAGACACACTAGAATTAAAGCTCAAATGAAACTATTATATAGACTTCTTACCGGTTCTACTCATTTCTCTAAATTAACTCAGTTTGTCAAGTTCTCTAATTCCAATAGGAGACCCATGATTCTGGTTAGGAAAGACACATGCACCTCTCATTTCTTTGCCAAATCCATTCCTATTTGGAACAATCTTGTCAAAAATATACCGGTATTTCTCTCCCCCTATCAGTTTTCAAGTTTTCTCGATCTCAATATTCCCCGGTATTAACTTTTATCCGCTGGTTCTCTTTGACTTCTAACTGATCTCTTCTACCACATTACCCTCTCTCTCCTTTCCCGTCCCAAACTCGAGACGTACTCTTTCTGGGTTAGTCTCGTTTTACCGTTTTATTTAACACTCAAAATTCAATTGTACAGTTGTAAATTGCATTAGTTATGTTAAATAAATCAATCAATCATCTGAAAATTTTGAAAAAAACGAATGTGCTACAAAATACTAGCTTAAAGTAATTGGAGTAATTGGAATTTTCGATGGTGGAACTAGCAAAAAAATTTTATTCAGAAATGTATTGTATTCAATTAGTATTGAAAGCGTGGTCGTTTGAAGTGAAAAACAACTTTTAATTAGTCTGATTAATTTATTAAAACAATTGAGTAAAAGTACAGTTGTTAAAAATTGAGAAAACCAATACAGAAAAAATACCGGACAGAAATTTTGTAATCATTTCCAAGAAAAAGTACAATTATAAAAACCGAACCTGGATATCAGAAAAACCGACTAAACTGTTTGAGGAAAAATAAATAAAAATAATTAATAATATTAAACTGAAACACGGGATTTCTTCTTGATTTCCTTGACAAGTTCTGGATTGTAGAATGGATTGGCAACGAGTTTCACTGGAGATTGAGCCTTGGCAACATATTCTGGATCAAAAAATGGATTTGGGATGAGATGGGCTGGAGCAGGAGAAGTTGAAGCTGATTGTCCAGTTGAAGTGGCTCCACTGCAGAATCCGGAGTCCATTCCAGTGTCACTGAAGCAGGCATCATCGGAGAATTGTTCCTGATTGGCCAAGTTCTCGTAGTAACGGTACTCTTCTTGCCTCTCCATCATGAAAACAGCCATTTTTCGAGCATGCTCATCAAGGCAAGATTTCTGATGAGTGTTGAGACGCTTGTTTCGAGGGAAGAATTGAAAGATGGAAGCATTGTTGTAGAATGCGAAGGATGGAATTTGAGAGTACTCCATTTTGACAGTGAGAATTGAGAGAAAGGGTAGACGGTAAGAAAGAGCTGGGTAGCTAACAACTGGAAGATTTCCAGAATGAATGATACTATTTCTTTCCGGTTGTCCTTATATATACGGTCCGGTAGACCACGCCCCATTTGGTTATTATCCAGCGGGGCCGACCTTCTTCCCACTATGAGACACAAGGAATTATAGGTGGGGGATGCCTTGCACCTTTTACGATGGTATTTTTCCAGACGGGGTGACGATAACATTGGCAAACAAGGTTATTAGAAATGAACACAATTTCCGGCATATCTGGGAAAATAGCTAATTTATGGGGTCAACAACAGTAAAACTGAGCAAAGATGTTGCTTTTGGAGAATAGGATCATTGGACCAGCGAATTCGGAAATATTTTTCGCCAATTGGCATTAATGCTAGAAAAATTAGTTACAAAAAACAAATAAAATAGATTATTAATTTTTATTCGTGAAAACTTATTTTTTCGAAGACAAACGTGGAAATACTCAATCTCGTATTCCAAATCAATACTCAATCAGTTTTCAAAAATGTCAAATTTGCCGACCAGCACTCCTGTGAGCCCATCTAATCTTGCTGAAGAGAACCCAAAGTCTAATAATCCGTAAGTTCATAAGAATTTTATTCTTCGCAATCTGAGATATTATAGAGAAAGCTCAGAGATAGAGGACGCGAACTTCGTCGGTAAAATTCTTAACAAGGATCAATTTAACCTGAACGAACAGTTCTCCAGTGATATTGAGTGGATTATCAAGTACCTTGATGTCATGCAAGGCGTCACCGTCGGGCTTGAGAAAATGTGCATTGTAAGATTTTGAATAGCGGAGCCAACTCAAATAGTACACGTGTTAATGCATGAATTTTCAGTCGGGAACAAGTTATCACTTCTCTGATAAAACGGAGGTTCCCAACAGCGGTTGGAGATACATGCCGGCATACTTGAAGAAGGTCGAGTTCATCAAGAAGAACGAGGCGGAAGCCAATATGATTGCGGAATTGTGTGAAAAAATGGGCCACAAGGAGGAGCAACATTTCTGTAGGAAAACAAAATTATTTCTCCTATTCTATTGAAACTTTTTACAGATGATATCAAAAATGTGGACCATGACTCAAACATCTACACAACGACAGTATTTTATTGTGATAAGATCAAGAAGATGTACAGTGATGTGGAGAAAACTGTGAAGACGTGCAATCGTAGAAGAAAGAAAGTGGAAAAGACACAGATTCTTCCAGACCTTCGAGATCAATGCACAAAATACCATAAGGCAGTGCATACATTAGATGAACAGGTGAATTTAGAAGGGAGTTTTGTTATTTTTTTGGCAAAGCTTGACGACTTGGTCTATCGCAATTTGAAATCTGGAAATCGCAACAATACGTGCTGTTTTGTAATTTAGTGTCACGACATATTTTCTGAAATTGAAAAAAAAATCACGTACTGCAACGGGATCCAAGTGTCAAACAAAACCCGTGGGCAAGTTAACTTCCACAACTACTTTTGTAAAATTGTTGCAACTTTAAAAGCTTTTCATGGGCATGTAGAAAGAATCCCCAAGATATTGTTGGAAAATTTAGAAAGGAAAATTTTTGTATAAGTGCAATTTTTACAGTGCCGTGAATTGGACAATCTGAAGGAGTACGTCCGAGCTGGTCGACATTTTCATAATCGCCACTTCAAACAGGTTCGTTTTATTTTTGAGCCTTTACTGAAAATTATTTCTAATTTTCAGGGTCTTGTGGTTATTAGCGCCCTGACAGCCGTTAGAAGTGGCGTTATAAAGGAATGGATGACGCGAGACAGCAAGAGACAGCAAAAAAAGGGCAAGACGACGACTGTTGCCAGAAGCACTAACAAGAAGAACAAGAGCATGATGGGAACAGTGAAAGATTTGAAGAAAAAATGAAGTTTGAATGTGTACAAAAGATATTATCATAATTGAAATTCTAATATAAGGCTTTGAAATAAATATATTGGAATTTCATATTTTGTTTCTTTTTAATTCAAAAGCATAACAGTTGAACAATAATTATAAAGCAATGATTTGATATTTATCCACACCAGTACGAGTGATTTTGAATAAAGAATGGAACCACACAATAACACTTCTCGTATATATTTGATAAATCAATATTATTAGTTCCCGTTTCAAAGCAGAATTATAATAATACAAAACACATTTATTGTAGTCTCATCATATCAAATTGTTGTGAGATACTCCGTGGAAAAAATTGAGAAGGACTATGGGTCATACTGTTGATCAGTGGATCATGGGCTCCCGCACAACTTTGCTCATCGCCGTTTTCGGACTCTTCTTCGATTCTGAATATACATTCTGATTTGATTTAAAAGTAAGCAAGCATCTTCCGATGAGAAATAAAAATTTTTCTGATAACTTTCAGTTTTATATTAAAAAACTAAGAATCAATACAAAACTCAATTTACCTGTGAAGCTGAAATTTCGATGCCACATCAGATTCCCCGCATATACTCGCTTCGAAGATTTGAGAATCTTAAAGTTTTGTTTAATTTTGTTGAGGGGGACTGTGTAATACTCACTAGCTGCTGAAGATATCACATCAAAATTGTTCAAATAGAAGCTATCACTGATGGAGTTTGATGAAGAATGCTCAGAATTTGGATCAGAGACTCGGGAGAATCTGAAATTGATTGTTAACTTTGAATTTATCTTAAACGCTATGAAAGCTAGGTATGTTGGAAAAACTCATTTAAAAAATATTACTTTATTGATATTAGAAAAATCCAAGAAAAAAAGAACAAAAAAGAAGTAGAAATAGGAAAACCGGAAAAAAATTTCAAGGGGTACACGAAAATTGGAACCAGTACGAAAGCCAAAACGATACAAAGGTACAAAAAAAATAAACAGAAAATTAATTTTAACTAGGCAGAAACAGGAGCAGACTTCTCGTTTCTCTTCTGGGACTTCTTCTTGATTTCCTCGACAAGCTCTGGATTGAAGAATGGGTTGGTGACGAGCTTCACTGGAGACTGAGTTTTGGCAGCAACATATTCTGGATCAAAGAATGGGTTTGGAATGAGCTGAACTGGAGCAGGAGATGTTGAAGCTGATTGTCCAGTTGAAGTGGCTCCACTGCAGAATCCTGATTCCATTCCATTGTCATCGGAGAACTGTTCCTGATTGGCCAAGTTCTCGTAGTAGCGGTATTCTTCTTGTCTCTCCATCATGAAAGCAGCCATTTTCCGAGCATGCTCATCAAGGCGAGACTTTTGATGAGAATTGAGACGCTTGTTCCGAGGGAAGAATTGGAAAATATCAGCATTGTTGTAAAGAGCTGCGGATGGAATGTAAGAGTACTCCATTTTGAAAGCAAGAATTGAAAGTAGGGGAAAGAAAGAGTTAGGTAGCTAACAACTGGAAGATTTCCAGAATGAATGATTCTTATTCTTCCGGTTGTTCATATATATACGGTCCGGTAGACCACGCCCCATTTGGTTATTAACCAGCGTTCGACCTTCTTCCCACTATGAGATACAAGTAGATATAGGTGGGGGATACCTTGCACCTTTTACAATGCGAAACTGGTACATGGTCTTTTGTTCCAGAGGAGGGTTGGTATTATCGACAAGGTTGTTAAGGAAAGAGATGACGATTGAATTGACAACTGGGAAGTGAGTTCATCAAGTAATTTGAAAAATATATTAATTAAAATATTTTGAGAACCGTACTTTAATTTTAATACGGAGTCCAATTTTTTTGTATATGAGAGATATAATTTATGAGTTATTTGAGAAGCAACTTTTGAAACAAAAATATAGCATGCAAGAATTAATTTAAAAACTCACTCATAAATAGAAACTTGATCTTCATTGTGATCATCTTCTCGGTCCAATATATCATCTCTATCATTCAAAATGGCTTCGGGAATATCTATCTTCGTAGGTTTCGAAGCCGGGGATTCAGATGGTAGAGATGGTGGAGAATATGTTGGTGCAGGAAGCTGGAAATATGTCTTTTACATAAACAGTTTAGAAATAGTTTTTCAGCAAAATAAATCAGATTGGCAGTGGGTGGACAAAATCGAAATCAATGTCACAATGTAACGCAGAAAATAAGGAATCGAAGCATAATTAGGCATGATTGTAAGATAACGTTGAAAGCTTTTTGGACTGATTGTGAGCTTTTTTGTTCTGAAACTTACCATTGGCGAGAAGCCAGAAGATGACGACTGAAATGGGAATTATAACGTTTTATAAATGTTTTTTTTAATGAAAAAACATATTTCAACTTTTTCAACACTTTACCGGAATTAAAATTTAATATCTATTTGTATAATCTTACTTGGAACTCAGGTGTCGGCTGTGGAAGACACAGATTATAAGCAGAATATCCATATCTTCCAGATGGTTGTTCATAAACCGACAATGAAGTTCGATCAATCGACAAAAGCTCATTCATTTCATCCTCATCATCTTCTGGAATTGTTGCACAACTTTTAGTGGTCCCACATTCGAAAGATGTCAGGCGACTATCCGGAGTTCCAACAAGATTCATTGTCATTGGGGATCGATCTGAAAAATTCGAATATTGTGAAAGTGGTTGTAAAAATTGTTTGTTATACTTTTCAAAGCATTAGGGAATTCAACTAAATTTTCAACATGAAAGACTAACAAAAACAAATAGAAATAAGAAATTATACTTTTAAAGGTTTATTAGTTCAATATTGCACAATTTTCTATCATTACGCATTGTTCCCCCACAAGGGTTATTATTGTGAATTCTAACTCAAAACTCCAAAAAAATTGAAAGTTTTTCAGAAAAACTTATCATAATCAAATGTTGTCTGAAATTTTTAAAATCAATGGAGCCAAGTTTTTGGAAATCTCAAAATCTCAAAAAACTTACATCTCGACGCATTCAATGGGACTATAAGTGTTTTCCCGTGATTCGGCCTTCTTGGTGGTGGTGGAGAATCAGATGAAGATGATGATAGTATAGGTGGTAGTAATTGTATTCTAGAATCTGAACCAGAAGATGTGGAGGGACTTGAACTTCCATAGTTCTGGAATATAATTTTTGCGGTTTGCAATATGAGTGCACAACTGACCTTATAATTACCGGAAGCAATGCTAACTGCCGGTGTAGTTTGTAGTGGAGTGAGCACATCAAACTCTTCTAATCTTGCAAACATCGGTCCCGAATCGTGTTTCCTCAATGACCCGGATATCTTTTCGGCAGCTTTCTTGCGTTGTGCTCGCGTGCAACAAAACATGACAATGACCCGAATGCACTGCAAAAAATGACATGTAAGGGAGAGATAGTGGAGGGTGGGAAGGGATAATGAGTGAGGTGGCACCACCCATGACGCTATGCTTCTTCTTCTTCCGTGGAAGAGAACATAATTGGAAACCGATGCTCAAGACTCAAGAAATGTTTCTGCTCGGAAAAAAGAAAGAATTGAAAGAAAAAAAGGAGAACAAGAAGAATGAGAAGAGTAAAAATGCACTTTGAAACTAGTCCAAAGTGTGGGAAACGGCACTTTTTAGTTGGTATACCAATAGGATGAGATGCTTTCTTTTGACATGGTTATTTTTTTTCCTAGAAAATTAATATTTTAGTATGTGACTCTAAAATGAGTCTTATCTACTGCAGAGCTCTTCAGTTCCGGGGGATTTTGTCAAAATTCACTCAACATGGGGACTAAACATCTGAATAAAACACACTTAAACGGTCTAAGTTTTTCAAAATTTATAGATTTTTATTTTTCTGGTTGCCAACAGGGATGCGCTAAAAATTTTTTTCCAAGAAACAAGACATTCGCTTCCCAGCGAGGAAGTCTTTAGGCGTTTGCACCTGCCTTATGCCTATCCATGCCTATCCATAAGGTCTATAAAAAATGTAAAATATATTAGTCTTTGTCTGTATACACTTTAAAAAATTCTAGTTCATTTTAAAATAAAAATTATACTTTCTAACACCTCGATAAACTTTGTGGGGTAATTTTTACCTTTTGTAAAAAATTTTCAAAAGAAAAAACCTGAACATATATATTTTTTTTTCAAAAACCGACACTCTCCTTTCTGAATAGCTTCTTGTGTTGTTTCTTATTCCAAAACTTTTGTTTCAAAAAAATCGGTATTTTTTTCGATGCATTTCAAGTTGTCAAGACTTGCGGGGGATTCATGTTCCATCATAAAAGTGACAAATGTTCTAAAAATGGAAGCGTTTCTTTTTTGAAGAAATAGGAAATAAAAATCAAAAGATTAAGTTTACATTAGATCAAAAATCTGCATCAATCTGAAGTAAAAAAATCTAAGCTAGTTTCAGAAAAAATGGGTAGAGGCGGGGCGTTTTTTCTGATCACAAATGATCGAGTTTTGATTTTAAATCAAAATTTAAAATTTTTGGAAAAAATTACTAGCTAGTAAAATGGCAAATTCTAGCCGAATTCTGGGCAAAAAAGTGTTCTGAAATTTTGAACCTTGAAAAACATTTTTGAGAAAATTTCAAAGATTTGTGAACAATTTGAGTCTATTCGAGTTATAAAAATATTTAGCAAAACGTAAAAAGTTTGCACAAAACGAAAAATCTGATAACTCGACGTGATTGTTTTGTTCGTGTTTTGCCAAACAAGCAATGTTGAGTATTAACACCAAAAACAGACGGAAAAGCAGGAATGCTCTTCTCTTTTTCTTTTCTCTTTGCGGCTAGCTGATGCTTCTTACAATAAGTCCCTCGAGAACGGCTGGTGCCAAAAATGGGCACAAGGCTATTGTCTTTTTTGTGACGTGGTCCCCCCGTCCTCCATCACTTGTTGGAAATGGCCGCAAAAAATTGGAAATGGGGAGAGATCGTTTATCTGATGATTTAATGATGTACTATTGTTAAGCATGAAACATGACTTGGAATCTTTAACTTCCTTCTTTTAATTCACTTTTTTTCGTTTTGAGCAATAGGTTAGAATTTGTATTTTCCTATGATTATTCTCATCTTGTTCAAATTTTAATGTCTTACCAGAAAAATGAGCAAGAACGTGGTAATCATTGCTAGCGGAATTATTACGCACAACTCGAACCCGTCCATCAGTCTTTGAATCCAATCTAGAGTTTCCTCGATATGCAGCCTGGAATCATATGATTTGATTCAATTAAAAAAAAATTATTATTCTGGTTAGAAAACTATCCGTGTTTGCTGGAAAGTTGCAAGACATAAAAATTGTTAAAATTTGGATTTTTGTCGTTGTCAATTTTTTTCTAGAGATTGTCTCTCATACCGTTCATAACCTAACACTAATTCAAGGATAAATTTCTATTGTGATAATTTTAATTTCAACCCTCAGTGCCAAAAACTTCAGTTTTTAGTATTTCCTCTCAAAATCTCAATTACCATTCCAAAAAACTCACATTATGTTGATCAATAATCATCAAAAATAAATCTTCAGAAACTACGCAACCGAGGCAATTTCAACCTAGTGAAGTTGTGGAGACGTAGAGTGAGCAAAAGTTGAAGTCATCTTCTAGAAAATGGCAACATATCGATGCATTTTTATCCTTCTTCCTATCCTTATACCTATATGATCACACTTTGCCTGAAAAAGTCAAAATTACTCATCTCACAAAACATATTGGGTTTCCTGAAAAATAGTAAATGGAATAGAGATATTGAGAAAAAAAACATAATTTGTATGAATTTTTAGCGATGCATTCTAATTCTTTAAACCATTTTTTGCATTATTTCGGTATCAGGTAAGGAATTCGATTTTTCAAAGGTATGATAACAATTTGAATGTATACTAAGAGTTCTCACTCATGTCCAAATGAGGGGTGATGAATGCAAAAGAGAAGAAGCAATAGGAAAAGAAGAAGAAGACAATCAAATCGTCCACGAATGGAAATTCGTTGTTGCATACGCACACCCTTCTCCGTTTTACTTGTGCTCCGAAACTTGTTCCCGAACACCAACAAATGAGCAACATTAGAAAGTGATTGGGAGGCGGGTGGAACACATGGAATTTCCATTTGATAGTTGCAACACAAATTTGTGAATATATAAACTGGAGATTGGAAAGTTATTACAAAAACTATAAGGTATTGAAAAAATGAATTCAGTTGAAGTTAATATTTTAATGAAACGTTTTTAGAATATGTTTTCTGTTTCGAATTTCATGTTTTAACTATTTGTAGAAATGTTGCAAAAAAGTATTTTGAGATTCACTACAACTACCGGACTTGAGAAAAAACTAATTTTGATAGCAAAGAGCAACAGAGAAACAAAAAAAGAAGCTAAACAAAAAGAGAATGAGATGAAAATGAAGAGTCGCGCATTTTGTTGTTTCTCTATCTCCTCGGGAAAATCCAAGTGAAAACTTTGATGTGGGTCCGAGATCTAGAGTTTTGAGTTTTAGAGTATTTTGTGGATTATAACTTGTTTGAGTTTATGATCCAAGGAGTTGTTAAACAATTTTTCAATGGGCCTGTATTATTAAAGAGATGGAAAGATGTATTAAGTCCTCCTATGTTCAGAGGTAATCTGATAGGGTAGATAAACAAATAAGGTAAGAAACTAAGTCGACGATTAGTCTTAGATAGTCTAAAATACAAGGTCAAGACTATAACGTCAACTGAAACCTAACCTTGGACTCATCTCTAAGCCAACTCTTTTGACTTCTGCTATACTTTAAACAAGTGTTCAAACTCTGTCGCTTCGAATTCTTTGAAATGTGCATACACTTGAATGTACAAGATTGATATAAATCCGCGATAATGTGAATGAAACTTCTTGTCTTTTTCCGTGGTCCACCACCCAATCCTTCTCGGTCTCCTTCATTTTCTTCTTCGCGTCATCTTCTTTTTGTTTCTCCTTTTCTTTGTTTCTTATTCTTGTCTCCGTAGTAGTACGTCAACTCAATCGGTGGTCCTCCAAAAGGGTCCTCCCTCGAGAAAACAAACACGATTCGTGTGAAAATGGACGAATTTTGTGACTTTTTGAGATTTGCAAATGGGCATGTTTTGATGGTTTTGGAATGATTAAAGATGGGGAGGTATTGTGCTAGAAGCTTTGACGGGGATGTCCCAGACGCCCAACCCCCTTTTCCGACCATTTGCAACAACTAGGAGATAGAAATTACAGTATTCTTTAAAGGAGCATCCCTTTAAAAGGCAAAGGGGTACGGTCAATCGGAATTTCACTCTAAAATACACAGACTGTCCCAAATGCCGATATTGAAAATTCATCAAAGTCTGGCGACATTTCAAAATTATTATAATAGTTTTGTTCACAATGAAAAATTTAATGAACTGCCATTCAGCAGAAGCCGATCTAAAAAAATGAATGCATATAATCGTATTATAGTGAAAAAAACGAAAACGAGAAGGGTGGTCAACATATATAATACACATCCGCATGTGTGTCCTAATTATTTAGGTTTGTGTGGCTGAAAGAGGCGTCCCCAAACAAAAACATTTGCGTTTTTTTCAGATGCAGACGAAAGATAAATGAATATTTTAGAAATTGGGTGTAAAATTGTGTCTTTGGGTTTTCGGTGCGGCCAAAGTCGGCGCGAAAGAAATTTGATACTAAAATGAATGCAGAAATCTCTTGTTCAGGCAGGCTTGTATATTTGTTTTCAGGTCGTTATGTTGTTCCGGGGGGAGATTTCCGTTGTTTTTCTAATTTGAATTGATTTTTTGAGAATTGTCGTGTCAAAATATAATTCGATTTTTACAATTAAAATTATGAACCTAACAAAAAATAGGAGATCAAATGACAATTTTCAAAAAATAGCTATACTTCAGAAGTTGTACTCAGTTGTGCATCGACCAGTGAGGAATTCTAAAAAGAAAGAGAATTAATTTTGCAGTTATTTTTAGAACGACTTACAAATAAATCTTCAAAGTTCAAAATCTCAGATACAGGACCATCAGCATCAGGAATGAAGCCATGATCTTCTGCAGGTAAGCTGGGAGAAGCTCTGGGAGTTGAACTAGTTGATCCATGAGTTCTTCTAGAGACCTTCCAAGTTACAAGCTTTCCAGAGTTCAAAACTGAAGGCGGTAGAGACGGCGCTTTTGTCACTTTTTTGCCATTTGCCAATGTCAAAACTGTCATCTTTGATGGAAATGGAGTGGCGGTTGCTGTTGCAGTTGCGGTTGCCATGTAGGATGAGGTGCTCGGCTGCTCATCGAAATGTTCTTCAAATTCTGGTTCTTCTAATTTTACTCTTTTTGCTTCGTGTTCTTCTTGATCTTGAAGCATGTGTTGGAAGAACTCGTGTGGAATTGATTGATTTGCGAAATTGGCAAGTTGGAATAACTGAAAAAGTTGAAACTTGGTACTATTTTTTAGTTATTTTTTAAGCCGTACCTCATCCGCGATGGTTGTTTTTTGAACTCGTTTTTTCGAAACTTTTGGTTGATGAGATGTCATCCATCGCTTCAAGTGTGCACGATATTCGTCTTCGTTAGCTTCTTCCAGTGGCCTATCATCCAGTGTTTGCCTCATTTTCAGAATTTTGTTAAAAATTGAATGTCCCGTATGAAAGGCATTATCTGGAAGATCCTCAATATTTTCCATTTGCTCAGACATTCCAAGAGTTTTATGCATTGCTTTGTACTGAAATTAAGAATATTCATAAATAATGCTTTCTTATACATACATAGTGAAGTGAATGCCTAAGACAAACAGTTAGGTATTCACTTAAAATATCCCGTTTTGCCTGTCGTATTGTCTTCTGATCAGTGAGGACTGCAGCTGTCAAGAAGATCGCAGCATCATCATCAGATACACGTATGCTTCGGTGACCAGGTACTTCATTTCCACATATGATACACGGAGGCTGTGTCGATGAGAGAAATGGATCACGAGCATGACTATCCATGAATTTATTCTGAAAAAAAAACATTGGTTGAAGATCTACATTGAAGTGCATTGATCTGACTTACCACAACATCCGCACTCGGGATCATCACCAATGGATTTAAATGTCGTAGGACAGAGATGAAGCTAGCATTATTAACAAGATTAGCAGGTAATCCACATTTTCGAAGAAAACTCGTTATTAAATTTGTAGTTTGATTGTGGAATCGCAGTTGCTCATCGGATGGCTGGCAAAGCATCTGAAATAGAAAAATTTAATAATTGAGAAATAAATTTCACCTTGTCTAAAATGTGGGTTTTTTTAATCTCAGTTAACGTTTTGGTAAATTGCCAAAATTCCACTTATACTTTACTTTTACAAAATTTGGAATTAAAAAAATAAAAAAATAAAAAATAAAAATTTAGAAAATTATTGCATATTTAAAAATAAGTATTTGGAACGTAATCAACAAATTTTTAGAAAAAACCGATGTTTTTGATCGACTTCCAAAGTTGAAAGTTTTGGTAAAATGCCAAATTTTTTATAAAAATTGGCTGTTTTTAATGTTGAACATTTTTAAAACATTCTTTGATGAAAAAAATAACGTTTTTTAAACATTGTTTTTCTCACTGAATAATTTAATTTTTCATTGAATCTTGCCCGATTAATGTGAACTGCAATTGTATCTATAATTAAGAATACCTACATCTGCTTTCAGTTCCATTTTTTCCACTTTTGGAGCCACTGGGAGTACTGTAGGTGGAGTAGTTGTATTGAGAGTAACTTGCGGAGGCTGTGATCCGTCAACTTCTGCAAACTCATTTGGATGTAACCTTTTCATATGTTTGATCTGTGGATACGTGGAACCTGAAAAAATACTGAAATTGATGGAAATTAAAAAAAAAAAAAACTACGGTAGCTTTTAGATTCAGAAACTATATGGTTTTGCTCTAGAGATTTACAGAAAGTCGATCTCTAAAATGTTTTTTTAAATCCAAATCACCTTGTTGTCCTCTTTTTCCGATATAATTACAAATTTTGCATCTAAATCTTCCTTCTTCTATAGCATCGTAGAACTTTGCAATTTTAGACATCTGAAAAAAGAATTAAAATAATAAAAGGAAAACTCAGATATTTATCTACAGAAAAAATGAAGTGAGGAAAAACTAAGAATTGAGAGAATGTGGGTATAATTGCCGGTTGCTAGGTTACGGCAACTCGGCAATTACCTTCTCGGTGAGCCACCACGATTTTGGATCCACATTCCTGTTCATAAATGCAGAGTAAGTTTGAAGATGAAACATGTCAAGTCATTCGGCAACCCGGTTGCCGTGGCTGGCAATTGGAAAATCAATACGTATTTACCAAGCACCGACGACCACCGACTTTTTCGGCACACTCAGCGGAGCGCGTTTACAATTTGGTGTTCGGCTGTGTGCGCGTTCAGTAGTCTTCGTGTTTTTTGCAATAAAACAAAACATTTGGAAATCTGAAATATTTCTCGGGCATTTCCAGCGCTAAATAACTCGATACAAAATATTAATTGTGCAAAAAATAGATATATTGTAATTTCACAAGATTTTGACATTTCTTATTAAAGGCGCACGGATTCATCCAGATGGGTCTCGGCACGATAAAAGTTGATGGTATTATTTTTTGTGGCAGCTTTCTAGTTTATTCTCCTTGCATTTCTCAATGAAAAAACATAGTTTTTTGCGAATTGTGTTGCTTTCTTTTTATTTCCTGGCCGACAAACAGAAAATCACACATTTTTTGATGAAAAAAAATAGTTTTTGTAATGCGAAAACTGATTTAAAATAATTTTTAACAGAAAATGGATCAAAAACGGCAAAAACTTTTTTGCGTGCCAAGACTCATCTGGATAAATCCGGGCGCCTTTAAGAGGCACATCAAAATCATGCGAAATTACAACAAGTCCTGAAAAATTTATAGATTTGTGCACTCTGGAGGCTAAAAGATTCGATTCAATGTATTGGTTGTGCAGGAAAATTGTTATATGGTTTTATTGACAAAAACAAAAAAAATTTCCAAAACGTTTGATTAAATAAATTCAGGCTTCATCATCCTCGCTGTCGGTGATCGGCGCCCAGTATCCCTCTTCTTCAACGTAGTCCTTTTTTCCTGGCTTTTCATACTTTTTGTCTGAAGCTTCATCTTTCAATTTGTTGCTATATTTGTCCATTTGCTCCACTTTTTCAGGAAAACCATTTTGCTGCAGTTTTTGGGACGAATCAATTATATCACTTGAAGAAAAGTCGGATATAGTTTTGTCAAGTTCATGAGTTTCAATTGGTTCCAGTTTTACCTCCACTAGGTTTTCAGAAAACTTCGATTTCTCTGCAGCTTCTTCTTGTGGGCTCTCCATTTTAATTTCTACGTTTTCTGAATCCATTTCTTCAAAACATTCATCAAAATGAGAAGATTCTTTATCCTTTTTGTCGTCATCAATTTCACCAAAAGTATCCAAAAATGATTGCAATATTGATTTAAAATTGCGCACATCGAACTTTGTGAACTGCTCGCCCAGGGAAGACTGAAAATTTTTATTTTAAATTTAACTTTATTAAATTTCCAATTAAATAACTTACTCGAATCATCGTGTAGACTTTGCACCAACGATTGGCAAGACTGTATTTTGCATGATGAGCACAGTAGGTGTTCTCGATTTGCAGTCCTTCGAAGATGACATGGAACTGGAATTAAATCTTTTTTTTTAATTTTTTCCTTTTCAATTTAAATTAAAACTTACAATACTGTTGAAATGTTTCGTGCATGCTCGAAGACTCTCCTTTCGAATTTGATTAACTGCATCACTTGGATCTCTACAGTAACCAATTACTGTCGCTGTGAGAATAATTGAAGCATTATCGATGCTTAATGTCACTGCGGAATCTGATTCAGTTTCCATTCCACACACAATGCAACGAATCGGTGATTTTAGCAATAATTGTTTTTCCTGAAATACATGTTTTTAAATTATAATATTAAAACTATTTACTTTTTCAAGTCTCTGCAAAAAATCTGCAAAAAAAAAATAAATAAAACTCACAATTTCTGGAACCGTTGGAATTGGAGCCGTGGGATTCAAATACGCAAAGAACTCCAAAAAGCTGTCCATATTCACTATCGTCGCATTCTGCCCAGTCTTTTCGATGAATTCCGCCAATAATCGGACAGTAGTTTTGTTGAATTCAGCGGTTCGGTACATAGCATGGTGATCCATTTTTTAAAGGTTTTTTAATTGTAAAAATGCCACAAAATATCTAGTTTTTTGCAATATAGATTGTAAATTAAACGAATGAAGGAGAGAAATCGGGAAATTTCGTTTCTCTCCTCTGCGTCTCCCATTTCTTTTGAATTTTCAACAGAGCGCGTTTGCACTCTCTTTACTTGAACATATTTTTTGCGAGGACATTCATTATTTCCTTAAATATTACAGACTCGAAATGTTACAATTTTTCGTTAAAAATTTGGTACTTGGTCTCGACACGACTAATTTATGTTTAACGAGAAAAAGTATGCGCCTTTAAAGAGTACTGTAGGTTGAAACTCTCGTTTATTCCCAATTTTTATCGATTTTTTCGATTCTCACGATGTGTTAAAAATTAATGTCTTTATATTGTTCAGTTATCGAGAAGTTGTCGTGTCGAGACGAGGTACCGTATTTTCAGCGAAAAAGTCGTCTCTCTCTGTCTTCTCTTCTATCCTGTAAACATGAAGCCTACGGTCAAAATCCGCAAATGAAGAACTTGAAAACAAATTTTAGAAATATGAAAAGATTTTCATTTACACGCAAAAATACCCATAACTTGAAGAGAAGAAAATAAGAAAACAAATAAATGAAAAATCATGTGTATAAAATCATGTGTGTCGTGTCGAGAAAAAATTTAAGAAATATTGGATTTCAAAAATCCGTTTTCAGATATAGGAAAATTGTTGGATAACAGGGGAAAACATGGGGCAAACCGAAATAAAGCGTTCATGGAGAAAGGAAGAGAGAAGAAAAAACAGCAGAATTAATTCGATTTTCTAGGGAGACTAACCCGTAATCAAATGGTTCAATGGGTGTTCAAAGGTCTGGATGGTTAGAGAAATAGGATACAGTATTCAGTGTAGAACTTATGCGTATGCAGTTCTTGGAGTTGTCGTCAAAAGATCACGACGCATCACTTCGGCAACCGACTCGAATACGGCTTTCGATGATTCACCAGACATTGTGATGCACTTGTTTTGCTTCCTGGAAATGAGAAAAGTGTTAATTAAGTAAATTTAGCTATTTGCCAATAACGCTCTCAAACAATGTCAATGAGATCGTTTTTTCAAAAAATAGCTTACTTTTATGAAAAAAAGGTACAGGTTTGTTGAAGACAGAGGTTTCAATCTTGAAAATTAGGCAGTCTAATCTAATTTTTGATCATCTAAGTTTTCAACAAGGATACTTCATTTTCTTGAAAGTGAATTATTTTCTGAACAACGGTCACATTTTTTGATTACCCATAAATGTATATTACATAGAAGTGGAATTTTGAGCGAAATATACGGTACCCGGTCTCGACAGGACAAACTTATGTTGAATGGAAAAATGTGTGTGCGCCTTTAAGGAGTACTGTAGTTTCAAACTTTAGCCGCAGCGGAATTTTCATTGATTTTTCGAATTTTTTCATTTAAAATATAAATATTTATTTGCAAAAACAAATTAAACGAACGTTTATTACAGTTAAAATTCGCATCCAACTAAAAATTGTCGGTTTTTGGTTTAAAAATTACAAAATTTCGTGTATGGTTAATAGGAGAAATTTTTAAACCCTATTACGTAATGGAATAATCGCCGAGGCAAAATAATTGCTTCGAAGAATTTTTATGTTTTTTTTTCAACATTTCAACATTTTTTATAGATTTTCAAAAACAAAACTCACTTATAATAGTCCAACACCTTGTTTTCTGTCTTATCGTAAACCTCAAGCCTCCTTCTTGCCACCTCCAACTGATCCGTGCTTCGCTTGAACAGTGGCTCTCCCGTGATATCGTCTTTGCCCTGTAAATAATTCATTAAAACAGGAATTAATTTTTTTAAAATCGGCTGACCTCCTCCTTTGGTGGATTCACTTCCAAATTGTATGCTCTTCCGGATGCTGGATGCACCAATTGCTTTGACAAACGATCGATGAGCACTTTGCGAGGAACCTTTAAAAATATTTGTTTTTTTTTCGTTTCTTGTTTAATTTTATTTCAAAAACCCACTTTTAAAAATTGTTTTTTTTTTCAAAAACCCACTTTTAAAAATTTTTGTTTTTTTTCAAAAACAAAAAACACAAACCTTCAATTCAACGATCAAATTCAACGGCGCCTGCTCTTCAACCATTTTCAGCTGGCTCATGTTTCGTGGATATCCGTCGAGAACGACACGTGGTCCTGCTTTAAGCATCTCCGCCAGTATGGCTCCGTTCAGAATACTGTCTGGAACGTGCTCGCCCTTGTTGAGGAACGATTGTGCACGAACTCCGAATTCTGCAAAATTTTAATGGTTTTTTTAAACTAATTTTCTTTTAAATGGCAGAAATTATCAATGCTTACCTGTCCCTCTGGCAATATGATCGCGAATAAAGTCTCCAGCAGCGAAATAATTGAATCCTAGGGGTTCGAATTCTCGCACGAGCATTCGTGCAATTGTTCCCTTTCCGCTGCCAGCAGCACCACTCAAAAGCACTCGATACATTAGTTTTTCGGCTGAAAAAGTGGAAATTAAAGTTCTGAAAATCATAGAATAGAATAATAAAGTATAAAGAAGCAATTAAAATTGAGTAAGGATGAATGTAATAAAAGAAAATCCCAGAATTATATAGTTTTAAAAGGCTTCTGACTAAACGTATCAGTAAAACTAGAAGGTGATAAATATATTATTTTGAGAAAACTTGAGAATAGTTCAAGCAAATTTGCAAAGAAAAGAACATATGTGTTTTAAACTCCACAGATATCCGATTGCAAGCAGAAAACGTGCCAAACTCAACGAATCTTAAACTCTAACCGAATGAGTTGAAAAACAGAGAAAAAAAAAGAAGAAAAATGTTGGCTACCAACAATTTAAAGCCATCCATGCAGTGGTCGTCATGAGAAGAAAGACGCAAATGACGAGTGATTTGGCGGAGGAACAGAAGAAACAGGCCGAAAGAACGAGCAGACGTGTGACTGTTCATGGAATATCACAGTTGACCAGACTGGATGGGAAAAAAACATCGAATCATGAGCTTCTGCCGTTCTTTCTCACATTCTTTAGACGTTCCATGTGCACTGAGATAGGACATATGATTCCAAGAAATATGCGAATTTTCTATCAACAACGTCAGTTGGTTCGAAAAAATTTAACAACTGGAAGCATGTCAATGTGACGCCACGAGAATGGCTCGTCATCAAACATTTTTTCTGCAAAAATGATAAGAAAATGAGTGCACACCACATGATTAGGCTTCATCATGGTTTTACACTATGATAACATGGGGGAAACCGATCGACGAATCAAATTAAATCACGATGAAGAGATACGGAAAAACAGGTTCTACAGGGTGCAAAGAACCTAGGTCATTCTTTCGTATGTACTAGATAACCATAATATTAATTGCTGGTGGTTTATTGCAGATTGTGAATCGTGAGGAATGTATTCATGAGAAGATCAAGGACTTTTTCTACAATATTCAGCCAATACATCGGAGTTAACTCTAAAGACAACTATGTGATGATAGAATCAAGATCACCAGGAGCCACGTGAGCAATGGCACCTGATCAGTTAGAAAGCTAGAACACCAACTGATGCCATCGAAACTTTAGAGGTTAACGGATATCCGACCTCCTTCTGGCGCCAAACCAAACCATATGATAAGACAGCAAATACGACCTCTTGGCACCTGAACAGTATGTGTGCTCCTCCGCTCTCTGCATAAAAATGAAATTAAAGCAAATATTTGCCGATTGGAAGCTTGAAAACTCTAAATTTACACACTCTCCACTTTTAAATTTTCACGTGAGCATTTTCCTAGAGAATAAAGAAATTGATTACTTAAAATTGGAATAAAGTGTTCAAAATGGAAAATGGTTTGACAGACATATAAATGAAAAATAATAGCGAAATTTCATTCGACCTTCACACTTGTTTGGCCTACACTGTCACATTACTGGTATAAACTAACAACATGATGTCATCGATGAAAGATACTTTGGACTATTCCATAGAACTAAAATTTTAGGATAGATATTTTAAAAACTAGATTATTTGGATTAGAGTAACTCAAACTTTAGGGAAGTTTGCACGGACAACTTCATTTAATATTATTCAATTTTTACCAGCGAACATTCAAAAAAAAATTGTTTGAAATATTTCTGTGATCTTTGTGATAAAGCGGTTTGACAAAAACGTTCGTCGGGTCAGATGGAAAAACGAAATTCAAAGTTTAAAATCGCAATTTCTCTCCGATCGGTTTCTGACAGAAAGCTCACATGATTTTTCTTCGTTGTTTCGTTTTTCGCCTCCCGATCACGTTGGCAATGAAAGAGTGAATAAATGATCACAAGGAACGATCAAATCTCAAAAATAGGAAGATAAGAGGATAACAATAATGTTTTTGAGAATAGAAACTACGGGAAGTTTAATATGTTTGTACAAACGTTTTCTGACGTCAATTTTAGTTATTTTGATAGGAAAGAAACGAAGAAACAAAGAAACAGAGATGACTAATGTGAAAAAATAAATTTTGGATCGTGAATCATCATATTTCTAATGCTTAACATTAAAAAAACGTACGTACGAACTGGAAAATCTAAAGAAACTGAGAAAATTAACTGATTTCGTCTCTAGTTTTCAAAGAAATCATTAAAAAAAAGCATGAGATCAGAGAAAAACATTTTAAATTTACTTGAAATATCAGAACTGAACCAACTGCAACTGTTAACAATCCTAACTTTAGGCCACACAGCAGAAACTAAAATTTCCTGCGGAATTTCGTAACTCGCAAGTAGCAAGGAACACACTAGACTAGCGCTCTGCAAAAGAGACGGGCGGCACGGGTGTGAGATGAAGAGACACAGGCAAAACGAGTGTTTTGGGGAAACACCCGCGTATTTTTTCCCCGCTAGCATGATGCAAAAATGTGTGGACTGAAAAAGTGAGGATTTAGCGTGATTTGCGGAGGAAAAAATGACTAAAATTTGAAGAAAACACGGAGATTCTACAAATATAGAATAAAAAGCTTGTAAAATCGTTTTTCCCTCAAAAATGTGGTTTTCCCATTTAAAATTACTGCAGTATCATTAAAAACTATGAAGATAAATATTTGAATTGAATTATTTACGGAAAAAATAAAAAAATTTATGAATTTTCAAAGAAAAAAGGGAAAAATAGAAGGAAAACGAATAAATTCAATTAAAATTGTTTTCAGAAAGTTTCGAAAAAATGTTCTGTGCAAACCACCGTCACGGTGTTTGCACAACAAACAACATGTTTGACGATAGTTATGAGGGTACTGTAATAAAGTTTACACGCCTGGGATTTTTTAAAATTTAGGTCATTTTTTAGAATTTAGGGTAATATTTAAAAGATATCACACTTTATTTCATCATGGTTTATGAAAAAAAAACAATATAAATATTTGCAAGTTCTTTTTTATAAAATTTTTCTTGTAAACACTCACACAAATAAATTTCACTGTTGATAAAATCTAAAAATTGAAAAAAAAATAACTTCAAATATTGACAGATGGCTCGGCAAGCTTGGCCAACTGTTTCTCCATAGACTTCCCTCTCTCGACCTAATCACGTGTAAAAACAGAGGCTCAAATGAAAACGGAACTTTTCTCCCAATTTTATTGAGCAAGAAACAAGAAGAAACCGAGATAAAAAACGAAAGAAGCGAGTAGCCAGACGAGCAAAATATTTACAGATTTCGACGGAAAAACACTTCTCGCCCGGGTATAGGTTCCGGGCCGATGATCAGCATGTTGTCGTACAGAGTTTACACGTCTTCGCACAGTATTGTTTTTTGTTGGCACAGTCGTAGAATGTCGATGAGCAGAAGCCGTTTTTTTCCCAGTTGGCGCAGCTATAAGAAAATTTAGATAAAATGAGTTAAAGACAACAATGACTGCTTTCCTGTAAGGCGACGCCTACTTTGCCTACTTTTCACTTTTTTGTGTGACAATTTGATTTTGGGAAATTTAGAATTTTGGCTAATCTCCATATTTGAATAATCACGCTGTCTCTAACCCCCGCCTATTTTTTTTGCCGCACTTTGCAATTTTGGAGCAAACTTTTCTAATTTTTGTTTTTTTTCTCGCATTTAATAGAGTCTTACAAACTTTTGGTTCCACAGAATTTTTTGCAGTAAGTTTTAGAAAATATGAAAAAACCTGAAAATAAAAACTTCTCATGGATTCGAGAAGGATTTTTCATGTTTTCAGATTCAGCAAAAAATTAATGATCAATTTTTTTCTAGTTTATGCAAAAATTAAAAAAAAATAGGCGATAGGCAGGTATGCCTGAAACCGTGCCTGGTCTTCAAAACAAGAACTCACTTGGTTGAGCTATCCACGCATTGGACTGGAGCAGCAGTGGATCCACCACCACAGAATCCACAGGTCTTTGGACAAAATCTGAATAACTTTCAAATGTTTCAAATTAAAATTTAAAAAGTTTATAAACTCACTGCTGGAGTAGTGGAGTATACTTGGCGTTTGAGCACAAAGAGGTATATTGGGTGCAATCTGTGTTCGGATCATCTGCACAAGTTGACGCTGAAAATGGTTCACACTTTGAAAAAAGGCACAATTTGAGAAATTCGAAAAATTAAGGCGATCATCAAGAAAGACACGGCACACACGTGAGCTCTCCTAATTTCCGTTATCAGTAGGGGGAATTGTGCTTTTTGATTGTGACCTTGCTCGTCAGCAATCATTCATATTTATGGTGATTAGCTCCGTTTTGGCGGGAAAAGAAAACGATTGGAGCCGTCAATATGATTTTTGATTCATATTATCCTGTGGTGTTTTAAGGAAGAACTTTCTAGTCCATCACGGGATTTAAATATTAGAAGACAAATGTGAAAATTTAGTTTTTCGAATAATTAACAGTTCATTGGTTTAGATGTTTTGAGAAAGTAGAAATATTTCTCTATATTTATATATAAATTTTCGTTTAAAAAAAACTTCGACACAACGATGAGAAAAGGCGATTTCGAAAATATTGATTTGGTAAAAAAAAAACTCTCTCTGGTCCCCTCCTAATAAAGTCCCTGATCCAGTGCCTGATGTTAACCTTACCAAAGTGGACTTGAAAAGTATGGTATGACCTGTATTCAGGCGGACCCCATGCCGTTTGAGCTCCGACAACTCGTCACATAAAACTGTGAGATTGCCAAACAACCCGCTTGGTATACAGCTTCAGATAAATTAACAAAATAGAAAAATCCCACAAATCCTGACCTGTAGTTGCTCCGCTCGCTGCAGTGGTTGCTCCACTGACAGTAGTTCCCCCAGTAGCTGTGGTCCCACCAGTTGCAGTTGTTCCGCCCGTCGCCGTTGTTGCAGCAGTAGTATCAACCGTTGTTGAGTCTTGAGCAACAGAATATGTAACGAGAAGAGCAATACAAAGAGTTGATTTTAGACTCCACATTTTCAGCAAATTTGAGAATTATCTAGTCTTCCTTAGGGTTTTATAGTTTCACAGTTTATAATTTTCATGATTAAACTTTCCAACACGGTAATCGGGTTTAATACGATGCAAAATTTTGAATCGGAAACGAGCCAAAGCTAACACTTTAGGCCGATTGACCCTGAACTACGCACCAGCATTTGCGAATGGAAAAAAAGAATTGAAATTTCATTAAATTTAATACGTTGAAGTTGAAAGCGACGAAGTTTTACATGAAAGGTGTTGGGCACTCGGCAAATTATAAATATGATACCAAAGAAACAACTACAAGTTCTAATACACAATGATAAAGTGATAAGGTAGACAATGATATGAATGGTCGGGGGGAAAGCGAACAGATGAAATAATATATTCTGCATGGGCAGGAAAATGGCAAGAGTTTTCAGTGAAAGAAATATTGAAATGACAATTAGAAATTATGGCTTGAAAAAAGCGGTTTGTGCAAGAATTTGTCGTTGTTTCTGGACAATCACGATGAATATGACAACGGTGGTTGCAAACATAAGGCAGAGGAGAATTAGGGTGAACTTTTTAGTTTCATTTTATTTCAAATTATATAAAGAACAGTTCCCATCGTAGGCACAAACGCCGGCCAACTGTCAAAGCTTTCTTTTCAGATGAATAGGCAAACTTAACCCCAAAAAGATTATATCAAAATGAAGTGAAAGAGGATGGTAGGCACAGGATAATCTTCTAGGAACGACGGAATGCGGAAAGTTTTAAGAGGAAACATTGTTCTAAGACCATTTTTTGAGGAAAAAAGCGGGTCATGCTCGCTCTGAATTGTACGTTAAATTGTTTTATCGAGTAAGAAACAAGTCGAAACCGAGATTTAAAAAAAAAGAAAGAATATCGATCAGCATGTTATCGAACAAAAGTTACACGTCTTCGCACAGAATTCTTTCTTCGTGGCACAGTCATAGTATATCGATGAGCAGAATCCGTTTTTATTCCAGTAGGCACATCTACAAAATAAATATGAAATCGCATAATTTAATAAAACATATTTAAGCTAAGATTTAAATCGCACTTACTGTCAATTTTGTAGTTTTCAAAATTTGTTTGATAGTGAGCCTAAAACAAGTAAAGCAGCACGAATAAATAAAAATTCTAAAACTATTGAAATTGAAGGTCAAAAATAATTTGTCAAAATGGATTTTCATTAGGCACAATGATGCCTGCTCGCTTCGCTTGTTTTTAAGGCAACATTTGCCCAATCGAAAATCTACGGCAAAAAGCTTTGCTCAATGATCAACAACAAATCAAATTTAAAAAAAAACCCAGAAAAATTGGCAATGGGCCTGGAGGGGTACCCGTCGCCATGCATTTCAAAATAAGAACTCACTGGGTTGAGGTATCGACGCATGCGACTGGAGCAGCAGTGGATCCACTACCACAGAATCCACAGGTCTTTGCACAGAATCTGAAAACTTTTCAAGTGTTTCAAATGAAAAATTAAAAAGGTAATAACTCACTGCTGGAGTAGTGGAGTATACTTGGCGTTTGAGCACAAAAAGGTATATTGGGTGCAATCTGTGTTCGGATCATCTGCACAAGTTGACGCTGAAAATGGTTCACACTTTGAAGAAATACACTATTTGAAAAAGCAATGCCTCTAGTAGCAACGTAACTGTGACTTTATGAACAATTTTATGAAAACGTGAAACGCTAGTCCAAAGGCACACACTTTTTTCCAGGTGGGTCTCGTCACGTTCTCCGACTATTCGGTGGTTACATGTCCCAAATTTTGTCAATTAATTTAATAGGTGTAAAAACTGAGCCATGTACAACTTATAATCTCAAATTTTACAGACCATGCTTCATGATATGCTGCATATGGACATTTTGCGTCGGAACTGGCACATGTAGTCTAAGTGACCCACAGATGTGATTCGCGAATCGTGTATGTAGCGTATTTTTCTAGATTCGCAAAAACTTTAGTACAGAAAGTTTTTGCAAAACTCGAAATACACCCTTCAAACACGCGAACTGCTTAGCAGCTGTGCAATTCCTAAAATCGAGTGAAGACACTCTGACTTCTCGTAGTATCATATAAATTGTGGCATCGTGTACTTGAAATTATAGCCGCATCGTGGTCAACATGGAAAATACGGTATAATAAATTCTGTTATTCATTTCTGTATAGACACACAATAATTTTTAGAACATGTGTACTTTTTTGTTTCAGATTGAAGAATGCAATTGATACAAAACACTATACCTGTTGTTGTTTCTTCAGCACAAAATCCACAGGTCATCGGACAGAATCTGAAGCATTTTAAAGTTTTCAAGCTTACACATCAAAACGTGTAAAAACGAACTCCTGGAGAAATGGAGAATATTTGGCGTTGGAGCACAAAGAGATGTATTGAGTGCAACCTATGTTCGGATCATCTGCGCAGATAGTCGCTGAAAATGGTTCACAATTTTCAAAAAGAAACAAAAATTAAGGCAATCATCAGCAAAAAGGCAAGCTTCACTAAATTCTGTTATCAGTGCGAAATTGTGCTCTTTCATTATTACCTTGCTCGTCAGTTATCATTCTTATATACAGGGTGTCCCATACTTATGCGGACCAGAGTTTATCTCACAAATACTCCTTTTTTGCACGAGTAGAAATTTTCAAGATTTGTTAATTGACTCCGTTTTAGCGAAAAAAAAAATGTTTTTATGATTTTTTATTTACATTAAACCACGATTTTTGAAGCTAAAACCTTATCTCACTGCTGAGAATGGACACTTCTTGTGTCCATTCTCGTGGTTCACAATGTTCATTTTAGAACATATGTGCGCTTTCTTTGTTTTCAGTTAGAAGAACTACATAAGTTGATTTTAAAAAAACACTATACCTGTTGTTGTTTCATAGAAGAACGAGCTAGAAACATCACCCAAATCCTGACCTGCTCCCCTGACAGTAGTCTCGCCAGTAGCCTTCGTTACAGCGGTAGTAACAACGTGAGAAACGGAAAATGTGACGAGAAGAATAATGTGAACTGTTAAATTTATACTCCACATTTTAAACTTTTGATAAAATATCTGAGAGTTATCTATTTTTCACATGGCTTTTATAGTTCCAAAAACTTATTTCACAATATCATTTTCATGATTAAACTGTTGAACAAGATAATCGGGTTTAAGACGATGCAAACATTCTGAGTCAGGAACTAATACCTTAGGGCGATTGATCTTGAATTACGCATCTTCTTTAGATTTGCAAATTGATGTTTCATTAAATTTAGTACGTTGAAATGATGAAAGCGACGAAGTTTTACATGAAAGGTGTTGGGCACTCGGCAAATTATAAATATGATACCAAAGAAACAACTACAAGTTCTAATACACAATGATAAGGTGATAAGGTAGACAATGATATGAATGGTCGGGGGGAAAGCGAACAGATGAAATAATATATTCTGCATGGGCAGGAAAATGGCAAGAGTTTTCAGTGAAAGAAATATTGAAATGACAATTAGAAATTATGGCTTGAAAAAAGCGGTTTGTGCAAGAATTTGTCGTTGTTTCTGGACAATCACGATGAATACGACAACGGTGGTTGCGAATAGAAGGCAGAGGAGAATTAGGGTGAAGTACATTCGAGCTGAAAATATTATTTTTTGAGAATAAGCCGATTTCACAGCAGCACGGTTCGAAGTTATACGAAGTTATATTAGTTCAACTCAAACTATTTTATAGTAACATAACAATTTTCCGATTTATTATGGTTCCAAATTTATACATTGACCTTGTCGATACATAAAATTGTCATCAACAAGCTGACAATTTTTCAAGCGGATTTATTTATTAATCGCATCATTTTTAAACACTTCCTATTTATCAATGATCAGTAAGTTAGCAAAATTATTTCAATATCAACTCACATGTTGAGAAGCATGTCTTCTCTTGACTATTTCTAGCTTCTCTCAACGCCCTTGTTGCTCCATGATCTCCTGCATTCGTCGTCTCTCCGTCTTCCATCTCCTCCAAACCAAACACTAGAATACCGCGTTCCGGCAAATCAATATCTCCTACAGTAACCGGTCGTTTCTTGTTGCTTGCATTAATTTGTTCAGTTGATTCAACAACATTTCTTTTGATAAGTCGACTATAAACTCCGTCTTCGGTATAGGCAGCAGACGTTGTGAATGGTTGTTCGGTGTCATTGAAGCCAACAATACCGTCGTATGCGTTTTCTGGGGTTTCTGGAAATTTATAGTAAATTGAAATGTGAAATGTTTCATTCAGAGTTAGATTTGTGTCTAATACATCAAAAAATACTTACCAGCAATGTAAATTGGCTGTGGCTCAGGATATCCGTTGTCAATATCGGCACCTGGTGGTGGTGGAGCCGGGGATGACGGGTAACTAGCTGGAGCTTGGGTTGTTGGAATTGGATATCTACTTGAAGCCACTGGATAGTTGGCTGGACGAGTTGGGTATCCAGACTCATGGCTATCATATGGATATGGCTCGGCGGTTTCTGTAGTCTTCTGGGCTGGCTCCACAACGTACTGAGATGTCGGGCATTGGGGTTGCTGAAAAATTTATCAACTAGACTTTTGCAAATCTAAAATTGTCCTACGGTATTTGAACATCCATAATTTACGTCTTTGATTGTTAATTGAATTTGACAATTGAAATAAAGCCCAGCTTTGTCAGCAAATTTGAAGACTGGTGCGAGTTTTCCAGCTGTCAAGTCAGAGGTGTACTCAAGATTCTGAAGGATCACCCCATCTACAGAACATCCATTGGCATCAATGACAGTTACTGGTGGTCCACCTTGTCCATCATAAACCGTACATGAGTGAACTTTCATACAGTACACATTCTCAAGTTCAGCAACGCAAGTCCATTTGTGATAGACTTGATCTCCGATTCGAGCGTACTTAATAGGTGATCCACCGGCTTCATTGAGGATTTCATATCTTTAAAGGAATCTCAGAAAATCGGTATATAAGTGAAACAACTTACCTGCATACTGGAAGTTGTGTCTCACTTTCCAAGAGCTGAGTAGTCAGAGCACTGATATCAACGTGATTATGAACTTTCTTGGTTCCCTCCACATAGAAGCAGCTGACACGGTAAGCACGGTCGATTTTTGTAATGAAGATCTTCAATTTGTAAGAGGTTTGAATTATTAAAATCCAAGTTCACTTAGAACTAGAAGTTCAGATACTCACCGAATGGAATGAAATAATGACAGTAGCCGAGATTACGACACCATTGATCTCCCGCTGCCTTCTGACTCCACATGAATCATGCCGGACCTCGAATCGGTGTCCAGTCTTTCCATCACCAACAGTCATACATGATGGTTCCGACACGTATCCCTTCACGAACACTTTTCCGTTGAAAGAGTTGCGAGTTTTGAACAGAAGAGAAATTGACGCAGTCTCACATACAACCTCGGGTTCACCTGAAATTGAACAGTTGATGAAGTTGGGCAACAGGTTACAACATAATTTTTTGGAAATAGTAGAAGGTTTGCATGTACCTCCGCGCCTGCCTACCGCCTATTTAATAAAATCTGGTATGAAGTGTGATGTAATTTCAAAAATTAATTGCAGGTTGCACGGCAGTTTACACTTTTTCTTCAAAAGAAAAACCTAGTAAATTTATTATTTTTCAAAATATAAAACACACTGAGCTTTAACTTTGTTATTGTTGTTAATTACTTCTATATATCCGTAGGTAAATCTTGTCTAGTTATTTGTTATGAATTTAAATATCAAAATTCGAATGCAGTACTTTTTCCTGCCCCCCCCCCCCCCTTCTTGTTTTTTTTGTACCAGACAACCTCTACGCCAATTTCCCTCAAAACAGAATATATTTGCCATTGGGAAAGCCGTTTTGCCAAAAAACCAATTCCCTGTCTTCAAACTCTAATTAAAATGGTTTGAAGCAAGAAAGGGCGGCTAGTCAGAGAAGGTCAAATTTCTATTGAAACATGTGAGTAATTTCCGACGATTTCCCGCATACCACCGTTACTTTATATTTCTTGGTGGTCGGCAATATATATTTTTCTTGTAATGAAACTTGTTTCAATATATAAGTTTCCGTTTCAAAGTAGTACAAAGACTATTCCCCCGCCTGGCCGAATTCTTCAAAGTCACAGCTTTTCGGGCGGTATAGATTCAAGATGATTTGTATGTACTTCTTATATTGAAGCCAAAAAAGTCTCTATGTCTCTATTGGTGCGAAATAATAATGCTGGACGCCCAGTCTGTCAGGGGGGATAACCAAAGTTACGCAATGAAAATGTCTTCGGCGGGAAAAAAAAAAATAGAAAGTTCCTAGTGAGACAAAATGGTAATTGGCGGGAAAAGAAGGTGATCGGATGAAGTGATCCAGAAACATTTTTGTACAAAGCAAGCATGTCTAGAATATTGAAGTTTGGTGTTTTTATATGGGCTAGAAATTTGGAATTATAATAAAAGCACTACTGAAAGTTTGAAACTTTATGGTTATTGCACGATTATCCCCAAAAGTAAATCTCTCAGAAACATCGAATCAACGATCGGAGAGTTTCCGAACTTGATAGTAGGTTTCAGATTTAGCCTAGTCTCGTTTTTCAGAGTTTTCAAAACCTTAAAGAGACAGGGATTAGCAAGTCTTTCACACTGGTTGCCGAAGTCTACAAAAATATAAAAACAAATATAGGAAGTCTTGATTTAAAAATTATTAAGTTGCTGCAAACTATCTATCTCAAACCTTTGCTCTTATCAAAACTCCATAACCATTCAAGGCCCCCAATGATTTGCATAAATATGTGCCCTTGGCAAAAGGTATCTAGTTAATTTCTAATTAAAACTATCCCACCACCACCCTTCAATTCTTTCATGGCAAGTCGGCTAGGCATCGCAAAAAACCATTACCTTAAAAAAAGCAGAATCTGTAAGACAATGTCCATTCGGACATGACAAGTCTTATTGGTTCTTTGTGTCTTTTGTCTATTTTTTTCTGTGGAATATAATATACGATAATTATTACTAGATTTGATGGCCTTGGTTTTTGGTCTCTGTATATACAGAGGTTGAAAAATTGTACATACCTATCAGTGAATTATCAATGCTGACTGTCGAGGATGGAGCAGTTGAGTAGCCACAAAAGCATAATGTAGGTAGAAGGAAGGCTGCGAGGATTCGAGTAAAATGGAACATTACCTGAAATTTATGAAAACATTTTATGGGAACTAACAAATGTCAAAAGAAAGGGAATATAAAAAAAATCAAGAGAGTAGAAATATGGAATATTAACGACTCCAATTTTTATCCAGAAATAATACTAAACCTAATTGATTTGAGAGCAAAAGTTGAAGGACTAGTGACTGATATATATGCCATGTTTGAAACAAGCTGAGACTTATGTACATATTAACTATTTTACCCGTTTTATCAAAACAAACAAATTTGAAATATATGAAATACAGTTCTTTCAGACTTTGTTGAACTTGAATAATCAGCGTTTCCAATGGATTTTTTGGAAGTACCTAGTTTCAAAAATGCTCTCAAACTTTTTAAGATTCTAAACATTTCAAAAATTCCAGCAAAAATTTAAGAATATAAAACTCAAAATTAAAGTTCAAACCATCGCCAATCAAATCGAACTTCAATAACTAAGTTCTCTAACAGGGATGCCGTGCGGCAAGATTGGGCGGAGTTTCACAGAGGAAATGCAAATGTGGAAAGTTTTTCAAAAAAAACGGAATGGGCGGTTGCAGTGAAGGTGGAAGCAAGCTTGATCTACCTTTTCACTTATAAAATGTAAATCAAAGTCTGATTATCGAAGGTGCACAGTGGGAAGTCGTCTCTCCTGACATCTCCTCAGAGAAGGGCAGCAAAAATGGAAATTAAATACGACGGCATTCATATTGTGGAAACATGGCATGAAACATTGGGAGGAAAGTGGCGTTCAAATTGGAAATTGATTTGGATTTGAAAAAATGAGGAAAAAGTGGAAAAAAGTGGAAAAGAAAAGGTTGATGGGAAATGTGACATGGTTAGAAGGACAGAAGATTAAATTTTATGGAAATAACTTTCGGCTAATCAAAGTTAGGAACCTTTTTTAAAACATATCACGAGAATGTTTTTGTGATTAGATTTTGAAACTTTGAGTGTGTTCTAAAAGTAAATATTTTGCCAGCTTATATTTTGGTTTTCTGTGGTTCTTGCAAAAAATGTCAACTAACAAAAAATTAGAAAATAATTTTTCCAGATATTGGAAGCTAACATTTTATGATAAGCCTTCAAGGCGTAACTCGCCTTCAAGGCGACCTATGCCAATAGTTTCAAATTTAAATCCTCTGGAAACAATTGATTTATGCAAATTTTTAGAAAGAAATTGTATTTAGAACCTAAACTACACCGGCAGAAACTTTTTCTAGACTTCTAGCTTAATATTTACAAATTTTGAAAATTGGCAAAGTAGATTTTGTTGAAATTGTATGAAAATTGCGGGATATTTTTTTAAACTGTTAACAAATAAGGAAACCTGAACTACAGGTTTTAATTTTAAAAAAACCTAATTCACGTTATCGATAAAGCGTAGTTTAAAGTAGAAAAGCTTTTTGGATAACCTTGGATTTTAATCGGATTACCAAAAGTCCATCCACCGGACAAAAACAAAATCTCAAGTGAAACTATGATGGTGGTTAGCTAATACCAAAACCATGAAAGTGAGTGCCATTCTCTCATTTTGTAAAAGAAGGCGGAGTTATTCACCACGGTTCCATCCCCGATGTCTATTTCTCAGAAGGAAAATGGTGTACCATGCCATAATAATTGGCACCGTCTGTGTGTGTGTCTTCATGTCCAACTAATAGACACCGTCCTGGACCGACTGGGAAGTCGTTTTTTGGGTGAAAGAAAGCAGGAAGACGAAGAAAGTATGGAAGAAAGTAACAATTCTTTTAGTCATGAAACCGACAATTTTGAGATACTACCTCGAAAGGTAGTTTCAGTTTCAGCAAAAGTGAAAATGTTGCGTTAATGGAGTGGACACTAAATGATAGGTTATTGAAGAAAAGAGTACTGCAAATGGTTACGTAAGTGAATCAAAAATAGGTTAGATTTCAGAAATTGTATAGTGTTTCTAAAAATGCAAAAAATATGGCGAAAATATATTTGAAAAAATTTTAGTTGTGATAATTCCTTTTTTTGAAGTTAGGTGCTCATAATCAATTATTTCAACTTTTGAAAGTAGATTCATTTTGGCAGTAGGGCCTACTGTAGGCACAAGATAGGTGGGCAGGCAGGCATGAAATTAGTGTCAGGAGGGCGGTTAGCTCAAAGTAAAACTGAACTGTCTGGAATCCCAGAATTCGTATGAAAATCGGCAATCTTTTTACTAACCGGAAAAAATATAATACCTCTTTCAAAATTAATATACAAATTTTTTCGGAATAACATTTAAAGTTACTTAAAAAATTAAAGTAGAGACTCATAGTAACGAATATCCAGAGCATCAGTAAATTTCATCAGCTTCTCAATTTGTGTTTGTCAAAAATGGGATAAGTCTGAAGGTATGCGTTTACCAAAAATCAAATTTTTTCCATATTTAGTGTACTAGCAAATTATAAGACTTATTTAAACATTGAAATTGAAAATTTCGAAATAACCATGAAAACAAAAATTGAAAAAACATTTGTAACTATGCCCTTTAGCTATGCATAGCATAAAATCCTCGAATTCGAGTATAACGAGAGGGGGCCGCATGAGTGTCTAATCCAATAAATCAGTTACGTAAAAGAAACGTTGCCGCCCAGTCAGTCACGAAGCCAGTGAGAAATAGATGCAAAATGGCGATCAAAACTGAAAATCGGATAAAATGGTTTCGTGTGTGTGGGTGCCCCCGTTCCAAGCCAGGTTCTGCAAAAGATGTGAAGAGGAGGAGGTGGATGGCTTGCGCAATTCAAAGACTGAACTACAGTTCAAGCTAAAATGCAGATTTTACATATTTTTACTAAGGAGCCGAGGAAGTTCTAGAGCACAAAAAGGCATATATACTAAAAAGGAGAATAAGGCATAGAACCTCTATCTTTAGAGTTTTAACCCGGTTCTCATTGAATTCGGAAACGTAGAGAGAGTTACATGAAAATAGTAATGAAACTAGGTACAATATCGACATTAGAGGATACATCATATGAGGAACTTTTAAATAATATTCATATTTATCAAAATTCTAGTCCTTATCGAAATCCCGTTCCTACTGCAAAAAAGGGTAAAACGATTTAATCTGCACCTGAGGAACTGCTGCAGATGCTGCTGCTTCACCACTTTTTTTCCCCTTTTTATATCTGATCTTGTGGCTGTTTGTGTTGTTTTGGCACTTTCTCCATTCTTTTCCTTTACTCAACCAATTTCCGTGTCAAACTGTTCCTGACAGTATTTCACTTTTCGATGTGCATCACACACATTTTTGTTTTTCGCTTCGTGTCGGGACCAGTTTTCAGACAGTTTTCTTGAATTACTTGTTGTACCCGGACGGGAACTCGTAATGTTATTTGAGTCAGGAAGAGAGGAACATTGAATTTCCAATTCATAGTGTTGGAAATAGTGACATTTTAAAAAGAACTCCAAGAAACTTTTAAACTCATGTCTAAAAATTTGTAAAAGGATGCGGCTTTTGTAATCACCCCGAATAGACTTCGAGACTTCCTGAAGCCTTCTGCAAAAATGAAATTTAAACAAAAATTGCTAATTGGTAAGATTTTCTTGAAATTCGAACTTCCGAATTTTAAATATTATATTTCGATTTCCAGTTTCGTGTTTTATTTATGTATTTTCTATCTGTTTTCCAGCCAGTTTTTCCAGCTCATTTGTTTTTGGTGGTGGGGCCACTATTGAAATTAGGTTCCTATTTTTCCATGAATTCCGAGTAATTTTATTGTAGGTAACCTCTAATATTAAGCGAGCAGAAAGGAGAAGCAGACAAGTTGGAAAACTGATTTGTTTGCCTGGAACGCTGTAAATTGGTAAATGATTTCTTGAAATTTTATGTTTTCAGTTTTGAAAATTTTTCAAAATCACATGTTGACTAGTTTGATTCATATAGTATGCTAGAACCATATGACTGATGCAAATTAAGATTTAAAAACATTTTTATAGTTAAAAAAAATTCCGAGTGTTGGGTTTACGCAGTTTTCAGAGTTCAAAAGTATTCTAACTTTCTTTTTTTTTTTAATCAAGCAGCTTTTTTATATTTTTGCAAGTTTTTTGCCACAATTTCCTACCCAAAACTTTTATCACCCAATTCGAATGCATTCGTGTTCAAAGTGCTCTAATATTCCACCTTGCTAAGCACATAAAACAGCATTCTTATTGACATTTCTTGTGTTATTCATATTAGAAAACTGAGCAAAAAATGGACAAATTTTTTATATGCATTTTCATATTTTTCATATTTTCCGTGTAGTTTTCAACTCTTCTTTCCGTTTTCTTTCGAACTTTTACATCATCGAATTCAATTTTCGCAGTCTCTCTTGTAAGCGCTTTTCCACCCTTTGAACACCTTTGGGCAACGCCACTTGGGGCAAAAAAAGATGAGTGGATTTTTATATATCTATGGACGGAAAATTGAGGAAAACGAGCCGACGATGGAATGACTAGTCCTCGTTTTTTTTTCTTCGTTTTTTGTGAATTTTTGTGGTGAGAGCAGAAGCAATGTCCCCTACCACAAATTTTCAAATCTCTGACCAGTGAAAAATGTAGTTTTTTGATTGATTGAGACGATAGAATTGAGCAGGAAAATCTCACTTTTTGTGTTGTTTTCTTAATTTTGCCATTTTTAGATTTCCGGGTTGCCTTTTTAAATTTTGGAGTAGCGTGGACTGTGATTTTACTTTAAGTACCCGAAATTGTCTAAAATTTAGAAACGACACGAAAAAATAAAGAATTACAAATTCAACTTTTAAAAACGATTTTTTTCAATTTTTTCAAAGTTCTCCCTTTGCTCCCGAGTATATGAGCCATCCTATGACTAACAAATTTAAGCTTAAATTGGAGGAGAAGCTCATGTCCTTAAATCTACTCTTACCTGAACCAAGCCTGAATCCAAACTCCCAGCTTATATTGAAGTCCAAGACTATTTACCCATAACCTATCCATCACACGCATCTCTAAAAATGAAAAATAAAAAGCCGAACTTCAAACATCTTGGATCGACAAACATCATCATCTTCGTCATCATTTTGACCTGAATATTTTCAGTTCGACTTTCCACGTCTTCCGCTCTATTGTTAGAGAGACCCTTGCCTCATTTTTGAACTTTTCACGAGTTGGAAACAAATCGTGAAGCTTCACCTATTGTTCGGCACACCACGGAGGAAGAATAGAAGAACACGGGGAGAGAGCAAGCAAAGTTTTACTTTCCCGGTCGTCTTTAGTACTTTTGTTGTGATATTTTGAAAGTTAGAAAGTCGGCGGTTCACTAATTTATATTGCCTAGGAAATTTCAAACGAATATATGAACTTCCTATTCATTTTTTCAAAATTCAATCTCGACAAACAATTTTTTCTGTTATACCGTATTGTTGACTTCTCCTACCTTCCAATTTCCCACCCCCAATCCATCTGCGTCTCTCAATTATCAACACCCTATCTCCCCCTTGCTTGCCAATTTGTTTCCTACATAAATTGGGTGGAATATGTTAATTGGTTCGGAAAAGGGGGGTCGCAGATTGTGTAACAATGCAATAGTTAGCCCGAGAAAAAATGGAATTAGAAAAAAAACTCGGCGACGTAGGCAGAACTGGATATGTGGGTGCGCAGAGATGGAAATCGAAATGAGGCGGCAAATGAGTTTTGACTGGCAGGCAATGGCAAGGTTGTCACACCTGTGTCAAGAGTATCAATTTTGGAATGGATAATAGGGATCCGAGCGGTTTTAGAAGCTAAAGCAAATGATAACCTAATGAAAAATATAGGCGTTCCGCGTAGGCATAAAATGCCTGCCGGTCATCAGGCAACCTATACACGCTAGCTACCATGTGAAGTACCAGAAGGGGTAGGCAGGCAGTCTGTGGATGTCCCCGCCTGTAGGAAGGGGTGCTAGGCAATCATAAATTTCCGGCAATTGCCGTAATTGCCGAAAGAAAAATTTTTAAGTGGTTTCTTTCTGTTTTTGCCTATTTACTTTCACATTTTTTAAAATTAAAAATTATGTTTGACAGTTTTCAAAAAGCTTATTCTTGCCTTGATTTCTTCCAAACCGTTCCATCATTTCTTGGCATCTTGAAAATTTGAACAACGACGGTTTCAGTCTTATTCTCGCCCTCTTTTTTTTTCGTCTCATAATTGTTGTATTTTTATGCCAATTCGTTGTTGTTTCGGTTTGAACAACGGACGCTAGTTTTCCTCGTTCATCTCCCCTTTCCAGATATTCTTAGATTGAGGAAGAAGCGGAAAGGGTGGGGACGACGGAAAAGGTGATTCAAATTTAAGTGTGGAGGTTGAAATAATTCAGGCATTTGTCCTTTTGTTTGCATTCGGGTTTAGAATTAGAATATTTGTTAGGCTTTAAGATTAAGGCTTTCAGAAATGAAAATCGCAAAAATCATTGCAGCTTCCTAGCAGGCAATCAATCGCTTTAAATGTTTGAAACTCATGTAGCTTTTTAGATGATTTTTTCAGATTCATAACAAATTTTGCATAGTTGAAGTCAGAAAACTTTTGTCAACTTTGAGCTCCTTTTGGGCGCAAAATGGCTCTATGGTGATCTAAATGCTCCAAATTTAAATTAAAATCTTGTCCAATGTAATTACTAACTGGCATTTTTTTGGATTTGTATTACATAATTATGAAGCCTTGAAAAGTATTTCAGCTGTCGAATTGCATATTTTCATTCAATTCATTAGTAATCTCGAGCCCAGATTTTGAATTACTATCTCTATTAGTATTGCACCCCATTGTTCAACTTTGACAGCTTATATCTCAATTATCGTTTGACCTATTCAAAAATTGTCAACTAACAAAATTTTTGTTAGTTCTTTTTCTAACAATTCGTAATTAATAATATATTGATATCTTCAGAATGAACCGAGATATAACGTTTCAAAGTAAAGTGGTGCAAAACTAATAGAGGAAATACGGTAAACTTAATTTCAATAAGCATTGAAAATCTCAGACAACATTAATTTGTCTCGTTCAAATTCTAAAATTTTAATCTTCGAACAAGCCTAACTTTGCTTTTTCAGTCTTAGGTTGTCACAAAGATTTTCAAAAAATCATTGTGACGTCCCAGTATTTTTTTTTGTTATAGACTCACTCTGTTTTCAGAACACAATTCATTTTTAAGTGCTGATGAATATTTTTAAACAAATTTTGAAAAAGTAAGTGTATCCTCTTGTGTGTGCCCATCTATGTCTATTTTTTCCAAAAAAAACCCGTCAGATTTTTGACCTTCCATCGGAAACCCGACCCACAGCAAAGTGCATCCGATTTCATTCTACAAGAAATGTGTTTCCTTCTTCCTTTTCTTGCCAATTTTTGCTCATTTCTCGAATCTTCACTAATTTTTTTCCGAATATCCCAGTAGATCACTAAAATAATGAATTTGATGCAGTGAAAAAGCTTGAAAGAAAGATTACGTAGTTTGTTTTTCTTGAAAATCCGAACATTCGAAAAAACTGGAATTCTAATAAACGGTTGTTGACATTTCAAAATTTGTTTAATTCATGTATATTGGAACCAATATATTAAAATTTAAAAAAAAAACCCTCATTTTCCTTTTTCTATTTTTCAAGACACGTATACCCATGAACCAAGTTTATCCTTACCCTTCCCCCATCCCTCAATTTATTTTCATTTCTTCGTTACCCCAAAACCTTGAATCCAAGATATTTTCAATCTAAACTCATTGTGGATAATCCTCTAAACTCTCAAAGACAATTTAGATCTTTCTTCTCGATTCAATTTCCCAAATTCTTTTTATTTTTTCATTTGTCAGGCGGCAATGGGTGGTGATGAGGAGGAGGAGTATCTAGATCTACTTGAAAGTGGTAATAGATGCTAAATCGGAAGGTTTTTGTTTCTGAAAATTGGTTTTCATTTTTTGGAAGCCTTTCTGGATAGCCTTTTTTGAAAGTTTTGTTTGCTTTTCACTTCTAGACAGAAATTTTTAGATAGAATGAAATTCTTTTTTTCGAGTTTTGATCTAGCTTCTTGTCCACATTTGACCCAAAGATATTGAGTTGGGCAAGCTTTTCGCAAATTTTGGTTTAAGCTTCGGTCCAGTTCAACCTAAGTTGTATCCTATTTTAGCAAAAACTTTGGCCCAAACTTTTCTTGTGTCGCTTTAAACTTGGGGTATACGAGAGTTTAGAGTTGAAACTTGGTTTAACTTCAACGCAGCTATACCCAGTATTGACCAAGTCTTGCCTCAAATCTGAAATTTTCCAGTTATTCAGATTTCTAGTTTAATCATATTTACCTCAAGTTTCCTAATAAAAACTTTTTAAAAATATCCCATAATCTTTGCTGATTGCCAGTCAAACTTGTGCTTTAATCGATCACGTTTCAAATTCATACAGCAGCCCACCCAATTTGCTACACCTCCACCAGGCTAATTCAACTTTCAAACTTCCGCGTCAGTTTGTCACATATATTATTAACAAGTGGAACTCTACTACTTCAAGTTTCAAGCGCAAGTGGGACACCACTCGCGTGTGGGACACTACTTTGTTGAGTTGATGTCAAATCGGTTGGCGGAAATCACGTATTGCTCCAGTTGTCGGTTATGTTGCAATTTCTAAAATCCTGGAGCAGCTGGTAAAGATAGGCTTCCAGTTAGGCTTGATAAAGCTGACATGTCTTCTTAGAGACATATCACGGTGATGACCCTTTACTGTAAGGAAAGTTCGCAGTACCGCAAATGAGGAAATTTTTAAAAAATGTCATTTTCCAATGCAACTTTTTCATAGGAAATAGTGCTCAATTTACCACAAAATTCCTGGAAACGCCGGGCATTGAAATCTTTCTAACATGTTGGCTTTCAAGATTTAGCTAAATTTCCGATGTACGTGTTTTGTGGAAACGTTTGTGGAAAGTTCCAAAATGAACACTTTCTAGCGTTCTATTCAAATTTAAATAACAAAAACAACATTCATTCCTAAAAGTTGCAGCATCACGTGGCTTCCTACTTCCGATGTCAAACTTGTCCTGACACCTACCGTAATCCCCTCATCCATATCACTTCATCATTTCCAGTTTACTTTTAGCCCAATTTTCAGCATCTCGCCTTGTCATCTAGTCTCTTCATCTTTCCGCCATTTTCCTTCCTCGATGGACCAATTTTCAGCTATCTCCTGGGACATATTTGTGTACATTTATGGGGTGTTCTCTCTCTCTATCTTTACTCTTCCGTCTATGTCTGATATCACAGCAATATATCTTTTCACCCCCTCCGAAATATTTTAATCTTGTTTTTCATCGGTTTTGATCTCAAAAATGTTTTAGGAAACAAAAAAATTGGAAAACAAAACCTTTCGGATTCTTGCGATAAGTACCGTATATTTCGGGAATTTCATCGTTTGATTTCTCATCACTTTTCCTGGAATTTCACATTTTATTAGTCGGCCTTGATTCTTAAAACTTTCTCTCGAAAACTTCAAATTTATTAGTTTGAAACCTTTCTTTTGTTTTGCTACTTTTATTATTCTAAAAGATTCTAGTTAGTATTAACTCTCCTGAAAATTTTCTGAACAAAAGTACCACCTGTTTAATTTTTTCACAAAACCTATCCTGAGAACGGGAAAAAAAGCTGAAGCTGAAATCTTTTCTTCTAAACTCTGAACGTTCGTGCGAACTCTACGCTGAAAACTTTACTGAGAAAAAGCTTAGAACAGAGGAGTCGAAGTTTTCCGTTGGGATAAAAGGCATTCTGGAATGAAAGCTTTGTTAAGTTTAGACTCTACCTAATGTTAAGCCGAACTTTTGTTCAAAACATTCAATCAGGTTATTGTTGAAACCCGCTTTGGCAGAACAAATTAATTATAGTGATTCAAAAGTTGATATGTTCAGGATCTGTGCCGACCTGCCTACGTGCCTCTTTTTTGTATATTCGTTCGTGGTAAGACTCACTGAGAAAGTTAGCGTGTGCCTTTAAAACATCGTGTCAAGATTTCACTAAATTACGATATGCTTGATGGCCGGAGATCAAGCAAGCATTTTTGTGCCTACTTTGTGCCTATGAAAACATTTCTAGCTCTCGAAGTTTCCGAACTCTAATTATTCCACAGAACACAATTTCTAGAAATTGTGTGAACTAGCAAAAAGTGATGAATGTTCATTTGCCGCTTCCCGTCGCTCCCCGTGGCGGTGCCCGCCATCTCATCTTTTTTCTTGCCTTCTTCTTGTTTTGTCGCCCCCTTTTTTCTTTCTGAATATGTATATGACAAGCTCATCGAGCACCTTGCTTCTTCCCTCTTCTCCTAATCGGATTCTTGTTCATTTTTGTTCTTGTCTCCCTGTGGGGCTCCTCCCACTTTTCTTTCCTCAATTCTAGTCCACCCGCGGGTTCTTAATTAAACCGACTCGGACCATGCCCACCTACGTAAAACTCCTTGCCCGGGCGGAAAACACAAAGAGGAAAAGTCACCACATTTACAGCCAATTACTTTTTGTTTCGCTTTTTTTTTTGAAAAAAGAGAATAACAATTGTTTTGGTCTGCTTTGCTGTCAGCTCAGTTTTTTTTTGGAGGTCAGATCCCTGTGGGAAACAAGGGCAACATTTATCTGCAAATTTGAAATTTTTCTACACTAGAAAGTGGTTTTATAGATTTTAAATCTAGGTTTTTTGCACACTTTTTAGCTCATTTTTTGTGGGTATCTGGTCTAAAAAGGTCCGCTTTCAAATAACTTAAGTATAGTTCCATAGTCCGAGTATATACTGATCTATTTTTCTTATTAGGCTCAGTTTTCAAAAACTCCATGGGGCCCGATAAAATTTTTTGTGATACAATGCGTACTACTGCTATAGGTCCCTCTTTATTTGAGGGGTTTTTTTTTAGGTATTTCTGAACTTTTACATGGAAAGCTGATATTGGTAACGGATTCAACATACCAAAAAACATGTGTACTGTTCAGTTAGCCTAGTTGGCATAGCATCATGTAAGTATATTTTGTATATTTTTTAACGGTATCTAGAAGTTGTTTACAGGTTAGAGATTGGGGCTCAAGCTTTAGATGTTTACTGATTTCTATACTTTGAATAAATAATGCTACTGGTCATTTAGATCCCAGACATCACTTGAATGCTGAAAGTCGTGCAGTGTTTTTGGTCTAGATTTGAACTGTTGCGGTTTTCTTTTCTGTATGTCCATAAATCTGACGATGACTTCTATATTCTGAAAATAATTTGAAAACTTTGATTTTTGAGATTTGTTTCTATTTCCAGCTCCGAAATTTGCACTTGTCTCTCCCCAGATAAGATGCTCATAATTCTGAAATTTATCAATACTTTGCAAGCTCTTAAGTTCAAAATGTTTTGAAAATCATGGAAATTACTTCTCAATCATCACATATAGTACAAGCATACTCTATTGCCCTTTTCACACATTTGAGATATTCTTTATGACATTTCTCTACTTCCTTTCTCATTCCTCTTTTTTCTTATTTTTCGTTATTTTTTTGACGTTTGCACATTTGAGGTGTTCTAGTTCTATTAGATACAATTGTATTATTCATTTTGTGCAGTTATTCGAAAGAATTAAATAAATCCAGCTTGGTTGTTTTTGATTTCAACTTCCTTAAATATCCGTTTTACTCAACTTTGAGAGCTTATGTTCCAGTTACATTTTAAATATACTAATTAATAATAACGCACAACATTAAAAAAAAGACATAATAAATGTTTTATCAGTGTCCAAAACCCGTTATTTTTCCCTGGGCTAACTTGTGAACCTCAAAAAATTGTGATTTATGAGAACAAAGTTTCTAGTTTTCTTCTTACATCTTGTTCTCTGCATTCTCGAATTTTTACCCAAAATGAGACACTCGTCATTTCTATTTGCACAGCACAATAAGGCGACTTTCAATCAAGTTTCACAAGTTCAGTTTTAATAAGATTTTTCGCTTTTGCAGAGACATCTTTATCAAATCGTTGTTGGGTTTGTGGATGTTCAGTTCTAGTGTCTAAGATATCTGGTATTTCAAAAAAATCACATTTTCAACTAATAATATTTTTCCAGTCTTGCAGTTAGTCTACTCAGAACAGTTACAATTTTAAAAATTTTACTATATTTCAACAAAAACGAACAATATACTGGGCGGAGCAGGAATTGGCAAGAGCTCTGAAGAATAGAGAAAAAGAGCATCCCAAGTCAATTACATCTCCCGTGTTTCAATCACTTTTTGTCTTCTTCTCCAATTTCTAAGTACACCCACTTTCCTCAATGATCATCTTCTGCACTTGCGTTTACTATTTGAATAAGCATAATATTTTGCATTTATTTTTTAAACGACTTTATGATACAAGATGTATCAATTGGAAACGTTTTTAGGAGTTCATGTTCATGTTTCGATATCGTATATGCAAAATTTTTAATATCTAAAAAATATGTTTTTCGAAAATTTGGCATTGTTCCAAATCTTTTACTGAAAATTTGGAAAAATCCAAAACATCAAAAAAATATTTTTGACCTACTTTGAGTATATTTTGACAAAATTCTTTAAAGATTCGATTCGAAATATCAACTTCCCTAATTAAAAAAAAAATCAAAAGCTCAAAACAAAAAAGTACAGTACTCCCAGTTTATGCTACCTCGGTCTCTTAGGCGTCAGTTTATAAACTGCAAACGTTTATCCAAAAACCGCCCATTCTAATGTTTATATTCGAACGAAGATGCCAATAAAAGCACCATCGATTGGCCAGATGTTTCAGCTCAGTTCCGAGAGATTTCGATTTTCTTTTCGACAAGTGAAAAGTGGATGAGAGATCTTTTCGAGTCATTTTAACACGTCAAATTTTAGTTCGAAGACTCTCTACACAGAGATCTAACCCTATTCCTTGAGACTTTTCTGCATTTGGTTAACACCTGAAGAAAATTTTGGCAGCAGTTTTAAGAAACTTGACGAAAAATTAATGCGGTCTCAGCCAGGGTCAGCCCTCGGCTTGCAACTTCTCAAGAAATTTAATATATTTTGGACAAAAACTGTCCATAAATTTGGCACAAAATTCCAAGTATAAATAATTTGATTTACTAATCTCTGTCTGTTTCAAAAAGTGACGTGAACCTATGTGTCTAGTTCTTCAACTATGTTCTCGTATACACCTTCAACTCTCCGGAGACCTCTTTGATTTGCGTAAATGACATGGCTTCACCACTTGCACCACTTGCTAATTACCATGTCCGTCACCAGTTGTCTTCTTTTTTTCTGTTTTTATCTTATTTCTCTCTCAGAACCTTTTTTGTCTCATTTTTGGGTGCTTCTTAGAACCCTTATTTTGTCGTTTTCCAGTTATTTGATCTGCGAAAAATAGTAATTACATAGGGAATTTGGTAGTTGAGACAAATTTTCTCGAGGTTGTGAAAAAAATATTTTCTGATCCAGGATTTGAAAAGTTCGCCTTCGAAAGTGTCTAGTTTTCGCAATTTTTAATTTCTGCCAAAAAACTTCAACTTGAGCAAGTCGATCCTGTTTTGAATTCGTTTTTTGAATCTCGAAAATCGACAGTTTCTCTGGAGGAAATTTTTATCCGGGAGGATGCTACGATTTGCAAATTTTTGAACCATTTTGATAATTTTTTGGCAAGCTAAATGCCGAATATTTATTGTTGGCACACAGTCGTAATTTCATTTCAACTTCAGACGGCAAATACATATTATGAAGAATGAATCTCTACTCTTCATGCAAAAAACAATAAACATTTCAGGTGTTTTATTGTTTTCACACCCTCACTAATTGCTCACCGAGAGGCTCAATTTTATTCTTTTCCTCCTTTGTTCTCTTTTTCATTAACTTCGAAAATTTTTCGCCATATGTTCGGCGAGAATTTATTTTATGCTGGTAATTTCTTGTTTATGCTCTTTTGCTCGTGTGCTCAATTCGTCTCGGAACCCTCTTTCAGACATCCATTCAACAATCCCTTTTAAATGCGAAAAATTAAAAATTCGAGGTGTATTTTTTTTTCTAATTTATAACTTTTAATAAAATTTACTTGTCTATCCATTTCTAAAACTTTCCGCTCGAATGACTTTCCTGGAGATGAGTTCTTGAGAATTTTCAATTTTTTGAAATCAATTTATTTTTTATTTTATTTTTCCAGGGGTAAAAGCCTCACTATGGATCAAATAACAAGCACAATGATGTTAGATTTAATGGAAGAAGAGGAAGAAGAAATTTGTGGATTATATGAAGGATACAGTACTCAAAGATTTGTTATTATATCCGGATGTACTACGGTTGCACTTTTTGGCGTTTTAGCTAATATGGTAGGTATCTTTAACGGAAAGAGTTTTTAAAGGTGCAGTAGCGTAAATGGTAATACTGTTCAAAGTCATTTTTCTCAATTCTACGATTGTATATTCTAATTACTGTTTAAATGTTTGTAGCAATGTATGGGGTTCAACCAATCCCGCATTGTTATAAATTTCTAAAAAAACTCGAACTTTTGGAAACTTTGAGCAAAAATAATACCAATAAAAACTCCCTTTACTGTATTCCAGGCCGAGTTCGGTTCCAATATAATTTTTATTTACTTTTTCATTTATCAGATAATAAAATACTATACTCAGAAAAACATATTTAAGTCAATTTTCCAGTATTTTTAAGTGAAAATGCTCAAAAACATTTGTTTGGTTTTTTTTTAAAGTACCCGATCAATTTTCAGTTACTGATGGCAGTCTTCCGTCGATCCTTACCTTCTTCCATATTTCTAGCCACACTTGCCACGTGTGACATGCTGATATGTCTGACGTACACATTATTATTTGGTGTAGATGCTGGAATTTGGTATCGAAAAAATACGGTAAGTTTTTGAAGTTCAAACCGATTATGAGTAGGGGTTAGCCTCGATACTTGCGCCTTACCCCTAATGTTCCAGAATAATAAACACACTAGTTCAATAATCAATTTTCTTACAGACATTATTCTTCCTCTATCACCGTTACATTGTTCCCGTATTCTTTATTGCAAAAGTTGTTCAATTCGCCATTCCATTTATTCTAATTTTAATTACTTTCGAACGATATCTCTGGACATGCACAGAACGAAAAAGGTTTGGGATAACTTTTCAAGTCTTAACTTTAAGTTTGAGTTTCAGAAAAGCCTTCTCTGCGATTTTCAACGAACGTGGACGAATTGTTACTGTGATATTTGTGTGTTTCTTCTCGGTGGCAATTCGGATTCCTGTGCTTTATGCGATGAAGGTGAGATTATACTTTGAAAAGTTAATCAATAAATTGAATTTTCCAGGTCAAAACGTTTCCTCTGTGTGACGACTATTTCAGAAGTGAATCATTAGACGGAACACCTTTCGCCGCCACAGAAGCATACGAAATATACGATTTCCATGTTATCACTGCAATTCAGATGATGTTTCCGTTTGTGGTACTATTGCTACTGAATCTAACAATTATCAAGAGATTGGTAGCTGAGAAAAGGGAAAATGTACGTTATTGTTTTAACTGTCTTATTAAAATGGAAATATACTGAACCATTTTTTTTCAGATGTACCCTATTCTCCGAGGTGCTGGAACTACAACAGAAGTGAAAAAAGCGTCATTTGTTCAGGGAAATCTTCCAGAAAACTATGTGCTTCTGCAAGTTGCCGCTGACGTCATCAAGGAATCATTGATCCACAGGTGGGGTTGTCATAAACGTTCTATTAAAGAATTGTCCCAAAATACTCTTTAAAAATTGAATCCCCATCAATAAAGTACAGTTCTGCGGCGGTATCGTCTGAAATCGTGGAAAACCAGAATGTGGATGATATCACTGATTCAGTAGACGTTGAACTTCCACGTCATCGGCCATCAATTTTTAACACTTTCGTACTGGCACTCAGGGAGTGAGTCACGGAATGCGTAATAAATTCCGGAATATATCGTAGCAAATCCACTTCTAACTTCTTCTATTCACTACTGTGTAATTTTATCATATTATACGTTCATCGCTTGCAGATGGTCAGAAAACGCGCCCCATGGTTCCAAATGGATAAAGAATTCGAAAATTTAATAATAAGTATTATGGGGACGTAAAAAAATTGGGCCTCGTTAGGTATTTTGGGGAAAACCGTAAATTCGAACGTTTTCCAATAGTGTATCCGGTTTGGCTTTTTAATAATATGTGTTCCGTTATTTTTAATGATTAAAAAAATGTAATGATTTTTTAAAGATGCATGAAAACTTTCATTAAGTTGTGAATTTTATTTTTTTTTTAAATTTCAACATACCTAAACTATTAAAAACAACGGAAAACATACCAAAAAATACGAAAAAATGATTGAAAACGTTTGAATTAACGATTTTCCGGCCAAATACCTAACGAGACCCATAGCTTGGGGGCGGGGCGTTCTCCATTGACCGTGGAGCGCGCTAATATGTCGATCAGTTTTTTTCTGCGGTCCTATAATAATATTTATGTGAAACCAAGAGCTGGCGCTTTGAACTTCTACATATTCGATGTTAAAACATGTCAACTTCTTCTAGAAGCACATTTGAGCTCACTGGAGCTCATTTCTTTTCCAAAATTAATTATTTTTGTTCCAGATCATCCCGAAGTAAGCGATCACAGCTTCGAAATGCAATTTACACGATGTTGGCTATTGTCACTTCATATTTGGTTTGTAATGGCGTTCATCTTTTTCTGACGATCCTTGAGAGGTTCGATCCATCTTATCTTTACGAATCCACGGATCGAATGCAGTCGAGCACATTTTATATCGGTTAGTTTTTAAAAACTTCTATTATAATAATAAAATACTTTTCCATTTCAGTTTTGTCTGATACTGTCTCCATCTGCTATATGGCATCCTCGGCAATTCGTATTTTCATCTACGCCAAGTGTAATCCAAAGTTGCGACAGGAGATCACCGACTACATCAAACGAGAGAAGAGCATCGAGACGAACAGCTCGTAACTTCCTTCATTTCATCACTTTTTTGTTACTCTTATTACGGGAGTTCATATTATGACAATAATAATTAAAGAAATAAACAATCATAATAAGAGATTGGGGAGAGAAAAAGATAGGCTAAAAGAATATGGAAGACAATTGATAAATAGATATTCAAAACAACTGGGGAAAAATTTCAGGTTTCACTCGAATGTATAAAGTCTAAAACTCATAGGAAACAGGTGAGTCAATCGGGAGAAAAGAGAAACAAAAAAATGATAATCGAGGGAAAAACACAGAAAAAAAGAACACAATTTTAAATGGTCAGTTTGGAGAGCTCTGAGAGATATTCGTTTTCACGTTGGATCTTCTCCATTTGGTTTGGTTGAAGTTGATCGCCATTCGCCACTCGTTGCTGGAAATTATTTGTTTGAAAATATTTTTGAAACTTCGCACAACTCACCTTGAGAACTTTAATCTCCTCAACCTTCTTTTTGAGTTGGAATGCTTTCCTTTCTTGTTCCGATTGCTGTGGTCGGAATGGTTGTGGAGCATTTCCGTTTCCATTAGCACGTGGCTGTGCAGGCCGTTGATTCTGGTTTCCTGGCGTAGGTGCTGCAGCTGATGGTGGTCCAGCTGATCCTCCACCTCCTAGCGGTTTCCTGAGATGAGGTGGAATGTAGGCACCAGCCTGACGAACTGCTCCTGCTGGAACATTATTCAGTGGATGAGATGCATCCTTCTTTCGAATTGGCAAGCCAGCGGCCATTTTGTCCGTCTTGGTTAGCTCTTTGATGGCAAACTTGTTGTATCCAGTCATTGGACGCCAGCGAACTTCCCACAGCTCTTTTGGAGACTCGAAGTGAGTTTCAGCAAGCATTCGACCCGTGTAATGCCAGAAGCGGTAACTGTTATCTATACGAAGCCTTGGAGCAGTGGTGCATGTAACAAAATGTTGACCATCTGGAGCCCAATCGAAAAGAGTTGTATTTGGCACCTCGATCGAAATAATCTCCTTTTTCGTCTCCACATCCCAAAACTCCATTTTTCCCTTCGCGATATTTCCAAATCCACAAATCAGAACAATATTTCCAAATGCATTATAGAAAACATCGTTTCGTGGACCTTCAATCGTGTCGAAAATTGGAACTCCTCTCGGATTATAGAATGTCACTTTGGCTGGCATATAACCATAGCAAACAGCGAATTCTCGGCCGTTGGGATTCCACTTTGCAGCGTAAATTGGACCTTTCTTCTCCAAAGGAACAACTACAGACTCTCCTGATTGAATGTTGATAAGGTATAGCTGAAATTAATTAAATAATTATTGGGGAGATTTGAGAAAATTTTAAAACGAACACTTTGCTCTCCATAATAAGATTGATTTGTCTTATCCACTTCAACAGAAGCAAGAATGAGAAGTGATTGACCACGCTGATTCCATGTCATTACGGCTTTGTCAGATTTGAAGAACGTACGATTGCCGACGACTGGGAACGATTCGGAGACTCGATGAACTCGCACGCGAGCTGGAGTGGATCCAACGGCAGGGACATAGACAGCCACGTGATTCGGAGCAGGACCTGGACTCAATGCGAAGTTGGTCGCACCCTTCTCGACAAGCTTGTGGTCGTAACGGTCTGAAAAGATAAGTTTTATGATAACGGTCGTAATAATAATATCAATTTTCAGAAAATTCATGAAATTCATACCGAAAGACATGTTTGTATAAAAGAAGACTTCACTGCCAACCATTCTTGCAGCCAACGACTCATCATCCGAAAACTGAGGCTCCCACGATGCTTCTTTTGGAGCTGAGAACGTTGATACGTGCTTTCCATCCGCAAGACTGTAGACTCGCACATTTGGTTCTGGCTTTTGGTTCTCTGCAGTCTAAAGTTGAAAAAAAGGTTTTCAAACTGAATTAAATAAAAAATTATTCAAACCTTTGGTCCGTAAACTGCCCATGGCTCGAATGTGAGCAGGAAATTGTCTTTTGGTGAGAACAAGATCTTCCGAGTTCTTTTCAGCTCCACACAAAGAATCTCCTTGTTTGTTGCGATCTCGAATACCCGTGTTCTAAAAAAAAAACATTATTTAACTATATATTCCTCTCCTGAAACTTCTTCTTACACTTGATTATCGCAATAGGCGAACAGCTGTCCGTTGTTGCTGTAAGCGAACACATTGCAAGCGACGTCTCTCGAGGTTCTAAAAAATACATTTAATTATTGATTCCTGATAATTGTTCTGAATTACGTACTTATTCTGCTCAAAAACTGTCACCGCGTCTTTGCCCAGCCCGCGCTTCAGGTAGAAGCCTTCACTTGATCGAACTGAAACAAATTTCGCAATTTTACGGCCTATTCAAAGCTGTCTAAAGTAAACTCACCGGCGTACACCAGGTTATCACCCATTTTATTGATCTGAATCAATGTTTGAGAAAGTCTGAAAAAAGAAAATGTCTTAAATTTCTCAGGAAGTAGGAGAAAATTAGAAAAGCTCGAGGAAATGACGAAAAAATTCGAATCACGAGATGGCGTCGTATTTGGCGCCGGCATACATTTGGAAATGCAGAATTTCGCGCACCGTATCCAGAATAAATTATTCTAGCGGGAAAAGATTAAATAAAATTGAATATTGGGAGAAACAGTTAAAAAAAAAAGAAATATTCCTCGAAAAATAAAAAATAATTCGATTTTTTAATTCGATGCAGTTTTAGTGCATCGTTTGCGTCACGGTGTTTGCACACAAAGTACAGTAGGCAGAAATAGTTTACAAACTTGCAAAGACTTTGTTTAATCGATTAATTGCATAATATTAAATTGCAGAGTTAAATTTAAATTTAAACTAAAGCTACACAATATATAAATATTTCCGGAATTTCGTCGTATTTCGATCGACAAAAATCTGAGTATTTATGGAAGCCACTGTCTTTTCTCCAAATATTTCGAATTTCATTGCTACGCTGAATGAAAATAAGAAATTGAATAGAGACAACGCGTAGGCGGAATTGAAATTGGTCTCTTGAAAATTTATTTCGAGAAGTTATTTTCAAGGATGAAAAAAACAATATTACCCAGGCACTGAATTTGGCTTTTTTCGCCAAAAAAAACACGGTACCCGGTCTCGAAGCGACAATTTTTTTAATGCAAAAGGGTGTGCGTCTTTAAAGAGTACTGTAATTTCAAAAACAAATTTTGCTGTGGAATTTTCATCGATTTTTTAACATTTATGTGTTTTTGAATTATAAAAAAGTTTTTTTGTAAATAATTAAATGTATTTACAACGAAAAACTATAAAAAATCGAGGAGAATTCTAGAGTAACGAAAGTTTGTAATTATAGTACTCTTTTGAGGTCATAATCGGAAAGTAGACCCCTTTTAATTCAAAAAAACTCGAATATAACATTATCGAGCGTTAGAAAATACGGTCCCCGGTCTTGCCACGCGCTCTCTTGGTAAAATACAAACGGATCTGCGCCTTTAAAGAGTACTGTAATTTAAAATTTTTGTTGCTGCGGATTTTTCATCGATTTTTCATAGTTTCTCGTTAAAAAATTTTCATAGAAATTTATAAAAAACTAATTTCAAACAAATTAATTGTTACAAATCGCAAGAAAAACTACGGAAAATTAATTAAAATTTGGATTTTCGTGGTATTTCGAGACACGATAGATTGTTATATTTGCAACGAAATAGTAGATGTGCCATATTGAGAAGCATCCGATTTACGGTAATTCTGCTTTTTCTGAAAATATATGTGCTTCTTTGTAAGCGTTCCCTCGCCAACGGCAGAATTGAATTCTTACTGCTCACCTACTCATTTTCAGTTTACTCTTTACCAAGTCTTTCTAAAAGTATAAGACCATGATCCTTTTCTAATCTTATACTAAGTCAGTACCGGCTTACCTACTTCTTCCGAAACTTCCGTATTTTTCAAGTCTCAAAACCTCGAAAAACTGTTCAAAAAATTCGTTACTTGCTCATCCCAGGTGTTTAATCTATGATAACAACACGTGGATTATCGTAAGAGTACAGTCTCTCATCTGAGTGTCTCATCATCACGAGGATGTCTTAAAAGTTGATCATTTCCTATTCAGATACATCAGGAAGCGTCCAAGTACATGAAATGAACGAATTATAGTTGGCGGCCAATCCGGAAATATTAGGTTTATATTAATAGATTTTGTGATTGGTACGTTGTGATTTTTGGTTGCATTAATATATGTAATTTAAACCCTCTCGAAAAACCAAATAGCCACATTTTTCTGGGCAAAAATTCCCGCATTTTTTGTAGGTCAAACCGAAATGGGGCAGCCTGACACTATGTGGAAACATTGTTTTGCAAGAATTTTTTGCAAGAATTTCAGATATTCAGACGATTTTCATTTCAATGCAAAGTCCTCTTTGACGCTAGTCATCCTTCATGATCCTTGGAATAATGTTTTTATTCTCTGAAAACTTTTACATGTTTTGAAGCTTTTATGCTCTTATCCTTTCACAAGACCAGACTTTCTGAAGTCTGTTGTCAGATTATATAAGATCAGACTTTGGGGCAAAGTGGGTGTAATAGACCATTGGAACATATTTCTTGCGCTATTTTTGGAAAAGTGAATTACTCAAATATACGTTCAGATCTGATTCATTAATTTAAAACAGCGGAACAAATTTCTAGGGACGAGCAAACAGGATGATCCGAAAGACGATAGATATGACGAGTTATTTTTTCATATATCAATCAGCAATTTTCAAAATTACTATCAGTCCGGTTTATCCGGTTTCAATGTCTAAATATATAATGAATTTTTAATGAGTGATTCCGTGCACATACCGGTTCACTACCTGTCCCATATTAATAATACGGCAATTCTAGAAACTTTAGACGGAATTTGAAGAAAATCAACTTTTCTATCACCCAAATGCCAAATTTCAGTCTTCATTTTTTGGCAGTTTCACAATTTTTATTTACGCCAACTCAAATGTTCTGATCTATTCAATGAAACATTTTGAACTTTGTGCTCAAGTTTAGTTATCATCATTTTGAATAAAAGCGGATATTGCAGAAAAACTGTTACCGGATGTTGTGCACCTCTGCCAATGAGAATCACAAAAAACAATGGCTATTGTTATAGTTGGCATTTGCGTAGGTTTGCAGGAAATTTTAGTTTTTTCACATGAGTCAGCCACAGTTTGGTAGAAGTCTGATCAACATCTCGGAACTTCCGAGAACACTTTGTTTGCTAGATTTCAATGGCAAAAGCAATTGTTACCAAAAAATAATTACAAAAAAACTATTTTTCCCTCATAAATATTTCAAACCGTCAAAAACTAGATTGGAAAATGCCAAAATAAAATCTAAATTGGCAAAAAAATGTCTAAATTGTTTTAAATTTTTAGAGAATTTCAGACAAGATTTGGGAAAATTAGCAAATTTTCGAAAATTTGAACTTTTTAAGAGACTTAACGAATTGTTTAGTGTTTAGAGCTTTACAATGTTTGAATATTAATAATTGAAACAGTTTGTTTTTGTGATCCAAAATGAAAATTCATGGCCCCGCTTTTTTGAGTCGGTTTTTGAGTTTCGTTTTCGTATTTTGAGAAAATATTTTCAAGATATAAAAAGAGAAGGGTAAGTAGTGCAGTATTCAATTCCATTACCAAAAACAACTACAAGCACAACACAAATATATTATGTTGTCCAGAAATCGTTGCTCTTAAATTTTGAAGTCGAGTTTGTTTTTTAAGAAGTTGTATTAATAAAACCAAACTGGTTGTCAAAAGATGCCTCAATACTACCTTGTACGCACGAATATTGTTAAATGTTTGTTAGGGAACTATTTGTTCTTCTAGTGTTGAACGATGTTACAAATATTTAAATAATTTTAAATCAAATATTTTAAAAAAATTCAGAGATTTGAACTTATTTGTTGCTACTCCTTTTTTAGCTAGAAGTTTGTTAGTTTTCAATTAATCTAGCGCCCCTTTTTTTTGTCTCAGAAGTGGAAAAGTTTCAAAGCAACTCCTCCTTTTCTATCGTTCTGCGTAGATTTAGGTTTTTCAAACCCTTCTCGTAGAAACTGTTTTCAAATTGGGTAAGAAACTTTATAAAACCTAGGCAAGGTTGCATTTGTCTCTCCAAAACTATTTAGAAAATTTCCCAATTGTTAACAATTAATAATTTTGGGCCAAGATTATTCAAGACCAATATAGATCATTCCAAACTAATTTGTTGACTGACAAGTCTTCCTAGACACAACACGGGACCCCGGTCTCCTCAGAATTTGCAACGAGTACTTGTTTCAATAGTGTGACAACTCTTAATTTTCATCTCATCTTGTTCATAGTAGACAACAATTTGTTCTTATTTCACCAAGCCAATTCCGAAGAATTCGCCTTCTTCTTCTTCTCCAGAATGATCAATTGGTGTGACCGGGGGATGAGATGACGTGACGGAGGATGAAGAGGTGGTAGTAGTAGGGAAAATTTCAAAAATGTTAACGAATGCTCGTATTATGTCCCCGAATCGGAAATTCGAGCAATTTCCGGTTAAGATCCCGTAAGAATATTTGTTGAAAAGAAAGTAAAATGTTATTTGTTTCATTTGATTGATGAAGAAGAAAACAAAATAAAAATGGAAACTGAATGCAACTATTATATAGTTGAAAATTAAGGGAAAAAACAAATGAGTGAACATCCTATGGTCCTCGAGTATCAAAGTGTCAGTCAGCGTTGGTTGGTAGGAGATTTTTTGTTTTTTTTTTCAAAGGGTTTTGATTTTTTTAGGAACATGCTTAAAATACATTAAAAATACATATAAGGCAAATGGGCAGATATAGTTAAACAAACAAATATTGTAAGGGATGAGAAGTGAATGTCGTGGCTTGTTTTAAGAAAATAAAAAATATAAATTAATTGATAAAGTGGTAAGTTGAATCAGTATCGTCGAGACTTCAGAATCGCCTTGATCATTTTGTCGTGGTTACCATTTGGGAAGAAGACGGCTGTTCGTTTTAAAAGATTCATCAGGTATGGAGCCTCGGCGTCTTCTAGCTCATTGAAGCCATATAGGTTATTATCTGGAAAAAAATTTAGTGAAAAATGTACAGTTTAACTGACTTAGAGCATGATATCATAAGATTAAGTTTGTTTGATCTCCACATAGCCTGGAAAAATAATTTGTGTGACCTCACACCGCTTTTACAGTGCGACCAGATTCAGAAAAAAAAACGTATCTCATCACAAACCTCGATAATCAAATTTCCACGTATTTGGAGATCAAATGGATAGACACAAAGTAAAGGGAATTCAAAGCAGAAAGGTACAATAGTTTTTAAGAAACTACAAAATTTTTGTTCAACTACCAAGTTGAGCAAAAATTATAAAATATGTATAGTCCTATAAATATGTATAGTAAGTTCTTACAATATTCGAAAAAAGCTTTAGGCTTAAAGTAAGACTATTTAGATGTTTAGAAATTTAAGCCTCAGCACTATTTCTCAGAATTTTCAGAAAACTGAATTGTAGCTCGAAACTTCTATAGGTCTCAAAGCTTGTAAAACAAAAAAAAAGAAGACTCACCTTGTATAGGTTGACTCTGAATTAGTCCAACAATTGCCAAAATCAGAAGAGCAGCAAGTACCACTGTTGAACTGAGCATTTTATGAAAGGGGAATAGTTGTGAAGGCGTGCCTGAATCAACTTGTTTTATAGGCAGGCATATATACACACACGACTCTCTTGAGTGAGGTGAAGAGGGGCGGGGCTAATTTCGAGCCCGACTCCGCCTCCTACTTCTCGACGAAGGAAGAAGGGTGGAGGGACAATGAATGAATAGAGAATGTTGCTCCGTACAGGAAAAGGATTTAATGAGCAGATGGAAGGAGAAGCAGGATGAAGAGATTTTAGAACTTATTTTGAAACGGATTTCCTCGAAGTAACTACATCTAATACTTTAAAAAAATCAGAGCTCGCTTAAGTTCTCTACGTAGTTGAGATGTACCAAATTTAAGGGGATAGGCGAGATTATCCATTCAGGATACTTTGCAAGTTTAGTCCTGGTCGAAGAGTTTCTCACTTACACAATACATATATTAGAAGGTTCAGGTAACCTTGACGCCTGCCTAAATCCTCCCTGCCTCCCGCCGGATTCTTGCTTCTGTTCTGAATTTTGACATGAGTTCAAAAATTTCAAAAGTTGTCAGAAAGTGTGGTTAGAAGCACGAGGCAGGCGGAGTTCGCCTTAAGGTCAGACAGGCAGCCGTTTTGAACCCTAGGCCAATTTAATCCCAGAAAGCTGAAAGTGTTACCAAACTCTTCTGAGGTACCCAGTTTGATTTAAAATTTTCCATTGTATGCACTTTCTTGGAAATTTCACTGTAGACAGGATTTTCCTAAATTTTGGCTCAGACTTGGATAAATTTTAGTTCAACATTTTTGGAATTTTAAAGACAATTTACTTTTTTCAAAATTTGTCTGGAATATATGGTGTGATTTTTGACAAACCATAACACACAGAATTGTTTAATCCTGGATCAACCTTTATGAATTTCGTTGGATCACGTTTTTAAAAACAACAAGGATCTTATAAGATTACCCTTGTGAATTTGGATTCCAAATTTCAAATGTCAAATTCTCAAGATCAAAAGATTTACTAATCAAAATCGAGTCAACTCTAGTAAACAATCAAAGAATTATTCTGACCAGGTCATGTATTCTCTTCTGATGTAATAGCTCAGAACTACCCTACAATCTGCCAATTTGTCATCGACATCGCCAACGAAAAACAACAAAAAAATGATGCAGTTTCAGTCTGAACTTGGAGTAATTGACTTGTGAATGTCGTCATTTGTATTATATTACTATAAAATTAATTTGATTTGATTTCAAATATTTCTGGAAGTTTAAACATTTACAGCTGAATTGAGCAACTGGATATGTTATGTGACAGGTGAAACATTTACTATGCAGTGATCTAGAAATTTTTGAAAATTACAAAGATCGCATTGTGTTTTTGGCAGATTTCTTGCAGGAGCACAGGTGTGCAACTTAGATCTTTGTCTAAATTTTCAAATAATTTAAACTACTTTGAACTTTTGCAGTATTCAAAAAGAGCGAACATTTCTTTAACCTCTTAGATCTTTCCTGATAGATATTATAATTTTTCTCCTAACAAAGACATCAATTATTGAACCGCTCTCAGTTGAAAGTACAACCTTGTTTCTACGCTTTAAAAGGACAAGTTACTAAACAAAAAATTAGGGGGTTCGGCTTTTGACGTGATTGGATAGTTGATTGTGTGTATGTGTGAGACACAAATTGGTTTTTCAGGGAATATAGACCGATCAAGTGTGAAATTGAAATTTTGGTCTTTTTGATATAATGTGTCGGTTAGAAAATTGGACAATTGGGCGACGGGCAGGTGGAAAAATGTTTCAGAATACCATATTTCTTCTATTAGTATGGCCTCCCTATTAGACTTGCACTCCCTATTAGTGTTGCACTCCCTAATAGTTTTGCGTCTACTTTTTTTTGGTACAAACCCACCTCACTAATTTTGAGATTTTAACAACATTTTTCGCCTATTTTGCAACAATTATTGGTAAAATTTCTATGAAATTGAAGTTATTGTACCTTTTTGTTGCAATTACAATCAAATTTTCTGAATTTTTACGTAAGAAACTAGTTTTTTCAGAAAAAATAGTAAGCTCAAAGTCAGAAAAATGTTCGGAAAATTAATATTGCACTCCCTATTAGTCTTGCACTCCCTATTAGTATTGCCAGCGGGAAGACCATCGAAAAATAGTATTGCAGCCATATTAATAGAAGAAATACGGTATGTACTTTAACATTTCAGATAGAGGGGGGTAGGTACAGATATTAACCACAAATTTAAACCATTTTATGCCTACATCGAAGCTGGGATGCGACTAATCTAATCAGTACCATCAATGTATCAAGAGCCTCTTTTCGAGAGCATTTCGAAGTTGTTTACTTCAATGTACATCAGTTATAAGAAAGTGATCAGAAATTATCAATTGCATGTTTTGACTGATCTTCTTCTGAACTCGAAAATGATTTAACCTAAAGTTTATTTCCGCTTGTACGATCAAGTCTAAATCCTCCGAGCACAAATAATCTGTGCAGTTTAATTGTATCCTATGTTTATCACACACTTTTAAACTTGAAACTTGAGGTCCCATGCGGAAAAAATCTCAGTTTCTTTGCCTTCATTGGAGCCTAATTCCTAGGTATTTAATTTCACAATTTATCATTAGCACATATAGGCAGGCATGGAACAGGATTACGTACCTACTTACATATCATACAAGTTTCCAATTAAACTGATGTCGTGACACAAACATCTCCACCAAAACAACAACCACTTTCGTGTTCCGCCACGTCGTTTTGATAACGATTCCGAGTAAAATCATACCTCCAAACCCTATTATTAGAAGCACTTGAATTGGGTCACCTGAGCTTGTAAATCATGAGACACGTCAGGAGAAGATCTCAACACCCATTTCAACACCACTTGAGACAAGGACCAAATGTTGAAAATGAATAAATCAAAGTTGTATAGTTACATTATTCAAAAACATGTCCACTTGAAAATAAGGTTTTGAAATTTAGAAAAAAATGCAGGTTGCTAGGGAAGCAAAAGGATTTTTAAAATTTTTACAGGCTTTGGATTAGGCTGATAAGGAAATATTTCAGTCTTAAAATTTTAATTGAAGCACCTTTAATAATATCTTTTTTTGTAATACGCACATCACACAGTGCAAGGAAGGCAATAACTGCGCTTGACTGTAAGCCATCTAGGTAGGCATTGATATGCCTGCCGTGCCTGCTAGAGTACGCGTAGATCTTTTTTTAAATTTAAATATTCGTCTTTTCCCAAAATACAAATTCCTAAGAGTAAAATTCTTAAAAGCTTGCTCTTTGACCACCCATGAGACATTTAGTCATCAAAAAAAAATGAAATGATGACATTAAACAGAATGATCAAAAGTAGATGTACCAAAAATATTGGAAAAGTTTGAAAATATTTGATAGAAACCGCCCGTACTTTGTACAAAGGAATGAAAAACAAACTCCTGGAACATTTTCTCCTAGGTAGGTCATTTCAACATTTTCACCTGCCAGTCTTAAAATGTTGTTTGAAACTTTTCATGATATTTGGAGTCTGGTTGTATATTTTCAAAAAGTCGTAAAGTTTGCTCACCGAAGAAAATTGATGAATGAAAGTTTAAATTTGTAGTTTCGACTCTCAATTTTAACAAAAAGAAAACCGGAAGAAAACACTGCGAGAATCATGATTAGAAGAATTTTGAACAGGGAACAACAAGAGATAAGCCCGTTGCGCCGACCACCTGGAAACATCGGATTTTGAGGATAAATTTAGGACTTGTCTATTTTGATTAGAAGGAGGATGCGTGATGCTATCTCAAATATATTATCATAATCATACAAAATAATATGATTTTGTAAACGTAGAATGACGGTATAAAATACAACTGTCTTGTGAAGGAGTGCAAATCACTGGGGATATGAAGTAATCTTCTGATATGTACGGTTAAGGAAGAATTGAAGAAAGTAGAGAGTGCTTCAATTATTATGTATCATGTTATTATCCACTCATTAAAAATTCAAATCTAGAGAATATCTAGATAATATCTAGATAATACCGGCGTACTGGAAATAATTTCACAAATCCGGGTAGGTTGCCGCAGACAGTGCCTTCGGAAAAATTTGGACTTCCTTTTAAAGGCGCATAAATTTATTAGTAAGTTGTTTCGCGTTTTACGTCATGTCCAGCGCGGCATTCACAAATTTTTCACGAGCTTCATTGTTGTCCTGAAAAATGTTCAAAGTTTACTTTACACCTTCACAACAAGGTTTCTAACAATCATTTAAAATATATAGTTTTCTGATTAAAAAATAAATTCGAAAAGTTAAAAAAAAACCTCCCTCTCTATTGCACCATTGTCAAAAATGCACATTTTTGTAGCTCTCAATATAATTAATTTTGTATTTTTTACATTCATTTTTTTTGTATCTTCTCTCTGTTAAAAATAGCACAAAGATTATATTTGTAACCAAGTCAACAATCTGAATCCTACAACTCTCAAATATTAATCTGAATCGTCTTCTATGTCACTTTAAATTGCCGGTTTTCCCCTAAAACGTCTAGTCAAGATGACGTTAAAGCCAGCAGACGTTTCAGTCATTTTTTTGTTACAATTTTAAGTGAATCAGCAGAAATTGCTAGACTAGCTAGTAGACTATTATTAGATTCAAGAAAAACAGACAACTTTTAAAAGATTATGTTTGCAAAATTGACGACCATAGTGCACTCTTGATCATAGTTCACTGCACGAAATGGGATGTATTTACATTTGCAAAAATTGAGATTTAAGAAGTAAATTGTACATAAATCTTGGATGCTGCAAACTATGAGTGAAGTTATGAATTCAAAAAACTCAGATATCAAATGAGAAAATGGTGCACTACTATTAGAGGGAGTCACCAAGTTCCAGGGTCACATGTGACGCCATGCTCTCACAAGACAAAATAACTAACTAAAGGGTCACTTGTCAAAACATTTTAAAAAAAAGTTTTTAGCCCGACTAGTACGATTTTCCACTTTACGCGTTCCCCTCGTTCGCGGTCTCATTTGCATGCAAATGGATTAGTTTCTCAATGGTGAAAAGAGTAGTGACTGCTCACTCTTTTCAAAAGGATGGCGTCCGTTGTCAATTTGTAGTCAAACGACATGATGATAATGTTTTGAAAATAATGACTGAACCTCCTTTGTGGGTGTTCATTATACTGCTCCTACGCTTTCTTTATTTGATTGGTTTGGAATAAGATGCTGGGAAAAGATAGTATAACGAAGATCTAGGGGGATACACCAAAAAAGTGGCAAGCTGATAATATTGATATTTACTCTTTTCTGTATTTATCAATCGGAAAACTATAGAAACATTTCTGAAGGTCGTCAAATTGATCAAACTACTTTTTTGATTGATTGTTTCTGATTTGTACATTCTTTCGTTCAGAAGTCAGAAGTTAGCAGAAATGGAATCGAATACTATGCGAGTGGTGTGTTTTGTGCCGTATGCGTGTGTGGTGTGTGGAAATCTTTCGATTTAGAAACGTCTCTGATTTCTATTTTTTGCAAGACTTTGTATCTTTTAGATACAAACAAACACTTAATATAAAAGTTCTACCCAGAAAAAAAAACGTTTATAAAAAGTCAACAAGATTTTTTTAAAGACTTTCATGAGCGAGTGTCGAGGGCTTTAGAATTTGGGCGAAACTTCGGAAATCCTGTTTAAGAAGTTGACACTAACATGGTGGACAATACTAATTCAGCAACACATGATGTAAGAAAAACGACAGGAGGCAATAAACTATGAATAGTTCTCTGTTTTATCAAAAATGACCACATAAACTGTGTTTAAAGCTCATGATTCAAATCATACTTTGTACCAACCACCATTTTCCTGATATGACTGCGGTAATGTAAAAATGAAAATAATACCAAATACGGTATTTCAAAGAATTATGAAGCTATAGCCTACATGTAAATTAATCTGGAGTTTGTGCAAACATACACCACGAATCATTTCCATTATCTTGGTAGACTGATTTCTGAACAAGAGTTGATCAATATCCATAAAGGTTCTTGTGACGTTAAATTTTTGTAGGCTATGAACTTACAAGATCTAGGTTTACGAGATTACACCTCAACAACCAAAGGAGATGACAAAATTATTGCACAATGAGCAAAAGTAATGCTGTTCAAGTTGTTTCTAGTACATATAAGCACGCCTACAGAATATTAGTCCTATTACGTTGATCAGTGATGTCACAATTGTTTTGATAAATATACATAATTGGTCTACAGAGACGTCTAAGGTTGACTACTAAATAACTGAAGCATCCCACTCAAAATTCCAAAAAAAAACTTTAGTATTCGTATCAGCCTAGACAATATAATTTTCCCTAGCGATTTTTTTCCGGTAAAATTACTTGAATTCTTATATTCTCTAGCGTTTGTTTGTTTTACAAATTGTTTAAATTGTAGTTTCGGAAATTTAGTTTATGAATTTAAAGTGAGAGAAATAAATTTTTAGAAAATCCCCCACCACTTTTCCTTAAGAGAATAGAAATTGGGTTGAAAAACGGGAAGCAACCAAAATTTGGGCGGATCCTATTTTGGGGCACGGGTACTTGATTGCGGTCGCACATTCTAAAAAGTACAAGATCAGAAAAACCAGAAACTTGCTCCGATAAACAGTAGTTGTTTGTGCTAGTTATAGTCGTAATTGTATTTTACAAACAAATTTGAATTCAAAAGATCAAATATATGAATATTCATAGTAAAGTGGGATTTGATTTCCAATCTTATATTCAGAAAAGTAAATAAATGAAATCAAGTTTTGCGTCAATGCTGCGAAAGTGGGTTCAATATTGAAACAAATTTGAAGAGGGCAGGTGAATTTGAATTATGATTTTGAATTTCAAATATTCAACCTGAAATCGGTTGAAACAGAAATAATTATTTCAAGTTTTTCAGCTGGGCTTCTAATATTGTGTAGTTTATGCTTAATTTTGAAGCTGAAAACGCTTAAAGCATCATTGGAGGAGAAGTATGTCTGCAGATACAAAAATGTTTTATTTGTATTTTATCTGAAATTTCAAGTAAACAATCGGCATGTCTAGAAAGTTGATGGAAAATAGTTCGTCTGAACATAATTTAACGTTAAATTGCAGAGGAAAAGGCGGTAGGTAGGCGAGTAGTCGGTCTGGCGCGTTTAACTGAAGACGTACGTACCAACCATGAAAACTTTATAATTAAGGAAAACTTTTGAAATGGCCGAATCCTATGAAATAAATAGTTGGACATGATTATTTTTGCAGGTAGCAACACTCGTACCAAACCACACTGAAGGATCTAAACCACCTGCACCTAAAATATAAAGTGAAATAAAAATGATAGTATGGCAAATGATTCGTAGCGGATGCCAAATAAAGACTTTGTAGAGTAATATTTTAATTTTGATGGTTGTCAAGAAATTGTGCCTCATAATGCCTAAGGACATGTATTAATTGTTCTAAATTATTTCTATTAAATAAATCATTGAAAATTTATGTTTCAGGTTGTCAAGAAAAACTTTGATTTTAGAACTACATCCGAAAAGCGCACTACTCTGATTACAGCTAGGAATTGCATTACTTTCCATATTTTGAAAAACAAAAATCGAATTAGTTTTCAATTATTTTCTTCGTATGACTTTTTGAATGTCGGTAGGATATTTTCATCAGGCTATAAGGAAATATGTTCAGACAAATAACAGGAGTCGTTAGGGCTTTGATAATGAGTTCCAGAACGAGGCCGGAAAATCTGTGTCTATGAATTTTCAAGTGAGGCCAAAGCTTGAGAAAATGAAAATAAGACACCGTAGGATGCCTAATAGTAAGGAAATCATATATTTTTTGTAATTGGTTGCCTAAAATTTTGGGATTTGACAACTTCGGCAACTATGAAGCTGGCCAATTTTTCCGTAAAAATATTCAATACCATTTTTACGTACTGTATACGTCAGACCTCGCGCAAACTAAAAACATGTTTCTAAATCTTGGATAATCCATATGGAAATAAATCCTTTTAATTGATGCCTTGGAAACACTAAACTTATTGAATTGGATGTCATTTCAGATCTAACGAACTTTTACACAAATCTCGAAATACCTGAAACAAACATCTGGGATTAAATGACACATGGGAGGTATATATCACTTTAGAACAAGAATCAGAACTTTAGATGTCACTAATCCTGATTTAAAAGGAATGAATGGGATGGAGAACGGAGCATAGATTGAAAACCGGCCGTGACAGCGCAAAACATGTACATCCTAGCACATTTTTTTCAGAGAAATAATAGATCATTTCATAGCAAAGAACAGCGTCACAGAGTTTCAGAGATAAGGCGATGCTGATAAGAATCCAATCACGGAGGTGGTTTCAACAAAAAACAAGGGAATCAAATCAAACAACAAATGATCAAACTTGAAAAATTGCGTGCTCACTGACAGGGAAAGTTTAATGATGATGGTTGATAAAAGAAAAGGGCGATGGGAAATGATATCAGACTGTAGTTATTTCGGAATACGAGATGGTTGGATTGAGAATTAGGAAATAAATGCGTTGCAGTATCAGAGAAAACAGGAAAGTTTTGGAAATTTGATAGGGATTCAAATTGCATGGAAAAATGGAATAATGTTTTAGGGGAATTTGTTATATAAGCTCAAAATGTTTTAAAAATTTGATGTGGGCATTTGAAACTTCACATGAAACGTTTAAGACTATGTGCGCAAAAATTTTGTATTGGCCCTTTTTTAATTCCGAGCCTGTTCGGTAATTCGAGTATCGCAGGTTATTTGGCATGCTGAACTCACTTATAACTTAGATGTTTCTAGAGAACTACTTGGACGACCCATAGCCACGAAGTTAAACAATACTGGAACAAAGCCTAAGCTTCTATGAATTAATAATTTTGACAATAGTACAACTAAAAATCCTTCCAAACTGCATTTTGTCCGTTCATCCCGTCATCATTTCTATCATCATTTCAAACTATTGGTGCAAGTTTTGCTTCTATGCTGGAGATAATTGAACATCACTTTTGAAAATGGCCGGCATTTCGGAAATGTTGCATCTTTTTTTGGAGAAATTGGGGAAAAGATATTCAACATCTATTTTCAGATCTGACTTTTTCATGTTACATTTTGGAAGCATAAATAGAAAGAATATGGCAGATGTCATTGGTACAAAGTTTTCAAAAAATGTCGTAAATCTAATGACGACGTAGTTGCTTGAAACCTGAGCCAAGTATTTTTAGATGGAAATGAGACGGAAAGGAAGCGGCAAGAAAATTGTTCTTTGAAAAAAGTGTCCTACTATTGAGCTTTGATTACAGGTTTTTTCGCTTGAAAAATACACTAGTTTCTTGAAATTGTTTTGCAATTTCCACTTTTAGATTGCAACAAGCGGGATCTATCTTGACAGTTACTGTATATTACCGTTGCACATCATTCTTCAACTTTGACAGATTATATCTCACTATCAGTTGTCGTTTTTCCAATTAAAAATTGTCACACTATAAGAGAAGATACGGTACTTTGAATCGAAACTGTGACTTTTGTAGCTCCACAATTTTTGCAGATCTCATTAACTTTCATTAATGGTTGCACCAGTTGTGATGTGTTGTTTCTTCTTCAAAAATCAACAAACAAGAATGCACCAACCTACACAAATTTTAATAAGACCGAATATTCTCAAACATCAAGAAGCTTTTGTGTTTGTCATGATATTTTCCTAGATTTATGAACTATAGGCAACTGATTGGTCGTTGAAGTGTGTGTAGTGTACGCAATGCAACATGTTTCTTTTTCATTCGCGTATCCTTAAAGACCACCTTTGAAAACTCTGGTAAACTTGTAAACACCAACAAAGGCTGCATTTCAAAATATGAAAAATTAGATAGTGATTTATGGTGTCAGTAGATATTAAGGAGGTTGAGCAACTTTTGAAGCTATTAATTGAAATTTTTTGAGGGAAAAGTGGTGAATGAAAAATTGACCTATACAATTGGAAATCTGAAATTGGTATAGTTCTTAATTATTGAAAAAAAAAACAACACAGTTTTCGGTGAAATTCAGTGAAAAACTGTGATTTTAGTATTCTATTTTTTGAACAATTTTTTTGATTCAAAAAATTCGTACAAATTAATAAAAATTTTCTGCAGAACTATTACTGAATTGTTCAAAGAACGTAAAATGCAAACTGTAGTCGTACCATGGTTCTAAATTTATATGATATTGAAAATAAGTTTTTAAAAATTATGTATTAGTATTTATTGCGAAACTTTTCGATTAAGAAAAACAATTTCCAAGAAAATATTAACTTAATCAAAATTACACAAATGTATTTAGTACAAAGCTCCAGGCTATAAAATTTTATAACTGAGTCAGCCAAAATGTGTACAAATTGAAATTGCAGGCATTATTTTATAATGTACAATTATGGCTGAAAATACCAAAAAATATATATTTCCTGCTTACTTTATACACTTTTCAGCTGAAATGCATTTTTGGGTTTCTGGAAAACAAGTTAGTTTGAGGAATCACGTCAAGTGGAAATTTAGTGTTAGAAACTGAATTGATTCCATTACGAAATGAAATTTCGTATTTTTAGATATTTTCAGACAACACCGATCCAATCAAGGAAAGTTTCTTGTTAGATTTTTAGTCTTCTGTTTTACAATATCAATGATAGTTTTTAGATGTTTTATCTGTAAGAAGACGTTTGAAATTTTATACAATATTTTTATATAGCACTTATATCATTTATAGCATTTTTAGCATTGTACCTATGTACCTACGTACACCTACAATAACCACATGATCATGATCAAATCGAAAATAAATATCAGACAAGCACGGATTAATACTGATCTGTTGAGATCACTATGATGTTCGTCGGTTTTTTATTGATATCTTACAATAAACTTCGGTTAGACACCATTTCTCTCCATTGAAAAATAGCTCTTGGTGATCACAAAAATTCTGATCTCCGAAATACAAAAAGTTTCTGATCACAAATGCCATGGACTTATTTTCCCGGAACATCTTGATTATACATTTGACAACCTTTAAAGATGACATTCACTTTGCTCATTTTCCCCCTCAATTTCGAACTTTAAGAAACTTAAATTCGAGTGAATGAGTATGTCGTCTCTATCTTTCTACAAGCTATTTCCAAAACGCTTTAGGTGTTTTTTATTTGCGGGAGGAAGTATTTACTGCAAGTTCAAGCCTGAGTGGGAGAAGCTATGAAATTAAAGGAGAAGTTTACAGAGTGTCCAAAATAGAACAGTCTAGGGGAGAAGCTTAGGGCAAATTTGATTTTTTTTTGGTGTTCAGTTTTTGTAAGCTTCCTGATAATTGAATTTTAGAAAAATCTACATACTGATCTCATGGGACCAGCTTTTTAGCCACCCGGAAGATAATTAGATTCCCGTAATTTTTTGTGACGCCTTATTCTACTAAGTATTCATAAATATTTTATCAATTGGACCAAGAAAATACCACCCATTCTGCAACAGATATATCAATATATTAGATTTTTAAATTAGGTTGAAATTCTATTTATATGTCGAGCGAAGCCAATTAATTCTGAGAACAAAGTACGTATTATAGGCGTATTAACCCAGATGCACAATTTTGCAACGTATGATTCGGGAATACGGCATCCGATTTCGAGACGATCGAGAGATTTCAAATGAAAACACGTGTGTGCCTTTAACAAGTACAATAGTTTCCATGCCATGTTGTTAGGCCATTTTCTCTTTTTTTTAAATGTCTCGATCGTGTCGAGACCGGGTACCGTATTTTTGCATCCGAGTAATGTCAATTACAGACTTGATAATTCGAAGTGATCGCTATAAGAATTACGATAGATTACTGTAAGGGAGATAATTATAAGATTTTGCTCTGTTAAATACCACATTTCTTTTTTGAATAATATTCCAATATTCCACGCTAGAATGACTTGAAATGCGCGTGCCTCCACTTTGGACTTTGAGAAAAAAAATTCAAAAATCCTTGAACCCCCCGAAAACCACGACAAAAAACAAATCAAACATCGGGTTTTCAGTGACAAAGAATTAAACGAATGAGTTCGCGACAATAATCTGAATTCCGGATCTTTAACCTATGAAAGAGGTAAGAAATCTAATTAGTCGAATGCTTGTGTGCTTTTAGTACAACGCCTACTTTTTTGACGTCATTTGTTGGAAGTCGCAGGAAGCAAAAAAAATAGAATTTTCAATGTTGCAGGAATGTAGGGGTCTGATGTTCTCGTTCAAAGGTCAAAAAAATGTATTAATGAAACAGAAAACTTGAGCAATTTTACAACCTAATGAGAAAAACGAGAAAACAAAAATCACAAAATTGAATTAGATTTTAAGATTTTGAAGGCTTGATATAGGCTGGAATTCTTTGATTTTGCCGCCGGTCATCCTCGTCCACAGGCTGCATGATCTCCCAGCACACGTGGATTTTCTGTTTCAGGTTCCACGCCTTCTCCCATTCTGCTGATTTGGCGATTCGTTTGTGTTGAGAGTTACGCCATCCGGTTCGACGCCAGACCTCCAAAAGCGCCTCGAAGCTTTTGATTAGCTTTTCCGAATCGGCGCGAATCAGAATAGTTGATTCATTCCTGGCAACAGCTTCTTCAAGGATCCGAATTAAAACTGATGGTGTCCCACAACATTGAATTCCATCGGATTCTTCCCATACATAGCCTGCATTGAAATCGGTTCCAGTTTTGTAAAGGCGAACAATTGGAACTCTGAAATAATTTCTATTATAATTCTGATTTCCATTTTACACAGAATTTACCCTTCCTGTCGAAACTCCTTATCTCTGACCAAATCCTCCAACTCTAGCTCATACTCTGATTTGTCTTTTCCTACTAGAGCATATGATAATCCCTGCGTACACTTCTTCTCCAACTCCATTCCAATTTCAGATTCAGCACTTTCAAGTTCATATCGAAAATTGACATTATCGATTCTTGCGCATAAATCACATATTCGATCGAAATAGAATTTTCCGGTATACGGTCGGTGTTCTTCTGTAGTTCTTATCCAACGACGTTGCCATCCTGTCATGAAATGAGCGGATGATGTGATGATTGTTACATTTTTCAGCTCAGCATCAACTGTCTAAAATTTTAAATTGAAAATTTTCTACTGATTTTCGCTGTGAGACCTGTTTCAAAGCTTCTTCAATGGCAGCTAACTCGGCTCGAAATAGAGTGACTGGGAATGGAGCATATCGAAATGATTTTCCTCCAGCGGGACCATCAGGCCAATGTGTGCAGTAACCGGCGGAAACAAATTCTGAAAAATGGATACAAGATCATAGAGATTGTGGGGACAAATATGAACCTACCCTTATTTTGCTTACATCTAGCTGACACATAAACGATGGGCCAACTTTTTGATGCTTGTCTCACTATGTTTCCATTTTTGTCCAAAGTTGTGCCGATTTCAATTTCTAAAAAAAACGGGGTTGAGCGAATTCGGTTTCAATTTCATTACTCAGACGCGAAATTTAGAGAGTTTTGTTCAAAAATACGGTACCTGGTCTCGGCACGGCAAATGTTTTATTAATTGCAAAAATATTGTGCGTCTTTAAAGAGTACTGTAGCTTTAAAATTTATAGAACTGGTTGGGTCTGCTAAATCAAATCTTGTATTTTGTAGTCTCTTCCGTTTTTAGGCGCAAAAACCGCCAAATTTCGCATTTAGTGTCAATAAAATATCTTATTTTGGCCCCTACTAACCAATTTTGGATACAGAATCCACTGGATTGATCGTACTACAGTACATCTGTTTACCTTCTCTCTTCGTTTCCAGCTTCTCCACTTTGTGATCTTGAACCTTTTTCACGATGCCCTCCATGATGGCTATAGTTACACGATTTTTGGGATCCTCAGGAGTTATTGAAGGCTTGTGCACAATTTTCAAATGAAGCCCTTGAACTGCAAGAAAGAGATCGTGGAGAATTTCCGAATTCTTCATTTTCGCTTCTTGATTCCTCAAATAAAAATCTCGTTTCGCCCATCCTGACAGGTCGCGTAATAATGTATCAGATGTCAATAGATCAGAGTAGATCAATAGTGATGGTGGTGGATCTTCTTCTCGTGCCACGTTGATCGCTTCCAGAATTGCAGTCAACATCGCTGCCACGTTACTGGCGCCATCGGGAAGTGTTCGAATTCCGTTGCGTGTATCATCTTTTCCCCAGTAGATTCCATATTTGGCGATACGTTTTCCTGTGGAATCGGTGAATGAGTAGCCCGTTGTGTCGACGCGCACGAATTTTCTGTAATTTTTATTTAATTTTCGTGATTTTTTAAACATGTATGATTTTCCCGGACGCTAAATGTTGTGATTTAGCGCCAAAAAACGATACCCAGTCTCAACATGAAACGTTTTTTTTGTTAAATGCAAAGGGTATGCGCCTTTAAAGAGTACTGTAGTTTAAAATCTTTGTTGCCGCCTAATTTTTATCGATTTTCGTGTCGAGACGCGGCACCTTATTTTAGGTGCAAAAGTTGCAAAACTTCGGGTCCGAATAACACTACAAACCCTAAATTTGCTTCATTCTGCTCCATATTGCTCGTGAATTCTCTGAAGCTCTCCCGTCGCGGCCCGAGCCATCGTATATCTAATTGAAATGAGGATCGGGTTGATGTTGAGGGTAATTGAAGTAGTGATACTTTCCGGAAGATGAACATCTGATCATTAGTGTATTTTTTTTAAATTTAAATATTGTGAAAGTAAAATTAGTGATTCAACTGGATAAACCAAAAAAAAACGAAATGCTTTGAAAGTAAGTTTTATTCAGTTTTTTTTTTTCCAAATGAATAAAATAAATCAAGAGTACTTTTTCAACAATTCAATGCTATTTCTATATTTTTGGAAAAAATCGTTTTCGGATATCGTCGTTTTTGCAATTCGTTTAATCGGTTTCTCAGGTTCGTTGATCGTTTCCAGTTTTGCTTTCAGCTGATTTTCTCGGCTTTTTGTGTCGTTTCCGTTCACAACACGAGTGATGAGATGAAAACTGGCGGCCTCTGAAATCAAATAATTTTAAAAGACTCTAAAATGTTTATCATACCTTTACTCGCAGTGTATCGTTTGTTAGCCACTCTAACAACGACTTCGTTTGCACTTTTCATTCGAATTTTGGTCTCGTTTAAGTGAATTGCTTGAATTATTCCATATAAAACTGCTTTAACCTCCACTGTGTACAAAGTTTCGTCTTGTGATGTGAGAAGAACGTCGACATCTCTGAAAATAAAACAATTAGACTGTTTTTAAGCAAAAAGAACAATATTTAATCGTCTGAAAGCGATAAGAAACTAATAATAATTTTGTAGTGATGAAAAAAAGAAGAAAGTGCGTTATTTATTGTATTTTAGAGAGAACGACTGAGATTTCAAAAAACTGAATAAATCCAGAAATCGAAAAGAAGTACCTTTCCGCAAAATCAGCCCATCTCAGTTTCACCACAGACTGCTGAATCTGTTCATTTTGATCGAAGAATCGTTGGCCTTTTTTGCTGGATCGTTGCCAACTCGCCGGTGGTTTTCTTCCACTCACTTCAAGCACGGGAGCTCTGTCAGATAAATTCAAAATGAATTTTTTGAACTATTCTAGCGAATCAAACTTCGCCCAGCTTCTGCCTTTCAAAACATTTTGAGCAGCTTTGTCTAGAATTCGCTCGGATCTTCGTTTCAGTTCGATTATTGCTTGTAACCTGAAAAAGTATTGCTTCGTGGGTTTCAAAAACTTTTAAAAACTTACTCTTCTTCCGTAAACCGTTGAGAGCAAGAAGGAATCGAAGAGCAAAAACGTGCGAGTACTCGATTCATGAAGATATGAAAATCGCCAATTCTGGAAATGCTTTTAAAAATTATAAAAAATATAATGCTTGAAAAAGTTGATAAAATAGTAAACAAGAAACAAAATCGAAGCAAATACATACAAATTTGTATACAAAAGGCAGGAAAAGGAAAAACTCCGAGAGGACTACACGGCCGAAGTTTTTCTCTTCCGCACTTTTGTTGGTAGGAAAATTGTAGTTTGTATTCTAGTAGACCTATTTCTAATCTCACCAACACCACAGACATCATTTTTTATATGTGAAGTACGGAAAGTATGGCTTCCGCCTCCGTACCTTTTCAATTAAATTTCAATAGACATTGACTTTAGAGGTCACTTCAAGCTCTTTTCTGAAATCATGACAAAAGTACTAGATTTCACCAGAAAAATAGGTTCATTCAATGATGACTGTAATAAAAAATGGCTATGAAATACATGGATTGTACATAAAAGATCCTGATAGAATTATCCACGGGTGGCGATGTATCCGATGAGGTCGACAACACGGTTCGAGTATCCATATTCATTGTCGTACCTGCAAAGAATAAATTTAGAATAGATTTTTTAAACATTCAGTGGTTACCAAGAGACGAGCTTGACGAAGTTCGGGTTGAGCGAAATGCATGCTCCAGCATCGAAAATGGACGAGTGAGGGTCGGACACGAAATCAGTCGACACAACTTGATCTTCAGTGTAGGCGAGGATTCCCTTCATTGGTCCATCGGCAGCGGCCTTGACTACCTTCTTGATGTCGTCCATCGAAGCTGGCTTCTCGAGGCGAACGGTCAGATCAACGACGGAAACATCTGGTGTAGGGACACGGAAAGCCATTCCAGTGAGTTTTCCGTTCAGCTCCGGAATGACTTTTCCCACAGCCTTGGCGGCTCCAGTGGAAGCTGGAATGATGTTTTGTCCAGCACCGCGTCCATCTCTCCACAGCTTTCCGGATGGTCCATCGACTGTCTTCTGGGTTGCGGTTACAGCGTGCACTGTCGTCATGAGTCCTTCGATGATACCTGAAAATAAAATAAATTAGAAAAAAACAAATTGATTTGATGATGATCATACCGAAGTTATCATTGATAACCTTCGCCAGTGGTGCCAGACAGTTGGTGGTGCACGATGCGTTAGAAACAACGTGATCATTCGAAGCGTCGTACTTCTCATGGTTTACTCCAACCACGTACATTGGAGCATCAGCAGATGGAGCAGAGATGATGACCTTCTTGGCTCCTCCTTGAAGATGAGCAGAAGCCTTTTCCTTTGTCGTGAAAACTCCAGTAGACTCGACAACGAAATCGGCTTTGACTGATCCCCATGCGATGGCAGCTGGATCCTTGCTGTTGAAGACCTTGATCTTGTGCGATGATTTGCCATCTTTCTGGACAATCAGAAAGTCTCCATCGTAGGTAACAGTTCCTTTGAATTGACCGTGGGTCGAGTCATACTTGAAAAGGTAGACCATGTAGTCGATTGTGATAAACGGATCGTTGACGGCGACCACTTGAACCGTGTCCTTTTCGACAGCCGCGCGGAGCACGAGACGTCCGATTCTTCCGAAACCGTTGATTCCGACGTTGGCCTTCGACATTTTTGAGTCTGTAAGAAAACTTGAATGAAATTTTGACGGAAGATTCACAAGAAGCAATAGTTAAGAAGGAACAAATCTGAATAAAAATGGCGAAAATTCAGATTAAAGAAAAGAAAGAAAAGCAAAATCAACAGTGAAATAAAATCAACCGCATCGAAACTTAAATGAGAATAAATGATGAGAAAGAAATCCAGATTGGTGAAAAACAGCAGAAACTTGCGCGGGCGATTGGAATAATTGAAAAATTGCCGCTCGCGCGCGCCAGCAAAGCGCAAAAAATATTTGTCAAATTCGTCGCGAGACCTGAGGTGTTTGATTTTGGTCATCCCTTTAAAATTGAAACATTACGGTGAAAAAATCAATTAATTTTCTTCAAAAATGAAGAGAAGACCAAAAATTATTGGAAAAATGAGCTTTTATTCCGAAAAATCGGAAATAAAACTAAATTTGTCAAGAGTTCCGGACTGTTTTATTGATGTTTTAACTTAAATCCGCTGATCACATCTGTAATTATTTCTTGTTGCGACTTTTAGTGAATTTATTCAATAGAACATGTTTTTACAACACAAAGGCTCTAGGATGAGCAGCAGCAGAATCAGCAGCAACGACGAAGAACGACCCGCCGGATAACCGGAGAAGAAAGAAACTGTTAACAGGGGAAGGAAGAGAGCACACAATCATTTTCGCAGCGACCGGAAAAAGAGGCGGATGAAAGAAAGATAAGGATGATTTAATAATGGAGAAAAGGAACAGAAGTAGTAAATTGGTTCCTGTGGGCTTTCAACAAAACAAACAAACAGGGCTTAACTATTTTAAACTTTGCAAAAAGAAAGGTCGAATCTGCTATTTAAAAACGTTAGAATACTCGAAAAAGAGAAAATAATTACATTTTTCAAAAAGCTAATAAATATAATGAGAGAACAGAGATTTAACTATCAGGGCCAAATGAGAAGAAGAAAAATGATATTTAGACTGATATGATCTGTGAAAAAAAGATCATTAAATTGCGGAAAGGTATTCAGCTGCAGAAACCAGATCCTTCTATAGATGATGAAGCATGTAGACGACAAACTCGTAGGTTCCCATTGTGATAGCAGTGTTTGGTACAGTACGCATCAGCTGGAATGAATTAAATTCATAATTAATTTAAAAATCAAGAATCGCTCACCTGCACTGACAAACCACGATACATTGCCGGATATCCTTCTTTGTACAGCTGATAAAGTGTCTTGAAGAATCCACGTGACTTTCCTGTTTCTTCACGAAGACGTGTACGGACCACTTCATGCGGATAAGCGACAACACAAGCAATAAACTTTGCAGAACCACCGGCAACCATAAAGTTTAGGAAGTCCATTTTTCTCTTGTCCATTTCGTTGGCATCACTGAGCAACACACCACGGAAATACTCGTATATACAAAACTGAATCATCGTTTCGGAGACACCCGCGTAGGAAGCTGTCACACCCTGAAAAAGGCGAAGATTAAGATTTTTTTTTAGAAATTTCTACAAATAAATTCCTACCTTGTAGAATCCTTTGAATCCTTCTCGATGATAAACTCTCTTAATCATTTGCCATATTCCAATGTGTCCTTGGTGAAGCTGAAGGCGTGTTTTCACGAGCCATATAGGATTAACAGCCGATGCCGCCACGAATCCAGCCGAACCAGCAGACACCATGTGCACAATCGCAGAATTTGGAATTAGAACTTCCGACTCATTCCAAAATCGTTTTGATGTAGAGTATGTGTAGAAATAGACGGCCCTGAAAACGTTTTTTTTTAAGTTAAGATCTATTATAAAAATTTCAATTTTTTAAAAATTTTCTAGTATTCAGCCACATTAGAAGCAATGCTTTTTATCTTATCTAATTTTGTAGTTTTTAGTCTAGCAGACCCAAGTTTATCAAAAATTAGTTGTTTTTTTTAATTTTTGAAACGCCATAAAAATTTTTGTGAGAAATCTCGTTCCTTATGCACATTTCGAGACTTTTTCAAAAAAAAACTTACTTTGACGGTGCCACGCCAACCAAATTCGGTATTAGACCTTTGTAAAGTGCACCGATCCCTTCCGTCTTGATAACCTGACTTCAAAAATTTAAATTCATTAACTTTTCGCAAGAAATCGTTCGTTACGTTATATATTTGATGACAATAGTTCCACGCCTGGCTGCTGTTGGAGGCTGCGGCGGTGTCGAGCTGGTTGACAAGTTCCTTACACAATACTGAACTAGTGATGTGGTTGATGGATTTTGAACTGAAAATTAGAGAAAATTGTTTTTAAAAAATCATAGGTTACAATTTTTTTAAATTCGCGGCCTTTTTTATAAGCCGAAGTTATAATAAATCAATCGGACGGATTTTGAATAAATAAATAAATAAATATCATACATTGGTTGAAGAGATTGGCTTTGGAAAGCGCTGCAAGGCTTCCGTTGTTGAAAATCCTTTCCAATGCTAATTGGCCGCCACGGAAATTTGAACCTAAAACAGATTTTTTCAACATTTTTGGCACTTAAAATAAAAACTAACCAAAACCATTTCTCTGGGAAACAACTGATTTGAAAATCCCATTAGACTTTGTTGATGAAGAAGACGTCGATGATTTTGAGGAATTACTTCCAGAAGAAGTACTCGGTCCGGATTGAGCATCAAGTCCTCGCGACGATTGCATTCGAGTTTTCACAACCTCCAGAGGACACGTGATGGCAGTACCTGTAGTACCTCCAACGGCACCGCCGATAAAGTGAATCGCTGCTTCTCGATCCACGAACATCTTTCAAGAATCGCGTCGTTTCTTGTTGGTTCCTCCACTTTTAAGTCGTTTGTGAACTGCGTCCGATTCCAACTCGAGGCCACGGCGACAGGATGACTGAAGTCGTCGATAATAATTCAGACGATTCGCCGATGAACCTAATTTTGCCGTCGATTGATGGCGGTGAGAACGGTGTTGAACGTGTGCGGAGCAGCTCGAATGATTGTGCTGAAAAATTAAATTAAATTAGAAATAAAGGCAATCGAGCGAAATATTGCGAAAAAAGGTGCAATGAGGATATTCGGTCTCGCCACGACAAGTATTTGTTATTTATAAAAAAGTGCGCACCTTTAAAAATTACTGTACTTCCAAACTTTAGTTGTAGCGGAGTTTTCTTCATGTTAATTTTTTAAAAATTTTGAATTCGAAAAAAGCTAATAAAATCGATTTAAAAAAATTCCACAGCAATAAAAGTTGGAAATTACGATACTATTCATTGTTTTAAAGGCGCACGCCTTCGTGCCGAGACCGGGTTCAGTATGGTTGGTGCAAAAAATCGAAAATTTTCAAGTCTCGATAATAGGAAAAATCGGTATGTAAAAGTATAGCAAAACAAGAGATCAAAAGAAGACAATCTGAATCCTCTATTTCAATCTTTGCAAAAGTCATTTTCTTTATCACTGCCCTCCCCCCTCAACAATCACACAACAATCACGTGGAACGATTGAGAGAGGAATAGAGATACCTAAATCGAAAAAAAGAGAAGAACACAACACTGTGTTTTTGTGTGTGAATGAGTGTGAAGAAGCAAGCCAAACGGCCCCCCTTGTTGCAGAAGAAGAGGAGGACTGACAGAGTATGTTGTACTCATGTGATGATAACGAGATCGTGGTGATTGTTATGTGGTGGTGACAGTGTTGGTGACCGAGAGAGGAACAAAAACAATCGAGGAAGAGGAATAGATCAAACTCTTACTTTGATCGTGAAAAAACACAAAAAAGGTTGAAATTTTGGCCGAATTGCATCACAGTACGGGGATTCGAAATGAAAAAATTTGCATCATGACCTGAAGGAACTACCGAATTGAAAGGAATTTTTTTTTTCAGACATTTTTGTTTTTAATCCGCGGAAAACAGTATAATTGCTGGACAACTTTGAAAACTAATCTTCTGGTCACTTCCGGGCTTATACTTATCCAATCTCTCCTCATGTGATTTGAAAAATCAACAATTTTTTTCTTCATTTCGATATTTTTCTCGCAAATAAAAAAATATGCTGAACTCGTGACTTTCAGCTTTTCCTGTAACAGGAAACCGCTGAAAACTGATAAGGGTAGACTTCGGCAGCCAATAAAAATGACCGCCCGTGTAAGCATATATTGCCGCTGCTTTTTCCTCCTTCGTGTGGAAGTACGATCGTGCAAAGAACGTTCAATCGGCAAGGGAAACACGTCAAGTGTATGTGACTGAGAGGATGGGAAGGAGGAGGCAGGCAACGTGGTCGGGTGGGTTAGCAAGTTCTACTAAACTAAACACTCGTTTCAAAAATGACAACGGATTCTCCAGAGAGCAACGAAGGGCACCTGAGTCGAAAATGTGTGAGGATAAGTGGTCGGAATGCTCTGATTGAGATGAGAGAACGTTTCAAGAAACAAAAAAAATGTTGCCGAATGCCAGGAATCTGTTTTTCTGATCGAAGCTACTTTATTTCAATAGGATCAAATTAAAACTTGAAGATGGAACAATATTCTTTCGAAGAATTTAAAAGAACTGAACAAAAAAAGTAAACGCTAAACCTTTCACAGAGGAAATAGTTTATAATTATTTTATTAAATCTGTGAAGAGAGCAACACAGATATGGTTTCTGAAATTCGGCATAGCAAGTAGTGCACTATTTTTTTTCAAAATGCGATACATGTCAACAACTTTGAAATTTTCAAACTGAAACCAGCAGCATACAAAAGAGTGTTCCTCTCAATCTATAATCCTCCACTAGGTGAACCCCAACGGCACGTGTCTATGTGTGTTCTTGTGTTTCTCCACACCAATCGAGAATAGCGACAATAAGTGAAAAAAAAAGAACGTCTGCGAGGTAAAAACTAAAAGAGAGAGAGACAGGACATGTGACTGTGTGGAACTGACTAACTGAAGAGAATGGCGACAATGTCGACGAAGATCAGTGGGTGCCGTAGAGTTGGAGAGGAGCAGAGATACAGAGTGATGAAAACGAACTGCAAATGATAAGCGAGGGCGCAAAATTGGCAACAGTTTATCATTTCGTTTGTCCAGTGATTGATCATTGGAATTCCGAGGGTTTTTGTCTCAAGTTTATCAATTTCTACAATGTCTAGAGAATATCTTGAGAAACTTTATGGGAAAAATGACGTCGAATTTTCTATCAAAAACAGGCTCACACAGTTGCAGCTGGTCTATAAATAGTCTCAACATGTGATCTGTAAGGGGCGGAGATTTAGAGTGATGAAATCTGTTTTTCCCGCAGTAATGTGACATTTAAGTACTAATTTAGCAATATAACTCTGAAGTTTCTTCCAAAAAAACTTTATAATGGTTACCGAATTAGAAAAGAAAAGTAGAAAGAAAATTCACCGGAAAATCCGTTCGCCACTTCAAAACTGCTCTCCAGTACACAATGCACGCTCGGAAGAAGAAGAAAAAGTGATCTTTGCAATAAACAAAAATAAATCAATTTTTTTGGAAAAGTTTGATTTTTCACCAGAATACACGAGCGCACTACTATTCTAATTACGGAATGCTAGAATTTTAAAATTGATTCAAGTTCAGTATACAAGACAACAAAAACGCGGTCGGAATGATGATTTCTATCTTTTTCTCCTAGTTTTTCCGCAACTTTTCCAACAGTCACGTGGTTTACACGTGTTTTTCTTTTAACGAACTTTGTTCTATCGGAGAAGCCAGGAAGCAAGCCGATTAGTGAAGAAACTGGTCATGTGAATGAATTACAAGCATGGGAAATGAAGAATTTAGATTAAATTAATATAAAATATTCAAAATTCAAGCAAAAAATGTTTAAAAACTATGAAAATCGCAGTGAAATGAAGTTTTTTATTTGAAAAATCGGGCAAAAATATTTGGCGGCGCGGAAAAATGGGTGGAGTGTGTCGATTTACGGAGATTGCAATTGCGCCGCGCACTTTTTTCACACATTTTACCATCTTATTTTTTTGCAGAAACTTTCTTTTATTTTCCGGAAATAATGTTTATCATAGAAAAAATTGTAAAAATTTATTCAACAGACCAACAAAAAATTATCACACCAAAAGCAAGGCACGGCACAGAGACCAGCTGTTACGAGAGTTTTAAAATATAAATTCTGAAGAATAATTGTGAAAACAAAAAGAAACACCCGCTCTTCACAGTGAAAATTCTCTAGTCTAACAATAATAATTATGAAGAAAAATGAAAGAGAAAAACCTGGTAAGAAAAATGACTAAGAATCGTAGAATATCACAGGTTTGAAAATTAAATAAATTGAAAAAAAAGACGACAACGAGATTTTGTTGAGAAGGGGGAAAGGGGAGAAAACGCCAACCCTGAGAAATGAACAATTGAATAAAAATAAGGAAAATCCCAAGAATATCATGAAGAATCTTCATCACCATCAGCCGTTCCAACATGTACTTCGATTTTTTCATTTCCCACAGAAATATTCAAATCAGAAGAATCGTTGACGGAAACTCCACTATCATCGGAAAGAATATTGAGAATGGAATCTTTTGTTGCCTGTGTGACTGCTTGTTGCTGTTTCCGGCGATTATCAGCTCCAGGGAAGCACATTTCAAGAAGCCGACGGTATTCCTCGCGGAGTTCGGCTCTGTAAAATTGTTGCGTTTGTGGAGAAATATTGAAGATTTTTTTGACCCAGACGCAAAATGTTGCGGTTTTTACGCCAAAAGTATAATATATACGGTACCCGGTCTCGACACGACAGTTTTTATTAATTGCGAGTATGTGTGCGCCTTTAAAGGGTACTGTAGTTTTAAACTTTTATTTTGCACAATTTTCATAGATTTTTAAAAGATTTTCGATAAAATATATATTTATTTCTTGAAACCCCGAATATAGCAATGAAAACAGTTGAATTTTGCCAAACCGCTAGGAAAACTGTTAAAAATCGATAAAAATTGCGCAGAAATGAAAGTTTAAATTACAGTACTCTTCAATGGTGCACACCTACCCGCATTTTACAAAAAATTGTCGTGCCAAGACCTGGTACCGTATTTTTAGCTTGAAAACCATACAGTTGCCGTGAGAAAAACTTACGCAAAATCATGAGGCTGAAGCTTCGGCTCTCCATGAACTTCCTTAATGTGAGTAGATGCTAGGTACCTCCTTGTGAAGCTGGCTCCACATTTTGGACAACTGAAAAAAGATCATCAAATGAAATGTTTCGGCATCAAGGATTACATTTTATAAATAAAAAGACTAACCAATATTGTTTCTTCGATGCATGTAACCTTGCATGCCTTGACAAATGATTCAAAAGATTGGCGTATTGTCCATGCCTTGAGATGCTCTTCTTACATAACTGACACTGATAAAGCTCTCCAAATGGCTCATCAGCTTTTGCTTTCTTGGTACGTGGTTCCTGAAAGTTTGTCTAAATTCAAAATAGCATCCACGTGATTCTGAAAGCACACTTACCCTATCAAAAAGTTCAAGTGCTTGACTGAGAGTGAGATCTTCTAGGTCTTCATCAACGTCTACAGACATATCAGGATCCTCATTACCTTCATCACTCGGTTCTTCTTTTACACTCACTTCTTCATATTTTTGGATTTCTTGTGGAGCACGATGAGGTAGGATTGGGGAGATTGGCACGAATGGTCGTTTGAGATGAGACTGAAATATTAAATTTATAGAAGAAAAACGACGTGTAAATATGAAAAATTATTGCTCTACATAATTTAAAATATTTAAATTTCATAAGTTACCAGAATAAAAAATTCGGCTGAATAAGGTTGTTTTTTTGTCGACAAATTCGGCAAAAAGGCAAAATGCCGGTTTGTCGATTTGCCGGAAATTTTCAATTCCGGAATTTTGCCGAATCACCGATTTCCCATCATAAAACCCGTATAATATTTTTTTGGCAATTTCCAAAATTATTTATGATATGTGAATAGTGAGTCTAAATTGCCACTTTCTGATTTTTTTTTTTAATTCAAAATGTTTTTTTTGGCCATTTTAGCGAGTGGCTTTAAACATCTTTCCAATTGACGATATTTTCTTCTAAACAAGACTGTATTGAAATGCTACACAGTATTTTTGTAGCTATCTCGTTTTCAAATGAAGGCTTCTCAAAATATAAAAAAAGCTTTGCCAAGTTCAAATCTAGCACATCATACCTTCGCGTCCGAAGTTCCATTCTTAATCGGCGTCGAACATACGAATTCTCGTTTCGGCGATTGCAGTGTCGTTGGAACAACAAGAGCAGCCGTCGTTACCGTACTGTATGTTGCGGCGGCGGACGGTGATGAAGCAGCAAACATTGATGAGGAGGAGGAAGCTCGTGGTGGTGTCGATGGGGTTATGGGTGATGTTGTCGATGACGTCACGGTAGACATTGGTTGATTTGATGATGTCTTTTCACACGTTGGACACAGATTTTCGATCGTTTCACCAATAGAGAGCTGTCGGTGACCGTGGGCGAACTGAAAAGTTTGGGAATTTAGAAATCTGTACATAACTGACAGTTCTAGGTACATTTTAGGAAAAAAGGTTTTTGATTTGGTTTTCTCAAGATTTTTTCATCAAAAAATTTAAAAAAAAACATCAAATTTGAGTTTGCTAAATATTTAGCAGACCCAAATGCTATTAAATGTTTTTGGATTTTTCTAGTTGAAACATCAATATATTACAGTTTTCACTCGAAAGTCAGACTTTTTTTGAACAAAAAAGTCATGGTGCAACGAATAGATATTAAAAACTCACCAATAACTGCACCACGTTCTGCAGCATTTTGTCATCCTTCAAGTTGAGCAAGACATACATTTTTGAGTGTGTGTCAGGTTCTGCAAAATGCAATCTTCAAAACCCAAAAAATTTGAAAAGAAGTAAAATACAGGAGAAATCAATTTGAAGTTCCCGTGGTGGGAAGAAGGGGAATGATAAGAGTAATAGGGAAATCAATATAGAAGTCTATACACCTCCACACCATGGGAGACAAGAGAAATCACATAGAGGAAACCGAGAAATGAGAGAAAGATTGTGATTTTGGTGTATGCTGAATGAAATCGAATTGTTGCAAATTGCAATAATAACGTAACTATGACCCGTACGCCCACTTGGTGTCTTTTCGTCGCGAGACCCAGTGAGAGAATTGACTTCATCATCTTCATCATCACTTTGCAAATATCGTGTGGTGGTGTCTAGTGCCCTCCGATCTTTTGCCGCTATCTGATACACCGGCCTGTACACCCATCCGCGCCACGTTGTGAATGGAGAAAAAGAGAAAGAAATAGAAACAGAGAGAGAAAGAGAGAAGAGATAGGGAAGATGCAGAGAAGTTTCGCCCGTCGGGAGTAGGTAGAAGGCCAAAGGGAAAATGGGAAGAAGAGGCGAAACGAAATGGAGGTGGGGGGAGAATGGAAGTAAACATCGTTTTAGGGAGACACATGAAAGGTGTGGAGGCGAGAGTTTTATGGCCAAGAATTCTGAAATTCGGGTGGTGAAACAACTGAACTTTATGTGTTTTAGAGGTTGAATGCAACAATAGGGGCTAATTGTAGCCTGTAGCTGGATGTATATATATAGGCTTTTGGTAACTGATTCAAGAGTTGGCTTTCATTTTGTAGATTAAAAAATAAACAGTGCTCTTCAAATTAAAATGTTTGAAAATTCGACAAAAAAAAACTATCGTTTCATAAGTCTAATGGTTTTGCTCAATAATGCTTCTGCTATCAAGTTACAGCAAATGTTTATTAACTCAAAACTGAAGTAGGGACAGTTGGGAACTTATTCAAAATCACTCTTATGATAAAGTAGCCAAATACCCAATTAAAGCCTCAAAAAACTTTTGCAATTTACCAAAACTGACTGAAAAATTGAGAAATGTGACAATTTTTGGAAAGTGTTTAATTTCAATATTCGAGTGTTTTGCACTATTATGAGTGTTTTAATACAAGTTTTTCGTAGATTCCACTTCCAGGAGTTTTGAGGAGTCCTGAAAATGACATCTTCCTAGGTACCTAGTTATTACCTAGGTTAGCTTTGAGATGTACATTCCAAAGTATCAAATTTGCTACGTTTTTCTTTTGAATTTCCAGAATTTCCAAATTTTAATTATATTGCCATCCTCCAGTACTTCTTCCATGTCAGTGAGCAAACGTCAGCTCCTGGAATATATCTGAATTCCAGCAGCAGTCCTCACACCTACATGTCACAAAATCCACCAAATAACTGTTTTTGTAACATTCAGTTTGCTGCTGTTTTCTATTGCCCAATTACCCACCTACTACTACTACAGTTACTCTCCTCACAAAAAATGAGAGACATGACAAATTGCGTTAGGACCGTCTGTATTGCTGTTACCGCTGCCGCCGCCGCTATTGCCCCAGTGGCGCGAGAATCAATTTGGCGAATCTCGAAGAGGGAGAGAGGGAGAGAAAAAGAATACAAAAAAATCCCCCACAAAGAGACAGCATCTACAACAATTTTTTTGTAGGACTATGCGGGGAGCGTGGTGTCGTGTATTCGGCGCCATGCGCTGTCGCAGGTGTGATTCGATTAAACCTACTGGAGAGCGAAATGTGGGGGAAGAAAAGGGAGAATTTGTAAGTTCTTTCCGTATTTTCGAGTGGGATGGTATGAGGGATTTGAAGGTATGTAGGGCTAAAGTTACCGAGATCCTTTTTCAGCAACTTTTAGGTCGAAAAACGGTTCAATTTGGTACGATAATAAACTAGCTGAAAGGATTTTTGTGAACTTTCCTATTTGGATTTCTATATAAATTTTTGAATCAAATAAACAGATTTCTAGACTTGCCAAAAGATCTCAGACTCTAACCCGCCTAGGCGTTAGCAGGCACCTCTCACCGGCCTGTACGCCCTACCGACAGTGGCTTCCTGGCTTCTAGATCTACAAACCATTTTCAATTTGAAAAAAAGTTTATCCAACACACGTTCCCACTTTACCATATTAGCTCAAAATTTGTCTCAAATCCTCTCCACCTCCCATATTCCCACACTTTACCCACCACCCGCCGCTCCTTACCCTTCACATATTTTTGTTTCACGTCTTCTTCATAGAGGGCTCACTCATTTTTTGGTCCGAGACACACACACTCAAATAAAACTAAATAGATTCATTGCCAATGAGTAGATAAGGAGGAATGAGAGGACATGGAGCACAAGATGAAGCTTATACGATTATAGACAAACATACACATTGAAGCTTCTTGAAAGGTTTGTATGGTCTTATAAGAATTGGAAGGGGGAATAATTGGTTAGAATGGATAGATTGGATGAGAGGAGAGGGTTTTCTGAAGCTCTGATATTTTTTGAGGCACTATGGATATAACTAACATAAAATTATATTTGGAACATAATCCACTGACATTGAAAGGAAATTTGGAAAAAAGGTCCCGAGGGGTTACTGTAGCTAAAAGAGAACGTTGCAATCGTTCAATAAGAAACTCATAAAATATGAAAAATCGAACAATATAACGAAAGGAATGGAGAAAAGTGGAGGGACATGGGGGGAAAACGGGGGGACGCGCCCGACCCGACACCATACTGTCTCTGTGTTTGTGTTATGACACAACAGTGCCCCCATGGTTAGACAGACAGAGAAAGAGAAGTAGAAAAAGACAAGAACCTCCTGGCGAACGAAATAGACGAAATAGTGTACAAATCAAAGAGATTCATCCAGACAGTGACAATGCAATAGGGCGGTGGGGAAGTGGGGGAATGGAAAAGAAGAGTGGCGACGGGTAGTGTGGGGGAAAGAGGGCGCGGGTGTCCCCCTATATCTCTACGCTCTCCATGATCGATGTACTATCTTATTGAACTTTTGTGTGTGTGCGGGAGCCTTTCCCGCACACTCTTTCACACAGGGAGACACAGTGGACGAAGACCTCGTCACCGCCGCCGTAGGAAATCTTTTTGGCGACACCCAACAACCCACAACACTATGTGGACGAGATGGAAACCAATGGAAAAATATATTAAATTTAATGAAAATTTCAGGAGAACAGAAAGACAGGGCCCTTCAGAGCTAAGTTCTTTAAAAAAGCAACAAACAACAAAATATGAAAAGTCTAGGGATTTTAAACTGGAAAATCTAGAACTTGGCACTCAGTAGAAATTAAGAGCATAACATCGTACCAAACATATGCTGGAAGAGCCCGGATTCAGACATATATAACTCGGTGCTCAATACTTACAATTAGCTAACTAGGGAATGGTGTTACCCCTGCAATCGCTAGGAGGACAAAACAAAGTGAAAATGGAAGATCAGATCTATGGCTACAAGAATCAGTTTTTGGAATCTGCTTAACTCGGTCCCAAAGCTGAAATTTTTGGCCTTAAAAATTAGTGCTTTTTTTGCTCAAAATGCCGTTTTTCGTGTGTAGAAGTGGCTACATAAAAGTTTGGCACTGCCGCCGCCGTTCGAATGGCCGATTGGTGAACTCTCGTGCTCATTAATCTAAAGGTCACGGGTTCGTTCCCCACTAGGTATTAATTTTTTTTTTGAATTTTTCCTCTAGCATGAAATATGCACAAAAACACGGTTTCTTCCGTTTTTGGGTAACTTCGGAATAAATTTTTTGGTTCCTGGGAATCATAAAAGTAATTTGGAAACTTTTTGGAAGTTTTCTTTTTTTGATAAATTTTCACTTTTCTCCCACCTGATGTATGCACATTTTTTTCTTCAAAAATAATTTTTCAAAGTTTTTTCAAAAAGTGTTTGGTTTGAAAGAGCAGCATTAGTTTGGATATTTCTACGATTTTGGAGGATCAAATGTCATTTTTAGGAGAAAACCACTGTTGTTTTATCTAGAGTTTTTCACGAAAAGGACCTACTTTCAAAGACTTCCAGCTCCGTTGAAGAGTAAAATAAAAAAAAGTTGTCAACTGCAAAGTTATTTTAAAAGTACCAATAAACAAATTGTCAGTTGAAGTTACTCTGCTAAATTTTATGGGTAGAGAGATATGGACATTAGTAATTAAGTAAGTTAAAGCTTCACTTCGATTAGCTATTTCCGTCTACCCATAAAATTTAGCAGAATTTGTTTATTGGTACTTTTAAAATAACTTTGCAGTTGACAACTTTTTTTTATTTTACTCGTCAACGGAGCTGGAAGTCTTTGAAAGTAGGTCCTTGTCGTGAAAAACTCTAGATAAAACAACAGTGGTTTTCTCCTAAAAATGACATTTGATCCTCCAAAATCGTAGAAATATCCAAACTAATGCTGCTCTTTCAAACCAAACACTTTTTGAAAAAATTTTGAAAAATTATTTTTGAAGAAAAAAATGTGCATACATCAGGTGGGAGAAAAGGGTGGGACAGGTGGGAGAAAAGTGAAAATTTATCAAAAAAAGAAAACTTCCAAAAAGTTTCCAAATTACTTTTATGATTCCCAGGAACCAAAAAATTTATTCCGAAGTTACCCAAAAACGGAAGAAACCGTGTTTTTGTGCATATTTCATGCTAGAGGAAAAATTCAAAAAAAAAATTAATACCTAGTGGGGAACGAACCCGTGACCTTTAGATTAATGAGCACGAGAGTTCACCAATCGGCCATTCGAACGGCGGCTGCAGTGCCAAACTTTTATGTAGCCACTTCTACACACGAAAAACGGCATTTTGAGCAAAAAAAGCACTAATTTTTAAGGCCAAAAATTTCAGCTTTGGGACCGAGTTAAGCAGATTCCAAAAACTGATTCTTGTAGCCATAGATCTGATCTTCCATTTTCACTTTGTTTTGTCCTCCTAGCGATTGCAGGGGTAACACCATTCCCTAGTAAGGTTAGTCCAATTTCTAGTCCTAATGATTTCATGAGATAAGAAGCCTAGGTGTATAAAATAATACCGTATTTTTCCTATTAGAATTGCATCCTCCTTTTTTTACTTTGACAGTTTATATCTTGGCCGTCTTAAATTTTATTTTAAAAAAAATTAAACTGACAAAATACGTGTAAAGTATTTCTCTATATTTTCATTGTTGAAAGTTTTTTATAAAACTTAAGACAACAGAGATATATACCGTCAAAGTAAAGTAGTGAGGGTACAAGTCTAATAGGGAACGGTGAGCAAATTTGTTAGTGCCATCTCATGAATTCTGAAATTTCAAGATCATGACTAAATTCTCATTCTGAGAATTTCAAATTGCCTACCTTATATGGAAAATTTCAGATGTCAAACTTCAAAACTCAAGTATAATGATGAAGTGCGGTGACTGGGGTGGGCTTGTGTGGGTGGAAGTTTGAAGTAGAAGACGTGGTCGTCGTCACTGGGAAAAGAGAAGAAAAAATAGAAAAAGAAGAGGTGAGTGAGGCTGTCTCTCTTTGGCGTTGTATTGGGTGTCTCTGCACATGCGTGTGTTGGTGTGTGGTGAGCCACGGCGCCGAGCACACGGAGCCGGGGACGCGCGATGAAAAAAGAAAAAGAAGAGAAGAAGCAGGAAGAAGAGGAGGAGAGCTCTACGTGTGCTCTCGACGACGCCAAAACCCTTTTCGAAGAATGGTGGATAAGGGAGATGATGAGGGGGAGGTGTTCAATTAGTGAAACATCATCTGTCGGGATATTATAAGTTCATACTGAAAGTTTCTAGATTTTCTGAAAATTTCAAGCAGTTTTCAAACATAGCCATCTGCAAGTTCCAATCTCTAGAATGTTCAAACGCGAATAATTAAAACCTAATTAAATATTATAACTGAATGAGAAGTCTTGAATTTGAGACATGAACTGAAAACTTTTGTCATCTAGACGTTAAGCATTGTAAAAAGCCATGCTTTACCTTAAGAAAATATATAGATTTGTGGTACTACTGTTAATTTGCGGTGAAACAATTTCAAGTTTTTCTCGACTCGAAATTTTTTGCTACATTTTTATAAATGTGAACTTTTTACAATAGCTTTGTTTTATGAAATATATGTTACCTTTTGTAGTACAAAAATTATAATTATTTGAAATGTGCATATTTCAAACAATTCAAGTTTTATACTGTACATACTTCTGGAATTCATTTTATCGACGAAGTGTGGTTTAGTCCGGTTTGGCAGACTCACAATAAGCAACATTATGAAATAACGGAGCCTTCCCGACGCCTTCATGTTTTGATGCTCACACTCCCCTTTCGATTCATAATATCTATCCGTTGGTGTCCATGAAGGTGGACACCGGGGGGAGGCCGCGACAAAAAAAAAACTTTTTGTGGAGCGATATGAGGCACACGAGAATACTAAAAAGGGGACAAACATTGTTACAATTGCGCCAAACATCTCCTCTCTGACACATTTCAATTTTCGAAAAATGCTAGTGAGGTTCAATTTCTCATTTTTCATACCTTTCTGTCTTGTCGGATTGGAAAGTCTCACAGCAACGTAATTTGTCCTCTCGTTTTACATGGAAAGATTTCTAAATGAAAATTAATTTTGACTGGTGGAAAGTTAGATCTAAATTTGCCGTTTAACGAAGGGTTTTTCATTAAAAGTGGGTTTTGGAAAATGAGGCACACCTGATCTGATTGGTTCAAAAAGGAACGGAGCAAATCGCTGATTAGTCTTGCAGTTCTAATTTTAGAGGGGATTCGAACAGGGAGATCAGCCTATTTTTGAAAATACAAATTTCGAGTATTTTTTATGCAAAATTCCAATGTATGATTAAAAGTTGTGCGTCTGACATGCTCAATTTTAGATGTGTACAACATAGAACATAAAAAATATCATTCGGTGACTTTTCAGAGAGCATCATTCGATGGTCGATCAACATTTATTTGGATTTTCAGGTGTTCTTGCCGAGAAATCTTCTAACCTGGAGTAGTCCTTGGGACTCTTGACATATATTTTGATCTAAATCGAGGCTCAAAAAATTAGAAAAAATATTTTTCAGACTTCTTTTCCAGTTCCTCATTCTCCGATTTATTTTTCTGGAAATGCTCAAAACTTCTACAGAATCTTCTACGGCACAAGTATTACCGACGTATTCAATAACCCATCGCCTTCATCAAGGACATGACACAAAAAAGAAAGAAAAATGAAAAAAAGAAAGAAGAAAGAGAAGTGGTGGCACCAGGCATTTCGATTGTCTGTGTCTCTTCATCTCACACACACTTTTCGTCGTCTACCTGATGCCATCAATTTGTAAGACGAGCGCTGCCGCCAGAGGCGCCGCTCCGCCAATTTTTACACATTTTGTTCGTAATTTTGACGGTTTCACCGGGGGTTTTTGGAAATTCGGCACTTTCGTATTTTTAACGGTTTCTGTTTCAATTTATTGATAGCATTTCAAAAAATTTATGCTTGGGAATTTGAGGATCCTGCAGGAGCAAGAAAACGTACAATATTCGTTTGGTGGCACTGGAAAACAAAAATGGAAAACCTGTCGAAACTTGGAAAACATACTTAATTGAATTGAAGCATACAACATTACAGTTTCGGATATTTAGAAATATGCACATAGATTTGGCAATTAAAACTGGACACTCAATTTACAATTAGTCCTTATTTATCATTGGTTTGGAAAATGAGATGGAGTATAAAAATAGATAATCTATGAAAATAATCTTACTAGGTTAGTTCTTTTTAACGAGTTGTAACAATATTTAAACTGCCGTTTTTAATTTTAGCAGCCGAGAAGAGAATGTTTCAAGCCATTTTAAAAGCATAAAATTTCAGAGGATTCAACAAAGTGGATACAATCTATCAGCAACTCATAAGCCTATGGTGCATATTAAATTTTTTAAACGAATTGCCAACTGTATACAAGAAGTTACCTCCGATTGCCGAAATAATGAAAATTTTGAAAACATTTTAATTCCACATAAAATTTTACAGAAAAGGATTTTTGGTAGGTTTGCAAATTTTGGAAAACTTTGTCAGGAGACGATTTTTTGAATTTGGAAAACATTTTAAATTACCAATAATTTCTAAAAGTGCCGTATGTCAGACCTGACAAAAATATATCATAGATTTCAAAATTATGCAAATTTATGTTAGACCTGAAAAAAAAAGTTAATTTCTACACTGGAAGTGTCTTAAATATCAGTGAGCACAGTTTTTAACTCAGAACATGTCGGGACACTAAAGTTTATTGAATTTTAGATATTGTCAGGATTGAAAATTTCCAAAATTATTCCGTTAATTGAATTGTATTTTCATTTTTCGCGAATTCTACAGTTGCCGATTACAACGCAACCCTGGGTTTGGAGAGTTCATATTGCAGATGGTTTCATGACTCAAAATCTGTAGCTCCATAGAAGTAATTTTCCATATTCCAATTGACATCATATGTACACAGAAGAGCTCTCTTTTGACATCAATCTCAGTCTTCAAATTATCTTTATCTCCACACTCAACCACTCTCCGCCCATCTTGTGACTACCACCAATCTATGACAAGTCTATTCAACGATATTATGTTATTAACCACTTATTTATCTCTATTGACTGAAAATGTGCAGCAGCTTCTTTTTCCCACTCTTCTGACAAAAATACTAAGTAGCTCTTTAATACTTGAAGAGCTTAAATTTTTATATTTAATTCGGTGTGTTCAATTTTTATAGTAGTGAATCTATTCTACGAAGAGATAACTTGCTTTTAGCTGGAATGTGTGGAAATTTCCAATTTCATGATTATTTGAACTGAAAAATTGGCAAAAATGATCTTTCAAAAATCCTTGTTTCTATCTCTATTTATGTTGCAAATTTTGATAATTTTAAGGTACATATATGATATCCTTTGAGTAAATTATTGTTAAAATGAAATTTCCAAGTTCCAAGCCAACTGGCGATAACTAAATACATATTTTTGAACTTCATAGCCAATATAACCAATTTACACAGTTTGAGGTATACCCGGCTTTCTCGGAACAAAAAGTGCAAATGAAAACGCATTAGGATACTGCTCCACAATACTTGGTACACCTGAAGTTGAGAATTTGTTTTGTGAGTTATCACTAAAAAATTCGTACAGGCCCTGTAAGAATCCAACGGACTCAATTTTATCCAGGACCTCGTTACGAACACGCTTTCCCAATTACTTTAAAAGGGTGGTACCAGCTTTCTATTTTGAGCAATCTTCTTCGAATCCTTGAGTGCTTCTTAGTTCTGCTTTCATAATCTTCTTCTTCTCCAATTCCATAAAAATTATTGTGGTGCTCCATAACTGCAGGTACAAAATCCAGTGACGGGATATAATCCGCTGAAAATCTCTCAATTCTCATATGGTCTCTGAGCGTCTCTAATCGTCTATTCGCGGCATGTATATTATGATATTATATTTATGATTAGTATGATTATTAGTGTTATTAACACGTTATTGAAAGTGGTGGGCATCAACGACAGCAGTAGCAGCCGAAGAAGAAGATAATTCCTTGGATATAGAGCCAGAAGATACTAATATTAATCGGAAGTCTTGGCGAAGGAAAACTTGTTTTTCCGCGCTGCATCAATATTGAGCATTTCATATGCTAAAAGCTGAGCAAGCTCTGAGTATAACAATTTACTGTAACTGATCTAAATTTGATTAACCATTACGCTTAGTTTTCTGAAAAGCATTTTTGATTTCCTGTTGGAGAAATTCATCAGTTGGTAAAATTTTGCTAAACAAGCTTGTTCTAAGCCGTGTTCCCTATTAGCATAGAAATTTTACTGTTCTATTTTGGAAGTTATATAAATTTTTTTAAAGAACATAGGAAACAAACATAAATGCTGCGAAACTAATTTTCAAGTTGCTCGTAAGGCTACCAATACTAATATTAAGCTTCTACAGTAGTTAGCTATGGCTTCTCTTTGGTCAGGAATAAGAGCCCGCTGGGAGCACAATCAGGCAGTCTACTTCCCAATTTTTTTTCAAGATTCTCAAATCCACATTCGCCTATGGTTGCTGAAAAAAGAAATTTTATTATTTTGAATAAATTGTTAATTTTAAATTAATTTTCTAGAAGTGCATTTGCTAATCTCAAATTTCAAGTAAATTTGGAAAACTAGCTAATTAGAATAACTCTTTCATAATAAATCCCTAATTTCTGAAATATAATCCAAAAACTAATTATCCTCTTAATGTATACAATTTCTATCCCTCTTTCTCCATCTTAAACATTTGATAGCTCCTTCAAGGTGTGCCCCCCCCCCCCCCCCCCCCCCGTCCGTCTAATCCCTTCTTCTTCGTCTCTGTCCTCCTAATTACACTTAAACCAAATTCCACGTAAGTAGCCATTGGTGCCGCCCGTCTCTTGTTTTGCTTGTCTTCATCTACTACCTCCACCTGGCTTTACCTCTCACACATCTTACTCATTTATGTGTGTATTTGTCCAAGGGGCCCCACAGACCACCACCACCACCATCATCATCATTTCGGCTCTTTTCCTTTTATGAGTGACCCATAATATAAAATGTCTTGTGTTACTTAGACATATTGGGATTAGTAAGTTTGCTGCTAAAAGTGAGTCACAGCAAATAATTTTCCGTAAGGGGCCATAAGGGAACGTATCTAAAGTGGCCTATCACTTTTGGGATTATTGGCTCAATTTTTTCTAAGTCTTTAGGACAACTACATTTTCTTAAAATGATCCAGTGTGTTGAATAATTTTTCTACCGCTTATCTATACTCGTCTATAATGTAACCATACAATATTCCAACTTATGTTAATCATAATGTTAGGAATGTGCAGAATTTGGTCCAAGAAATATCAACTCATCAGAAGTTGGCTAAACTTGGGCAAAAGCTGTGCAAAAGTTTGGCAAAAGACTTTGGCAAAACTTGGTTTTAAGATGAGCTAAAGCTTAACCCAATTTTGACCCAACTCTTGCCACACTCTTATCACAAAATCAAGAGCCTCATTCAATCGCAAATTTGTCAATTTTTTATATAAATTTTTGAAGAAATTTTCCTCCAAAAACTATCTACATATTTTATTTCGAAAATCCTAATACCATTGTTTTGAACTTTCAAAAGCTCCCGTGACTCATTCATTACAAGTAAAAAATAGCGAGTTCTCTAAGAGAATGCCTTTCTGCCTTTGCTCACCCGTTTACGCTGAAGAAGAGCCATTCAACCATAGGAGCTTGTCCTCATTATCAAAGCTAATTAGGAGGCTAGTTTCCTTTTCTCCCCACGCCTATTCCATTATACCAGCTGAATAGTCTTATTTTATTTCCACTTGGTTGCGTTCTTATTTCAGATGCTCACTAATTAATTATCGATCGATAATTGACTATAGGTTTAAGATAATTGTAAAAACTACACATTCAGTTTTACAGTAAAACTCTAATTTCTGAATAAATTAATTGTTGAGGCGTACTAATTTTAATTTTTTAAACACCAATTAATTCAGTTTCACTTAACCCAATTATACGTCTGCTATATTTTCCCATCCAAACATGCAATTTGCAGGCACAATTTATGTCTCTCGTCCCACTCTCTCACAGAAAATTGCATTTTCCATCGATTCATGTGTATGTGTGTGTACGCAGGGCGCGTTAGCCCTAATTATCATAAATTGCCACCCTTCTCTTCGTGCTAAACCGCACCCAATTATCGGGCAGATGGCCTCGTCGCCTCGCTTTTCTCATTCTTTCTTTTTACGTAGTTCCGTGTATTTTGACTGTTTTAAAGTATTCTATTGCTTTGTTACAGTGTGGACTCTAATTAATTCGAAAAATTAGTTTTATAAGGGAAAATTACAACATTTTTTTGAAATTTATTGTTTTACTTAAAAATTTAATTCAACAAAATGTTTGAATACCTTGAACACTAAACACCAATAAAAATATTTTTATATCTTAATTACTTATAAAAATCGCTATAAAAACTCAAAAATAGACGCCGCCAAAAGATTGTTGACCACTAGTGCTATCCTGTACCAGTATAATATTTTGGTAAATATTAAATTTCATCAAAAATAAATTTGAGGAAAATGACAATCACTGATAATGAATGATAATTGAGCGTTGAATAAATATATCAGCAAGTTTTGATTATCACCTGTAAACACACACAATTTTGTCTGGGCGTGCGTTGGTAATTAAACATACTTTGATTATTGCGAAACTAATTATAAATTATATTTTTTCACACTTTTTGGTAATAATTACAAAGTTCAAATATTTTTTAAGAAAAAAAACAGTATTTAAACTTTTAAATAAAGTCTAAAAATATAGCTGCAATAAAAGTGGAGAATCTCTGAAAATTCCTTATATGTAATTGTCTGAGAAGGTTTTGCGGAGCCAATGTTCTCTGCACAGACTAGTTTTTCATGGCGGCATAGATCTACCAAATTCTAATGTACATAATTAATTTTAGCAAACAACTTTTTAATATTTAGTCTCTAAAAATGATCCATTATTCCTCTAAAAAACATTTTTCCAGTTTCCAACAAAAGCAGTCAAACCACCAAAAAACGTCTCAAATTTCAATAGAAACGGGCAGACACCGGGGAAGCATTTCTCGAAATTCTATTATTTTGTTCTTTCCCTCCTTCTCTGTCTTATTCGTTCGTTTGTTTCCAAAACAAAATATGTATTTATACAATATTCTTGTCTACGTCTGTTAACTCTCTCACACCGGGGTTTTCGTCTTTTCAAAAGACATAATTATCGACCAATTTGGAGGGGAAGGGGAATGGAGCGCGTTTCTGCCAATTTCGGTCACACAATTTAGCATAAAGGACATCGATTTTTTAGTTAGCACACATATATTCTAGGAAGATACGATATTACATTTAGGGTTTCGAAAGAAATTACCACTTTTCTATATTCTAAAGATACTAATTAGCAACATTGAAAAGCATTAAAAATAGTGTTTTTTTTCAATTAGTCTTACTCTATGCTCTATTTTGACAGCTCATATCTAAGTTAACTTCGATTTTACAAAAGTATGTTCAACTATTGATATAGGAAAATTTTTGGCACGTATTTTGTTTCTGCAAATTTTTTTTTGATAAAACCAAATGACCGTGAAATTAAGGCAATAGGGGTCGTAAACCTTATAGAAAAAAATTCGGTATATTTTTTAATGATTTTTCCCCAATTAAACCCGTTTTTTTAAACTTGTTCTATTTATCTAGTTAATCTTTTCTATCAGAATGCGCTATTCAAATTATATCAGGCATTTCTTCAGGCATACCTCTTTCCTGCCTGAATTTTTTCTTGAATTCACATGATTGATAGTATAGATTTATGCACTTTTCATGTTCACATTTTAATTAATTTTTTTGAAAGTTCAGCAAAAAATCTTGAGCTGTACTTTGACAGTGAGCAATGCCTCGGCCGTCTCAAAGCAATTTTTTTTATTTCCTAATACTATAATTGCATTGGCTAATTTTTGTTACCATGAATAAACTTTATTTGTAGTCTTATCAGAATCCTGATAATCACATCTAGATTTGATGATTAGTTCTATAATTTTTTCAGCTTGTTTGCTCAGATGCACAACTGGAAAACAGAATGCTGTTGATAATTGCTCAGTGAAGCAACCTTTCGTTATGAGCTAATCATATGATTTCTTGAAAACTCATGCCAAATGAGCAATTTCAGAGAGTTTTAAAACAGTTCTCGCAGTGATTTTTCCATTAGAAACTTATCAAAGAGGTTTGCAAAACATTAAAAAATTCTTTGCAAAAGAAACCATTTACATTTATAATTAATTATGGGAGCCGAGCAAAACAACATTTTTTGCAATTTTTTAAATCCAAAACTTGGAATCTGTATTCCACGAATGTTTCTATATTTGCAAAGTGTGTGAGAATATCAGAAGCTGAACAAAAATTCATGTAAAATCTAGATTCTAAATTATTCTGGTGTATTAAATTGAAAGTATAGCAATTTTTACCAGTTTTTGCTATGTTAGCTATCATATTTGAATGTTGCAACTCACTCCTCCAAAACCCTCTAAATCAAATTCCAAATCCTTATGGACCATTCAATGCCCGTTATTATTCACATTGAATCTTCTAAAACTTTCCCACAAGCACGACCAGCACCACCCCATTCAAAGCTGCTCCTTCATCAGCATCCATCCGAAAGCGTCCATCAATGTCTTCAGGCATTCCATCTAAATTCATTCACATTCAAAAGCAGTAGGATAGATGTGCGAGAGAGACGAGAAATCCTCCGATTTTCTTCAAATAAACATAGAGAGTGAACGACGACTAAAGGACCCTTTTCTCCTTTCTCTCGTCGTCTGATCCTCTCGTATCTCTCGTCTACCACCACTTAACCACCAACCAACCACATCTTTCTAAACACACAGCGGCAATTAACTAATCGCTGAGAACTTTTGGTAGGGTTTCGTAGTATGTTGTAGAGAAACTGTGAAGGCACTTTTTTTTGGAAAAACTTTAGTGATATTTGATTTTTTTTTGCCCAAATTTCAGATTTTTTTAAAAATAAATTACTGCAAGACTATAGTCTAATCAATGTCTAGCTAATTGTTCAAGAAGACAAGTTCTACAAGTTATCCATTTTTGCCGTATCATCTATTATTATCCTGGTAAAACCTAAGTTTGAATCTTTTGTAGTGATCGTGCCGCAAGTTATTCTAGGCCTGTGATTACCTATCGAGTTATGCATTTTCATTAAAAAATACCATTCATTGAACACTTAAAGTGCTAAAATGTCTAAATATCGTAGTAAAACCTTTTCAAAACTCCAAAATTAATTTTGGAAGTCGGCCAACTTCTAAAATTAATTTTGGAAGTCGGTCAACTTCTAAAATTAATTTTGGAAGTTGGTCATAATTATTTTCCAACATTAATTTTATTGTAATTGCATTTCAACTGTTTGTATTCAAAAATTCAAGGGGTTCACATTTTTTGGAAAATTTGGTATTTAGACGATATTCCACCCTTAACTTAGTATACTTATCATGGAAATCAAATAAAGGTTTCAGTGCTAGAAAAAATCTATAGCAACATTTTCTAGAAATTCATTTTTGATCTACCCGGTAAACTGAACTTGATCTCCTTTTTCTTTAGAAAATAGCTCTCCAATTATAAACTTTCCTTTTTTGATTTTTCACGAAATCAAGAGACTTTTCACTCCAAATCACATATACTTTTCTCCACCTTCTCCCCCATTTCAATTATCCTCCTCATAATCTTCTCCACAGTCTTCCACTTTTTCTTCCGTTTTTCTTTCCTCTTTCTTGCCTCTTCCTCTCACTGTCTATGACTCCAAAATGTTCAATTGAAAAGAACGAACCTTCTCCAAGCGGGCAAATTGGTGAGAGTGAGGCGTTTGGTTTTATTGGACCTTTTGGTGTATGCCAGAGAGCATTCTTTGTGATTTGAGATTAAAATGTTCTCCAATTGTTGGCACTTCTACTCTCCGTCTCTTTTATAATTCTACGGAGAGGCAAGAGATGAGATAATTAAATCAATTATTCCAACTAATTAAGTGCCTCGGTCTCTCCCCATGTCCTTCCATCCACGTATTGATTGGTTGAACAGAAATTTCTTAGCTTTTCTTTCTTTCAGCCTAATTTTTCTTATTTGATTGAAACGTCCTCTTCTGTAATTTCGAAACGTTCTAATTTTTAAATTGATTTTGTATTGTTTTTAAAAACATATTTTAATTAATTTTTTCAGGATACTACCTCAAAAATGTCCGCCTTTCAAGGCAACATGTTTGTCTTGGTAAACGTTGACCAACATCGAGACCTGATCGGGCCAATAATTAATCAATTGGTGAGCTTTTTAATCAGCCTATAAAAATTTCCAATTTGGAACAAAATATTGAAACTAAACTTAAAATCTATTATAAATTAAAAAATTAGCTGAAAAACGGGTAAATTTATTATTGAACCCAGAGAGTAAATATTTTAAAAAGTGTAATTTTAGAAGCAATTTTTTTAATGTTTGAAGTTATAAACCCAATACATTTTGATGTAATAATTACCTTCAGGTAGCCGACTACGGGACTCCCGTCTCAATTGTGGATAATATTCAAAAAATCTGTCCGAAATGCTCGTGTACCCCACATGCCAATCCGGACAGCTCATCAGTTCCAACTACAACAAGTTCCGATGAGCATCAAGAAGAACCCCCGACTCCAAAAACGATAGCACCTGCTCCAATTGCGACTCCAGTTCTAAAGCCACTTCTTCCACAACGAGAGTCTATTGTCTCAAATGGAATTCATCCGGTGGTTGTGAAACGAAAACAATCGATCGCAGAAGAAATTGACACGCCGGAGATCAAAAAGAGCCGAGTTGTGGAGCCAGTGAAAGTGAAAACTGAAACGATTATACTTGATGATGACGATGGGAATGTGTTGGACACGGTTCTAGCTGCATTACAAAATGGGTTCGTTTTTTGGATATTGTTCAGTGAAAAAATCATGAAGCTTTCATGGTAAAAATTTGCAAAATGTTATCAAAATACAGTATTTTTCCTAGTAGTAGACATGAAAGACTACTTTAAAAAATGTTGAATGCAATTTCGAAACCAAGCGTTTTGGACGTCCGCTGGAAAATATGGATACAAAAACTAATGTTTCTTTTTCAGAAACCATGAAATGCAGTTTACTGGATCAGGAGGAAGTAGTGATGATGGAGCATCCAATTCTAGCAATATTTATGATGTCGATGATGAGGATTATGTACGTTTTATCGTATATTAATTACTGAAATCTTATATATTTTGGGTTTAACCTAGACCTCGTGTAATTTTTTAAAAAATTGTAATTATTTTCCAGGGAACTTCTCAATGGAATCCAGATTTTTTAACCAACTTCATCACTTCTCAACCGAATATTTTCAGCGTAACTGGTCAGAATATAGTGAGTTATTGTTCGATAGATAACTATTTAAAAAATAGAACATTTCTAATTGTTCTTAAAATTTCAGAAATCCTCCCCTTCAAAAAACGCAGGCCAAACGCCGAATGGCAAGCGCCAAGTTCCGCCAATGTGTAAGTCTTCGTAAATTTAATAGGCTTTCATTTAAAAATCTATAACTTCAGTAACCGTAAACGGAAAAACGAGGCGTGGACGAATTGTGTACTCGACGCAGGAGTTGAATATACTCGAAAAATATTATGAGGAGGACCCGAATGCGTGTGCGGATCCTAGGAAACGTGAGACAATGTGCAAGACTTTATCGATTGATTATCATAGAGTACGTCCCAAAAAAATTATTTCTAGTCAAACTTCTAAAATGTTCTGCTTTCCAGCTTAAAGTATGGTTCCAAAATCGACGACGAAAGGACAAGGTTCGATCGCAAGAAGAAGCTGCCACAACCTTTAATGGATTAGATTATTCCGAAGATTCTTAAAATGTGATTTATTTTGTGTGTTTTTATGAATGTAAGCATTAATATTATTATTCACAAACCCTCTCTTTAATTTCAAGATTCTCATCCCATCTCAACTCTCCCCCCACAAATTGTTCATTCTTGCTCATGTTCCCAAGTTTATCGTTTTAATAAAATATGTTTCAACATAAAGTTAGGGAAAAAATTTACAAGCTGTTTTAAGCTGTGCATATTCATGATAATTCCAGAAGTAATGAATTTTTGGGTTCCAAATCGTTCTGAAGGAACTTATTGCAAAACTATCAAACATTATTTCAAAAATTGCGACCATTGAATTTTGCGACCGCCTGAAATAGTTTTTTGAAAAGATCTCCTATTGTTAAGCTTTTTTGATTATGACAACATATCAATATATGTTTTTATTAATTAAGCTTTCTCGCGCTTTTTCATAACCACTAATGAATCTTACTTATAAGATCACATTTCATCAAATCATGGGAATCTCAGGTTTGTTATTTTCATTTCACCGTGTATCTAACAATTAGAGCAACGCATCATACTTGCGTTGATGCTTCCATGGCAACGAAAGCAGATGGGTGAGATTACTCGCAAAATTTTAGGCCAGTTTTTGTGCGTTTTCATTTTGAAACTATTGTTATCCGTGGTTTTGTCGGACTGGGATTGAAGGATCAGTGACTAAATTATTGGAAACGGTGAGTGTTTTGCATTGATTGTATTTGAAATAAGTGAGATGTGACGTAATTAGAACTATAAACTGGCATTTTCCAATAATGACGCATTGATTTCGATAACTAATTCACTTTTAATTGAACAAATTTAATTCACAATTTTCTGATTATTCTTATTTGCCAGTTTTTCGAACAATGTTATTTCAGTCTCTTTAGTTCATCTGTCAACAGAAGGATTACACAATCGTCCTTGTCTAAAAAAAAAGATTTTTATAAAAAATTTCAGAAAATTTTTTAGCTTCAGTTGGTTGACCAATTTTTAGGTGTTTTGTTCTTAATTTTTGAGAATACTAAATTTGCAGCTCTCTCTCTCTCTCTCTTTTAATATTCTCTATTCTACAAACGTCATATCCTTGTGGCTACAACATTTTCCTTCAACAAACTTCTGCTTGCGATCACGAGTAGATCCCCGCACATACAATTTTCTTCTCATGACCACAAGAAACATGGGAATATTTGGAAAAATAAAGTTCTGCCAGTTCTCCTGATTTCATGCGTTGCGGTCATGTCATGTGTGGGATAATACCATACAGAAGAATGCATCCGGTTATAATTGTTTGCACATTGAGAACTTGCAAATTTTTTGCTGAACATTCTTAACTTTCTGCAGTACATGGCCAATTTCCTGCAAAACATTGCCAATCCTTTATCACCTACTCGAGATTAAAAAAACCCTTCCTGTCAAACTTTGACTAATTACTCTTGAAATTAGTTTTTTTCCAACATTTTGACTTTGGGGACTTGTTTCAAATTTTAAGCGCTTTCAGAATTTAATTACAACATTTTTCTAGGTGCCAGAAGCTTCCAGTTCAATCGAAAAAACTGACCATAACGCATATATAACGTTTTTTTATTGGAAGATTTTTTTAGTTTTCATATTTTAAAAATTAATATCTGAATTAAAATGAAGTTTTTTGAAAAAGTTTTCTCGGGGATTTGTTTCAAATTTTAAGCGCTCTCAGAATTTAATTACAAAATTTTTCTAGGTGTCAGAAGCTTCCAGTTCAATCGAAAAAACTGACCATCAAGCATATATATGATCTTTTTTTATTGGAAGATTTTTTTTAGTTTTCATAATTTTAAAAATTAATATCTGAATTAAAATGAAGTTTTTTGAAAAAGTTTCTTCGAGGGTTTGTTTCAAATTTTAAGCGCTTTGAGAATTTAATTACAAAATTTTTCTAGGTGTCAGAAGCTTCCAGTTCAATCAAAAAAACTGACCATCAAGTATATATATGATCTTTGATAATGATTTCTCTCGTTACCCAATAAATATGATTTTTCAGAGTATCATGAATCCGAGAGGATTCCGAAATTCATTCATATTCTTTAAAGTCTCTAATCAGAAATATCGACAAATCTATTAATCTGGCTGAAAGCATTTTTTAAAAAGTTTCTTCGAACACATTTAGAACTGAAAACTACAAACTAAAACTAAACGATAAGATGTCGTAATCCATTTTTTACAATTCAGTGACAACGTCAAGGCAAACGCACTACAACTTTTGATTGAATATATCCAAGAAAAATACTCGAACACGCTTAACCAGAAAAAAATGGATACACTTGAAGAGTATGCGCTTAGACAAGAGAGGTGGGTCTGAAATATTTCAATATATATATATATATATCATTTGTCTAAATTTCAGGCTGCACAGAATCCAGCTACAATCTGAAGAGTATCCTGGTAACTTAAAAAATGGTTTTGAATATTAATCAATGATCTAAAATATTTATTTCAGGAAGTTTGATCCAACAAGCCATATCGAGACTTCAGATGGGTGAAGAATTACCAGAGGAGGTATTTAGTTTTACTCATTAAATATAATACACAAAATTAATATCAGATTTTCTCAATCGGGGAGTCATTGAGTGTCTCCAATTACGGACAAGCAACAGGAAAAATGGTCCCATGTAAAGGAGACGCTATAAGTTTTCATTTTGGTGATTCGGGAAAAGTAGTTTCAATTTCTGTTTCATCTTCATTACCACCAGATGCCAAATCGATACCTTGCATGACTTTGGATGACATAAGGAATCAGGTGTCTCCTGGACAGGCCCAATTTTTAGGTGTGAAACATCCCGGTATAAACCCATTGGGTGCTCAAAGAGCCACAAATAGCAAAAAGTCCTCATTTGCTAGTGTACTCGAAAATTCGAGAAACACGTTGAAATCGAATCACAAACTTCAACACCTTCCTCGTTCTTCTGATCACAGAGACGATGTGGTGCAAATTTCGAGGATAGCAGCCTTGCCATCTGCACAAAAAGAACTCACAACTCGGAATATGAAAAGAAATTCCGATGAAATTGCAGAGGCTGAGCATACAAGAAATTTCAATGATCCGTTGGAACCATTCCCAATTATTCATCGAAAAAACATTCGATTGACAGATGATCAAGTTAGAGAAGGTTTGAGGAAATATATTGTGGGAGTTTTAAATAATTTTAATGTACATATATTTTTTAGAATACTTCAATCGTCAAAGAATGTATCCTCATGAGAAAAACGTTAAGAGTAAAGAAGCCGAAAATAATTATTCTTCAGAGTATGTTTTGATTTCGGTGGTTTATCAAAGTATTAGAAGCAATTATTATTCAGTTAAAAATTTTGTTTAAAACTTTTTTCGACAGTAAACAAATTTGAGTTCCCGCGGACATCCATTAATGCGGTAATTCAAATTCGGCCCCTCTATTTTATTTATTTTTAAACTACATAAATATCATAAAACGAAATCAACTTCCAAAACCAAAGCTGCCTCGTTTTCCTTAAAAATTCAGTTCCAAAACCCTCACTTTTCTTTTACAGGGCCGATTCTGAAGATTCTCCAGAAGTGGTTCCAGTTCAGCAACAAAAACGACGACCCCGGCAGAATTTTTCCAATACAATCTCGGTAGGGATTATTAAAATATAAACGTAAAAAGTTAGGTAAAAGCTTTAAAATATATTAGGTGAATTGTCGTATTATGATTTCTTTATCGTAGATTCAGAAAAAAAAGTCAATTTACATGTTTTTTTTTTTTAAATCAGTTCTTAAAAAAGTGGTGTTTTTTTTTAGATTGGAGTGTAATTTTTCCTTTGCGAAACAGCGTTAAAATTTTAGAAAAAAAAACAAGATTTTGAATCGGTGGTCCTCAGTTTTAATGAATAATTTAAGAACGAGCTGAGGATTGTACAAGAGCGATTCCACGGGAGTGTTCCGAAAAAAGACGCTGAGGAGGTTGCTGAATCAATGAATCTCGACAAGACAAGGGTAAGTTATTTTTGTTTGAGATGACTGTAAGATTAAAAAAAAACAAATTTTTAGCATTACAGATATAATAATCTAATTTTTCAGGTGAACAACTGGTTCAAAAATAATCGGAAGAAGTACATCCGAGACAAAAATGTGAGTTTGGAGTTTTTCGGAATATAAAACTTGGTTAAGAGCAAAGAATTTTATTATCTTTTTTCCAGAAACGCTTACAACTGCACTGAAGAGCCGAAGTAGAAGATCTACAATTGATTATTTCGACGACTGGTGTTCATTTCTTATATATGTGCTCACCTCGATTTATTTACATATATTAAATACATACCTCAATTTAATAGCCAAAAAAGATAACTATCTCAAAATTTAAAAATTTTATAAAAAATTCGGTACTTATGGGTTTCGTCCCCAAAATGTTTTAATTTTCTAAAATTTCATTTTTCACCTTTCAAATTAAATTCTTATCAAGAAATTGTAGCTATAGCACAGTTCAGAACACATTATCACACTTTCAAAAAAAAATTCTAAAACCTACAAAATTTATTCAAAATTTCAAAATGTTCTCAAATACCGCTACTTTAGTTCACATCGAAGTGCCGTCCGACGAAAACGTCATAAAGAATGGAGATGATAGCAAAATTGTAGACGTACCAACAATGTTGCTAAATACTTGGAATTTAGAAAACTACAAAATTTCGGCCAAAATGTCCCCCCGGGGGTTACGCGAAACCCATAAGTACCGAAAAATTCATATTCCCAGCCTCATTTAATGGCCGTTATATATCTTGAGTCCTAAATACCTGCAATAGTCATCGGATTTTAACAAATTCACATCTCCCACCACTTGCAGTCGATAAATATATTTCCACATATTACAATATTGTATGTGATTTTACGCCTTCTCTTAACCAAAATCAAAATTTTAAACCACAACAAGAGCAATTCAAGTATTTATTCATAGTATTTAAAGAATAGTATTCAAGCGAACAAACTTGTCGAGTAATCAGGTCTATCAAGTTATAGCTCAGTGCTCAAAGGCATCCCTTTTGTCGGGGAGCATGCTGGGGAGATCTCGGCGAGCTCATCAATGAATCGATTGATGTCCTTGTTTACGGGAGCCTTCTTTCCGCCACGTTTGCGCTGAAAATTGAAATAGTTATAGTTTATCTCCAAAATAGTAAGTTACCGCAATGTAGTCAAACACAATTGCATAGATACTAGCGCATTGAGCAAAAGATTCGACTCCTCCTGGACGCTGCTGTTTGATATTCTTCATGATCTCGCAAATCTGAAATAAAATTATTGTAAAGCATTCAACTAGGTTCTTAGTTACATTGGGCTCAATTCCATTATTGAGCTGGTTGATTGCATAGAGAGCACCAATGAAGCTGCACGCACGACCGCATCCGAACAAGCTGACCACGCAGACTCCAGCGTTTTGCACCTGCTTCTCCGAAAGAAATTGGTGAATCATTTTGATGATCGGAAGAGTTTTTGGTGGTTGCTGTAGATGCTTCCATGGAGCATGATGATGAACCTAAATTTGATTTTTCCTGTTTATGTTATGTTCTTGAGACCATACCTGGCATATGACAGAATCTGAATTTCCTTCGGGCAATACTTCAATCGTATATTCCTTTGGATCTCCAGAAACGTCGGCACGCCGATTGTTGATAAACATCTTTCCAGTGTATTGATAGCCACCATTCTCGTCGTTGAACAAAGAAGTCGTGGTGTTCTTCAGCTTGTCATCCGGGACCATCAAGTAGACAAGATTTATCTGTTCCTGGTAGATCATGTACCAAAAGTCTTCCACGAAACTTTCGTTTTCCATCTGGGGAAGTTGGGCGACGATTAGCTTGTGCTCGAACTGGAAAATGACAAAATATAGGACAACAAGATGCACGTAGGCAGGCACGCAAGCCATCCTTCTACTTACATCTTTCAAGGTGATGACACTGGCGTTGATGTAGTTGACATCCTCGTGTCCTGGACGATTCAGTTGAACCCGATTTTCATCGTAGATCTTCGGACACTGAAATTTTTATATTCAGGAAAACCTTGTCTCCAATCAGCTTACCCCTTCACGATTTCGAACTTTGTTTGCTTCAAAATCTTCAGTGGTCTTGTTGCAGACAAGCGAGTCGAGGAACCCAAATTCTTCTCGAATCTTTTGGATGTCTGAAAGCAAAGTTTATAGATGATCGGTAGACTCCTCCAAAAGCTCTCACCATTGTTCTTGTTGCAGAAGTTGAGCGCAGAAGGCATTCCCAGCCACATCTTTGTTTTCTGCTTCGAGTGCTTCTTCGAGTGCTTCTTCTTCACCGCCTTCTCATCCGACCTTTCCATGGAATACATCGAATTTTCCCGGCAGTCCTTCCTCACTTCTTTCTTTTCTTCTTTCTTATCTTCTTTCTTTTCTTCTTTCTTATCTTCTCTCTTATCCTCCTTTCTCTCCCGTTTCTCTTCATCTGTCTTCTCCTTCTCTTTCTTCTCTTTCAGCTCTTCCTTCTTGATCTCAATCATCATCAAATCCAGGGTCTGCACAGGTGCTTCTGGGTCCTCTTCCATGTCTACTGAACTCAGAACGGAGTTTTTCGTCTTTTGATTCGACTCCCGAGAATGACTTCTACTGGTTGTCGTATTGCACTCTTTCTGAAAATATGGAACAATTATCATGGAGCAACAGGAAACCGAAAGTCTACCGAAATTGAGATCTTGATTCCTATGGATCTTGTACGATTCGTGATTGCCGCCTTCACTCTGGTAATTTTCGAGGGAGCTTCAGCGTCGCTGAAAAATTTTTTTTTGCAAACATTATCGGCAAACACCCTATCCTTTTTAGCGCAGATCTCTAATTTTGTAGTGCAGTTCTTCTCACTATATCCCTTTTACAAGTTAGAGACCACGCTAGAAAGATGATAAAACTCCTGAAAGTTCTCAACTCACTCAACAGTCTTCGTCCCTTTCTTCTGTTCACTGCTAGCGTCCGTACTTTTGCTCCTCTGCCGAAGCGTCTTTTTCACTCTTTGAATCACTGACTTCTTCTCCTTCTTTTCCATCCTTTGTTACTTTCTTCTCAAATCAAAATTGACTTTGTAATCCAAACCTTTTTGAGATTCTTTACGTTTCCCAATAATAGTGGGAGATTGAGAAATAACAAACTTTGGAAAAGTTGTGTGTGATGGAATCGACGTGGAATAAAGGGGGAGAAAACAAAAAATAAATGTTGGAAAAGTTCACGTCGATTTTAATCGAATTTACTTTTTGAATTTTTTTTGGTGAAAAATTGATCAAAAGATATTCCATATGCACACAGTTTCTACGCCGATCAAAGGAAAGTTAAAAACTAGTAAAACAAGGTAATTGAATAACTGATTTTTAAATAAATTCCTTCTATTTCAGCGTCTTCTCATCTCACAGCTGCCTTCCCAGCGACCACCCCAAGGATCCTCTGACTCCATCTCAAATCCAGGATGTCATTCGTCCCTACCGTACGGTACTCTCCTTGACTGCGTCTGCTCCATCATCTCCAGTCCGTCGTGCCTTCCTTTTGAAACATTTCCCTCATTTATTGTTCATTTTTCAAATTTCAATATTTTGCCATTCCGTTGAATGATTTTCTTTTGAATGACATAAAGTGCGTATAAACTTCAATTTTTATGGTCTCACTCCTCTCTTTTGCCAAATAAATATATGAATAAAATATACACACACAGTTTTATGAATAATACGTTTTTCCCACTATTTACATACGTTTTTTGTGGTTTCTAAGGCAATCGTGAATATATACATACATTTGGAATTATTGTGAGTTTCGGATTTAAGTGCTAAAAAATCGTTCAGATTACCTTAAAATTAGATTTTTCATTTATTACAGGCAGAAAAAGAGCGCTCGTTTTTCCGAAACCAAAAATAAACGAACAGGATTAAAAAATTATCGCAGTTTTCTACAGATATGTCTAGGGTTGTTTTAAAATAAAAATTTAATTTTTTTAAATCTAAAGTAATTCGTAGCTTTGAGAAAGTGCCAGTCATGATTGTGCACAATTGGGCTCTATGAAAACCAAAATCTGAAGTTTAATGAAATTATAATTTGATCCCGGTTTTACTGTAAAACTTTTGTCAGCTTTGTCAGCCAACTGCCTACCTACATTCTTGCCAAAGTATGTTATCACCGCGTTCCCCACCCAATTGTCCAAACATGTTTTGAATAAACATGGTCAAAATGCAACTGATAAGAATAACAAACGAACTATAACTCTTTAATGCTTCTACTTTTTCTCTCTTTCATCACTCAACAATTCACCGCCACTCTTCTTATTCTTCTGAGTCAACACAACGCCACTCCCTCCATCGGTGTCTTTTTGCCCCGTTTTCACTATTTTTCCACCATTTTTGTGTTGTGACTCAGAACACCTTTCAGTTTGATTTTCTTCCAACACTGTGTCATTCCCCAGTTATTATTTTTATTATAGTTTTGAATTTCAGAATAAAAAAATCCTGAATAACGTCTTAAACCAGGGTCATTCTTGGCAAACGAACACAACCTTTTTATTTCAGTATGATAGTCCAACGTTTCGATTCAAAAATTAATATACATAGAAATGTAAGAGAATATAAGTTTTCATTTGAAATAATATTGGTTTTTGTTTAAAAAATATTTAAAAAACCTACCGTTAAAAGTTTTTGGCACAATTTCAATTATTTTTCAATTTTTTAAACAAAAATAAATATTATTATCAGATTAAACATATATTTTTCTACACTTCCATATCAAGTTTTGAATCAAAAAGTTGTATCATCATACTGAAATAAGCAGTCTTGTACTCTTGCCAAAACAGCGCCACGGCAAACATTAAATTAACTCGAAATGTTCAATACTTTAAAAGCAAGTTTTAAAATTCCCAAATCTGCTTGAAACTTCCCTGATGATCGTTCCAATCGGTCACTCGACTCTTCTTTCGTCAAACTCACTAACAATAATAATAATCCGAAGAACTGACAAAACACCGAGTTCTTGTGTGCACTTCCCCCTGTGCTCACTTTTTGACTCATTTCATATGTCATTTGAACATAGGAAGTGTGACGTATGATTTTTAGCATTCTTTGAACTTTTTGATATTAGAACATTTAAAACTAGATAGGTAATTACTCAGTTCTTGCTATTCATAAGTTTCTGCGAAGACTAAATTTAAAACGCGTTGAATATATTTTTAAAAATGCTCAAAACTATGAATGCTCTGTCTACTTTAAATTGAACTTGAATTCGAAACTTACTATTAGACATTACCCCAAGTTAAATTATTCAAACCCTACTATCCAAAATATCTCCTTATCTTGTAAAAACTTAATAAATCAGATATCTAGGAATAGAAAAACTTTTTTGCAACCCCCAGCAACAATTCGATGTTGCGCACCGCTTTTTGTACGGTTTCCGCTTGACAATCTCTCTAAATCACTTAGTCTCCTACGGTCTCTAATTAGAATTTGTCTCCAGGGATTGAAATCATGTCGGTGGATCAAGCAAAGTGCGTGAAAATATATGTGTATATGTCAATCAGATAATTTACTTTTTATGTGTGTCGTTGTTATTCCGCCTGTCACTCACTTTCTCGCTAATTTCCGTATTTTCATTTCTTAATCGTGTTAATTAACACCATTTTGAGGTCTGTCCAAATTTCCAAACGAAAGTTTTGGAAATTTTGGTAATTTTTCAAAACTTTTAATGAAAAAGAAGATCGAAATGTTTATTTGAAGTGTTTTATCAAAACATTTGATCATTATGAGTAAATTTACAACACATTAAAAAATGTCTTTCCGAGGTATGAAAATTGTGTAATTTTTCTAAATATCGGCCTACAATTGAAGCCTACTTTTGAGCCTTTTTCTCACGCTCTATCTTAAAACTTTTTGTATATTATTTCTTGTGTAAGATTTTAGAGGAAAAAATGCGAATAATTTTTTTTCCAAACTCTGCTCATAAAATGATTCTTGTTTATTTTCTCACTCACAAAACTCTCTATTTCTTTCTTTCTCCATATATTTTTCCATAAAATGGTAGAAGAGAGTGACTCAAAATGTTTTTTCTCCATTTCTCCCTGTTTGTTTTAGGTTGCTTATGATGGTTGTTTAATGGTTGCGGTGGGAGGGAGTTTGTCATCTGACTCGTCTTCGTTCGTACTTTTTAAGAGACATCAATACACCTAAACTCCGCTTACTCGATGATCATTCAGTTTCTTGAGGAATAATATTTTCCACAATTCCTTCTGATTTTCTTTTTATAGCTCATATTCGTCATTTTTTATATATACAGAACAGAAGCAACAGCTTCCAATTCGGTGTTTTAAATATACTTCTTTGCTACACTTTCAGAGTTTTCCTAATGTTTGCAAATTCATTTTTATTTTTCAGACCGCTAGCAGAAACAATGGGACATAGTCAATCCTACGATCTTCGGAACCCGGAAGGAGGCGAGAAGACGCCAGTTAGAGGAGTACGAAGAGTGAGCAGAGAACATCAGACTGATGCACAATTTGTGAGAAACTTACCTAAGGATAAATCAAGACTAACTTTCACTTTTCAGTCCACAGAAACCGCTGAGCCGTTTGATTTTCGAGAGGATGAGCTTCGTGACCGGATCCGAAGAGAGCAGTTGAGGAAGAGAGAGGTCGAGTTGGAAACGTTGAGAATCAGACAACACGAGAGTCGAGAGGTATTTTATTTGATGACTGAATGATTTTAAAACCCAATTTCCAGCCAATCATCGATGCGTACCGCCAAAACCAACCTGCACCACAAGGAAACTTGTACAATGAGTTCAATCATTACGATTCGATGAAACATGCTTCTCCATCTGATCCAGCCACTTATTTCGCACTGAAACCAATGACCGAAGTTAATGAAGGCCGACAATTCTCAATTCCAACTTCTTCCACTCGCCGCTACGACCAAGTTCCAATCGATCCATCCCCTGAACTTCAACGCCGTGAAGTTCCCAGCAAGCAGTCTCCACCAAACTATCCGAAGCGATCTTCAGTGTTTGGTGGCAGAGTATCCCCGTTGCCACGTCAATCGGAAGTCGATCCACATCCAATGCCACGCTACATTCCACCGATGAGTCCAAGGTATGAACGAACCCCCAAAGCCCAATACTGTAAAACTACCACTGTCACTACCTATACCACTTATGGAGATACCCCTGAACCACCTAGAAGTACAACTTACTCGAAAGCTTCAAAGCTGAAAGAAACATCGGTAAAACCATACGCCACCTACTCAAGAGGTACTAAACTCCCAAAGTATGACGAAGTTCCCAGGAATACAATGTACTCCCGAGCTTCTGAAGCTTCAAAAACCTCTTCTCGAACTTCCTTAGCTTCAACATGTTCTCGAGCCTCGAAACTTCCAAAATATGATCAGATTCCTCGTAGCCCTAGTGTCCATAGTCTGTATTGTCGTATCCCAACCTATGATGAAGTCCCAGTCCAAAAAAGTCCACGTTCCATAACTCCAACGCCAATGAGCCACCGTGTCCGTATTCAAACATCTCCTCCAATCCCACCATCATCTAATAGTACCTATGTGATTCCTGTTAAAGTGGATCGTAGATCCGACAGTCCTCGAACAGTCATAATCCCATTCTCATCAAACTCAACTACAGCTCTCGACAAGGTTCCCCAAGAAACACCAATCTATCGTAGAATATCTAAACCCAGCCAGACTAAGCCAACCAACTCTCGCGTTTCTAGCATCCCTTTAAGTCAGTCGTATCATTCGATGGACAAAATTACGATGACCTCAGTCTATCGTACTACTGCTACAAATAATCTGAAACAAGAGCCCATAGTCATTCCTAGACCTACCTATCGTTATTCAAAAACTCCGCTTCAAAAAGAAATTCCGCCAGTCCCTCTTGAACGATCTGTGATCCGACAGCCTGAGTACAGTGATCCCGGAGACTCTAGAATCATAGTCATACCATTCTCAAATCAGAACAAAAAATATTCACCCCCTCCATCAAGAAGCAGTACTCCAATTTATCATACCAATCTTCAAAGAGATGTTCCAACGTCTCCCCTACCTAGAAGACCCCTCTACAGTCGACCACCGTCAACTATTAGTACTGCTTCATCGGTTGAATATATCCCTCGTGCTCCGGTACCTAGAAGACCACTATACGATAGACCTCCATCTACGATTAGTCCACCTCGTTCTCCCCCATCAGAGCTTTATTTAACTCCTCTTGAGCAGGAAGTTCAGCGGGCTCCATTGTCCAGGCGACCACTTTACAGTAGACCACCATCAACCGCCAGTGCTCCTCGTTCTCCACAACCAAAAATCTATTTAACTAGACTTCAGAAGGAGGTACCACATGTTCCGCTGTACTCATGCGTGGCAAGACCAAGACCAGTTTACAGTACACCTCCAGAAGAGCCTATTGTGATTCCTCGTGCAGTTAATCCACCTGTGTCTTCAACAATATATTTGACTCGACTTGAACCAGAAGTTCCTGGAACTCCACTACAGCACTACATTTATAGATCTCGCTCTTCATCCACCTATAGCGTTCCGCCAGTCGAGGAGGCTTCGACCCGAACAGTAGCTTCCCCATCTAGATACACTCCCCCTCCTTCTTCATCTCCAAAAATGCACCTAACTCATCTGGAGCGTGAAGTTCCTGGAACACCACTCAACCACTACATCTCCAGACCTAGATCTACCCCGATCTATAGTACTCCACCAGAGGATAGGAATGTAGTCTCCCCATCTAGATATACCCCTCCACCATCGGTAACAATGGCTGCAAAACTTCATCTAACCCCACTCCAACCTGAAGTTCCTAGTACTCCATTGCAGCATTATATTTCTAGATCCCGCGCTTCATCCGTCTATAATACCCCATCAGTAGATAGTACTTCAACGCGTAGCCTGGTGTCTCCATCTTCTGTTCGTATGCCTCCCAAGCTCCATTTGACTCGTCTTCAACAGGACGTTCCGTGGACCCCGTTTAAGGTGTCTAGGCCTAGGTCAACTCCAATATACAGTACCCCTCCTCTCGAAAAACCTATTTCCCGTACTCTTGTTACCCCGTCTAGACGCACTCCCCCTCAAAAGCTCCACCAGATTAGTCTTGATCAAGACATCCCGGGAACTCCCCTTCAGCATTATATCTATAGATCTAGATCAACATCAACCTACAGTATACCATTGTCTGACTATCCTCAACCATCGCCAACTCCGTCTAGTGTGATTATGAATGACGATTCTCCATATGAAGAGAAGCCGAAAAGTTATTTGGGTACCTACCCAAAAACTTACACCAGAATCATGCCAGAAAGACCACCAAAAATAATTTCCCCACCAGAACATCCGGTAACAGTCAGCAAATCTAAATCCACTCAAACTCTTGACCAAATGGTAGTTCTCCCACAACCAAAAACTCATCTCTACCCAGAAATCAGTTACCGTCGTCGTAGACCATTGAGTATACATGTCCCCGCAGAGTCCAAATCCTCCACCATAATTTCTATCTACAGTAACCCCATCGATGATGTTCCACCAACACATGTCTCCGAACTACACGCCGAGAAGCGAATGATCGTTGGAATCGATGACGAGTTGCAGCCAGAGAAGAACAACGTGACATACGTAACTGTAGCTACTGCTGCAATCGATAATGAACTACTTCATCGTCATCCAGAAGTTGGAAGACATCCAGTCTACGTGCTTCCAGCTCAAACAAGCTACGGAGCTTCTGCCAAAAGAAGATCGTCTGATGACGAGGCAAAGAATGTGTTGCCGCCACAGAACTGCACAGTGGAGCACTGTACACACGTGGCGGTTAATGATGGAAGTCCTGTAGTGATAAGAAAAAGAGCCAGTCAAGATTCCATCAGAGATAAGGTGAATAGTATTATTATCTTCAGTTAAATAAAGATATTCTTTAGGAAAACCGCCTAACAATTCCCATCAACGAGGACGACACGGAAAACGTCGGAGAGGGTACAAATTATCAAAATGTCTCGAAAAAGTGCTTTGAAGAGGTAACCAGAGATTCCTTGCTAATAACTAAAACTCTTTTTAATTTCCAGAGACTCCACTACGATTCGTACATGCCAACGCTTTCATTGAGACAACGTCCTGTTGTCAGCTTTTATGACAAGCTTCATTAACTGCATTGAATATTTTTCTGAAATTTTGAAAAATCCAAAAAAAAAGAATGGGGATAAGCATTAATGTAATTTATTCATTAATTGTCAATAATTAATTTTAAAATGCAAATAAATTTTTTAACCTTTTTTGGGATTAAAGAATGCATGATTGGAAATCAAAATTATGAAACTTCACTGATTCAACAAAATCTGGAACCGAATCTTGCTCTGATACTTGTCATTATTCATGGTAATCCTTAGTTTGTTTAACTCATCCAAGTCATTCTTCACAGCATCTTCATTTTCCAGAAGCTCCCACGGGTATTCTTTTGCGAGACCCAAAATTTCAGTAACAATGATTTATCACAAATTATATCGATTGCTAGATCAAGATTCTTTTCCTGAATACAAAGCTTTCGAATATCTTGAATATTCTCAATTTGGGAGAGTATTTTTATACTCATTTTCTTCGTTGGGAAACACTTTCGAAAATGTTTAACTTTATAATCATTGTTGCTCATTTCTTCAAGCATTTTTCCAGTCAAACTTAACTGAAGCTCCTCCATTGCATACGGGGAATCCTCGCAGGTTTTTAGAATCAATAACTGTAACCTCGTTTAATATGTTTTTTCCAACAACAACCAAATGCAGAGTCTTCACCTTCCACTTGGAAATCATCATAGCACTGAGAAATACTTTTGGGATTCCGGAAGAAGGGGCATTAATTGAGAGCGAATCAACTGTGATGGGCGCGTTTTTGAAGTTTACCAAAGTTGGACGGAATCGGTTTCCATACAATAAACAATCGATCGTGCTGTAAATGTTCAACTTATTCAGTTATCGACAGTTTTCCGCAAACTGCCAAGATTAGGAAGTTCCAACTTGTGTAGCATTTTCCAAAAACTTACAAGCTGGTTATTTCCAGTGATTCAAAATGATGAGGTTTTTCAAATGGGGTCTCGAATACACCTTCTTGTATTGGACCACACTTCTTGCAATGTTCTACAACACGTCTACACATCCCTCCACAATCTCCAAGTTTACAAATAGTACACATTCCAGTGTATTCTTCAACTTTATCGTCTGAAAAGCAGCATCAACATCTTTAACTTGTTCCTATAGAGTCAAACAGTTTCAAAAAGTTCCGATAAGCTTGCATGTTTCTGATAATTGTTGTTTTGAGCACAAAGATATGTATTCAAAATTGAAATTTTATAATAGTCAAACTCACAATCATATCCAATTAGACCAGCAACATGAAGTCCCTCGCAAGTATAATCTCTATCGATAGCTATATTCAACTTTCGGACAATAACACCAACCACATCTTTGAGAAAACTGGAAAATGAATTAGCATTGGAAACCAGTAGTTACTATAAACTTACAAAAAATAATGCCAAAGTTGGTAAATCTCTATCTTCCAATTGTTCACTCGAACTGTGCAGAACTTACACACATAATCATCGTCACATTCCCAGTCATGCAAATCGCTTTCCACTACATCGTGAAATATCATTTTGGAATGTTCGTTGCGGATTCAATAAAGCACTGCAGTGTTGAAGAAATTGTAAAGTTTGAAGATTTGATCTCAGAATTATCATATTCAAAAGTGTTTTCTACAAAACAATTTTTGGCAATTTCCAAAAAGTAGCCTCTGGATAGAATCATATAACACAACTCACTCTCAACTCCAGTAAATTCATCGAATTTTCGTTAAGACTTTCCAAAATTCTTTCGAGAATTATCCTATTCTCAAATATTCCTTGAAATTTTCAAATTAAAAGGAAAATCTATAAAGCTGTGAAACTCACGTAATTGTTAACTTTTTCAAGTTGGGACATTCTTTCGGTCTTAAAAGAAAAAAAAACAGAAATGAAGGTGGAAGGTACAAAAGACAGTCAATAAATGTCGTAGGATTATTCTCTTTGCAGGTAGTCCTGTCATTGATTTATGTCATTGAGAAACAGAAGGTGACACTTGACTAACAACAACCTGACGTAACATTGGAGCTACTTGAACACACCAAAAAAAAATTTATTGAGAAAAGACAAGAAATGGTATATAATTGTAATTTACTCATTAAGACTCTTTTTCAGTATTACATATATATGAACTCTTATGTCAACTTCAAGTATTAAAGGATTAAAGTATGTATTATAGAAATTAATATTAATCCAATTTATTCCAATGTTCCCATATTTATAAAAATCAATTCAATATTCTAAAAAACCAACTTTTTGGAAAAGTTCAAAACATGAAGTTTTTAAAGTACTTTCAAGTGAATTTAGATATTATTCAATGTTGGAAATGTTTCGTGATGGGAGCCCAAAGAGTTCTGTTGCATTTTGCTTTTTTCTCCGGCTTCGGGAATTTTTTCCAACACTCAACAACAATCTTATCACAATCACAAAGTGCCGCTTTGCATCCCATGTTTTTATCTGGAAAGCTTTTTAAATTATTCGGGCTCAAAAGAGCTTATATACCAGAACAAATTGCAGTGGAATTCATGCATGACCAGGAATAATCATCAACGTATTCGATTTCGACATCCATACAAACCTAAAAAAACACATTGAATAGTGTATCGTTACTTCCTGGAATTCATACTTCAAGGCGCACGGATTTACGTGCATCGGTCTCGCCACGATGTGCAGTTACAGTACTTCGTTGTCAGCGGGGCGAGACCCAAGTGTGTTAGATATTAAGTTTCTTTTTAAAAAAGTCACCTTATTATCGACAGCAGCATCATAGCACTTGTCATGGTGCATACAACACTCATCGATTCCATCGACAGGCTCATGAGATCCACCGATTCCACACCAGCATCCATAATTATTGTAGTGCTTTAATAGTTATTTCGCATCAAAAAAACTTTATTCAAAGGAACTTACCAATGCATTGTAGTGAAGTTCGCATTCAGCGACCTCCTCCAGGTTCCAGAGAGCCTTCAGTCTCGGATTGGTGCAATAGCAAGTCGTTGAAAGAGCGGCTAGAAACACTAGAAGTATGAAGTTCATCTGAAAATTCAAAAATATCGATGAAAAACTCCCGTTTGATGAAGTGAAAAATATCAAGATTTGAATTTCGCTCCAAAAGTCGCATGCCACTAAACAACATGCAGCCAAAATAACGGAGCATCGTAGTCTTTAATTTTATTTCGAATTTCGATTTTCTCTACATTTAATTTCGTTTTTTGTCTTAAAAAAGGCTAGGTATATTGATTTTTCTTATTTAAATGTTAGAACTTATTAATACTGATAAAATAAATACAAAATTGACGGTTTCCGGATGAATTTGCCATAAGAAAATCGTTTAAATTAACAAAGTTTAGGAAAATATGTGAAAATTGTTGTTTTTATCGATTTCGAAGTGTGTTTAATAACTTTGTGTGCTAATTAATGAAAATAAATAGGATTGGAATTTTAATTTGCTAATTTAGTTTTAACAATATGCAAAACATGAAAATTATATTATTCAATGAAAATTGTGATTTCTCAAAAAAATTTTTAATTTAAAACCAAGCAAAAAATTGAAAGTTAGTCTGGAATTTCGTCAAATGTTCAGACAAAGGAAACACGTGTTTAGATGACCGGAATGCCGTCAGAAAGTATAGGAAGAATGGGACAGCACGAGACCTGACAGTGTAAAAAATGATTCATTTCCTCCCTGGATTTATCTCTAATATCTCTGCGTCTTCCAATGAAAGATATCACTTTGATTTTTTGATTTTAAATCGACATTTCAAGAAAAAAACATAATTTCGTAATTTTCAGATGGAGGACGATGATGGACGTGAATCGTTCGAGATCAACGACATGGATCTCGAATACGCAATGAATCCAGGCGGCAGGCGACGGTTTCAGAATAAGGATCAGGCGACATATGGTGGGGTGAGATCATTGAAAAATGCGAACTTTTTGCGGAAATTTTTTGTTTTCTTGGAAGCTCCGCCGTTTTTATTAACATTGGGCAAACAAAATTGACATTTTTCAGGAGTCTTTGCACCTGACAGCGACGATGATGACGATGAACAAGGAACAAGCCGAGGGCCTTATAAGTAAGTTTTCTCCTTTAACTTTGTTTCAATAATTGATTTGTAATTACAGAAAACGATCAAAAATAAGTGCACCAATGAGCTTTGTGAGCGGAGGTATTCAACAAGGAAATAAAATCGACAAAGATGATCCAGCGTCTCTGAATTTGAATCTTGGAGGCGAGAAAAAGCCGAAAGAAGATGACGAAGGCTCCATTCAAATTGATTTCGATAAAAGAACAAAAAAAGCACCGAAACAGAACGGCGCCCAAGTTTTCGCAGGAATGCGCTCATCAGCTAATCATGGAGCGGCAGATATTAATCAATTCGGTAGCTGGATGAGAGGAGACGGAAATTCGAATAAAATCATGAAAATGATGCAGGCAATGGGTTATAAGCCAGGAGAAGGTCTCGGAGCACAAGGTCAAGGAATTGTGGAACCAGTTCAAGCTCAATTGAGAAAAGGAAGAGGAGCTGTTGGAGCTTATGGAAAAGAATCGACAGCTACTGGACCAAAGTTTGGAGAATCTGCAGCGGATGCACAGAAAAGGTAGGCAAAGGGTTGCTTGAAAAAATCAATTAAAAACAACGAAAAAATTAAATATTTATTTTTTAGAATGGCTCAAGAGGGAACATCATCTCGCCCCACAAATGATGATCAAGAGAAGAGTGGATTGAAAATAAAAGGAAGTTGGAAGAAATCTCAAACAGTGAAGACCAAATACAGAACAATCGAAGATGTGATGGAGGAAGGAATGTCAGCATCACGACCAGCTTCTCATCAACAATCACAGCAATACTCGAACATTAAAGTAATTGATATGACTGGAAAACAACAAAAAATCTACTCGGGTTATGATTCATTCTCTATGAAAACTCGATCCGAATACGATACTGTCGATGATGAAGAACGGACTGTTTTTGATGTGCCGGAATTGATTCATAATTTGAATTTACTTGTGGATCTTACTGAAGAAGGAATTCGAAGAAGCAATCAACAATTGATCAGTTTAAAGGATCAGACAACAGCTCTGGAATATGATCTACAACAAGTTCAGAAATCTCTTGGAACAGAAGAACAAGAAGCACAACATATAAAAGATGTATACGAGCTCATCGATGGATTCTCATCTAATCGTTCACCGTCCATGGAAGAGTGCCAAGAATTGTTCAGACGTCTGCGATCAGAATTCCCACATGAATATGAGTTGTATTCTCTTGAAACTGTTGCTATACCAACTGTTCTTCCACTAATTCAAAAGTATTTCGTTGCCTGGAAGCCGCTCGAGGATAAGAATTATGGTTGTGAACTCATCTCGACATGGAGGGATATTCTGGATGACAGTAAAAATGGAAGAAAGATGACATTTGGGCATAATAAAACAAAAGGAGATGAGATTAGAGGTAAGTCTATTAGTTTTATTTTACAAAGAAAAACAGACAATTTTATTTCAGCCTACGATCGTATCATCTGGGAAGGAATTCTTCCATCAATTCGCCGTGCCTGTCTTCAGTGGGATCCGAGCACACAAATGCACGAAATGATTGAACTCGTCGAACAATGGATACCTCTATTATCCGCATGGATTACTGAAAATATTCTGGAGCAACTGGTTGTTCCTAAAATTGCGGAACGAGTTAATCAATGGGATCCGATGACAGATGAAATTCCGATTCATGAATGGCTTGTGCCTTGGCTTGTACTTCTTGGAGATCGTATTCAAACAGTGATGCCTCCAATTCGACAGAAATTATCAAAAGCTCTGAAACTATGGGATCCAATGGATAGAAGTGCTCTTGAGACACTGAGACCATGGCAGAATGTTTGGTCAGCTGCAACATTTTCAGCCTTTATTGCACAAAATATTGTTCCGAAACTAGGTGTTGCATTGGATACGATGGAATTGAATCCAACGATGAATCCAGAATATCCTGAATGGACAGCTTGCATGGAATGGCTTGAATTTACACATCCTGATGCAATTGCTAATATTGTTACAAAGTATTTCTTCCCGAGGGTAAGTTGATTATTCATGTTCGTTTTTAAATATTACATTTTTTTTTCAGTTCTACAACTGCCTCTGTCTTTGGCTAGATAGTCCTGGTGTCGATTACAATGAAGTGAAGCGTTGGTATGGATCCTGGAAGGCTCGAATTCCACAAGTTCTTGTTAATTATCCAACTGTAAATGGTAAGTTCAAATATCTCGTTTTTAGAATCAAAATGTTTTTTTTTCAGAAAATCTTCGTCGCTCAATGATCGCAATAGGGCGATCCCTTCAAGGAGAGAAAGTCGGCGGACTCCAAGCCACTCCGATTGCTCCAATGGCTCCACCACCACCAATGGCACCACACTTTACTCAAGCTGCACCTGTTCAGAAACTGTCATTAAAAGAAATTATCGAGTACACAGCTGGAAAGAATGGATTCACATATCATCCACAAAAAGATCGATACAAAGACGGACGACAAGTATTTTGGTTCGGTGCACTTTCGATTTATCTCGATTCGGAAATGGTTTATGTGATGGATCCAATCGAATTTGTATGGCGACCTTCAGGGCTCAATGAGCTTATTCAAATGGCTCAAGGTGCACAAGGATAATCATTTTTAACATATCATATGATCTTGTTTAAACTTACGATAAAAGTTATTTTAATTTATTATTGTTTTAATTTTAACCTTGTCTATTCATTCCGTTAGATAACGGTTCATTATTTTATACTTTCTGCTTTGTATTTGTATTTTATAAAATTTATTGAAATTAAAAAAAAAACTGTAATATAGTATACTCGTAAAATTTTTACATTAAAAATCATCGGTTAATTTTTCGCAATTTCATAAAATTCTAATATTCTAATTGAATTTTCTAACCGATTAGAAAATAATGATTGAAGTTAACCGAATTGGCGAATCGCTGAGATCTGTGGAATATGCTGATCATCAAAATCGATTAATTTTCCGCCGTCATTCGTCGTAAAATTATTATTAGAACTTGTCGGGGAGTAGGCATTCAGTTTTTCACTTCTTGTAGTTATTGGAGTTTCAATCGAGACAGCTACTCTTTCTGACGGGAGTTGGACAATTGAGCGCGTCGGCTGAAAATCTAGATGAGAAAATTTTGGAAGCTTTTAAATTAAAAAAATAAGTTTTTACTAAAAATACTAAAAATTGTAATCTTTTCTGAATCGTAGAAACTAAATTTATCTCAAAAATCGAGAATTCTACAAGAAAACATACATTTTTCGGGAATAAATACCATACGAATAGTCCAACCACTACTCCGAAAACATGTAGAGATATTGAGATAATTGTGTGCGTTGTGTAGGATAATGTGACGAACATGAAATCTGAAAATTAGCAATTTTTCACATTTTGTATCAGTTTCTCAACTATAAAACAAAAACATAAAAGTCAAAAGCGATGGAAAGACTGTGAGCGAGAGATGAAGCCGACGGAATGAAGCGTAAAAGCTGTGGCGCACCACGGCTGCGCGGAAAGATTTTTCTCGTTTTTCTGATGTTGCTGACGGGCGACAGCCAGCAGCTTCTCCTTCCATTATCCTACAAGTGTCCAATTCATCCCGCAGAATGGCTTTTGTACCTATCTCCCGTCCGTTCTGGCTTATCGTACCGGGGACATTTATTGCGAAATGTAGAGGATTGTGTATGTGGTTTAGGAGTGGAACATTGAAGTAGCTAGCGGGAATTGTGGGATTATTTTAATTTTTATGAGATTCTCAATAGTTTAACTATTTAATTTCATCAAAAAATATCCTATTTATGGAATTTAATTTATGTCGAAAAAATATAGAAAATCACTAGATTTATCTGAAAATAACATTTTTTTCAGCCGAAACTTTTGAGAAAATGCAGAAAATTACCTTAAACTAAATGTTATTTTCAGATAAATCTAGTGACTTAAAAAAAATTATTTTTGACACAAATAGGAAATTAAAAATGTTAGAAAAACATGGTGCATTATGTCATTTTGTAGAATTGCAGAAACTATTATGATATTTTGACATCGAATGGAAAAATGGCAGCTAATCTAGCGAGCGATGAGACCGGTTCTCTATAGATTTTCAAGTGACCTTTCGGAACGAAGAAGTTCCAATCAAGCTACATACTAGATTCCTAGATTCTATAGACTTAGAATAATTAAATCAAAAACCTATCATGGATGAGAATAAGAAATAATGAAATCCTGCCTTGAATTAATATGCAAATGAGATGACTATACAGTCAGAGAATTATTCCTTCTTTGTTACGCGCGTTTCATCCGAATCTTTTTCCTGACTATGAGAAAGTCTCTTCGTTGACCGTAGTCTCTAGAGGTCTTGTGACCCCGATTCGGTCGCTTAAACAAAACACAAAAATACAGTAGTGGATTGAAAGTTCGCGGCTTTTCAAAAAGTGTTTTTGATCTTTATGTATCATAAATCGTGAAAAAAACGACTAAAAACGACTGCCGCAGAAAAAAAAGTTCGAAATTACCGTACTCTTAAAAAGCGAATATATTTTTGTAAGTCTGTGGAGGGTACTGTATTTTTAGCGCAAAATTTTGCGAGTGTACAACTGAATTATCATTTCGATATTAGAAAATCATGTATTTCCACAACATCATAATTTCAGGATGAAGCTTCTCAAAAAACCCGCGGGACTCAAAAAAAGAAAAGTTATTTCAAAACGAATCAAGATTGAAAAGAAGCCAAGTTCTGAGGACGAGGGAAGTTCAGATGAGGAGGTACCAAAATTGGATGGAGAAGGAAGTTTAGATGGATCTGAAGATGAAGATGATGGAACTGTGACTGTTGAGAAAGGAGGTGTGAAGAAGCATAAGTTGGATTTGGAAAAGTGAGAAATTGTCTTCGAGCTGGTAATAAAAATATATATTTTTAGACTGAAACAATCCGATCCCGAGTTTTTCAAGTTCCTTCAACAGGAAGATGCCGATCTATTGAATATGGAAGATGATGGGGATGACGATGAAGATGACGATGAGGATGATGAAGATGAAGAGGAAGAGGAAAGTGATGATGATGAGGATGATGAGGAGGATGACGACAAGACAAAGATTAAGAAGATCCGAAAACCAAAGATTAAAAGTGACAATTCTGGACGTCTTATCGTGGATTCAAATGTTTACTCTTACCTTCAACAAGTTCTCGTTTTGGATGATGAGGTAATTTATATTATCGAGACGGAAAACTTTACTTACTTTGATACTTTGATGTCCGTTGGGTTCAAGTTGCGAGGCAACTGCGGACAAACTCGAAAAAATATATTTGTTTAGTTGAGAAAACAATTAAAAACGCATACATTTTTTTAAAAACGTAAATTTTGAAGTAAATGATTTTTTAAAAAATTTTAAAAACCTGATACTAAATGATTAGCAGACCCAAGCTGTGACTAAATATTGGTTTTTAGAAATTTTTCATCGATTTTTCGTATTTTAGTTGAAAATATATTCATTTATTCAACAAAAAAAAAACAATTAAAATCACATAATTAATAAGAAATCAGTAAAAAATACTATAAAAAATCAATGAAAATTACAGTAACTAGAGTTTGAAACTACAGTACTCTTTAAATGCGCACACGAGTTTGCATTTAACTAAAATTATGTCGTGTCGAGACCGGGTACCGTATACTTTTAGCATAAAACGAAATATTTCGCGTTTGGGAAATATGGTTGTACCAGAAAAAAACGTTATCGAAAAAAAAAGGTTTTTCGCCAAAAATCACGAAAGAAGCAAAAAAGGAAATTTTGAAGTTTGGAATGTTTTTTTTTTGAAAAAAGTGTGAAAATTAAAAATTTTGTGTTTTCAGTGAGCGACAGGCGGTTTTTTCTTTCGAAAAGTGAGAAAAAAACGTTTTTTTAAGCCAAAAACGTTGAAAAAGGCAAAAACGAAGCAAAATAGTCTAAGATTAAATATATTAAAAAAAAAAAATTCATTTAAAATAGGGCTGAATCCGAAAAAAAAATTTCTCGAAGTCGACGGAAGCGAAAAAAACGGAAATTTTGATGTTGCGACTGTTTTTTTTTGAATAATATCAAGTGCAACTTTTTTTTAAAGTGTAAAATATTTTTTGGCAAAAAAATTTTTTTTAAAAAGTGATAATGAAGCAAAATAGTCTATGGCCATCGTGCGAGAATCCTATTCGAATTCCAACAAAATGAAATATTATAGACCTCCACACCCACCAATCCATCGGATGTTCGTATGGCTGTCGATGTTTTTGTCGCTTGTGTTGCTCGAGTTGGTGCAGACATTGAAGCTCCAAAATATGTCATTAATGAGCAATCAATCTTCGAAGCTGTTGTTCGAATGTGCTTTCAAGCAATGCCTGATATTCTAAAAAGATTATTGAAAGCGAAACCTGAAGGAGATAAAGTTTTGTTCTCGAAGACTGCAATCAAGAAATATCAGACATATGTTAGAACATATCTTCATGCAATGATTGTTGTAAGTGGCTGAAAACATCTGAAATTCTAAATTTTTGATTTAAATTCAAATATTTTCAGTTTCTCAACGAAGTTCAAACCACTGAAGTTCTCATTGCCACAATTAAAGCCATGACTCGGCTTGTCGATCTCTATGCTCATTTCTCCAGAATGTCTAAACTTTTGATTAAGGTAAGTCATTACAAGAAAATCATACTTTTAATTGATTTATTTTCAGGCGGTCGTCAGAATTTGGAGTCGCAAAACTCTGGAATGCAGACTTCCAGCCTTCGTTTGCATGAATCTTCTTGTCAAAAACTATCCGCAACACTTCGTGCCACTTTACAAGGTAATTCAATTTATTTTTTGTAAAAAATTTAAAAATTGATCTAATTAATCTAAACATAATCTAATTCAAAAGTTCGATTTTAAACGCTAAATCATGGAAAATTTCCCGCACAAAAGAGTGTGCACCTTTAAGGAGTACTGTACTTCTCTGTGTCTAGTTTTTCAGAATGTTTAAAATTTCCTCTTAAATCTAAAAAAAACAACATTTGGACAACGAGAAAATAATCGTTCAATATTCGAATTTTGAAAAAATTAGAAATTTTAGAAGTAAGAACTACAGTAATCTTTGAAGACGATAGGAAAAAATTGCGCTGAGATGATGATCAAAAATTCAAATTTTCGATTTTTCCGGAACATCGAAAAAAACGTTTGAAAATTAAAAAGCTACTTCAACATTTTAATGAGAAAAAAAATTTTCCTCTGGAAACAAAACAAGATTGCCAAAGTTTCGAGCGTTTTTCGAAATAAAGAAAAACTATTTTTTGAAATCTTGAAAATTTTTTCTGCAATACTGGAAATAATTTTTTTCGTTTATTTTTTAAAGAAAAATGACAAAATTATTCGCAGTATAGCAACTGAGCTATTAAAATGTGAAAATAATGTGCAAAAAATGTGCTTTCCTTTAAAAAAAATTTTAATGAAAAGCCGCGAAAAAAAAATATTTTTTTAATTGAAAAAATTTAAAATTTTTCGGTTTTCGATTTTCCAAAAACAAATTTGAAAATCAGTTTGAGAAAATTTTCGATCGCGTCGAGACCAGGTACCGGGTTTTCGCAACTATACAAACTCACACAGACCGCCTATGTTGCATTTGTTGCAAACTCGAAAATCGTCACCAACGAAACGTGGCCACTTCTTCAATTCATGCACCGAACATTTGCCGAGCTGACAATTTTGAATCCAGAGCAAGCTTATAAGTATGCATTTGTCTATATTCGTCAAACAGCTGTTCATCTTAGAAATGCAATGATTTCAAAAGGACGAAAGGTGAGAAGAAACACAGAAAACACTGAATCCTGAGAGGGTTGAAACCAGGGATGTGTGGATAACCGATTTTTTCGGCTAACGGCTAATTCGGCTAATCTCAGTCATTCAAATCGGCTAATTTTCGGCTAATTCGGAATTTGGTTAAACTTTTTTTGTCCATTCTGTTAATTCAAGTTTTGGGTTACTTTTTTCACTGTTATTGAGCAAATTCAGGGATGAACGACTGTTCAAATAGGAAAAAATCATACAAATTCACCACATTTTGTTTTCCAAAAAAATATGTTAGTTGAATTAGCCGAAATAGCCGATTGGCGAATTCGGCTAACATCAAAATCGGCTACGTATTAGCCGAACTGCCAAAAAGTCGGCTAACGGCTAATTCGGCTAATATTAGCCGAGTTAGCCGAATTAGCCGATCGGCTAATTCGGCTAAATCGGCTATTATCCGCACACCCCTGGTTGAAACCGAAAAAAAAGTTTTCTCCAAAAAAAAACGAAAAAAAATTGTTTCATGTTATTTTGAAAAGATTTAATATTTTGGTCAAAATTGCACTCTTTTTATAATTTCGAGTGTTATCAATTTATCAATTTTTCGGTTCCATTTTTTTCAAAAAATATCGAAAAATAATAAAGTTTTTGCCAAAACCACACAAAAAACCAAAACAAAAAATCTACAGCCCAAAAAAGAAACATTTTTTAAGGATTTGATCTTCTCCATCTACAATTGGCAGATGATGCAGTGTATGTACATGTGGGTACGAGTTATTGCTAAAGCTCATTCTGTGAACGGCGCTGAACAAATTGGAGAACTTGTCTATCCTCTCATTCAAGTTATCGTTGGAATTTTCAAGCTTTGCAATGCTCCAACTTTCCTACCACTCCGTCTTCATTGTTGTCAACTGCTCATTCAACTTCAAGCCAGTTGCACCAATTATATTCCGATTTTGCAGGTTTCTTGCGACGTAAGTTTTATTATTTTTTAACAAATTCTCACGGAAAAATAATAATTCCAGTGTCTGGAAGAATTGGCTCGTGAGTTGAAGTCGAAGCCAAAACCAGTAAAAGGAGCAGTCAAACTTCCGGATATCGAGTGTACTCTGAAATGTTCATCACAATTCTCAGATCTTCCACAGTGGCGAAAAGTCATCTCAGAACATGTGTTCAGAACTATGATGCAGTCTGCACATCTTTTGGCTAGTCAAGCCGCATTTCCGGACGTCGTTTTGCCGATCAATCATAGAGTCAGTTCATATTACTTATTCGCAAAATTTTGAGATTTTCGCGCAAAAAATAGTCTCGGCACGACAAATTGTTTTAAATTGATTTTTTAGCAATTTTCGGATGTTTCTAGTTGAAAATTCATTGTTTTTTTTTCAGTTTCTACTCAAAACTCAATTTTTTTTTCCGAACAATAATTCATTTTTTGAATAAAATAAGTTAAAAAAAGAATTTCATTTCCATCGACGATTTTGCTAAATGTTAGGATGGAATTAAATAAGAAATTCCAAGTAAAAAAAAACAATTAAATAATATTTTCAGATTTCCGCAATCCTAGAAACAATGAAAAATGGAGATCACGCTCACTTGTTCCGCGGATTCCAAACAAAACTGAAAGAGCACTCAAGATTTGTGCTTGATGTTCTTGCTCGCAAGAGTGTCGATATTAATGATGAGATGCAAGTGGTTAGTCAAACAATTTATATATATTTTTCAATAAAAATAAAATGACTGCTTCAGCGTGCCGTCCGCTTTGATCTCAACAATCCTGACTCGCCGATCAAGACATTCTATCGGCAATGGGAGAAAGTATGGAAGATGAAGGAAAGAAGTGCTGTGGAGAACTCGGTTCGTTTTTATTGAAAAACTTTTCATAAACTAAACATTTTCAAAATATTAATTGCTTCAGAAGAAAGACGACAAAAAGAAAAAGAAGGAAGAAGAAGCTGCTGCTGCGAAAAAAAGAAAACCTAATGAAACTGTCGAGGACGAGGATGATGTCAAGCCAGAGGTTTCGAAGGCAAAGAGGAAGAGAATCAAGATTGGAGCAGCTGCCAAGAAAGCAGACGCCTCTGTTCCAGATCAATTTGCTGATATGTCAATGTGGAGTGATGAGGATTAACTGTTATCCTAATATTTTGTTTTTTTAAAAAGAATTTGGTTTTTTTATTTCTGTTGTTGTTACTTTATCATTTTTGTTGTTATTGAAATTGTTCGGGAATAATGTTTTATTTCATCAAACGTAGTTGGTTGGCCCACATCAGCTAAACTAAAGCTGAATGAAGAGAAAACAATCCATGTCACATTAGGGAAAAACCGAGAAATAACTTCAAGTACACTATTAACGGGAAGAATATTAGGAAAGATCTGGAATTTCTTGTGTCTCTAAATCTTAACTTTTCTGATCACTGGAAAAAAGCAATAAATGCATCTAACTAGCGAAGGGTCTGAAGGTGCCAGCGGCTTTTCGAACGAAACATGTTTCATTCGAAAGCCCATGTTCAGAAACGGTGAAATGTGAATTTTAGCTGCGAAATTTCAGATTTTAGCTCAGCTCAGCTATAGCTCACCTATAGCTGAGACATAGCTGAGCTATGAGCATAGATGAGCTATATTTTTCAAAGTTTGTAAAATCCATCTATTTTTGCCTATACATAGTAGTTTTCATTAATAATAAAATACGCACTAAAAGGTAGGGCTGAAAATGTACTATTTCTGTAACTACTTGAAGCTTCTTGTACCTACTGGAATATTGTTAATATAATCTGAAAGAGCTTAAAATTTACTACAAAGTTTCTGAAAGACATTTCGAAAACAGTTACTTTGAAGAGGTTTATGAATTTTCAAAGTTTGTAAAATCCATCTATTTTTGCCTATACATAGTAGTTTTCATTAATAATAAAATACGCACTAAAAGGTAGGGCTGAAAATGTACTATTTCTGTAACTACTTGAAGCTTCTTGTACCTACTGGAATATTGTTAATATAATCTGAAAGAGCTTAAAATTTACTACAAAGTTTCTGAAAGACATTTCGAAAACAGTTACTTTGAAGAGGTTTATGAATTTTCAAAGTTTGTAAAATCCATCTATTTTTGCCTATACATAGTAGTTTTCATTAATAATAAAATACGCACTAAAAGGTAGGGCTGAAAATGTACTATTTCTGTAACTACTTGAAGCTTCTTGTACCTACTGGAATATTGTTAATATAATCTGAAAGAGCTTAAAATTTACTACAAAGTTTCTGAAAGACATTTCGAAAAAAGTTACATTGAAGAGATTTATGAATTTTCAAAAATTGGAAAATCCATCTTTTTGCCTATAAATGGTAGTTTTCATAAAATAATAAAATACGCACTAAAAGGTAGGGCTGAAAATGTACTATTTCTGTAACTACTTGAAGCTTCTTGTACCTACTGGAATATTGTTAATATAATCTGAAAGAGCTTAAAATTTACTACAAAGTTTCTGAAAGACATTTCGAAAAAAGTTACATTGAAGAGATTTATGAATTTTCAAAAATTGGAAAATCCATCTTTTTGCCTATAAATGGTAGTTTTCATAAAATAAAAAAATACGCACTAAAAGGTAGGGCTGAAAATATACTATTTCTGTAACTACTTGAAGCTTCTTGTACCTACTGGAATATTGTTAATATAATCTGAAAGAGCTTAAAATTTACTACAAAGTTTCTGAAAGACATTTCGAAAACAGTTACTTTGAAGAGGTTTATGAATTTTCAAAGTTTGTAAAATCCATCTATTTTTGCCTATACATAGTAGTTTTCATTAATAATAAAATACGCACTAAAAGGTAGGGCTGAAAATGTACTATTTCTGTAACTACTTGAAGCTTCTTGTACCTACTGGAATATTGTTAATATAATCTGAAAGAGCTTAAAATTTACTACAAAGTTTCTGAAAGACATTTCGAAAAAAGTTACATTGAAGAGATTTATGAATTTTCAAAAATTGGAAAATCCATCTTTTTGCCTATAAATGGTAGTTTTCATAAAATAAAAAAATACGCACTAAAAGGTAGGGCTGAAAATATACTATTTCTGTAACTACTTGAAGCTTCTTGTACCTACTGGAATATTGTTAATATAATCTGAAAGAGCTTAAAATTTACTACAAAGTTTCTGAAAGACATTTCGAAAACAGTTACTTTGAAGAGGTTTATGAATTTTCAAAGTTTGTAAAATCCATCTATTTTTGCCTATACATAGTAGTTTTCATTAATAATAAAATACGCACTAAAAGGTAGGGCTGAAAATGTACTATTTCTGTAACTACTTGAAGCTTCTTGTACCTACTGGAATATTGTTAATATAATCTGAAAGAGCTTAAAATTTACTACAAAGTTTCTGAAAGACATTTCGAAAAAAGTTACATTGAAGAGATTTATGAATTTTCAAAAATTGGAAAATCCATCTTTTTGCCTATAAATGGTAGTTTTCATAAAATAAAAAAATACGCACTAAAAGGTAGGGCTGAAAATATACTATTTCTGTAACTACTTGAAGCTTCTTGTACCTACTGGAATATTGTTAATATAATCTGAAAGAGCTTAAAATTTACTACAAAGTTTCTGAAAGACATTTCGAAAAAAGTTACATTGAAGAGATTTATGAATTTTCAAAAATTGGAAAATCCATCTTTTTGCCTATAAATGGTAGTTTTCATAAAATAATAAAATACGCACTAAAAGGTAGGGCTGAAAATATACTATTTCTGTAACTACTTGAAGCTTCTTGTACCTACTGGAATATTGTTAATATAATCTGAAAGAGCTTAAAATTTACTACAAAGTTTCTGAAAGACATTTCGAAAACAGTTACTTTGAAGAGGTTTATGAATTTTCAAAGTTTGTAAAATCCATCTATTTTTGCCTATACATAGTAGTTTTCATTAATAATAAAATACGCACTAAAAGGTAGGGCTGAAAATGTACTATTTCTGTAACTACTTGAAGCTTCTTGTACCTACTGGAATATTGTTAATATAATCTGAAAGAGCTTAAAATTTACTACAAAGTTTCTGAAAGACATTTCGAAAAAAGTTACATTGAAGAGATTTATGAATTTTCAAAAATTGGAAAATCCATCTTTTTGCCTATAAATGGTAGTTTTCATAAAATAAAAAAATACGCACTAAAAGGTAGGGCTGAAAATATACTATTTCTGTAACTACTTGAAGCTTCTTGTACCTACTGGAATATTGTTAATATAATCTGAAAGAGCTTAAAATTTACTACAAAGTTTCTGAAAGACATTTCGAAAACAGTTACTTTGAAGAGGTTTATGAATTTTCAAAGTTTGTAAAATCCATCTATTTTTGCCTATACATAGTAGTTTTCATTAATAATAAAATACGCACTAAAAGGTAGGGCTGAAAATGTACTATTTCTGTAACTACTTGAAGCTTCTTGTACCTACTGGAATATTGTTAATATAATCTGAAAGAGCTTAAAATTTACTACAAAGTTTCTGAAAGACATTTCGAAAAAAGTTACATTGAAGAGATTTATGTCAGTCATATTTTTAGGTGAATGGTTAGAGTCATATTTTTAGGTGAATGGTTAGAGTCATATTTTAAGGTGAATGGTTAGAGTCATATTTTTGAGTGAATGGTTAGAGTCATATTTTAAGGTGAATGGTTAGAGTCATATTTTTAGGTGAATGGTTAGAGTCATATTTTAAGGTGAATGGTTAGAGTCATAATTTTAGGTGAATGGTTAGAGTCATATTTTTAGGTGAATGGTTAGAGTCATATTTTAAGGTGAATGGTTAGAGTCATATTTTTAGGTGAATGGTTAGAGTCATATTTTTAGGTGAATGGTTAGAGTCATATTTTAAGGTGAATGGTTAGAGTCATATTTTAAGGTGAATGGTTAGAGTCATATTTTAAGGTGAATGGTTAGAGTCATATTTTGTTTCACCTAAAAATATCCAAAAACACTATGTGCGCATCGCATTTTAACTGTGAATGTAGTTTTAATTTCGTTACTATAGAATTTTCATCGATTTTTCCTTGTTTTTCTCGAATTGTTAAAATTTAAGTGTATTTTTGCTATTTTTTTAATCATAATACGTTTTTTTTAAGAATTTGGTTTTTTTCTTTCTGTATCTTGTTATCTCCTACTGTCTAACTCAAAACATTAAGAACAATTTTATCAAAGTCTTGAAATAAAAAAAATACAAATAAATTAATTGTGACAACGCGTGCCAGACCCACATAGGTCTGGAAGTCAAAGATTGAGCAGAGAGTTGGGGGAATTTTGGTCCGAACGTTTCAGGTGGGCTGGCTGAATATAAATTAAATAATAGTCAAAGGCTAACAAATAAAAAACTGCCAAAAATTGAATAAATCGATCAATTAATGCTCGCCACGTTTCACTCGTTTCTTATGACACAATGAGCTGCACGATTGTGCACACGCAGGACCACATTGACGAGAATTTTGTCCCGAGAATACACATTGTCCCTTACAAACTGTTTGGCAAGCATCCTCGCAAGAGACCACTGGACATTGAGCTTCACATGCTGAAGCACAAGCTGGAGCACATGTTGGAGCTGAAATTGCCGAAAAATTATAGTTTGAACACTATTCCTGCTATGTCTCGAACGTTTCGAGATCGGTTTTTTTTTTGTTTTTTGGAGCTGAAAAAAAACCAAAAAAAAAGAGAGCCCCACTGACCTTGATGATAACACTGTTGAGTACATTGCTGATCACATGGAAGGTTACAATTGTAGTTGACAGTTAGTGGAACCGCTGGAGTTGGTGCTGTACCGCAAAGTTGTTGGCATGAAGCGTCACAACCTGAATTCACAATTATGCATCGGTATCCTGTGACAGTTCAACTAACCCTGGATGCATTGTGGCGAGTTGCTCTTACACAGACCCTGACAGTCGCTGATGCATTTTGGAGCACACAATTGTGTAGAAGCAACTGGAGCTGTAGCCACTGGAACCACTGGAATTGTTTGCATGACTGGAGCAGAAGTACCCAATGGAGCACATGATTGCTGGCAGATTGACTGGCAGGCAGGTTGACATGTGGCTGCTTGAACATTCAGAGTAGTCGACTGACATTCTTGAACACAGCTTTGTTCGCACATTGGTTGACAGGCATCAGAAGCTTGAAGGACTGAAGAAGCAGTTGCAAGATTGATTTGAATTCTGACTGGTTGAGCTTGTTGAGCAATGCAAACTGGTTCACAAGCTGGCTGACACTGTGGCTGACAGGATGGTGCTGGAGCAGCTTGGACAGCTGGAGTCTGAGTTGCACAAGCGGTTTGACACTGAGAATTGCACACAGAGCCACAATGTTCTTGAGGGAATTTCTCGACACATTGAGTATTACAGCTTTGCTCACAAACTGGAATACACTCTGGAACTGCAAAGTTAATGGTGATTTGAGGGCCAGAAGCTTGAGATGGAGCGGATGTGGCAACTGGGACCACTGGGACATAGGAGAGTGGAGCCTGAACTGTTTGATAGATTGGTTGTTGAACAAGTTGTGGAGCTGGCTGCTGAACTGTTGGCTGAGTTCTTGGGCACTCGGATGCACAAACTTCCACGCAAACGTTTTGACAGACACGAGCGTCTGGATTGTGTTGTTGACATCCCGTTTGACACGTTTGTTGGCATGGGCATTGTTGTTGCTGCAAAAATTAAACTTCGAAAAAACTTGTATAGAAATAAATTGATTTTTCCAATAGATGTGCTACTTTTTTTTGAGTTTTGAATCATAATATGTATTTTGAGTTTTGAATCATAATATGTATGTACTATGTAGGCTCAATTTTTCGATATTTTTAACTGTGTGCTCCGAAATGAATACTCCAAACAAGCTCCGCCCATATCTTGGCAACTGCATATCGGATCTATGTACTTTGTTCATTTCTAGTAATTTTGTAGGTCGACCAAATAATTGTTTATTTTCTGATTTCATATTTTAATGACCTTCCAGGTTTTTCTATTGAAACATGGTAGAGGTGTGAAAAGGCGAGTTGCTAAAACGTTGACTGAAATATCTTTAAAAAAATCATAGTTTGATACAGAGGAAAAAGTTTGTTGGGTAGTGACAGCAAAAACAATTCAAGGTATGACTCCCATACCTTAAACTGATCTTCATATCTCCATTTTAATTCCCTATAAATATTTCAAACAAAATTATGAACTTGAACCGACAGAAATTTTGTCCCTTTTTATCCAACTTCTAGAAGCGCTAAGTTGATTTCGAATCGCCGCCAACTTGCCTGAACGCATTGTGAAGTGCATTGTGGTTGACAAAGCTGTGGGCAACTGGCAAGTTGCTGTTGTTGTTGTGGTGCAGGAGCTGGGGGTGCTTGTGTCGTCGTCACGACGAATTGCGGTTGTTGAGACGGAGTCTGAACGTGACTATGAACAGAAGAAAGTGTTTATTTTTCAAGTTGAAAACATGAATTTCTCAGGCTCAAGCTAACAAAGCAGGAAGCATTAACAAAAAGTTCAAATGTGCAAAACCTAGTAAAGCTAAAAAACTGAAAAAAAAACTTAAAAACCTTGATCGTGGCGATGATGCACTTTGGATCGCACGCTGGCTGACACTGCTCCACACATCCAACTTGCTGTCCAGTTACCGTAATCTTGATAATTGGTGGCTTCTGAAGGCATGAAGGTTGACAAGCTGGTTGACATGAGAGTGGACATTGCAAAGTGGCAACACACTGGTTGGAGCATTCTGGCATGCAAGCTTTCGGGCATGATGCTCCAGGTGAAGCTGTTGGTGAGCGAAGACTGTAGCGGTGCTGTGAAATACAATATGGATCACATTGTGGCATGCATTGTGGGACACATTCTTCCTCTATTGGGTCGTTTTTTGGAAGAACGTCAACAAAAGGGGTGTTATCGTCGATGACGTCATTAGTCTCCGATGGTTGTGGTGTTGCAAGAGAGGAAGATTGAATATGGTTAGATAAGGATTTAGGAACTGAACCGTAGGTGGAGAAAAGGCGTGTAAGTGGTATGGTTCGTGAAGCTTGTTTAGCTGGTGGTGGTGCAGGTGAAATCTGTGTAGGTGGTGACTTGAATTTTACTATCGGAGCCTGAGACCCCTGAACTCCCGGAGCCGACTTCAGATTAACAGTCAAATAGTTAACTGGGGTTGATGGGTTCAAATTTTTAGGAACCCCACCAACTTGAACCATTTGCATTTGAAACTTTGGTTGTGAACCCAAACCCGGAACCGGAGATGCTGTATTATAAAGGCTTCCAGGCATAGTCAGGGGTGTTTTTGGAACGGACCATGGTTGATATGCACCAGATACTGGTTGACTTGGAGAGTTATATGCTGCGTGAGAAGCATGAAGAGCCTTGGCTTGGTTTTGAGCTTGATGTTGAGCAAGTGTGAAGGATTGGGTTGGTTGGGAAGCTTGTGCGAATTGGAGGGTAGGGGTGCTCGGTGCTCCAGTGACTTTGTATTGTAAATGAATGGTTTGAGCTTGAGGGTGAGGCTGTGCATTTTGGTAAGTTTGGTGGGCTTGTTGGGAAGGTTGAGTGGGCTGAACATAGGATTGTTGAGCAGATGATGGCTGAACATAGGTCGTAGCTGATGGTTTTGCTGGTTGTGATTGGGAAGCAGGTTGAACATATGCTTGCGGGCGAGTTTGGAGGTAACCTTGAGGATTTTGAGTGGAAGCTTGAAGATAGAGTGGTTGATTAGTAGCCTGATCCCTCAACCTTCCCCAATCAACAGGCATCTCTTCGGGAATTTGCTCAACTACCACCCTCGGTGATAAGGTAGGTAATGTCTTATCGCCAAAATATGGTAATACGCAATCCAAAAGACACGCTGGCATACATGCCGAAACGCATCTGGACTGTGAAGCAAGAGCAGTTGGGTTGTAATGCTGTGGTGTTGATGGATTGCTTCGAAGGTATTGATACGCACATTTTGGATCACATGCTGGTCGACAAGCTTCCGGGCATGAGAGATAGAGAAGAACTTGCATTGCAACAATACAATTTTGATTGCAAGTCGGTTGACAGGCTGGCAAGCACTGATCCCGCTGTGGTTGAGTGGGTGGTAGTGTTGGCTGGGACGGTGGTAAGGTTGGATAGGTTATGGTGCTAGTGCTAGGAGGGCTAGGAGTGCTGGGAGTGGATGGAGTGCTTGGCTGGTCGTATTGTGGGTAGTCGTATGGCTCTACAGTGGTATAGTCAATTGGCTCAGGGGTAGTATAATCTGGCTCTGGCTCCGGTTCTGGCTCCGGCTCAGGTTCAGTTTCAAGTTCTACTGATTCGGTAGTAGTCTCTACCTCTGGTTCTATAGTTGTTAGTTCTTCGTCTTCATACTCTGGCTCAGTTGTGCTAGGAAAGGGTGCGGTGCTAGTGGTGTCAAGTGGATAATCAGGCACAGGCTCATCAGTGGATACCTGAGGAGATTGGGTAGTGGTAGTTGTAGTAGTGGTAGTAGTCTCCTGGATACATTGTGGTTCACACGCCGGTTGACATTGGGGAATACATTGAGGAAGCTGTGTGACCACCTGTGGTTGAATATGCTGTTCCAAGCATGATTGCAGACATTGAGGTTGACATGGTGGGATACACTGATTCACTACGGGGACCGGGGCTTGAGTGGTAAGGGGCACTGGATTGGTACATGATGGTTGGCAAGCTGGCATACAGCTAGGCACACATTGTTTTTGAATAATCTGTATTTGAACGGGGGCTGGGGCTGGAGCTGGGGCAAGAGTTTGGATATATGGGGTTTGGGTGGTTGTTGTAGTGGTAGTGGCAGTACAGGACGGTAGGCATTGGGGCATACACGTTGGAGTGCACAACGCCCTCACCTCAACTGGTGTCGGATTGGTGCTCTGTGGTGCGGTGGCGGCTCCAATGCTATCACATGATAGTTGACAAGCAGTGGAGCATGATGGTGCACAGACTGATGGTTGAGAGGCAGTACACGTGGAAAGGCAGCGATTCTCGCAACGCGATTGACAAGTCTGGGGAATCGTGATCTGCACCTGTTGGGGTTGAATTTGTTGCACTTGGGCTTGAACTGGACGTGTTGAGCATTTGTCCGAGCACTCGGTGTTGCAGGAGTTGGAGCAGGAAGCTGCAGGGTTTCCTTGGGAAATACATTGAGAATGGCACGATTGAGTGCATTTTGGAGCACAGTTAGAGTCGAAGTAAGCATCGTTGATGTTAAGAGTTATTTTGATCGTTGGTGCGTTGGTTGAGGTAGAAGATGTCGTGGGCACTGAAAAATAAATTTATTTTATGAATAAGACAAGTAAACTATAAATTTTAAAAATATTGGTAATTATAATTTTAGCTTTCGGCTTCATGTATTACCGTACTAACTCAGCGCTCTTTAAATAGGAATTAATGCTCACATATTGAAAGTAATACTAAATAATAATTTTTTTTTTTTTGTTTAAAAACCATATGGAATTTATCTCTTTCAGAATACATGCAGTTCAATTTAATTATTTAACTTGTAGTCAATTGGTTTAAAATATTTGAAAATACCATTTTCAAGCAACCAAGTTTTTTGAATTAACCTTTTCAAAAGCCGATCAAAATTTTTTTGACATAAAGTGAATAGATGTTATTCAAATTTCCATTCTCAATTTTTGTTTTTCAAAAACATACATTGTTCGTTGGTAGCGCATCCGAATTGGCAGGATTGTCTACAAGTTTGTTGGCACACTGCAGGTGGAGAGTTTTGTGAGACACATGCTCCTTGGCACACGTTCTGGCACACATTCTGACAGGAGTCGTCTACTGTTGGAGCAGCGGCAATTGGAACAAGTGGTTGAGGATTTGGTGGGGATACCTGAAACACAGAAATAGTTTATAATCAGTTTGAAATCGATACAGAGTATACCTGAATATGCGACATAGCCTGTTGAGCTGCTGACGCACAAGTCTTATCGCAAGTGCTCTCACAGGTTGTGGAACATGCAAATGTGTTTCCAGTGCTTTTGGAGCAAGATGGAATACATGCTCGAACACATGTAGCGGAGCAGTCAGAGTTCTGAAATAAACTGCTTAGCATATTTCTAAAACTCTGAAACTTACGATTTCTGCTCTCGGGCATTGTGGTTGGCAAATTGGCGCCTGTTGGCACGAGCATGCCGGCAAGGAGATTTGCGCGAAGAAGACTGGTTGTTGCTGGCAGTTACAGAAGTTTGAGCATCCACATTGACGCTTTAAACGGCGACTCTGGAAATGGACAGGATAATTACTGGAAACTAAATATGTCACGTAGACACATGTCTATTGGGAGGAAAGCGTATATAAAACAGTTTAGTCTATCAACTCTAATTTTAAAATGTGTTTTCCCATTTTCGAGTTATTAAAACGTTTTTTATTTTTCAAATCTACAAACAATACACAATTTTTCTTTGTTTTATCGGGCGCGGAAGGCATATTCCGAGTCTAGACGAGAGTGTCCACATACACAAAAACGATAGATTTATGTGTTGTTTCGTGAGAAAAACCACTCGAAATATGTTAGTTCTGCTCAACAACAACCCTTGTATTATGAATTCGGAGAGATTTTTAGAGAGCCAATATCGGGAAGGGAAATGAGATCAAAAGATCGATTAGTGGATTTTAAAAGTTTTGGACAATTTTTGCATCGTTTCTAATCCGAAAAGGCTGTAATTAAGATTTATGACGGGACACTTTAGGGTTACTGTAGTAGTACGGTATGAATGCTGTAGCAGTACTGTTGCAAAATTTATCTTGAATGCTACTGGTGCTACTGTAACATTGTGGCTGGGTACGGTAGGGGTACGGTAACAGTGTAAACAGTTGTACTACTGTGTAAAAAGACACATTTTCCCAACAAATGCCAATTTAAAGTATGTCAAGTCATAGAAATTCTAACTTAAAGTTGAGTTGGTTGATGATTAATTAACAAATAGAACATCAATTTATACTGTTACCGTGACCCTCCCTGTTGGGTATCAACGTGTATTGACCCACGACGTGGCTAAGAAGATCGTGCAACGTGAACTCTATGAACTAACTTATTTATTCCTTAGTTTAGTAATGTAATAAACTACTCGTCTTCTCTCCTCGTCTCGCCTTCGAATACACAACACTCCCGTACTGTAATCCGTACTGTAATGTAGAGTAATCCAAACGAACAATAGTTTTCAAATAGATAAAAATTTTAGGAACTTCTTGTACAGAGAAATCAAAAAGAGTTGAATTTTGCTTTTCAATTTTGAAGTAATTTCCAAAATGTGAGGTTACCATTTTATTTTTTATCTAGTTCCATTTGCTCAAAGGAGACCGTTAATTTTCCCTCCAACCAAATACGGAAATCGCTGATTTTATTATTACGTAGTGCAACAAAACTCTTGAAAAGGTGACAATTGATAAGTGGGCCCCCTTATCACCTTTCCTTATCCCACACACACACATACACACACACATTTCCTTGGCGATATCATTCTCGAATATCGGATATCCGATTTCCCGGTTGGTCATTCATCTATTGACTCTTTTAAGACGACGCCCCCGGTAATCAAACATTAGGACTTGGTGGGGCGAACTATTGCGTGTGTGTGGGTCTGAGGCGGTTTCGGCAATATACCTGGAGATTTTGTGGATTTTCAGATAAAAAAGTTTACGGGAGGTAAGATACATAATCAAGATTTGGCAGCATGAAAAAATGTTCAGTTCAAATTTTTTCAAAGTTTGGAAATTCTTTAGCCTTCCCGGTGAACTCGGGATTTTGGATCAACTTTCTGCAAACAATTAGGCAATTTCTAAAGATATGATCGAATAAGTTGCTGGAGGTAAGTTCCTGGAAAAGATTCTCATCAGGAAAATGTCAGAAAATTGCAAAAAGCTTGACAGAAAGTTACGCTATTTCGAGGAAGCTGCGGGGTTTTTACTGAATTTTAATTGAGAATGTACCAGAGCCAAGAGACTATGTGTGAACAATAAATATTTGGATCCAATAAAAATTGAAGCATAAGCTATAGTTAAAAAAAACTAATTTTTTATTGATGTCTAGTAATTTTAGTAATCCAAAAATGGAAGGATCTTCCGGTTTTCGAATTACGGTTTCTCGCAACAATATCGGTTTCAAAACAGATGTTTCCTGTTTCCGCTTTTTCCATTTTTGTGCATCCCTTTGTTAATTCACCATCCCATGAAGAAGAAGAAGAAGAAACATTCTAAATTTTCAAATGTTTTCTCCTTCTCACCCAATTTCCATTTCACCAGACATTTTGTGTGTATGACGGGGTCATGATGTTAAAGAATTGGGAGAAAAACCGAATCTTTTTCTCTCTCTGGCGAATGGGTGTTTACTTTCTGTTTTCATTGTGTTCACCTTTGCCTGACAATAGAAACAAACTCTCGCGCAACACAGAGACCTTGGAGCCAGTGGAAATGGACGAGACGCCGACTAAATTGAAATAGAAACCTTCGTTTGACTGTCTTGGAATGAGCAGGCTTTTTGGGAAGAAAACTCGATTTGGAATAAAAAGAAGAGGAATCGGGTCAAAGAATCGGGGCGGAGTTTTGTCAAAATTCTTTAGACTTTGGCCCATGTGAATCAAAATGTTTCGAAATAAAGTTGGGTTAATGCATGATTTAATGGTGAGTTTGTCTAGAGCAATATTTAGTAGCATTTTTACCAGACACTCAATGTAGGCATTAAACTCGACTTGAAAGTGACCTACTACATTCATACCATGCTTTTTGCAGTCGACTACAAAAATACTGTAGGCGCACAGGTAGGCATCAATGTCACAGAGCCGGTATACTAACATGACTCGTTTTTCCAAGATTGTCTCCTTGTAGTTTTGAAATAATGGATTATGGTAAAACTGAACCGTCAAAACCAAATTGGAACCATTCTCAAATTGAATTTTTTTACAAGTTTTTTATTTTTCCTACAATTAGAATAAAATTGCTCCCAAAAGGTCAAAACAATTTTAATTTATTTTTTGATTAATCTGTTAGAGAGAAAGTCTGCAATTGTTAGAATTCACTAGCTGCAAAATTAAAAAAAAATGTTGCGTCATCAAATTCTAGTTTCAAACCCATCAATTGTTCCCACAACATAAAATATTGTAGGGATAGACTAATTGAAGTTTTGTAATCTTCAAAAATGTACTTTCAATAGAATTATTTTTTCGAAAAAATAGAAATCCATAGAAAATGATTTTCAGAAATTGCAGAGAACTAATTTTTTCTAATACTGATAAAAACGGTATTTTCACAAAATTTAAAACTTGCAACAAAGACTCTTAAAGAAACACAATCTAGTTTACAAATTATGTTACAGACATTGAAGGCTTGTTACCTAATGTTCGATACAGTTAATACCAAAGTTCACACCCAAAATAAAGATTTACCAAACCAAAGTAAGCTAATAAGAGATGGTTCGTATAAAATAAGTTATAAAACTCTTTAATTTTGTGAGAAGACAAATATCTGACTAATTAACAGTGGTTGACCGCAAAAGTTTCAAAAGGATTTTAATTAGTCCAGTTTACCGAGCAGGTCAAGTTACGAGCAAACAATTCAAAAGCAAATAAAGTCAAAGTAACTACCAACAAAAAACCAAAAATAAACTCACCGCAGCAGTAGAAAGTGCCAAAAGAAGGCAGAATAAGAATAGTAGCCGAAGAGAATTCGAGCGTCCCATCGGGAAGATTTTATGATTGATTCCTAATTCTCAGATCCAGGAGGGATTGGATTACTGTATATGAATTTAAGTGATGAACAATATGAATAAGAGTACGGATACAAGATTATTAACAGACAGAAATGGTATATAATAAGTCTTCACACACACACACACAAATCCTTCAAAATCTATTTCTCACTCTGCTTCTCTCTTACTGCTTGAAGAGCTCTCCGGAGGGGGCGATAGGAGGGCGGTAAAAGCTTCGCGGAATGCGCGCTCAGAGGCGGAGCATTTCCGCGCGGCAAAAAGGACAGCCTGACGCGTTGGTGCTCCTGCTGGACGAGAGAGCCCCCATGGCTTCCCAAGGCAATTTTTGAATCCTGTTTGTTTGTATTTCGCCATGTACAAATTGTCAATGTATGTTCGTTGTTGGCCGCTTGAATCGACTGGAGAGCTACCCGAACTTTTTGCGGGGAAGGAAATCGGCACTAATTTGGAGAGTTCGGAAAGGACGGAAGGGGGTCATCCTCTTGTCTGTTCCACCGATGTTTGTTTTTTAGAATGGGGGCATGCTTGAGAAGAAAGGACATTGTGTGATTAAGCTGGTGATTAGGATGATTATTGATGAGCATACATTGATGATTGTAGTGGCAGGAAAAAGCAAAGGGGTGAACCAAATTGGGATTGTTTCGATGAAGATAGTGACGGAGGTTTCAATTTGATACAAATTTAAACGGAAATTATAAGTTTTTTCGTTGTCGTTGAACTAGAAATGCTGAGATATTGTGTTCTGTACTAATTTAGAACTTACAGAATATAAGTACTGATTTAAAAATACAGACTAGTAAAGTAGTTTAAATATTCCATTTTGGTTGGAATAGGAGGCCGTTTATAAATGTATCTTTTTGTTTATTTTGCCAGTTTTATTGATTTGCTAAGATTTGAAGGAGTACCGAAAATTGGGACAATGCCCTATTAGACTTGAAGGTATCAAATGGCCTGAAATTCGCAATGAGACGTCTTGAAATTTTCCAATAACTTTTTTATGGCGGTTCACATTATTGAGGGAACATGCATATTTTCAGCTATCATTCCAAGTTTCCCAACTGTCTAGACTCTTCACGGAAAAACGTGCAATTGATTTTGCATTCAATCACCATATTTCAAATGTCTCGGCAACTTTTTTATTCAACTGAAATAAATAAAGATGTTTGAACAAACGGAGTCCTGATAGTGAGCTCAATAGAATTTTAGCTCTAACATATTTGGACCAACTTAATTTCAAGTGATAAATGTAATAATTTTCTTGTATGGGAACTTTCGAAATGATACATGTCAATTTGTATTCTGATTGTATTTTCTTTACACAATTAATTATTGTATCAAAGTACAAAAATATATATTGGGATTTTGGATGTTTTAAATTGGGATGGCCGACTTGGCGTTCATAAAAATAATGGCTTGTTGAATTCAATACGTTTTATTCGCTACATACATTGACTAACTCGTCAAATTGCAAATTACCATAAAATCTTAAATTACTCCCAAAAACATTAGAATACTGATGGTACATAAATAAATACAAAATAATCGAATCAATAAATAAATAATTGATTATTCACTGACGATGAGCAAAATCTTCAGTTCGTTGATTTTTCGTTTCTTTCATGCGACGACGCATTTTCGATTGGCATACTGGGTAACAAGTCGTTTGGCAAGCTGCCATACAGTTCGGATTGTTAGGAAGACATTGGTGCTCACATTGGACCTGAAAAATTAAGGTTGGATCAGGTTTCACAGAACTTTTTTAGGAGGTAAAAAATTGGGATCTACTAAGTTAAATAGACAACACTTTCAGGGATTGTAAGCCAATACAGTAAAATCTGAAAATCGGTAAAATTTATTAGTGGAAATCAATTCTCAGATGACTTTATTCTTTTGACCCTTAATCTTCAGCTTCTCACTTTACACTTTTTCGTGGATTTTATGACCTGAGAAGAGGCTCATTGTTTTTTCTACACCTCGCAACTTCAACACCTCTTCAAAAACTATTGTTTTGTGTTTTTTTTGTGTTTCTTGTGTTTCAACAAATGTCTCGAAACACACAACAGTTAAAACGGAAACAATAGAATTATGAGGAGAGAAGTAGTGTGGAACAACGAGTACCTATTGGGAGGCAGGGGGATATTTTTCCTTGTATTTGCACAATGTTCTTCGGTTTTACACACTCTTGCTGGCTGAGTTGATTTGAAAGAGAGTTTCCGAAATAGCTAACCGAGAACCTGTGAACAAGCTCTCACTTAGCTCGGGGAGAGGATACAAGGATTTCAGAGAATCTCAAGTGGGTGGTCACTTGGCGGGCAGACAGCAGCTGAGCTTTAGAAATAAAAAAGATACAGGGAGTTTAAATTGTTTATGTCTACACTCTACAATAGCTCGTGCCTAAAATGTACCAATCAGCAGATATTTCTGCCGAATTCATCAAGAATATTACTACAGTAGCCTATAATAAATAGTTTTCTAGCACTTTAGGTACTTGCTAGTAGGTTGTCTAGGCAAGCAAAAACAACTACGCCTACTGGTGTCGCCTTTGAAGTGGGCTTTGCAATAGCTGGGTTAAACTTGGATTAAACTTTGGACCAGTCTTAATCCAAGTCTTGCCCAAAATCTGCCCAAATCCAGCCAACTTCTGATTCAAGTGAATATTATTTATGCCAAACTTAAGCAAAAAGTGGGAGCCAAATCCACAGTTTTTTTTTAAATCTTACAAGGCACTCGTTCCTACAAATAGTTCCAAGAGTAATGACAGTTGGAGCGGCAGTTGTGGTGGGTGCTGAAATTATTATTTTTATGATTTTATGCAATTCAAAGATCTGCTCAACCCACGATCTGAAACTACAATCGAAACTGGTGCAATTGGAATGAGCACGGCTTGAGTTGGTTTCTCAGTTGTTTGAGGAACGGCTTGTGACAAAGCGATTTGCATCTGTAAAATTACTTTTTGATACTTCTGAACCTAATAATTTTAATATCTAATTCCCACAAGTCTTCCCAACGTACCTGAACAGTAAACATGCATTGTTGAGTGCAAGCTGGCATGCAAACAGAAACACACTGACCACCGCTCGATGACGTCGATTGAATTTGAGTGGTTGTGGCAACGGCGACCTGCAAACTTTGCTCTTTTTTATAAGCCGTGAAACATTTTTTTTGTTTCGGTATTTTTTTTGTTGTTCACTTACGGGCTTCACAATAGTACAAGTGTCTTCACATGCTGGCGCGCAATTCGATTGGCATTCGTTTCCCGGAACTCCAGATGAACTGAAATATTAAGGGGGTAGATGAGAAATTGGAAGAAAAGGTATGTGATACGATATCTCCTGATAATATGGCTGTAACACTAGTTTTCGATGGCTGGTTTTGTTTCATATTCTAGTTTTTATTTGAAAAACCAATAAATTCATGAAATTGTAGATTACTGTAACAAAATAAATAGCTCGATTTTTCCGGAAATTTATAGACATAATTCAAAAAAATTCAAAACTCACGCGCAAACGGACAAGCAAGCACTGCTACAACTTGTTCTGCATGTGGTCTCATCAGTTTTAGAATCAAACATTTGGGTGATCACTTTCAGAGTTGGACGCAACTTGGTGCACACAAAACTGCAGGCTGGCTGACATTCTGTTGGGCAAGTTATCTGAAAACGGATTGATAACTTTTAAGTTCCTAAATAAAACTGGTTAACCTGGATTTTCTGGCTCAAAATGACCGGTGCTGATGTGGAAGTCGTTGGCTTTGTCAGCATGGATCCAGCAGGAATAATAAATCGATATTCTTGAATGTTCGATGGAAGTGGAACCATTGCTGTTGTGGCAGGTGCTTGGGTCGTTGTTGGAGTAGTGCTGGTTCCTTGCTTGGCACATGTGAACTCACAAGCTTCACTACACACTGAGCTGCACTTCATGTTAAAGTTTAGTCGATTGCAGGATTCGAGGCAGGAACTTTCACATGTGGAGACACAGTTGTATGGCTTGAAGAGAGCTGGGAGGGATGGTCCAGTTATGATGTTTCTCTGCAATTTTCAATTTATACTGAACAGTCAAAAATATTTTATTAGAATAATCCAGTTTTAGTTTTTTTTCCGAAATTTGAATAAAAATCCAAAACTCACAACATTTCCCTCCGTACAGACACATTTTGGTGGTACCGGCGGCGAGCACGTGCAAATCATTTGACCTCCACCAATTTCTGGAGTTGGCATCACTTGACAACCACATTTTGGAGCCTCTCCGGGTGTACAGTCGCAGTTTTGGCGTTTTGTTCGTTGAGGAATTGCCTAGAAATGGTGGGTTTTCTGGGGGAGCAAAAGATGTTCTAGACTTTACTGGGTTTTTCAACAAAAAAATTTTAATTTTCTAATGACTCGAATTTAATTATTCATACATGTTTAATCTGATAATAGTTTTGTCAAATTTAAAGTAATAAATTATGTTTATTAGAAAAATTTAAAATTAATCAAACCTTTCTATTTTGGCAAAAATTGGTTCAAATTGCAGTAAAACATTTCCTAGCACAGGGTAAAATATAAGAACAGTACTGATAGAATGATACAAAATGTATCTGAAGATCAGAACGAAAATGACATGAAATTTTAAAATTTTGATTAATTTTTAGTGATGATCTCAGGTTGAGAGTTCAAGAATATGAGAATGTTCAGAATAATTTGAAAAAAGTTTAATCGACAAGAAAATTCAAATTTCAAGTACCTGTACACTAGCAATTACAAAAAATGCCACCAAAATCCACGAGCTCCTCATAACTAAGGCCGAGCCGACAAGAAAATGTGCCAAACTGTGCAAAGTATTGGCTCTTTTAAGCCTTTTTCCACGAGCGGCATCCGGTCGCCGGGGGACGTTTTTACCTCCCCAATGGTCGTCTTTCCCCTATCCCCCTTTTGCCCGAGAATGAACCTTGTTATCGCTTTGTTAATGAGCGATAATGCGCATGATAAACAATGGAACACCAGGCGGGCAATTTTTGAATAGAGAAGGGCAGAACACAATGAAGAAACATGTAAAAACTGAAGAACATGGATTATAGAGAAAGTGAAAATGAATGTTTGATTGCAGAATAGACTACATTCTTTGCAACTCGAACAAAGTTTGCGACTTCAGAAATGAGGGTGGAGCTGCGAAAAAAAAACTAGGGGTGTTAAAACCTGCTGCAGAAATTTTTTTCATTATCTACGTATCAGGAGCCATAGCAATGCTCCTTAAATTTTCATAATTTCTACAATTTTCAAAAGAACTTCGAATGTTTTCTGCATTTTTAGACTATGATCCAAATTCAAAAGTTTCGAAAATCTCGAAAATTTTTCTGTGAAAAAACTTAATATCCTGGGACTACTCAATCAAAGTTTTGGGAAGTTTAAACCATAGGGAGCCCTTCTTTTTTCTTTCATAACTGTTCAGCATGGTCAAGTATACCTGAAAATATCAAACAAAGTATGCTAACTCGTACGGAAGCTTATTTTAAAAAATTGCAAAGTTTAACCAAAAGCTGTTTTTTTTTAATTCAAAAGAAAATTGAAATTTTTTTGAGCTTTTTCGCAATTCATATAGTCTTTATACTCAACAGCAAAAACTAGAACATTGGATAATTTTGTTTGGACTCTTGTTTGGACAACACGTAAAGTGTTTTACATAAATCTCAGCAGAAAATATTTGGCTAACATAAAATCTTTATGAAACACTGCTGGATAACCTTTGCTGTACCGTATAAATTCTCCATAATTGATGGTACAATGGGTACTACTACATTTACTATAGAATGAGGTTTTCTATACAGTTGATTATAAAACATTTCGACCATGCTAGTTATTTAGGAGCCATACTTTAACAAAATATTGTGAATTTTTATATTAAACGTTTTTCATCATTTGCTTATTCACTTTCATCATTTCTTTTGCCGTCATTTTGTTAGATCAATCCATCTTTGACCAAACGACGTATTCAACTTTCATCCTTTGTTCCCCCATCAGCTACCGTACTCCCAAATTCCACGTCAAGCGAACAATGACCCGCGAATTGGCACAAATCACCTTGTTTGATTCCAGTCTGGGCCAGACGCATGACAAAAAAATAGCCACTTGAATAATGTGTAGTATGGTGTGCTCTTTGAGACTGAGCCGCATACAAATACAACTTTTCGATCGTTGAGCTAATAATGAGCACAATAGAAAGTTGAGAATGCAGGAATGTGCGTTATATGCGATTACGGTTTTACTTGTAAATTTTTATAGTTTCTTACCATAAAACATTTTTAAGAATTAAGGTCTAATTTCATAAGTATTTATGTTCAGGGAAAAAACATTAATAATTAAATATATTTAAGCTCAATTAAGATCTGCAACACTGTGAGCCGCAAATCGAGTAACCAGTAGAACATGAACACGAGTTTCCAGATGTACCAGAAGTGCATGGAATCACAAAAGTTTTGGCAGTACTACAAGTTGACCGGCAAGTTTGTTGACATGCTGGAATGCAGACACTAAGGGTGGATGTTGAAGAACACGTGGAACGGCAGCCACTGTTACATGAGCGCTCGCAGGGAGTCTGAAAATAGGATAGAATCTGTTTGGTTTTAAATAATTCAACTTTTTAATGGAAACAACTTTTCATTAATGATTTTTTTAATCATCAATGAAAACCTGAATAAATTTTTAAAAAGAATAGGTGTCATCAAATTCCGAGCATGTAAAAAAATTGAGTATTTTTTACAAACTCCAAAACTTTGATTCTAAAATATTGGCAACCTTCCAAAGTTTTCAAAAAATTCCTTCATTTAGTTCACTTACCACCACTACGAGATTAGAGTTATTGCTATTGCAACCACCACCGGAGCATGAATTACATGATCCTAGACAAGTGTTTTGGCATGTTTGACGGCAAGTCATTGTAGTACATGCCGATGAGCATTGCTGAAATACATGGGATTAAAGGGGCTAGTTCGATTGACATTGGTCTTACATTTTGACACGAATTCTGACAGTTTCTACTACTTGATGGAATCACAATGACGATTGGTTGATTTCCACCATTTGAGCAAGCGTTCGAACACGAGTTGGAGCAAGTATTAGTACAAGATGGAGTAGTACAGATTTGAAGACATTGAGAGTTGCAGCGATTTGTGCAAGAGTTTGAACCGGTGTTGCAAAGATTTGAACACGAATTTCTTTGGCAAGTACGTATGCAAGTGGGCGTAGTGCAAGCCGATGAGCAAGCGGATTGACATGAGGAGCAGGAAGGACCCGATGAGATGGTTATTGAAGTGCATTGTTGATTACATCTGCAAAGAATTATTTGAAGAATCTGACATTGTTTACAATTTTTTATTCCAATTATGCATAATTATAAATTGTTTGGGTGGCATGTACTTCATACGAAAAAAGTATTTTAGAAATTTTACGCAAAGAAATGTAAAGAGTAAGCTCTTAGAGCAAATAATTTGCAAAAAAGATATACATAATCTAACAATGACTTTTTCGAATACGATTTCAGAAGGCTTACTGGTTGCTACATTGTTGCTGACATATTGGTGTTGTGCACGACGACTGGCACTGTGCCATACACACCGGTATGCAATAGGAATTAGAAGATGAGGATGAGCAACACGATGAACTCGATCTCCCACAGCATTGTCGGCGAACTCTGCTAACCGGTGTGAGGGCAAATAGCTGAAAATGCTTGATCAGTAAATTTTGCTTGTGAAAATCAAAAGGAAAGGGTAATAGAGCAATTGGAGCTTGCCTACTGCCAAAAACTTTTTCAGTTTTTGATTACCTGGTTTTGATTGAACCACTTTTTAATGAAATTTAAATTAGCCAAGGTTCAAGTTTTCTTCAATTCGATATTTTTAAAAGTAAAAAAAAACTACAAAATATATTTTAACCAACCTCTGATGTAACCATTGGTATAGCCAAAAGCACAAAAGTCCACATAATTGAGCACCGCATCGTTTTCCGAAAAATTTCAATTAAACTTGAATGTGTCACTCACGAAAGGCTCGTTAACTCTTCACATGTTTTCATTTTATACATGAAATACATACATAGACACTTCACACCCAGTTTTCCGGATTTTTCATTTTCACAGTTGGCTCCACCTCTGGTGGACTCTGATGGGTCTCTCAGGTGCACAAATAAACATGCTCCAATTTCGCGTTCCAAGGCTTCCGCGCGGAAGTTGGTCTCGCGAAATTCGGAAACGAATTGCAGGAAATTGACACTTTTAAAAAACGTCAGTGACCGGAATGGCAATGGAAACTTATATGTGTGTGTACAGGTGTGAATAGCTAACGAGTGAAGTGCCACGTTGCCTTGTAGGGAGTAAATTTTTGAATTTTGAGCACCTATTTGCTCGTGTTTCGCTGTGTTTTGTGTGTGCTGTGATGTTAAGCACAGGAACACTAGAAATCAAAAATCGAGCTGAAATTTAAAGTTTTCCAGATAGAATTTTGAATATGCAAACAATTCCAAAAAGTGCTAACAAAATGCAAAATGGAATTTCACAAACTGTCAGTATTTTTTGTGTTTTAAATAATTGAAAATTGTCTGAAATAATCAAATACAATCTTAAAATGTTTCATAATCTTTCATCCGAATTCATAAAAATTCAATGAAATTTAAAGATTTATTCAAATAATTATCGACTAGTTTAAATTTTAACGAAAATTCGAGCAATTGGTGTGTGTTGGAGATGCGATGTTTCTGGCTTGCTGGTTATCTACAATTAATTTTCTTTCAGTTTCAAAATACTTTCAGTCAGCAGAATACCAGATTTTCCATTTAACATACTATCCACCAAAATCTTGGCTTTTTGATCAGTTTGATTAGTTGCGTTGGCACCGAGCTGAAAATTAAAAAACTATGAATTATTAGAATTTTTTAAAAATTACTTGTTCATTCCATTTGCCATACGGAGGTCCTGTGAAGTCCATTTTGAGAAATAAATTTTGTTTTCGATTTGAATTTCATTTCGAAACCTCACGTCAAGTAATTATTTGGTAATTAAAATTAGCATTTATTGTATTGCAGCTTTCCAACGCTCATTTGTTTTTTTTTTTTCATATTTCGAGTTACAATCTCATCCCTGCAAAGTTTCCAGATCGAAATAAAATAAAATGAAGCCAAACTAAAAATGTTTGCACTGGTTTCTAGGTTATGAAATTTTGTGCGCTAGAACACAAAAGAAACCTTTCAATATAGACAAACTTTAACTGTTTCAAATAATTTCTCCTATTTCAAATATGTTTTCACATCATAATGTGTCTTTGCTGACGTCGTGAGTACGGATTCGGTGCAAAAATACTACGTGCATTTTGGAATGTACAGTGACGCAATCGGTTAAGGAGGTGCTATTATTAGAGAAGATTATTAGAGAAGTGTAGGCTCTCCCCGTGCAGTTTTAGAGAAAGTAATCACCTACTAAAAAACTAGAGATTTCACAGGAATCGACTAATGCAAAATGATCATTTCCTATACAAAAATAGTCATTATAGTTTAATTTTTGAACATTTGGAAAACGTTTTGGGAAGTTGCATTATGCATTCAGGTATGTTCAGTTGACATCGACCAAGGTCCGCTATTTAGCAATCGTATCACTTTTTGTCGTAGTTGTATTTTATGGAAAGTCATAAGAGTTGAAAATATTTTATTTACAAAAAGGTAACTTTTAAACGGAAGTTTTCAAACATTTTTGCAATTTCACCAACTTCCGTGAATCCAAGCTTTTCATTATTAAGCAAATTCAAGTATAATAACAACTATAAATAAGACCACCAAATTTTGATATCCGGATTAAAATGTTATTTTTGAATAGAGAAGTTTGATGCAGATACCAACAAGATTAAAACTTCAAACATTAAGCAAGAAGCCCCCAAATGCGTATGGTTTCAAAGAAAAAGGTGCAAAATTGGGAAGATAATCTCGTTTAAGAAAAGTTTGGAAATCTATTAAGACCAACCCCCAGAAGTAGTAGAATTTCAATTTACTATTTATTGTTTTCGAAAAATTACTTATTCTGATGAAAAATGCGGCTTCTATATTTTTCCATGGTTTTGCTCTGGGTTCTTGGAGCATCCGAATGTCAAGTGATACCATCGTCAAGGCGGACGGTAATTATTTTTTAATTTTAAAATCATGTTGAACATTTGAAATACATAAAAATTTATATCTTTAGCTTCGAGTTGGAATTGCAGCCGCACAAGACACTCAATCTGGATCTATAGGATGGGCATCTTGTGGTGGAACTCTTCCAATTGCAGTACAATACTTGAAATCCAAAGGATTTTTGACAGATTTTGATGTTGAGTACGTCTTATCTCAATAAATTCAAAAGTTAATGAATTATTTCAGATATTACATGGAATATACCGAATGCGATAGAGCAAGCGTCGCGAAAGCTGGAATGAAGTTTATGAAGGAAATGAATGTAGATGTTGTAGTGGGACCATCATGTGGCGATGCTCTGGCAATCATGGGAACTTTATCGGCTATTTACAAGAAGCTGGTTCTTGGATGGGGATTTGTCAGTGATACCCAGTTGGCTGATACCAATAGATTTCCATATGTTGCATCGGTACAGCCAACTGCGCAAACGTAAGTTTTATGGGGGTTATTTTGAACAATTAGCTAACAAAGTTGATTCGGTTGTGCAAATATAATATGACCTTCTTTTTATAACTTTTTCGCGAATTTTTACACCATCCTGTGAATTGTTTGTATATATGTATAATGAACTTACAATTAGTAATACTCGAGAAACATCGTGGCAACTTCCTAATTGCAATTTGGAAAACTTATTTAAGAGTTTCTGAAGTGTTTCCAAATATGCCAGGAAATTGTTGCCAAAATACTGGCTACAAAGGTACAATGCCATTTTCTGACGATGCAATCAAAACAAATATACAAATATACAAAACGAATAAAATATGACATTTCATAATTTTTAAGCCTTGGCCTTGCCACATCAAGAATCTTGGAAATGTTCCAATTTGATCGAGTGGCACTTTTATACTATAAGGACGACCAAGACTACTGTAAATCAGTAATGGATGATGTTGAGGCAACCTTAAGCGACCCTGATCTATATCCAGTGCGGATTGTCTGGAAAGGGGAACTACAATCAGATAATGAGGCATTAACAAGATCGACATTGCAAGCTGTAAAGAGTCGAGCTCGTATTGTTCTTTTATGCGCAATTAGTGGTCCTGAAAAACGGAATTATTTGATAAGTATTGCTCAACAGAATATGACTACAAATGAATACGTTCACATACTTTTGACAATGAGGAGTATTGGATATGGTGTACAAACAAGTTTGGGAAAGAAGACATGTGAGAATTTAGAGTTTGAAAATGAGTACTTTAAAAATAAAAAGGTTACCAGAACATTTTTCAGTTGCAAATGGACTAACTCCACTTTGGGAGTCATTCACAGTAGCACCTGATGGAAACGAAACAAACGCCAGGAGAGCGGCAGAGAAAATGCTTGTGGTTAGATTTTGCTTTCTAATTTTCAAATCATAATTTCATTTCAGATTGATGTCAACAGTGACGTTCAGGACGCTGAATTCCTTCAATACCTCACCAAAAATATTGCGGATGCTGTTAGAAATCCTCCAATGAAGTGTAATACTTCAGAATGTATAAATGCCTCTTCTACGGTATTTTTACTATTTTATTTTTTAGTTGTGACTAGACTAAATGACCAAAAATTGATATTTTGTATCATAAGACCAACAGAAAAACAAATATGCAAATGAAAAGGCTTCCTCAAATCGTACTTTGTGCCTTGAAAAAGAAAATACAAAAATACACAATTTGATGAATTTTCAGTCAATGGGATCCTACGCTCGACATCTTTTTGATGTGTTTTACTTATACGGGATGGCAGTTAGCAAGCTCAATTCAACAGATCCAACGGTATACGGGAACTTGAACCTCCTTATGCCGCAAATGGTTACTAGCTTTGATGGTATGTCTTTCTCAAATGTTTACATTTACAGTTTTACAATTTATGTTTGTAGTTTTGCGGCAGACAGGCATGTTTGTCCCTATGTGTAATTCTTACTATTTTTTAATAATTACTATTCAACCCCTTTTATTCAGGAATGACTGGAAGAGTTCAAATTGGTCAAAATCTCTACCGCGTCCCAACCTATCAACTATACGGTTTAGATGAAAAATACGAGCAAGTGGCACTAGTTAACATGACATTTTACAACTCGTCTTCGGTAATTGTAATGTCCAATTATATGTGTTCCTGTCTCATCTCTTAAATATCAGAATTTTTCAGCAATTGTCACGGGGATACTCAGATGAAGGACGAAGTGTCTGGCATTTCTGGGATGGAACCCGTCCTTTGGATACTCCAATTTGTGGTTTTTCTGGAAGATATTGTCCAGTTCAATTTTGGGATCAATACGGCGTCCTGATATTTGTAGCCAGTATTGTATTGATTTTCCTAATATGTATTATGCTCATGTGCTTTGGCTTTATGATCAGAGGTCGGAGAGCTGAACAAGAAAGATTGAATTCTGAATGGCAAATTCCATCGATTCAACTTATAATGCCACAAAAAGAAAAACGAAAGCCAAATAGTCGAAGATCACTACAATCCGGGCCATCAACTATAACCGGAGAAAGTAAAATGACGATTGATGGTGGATTTCATGAAAATTATACAGTTCAAATGTTTGAGAAAGACTTGGTTCTAACCACCAAACATCATAGCATGCAAATGAATAAAGAAGAGAAGGAGAAATTTGTTAAGCTTCGAAAATTGGAACATGATAACTTGAATAAATTCATTGGATTATCTATCGATGGACCTCAGTTTGTGGCTGTCTGGAAGATGTGCTCAAGAGGATCACTTCAGGATATCATTGCGAGAGGCAATTTTTCAATGGATGGATTCTTTATGTTTTGTATCATTACGGACATTGCAGAGGTACTTTAGTTGAATCATATTTTTCAAAAATATTATCAATCAATTGGTTATTTCAGGGTATGAACTTTCTTCATAAAAGTTTTCTGCATCTTCATGGAAATCTACGTTCAGCTACTTGCCTTGTCAATGATAGTTGGCAAGTTAAACTAACAGATTTTGGATTGGGAGCCCTTCTTGAAGAACATACTCCATCCAAAAAACGATTACTATGGGCAGCTCCAGAAGTTCTTAGAGGATCATTGACTATTCATCAGATGGATCCTTCAGCCGATGTATACTCTTTTGCGATCATTGCTTCTGAAATTCTCACCAAACGAGAAGCATGGGATATTTCAAATAGGAAAGAAGGTGCAGATGGTGAGCAGAAATAGTTTATGATTTTCAGTTTTAGAGTATAAGTTTAAATATTTAGAATTCCAATTAGAAACGTGAACTAAATCAGTCCTTGTCTTATTGTCCTTGAGCCTTCTCGAGTTCAGCTTTAACATTAGCTGGGAGGGTGGTAAGATAAGCTTGGATCTTATCTCCCTTGGCCTTGATAGAAAGAGATGCATCATTGGAAATGGCGGTTAGCTCGGCGTCAGCCTGAATTAGAAGAATATGAAACTTTTGAGCTATGCAAGAAGTCATTTTTCAAGGAAAACGTGGCTTTAAAATAACCAACTAACTTTCTTTGCTTCTGGTGAGAAACTGGAGATGGCAGTTTGATGAGCAGCTTCAGACTTTCCTTGTTGTCCTTTGATAAACTCTTGGAAGTCTTTCCAATCAGCTGCAACTTTTCCTCCTTGCTGATCCACCCATTCCTGAATCTTTGCTCCCATAGCGGTCTCCGTCAAGTGGCCATTACTTTGAATCATTTGTTGGAAGCTTTTTAGTTGATCAGGAGTAGCATTTCGAAGGAATGGTGGTGGGGTGTCTTGTCCATAGACAGACACCATTGCAACGGAGAAAAGAGCAAGAATTGCAAGACGGCACATTTTAGAATTGGAAAGTATTGAGAAACTGTTGATATTCCGAACAAAAATTGTCTTATATACCATTTCTCAACTTCTATGTGTCTCTTCGCCTCCCCGTATCTTTTGTTTGATACACAGTTCATAGATAATAAATCAAAGAGAGACGCAGAATGTTCGATTCGCTAAAGTTGATCAGTGCATGAGGAAGTCGCTGAATTTGAGAAGAAGTGACGAATTATTTTGAACACGTCATTTGAATTACTAGCTTGTTTTGATGAAATGACTAACTTACTAAGTCAAAACTATAGATTTGAGTTCACAAATTGAAAAAAGAAGATATCGTAATTTGACCAACTTCAGAAATACTGTACATGGTGAAAAAAGGAGGAAATCGTACTATCCGACCGGAGTTAATACTTGATGCGGAAGTTAGTCCAAGATTGACGACATTGGTCAAGGATTGCTGGTCGGAGCAGCCGGAGGATAGGCCAAAAGCTGAGCAAATTTGCAAGTTGCTCTCTGAAATGACACCGAGGTAGGAAAATTATTTTGTGGGATTTTTTGTTAAACATTTTGAAATTTGATAGCTATAATTTTGAACAAGTAGTAGTAACGGATAAAATTGCTGCTTTAAAGACCCAAAATGTATCCAAAATCTAATTTCATAATTAAGCTTCTCAAAAAAAAATTTTAAAAATGTAATGGTGGTTTAAAATTTTTAATGAAAAGCAGTTAAACTTAGATGTCAATTGTTACAAATTTTATAAAAAATTTAGGTACAATTTCAGTCCGTAAAATTTTATAAAAAATGAATAGTTATTAAATTTTTAAATTTAGTGCGATTTAAAACAAACAGAACAAAAACTTTTTAACTTTTATTTTTTCCTAATTTTTTAATTTAAAAAAGTAATAAAACATTCTTATTTCCAGAGGAAACACAAACCTAATGGATCATGTATTCAACATGCTAGAAGAATACACATCTACACTCGAAGTTGACATAGAAGAACGTACAAAAGAATTAACATTGGAAAAAAAGAAAGCAGATATTTTATTGAGTAGAATGCTTCCAAAACAAGTTGCAGAACGCCTGAAAGCAGGGCAAACTGTGGAACCAGAAGGGTTTGATACAGTTACAGTACTCTTTTCTGATGTCGTTAAATTCACGCAACTCGCTGCAAAGTGTAGTCCATTTCAAGTCGTGAATCTGTTAAATGACTTGTACAGCAATTTTGATACCATAATTGAAGAGCACGGAGTTTATAAAGTGGAATCAATTGGAGATGGATATCTTTGTGTTTCTGGGTTACCGACAAAAAATGGATATGCCCATATTAAGTGAGAGTTGGAAAAAATTAATTGTAACATTGGAAACTATTGTTTCTTCAGGCAAATAGTTGATATGTCACTCAAGTTTATGGATTACTGTAAGAGCTTCAAGGTTCCTCACCTACCAAGAGAAAAAGTTGAACTAAGAATTGGAATTAATAGTGGTGAGTTTGGCGTATGTATTTAAAAATTTAAACGAATTTTACTTTTTCAGGGCCTTGTGTTGCCGGTGTCGTTGGTCTATCCATGCCCCGTTATTGCCTATTTGGGGATACAGTGAACACTGCGTCGAGAATGGAAAGTAATGGAAAACCATCAATGATTCATATGTCAGAAGCTGCACATTCTCTGCTCACAGATCATTATCCTCATCAATATGAAACAAGTTCAAGAGGAGAAGTGATTATAAAAGGAAAAGGTGTAATGGAAACATTTTGGGTTCTCGGAAAAACTGACAGTGACACAAAATCATTGAGCACTCGAACAACGCCACCTATCACTGATGAGAATTGGCCTCCACAAATGAAAGAAGATTTAAAGAAGCGAGCAGTGACACCTTATCCAGAAAGGCAGAGGAGTGGAAAATCAAAAATGGATACGTTAAAAGTTGTTTAAATATATACGAATATTAAGATTTAATGAATGTTAAAAACAATAGTTAAATTGAATAAATGAACGTTCTTTTTCTTTGTTAGCTGTCTTTGATTGCAAATGGTGGGAGTTGGAAATACTTAACTCGAACAATAGTCTGCCAGAATTTCTTGGATCACACCTTTCTCTATGGCTGGAAAATCGGAAAAAAACCCTCTTAAAAGTGAGAATTTAACAAAGAGAAACATAACAAGAATATGGAAAAAGTTTGAAAAAAATCATTTATCGGAATAATATTTATATTCAATTAAAATCCTGATACTTTATTCCAAATTTCATAAACAAAAATTTGAAACTAGGACTTTTCATACTTGACACGTTCAACAGCCACCCAGAACTTCTTATTGTCCTCCGAACGAAAACCGATCGGTCCCAACTCGCAGTCTCCACACATCAACACCTTCTTCTTGTCGACTGTCTGCCATCCGACTGTATCGAAGATCATATCATTCTCAGTATACCACCACCAACTGATTTTCTCTTGAGCCAGAGGTCCTTTCGCTTGATGTGTCATCACACGAAGCTGATATGGCTGATTCTCGACGGTCATCACAACGTCCTCCGGGAAGATGACCGACTTGCAGCGACGGCAGACCACTTTGTGCAGATTACGGTCGTCCTCATTGATCAAATCGTCTTTGTTAACCTTTTCACATTTTCCATTTACCGGTGTGTTTGCTGGTTGCGGTCGGATCGCGAATAGTTGAAGTTTCAGTGGTACTTGCATCTGAAAAAGATTGATTCAGAATTCGAGATCTTAACGAAGACACTAAAGTGCCTTCAACGAAGACATTAAAGTGCCTACCTGAGTGCCTCATGCCTGACAAGTTTGATAGGCGACCTACGCCTATTGTTATTCAGGTAGGCAACTTTAAGCCTACGTGGATGGCTTAGATTTCAGCAAATTAAAACTCACCGCTTGTGAAATTGACCATGAAAATTGAAATGAAGAGAAAATTGAAAGTGATGGGGAAGGAGAACGTGTAAAATTGAAAACAAAAAAACAATTCAAAACATTTTTACACGCTATTATATTTTTTACTTTTTAAATATTCTCCGTTGAAACTCGTAATCTTCCTTGTCATCAATGGCACCGTATAAACGGAAACTCATTGGAATCACCGAAATTTTTTACTTTTCAGGAAAAACTTAAAATTGGGACGTTTTTTCCAACACATATTTTTTAATAAAAAATACCACTTTTCTGTCAAATTTATGTTATATTTACATAAGTCAGAACTTGACACTTCAGTTTAAAAGCGGATGATGTATTTCTGCGTGGAACTCGTCACGATCTCAGCCACAGTAGTAGCTCGGGAGGCATATGGAAGCAGATCCCCTGCTAGAGCATGAGAGGTCAAATCTGAAATTTTTCAGATAAAAACTCCATTCCGCCAAGTGTTATTCCTGTTCTATTTCTAAAATTTCTCGAAAAGAGCAGCCATACGTCAATGGGGGTAAAGCTTAAAAGAAGCCAATCATCTACTGCCCACTACTTCCATGAATTATGATACTCTTTTCTAAATATTATTTTTCAATGCGCCAATTAAATTATTACATTTTTATTTCTACCATTCTAACGTACAATTTGACCCATGGTCAAGGCCCAAGGCCTGTAATTCGGGTTGGAATAACTGCAGCTTTGAAAACTGAAAATGGATCAATTGGATGGGCATATACTGGTGGAGCTGTTCCATTGGCATTGCAATATTTGAAATCGCATGGTTATATGTTGAATTTTGATTTCGAGTGAGCTTTAAATAGTTTTTTAAAAAATTCAGGAATTTATCTCATTTTTTTCTTTAAAAAAAATTAAATTTCAAAATTTTCTTCACTGAAATCACTGTTTTATTACTAGTCCCGTTTGCAACTTTATATTTCCAGATTCCACGTTGAGTACACAGAATGTGACTTGGCAAATACTGTCAGGGCGGGACTGAACTTTATGAAAACCAATAACTACGATGTGATCATCGGACCGCCTTGTGCTCCGGCACTAAAAATGATGGGAACTCTGTCGACAATATACAAGAAACCAGTACTCGGTTGGGGATTTGTCAGTGAATCGGAGATTTCTGATATGAACAGATTTCCATTTGTTGCGTCGGTCTTGCCAAGCACCAAAACGTTAGTTCAGTTTCATCGTGGCTTTTTGGACAACTAATTTGAGCAGTTCGTAGTGCCAATTTGCAGACTCGGAGTAGTTACATCAAAACTTCTAGAGATTTATGGCTGGGATCGTGTAGCTTTGTTGTATTTTAAGAATGAGTTGGACTACTGTAGTTCGGTCGTAAATGATGTGGAGAAGTCCTTGTATAATGAGAGCAAGTCTGTTCAAATTGTAATGAAGGCAGAAATCGATGGTTCCAACAGTGAAAGCACAAGTGCAACGCTTCAAGTAGTCAAGACTAGAGCTAGAGGTAAATGGGTTTAATTCAATTTTGGGAGTATTGACCCTGACTAATCTCATTTCACCCCGTGCATATTTCTAATAAATTTGCATATTATCGGAACTTGTCAGAGAAAGAGAGAGCCAATTTTTTGAGCAGCTTCCGCAATTGAATTCTTTAAACTCATTTGCTTTGAATATTTTGTTTTTTACCTTAACCATTTCCAGTAATCCTTTTCTGCGCCCATGCTGGAGGTGAAAAGCGATTTTATCTGATTCAAGCTGGTTTACTCGGAATGAATTCTAGTGAGTATGTACATGTTATGCTTTCAATGAGAAGCGTCGGTTTTGGAGTTCAAACTTCTGTTGGGAAAAAGCCATGTAAGGTCTACTTGTGATTATTTTTATCAAATATTCCTATATTCTACAGTAACCCTCTCTGGCCTACCTCCAATATGGGAATCATTCACTGTGAATCCTGATGGTATGGAAGATTTGGCAAAGAGTGTAGCTGCCAAAATGATTGTGGTGATTTACTGTTCAGTAGGTCTCTCTAAATATATTTTTTAGATAGATACAAGCAGTGAAGTTCGAGACAAAACATTTCTGCAATATATGACTAAAAATATAGTATATGCTATTCGAGAGCCCCCATTGAGTTGTAAAGTCCCAGAATGTTTAATAACTAATGCTACGGTTAGTGAATTGATATAGAAATTTGAAAATATGTTTTGTTTGTAGGGCATGGGAGCCTATGCCAGACATTTGTTTGATGTATTTTACATGTATGGAATGGCAGTGTCAAGTTTGAATTCAACTGATCCGAATGTCTACGGAAATTTGTCACTGCTAATTCCTAAGTTTACCACTGCTTTTGAAGGTAAACTATGGTATAGAGAATCTCTTTAAACTTAAAATATAAACTTCAGGAATGACCGGCGAAGTTAAATTAAACGAAGATTTGGCAAGAAAACCATTGTACCAAGTATATGGGCTGAATAGTGAATACGATCAAATATCACTGATTGATATCAGTTTGATAAATGATACTGTGGTAAGATATACATTTAGTACCTGTACTTCTGGAATTCTCCTATTACAATATTTCAGAACGTTGTCTTCAACTATGCAGACGGGAATACAGAAGTTTGGCACTTTTGGGGTGGGACCCGTCCACCAGACACACCAGTTTGTGGATTTCTTGGAAAATCCTGCCCATTGCCAATTTTCGAGCAATATAGAGCCCTGGTTATTGTCGCGATTGCAGTTACCATTCTAATTTTATTGGCAATTATCATATGCATGTCATCGAAAATACGAAATCGACGTGTTGAACAAAGCCGTCTTCATTCGGAATGGCAAATCCACGCTATAAAGCTTCGACTTCCAATGCATCGAAGAGCATCCAAAAGCTCTCAAGAATCGGAAACTGAATCGGCTTCAGAAACAGAGAATTTTACATCAAAAAGTGGAGATACTATGACTAGTGAATTCAAAGAAACCTACACAATTCAATATTTGGAGAACGATTTGGTGTTGACAACTGCTCATCAAGTACAAGAACTCTCTCAGGCTGAAATGATGAAGTTTGTGAAATTAAGGAAACTAGATCACGAAAACTTGAATAAATTTATCGGATTATCAATTGATGGCTCTCGATTCGTGAGTGTTTGGAAAATGTGCTCGAGAGGTTCACTTCAAGATATTATTTCGAAGGGAAGCTTTTCTATGGATTATTTTTTCATGTTTTGCATGATCAGAGATATTGCAGAGGTTCATTTAGTTTGATTATCAGTTTGGAATTTTTTTTTAATGTTCAGGGACTCCACTATATTCATAAAAGTTTTCTCCGTCATCATGGAAACCTGCGCTCAGCCACGTGTCTTGTAAATGACAGTTGGCAAGTAAAGCTAGCAGATTTTGGCCTACAATTTCTGCAAGATGAGGAGGAAAAACCTTTTAAGAAAAATATGCTCTGGGCTGCTCCAGAAGTGATAAGAGGAAGTTTAAGCATAGAACAAATGGATTCTTCTGCTGATATTTATTCATTTGCAATTGTTGCGTCGGAGATTTTAACCAAAAGGGAAGCATGGGATTTGTCTAGAAGGAAGGAGGGTTATGAAGGTTTTGAAAAGTAGAATGGTTCAATTTTCTGATATATGTAAATTTGCAGAAATTAAATATGCTGTCAAAAAAGGAGGCCAGTTCGTTCTTCGTCCGGATCTTCATATTGATATCGAAGTCAATCAAACTTTATTAGCCCTGGTAAAAGATTGTTGGTGTGAGAATCCAGAAGAAAGACCATCAGCTGAAAATGTCTGTAAAGTGTTATTTGATATGACCCCAAATACAGAAGATAATCTGATGGATCACGTATTTTCAATGTTAGAGGAATATACTTCTAGTTTAGAAGTTGAAGTTGGAGAACGAACGAAAGAATTGACTTTGGAAAAGAAAAAGTCTGATATTCTTTTAGGGAGGATGTTGCCAAAGTGAGGGGAAATGGTTTTTCTAATAAAATTAATTTTCTTTTAATTTCAGACAAGTTGCAGAGCGCCTGAAAGCAGGGCAGGCTGTAGAACCTGAAAGTTTTGATCTAGTAACAGTATTCTTCTCGGATCTTGTAAAGTTCACCGATCTTGCTTCCAAGTGTTCCCCATTTCAAGTTGTCAATCTACTTAACGATGTTTTCAGTAACTTTGATTCTATAATCGAGAAACATGATGTTTACAAAGTATGTTGAATGTAGTCATGAGTTTTCTCTACAATGATCTCTGTTTTTGTGTTTAGGTTGAATCCATTGGAGATGGATTTCTTTGTGTATCCGGTTTACCAAATCGGAATGGAATGGAACATATAAGGTAATTTTCGGCAAAAAAAATAAAAAAGAATGGGCCGAACCGGGGATTGAACCCGGGACCTCTCGCACCCAAAGCGAGAATCATACCACTAGACCATTCGGCCACGATTTCACCTCGATCCACAATGCGTTCAGGTGTATTGCAACTTCCTTATTTGTCGACAAAGCTTCACACTTCTCTGCGGAGAAGCTTTCCGCTTTTCGGATGCTGCGAAACTGTTCTCCGCGCGGCGAATTTTCTTTTGAAATGTCGGCTTTCACCAAGTTTTCGTGGCCGAATGGTCTAGTGGTATGATTCTCGCTTTGGGTGCGAGAGGTCCCTGGTTCAATCCCCGGTTCGGCCCATTCATTTTGAAAAATCTGAAACTGTATACCTATGTTTTTCCAGGCAAATAGTGGGAATGTCATTATGTTTCATGGAGTTTTGTCGAAATTTTAGAATCCCTCACTTGCCACGGGAACGAGTAGAATTAAGAGTTGGCATCAATAGTGGTACACTGTCATTTATAATTTTAATGCCATAATCTTTTTATGGTTTTCAGGTCCTTGTGTAGCTGGAGTCGTAGGTCTATCCATGCCACGTTATTGCCTATTTGGGGATACTGTAAATACTGCGTCGAGAATGGAAAGTAATGGAAAACCATCAATGATTCATATGTCAGAAGCTGCACACAGTCTACTTGTAAACAATTATCCTTATCAATTTGAAACGAATTCCCGAGGAGAAGTGATAATTAAAGGAAAAGGGGTTATGGAAACTTATTGGCTTTTGGGAAAAATGAGTTTGAGCAACCAGTCAACTCCGCCCATTACAAAAGTAAATCACAAGCCGAGGAAGATTGCAAGCTTTACAGATTCTGAGCTAACCAATTATTCTTTTCGATCGGTGAGCCCGTATGTGGAAAATTTGAGTGATAACGACGATGAGGAGATTCGACGTGTTCTACGAAGAGAAATGATGAGAGTGGAAGTATAAAGAAGACAATCTAAATTGAAAAAAAACCCTCAAATTTATTTTCATGGAATCTGAAATTTCTTATTTATTATAAATTTTTATTTTCAGCTCATGTAAAATAAACTAAACGCTTGAAAGGAGAAGTATTAAAATTAAATTAAATTAAATTAAACAATACATGAAAACATAATCCCCGTGCAGCGACCTTGCAAAAAGCGCGCGCACAACTTGCAACCGGAGTCCCGCCCCCTTGGTTGATTTTTCGTCTCTCGTTGCGCCGTTGGTTTTCAACCTTGTCGCATCGATTTTCAAAAAATGTTCGTGTTTTTGTCATTTTAAATATTTTTAAAATGTTTCTGGTTTGTTTTCACCATCGTATGGTACTTTCTGTTTGTTTTTAATGGTTTTTCGATTAACTTCAAGTTTTTTATGAATAACTTTTCCAGATGGCATCTGCTGCGAAGGGTAAGATTTTGGCTGTCATCGGAGACGAAGATACCGTTGTTGGATTTCTTCTCGGAGGTGTTGGAGAGCTTAACAAGGTAATTTTTATTTATTAGCTGGAAAATAATCTATAAACCGATAAAATTTCAGGCTCGCAAGCCAAACTATTTGATCGTCGATAAGCAGACCACTGTCCAAGAAATCGAAGAAGCTTTCAATGGATTCTGTGCTCGTGATGATATTGCTATCATTCTTATCAATCAGCACATCGCCGAAATGATTCGTTACGCCGTAAGTTATTAGTAAATTTCTGAAATTTTTTAAAACATTTTATTGAAGGTCGACAATCACACACAATCTATCCCAGCTGTTCTTGAAATCCCATCGAAGGAAGCTCCATACGATCCATCGAAGGTGAGCTAAATTTCCCTCCAGATAAAGTGTAGTAACTGTTTTCCAGGACTCCATCCTCAACAGAGCCCGTGGATTGTTCAACCCAGAGGATTTCCGATAAATTATAAAACTTCACATCACGCTTCTCTTCGACATTCCCAAATCTATTGCCCCCTGTTCTGCTCTGTGATCAGATTTTTTTTACAAACTCCCTTACATTTTTACCGTTTTCGAATGTACATGATTTAAATTGCGAACTGAAATTTCTAAATAGATGATCAAAGATTTCACTAATGAACCGTTTTCTAGCACAAAATTTTCGTTTCCGCGTAGTTTCCCAGAATATTTAAATAAATCGATTAATATCGTGAACTCTGCGTCTCCAACGGCCGTTATCTCCATGAGCGTTCCACGTTTTTTTGATTTGTGAATACAATCTGAAATCGTGATTACTTTATTCTTCTGACCATTTACATTCAGAATACTCGGAGAATCATGCTCCGTCGGCTGGTGACGTCATCGCTTTCAGCATCTAGAAGCATGTCTGCTTCTGTTCAATCACGCGTTGGAATTCCATTTGTAATCGATAATGAAGGAAAAGGAGAACGTACATATGATATTTACTCGAGACTTCTTCGCGATCGAATCGTTTGTCTTATGACACCGGTACTTTCTATTATCCTATTTCGGCATTAACTTAGGTTTTCAGGTAGATGATTTCATTGCTTCTGCACTTATCGCACAACTCTTGTTTCTTCAAAGCGAAAGTGGCAAAAAACCAATTCACATGTATATTAACAGTCCAGGTAAAATTGCTTGTCTCTATAGAGATATATTAAAAAACAAAAGAATGGGCCGAACCGGGGATTGAACCCGGGACCTCTCGCACCCAAAGCGAGAATCATACCACTAGACCATTCGGCCACGAAAACTTGATGAAAGCCGACATTTCAAAAGAAAATTCGCCGCGCGGAGAACAGTTTCGCAGCATCCGAAAAGCGGAAAGCTTCTCCGCAGAGAAGTGTGAAGCTTTGTCGACAAATAAGGAAGTTGCAATACACCTGGACGCATTGTGGATCGAAATGAAATCGTGGCCGAATGGTCTAGTGGTATGATTCTCGCTTTGGGTGCGAGAGGTCCCGGGTTCAATCCCCGGCTCGGCCCATTCTTTTTTATTTTTTGCCCAGTTACTTTAATTTTGATTAATTTTATTCAGGCGGCAGTGTAACAGCAGGACTTGCTATTTATGACACAATACAAATGATAAGTGCACCAGTGTCCACATGGGTGATCGGACAAGCATCATCAATGGGATCACTGCTGCTTTGTGCCGGTGAAAAAGGAATGCGAAGTGCTCTCCCGAACTCCAGAATCATGGTTCACCAGCCGAGTGGTGGTGCACAGGTAAATTGATAAACACATGAACAAATTATTACACAAGAGGGATCGTATTTATTAGGTATGACGAAGATAGAAATTTTCCGCGATTTCGCGTTCCAGATCGAATAGAATATTGCTCACTTCCGAATCGAGACAGTTGTGCTGATGAGATTGTTGACGCAATGTTTCTTCGCATTGTGCTTCAGCTCTGAAAAATTCCATTTTACATTTAATCAAATGATTACGATCACTTACTGCTTGATGTTATGCGTCAAAAAGTGAAAATCGTGGAGAATCAGAAATTCTTTGAGATCAGCCGTCAGTTTTAATAGCTCATCTGAAGCACGAACCTGAAAAATTGTATTTTATTAATACAAAATGAAAAAAACAAATACCATGAGTTGCGCACGAACTGCCATCTCATTTTTTGTTGTATAGAATTCGGTCATTTTTCCCGTTTGATTTTTGTAGGCGTTGTCATCTGGGTTGACCTTGGCAGCTTGAATAATGTGAAAAAAGTTGTCGTTTAATGATTTGATATTATCTCGAAGCCTTCTTTTGAATTCCTAGAAAAATCGGAAAATTAAACACTCTTTTCTGATCATAAAATTAATAACTTACGTCAATAATTAGCTTCTTTGTAGCCATAGTACGGCTACTACTCTTTTTAGATGCACCACCAGCTACTCCAGACATTTTAAATAAGTTAAATAGTTGTAAAACAAAAAATAAACAGATTCAATTTAATTCTATTCTCGGCAGTCCGCAATGTGACGTGACGGTGTACCAGGTACACCACCACGCGCAATTGCACACATTTCTTCATTTTTTGGCGCAAATTCAAATTTTTTTTTTCTTGCAGGGAACCTGCTCGGACATAGTCATTCGTGCCGAAGAAATTACTCGTCTGAAGAGAAGACTCAACGAAATTTATGTTCACCACACGGGAATGAGTTATGATGTGAGTGCGAGTTCACTTTTAATTGGAAAAATGAATATTTATTTCAGGAAATTGAGAAAACCCTTGACCGTGATCGTTTCATGAGCGCCCACGAAGCTCTCAAGTTCGGATTGGTCGACCAAATCGAGACTCACAACGGATCAATGCCATCAGATTAAAATATGTGTATTTTTAGTGCATAATTGAAGTTTAGTAGACGATTTCTTCTTATTCTCTTTTTTGTATTTGAATTTCCATTGAAAGATCATAAATTTCTTAACAACAAAAAATCGGTGTTCCACTTTGTAATACGTGATATTTTGCAACTTCAAGCCGTCGATCTCTCTGATCCCTCTCAAAAACTCTGTTACTCTCCTTGACCTGTGACGTCACATCGGCTCCCAGAGCACATCATGCTGCTCCCGCAGGAAGAAGGAATGTGACGTGGCTGACGTCACGTGTAATTTGTCATATTGCTAATTGGTAGGTGGCAACAAGAAGAAGTTTGAGCAGGAAGAAGAAGAAGAAGAAGAAGATGAACAATTTGGGCGGAGTTTAAATTTAATCTAGATTATTCGGGTACATACTTTTTTCTATCTTTTTTTCTTTGCACAGTCTATTGTTCTTGACTACATTCTCTTATTTGTGATAACTTAAGCAATACAATTGATAGATTATATCAAATGATAAGTAAGTTAATCTCTCTCCCGCCTTCCCATAAAATGACGATAATTTCACACGAAACAATCTCATGGTAATCCCTAGTTGTTTTTCCAAAAATTTCTCTGTTTTAATCTAACGAGCGATGGCTTCAATTTTTGGCCGATGTCGTAGTGTGTTCTTAAAGTGGGCGGAGCTTGTGGTGAGCTAGAACTATGAGCTGGAAATCATAATGAAAGTGATAATGAGGTCTTCACTGGTTTCGAGATTAATTATCTTTTTTGAAGATATGCTTCAGGTAAGGTTTTGAAATTATTCTTTTCGATTTTCGCTTACAAGCATGCCATTTTGTTAACAAAATATACCTTTAAATTTAGATCTTAAAATTTGGTCTTTAATGAAATACATATTGAAATACATATTACATAATTGTCAAAAGATGATAATTATTGTCTTATTTTACGCATGGGTCTCGCCACGAAGACAACGCAATTAGTGTAATTTTAAAGGCCGCCATTACACCATGTTTTTCACAGCCAGTTACAGTAACTTGTTGTCAGCGTGGTGAGACCCATGACGCCTACGTAAAAAATAAAATAAATAGAAACAGTTAAAAATGATGTTACATCATCTACCGTAATCCCTTTATGATATCACTGCTGATCTTGTTTCCACCGTTCCGCACCGATGCGACTGTAATTCTTCCTCCTCACTAACCAGCTGAAATTCTTGCTCTTTTGCGACACTCTCTCATCAAATGACGTGAAAAAGAAGATCAGATGTAGCTCACGTGTCCCCCTGTCATTCAGTTCCACCCTCAACTCTTGGACTTTTTTTTCGAAGAAGAAGAAATTCACTTCTTCGGACTTTTCGTCGAAGGTGATGTTGATGCAAAGAAATTGCATATTAAACGAGTTACTACTTCACCTAAACGTTTTATTTTTCACGATGTACCTGATTTTGTATCGTGATTTCCGGAATAAGGGAAAGCTGTGCTAACTGTGTTTTTTTCTGAATTTTTAAGTTTATCAAAAGATCGTTTTTAAACTAGAAATTTGAGGTTCATCTTACTTACGGGGAAAATTATACATTCGCTATTATGTAATCTTTTTGCAAAAAAAAAACTCTGTGAGGCACATTTGTCGGAATGGGTCTCACCACGCGGAACGAGTTTCGTAAATATTTTCAGCACGCACCTTTGGGTTTTCTATAAGAAACGTAGAGTTTTTTCTTATTTCGTGATTGTTTTGTTTTCAGAAAAAAAAATAGTTTGAAAACTTGTGAAGCATGCCCTATTTTTTTATAAATATTTTTTTAGGACCAATAACGCTAATTAGATAATAATGAACCCCTGTTCATTCATGACGTCACTTATTCGAGAACGGCACTCGCGCCTACTCAAATTTGTTTTTGGTTGATGAGGTTTGAATTGGCGGGACAAAAATAAATTAATAGAAGGTGGTTGACGAAAAAAAGAAAGACAATTGTGGCTGAAAGCGGAACTTACTGAAAGAAAAATGCTCAGTTGAGCATGTTTGGAAGTGTACATACACATTTTAACACAGTAATCAAATAGTTTACAGCTAATTTTTTTTTAATTGCTCGGGCCGTTCTAAGATTGTTGCCTTGTTACAATACTTTGGCACTGTATTCTTTCAAATTTGGTAAGACCTGGAATGTGAAATGAAAACTCGAAAAGTTATCTTTCAAAACTGGACGTCCGGTTTGTCAGCTTTATTTTCAAAATACCTAGGTCTATGCATGAGGCGAGATCCATTCAAAAAAGAGATAAGAACAAACCAAAGTTGATCGGTCCCTCTGTTAGCTCCTCCACACGCCCACACAAAGATCTTGCTAATTTCGAATTCCTTGTGCTAATTGCTGCTCCAGGAGCACAGTGATCATGGCTCGTCGTCTCTTCGTACAACCTTGGATAATTGTTGTCCACTCTCCCCGACCACGCCCCCATTTTCTCTGCGAATTCGCGCGTACATTCTAATCCTATATTTCTCACCCCTATATCTATTTAATTACAACTTCAAGATTACCCGCAATTTTTTTTTCTTCCAATTTCCATTCCAATTGCTTTTCGTTCCAACCCTTTTGATCCGTAGCGAGGAGCAACAATTCGTTTTGCACAGGTGTTCAAACAGAAAATCCGAAATGAAAAATTGGAAAAAAAATTAAAAATGAAACATAAGTCTTGCCGGCATTCCTCTTGTCAAGAGAAGCAGATTCATAAAATCTTTGTGTTTTCATTTATTTTTTCTTGCCGAGAAAAAAGTTTTCTTTCGGAATTTTTTTTTGTGTTTTTATGAGCGATTCAAATGTCTAGACTAATCATATGTGGTCGTTAGTTGGAGCATTTTTTGAATTTTTGAAACAAATATTAATTTCTTCTGATTTAGGAAGTTTTGCTTTTTAAGCGAACTTCACTTCAGTTTTGTAGGTAGCTTTTGAAATAATATCGAAATCATATATGTTTGAATTTCCTCCAAAATGAAAACTGCAAGACCAATCAGCGATTCGCGCAGACACTATTCAACCAATCAGATGAAGCTATCGAAGTTTGCTGATTGGCTCGAAAATGAGTTTGGTTTCTCATTTTGAGTGAATTCAAACTTGGAGATTAGCCAAAAGTGAAATATCGCATATTTAAAAGTTGGATTTTTTATAGTTATTTTTTAATAGTTAATCCAAACAGGCTCAAGACTTTTCAATCTTTTGTGTCATGGTTTCGGTCGTTCAAATTTTCCCTTTAGAAGTATTAATTTTCAAAACATTTGATTCTTTTAAAATTCAAATTCAATGAAGTGTTATATAAATGTAATCTTTATGATCTTATACCTCATTCAATCCCAACCACCCTCTTACCAATTCATTTTCATTTTTAATATTTGCTCAATGCCACGTCATCATCGAAATGTGTGAAAGGGGATTGGTTTTGTTTATTTTTTAGTTCTGGAAGGGATCTACCAAGATGTATACTTTTAAGATGAGATAGAACTTTCTCGAATTTTTTTGTTGCAATTTTGATATTGCCCTTTTTATCCATATTCTTTCGTGGTTTTGAAGTGGATTAATTTTTCAATAACTCTTAAAATGTCTTCAAAAAAAGGGTATATGAAGCTATTATAGCCATTTTCAGTTCTAGAGTAGTACTTGTAGTTAGTAACATCTAGAATACCTGCGGTTCACGAAAAATTGATTTAGTTTATTTCAAAACTCGGTCTTCAAAAAAAAAATTTCCATTTCAATCTCCAAGTCACATTTGTTTCTTTTTCTCAGTCTTATCAACATGTCAACGTGCTCTGAATTGCAACAATTTTTTGAAAAGAGAATATGCACAAATTTACCCACATTTTTTGCGTCACCCAACCAAAAAGTGGGATGTCCTCTCGTCGAGTGTATGCCCACCCTCGATCGACACGTTGATTGAACTGTCCCTTGGGTGTCACTCGATAAAGCTCAACAACAGCCACTCATGCCACAATTTTGCGCACCCTCTTAATGCCTGTAGACGTTTTTTTTTTCAGCAAAAGCGCTCTATGGAACTTTTTTGTTGCCTGTTCTTCCTACGCAGACCGCACAAAAAATCGGTGGCCGAATTTTATTTTTTTAAATCTGCGATAAAATTGATCTGAAAATAACATTTTCTGTATATAAAATTTTCTCTATTGGCTTTTTTTTTTAATTTTGGTCCCAATTCAAATTAGAAAATTATCGTTCATTTTTCTATTTTGTAAATAGATCTATGACCGCGGCCTAGGTTCCCACATTTCTTCCATTTTAAAAATTAAATCAGAATGAAAAATCATGATTGCTATCATATATTTAGAAATCGGAATTTATAGATTTCACTTAAAATATTTAAAAAAATTTCGGACAAAGAATAATATCTCAAATTGCTGAAAATAATTTGATTAATTTTTTTCAACCTCCCTTTTAAAAAATTAATTTTTTTCTGACTGAAACACATCAAAATTGTCAAACACAAAAAAACCAATAATATATGCTACCCACAATTCACGAGTTGTAACCTCTCCAAACTAAAGGTCCCGACACGAAAAGACATTTATTGCATCTGTCTATTCCAATGACATTTGCAGTTTTAATGATTAATTTTAAAATTCGCCTGGAATATTTGCTTTTGTTTCCAAGTAAAAACTGGAAGCTTTAACAAAATTTTCATAGAATGCACGTCACTCTGGAAGCTAAAAAAAAGAAATTTCGATTTAGATAATTGATTTTCTTCTCGTCATACCTACCTCGAAATAACTTTCAAAATTGTGCTAGATTTTTTTTTTCGTCATGTATATAAATTTGGTCTTTGAAATTTATGATCTCAAGATTTCAATAAAAAAAATGTCTGCTATAAAAATTGTTTTTAAATTTTATTCATCAACCCTATCGTCTCTTGGTAATCCAGATCATCTTAGATCACCTTTGGTCTTCTAGTAAAATCTTTGATTATTGTAACTAATTTCAAAATTATCGTAATCTAAGATAAATCGTCACCGTTTCCAAAAATAAGCCTCCTATTTTTCAGACGAGCCGTTGTAAAACAAGGCGGCGTTGCAGTGGCGGTGGCGAAGCAGATGCGATCAGTCGACGGAATTCTGTTACGAATGCGGATATTACAAGGATTATGGTGAGTATTTATGAGATTAAATACTTAGGAGAAATTCTACAAAATAAAAAAAATATTTAAAAAATAACGAAAGAAAAAAGCAAACGAGAAAAAAGGGGAATCCCAAAAATGTCTGGCTTCAGATTTAGAGTTGATAGTGAGTACAGACCGTGCCAAATATTCTGAAAAAATTCAAATACAATTTCCCGCCGTTTTTTTTTACATTACCACTGCAAAATCGTTGTATTCTCGTATCCTACAACTTTTCAACTAATTATTTCTTTGCAAAACAAATCTCAAGTAGATTATTTGTAACCCTCAAGGACATTGTCATTGCCACGTCATCGTTTGCTGAACGAGTGGATAGGAAGCGTGGGAGCATAAGTGGTTCCAGTTTCTGAGAAATAACACAACTTTAGTCAATTGGCCATGTTTATTTATGTATTTTTTCGAATAATTTGTATATGTGGTGGGCGGGTGCAGTTCATATGTAATATTTCTGCAATTATTTGAACTCTGAAATGCTCTAATGCTTAAAATAAGAAATATTTTGGAACCAAAAACTGTGTTCAACAAAATCAATTTTGGTTTGAAAGCTGTGAGTTGATTGTTTTCAAAAAAGCTGATGGCTTGATGTACTCTGAGAAAAAATGCAGTCCAATAAACTTTTGAACTCAAAAAATTTTTTAAATATCAGAATCAAAATTTTCAAATTTTCACTCATAGGGTTTGTTCTAAAAAAATCATATTTCAATTAAAAATATCAAATACTTTTATTTGGAAACGCAAATTTTTTTTGTTGTTTCTTTTAAAAAATTACTAACAGAAGTCTCATTTTTTGAAGATGCTTGGACTTCCAGTGACCTCAAAAGTTTGAACTAGGTGAAAGATCTAATAAATTTTTAACAAAAGAGACCAGAACGTTTTCTTAAATGTTCGAAAAATATTTAGAGCGTAAGGTACAACAATTCATAATGCAAAAATTGCAACTTTCTCTCCAGCCTGTTTAAATTGCTCTGAAATATTTTACAGTTGAATTAATATATTACTTTGCGTTTTATAATGCAAAATACATTGCTAGACTAAAGATGAGACTGTGCCTTCTACTCATTTCGTATTACTTATCAAATCATAACCATTCCAATAATATCTCATTGTTTCTCTCTATTCCAAAAAATGTGTTGATCGTCTTGATTTCTCCATCAGTTTACCAAAAAGGTCTAATCAATCATTATCGCTACACATGACGCTTCCGTGACGTCATACAGTTTTCCATAAGTTAATATTGAAGTACAGTCGAACCAGAAAAGAACAGTACCACGTGACTGACGGAAATAAAAAGTATCGATGTACTTTTTTAGAAGTTTCTGTTGCATTTTTTGCATCTTTGAGTCTTTTGTTTGATTATCAACTTAGCCATCATATATTTTGTGATACGTGATGAAAAGGAAACAATTTGAACTTGACCGTCCTAGCTAATGAATAAAATGGATAAACCCTGTGGAGATTTCCAAACTTACAGAAATTTGTCTGTCTGCAGAAAAAAATCCGCTCGTTTCAAATTTTGTGTCTTCTGGCGATTAATAATCGCAAGAAGAAACTTAATATCAATACATTCTCTATCAAAAATCATTCCCCCATTTTATAATATATATCAGTTCCACCCAAACTTTTTTTTCTCGAATCACGACCACACCTATGACCACTGTCCACCAGCTTCTTCTCTCCTAAAACCAGTTTAGGCTTCCGCAACAAGTCAACTTCCTTTTTTTCTTAAACAAAAGATGATAATGACGCCAAGGTGGCTGGGAACTTTTTTGAAATGTTTTTTTTAAATTCAATTGAATTGTTTTTTTTTCTATTTTGATCGGGCATTTTTTCAAAAACTCGTTAAATTGGACAACACAATGTGACACATTTTGCGTCATAATCTTTGTAGACTAGTTGAATTTAAAACACAGTTCATTTTGATTTTTTTGTTGAAAAATTGTTGCGAACTCAGGTTCTATACGAGTTTGATGGTTTTTCGTGCTTCAGTAGTTCATAGTACCTGCATTTTGTCTAGTCACCGAACCCGAAAAATGTTGGCTCAGGTTTCTTGTCAGCCCTACCGGTAAGAAGGTTGGTAGGCAAGTATGTAGGTAGATAGGCCTGAAAACAAGCTTTCCCCAGATAGAAAAGCCTGATATTTTGGTTTTAGGCTTTAAATTGACATCACTCTTCAATTGTTCTTTTGTGTAAAACATGAGTCAATATTTGAAATAGGAGAGAACACGTCTGCAAACAGCCAACTGACAAGATTTTAACAAGCTTGATTCTCAGAAAGTGGCTATGCTTTGAAGAAATCGTATATTCGATTTTAAAAGCTTTATGTTATGAATTTCTCGAAAACAATATTCAAAGAACCACTCCCTTTCTCTGAAACTAGCAATCTTCTGTTTGGGGGTGGGTGGGGCTTTAATATAACTGACAAGTTTACATATTTGATGGCATTTGACAACTCTTTTTTTTTTTGATGCGATTGTTGTCACATTTCTCAGATTTTTTTGGGTGAGTACTTGTGATTCATGTTGCATACCAGAAAAGTTCCAGAATAAATGCGTTTCATGTAATTTTAAGGGCTTGTTAGGTTTACCTTGCTGTCTCCGGAATTCGAACGAAAAATTAATTTTCTTGTTTTCCTACTTTTTTCCCTTTAAATTTTTATATTTCCCCGTCTGATGAATATTCTTTGAAACCCAATCCTTTTTCAATTCCGTTGTTTTTCCGTCTCATTTTGAGCGAACTTTGAACACCGTGACACTTTTATTGCGATTATATTAGAAAATTTAAAAAAATGTATATTCAAAAAACAAGAAAAAATTGAACTGTAAATTTAAGTTTGCTTTTCGTCTTAATTCAATTGGTTATCCAGGCATCTCCAGTTTAGATTAAGCTTGGAAGTTAGGCCGCGCAGTCTGCTCCAACTCCAACTCCTACCAATTTTTGAGCCAAACTTTTCTTGAGGCTCTTCAAATTCGATCAAACTTGGGCTAAAGCTTTAAAAAGTCTTGGTCGAGTCTTTTCAGTTTGACAGAAGCTTTACCAATTTAACAATTTTTTTTCGAAAAGGCCATAAGTGTATGCTTCTAGCCAATAACTTACGGAGTTTCCTGTGAAATATCCTGAAATTGTAGTACTAGTTCTGAGTTGGTTTATTGTCATTTTGTTTTATTTTTTGGAGAATCTTCCGATTCACCTGAACTCGTAATTCGAGCTCAACCCATATACGGCCATATTCTCTTTTTGTTTTTCCTGGTTGACGTCATAGAGAATCCTACCTCTTTTTGACATGGTAGAGCCATGTCATGTGATCCTTAATTGGTAGACCTCCTCCATAGTAAATGGATATACGGAAAAGGGGAGATGGAAGAAAATGAATGAAAAGCAATTTGTGAATGAGATGGACATAGCTGAGCTCTAGTTGTACTGGTGGTGGCGGTGGTGGTGGTAGACACTTACGTTTAAATAAAATAAAAGGCCCAATTTATTGGGGATACCGAGAGTGTCATGTTCTTCGGTTTCTCCGTTTTCTTTTTGTATTCTTTTTTGGAAAGATTTTGAAGGAGTTGCGGAAGTGTATACGACCTTTGGAAAACGGTGGAAATTTTGGATAACGAAGCTTATATTATCCTCAATTAGATCGTAACTTACTACGGTATGAAGGCTCCAGCTCTTTCTCAAACCGTTTCCTAAAATATGGAGTTAAGACGTAACTCTAAGCTCAAAACTTTTATTTCTTTAAAAATTAGTATGAAGTTAAAAGTAATCGATAGTGTAGGCCAGAGAGCAATCGTGATAGAGAGTCAATTTCAAACTACATATGAACAAATATTCGTCATATTCGTGACGAATCATGTAATTTCATTGATTCGCTAATTGGATTGACTCTAAAATAAATTACGAACATTTAGCATTTTTACGAATAAAAATGCAGCTGGATCGCTGCTATCCAAAAAATTTTATTTTAAAATATTCATGCAATTTTCCAATTAATTTTTAAAAATTGTCTGCAAACCCACTTAAACATCATGTCAAATTCAGAAAATCCGCGTTTTTCTTCTTCCTTATTGTCATTTTTTCCAACTCAAATCTCTGATTCATGAGATTTGTCGTCACAACTACTACTATTAAAAAGTGACGAGAAATCTTAAAACGGGTGTTTTTTGTTGTTGAATTCTAAAATTATTCAATCGGAAAATGCATTTTGAGAATTCTGGCAAATTGAATATTAATGATTGGGTATTCTAGAAATTTTTTAAAATCGATTTGCTGAAATATCTGACATGGAGACGTGGTCTAGACATAGGATAAAGCTTAGGCCAAGCTTCAGACTCAGGCTCAAATGTTTCAGCCTAGACCTACTTATATTTAGGTTTAAGCTTATTCTAAATTTTTCTCAAAAATCTTGTGTTTTGCTGTCGGCTACCAATATTCTTCTGAACCGGAAACACCATTTGTTTCGAATTTCCAAACGCTTAAATTTAGGACTATTTGTTTCAAATTTTTTGCATATAAATTCACGATTAGCTTTTTATGATGTGCTTCTGGGAATTTTCTAAAAGTCTTATATTATATTCGACTATTTTTCTGATACGTCGAGTGTTATATATGTACTTTTCCATCTAAATTAGCGGTTCGGCAACTGATTTCAAATTTTTAGAATCTATAACTTGAAAAGATTTCTTGTAATCGACGTCACTGCTCTGATTATAAGAGTATCATGAAAAGATTCAAAATTTTCAAATAAGATTTCATGCTCACTGAGTTTCACACAATGTAAAACAGGCTAGGTACATATGTCATAAATCTTAATGATCAAAATTTTCTATTTTAAAATTATCATTTTTTCGAATTCTTTTTCACTTTTTGATCTCATCCATTTTTTCTTCAACTTTTCTTGTTTCGATTTGATTCTCACGTTCCCTCAGAAAGAATATAATTGAATTAGAATGGAACAGGCGCAATTGAGAAAAATGAAGAGTGACAGCAGAGCTTTTCAATTATGTAATTTTAAAATGAGAAATTTTCAATATTTTCTAATATATCCATTTTTCCACAGTGATATCATTTCAATCTACATATAAATGTTCCCTGTGTTAATTCAGCAAACTCATTGAACCTGATCTTGTAGAATCTACGTAGTTTGTAGTTTTTTGGCATGAGGAAATCTGGTGCGGAAGTTTTACGATTTTCTGTTTACAAGCAGAAATGTTTGTGAGAACGCTAGATGATATTTTTGGTTTATACTCTAATGTCGTTACCACCACTTTTTTTAATTTGTAGATTTTTTATTGGTAGGAACTTTTGAATGATGTTAGGATTCTTGTCGAAATTTTAAGTAAAGTTTAAGATTTTTGGTATTTTTTTATGAAAATTTTTGGTATTTTTTTGTAGAATTTTTCTCTCGAGTTAGAAGTTCGAAAAAAATCACTGTGCGTATTCTAGACAACCTAACTAAATATATTATCTGAAACCCAATTACCAAATGTTGACGAAGCAAAATAAGATCGAAACAAACATTTTGTAATCTACTTACCACCTATTTATTTTATTACTCACCCGCTCTATACATTCCTACTCAATTTTCAGTAACCCCCGCAAAAAAGCAGGTACTCCATCTTGCCAAAACTAGAGGTAATCTAGACAATTAGCCTTTGAAACTGCATATCATAAATCATTAAATTACAACCGAACAATGCAGGGTGTGACCTAGAAAACATGACCCGAATCAGGTGAAGTACCACGTGTAATAGTGTTGGATTCTGAATACTTATCTCTCTTCAAAAAATATTTTGCATCATTCCAGTTATTTTGTAGAAATATGTTCACTCCAAGAACTCTCGTTCATCTAATAGTAAACGAAATGACGTACTCAGTTTTTTCGCACGTTCTTTTACTGAGATGGCACTTTTCAAATGACGTTGATCGCACCGAGACCCAAAAAAAAGTGCTCTAACTTGTAAGCTTGGTTTTTTGAAAGTGGATTATTGCAGTGTTTTTCAATAATATTTTATTATATTCAGTAAATAAGTTTTTTTTAAACTGATTATGAAAAGTAAAACATCTTTATCAAAAAAAGTTTCGTGTATTCAATCCCAATAAATGAACCTTTTTCTACCGTATTTTATATGCGACTTGCACCACCATTGATCAACTTTGACGGCGTATATCTTGGTTGTCTTAAATCCTACTAAAAAGTTGTATACAGGTAAAATGTGGAAAAATATTTTGCACGTATTTCATCAGTTGACAATTTTTGATAAAACTAAAGAGAATCAAGATATCATCTTTTAAAGTTAGGAAAAATATGAGAAGTGCCTTTTATTTTCATGATAGGTAGGCAGGCATGTAGGCCGACCAGTTTCTTCTAAGTTAAGAGTGTTCATTTCCGTCGAAACTCACTAAGAATCTGTTAAATTACGATTGTTTCGGAAAACGTGACTCAAAAAACTGATTCACACCTTCTACCACATGTCATGATGAAATTGTTCTTCACACTCCCCGAATCACACACATTTTTTCCCTGTTACACAAAAAATTGCAACACCTCTAGAGATCCGATCTGTCCCCTTGTTTTCACCTCTGCAGATTTTTATGTGTGTCGTCATCAGTCCGCGAGATCCATTCCTCATCACTTTTACCTTATCTTTTATCTCTTTTCTATTTATCCTCCATTATCATCTACCATCATTATAATTGTTTTCTGAGATATCTGGAAGCAAATAATTTTCAGCAAAGCAAAAAGATAAAAGCAGATATGACCAGGTTACTGGAAAAGTTACAAAGAAGCTTATCACACGAGATGCGTTCATACAGCTCGTTGAACCCGCTTTTACCATCTGAAGACACCCCTATTCAGTCGTTTTCGGTAAGAATTTTAGGGAGTTACTGTAGGCTACTGTATCGACTATTTGGGTGCTTCATTGGCTGTGTAAAAACCCATTAAACTATAAATTATAAATAACTTACTTTTTTTTAAATTTTTATTCTGCTTCAGACCATCTGCCATTCTTTAATTTTTGAAAAAATTTTAAAACTCAAAAACACAAAAAATATTTTTTTTCAAAAGGAAACACCAACACTCAGGATCTTATTCTTAGTTTATTGACTAACCAATGAATTTGTAGCTAGCATAATGATTAGGCAAGAAGATACAATTCACTTTTGTACCCATTCTTGCCTTTAGTCTGATTCAGGTGGTAGTGGAGGGTTAGACTCTTTATATTCATTTTTTCTAATGACTCTTACTATGAGTTCAAGTCATGATAGCAGACGAGTTTACAGGATATTGAAAAATCAAAACTCTTTAGCTATTTCTATTATTTCAGCTGATACAGTGGATGTAAGTTTTTTTGGAAAGAAAAAACATATGTTAAGCACATGGCTTATACTAATCCGAGAGTGAAGAACTCAGCTTAAACTTTAGCAATATGCACTAAATCCTTTAATAGTCCTAAATCCTTCCCATAAATAGATCAACATTCATTTTGAACAATTCTATCAAATGTTATACTATAATGTTTTGGCCGTGGTAAAAGTTTTGTCCAACTTATATATCGCAAGAAACGCCAAAATTTAATATAAAAAAAGTCTGTAATCGACGTTTTCCAAACATTTTCATTTCAAGAAAATTAAGAAATGTTTCAAAAAATCTGGAGATCAGATTAATTTTTATGTTAGTGTTTATTAAATTGTCAAGAAAAATTATCAATTCTATAAAAACACTGAAAACCTTTTAGACTTACGGTAAGTGTATAAAATTCTGGAACCTAATGAAAACTCATCTAACTAGCTGATATAATTTCAAAAACGTGGGATTTTCAGAATGGCGTATCTCTCGAAGAGGGAAAACAAGCATCGTCTTCATTGTTGCGTGATACAGGTCAACCCTCGTCAAGCCGGTCAAAAGAGGCGATTAGCAGCTCTTCGAAAGGCTGCCTATTGCTCACAGTACTTGTCATTTTTCTATTCGTAACGCTCAGCTTCGCCATCGCCTGTTTTCTCTACTATCAAACATTACGTGAGTTTTTAGACATTTTGAAAAACGAATGTTTTCGATTCAGTTTTTTCGAAAAGGATTTATTTTGAAACCACAAATAATATGAATCAGACTTAATTCGTCAGATTGAAACAAGTATTTTAACCTAAAATCTTAGCATTTATCGTTTAAAGTCAGAGCTGTTTTTTTTGTGACTAAGATGTGACCAACGTGACTACAGAAAGGTACCCTTATATACAGTAGTTCAGCCAGAAATATTACTGATTCCTAATGTGAAAGTAGTTCCCTTATAATAGTAAGTAAAAAAATTATGTTTATATAATTACATTTTATTATTTTATCGTTTGCAAATAGAGGGCATACAAAAAACTGATTAAATTATAGCAGAATTCTAGAAAAAAATTGCAATCCACTATATGACCCCAAATGAACCCACCTCAAAATTTATCTCATTAAAAAAAAATCAAAATTCAAAGTTCATAGATTATTTAAGTTCTAATTTATTTTCTTTTCAGCTTGTACATCAGAAGAGTGCGTAATGACAGCGTCACGTCTTCTGAAACGAGTCGATCAAAGTGTCGAACCGTGTGATAACTTCTATCAGTTTGCGTGTGGTGGATGGATAAATCAATCTGTAAATCTTAAATATGATTCCTGGAATACACTTTATGAAACTCAACGGACTGCACACGATCAGATTGTACAGGCTATGCATAAAAGTAGGCATTAAAGTTTTTCTTGAAACAATACAATTTTAAACAAAAACCGAAATTTTTCAGTTAACGATGGTTCTTACCCTCTTCCAACAAATGCTGGAGAGAGAGCGGCTGCAAAAATGTATGAGCAATGTATGGATACTGACACTTTGGAGCAAACAGGCCTTCATTTATGGGAACGATTTGTTGACGAGCTTGGTGGTTGGATGCCAGAGTTAAAGAACGGAGCATTGGAGCAAGAAGAGAGTTTTGAAATTGAGTTGGATGAAGATGAGAAGAAGAGAAGACGGTTTGAAATTGAAGATATCATTCTAAGCGCATTCAATTATTCCGTTTTTCCATTGTTTTGGGCAGGAGTTGAAGTTAATTACTTGAACTCTAAAGAACACTTGATTACGGTAAGAACTTTATTATTTTAAAACTTAAAATTTTTTATTGCAGATCTATGAGCAACTTCCTATCCTTCTGGCTCCAGAAAAATATCACTATAACAAAGAACTTACCCCTGAAATGATTTATGGAAAAATGGAGGGTCCCCCAGTGACAAGAGCTCTGCAACAGGTTGGAGAAGAGCTCTCGGCGGTTCTTGGTTTTGATTCGACTGATGAAAAAGTTCGAATGATGATTGCAAATATGATCTACCTCGAGTACCAGATCACTATGGCTGGTTCTACTGTAAGTTTTATTCATATTTAACTTTTAAATTGATTTTTTTCAGTTCTACAAAGAGAAAAAAGAGCGATATACGGTTGTGATGCTTCGAGAACTTCAAGAAATTGCGCCAGCTGTAAGTTGAAATTCAAATTTGTTGGCTTAAGAGATTTTCAGATCAACTGGCACTACTTCCTGTCGCGCCTCGTCGGTGAAAACTTGTCACACTCGGAGCCAATCGCTCTCAAAACGGGTACCCAATGGATTCCGATTCTCTCGGCAATCGTTGAAAAATTGAAACAATCCAGAAGTGGAGTGGCGGTATTAAAGAATTACGTGAAATGGAAAACTATCATGTTCCATTTGGCATATGCTTCACCTAAATGTCGGGATGGACTACTGTGGATGGCGGTTTCATTGTACTCAGGAGCTGCTAGTCAAAGAAAAGAGTTTTGTGTATTGAGATTGTCAGGAATCTTTCCGTTGTCATTGCCATCGATCTTGAGGAAAATTGACGGAATCGATCATACAGAGAAGGTGAGAGAATTATAGAGCGAAAATTCTAAAATTCACTTTTTTCAGAATGTAAAAGCCGTTCAAAACATTGCCGACCGAATACAGGAAAAATACGAAGAAATGGTCAGATCCAGCAACTTATTTTCGGACAGAGAAACTCGTGAAAATGTCATTGACAAAGTGAATAATATGACAAAGTTTATTGGATTCCCTGATGCAATGCGAAGTGACTATGAAATGGAGAAGGAAGCCGTTAGACTTCATGATACTCTCTTCTGGTCAATGGTTCTAGGAAGTTCATCGGTATATAAAGAACGTCTTCAAAGATTGAGACTTCCCGTTGATCCGAGAAGTTGGGTGGACACACGGCCTGCGATTTCGGTTCCAGCACATAATTATGAACGAAATCTAGTGCAGATTCCATTCGATTCGTTAAGACTACCATATGCAGATGAACATCAATTAGAGTGAGTTTGAAGGGTTTTAAAAACCCCTGAATTTTGTATTCCTTTGTATGACTCCTATTGTAATTCAATTACACATGTTTTGATCTTTTAGTTTCGCCAACTACGCAGGAATCGGAACAATCATTGGACACGAGCTTACCCATGCATTTGATGGACAAGGTTAGTCCCTTCTCGTTTTTTTCCACTTCCTCTCAATGTTTTCCTTCTTTTTCCGTAATGACTAGTAGTAAAAGTCTCCTTTTTAAATGAGTTAACGAGCTGCTTTGAGAAAATAGAGAAGCTTCTCTATCCGTAATGACCTCTCCTCTGTTGGTCATCTTACTCACAATGAGGGTAGTTAAAGAGCTGAATCAAGTGTGCGACCGTGCATCTAATTAGACACTCCTGATGCTATTCTTGGAAAAATATGCGAAACGGATATGTGAACAACACAGAATAACCCACGCAATTCTGAATATGTATAGTTGTCGTTATTTTTATAATGATGAAAAACAGGAAATAATTGAGATAATGTTGTGTGGCTACTTAAATCAAAAATCTAACCAGTTTAGAAAATGGCTGAGTCACTGAAAAAACATGTTTAAAATGATTAGTTCATTTTGTTTTGGAGTTCTCAATTTCTTGGAAGAAGCAAAAATATATATTTCCAAAAAAAATATTTCCAGGTAAACTTCACGGCCCAACTGGAAACCTTGGCGTTTGGTGGAGTACCGATTCAATTCGAGAGTTCAAAGCTCGCGAGCAATGTTTCGTCAAACAATACGCAGGATTAATGGATTCACATGACGTAAGTTCCTGGCTGCGTCCATCCACACTAATTGCGTGTTTACTTCAGATGAATGCTGCTAAGGAAGGTCTCTACGAAAACATTGCCGATCAAGTTGGACTTAAAGTGGCTTACGAGGTACGGGAAAGGGAACTTGGCAAAATTAAATATGGTTTTACAGGCATGGAAGTCTAACGGAAATCAGAACAGCGGACGGATGCCTGGATTAGAAAAGTATTCTCAAGATCAGCTTTTCTTTTTGGCCTACACTCAAGGATGGTGTGCTCTCAGATCAAAGAGCTATAAGTTACAACCACATATGGAAGAGAGAATACGGTACGTCAAATTCTTAAATATTCCTTGTTTCCACTGATGCAAAAAACTATTTTCAGAATGCTTGGCTCCCTACAAAACTCTCCAGAGTTCGCGTCAGCGTGGAAATGCTCATCGGAGAGTTTTATGAATCCGCCCGATAAATGCTCCATTTGGTAGATTATATATATTTCATTATCGTTATTATTCCAACCCCTTCCTCATCAAAAACTCACTCATTTGCACATTCTTTATTACTTTTTGATCTCTTCTTCATATTTTTGCTATTACTCTTTTCTTTTTTTCATTTTAATATTTGGTTGTGTTCGCTTATTCAGCTGTTGATCACCTTCAATCATTCCTTTGTTTTTCCTGACATTTGGGTTCGGAATTCTAAATTCTGAATCTGCAAAAATTCCTTTAATAATACCTCAGCTTTACCCCCTGATTCCCATGATTCCCCACTGACCAAATGCCGAGTAGCAGGTGTATTTTCTCCCATCCAAATGTTTTTATTTTTATTTTTTCTTATTCTGCTAATCGAATCTAATCTTTGAATCTAAATCGAAATCCTAATTTGATTATTTTTACTTTTTTTAAAATATTTTGCAAACATCCGATTTTCTCTAGTCTCTCTCCGTACTCTGTAGGAGTTCTTCACAAAAAACTCTTCTCCCAACACATTTTCCGATCTCCATGTCTTCATTTGATGTTTCTTTGATATTTTGATTGATGACAACTATAACATCAGTTAAAGAATAAAGTTAATCCGACAAATATTTGGGTTTTCTAGAGAAAATTGGCATATAAATAGAAAATTGGTGGATTTCCGATTGACAAAAAAAACAGTAAATGGAACCCGTATTTACAGCTCCACTGAAATTCGAGAGATGATGGAAAGTTTTTCAAGGGAACAGTGTATTGAAATTCTGGAAACTTCTATTCCTGAAACTTTATAAACCAAAGAATCAACATTATTTGCATTTTGATCTTACCGATTTGGTCTTGAAAATTCTAGAAATGTGACTTTTGAATAATCTGTTTCCTCCGATTAATCCTCATTTAATCGAATCTTTTCTGACTAAACCACTCAACAACAATTTTCAAAACAAATCATGTGTCTTTTTTCAATGCTTTTCTTTTGACTTCTTCTCCTCAATCTAGTTTAGGGTCGTTGTGCTCAAGATGACACAAAACACGCAATTCTGACATCTGATTCATGCGGACCAAAAATTTGAAAACGCGGTTTGTGAGACAAATGGCGTTTTTCAGGAAAATACACACCATGGTTGGTCCCAACAAGTTTTCAGACAATTCCTTGGAGAACTGGAAGCCGTTTCAAGAATTTTTTTTATTGCCTACTTCCTTTTTCCTATTATTGTTTCCATGATAAAATAATAGGTTACTCACATATCATATTTTATACGGGAATTTACTCATATCTGAAATTCGTGTTTTCCGCGGACATTCAGAACGTATGATAATTCATCTGAAGCTTTGCCACCCAGTTCAGCCGATGTTCTATGTAAAACAAACAAAATCATATGGTTACGACAGTTTCACATAGACACATAGCTATTTTACAATTTAGAGATATTCAAAGTTTTCTCACATGTTGTTTTCATATATTATTTTTTAATGAGATCCTTGATATCCATGCAAAAATTTAGGTCGAACCAAATTTGCAGCCGACATCAATACTAAGTTTTGTAGTTTTTCCACACATAAAACAATTTAAGTAACGCATGTTTTATTATTCACAGTAGTTATGCTGGTATTCTGCAAGAGTGCAGTTAGGGTACTGTAGGATTTCTGTGGGCATACTGTTGAAGCCAGTTGAAGGAGGTTGCGCTGTAAGTTTTAAGAACTTTCAGGCAGTTCAAATAAACCATATAGATTCCAAATCTCTCAACACCAAAATACAAATTCCCGAAATATTCTACTTGATTTTTTTTGTAAAAATTTTATTAATTTTTTAAACAATTTTATATCTTCCTACTACTTGACATCATTGTTTCTATTTTCATCCAAACTCAAAATATTCAAATTTCCCCTTTTTCTGTAGATCACGTCACATTTTCTTCTGATTGCGTGTCCAAACACCCTTTGCCCTATAGAACACCAAGAATTTTGCAAAACTTTTTCAAGTCCGTCTGTGTGACGTGGTCCCTCCCCCTCATTTTTTTCACTAATTTTCCCTTTTTTTCGAATTTGAATTTTCGAATTCGAAATGTCACTTGTCAACATTAGTCACTTTCTTTGAAAATTACGAATTTCGTTCCAGAATTAAAAAAAAAGCGTTTTCCATATTCTAAATTCCAAAATTCACATGACTTTTATCATTTTAACTATTCCTTATCGTATAGTGTTTCTGATAAGACAGTCCTCCCTCGTGGGTACCAAAAATTGTTTTCTGAACACTATGACCCAATAAGTTTAATAAAAAACTAGTTTTAAACCGGAAATAGTATTATTTTAGTATGTTTCTTGAACTAAAAGTAGTAATACCTAGTAAGTAAGAATTTTCATTTTTAAATTTTAATTTCTTCAAATTTATAAATAATTTTCCACAATACCCCCCCTGCCTGATACTCACAAAAACCTTTTTGGAATGTGGCCTTCTCCACTTCTAAATATGCTTCAAAATTTTCAGAGGCATTTTTTTCTGCAATCGAATAATTTTCATCATAGTACCAAAGTATTTCAAAAATTCATAAAAAATCTAATTCCTTGATCCAAAATCTCCAATTAAACTAATCACAATTGTTTTATTTCAGCATAATCCTTCAGTTGGAAACCCAAAAATAGAAAATTGTTTCCGTTCGATCCATTTCTATTCTCTTTCTATTCTTTTTCGCAGAAAATCGCATTTTCTTCCCACCTTTGTCTTCTCTCGTCACCACACACCAAAATCAGAGTATGGAACTTTGGAACTCAGACTTCTTTTGTTTTTTAGACTCCAATTTCTGTGGGTTCTTAAAACTCGAAGGGTTCAAAGGTTTCTTTAAAAATGGCAAAAAATGTGTTTAAAAGTTTTCTTTGGTTTAGGGTCTTCATCATAAATTTCAATCAGAAATTTTTTCAGTGCATTTTCACTAATTTCGACGCCTGTAAAATTTCTAAGATCGTTTCAAAAATTAAAATATTTCAACAAGCTCTTAAAATGTTTATCTGAAAAATTTTAGATTTAAGTTTAAAGGGTTGAAGGTGAAGCATTGTCGTTTAAAAAAATCTGCCCATTGCCTTCTACATAAAAAATCCCTTCACAAAATCCACACTGGATCACTGAAACAAAAACTAATTAACAAAACCAAAACACCCCAAAAAATTCCGACGCCCGTCCTTCCTCTTTTTCTAAAATGTCCCATTTTCTTTCGTTTTCTTCGATTATTTGTTGCCACCCTCGCATTTTCCCGTTTTGTCCAAATCTGATCATTTCCAAGAATTTAGGCTTATACATATCTTATGATGAGCATGTTTTGGTATTTAAATGTCAATATTTTTATGGGGTTATAAAGTGTAATCATATTTTGAACGCTATTAGCTCAATTTTTCTCGTATAAAATGTAAATTTTTTGAACGGATATGGTAAGAAATTAAAGTTTTTTCGTAAAATATCGTTGTGGTTTCTCAGTTTAATGAATATTCTCCCTTGTTTCTTGAACATTTTCCAAACATTTATGTAGTTTAATCTTTCTCAATTTCATCCTGAACATTTTCAGATCAAAGTACAAAATGTTTCGTTTCAAATTTAAACTTACATTTTGTCCTAAACTTGTCAAACATGGGCTCATCTGCTCCAAGTTTTATTGGCAATGTCACGTGATCTTTCTCTCTCAATTAACTAGTTTTTCATTTGAAAACATTGAACTTTTCTATTCATTTTCTCTACCAGTTTCTCCAAATTTTTATTCTATTCTTTTAGGTACTTTGTGAAAAGTTTAAAAGTGAAATTCAATTTTTGACAAAATTGTATGATACAGAAAATAACAGTTCTCATGACATTTTGTTTCAAAAGTATCATTTCAAAACGATTTCCACAAAAAACATTTTTTGGCAAAGATCACAACATTGTCACAATGATAATCAATTCCAATTCTATATACTCTCTGATACTCCGAGTTTTGAAACAAGAAAAATAAGTAATAATAATTAAGCATGTACATAACTAAATGAATTTATTTCGAGAAACACTACGTCTTTGGAATGAACTAAAAAACATATTCTGTGAGACTCAGCTTTTGCATGTTGTGGAAAACAATACAAATTGAATCCAAGAAAAAAGTTGTGATCACAAGTATTGTACATACTACACCCTTATTTTGTGAATTCGGATAGTTTCTTGTTCATAAATGTCAATTCTTCTCTCTGAAAATTAATTTGGCTAACCAAGGAATTGAAGCAATATTTCAAAAAAATGTGATAACCTATTTTTTGAAAAAGTGTATTTTTACGTCATCACACATCCCAAACATCATCATTTGATCTACAGAATTCCCCATTTTTCCACCAATTTTTGGTTCATTCTCCATTTTTCGTCATCGCCATCAAATTCGGAAATCCGTCCCAAATTCAAATTCAATTTTCAGATTAGCCTCCGCGCGCTCGCCCTGCCTTCTTGAAAGGCTTGCTGACTCGGCGATCAAACTTTTGGGCAACATCATCACACATACGATGAACGCGTTGTAAGTTTATATAATTATTTGATTGGAAAATAATTATTATACGGTTGGTTAATGATTTTTTTGTGTTTTCCAAATTTCGAAACAAAAAAATCTTCGCAAGATTTGAGCCTTTCAAAAAAGTATTCTGGAAAAGTTCACCGCTTCCAGAAAAAGATAAGGAATAACTAACAAATTGATAATTTTTTTGTTTCCAGCTTCAATTATAAGGATTTCCTATTAATTATCACAATTACTAACCAAATCAGCGCTGTCCAAAAGCACTTCAAGATCTTTCCGGTGAACGGTGGGCTTGAATATTTTCCGTGTCTGCCTTCTCTTTTTTCAAAGCTGGTATTTCGTTTTGTTGAAGAACTGCTCAGCTATCAGAATAAAAATTACAAAATAATTCACACTCTAATTAAAATGTAAAGTTAAACATTATGAAGCTAGGAGCTGTCATAATGTAGCTCAGAGTTTGTAGATATATTGAGAAATTATTTTTTTATGTGTTTCATAGTTTTTAAAAAAGTGGCAGCAATATTTTTTTCCAGAATAATTAATGTGGTTCTAATGTTTCTTCTCATTGCAATCTGCTCATCAGTGCCGGCTCCTAGTCAAACGGATCTCAAGAGAATATTTAGAGGTGAGATTCATTTTTTTCTCATAATCAATCGCACTACGTAGGCTAGATACGCTACGTAGGATTGAAACTCAACCGTTCTACTTAACCCAGAACATTTTTTTAATTTTCAGAAATCGCTGCAAACGAGAATGCATATGGAGTGATCCAAGTGGTTCCATATTCGGAACGTCTTCCCGCTTATATGGTGATTGCCAACAAGTGGTGAACCTCTCTTCCCAACTTTTTCTTCTTTTCATTCAAAACTCTCTGTGTTGAACGAAATAAACTCATCGCCATATTTTGATAGTTTTGATAAAATTGGAGCATATGTATTTATAGCAATTGATAAAAAACTAAAACAAATTGAACTCGATAACTAGAAGGGATGTTTTCGAGGGCTATTCGGAGAAAATGTGTTCTAAACTTCCTCGTTGAAATTATATTTTTAATTTTTTGTTTAAGGAAAAGCAAGGCTCCTATAAATTTAACTTTAGTATCAAATAGTTGAATTATCTTCAAAAAGTGCAACCTTAAATGGCAGAAAAGGTTCTCCGAATAAATCAAGGATTATTAACAGGAACATTAAAAGTCATTCTTGGAAAATCTGTCAAAAGAGGCAAGCGCATTTTCAGACACGTGTTGAGCAAAAGTTTCCTTAAAGTAGGTAGGCTTTGGCACGAGGTACCTGAATTATCAAATACCAAGTAGTTTTGAACTTCTACACAGCGTCGGTATGACAAATCTAAAATCAAAAATCCTAAAATTCAAAAAGAAACTGATCTGGACGTGTGATGTATGTCATCAACCCTATCAGCACCTCCACCCCCACCGCCACCTTCAATTTCCGCTTCTGAATATACACTTCCACCCTCTTTTTTTTTTCAAAACTTACTATTCTATATTTTAATTCGCATGACGAATTTTTTTCTTCAAAAAAAAGGAAAAAACTTAAAAATACAACTGCTTTTCCTCTGAGGTTTATAACGATGATGAAGATGATGATGTGACTGAGTGACACATGGTAAACTATTCTTAATTGGCATCGTCATTCAGTCAACGACTTTGTTGTTGGAAATGATTTCATCGAAAAATGAATGGAGAATTCTTTCGATCCTAATTTTGCACAGTCTAGTCTGTCACGACTATTTATTGTCATTTTTCTAGAAAAAATCTGACTTTTGCACAAATTCCCATTCCACCTGAAAATGTGTTTTAGTTTAGTAAATCATTTTGAAAAAATCTCTAAAACTGACAAGAAGTTGCAAATTGTTTTAAAAAAGTTTGATAAATTGTCGGAGATTTTCATTTTTCCAAATTTTAATGAAAATTTCCAGATTATTTTTTAGCATTTTTCCTAATTTTTCAACGCTTTTTTGTAATATTTGGAATATGTGCATGACCTTTTGTAGATTTTATATCCGTTTTCAAAATTTTTGTTAGATAGATCATTGCTAACATACAAAAACTATACACCTTTTGCATCCAATTCTGAAAATTCTTCTTGTACCAATCTGAAGTGTTCGAATTTTGGATAAATGAAAATTAATTAATTACTTCTTTTTTAGTGCCAATAAAATAATTACGAAACTTTTAAAGTAAATTTTTACAATGATTTTTTCCAATTTTTCAGCACTGTACCATTTGCCCTCAATATTATATACTTTTTTAGTTCTCGAATACTTCTCGAATATATTTTGAAACTTAAAATAATCGCCGTTAGCCAGGTTTTCGTGTTTCACAATTTCAAAACATCCTAAAAAAGATGCAAAAGTTTTGCACATTCGTATCCACGAGCTACAAATTATATACAACTGTCGCTTTATTTCCAAAAACTCCTCATTCTGCTAATGACTACTCTTTTCTATTTTCTTTTTCTGTCAAATAGCAAATTTTCGAAATTCCCTAGGTACATTCTCCACCCCCATATTCATTCTTCCTATTTTCATTCATCTTGCTAATATTACTATCAGAGCTGTAAGCTGAAATTCTGATGTCTCGGTGTAATGTACAATCTACAAAAAAACCATATTAGGATTCTCTCCGAGTTTCTCTGTCTTTTTTCTTGCGAGACACTTTTTGGTTTTCGATCTTTTCCATTCAAGTGGTTCCCACGGTATTCAAAATAATCGACACGTGTCCTTTTTGAAGAACTGATTTTTTGAAGTTTGAGTTGTGCAAGTTTCGTCCAATGTTGCTAGTGGTGTTTTGCTAGTACACTTCTTTTTCAAAGTTTATACAACTCTAAATTTTTCGAAGCTACAGTATTCATTGACAGTATTGGGTTTTTGATTATCAAGTATTCATGTTGAGTTCCATTTTTTACTTCAGAAAATTTTGATGTCCAGTTATTTGAATACTTCAGAAAAGAGGTGGTACACCCAACAAAATTGTACGGTTCACTTTGGTTTGTCAGCTCTGGATAGAGTTTTAGCTTTGAAATTTGTTTCGTGCTCTCTAGTTTCGAAGTATGCATGTACATATACGTTTCATATAGAAAATTGTACAGGTGAAGCTTTTGAATCGAAAGATTAAAAAACCCAACCATCTCCTGACCGAAGATAATATACGGTAAAAGGCTGGAAAAGTTTTGTCATCTTTCATCTCTCTATTCTCTCTATTATTAAGAATTTTTATCAATCGATAATGTTATGCAAACTGCACAAGTTCTTGCGTTTCATCAATCTGAACCGTTTCAAAAGAGCCCAAAATCTACATTTCAACTGATTTGCGTGGAGTCGTCTGCAGATACCATTGAGTGATACCAGCCTGGTATGTTATTGGAAGTTGCATTAATACCATTTTATATATTTTCTAGGTTTTTTCAACACAACTATAGTTCTCAAATTCAGTCATTCCTGATTTCCGAAAAATTTGAAATTCTTCAATCATAGATCATCTAACCACGAACTAACTAGTTACTTTCAGATCAAATTTTTAAATAAATTCTTTGCTCTTCCATGTTTTTCCAATTTCTCCCATCAAACCTATTTTCAAATGACGTCTGCTTCTTCTTTTTCTTCTGCAATCGAGATTGTGTTGTGTTTAAGTGAAAAAGTGTCGTCACTTCTTTTCTATTTCACACCCCTGCGTATCATCACATTTTGCATTTTCTAGCTCCCACAGGGTCCCGAGAGGGATTGAAATGGGAATGAGAGAGAGGTTGCAAAATACGGAAATAGGATGGCTATTTCAGGAAGGCGTTGAAGACGAAGAACACAATGAAAATTGGATGAAATGGGAGGAAGAAGCAGAAAAAAGACAATTTACGTGTTGCACTGATTCTTAGTTCTGTTTATTTTGCGTATTGAGAACTGCTCATGGAGCAGGAACAATTTTAGAATATTTATTAAAATGCTGAATATTTTTTTAGAGTTCAATGTTTTGTGTGATCAAAATGTACAAAAAGGTCATTAACAAAAGTTTGACTTTTGTAAATAATCTGTTGCATAACTTTTATTACAACGTTTGCTAGCCAGCACATGAACCTCGTCTGAAAATTACTTTTCCGTGATAATATAATCTAATTTCAAAAAAAAAGGCTAATTCATTTTGACATTTCTTTGAGTATGATTGAGATATGATTCCGCTCTAAAAGTTTACAAACCTGAATCATTCAATTTTTTTTACTCGCAAGGGATTTTCAACTTGAACTATGAGATCATATTTAATCAAAAATGAATTTAATCTTCATCACTTCTTTCTTATTATAGTCCAACAATAGATTTTATCAATCAAAAACCCAGGATCACCATTTTCTCGTTTCATTTGTATGTATTCAAAGTGTAGGCGGAGAAAATATTCTATGAAGGTAATCCCGTTTTGTTTCTTATCAGTGATCACACATTTGGTTTTTTGTTGATATTTTGAGCTTGAAAACAAGAAGACAAATTCTGAAATGGATATAATTTCAATTTTTTTTCTGATCGAAAAAGTTCTTCTGCATATATCTAAAATCTGAGGCGGTTATGGTAGTTTTTTGAAACTTGGTTAAAATTTTCTATTTTTCAGCTTTATATCAAATAATTACCTGCAGTTCATTAAAATACAATTTGAAATGTTTTAATAGTATTTCAGCTCAAAAAATTAAACATATCGTATTTTCCCTAGACTTTTCAAGCTAATAGAAATAACTACAGTGAGTATCTTGTACCCTTTGTGAAATTCTGTGAGATCTTCAAGAAAAGTGTTTTTAAACCTTCATAGTTTTGAAATTTGTACTTTTTCTCTGAAACTTCCAAAAAAACAGTTGTGAATAGAGTCACTCAGTTTGCAGGTCCAGCCAATTATATTGTTTTGCCCCTGAAAATTTTGCTACTCTATTCCTGATCCTCTAATTATCATTGGTTTGCATTAGTTATGTTAAATAAATCAAATCAAATCAGTTGGTTGCTTTTTGGTCCTCACCAAAATAATGTTCCAATTGAAACTTGTTGACCAACCAACTCATCTCCAAACAAGTTCTCGAGTAGCTCAAACATCTGCGAGTATTACAACTTTAACTCCATTCAAAACACTTTGAACACTTTAGGTAATCATCATTACTGACCTCCTTCTTCATTCATATCTTCTCTCTCATTGCAACAAAACCACCCACGCCCTAATGAGTACGGGGAGTCGTAGTAGTAGTCGTCTGTGAGTTAAAGGCAAAAATACTTGATGAATTATGAAGCATAGTGTCGGTGTCCAAGAATAACTTTTGAATGGTGACTTCAACGTCATCAGAATCATCATATGTTTCTGTGTTGATTCTGATGTATCCTTTCAAAAATGTTTTATTTAATTTTATTCCCTTTTGACCCAATTGACCAAAGTTTGCATTTTAATTATGTGCTTCCATTTTGACCTACTTAATTCATTTATTTATAACATTTCGGCATTAGTTTGCTATGCTTTGCTACTCAGAGGGTCAAGTTTCCCATATTTTTCAGTTTTGTTTCTATTTTGGCTTTGAGTCAGAAAAAGTGTGCGCAAAAATTCAAGGATTTATGCACATATTTATATCCGCCCTCGCATATTCTCAAGTGCAAAGTTTTTCAGAATTTTTGAATTCTATGTCCAAATTTCAATTTTGAAATTGTTTTAGACTTGCTTTTTATTTTTAGAAATTGAGCTTCTCACCTAGAAATTGCAATATGTACCTTAAAGTCTATATGTGTGTGTGGCATGCGTGGAGATGTGCCTACATACCTAACATTGATACTTTTATGTAGAACAAGAGCAGCCGGATAAATTTTAGAGTTCCCGTTCGGTTTTTTGAGCCAAACCGAAAAACAAAAATTTATGATTTTTCGGTATCAAATGAAACCAATAAATGGCCCGATGTAGACGATCTGTAACAGAATTATAAAAAATTCAAGTTTCATCTGAAAATTTATAAAACCTGAATTTAAATTCTACCTATCATTTTTCGAAACATTCGTTTTCCCAGTAAAATATACATCTAATTTGTGATTCAAGAATTAGTCTAGACCTCGGTTTGACATGCTGAAAAAGGTCATCTGAAGCCAAATCAAATGACAAACATTGAGAATTGATGGATAGTGACAGTGTCTAGACTGAAGGTTTTGGTATATAAAAGTCAGCGACTTGTTGGGATTTTTCAGATTTTTAATGTTTCAGAGTATATTTTTGAGATTTGAAATGAGAACTACCTTAAAGGTTGTTTTAGTTTTAGTTTGTATTTTATGTTTTTCCTCGAAAAAAACCCGCTAAAATTTCAAGACGCTTCGAGTGTCCTGTAGGTACTAGAAACTCAATTAGACTGACTGGAATTCTAATTTTTCTTCTTTCTTCTGAAGTATCTGGTACCAATTTCAAACTTACAACGTTTCCTCACTTCAACGCACTTTCCAAAATTTGACTGCAAAATTGACTCATTCTAGATTTTGTTAGAAAAATTAGTTCCCTGTCTTAAATTGTGATGCTCTCACAACCTGTGATTTACTGAAAACCCGGAGGTGCACAAATAAAAATTTTTCTGAAAACAATGATTAACGGGGAGCTTTAATTATAGATTGCTTCTAGATAACTACGAGATTTGTGACGTGGCAAATGGAGGTGGAAAGGATAAGGAAAATACCATGGGAAAGTGAACGTAGTTGGTCTAGGTATTTATAGAGTTTTAGAATAATGCAAATAGTTTTAAGATTCAATATTCTGATTATTTGAGCTAGGAATCATTTTTAGTAAAAATAGTATTTTTTGGTAGAAATTGAGAAGGTAAACTCTCAGCCCTGAAATTTCAAATTTTCAGTGACTTTTTTGACTAATTTTCGAGACGTAAGGTTTTTGATTATTTTGCAGGCTTTTGAAAATTTAAAGAGTATTGAAAAGTAGGAAGGCAATCTTAAATTTGTTTGAATCTTCAAAAATTTTTTGATAATTTTTGAGAGATTTTACAAGATCGATTTTCACCTAAAAGTACTCTGAAAGTTTACGTTTTACCGCTTTAATTTTTGTGATAGCCTACCCTCTACAGACTTCCAAGACCTAGTTTTGGCATATGTGGGTATTCTGTTTTTCTATAAGTTCACGAATAGATTCCTTTTTTAAATGTCTCACCGGCTCATTGTGCAGCTGAAAAAACCAGGCAGATGAGACACTGATAGATATAAGCTGGTTTTGCTGGAAAATGTAAATTTTTAAACGCAGAGCATCGAAAAACTGTGATCTTATATAGGGAAATAATTTTAATTTTCTTTTCTAAATTGTTTGGGCACAAAAGTTTCGCTATTTCTTTCTTTGGGAGTTTTAGAAACTGGGTTTAAATTTTTTATCGTAATATTTTTTAAATAAGGTTACAAGCTACATAACAACTACAACATAAACTACCAATTTTCTTGCTGTTTCAGCTGGTTTTAAATAAATTATTACTCAACTGCGCGATCTTCAATTTTGTTAATTTAAATGTTCAGATTCGAAAATCTAAGATCACAATAATTGTAGTTTAGATAACTCACCCATTCTTGCCAATTACATTAATTATGTGCTGAGCGTCTCAGTGTTCTTCACTTCCACATGCAATTCCGCGTAACTTTTGCTTTTTTATTGTTCATTTAGACGGCAAGACAAAAAATATGAGCTCATTTTTATTCTGACGTAGAATTTTGATTGGAGGCGGGTACAATATTGAGGTAGAACTACAAAAATTGAATTAGTTGAGGTAAATTTATAGAATACACGGAATCTGTTAGTTTTCTGAAAAGTGGGAAGTATTTAATACATTTTCGATCAAAATCATTGCACATAGATTATCAGCCATTCATTGAGACTTTCATGAAAATATAAATATTCTGGGAATTTCTCAAATGTGTATCTTTAGGCTTGATACATACGTGAGCAATCAAAAAACTTTTCATTTAAAAATATCTAAATAATCAACTATTCTCATTCTTACCTACATCATCGGCTCCATAGTACTACTGATTTTCCCACTCTTTTCAATTTTCCCTCAATGTTTCCTCATTTTGTTTGCAAATTCCTTTTTCTCTCACTCTAAATTCCTTAAAAGTGTATTTGTTTTGCAAATTCTTCTCCATGTCTTCCAAGACCTGATAATCCAATCAAGTTCCAAAAAGAATTGAACATTTTGTGTCCTCCCGCCCACGCATTCTTCTTTCCTCGTTACCATTTTCCTTTAATTTTTCTTCTGGCCCTGAAAAATCCTTCCAGAAAATGGGCGGTTCTTTGAAGGAGGATGTACTCGAAAATTCAAAGTCGTTCCGTTTTTGTTTTGTTTTTAAGGGTCCAAATTTAGCAAATTGCACTAAAAATTTTGATTTTTATTTTTGCAGAAGATCTTGGAACAATGCGATTGCCTAGAATTGTTTTTTGTTTATTCTACATTTTCACGCAAGGTAAGATTTTAAGCTTTTCAAATATTTTTTTAACTTTTAAAAACTCAAACTAGAAAATTGGGGAGCTGTCTCAACTTTTGGAACATTGAATCATTTCAGGTCTCTCAATTCCACTAAGCCAATTCTTACGTTTGGCAGCATCAGAAAACTATTACAATGATCCTTCGATTGCAGCACTTCCTAGTGCACAGGTAAGCTATATTAAATTTTCATTTTAAAAAATTCAAAAACCATGCGGTCTGCTGCAAAAAGAAATAGCCCAAAAATAAAAAAAGCCGAAGCATTTCCTGGAAAATCGGTTTTACAGAAATGTTGGATACTATTTTTGGATTTTTTTTTGACAAGCAGGGACACCAACACAAAAAAAAATCAATTTTATTTTAAAATTCTTCAAAATTTGAAAAAAAATTTCCTACTACTTTTGGCCGAATTTTTAGTAGAAATAAGTTGTAGATATTTTTTTGTTGAAAGACATAATCCTTAAAATCTTTCAAATTTCAGAACCGACTCTACGAAAAAGTGTATGCACCACCGGCAACTGAGAAATACGATCGATTCATTCGAAATGGCTTATTTGATTTTCGTCCACTAATACGACATCCATACGAATACCGGTTACAGTAATCCCTACCCAAATAGCCCCAAAATACCAATTAGACTGCCCTTTAGTTTGAAGATTTTTCCTTCAAAAAAAACAATTGAAACTCTGAAATTTCTGAGAATTCACTTCTAATTTGTCATAAATCAGCGGGTTTAGTTTGTGTATCCATTCACTGGTTTTCTTTGACTTTTCCTCAAACAATTTTCTTCTATTCTCTCGTTTTTTTTTCGATCTCGCGAAATTTTTATGTACGAATCTCATGTTGAACCTCATCAAAAATTGTTTAATTGTCCACTGAAAATTTAAATAAAAATTGATTTAATATTAATTCTTGGCTTTTTGTTTTTATTTTTAACTTAAAAAACCGTGAAATTGAATTTTTAAACCATTTTTTTCTTTATCGTCAATTAAGAATTATTCCAATTATTTCCGAATTTCAAACATCTTCCAAAAGCGATGCATTTACTGATACTGTTTCTAATCAAATTGTTGATTCATGTAACTTCCGTTCAATCCTCGTCAAACATTTCGGTGAGTTAAACTTGACAAAAAATGAACCGTATTTTCTTATTTTCTCAGCTTATAACTCGGTTATTTTCGAATTGATCGGAAAATAAGTACCACGTTTCTTTTTCCAAAGTGTTTAAGCTTTGAAATATAAAAACTGAATCTACCATATTAAAACGCAAAACTCCAAATATTTCCAGCTCTGTCACGATGTTCCACTTGGCCTATCCAACCTCTCCACCATCACCAACATCCCTGAAATCGTCGTGCTTCGTGAGCACAACTCAAATGACATTCGAATGACGTCAGCGCTTGATGACGTGGATTGTTGGCTGAAGAAGAACTTTAAAATAGTCGGAGCCTATACGGTAGAGACAAGAGGAGCTGACAATGAAACAATTTGCTATAGTATGGCTACAGTGAACATTAAAGTCAAGCAGCTTATGGTAGTGATCAGTGAAGGGCAAAGTGCTCAAAACTGTACGCCATCAGTTTATGGTCCAATTCCGAATATTTTGAATGTAAGAAAACCTTAAAAAATTAGTGTCAATATTTTTATTTTTCAGATAAAAATGTTCGTAGATGGGACAAAAAACGACTCGGTTCGAAGAATGGAATTATCATTCCGTAATCCAGGCGGTCATGTCGGTGTTCAATTTGAATTCCATCGTCGTTCGGTGGTTTCGAAAATTCAAAAAACTATCGAATTCATGTTGAAACTGAATAATCAGACATCTACATACTCTCAACTCATTCCATATTGGAATCCAACTATTTTCCTACCACCTGCTTCATGGCAATACAGAAAATTGGGAGAAGAGAAGGAGAAGCTTGAGGCTGAAAATATGTCAATCTCGTGGGTTCTAGTGGTGTCAGTAATGCCAATGATATTCTTTGGAGTTGTCGTTTCATGTTATATTGTTATTCAGCCAGTGAGTTTGAAATTGACCCAACATATTATAGAAACGCAGAATTTTTTTTTGTTGTTTTTTCTTTTGAAATCTAGATGCAATATCGCTCCATAGTCAAATGCAAACGCTCCGCCCATAACCGTTGGGTCTCGTTTGGTATTTCAACTTCACGACATAGAAATAATTAACGCAACAAGAATGACGAATAATGCTTTGAACCGAATTGCAAAATGTCTGAATTTACGGGAATTCCCGTCAAATATCTAACGAGACCCATATATTCATTTGGTGTCAGAGTGTCCCATTTCTGCTTTTGATCTACGTAAATCTACAAAAAATGCGGGAGTTGAGACGCAGAGCTTTCAACTGATTTCGCATGGTTAAGAACGTGCTGACGTCACATGTTTCTGTATGAAAACTTCCCGCATTTTTTGTATATCAAACCGCAATGGGACAGCCTAACACCACGTGTATATTTTGGAAGCGGAGCATTTTCATTTCGCCGTGGAGCGTGCTTGCACCTAATACAATTTTCTGCGTCCCCATAATAAAACTGAATTACTTCAGCGTGGTGGCTTGACATACACTGACGAAGAAATTGACTTCTCAATTCAAGAAGTTGACAGTGCTAGTCGTGTAAATGTACTTCAACCAAAGATTCATCCATTTAAAATTACTCCAATTGTTTATGTGAACCCGACTCATTCGACTGAAACCAATTCTATTGATATTGCAATGGAACCAACAATTCGACGCGGTGATGCTCTGAAAACCGCTGTGGATGATGATATACATACTGACAAGACGATGCTCTCCGAGGGAAAATCCACAAAAACCGTTCGGCTTCCACCCAAGGATACTGGTACGACTTCTGTGGAAACGATTTCATTGAGAACTGGAAGGGATTAATAAGTCATGTTTATTGATGAATAGAACGAATAAAAGGTTATCACAAAGTTCTTATAGGCAGAGAAAGAGAGAGAGAGAGAAATGATATAAAAAATGATTATACAAATACGGAAAAATGGCAAAAAAGTAGAATTTTGGAATGTAAATTTTGAAAAATTGGAACTGTAGAATTATACAAAACAAAATGGTAAATTGTACTAAATACGATGGTCATAATTCAAATTTGTTGAATACAAACAACCATATGAATATTCAAAAAAAATATATATAAAATAGACAATCTCGTGCCTAGAATGTACTTGTTCGTTGTGACATCATTTCCCTGACAGTTCGTCGAACACAGCTATCTTCCCATGGTGTTGGAACGTGTTCGGTCCCGTATTTCGACATGTTCTCCAGCAGACGACGTCGTTGTTTTCCCTCGAAATCCTCGATAAATTCGCGATCTTGAGTCGGCGGCCAGTAGAGTCGATCGTCATCACATCCGATGCCGCCGCCGCCAACGTCGTCCATGTGAACCCGTATTTTGATTGATGGCACAACTCGTGAGCATTGTTTTACGGAAGATGGGCTACTCATTTGGGGACTCAGAATTCCTGTCATTTCGATCGTCGTTACAGGATGCTTCTGAAAAATTATTTGAAATTAAATAGAAAACTTATATATTATGGGGTCTTTTGAAACAGAGATGCAAGCTCGCTCCATAGACAAATGAAAAAGCGCCGCCCCAGAACGTTGGGTCTCGTTGGGAACTTTCAAGAAGAAAAAAAAACTTTCAAGAAAAAAAAAACGTTGGGAACTTTCAAGAATTTTCCGTCTTTTTTTAATACCGAAATTGACTTTTTGAAATATAATTTCGACTTAAAAATCAGTAAAACGGCAAACATTAAAAAAAAAGACAAATTCTTGAAAATCTACCAATTAAAGAAATTTGAATTTACGGTTTTACCGCCAAATACCTAACGAGACCCATGGTTTGAGGGCGGAGCCATTTCAATTGGCGTGGAGCGCATTTACATGTCAATTTCAATTTTTATAATAAAAAAGTTTTAAAAAATGTACCGATTTATAGAGATGGCCTTCTGTGATTTTAAAAATAGCGTCTTCAATCGGATTTCCAGCATATCTCTGATCAATCACTGGATCATTCTGCAAAAAAGGTTATTACATATTAAAATAGTAAAAAATAAAATAAAACAACCTCCATTTTCATAAGCATTAAATCCTCTTCTTCCTCCATTCTCGTCAATATTATATCGTTGTGCTCACGTGTCAAGTACAGATATTCTTAAAAGGGAACATTGTTTTCTACAGAATTTTTAATGAAAACTTACTAATCGCTACAAGATTCTTTGACAAAATAAGATCGTATTGATAATAATCCAAGAGTCGTTCAATCAGATGAAAAACGTTCATTGAGGCTCCAAATAAGCATTTTCTCTTATTAGCTTTTGCTTCGAGAAACGTGGCAACTGCTCGAAGATGGTAGTCAAAGTTGAAGGTCATGAAGCAGACACTGTCCTGTAACTAGTTCAAATCGTTAGTCGTCTTATTTTTTGTAGGAATTAACTATTTTAAGGTGGTTTTGGAAAATCGAAAATTGTTACAATTTTCGTTTTTTTTTCTCAATTTTTTTTTCAATTTTTCGATTCTAAAAAAAAACAGCGAAAATCAACAGATATTTGATAATTTAGTATTTCTTTCATGATTTTCTCAATTTTTCAATTTTTCGATTTACAAAAATATTTATTTTCCTTTTTTTTTGATTTTCTCTGAAAAAATCTAAATCTCAATAATTTTCGGTCGAATATTTTAAAGAAAATTTATTATTGTTATCATCAAAATCAATAGATTCTTTAATTATAATTTATAATTTTTTTAAATAATTTTATCTGGAAAAACCGAAAAATCTCGAATTTTCAATAATTTAAATCTTTGATTTTCAACAAAATCGACAAATTTTCAATAATTTGGCAAAAAATCCTACTTTCAATTGATTTGCTGCCGTATGCAATTCTTTCGATTCTTTCCAATACAACGCTTCCATTCGATCAACCATATAGTAATCAGCAGACGACATTTTTGCTCTTTCGTACATATAAAACGATACAACAAATTCAGGAATTTCATATTTCAAATCCGCAAAAATGACACCTCCATCATAAGCTTTGTAGAACACGAGGTACGGTAGATCAGAGAACATATTGCTTGTCGTGGTATATCGATTGAGAGCTTTTGATCGTCGATTTCGATTTTCAACTCGGAATTGAATGAAACCATATTTTCGAGTAAAATATCGAGCAAATTCTTCAGCGTGCTTGAACATAATCGGTGAAATTGCAGGCTCCATGTTCGCCTCATCAAGATCAGTTGAATCTCCATTTATTGATTGTGCTAAGTCACTTAATGCTTCCTCTGCTTTTTCTATTGAAGGTTCTCTGAAAAATTATTATTTTCCCAATATTTTTTATTTAGATTTATTTCAAAAACTTACTTCTCCGGTTGCCTTCTACTCAATCGTCGCGAAAGTTTACTGGCAGCATTCAATGTAAAACTGAACATTTTCTCGATTGGACCAGATTCCGATGGTTTTATCATTGGCATCACAGATGACTGAGAGTTATGTCGGGAGTCTAATGGCATCGGAGATACCGGTGGATTGAGTTTCCATGAGCGTCGAACTCTTCCGTACTGTAAAATAAACATATAATTTTCTTCTAAAAAGTAGAAAAATGGTTAAAAATTTAAACTATTTTTCGAGAAATCGGGAAAAAATTACACTTTTTTTTGGTTTTTTCTGAACGCGAAACTGAATAATTTTTCCAGAAAATCTTGAAAAAAAATCGAACATACCGTTCTCTGGAAATTCTCATCTCCAACAACGGCTGTCTTGGATTCTGATGTACTTCTTGATGATTGTCCACAATCTTCAATACTTAATCCATCATCATCATCTATATCACTATCATCTTCAGACCATTCCTCTTCATCTTTAATCTTAATCATCTCTTCTCCTCGTTTTCTCTCCTCATTTTTTATTATTATATCCGAAATTTGAATTTCCACATTTTTCTCCGAATATTTCCGCTTCATCAACTGTTTCGTCATTTTCGCCTTTTGAACTTCGTAAATTTCGACAAATTCTTTCAGCGGCTCTTCCAATATCGATCGAATATCACTTTCTCTTACAACTTCATCAAAAAGCTTTCCGGCTCTTCTCGGAGCATCCTTATTCCATTCTGAACGAAGGAAAAACGGAGTTCTAATCTCGTGAAACTTTGTCGACGCCAATCCCAACTTCAAATCAGTTTTCTTCAAAAACTCTCCTTTTCCCTTGAAAATCTCGGATTCAGCGATTGCTTGTGATTTTATAGATTCTCCAAATATCGAAGCTCTTTTCGATGTTCGCTCAGTCAACGAATAGTTATCTTCCGTATGATGATCATCATCAAAATGTCGATGCCTCACTGAAGATGTTGATGAAGTGTGAGTTGGAGGGGGCCCAAGTTTCTTTGCAACTTTTGGTGGACGTAGGAATAAAAGTAGATCACATTCATTTATCAAAACCTCTTTTTTAATCATTTCCATATGTGCTTTTGTCACTTTTTGAATGAAATCCAACTTAGTTTTCAAACCGGATCGCCATCGAAGAAGCTGCTCATAATGCATTGTTTTTACACAATCACTTTTGAACAACGTCTTTGATCTTCCCATAATTTCCTGAAGATCTGGTTGTCGATACATTCTGAAGAAGATATTCGAGCATTGTGGTTCTCTCATAAACTGTGGTGGTGTCTTATGATCCATTGGGAATTCTTTGGAGATTAGTGTCATTGGATCCGTCCAAATTAGAACTTCATAGTCATATTCGTTATTTGGTTCGGTATGGAAAGGCGATAAATGAGTGATACCCATCTTGTGTAGACCAATTTCTCGAAGCAATCGGGACTTTGCATTGTGGAAACCGACGATTTTGTTGGTACAGTCGACGGCTTCTTTGTGTATACTGTAGTGGTAATTGTAGAAGTAGATTGTCATGAAATCTCCTTTTAAATAAGCCATCATTATTCGCTGACGAGGAGCATACATATGAGATTGCACAAGTGGGCTGTATTTTCCGTCTGAAAAAATTAAAGTTTCTGAAAATGTTGACACTTACACTAACTTTTAAAAAAAAAGTTGATTTTGGCGAATTTTCAATCTAATCTCCTTATTTGAATTATCAATTTTTTTACAAATCGAAAAACGAAAAGTTTTGTTTTTCGATTTTCACTCTTTCGATATTTCGAATTTTTTTTGATTTTTTGAAAAATATATATAAATTTTTGTTTTTGGATTTTTGGCTTTTTTTTTTAAATTTTTCCTGTGTTTTTCATCAATAAACAAAATTAGACAAAACATCGAATTTTATGGTTAATTTCCGAATTTTTTCTTTGATTTTTCGATTTACAATTTTTCGATAATTAGTTTATATTTTGTGGTATTGTGGGATTTTTTTTTAATTAAAAATTTCAAAATAAAATCCCAATCGACGCTACTTCGTCTTTAAAGGATCTTGAAATTTAATTTTTGTACAAGAAATCTCAACTCACGTAAATGATTTCTGAACATTTGCTTCATCTCATCCACCTGCGACGTTGTTCGAATCATATTCTCTCCGAATCCATCGAAAATATTTCGAATACAACTGACCAAAATGTATTCTTCTTGATTTTGTGATTCATCGACTCCAAAATCATCAGTCATTGCGTGAAATGGATCAGTCGTTAGAACTTCAAAACGACCATCATGGGGATGTGTTCCAAATATCGATAGATTTGATTCTCGAAGTGATATTCCATTTTCATTTTCCATTGGTTTCCGAAGTCCACAAAGATAAACTCGTTCTCGAATATCTGATTCATGGAGTCCACCGAGACTGACTTCCAATCGATTACGTATTTCAAATAGTGCCGGAAGACTTGCATGTTGAAATTCAAACCGTATTCTCTGCTTCACCACACTATTCGTCTCTCCTTGTTTCGATTCCACATAGTCCAACCATTTAATTATACTATACGCATTTTTCCGATTCATATAGTCTTGACGTCGGAGGCTGAAACGTTTTGATCTGGCGAAGGTTAGATATAATCTGTTAAACAACACTTACCTGATATCATTCTGTGTCAGTGATTGTTCAATGTCTTTTGCAATTGATGACATCCTTGCAGTTGCAGATGGTTTTGTGTGAACATGTGAAGGTGGAGGTGGAGGTGGAGGATTGATGCCTATATCGAGGCTGCCAGGTCCGTGCTGAAGCTAGTTAAAGATTTACTAAAAGTACTGTAGATGGTAGTTTTCCGACTCTATGTAGTTTGGACTTTGAAATATTTTTTCTGTTGTTGAAAAAGGTGTCGAGTTACTGTAGTGGTACTGTAGGGGTACTGTAGTTTTGGAAAAAATTGGTTATGAACTTTTGAAAGGATGATTGTTAGGGGTGGAGGAGTACTGTAGGAAAGGTACTACGTGGGTACTGTATTTTTACTGTAGGGATATTACAGGAGTGATGTAATGCTACTCTCATAATATTATAAAGGGATACTGTAGTGATAGTGTGGGGGGTACTGTAGGAGCACTGTATTGCAACTTTAATAATACTATAAAATGGTACTGTAGGGGTACTGTAGGAGTAATTGTTCAACATTTTTAGGAAAACTGGAGTCGAGTTTTTCCAATTTTGCATAGCCAATTAGTTCAAAAGTGATTTTTCCAGCTTTTTAGAAGTTTTGGAAGAAACTTTGACTTCAGAAAAAGTTTAGGTGGCAGTTTTAAATGTTGGCCTCTTTTTTTCAGAAAATTTCAGCTTTTCTTCAGTTTATATGATACTCGAATGTTTAAAAACTTTTTTTTTCAGAAAATTTAGGCTATAAACTTGAGTTTCAGCCCCCATTTTTCCTCTGCAAATTTCTATTTTTTAGAAAAGAAAATATTGAGTTCGAAACTTACCACCAAACTTCTTCTTATCTCTCCCGAATGACTTGTAGCTGCTGAATGATGATGCCTAGTATCCACCGAAGCGGTAACACTGCTCGCCGAGCTTTGTTTCGTCAGATGTTTCGCTGGCTCTGATGTTGTTGAATCTTGGCCAGGTAGGAATACATCCGAATTTCGATTTGTGAACGAGACGGTACCAGTGAACATTCCCTCTTCGACAATAGTTGTATTAAGATATCCAAACTCAGTGATAACATCAATCATGCTCATCTCAATCAATTCATGCATCATCTTTTCAAATGCTGATTCAACGACATCTCCTTTCGTCCACACGATCATTTCTACGAATCCACACAATGATTTTTCCGGTTTCGGAGCATTATGAACATGTGATTTGATAATATCTCTGTAGACAGTTGACTTATCATCTGGAACATTAGGAACCAACAGCAAATGACTCTGCTCATTCATACTCGGTTGATCGAATCTCGAGATTAGTTGACCATCAGGTTTTGTGATTCGGAATTCGATTAAAGCCATTCCAGTATCAACTACACCTCTTGCAGGGAGTATATGATAGACATAGAAAGAAGAAAGTAAATAGTCTTGAGGAAGCATTCCAGCGATTGGAGGATGTGATCGGAAGATCAGACTGGAATTCAATGGTTCCAGAGAATCAGGGCATTCATCAATTGAAAAAGCACGAATAATATTCCCTTCTTTAGCTTCTACACCCATCGTAATTCCAGTATCTCCTTCAAGATCCGATATTTTTCTAAAACTTTTTCTTCTGGCAGGCCAAGTTGCTGCAACGGGTGTCCTGTTAAATGCCTCTCCATTATAAAATATTCCTTGCTCTTTCACTTTTGCAGGTGAAATACTATTGATCGCCTCAATATGTTGTCCGATGTAGAAGAGAAGAGCAGAAAGGTATTCTTCAAAGATGAATGGAATTGAGAAAAATTTTCGAATCTGGGGGCCTGGCTCCGGTGGTTGAAGAAATGAAATTTCATTCATCGATAGAGGTTGTTCTTGATTTTGAGAATATCCACGCATAATCTCCACTAACAATTGTTCATCTAACTTCTCATGAAGAGATTTCCAAATAGTTTCGATAATTGATGTATGAGGTTCTGTGATTCCAAATATTGTCAAACAAATCTTCGTCTCTAACATTTGCTCAACAGTTTCCATTTGTTTTCTTCGCAACTTTGTCCTTGTACCCTTCACTGCCAGTTCATAAGAATCACGATCCATATGGAGTTGGAAGTAGAAAATTTGGTTTCGATCAACATCTCTGGAAATTTAAGATGTAGATTAAACTTGATTATGTTTAAAAAAATCACTTGTAAACAAAAGTGTTTGCTCGATTATGAACGGCGTAATTCAAAAGTGGAGTTTTTATTTTCTCGAAGGCAATGTGTAGAGGGTTTCTGTGAAGCAGCTGACCTTGATTTCGAATTCGTTCTGGTACCGCGATCCTGAAAAAGTTTAAATTTATTTTTGTTTCGTTCAATTTTTGAGGTATTTTTAAACAATTTCCAGGCATTTTCTAAAGAAATATTTTTTAATATTGTCCGGACGTGAAATTTCGCGATATTTTACCAAAAATGAGGCTGTAATTTTCATCGATTTTTCAGTTTCTCTAACAATTTGTTTAATTGTTGAATTAAATTTTTTTTATTTTAGTTTTTTTTTAATAAATGAATGCATTTTTAACGAAAAATACTAAAAACGGTGAAAAATTGTTAAAAACCAAAATTTAATCACAACTTAGGTCTGCTAAATATTAAAATAAATTTAAATTCAAAATAAAATTTAAATAAATAAATATTTAGCAGACCCACAAGAAAAATTTATTGTGATTAAATATTGGTTTTTGCAATTTTCCATGAATTTGATTATTTTTTGGTTAAAATTATATCGTTTAAATATTATTATTGTTATTATAAGTAATCGATGATTGATAGTTTGAAGCTACAGTACTCTTGAAAGGCGCACATCCGATCATAAATATTTGTAAAATGTATAGTCCTGTGTTCGGTTTTATGATTATTTAATTTTTCGATTTTCAAATTAAAGTCAAATTCTATTCAGAAAATTTCAATAATTATTTCGATTTTTACTGAGAATTTGTATACAATCTCACCACAACTCTCTCTGCAATGGGCACGCAAAATATCCTTCGGCAAAGTAGAAGTAGAGATCCTGTGGAACAATTTCCGTGGGCTTTCGTCCCCGTTTTCCGGCTAATCTCAGCGGTGTAACGATCGGTGGACTCTGATGCTTGTCATTCTCGTCAAACTGTGAAATTTTTCGATGCTCTGGCACAAGAAGCTTGTCAACGTTCCGTTGAATATACATCATTTCCAAAAGACTTTCTTGATTGAGAACTCGAAGTTCTTGTCGAATCCCGGCCCACATTTGATCAAGCATAGCAGTGTGTTGGTGCTCGTATCGTTGACAGAAATGCACACTAATCTGATGATCCTTATAGTCGACTGAAATTATTATCCAGAAATCTGCAACTGACAATGGGCCAATGTTCCTGGGAGCTTGTAGATCTTCCGGATCTTCTTCGCTGGCTTTCCTGGATTCATAGATTTCTTGATTATTAATACGTCTACAATACAGCATATTTGTATCCTCTAGCCGTACTATCTTCAAATATCCACACTCTCGATTATCCAACAAATCCATGAATTTTCTTATTTTCTGCCTCGAGTTATCGACAAGTATGAATGGCTTTCTTCTTGTTTCAGCGTGTCCAACTTTTCCAGATGTAGTACACGCATTGTCAATATAACTTTTCACGTTATCCAGAAGCTTCTTATCCACTTTCTCGACTCTAGATTCTAGAAGAATCTTCTCGAGTTCCAGCACAACTCCAACATTTCGCACCAAATCTGTCATAACTTTTCGTTCTTGAGGTGGAAGATCGAACAGAGTATCCTTTTTTTCTTTATCCTCATCATCATCATCATCACTTGTAGATATGGGATCTTCATCTTCTTCTTCTTCTTCTCGTTTGTAACTTTCTCTTCGATGCCTCTCAAATTCATATGGATTCCTGACTCGACTCTTAGCCATTCCCAACAATCTTGTACTAATTTCATTTGCATCCATAGTTGGTCTCAAGTTTTGAGTCGTCAACACCAATAGCTCCATGACAATTTCCACATTTTTAATCTCTTCAGGATCTGTTGGGGCACCAACAATAAATGGGAGAAGCTCGTGAATGCATGTTGGTAGAAAATTGATAGGAAACGTGTCGGTCTTTTTTCTTCCGTCAAAATTCACCGAACAGTTGAACTGAATGAACATTGGCTGATTATTTCCGGTATATTCCTCGTAAATCTCTCCTAGCGTTGCACTATCCGCTCTAGTTCTGCTCTCCGTATCGGAATAATCGCTACTTGGCGGGGATCCTGGTCTAGGATCGTCTGAGCTGGAAGACGATCCGGTTGATGAAGATTCATCCGAATCGGAATCCTCAGAGCTGGCAGAAGAACTGTTGTCAGTTATTGTTTTCTCCTCATCGTCCAGAAATTCACCACTATGTTCACCTTCTAACGATCTTTCGTCTCCAGCTTCCGATAGAGATGTAATTGATTCTGTACCATCTACATACATCATTCCACTATTTCCTCGAGTTCGGCTCGACCTTCCTTGTTTTTTCTTGGATTTCTTTGTCTTCTGCTCAATCATAGATTCGGGATTCAGGTAGAATATGTTTTGTGTTCCTTCGACTTTTTTGAAATTCTTTGAGAGCATTTTACTGAACATGTACGCAATATTGGAACCTTCACAGCAAATTGTATCCTTCGGTGGTGGATGTTCTCCTCCAAGATGTTGACACACTTTTCTCAAGGCAGTTGGAATTTCCGACATTTCGAATTCCAAACAATCAACCTCTCCGGACATATCCATTAAACTTTCTTCATTGAGTGGAATTTCTTCACGTGCAGCTTCATACATTGCTCTCATTCGAATACGTGGAAGAATCTCCTCTTCAAAATGTCGGCAGAATGATGGAAACGTCGTTGCTTCCTCTGGAAATACATTTCGATTGTTCGGAGTCCATCCAAATCTTGCTCCAGAATCCCATCGCTCGGGTACATCTGACATCGGAACATTGACGATTCCATTCCCATCGAACGCATTTTGAGCGTAACAATGAGCAATTTGAGTTTCATGAATAGTCATAAGGAACATTGGAATTATTTCAGATTTGACATCAAACGCATCAGTGACTGGTGCAAACATCAACGCAGCCATTCGAGCAGTTAAAGCTTTCACGTAGACTCTTAGCTTTGTTTGAGGAGGCCTTTCCTTCTCAGGCACTGTTTTCACCAGATCTGCCCAAATAATATCATGTTCCGTGTCATCAATAATCCATGTAAGATCTGCAATCCTGCTGAGTTGCCAATGAAGTGCATTTAATTGACGTTTGTTGCAAAGTGGAATGTCCGAATCATTTCGTCCCAGAACAAAATGTGGAAGTGGTAGATATTTCCTTTGAGCATGATATACTAAGTTGGTCATATTGAACAAATTGTCGTAGACTGTCACAAACTTCGAAACTGCTTCTGCGTGAATATCGGTTACTGTAGGCACTGGAGAAATTGTTGTGTTGACTGTTTCTTCAGTAATATATGGATATGGCTCATCGAGTTCACCAAGAACCTCGTCATCACCTTCTATCCTTTTTCGAATATATCGAATCGGAAAAATTCCAGGAGTTGGTTCCTTCGGAACATCCATCCATCTTCTCTGTTCCTGTACCCATTCCTTCTCCAGATCATCATCATTTTTGAGCTTCTCAGTTCTTCGTTTGCTCTTCGGGCGAAGTTTTTTATAGGTCAACATGTCATTATCGGAAGGTGGTGTTTTCTTCGGTAAACCCGTCAATTCATAGATATCAGTACATCTACAGCTATCCTCATATGGAAACATTCTTCCAGGAGTTCCTGGTTGACAGAGACCTTTGGAATTATCATCACTCGGGAATACTTCATTACATTGTCCACTGTGACGGAGGATTTTGTCGAGAGTGAAGAGGACTGAGATGAATCGAAGATCTTCGTTGAGTCGTTGTTCCTGAAAATTGTTTGTACACAAATTTTGAATTATTGGGAAAATTATAGAAAAAAAAACGTAAATTTTTTGCTTTTGGGTGTTAAAAAATCCAACAAATAAAAATTATAATTGAAATTTTTTGGGGCAAAAAAAATTGGTATTTCCAGAACTTTTATAGCATTCGGAAAACCTGAAAATTTCGATTTTTAAATTTTCAGATTCTAAAGAGGAATTGTTCGGATAGTTAATACACTAATTTTATCATCTAAAGGTCACTAACCGCACTCATATTCGCCAGTTGATCATCTGGATTTCCTCCTTCAGGCTCATTCCACATCTCACAAACAATTGCAAGAGTCTCAACAGCGGATCTCGATGGTATCGCATTTTTGGAAATCTCATCATCATCATCTTCGAATTTATCCTTTTTGACGATTTCATGTTTTGATTTTCTTCTCAGAATCGGATTATTCATAATATTAGGTTGAATCGTAATCGCTGGAAACATGATAAACTGCTCCAGTGATGCTCCGGATGAATCATAAATTTGTCGGAGCAACGAGACAGCATTATTCTGAGTCCACGCCGGTCGGAATCCCTCCTGATGCATTCTCTTGTGCATGAGCACATTTTGACAGAAATCTGCGAGAAGTCGAACAATGAATGCACCGCCTGGTTGAAAGGTGTTGAGAAGAATGACACTACGACGACACGCCAGACTTTTTGCAAGTGTATTATGAAGTGTTAACAGCATAATTTCATCAGGATCATCGGTTTTTTCTTCGGCTCGAACGATTGTTGTGAGATCAGCGGGCACGTGAGTGTAACGGACAACCATTCGTTCCAGAGGACGCCTGAAAATTTTTTGAATTAAACATTTAAGTTATTAAAGACGGAATATGGACCAGGTGGGCGGCAGACGATTTTTTTCCGGCAAAAAATCGGCAAATTTCCGATTTGCCAGAAAAACGGCAACTGGCGAAAATTTTCGGCAAATTGTGGTTTTGCACATTTTTTTTGGAAATTTCAATTTTAATCAGCAAAATTGTTCGCATCCTATCGGCAAATGGCAAGAATTGAAATTTCCGGCAAATCGGTAAATCGGCAATTTGCCAAAAATCAAAATTTCCGGCAAACCGGCAATTTGTCGATAATCAAATTTCCGGCAAATCGGCAAACCGACAATTTGCCGAAAATAAAAATTTCCGGCAAATTAGCAATCGAAAAATTTCCGAAAATTAACATTTCCAGCAAATCCGCAAAACGGCAAATTGCCGGAATTGAAAATTTCTGGCAATTTGCTGATTTGCCGAATTTGTCGACAAAAAATTTGTTTTTTTTTTAAATTTTAATTTTTCGAAAAAAAAATCGCTAAAAAATTAACTTTTTTAATCCTAAAATCTCACCGAAACACTGTACATGCTGGATCTGACTTTTTGTCAAAAATCTTGGTTGGGTCCATATAAAACTTTGCAGCATTCGCTTCATATCGATATCTTCTCGCTTCTTTTTTTAAATCAGCCTCATCAAGAATAGTTCCATAAGTAACATTTATCAATCGTTGTCTCTGTGCTTCAACAGCACGTCTTCTCTCTATTGAAGTGACTCCACCGAGAAATGCTGTCTTGATAATTGCCACAGGACCATTACAAATCACTTTTCGAATGAAGAAATACGATGGTTTTTTGGAATTTTGTGTAGCGTAGACCAGTGTAACATATGTTTGATTTTCAACAAGACAGAATGTTGCACGCACTTTAATTGAATAAAGAACAGCATTCAGTGGATAACGACAGTCAAATTTCAGAATTCTTTCGGTTGTAAACATTTCAAATGGAACGTGGATCAGGTTGAGCAGACTTCTTTCCGTTTGAGTGTGCACCCATTTCTGCCAATTGCTATCGTCAACTTCGAGCATTTTCTTCCAAAAATTGACGAATCCGCGAGTTTTAACACCGTCTGGTTTGCTGAAAACATGATAATTTTAGAAGATTTATAAGAATTTAGAATTTTTGTTTTCAATTTATTTTTCTAAAAATGTAATGCTGGAATTTTTTGCTGGAATTTTTCCAAGAAAATTGAAAAAAAAATCGGTATTGTCAAAAAAAAACTAAAAATCTTGACTTAATTTTTGTTCGAAATTTTGAATTTTTTTGTATTTTGCAACAAAAAAAAACTACATTTCGATTTTTTAACCGGTTTTCAGAAAGTTTCAGAAAATAAAAAACCAGAGAAAAATGTTCGGTTTTATTTCTAAAAAAATCGGTTTTTCGGCTTTTTGTTGTTAAAAATAATAAAAAGTTATGTTTTAAGATTTTTTGGTATTTTTCAAAAAAAAAAGTGTTTTCAGAGAAAAAAGTATTATTTTAAGAATCAGAAAAAAAAGGTTTTCAGGTTTTTGTTTTTGAAAATTCGATGTTTTGTATTTTTCAGGAATAAAACTGAAAATTATGATTTTTATGGTGTTTTTCAGAAGTTAAATACATTTTTTAATAGAAAAAAACGGAAAATTAACGATTTTCAAAAATACTTACACTATACAAAGTTGCGGCAAAATTTGTCGTGAACGATCTCCTTGTTGAAATAAAGCATACTCCTTGGTGACACCGGGTGGTATAGTGAAATATGCGATTTTTGTATCAAATGAATGAATATGCAGAAGAAGACGATCCGCGTCGATGATTCCATCAATTACAGATTTTATAAGATTCATTCGGATTGGATTGAGATAATTGCTTTCTGTTAGAAGATCTTTCAACTCATTATATGGTCCTTCTAGTACCAACTCCACATTCACTGCTTGATGTACATTCTTGTTGACTGGCCATGCCGAAGTAATGATGTAATCAATGAATACAAGTGGTCGAAAAGCGAGTCGGAGGGTCAGGATTACTTGGGTATTGTTCTTCACGAATACAGCTAAAATTATGGAAAATTTTAGTATAAATTTTAATTTTTTTGAAACGTTTTTTTTTAAATTTGATTTTCGGCAAATTGACGGTTTGCCGGAAATTTTGATTTTTGGAAAATTGGCGGTTTGCCGATTTGGCGGAAATTTGGATTTTCAGCAAATTGCCGATTTGCCGACCATCAATTTGCGGAAGTTTTTGGAGGGATTCTTTTATAAGACGGATACACTTAAACCTGTGCCTTTTTGGAAATTTTTTTTTCAAGAGAAATAACATTCCAAAAAGATGTGCAAAACCACAAATTGCCGGAAATCTCAATTCCGACAATTTGCCGATTTGCGGAAGTTTTCACCCCTGTTTTGAAATATAAATATATTCACAAAAATAAATAACTTACTAGATTTCAATGTGAATCCTTCTCTCAATCTCACATACATCATACGATTCAATGTCGCCTGATAGTCTGCAACAAATCTTCGATGTCGGTCCACATGACTCTGTTGGAGCTCCAAAAAATCGCTGTTAATCTGTGCAAACGTATCCAATAAATAATCATTGTCATTCAAACCATTTTGAAATGACCAACAAATTAATGCTCGATGAAATTGATTAATATTCTCTTTGCTCTCATCAATTATATCATCATGTTCAACAGTTCGTTTTATCACTAATTGACCCTCTTGTGTTCTACTCAGAATTAATGGATCTTTTGGTGGTTGTGGCATTTGACGTGGAAGATATGTTCCAAATGTTGCCATTGTCATGAAATAAAAGAGAGATGATGATCCAACATGTCCGAATACAGGTTCTGTACAAGCTTTCTTTTGTAATTGAATGAACGAAAATGCAACTGTGTAACTGCGGAGTTGGGTGAGAACATTTTGCAAAGCTTCTTCGTCAGGCATACCGCAGACTGAATCAGAGATTATCACCAGATCTGAAATTAAGTTTTCGTTGTATAATGAAAAAAAAGCTCAAATTTTCAATTTTACAATTTTTAGAATAAATTTTCAGTCAAATTTTTTAAAGTTCAATTTTTTTAAATATGGAAAGACACTTTTTTTTTCTTTGGAATATCGGAAAATCGAAACAACTATATTTTTACCCATTTTTGTGATTTGATTTTTTTCTCGATTTTCAAAAATTGGAAAATCTTCAAAAGAAAAGTCCAAATTTTTGTAAAATCGAAATTTTTAAAAAGTTTTTCCGCTGTTCGAAAAATCGCAATTTTTCTTCGGAATATCGGTAATTCAAAAAAAAAAAAAGAATCATAAAATATGATTTTTTAATTCTAATTTTGTTCATAATTTGAGAAAAAACCAAAATTTGAAGCTAATTTTTGAAAAATCGAAAATATTTTTTTAAAAACCTTTCTTTTGTGAAATTGAATTTTTTTTTCGTTTTTCCACTTATCTGTAAAATCTGTTTTTTTTTCAGAATATCAGAAAATCGAAAAAACTTTTTTTTTTCAATTTCTGGGAAATCTAATTTTTTTTGTTCCCAGCCCTGTGACTTGATAACTCACTAGATTGAGTATTTTCGGGGAGCATCTGAATCTGTAAAAGACCCATTCGAAGCATAAATATCAGCGACCAATCCGGTGCAACATAACTCTTATCACTTGCAAATGACAATTGTTTCTGATCTTCATGACGTTCAGTTGCAGACCATATTCCACGTTGTATTGACATAAGATTCCCACCATCCATTGCTCTGTCTGCATCTCCATCATTTTTGTGTGAAGTCGATGCTGCGGAAGATTCAGATAAGTGAATATTTTCCGCTGATGGTACTTTTCGACTGCAATCTTCACTCTGCGAGTCACTCTCACAAAGTGAATCGAATTTATTGTGCTTGTGACGACGTTTCAGTTTTCCCCACATTTCGAGAATCGGACGGGAGAAGGTGAACAGTCGTTTGTAGATGTCGACGAACTTTATCTCAACCGATTCAATTACCATATCAACATTTGATTCAGTGACGAAGACTCCTTGGCATAACGTCTGAAATAATTTATGAATTCGGATGCAAGCGGAAAAAAGAACGTACAAAAGTCTCCTCAAACTTCATAAAAGGTGTGAACAAGCAGATGGACGTGTGAACTTGAGGACGAAAAATTCGATTCGTTCCGGGTATGACAAATGATTTTACTGATGATCGTAGAGCATTTCGAAGGCTTGGGATGATTCGATCAACGAGGCAACAGTTGGATTCATCGTCCTGAAAAATTACGTGATTTCGCACAATTGCTCTGGGCTGGGACTTGTTAGGTTTTTCATTTGTTTTTTTTTTTGGTATTTTGACGAAACATTGATTTTTTGGTTTTTGGGACCAAAAAACCAAGGCTCATTTTGTAGAATTTTCAGATGAACAATGCAGCGCAGCCGTGCCAAAACCAACTCACCGCCATAACAACGGATGGACTGAGATCAAGAACAAAAACAATTCGATAATATCTGGATATATATGTGCATTTCGTTCTGACAGTCACAATGAATTGCTCGTCTCCAACGACTTCTGTACCATCTCCTCCGGCTGGTACAATCCCGATGACTGTCATCTCTTGCCTGTACTCATCTTTTGGATCTTTTGATGGTTTATATGATGAGCATTGTGGAACTTCTTCGATTGATACGGCCTTTCCGAGATGATCAATGTACCAATGTGCACGAAGATTGCGGGATGCACGGAAGATTCTGAAATTATTGTTTTTCAGGATTTCTGATATTGAAAATTGTGGTTTCTAGCTTTTTATTGTTGCTTTTCTGGAAATATTAGGCTAAAAGCTCATAAACGTTTAATTTCAATTGATTTCTTATTTTCTGAAAAAACCATATATTGCCAGCTTTTTCCTTCTTACCTGTGCATAAACAGAAAGACCTCTCCGGCCTCCCGCAAGTTTTTTGTTTCAGTATCCATTTGATCGTTTTAATCGAACATTTGGGCTGAAAATTATTTTTTTTGCTTTTTCTCTTCAGAAGCTTTCAAAATATGAAAAATTGAAGTGCAACAAAAGCGATTATTAGTTAGTATTACATTAAAATGAAGAGTTTCTTTATTAACAAAAAAAAAACAATAATCTTTCACTCTACTTAAATTACTACACAAAAACTAAATAAAAATGACTGACCTAGAAAATAAGGGGAAAACGAAAAAAAACAATAGAAAAACAAGGGCCTAATTGAATTATCTAAAAAAATTATATTATCAGCAAAATTTCTGATTAAGAATGAAATTACGAAATTACCGGAAGTTTGAAGATTTCAGAAAAGAAAAAACAACAAAAAAACGTAAATAGAAAACAATAGAGTATCATGAACAAGGAAATGAATATTTTGAAATTAAACAGCAGTTTCTCTCTTCAACGTAGTTCCGAACTTGACTTCTTGGTTACGAGCTTTCAATTGCTCCTTCTCAAGCCATTCCATCTTATGTTCATGTTGAACCATTGCGTCAGCAGTATTACGATCAACGATAGCCTCGGTGAGCACTCCGGTTTCAGATGCATATGCAGAAGCTTGCCATCCGATGACAAGTTTACTCAATTCTCTTCCACTCATTCCAGATGTCTTTTTGGCAACTTCATTACACTTAGCAACCCAATCAAAGTTATCGAGTTTCAGTCGTTGAGAACGAGATCCACTAGTTGCTGGAGTGACGATGTGCTCGTTGAAGTATTGCAGAAGAATTCGTTCACGTTCTTCCATTCCTGGCAGTGTGAATTCGACAAGCTGATCGAAACTGAAAAGAATAATAAATTCTGTTTTTTATTTAAAAAAAAGGATTACCGATCGTTAACTGCCCAATCGAACTGCTCTGGCTGATTAGAAGCCACGACAAGCATGAACTTTCTCGACTGCTCTCCAGTTCTGAAGAGGAAAGCGTTGAGAGCTGCACGTGTGTCTTCAGACATTCCATTCTTTGATCTCTTTTGCAAAAAAGCGTCAGCTTCGTCAATAAAAACAATCAACCCTTTGCGACTTTTTGAAGCCCAGTCGAATACTTTATGAATTGCAGATACTCCATCACGTCCAAGTGGAGCAATATCTCCTCCAGTGAGAACTGCGTAATCGAGTCCGGAATGTTGAGCCAAACTCTTTGCGAAAAGTGTCTTTCCGGTTCCTGGTGGTCCGTAGAACATTACATTACGGAAAAGTCCATTATTTCTCTTTGTGTTTGAGGTGGTAATGGCAATATCACGAAGACGACGTTCCAAAGCAGGTGGTAATACAACTCCATTCAGTGGATCCTTCTTCTGACGAGTCATCATTTGAACACTTTTAATTGGGTGTTTGAGTACTTCAAGTGGAGTGATTCTGGATGTTTCTCTTACAAGACTTGGTTTTCCGAGACGAGATTCGATGTATCTTGCGGTGACTCCAGTTCCTCGTTTAGCGGTATACCAGCCGACAGCCAAAGCAGTCAATCCTCCTACTGCAGCAGCGATTTTCGTTTTATCATTCAAAAATTGATTGAGTCCAGAACCGATAAGTTCTCCACTGGTTTTAATTTTTTCAATGACAGTTTTTCGGTTCTCTTCTTCGTGAAGCTTCATTTGCTCTAAGTTTACATCTCTGTTATCTCGAGCAGCCTTTGCCCTGGCTCTGGTCTCTGCGTCAATTTTCTCGAGCTCGTATTTGTGTTTTAATGCTAACTCATGCTCAATAGTTTGCTTGCGAAGTTGTTCCTGCTTCTTGACAGACTCTTCTTGTTTTCGGAGGCTTTCTTCCTGCATTCTAGCTTTCATGGCAAGCTCCTCTTCGGCTCTCTTTCTGGCCAATTGATCTTGATATTCAGCACGCTGAAATTATTTAGTTGTTATGTATTCAGATGTTTGGAAAAATTACCGAATGCGCATGTTTAGTCTCTTCTCCCAAAGTCTTCCTCCGTTCTTCTTCAGCAACACGAATGTGCTCTGATTTCATATTGGCCAATTGAGCTTCGATCTTCTTGGTCTCGTTCTCGACCTCTTTTTGGCGTGTAACTTCTTGCATTCTCGACAATTCAAGAGCTTCTTTGGCATTTGGAAATTTCTCTAGATCACGAGCAGCCTTGGCGGCACGCTCCAAAGCTGTTGAGTCGAAGGAATATGCCATTTTGCTGTTTCCCTCTTGCCGTTGGCCTTGACCTGGTTGTTGTGGACCGCCAGGAGCAGCACCTGCTTGAAAATCATCCGGAATCTGCGGAGTAGCGTTTTTTTGAACACCAAATAACCAAGACATCTGAAAGAATAGATTGAAGCTTGGGATGGTGCAAAAATATTCTAAGGAATATTGATTAAAGGAAATGATTTATATATGTACTTATGCCAAAGTATGAAACAATAATTTCTTTAAAGGAATGAAATTCGGAGAGACTTTGTGTAATCCTTGAAGAAAACGTAGTATTAAAACAGAGTTGCAACCTTTTCAGTAAAATTAGATGATGCAAAACAGATTTTCCGGCTCATTTTCCCTGAATTTAAAGGACCTGCCGTCAAAAAAGACCTGCCGTCGTTATAATTCACGAATTTCTATTTTTTGAAACACATTCTGCATTGAAAAATAAACTTTAAAAAATTAAATTAAGATTGTTGGAAAAAAACAGAAATCGCTAAGGCAGATTATGCTCCAATGACATTTTCTGACGCATTTCTCGATATCGTAAAGTGCGCCAGCGTTCAAAGGCCACATCTGAGGCCCCACGAAAAGGGGAGCAGAACGAAAAGGGGATCTGCAAAAAGGGGATCTGCGAAAAGGGGAGATACGGAAAGGGGAGATACGAAAAGGGGAGCAACGAAAAGGGGATCTGGCACTGTGCCAAACGCTATTTTTCTCGAAGAAAACGATACAACGATTGTCGCGAATACGCAGAATACTGATGTTCCGCCGATCACGACTGAGAAATGATATTAATACCCAGGAAATGCGTCAAGGAAATATTAAAGAATTATTATGATTATTACGAAGTCTTTCCGTATTCTAAATGCTCACGACAATCCACCGAAGTCATCAACAACGACAAAGCCGGGAAACTCCTGTTTGAAAGCCGCGCCAAAAGACACACACGTCACGAGTGTTACAGTACTACCACACATGCACATCAAACCCCAACACGTCGACACCGCGCAAGGAAATCGTCACTTCTTCGTTTTACTCCCGGACCGGCAGGTCGCATGTTAAATATGAGCTTTCTCATTTTTATCATTCAACGGATTTATCAGTAATAAATTATATAATTCTACCACTTTTGAACCTATACCGATCCGAAACATGGTGCATCGGCTCCGATGTTACGCGTCGCGTGTTGTTAAGCGTATCTTCTAGAAGAAAACTTCAAAAATCAACGTGCGTTGCGTGAGAAAAATTGCGTTTTGTGCGTTTGGCACAGTGCCAGCTCCCCTTTTCGTATCTCCCCTTTTCGTATCTCCCCTTTTTGCAGATCCCCTTTTCGTTCTGCTCCCCTTTTCGTGGGGCCTCCCACACCTTTGTTTTTCTTTTCGAACAGTCACATTTTTCCTTTTTTTTTTTGTTTAAAACTTTCTTTCTTTCATTAAAAAAACAATTATGCAAATTGTGAATTAAGCTGTTTTCAGGGTAATATCATACCAAACTTAATGAACAATGTTTCGAGCGTATGGAAATAATGGATTGAAAAATCCAGAAAGTAAGTTTTTTCTACGAATTCATCTCATTTTTATAAATGCAAAATTCATTTTTCCAGGAATTTCTGGTGAGAATCCAGATCTTTATACGCAAACAAGGGCTGCTGTTCAACAACGAGCGGTGAGAAATATTTAGTTTTTTTTTTCATCTTTCATGCGATTTATTTCAGACTACCACTCTAAAAAGAAACGAAAAACAGAAACTCGCCGTGCAGAATGACTCTGTTTTTCAGCAAGTTGGAATTGGAGAATCTGATAGTGATGACGATAATGGTGGTGTTCGGGTGAGGCCAGTGACATTTAAACTTTAAACTTATTTTTGCTTTCAGATTAGAATGAGCCCCCACAGGTACATTGATCCAGATGATGTTTTCACTCTCCCAGAGGTGAAAAAGCAAAATGCCTTGTGCGTAAATAATTTTTCTAGTTTGAAAATAATATAAAATTTCAGGAGAGACGCGAAAATTGCGGCCCGAGCAGCTCAGGCAACTGCTTACAATACATTTCCGTCCGTTAAAAGCTTAAATGGTTGCCAAGATCCACCAGAAACAAGTCAACAATCCACAAGTCGTAAACGTTCAGCAAGCAACAGCAGGAGTCCATCGAGATCTCACAGTCGCCGATACGATCGGGATAATGGCAGGCAACGCAGCAGGAGTCGTGAAAAGAAGAGAAGAAAGAAGGAACGCAGACGAAAAAGATCCAGTAGCCGAAGCTCTAGTTCATCTCGTTCTCGGGATAGGTCATCTCGTGCTCGGGATACGTCATCTCACACTTTAATGAAAATGAACAAACCTGCAAAATATGCATTTCTCACCGATGAAGAATATCGCACGTGCGATGCGTACATTTCATCTGCGTTTAGTAAGTTTTTTCATCGAAAAAAGTGATCATATCACAATAAAGTTAATGCTTATTTACGATTCAAAGTTAAAATATATTTAGAAATTAAATATTCATATTATCGCCAGCCGGCAAATACTGCGCAATTTTCAAATTATTGTTAATTTAAAAAGTTCCAACGAGAAAAAATTACAGTTACTCAAACTAAAAGTGATTGTGAAAACTATACGCAAGGAGTTCCGAAGAAAGAAATTGCCAAGTGTCGATTGAGTGTCAAGTTTATTGTCGGTTTGGAGCATAACAATATTCTGTTCAACGTATGTTTTGGCACTTATTTTTTAATCTTTTCAAAAAACCAGTTTTCAGAATATTTATGGAGCGGAATATGCCAGAGACAAGGAAAACCGCCCATTCTGGGAGCAGCTGGATAGATACTTGAAGGATGTTCCGAAAGAGACATTCTTTCGATATGTGCCTCCAGTCGGCGGTTACTGGAAGATTCGTGACAGAGTTGATTTATTAAATCTTGATGTGAGTTATTTTGAATATATCGGAAACCGAAAACCAAGATTTCAGCACATTGACGATGATGTTCTAGCAAACGATTCGGATAATCGAAAAGATGCGTTCACATTTGAGCTCGAACAGGCGAAGAAAACATTTTCCGAAAATGTTCATAACATTGATGCTCTAATCAAAGTAATTTCAATGGAAGAAGAAATGTGTCGTCGGAATGTTGGAAGTTTCTCCAGTTCAAATCCAGCAGCTCTTGCCGAACGTCACCAGGAAATGGTGAAAAAAGCCATTAAAGCCGACGGTAGAAATGCAAAACTTCGATTGATGAAAATTGAATTACTCATCAAAATGGATCCCAACTCTCCTACTATTATTGATGACTTCAAAAATCTTACCATCACATTTCCACATGAACCAATGGTATGGATCAAGTATTTGGACTATATACAATATGATAGCAATGTGTACAATTACAAAAAATTGAAGAATGCATTCGAAGATTGTATCCGACAAGTGACTGGATTGACAAATGGAACACTTCTTTCACATTTGAATGCTGTTAACGATAGACCATTGCTTAGAATGTTCCATTTATGGATTTATATTCGTTATTTGAAGTGGATGATTTCCTGTGCACACACGCCAGTGGTACTGGCAAACATACAGGTGAGATTTTAGGAAATACTAAGAAACCTTTGGTTTTGTGAGTATTAAATCACTTTTTTTTTCAAGATTTTACTTATTTCAGGCCACTTTTGAATACAATTTTGGACTCGCTGATGTTGAAAAGCGGACGAGCACTAATTCAAAAGAACGGGAAGTCAGATTGGAGGAATTCTGGGAATCTGGTCTTCCGCGAATCGGCGACGAAGGTGCTGTTGGTGCAGAGAAGATGCTTAAACAATCGGAAGAATTATCTGATGAAGATATTCAGAAATTGGAAAATGATGATTTTGATATTCTTATTTCACGCACCGAGGAAACAATAGCGACGTGTCTTCAAGCTCAACGGGACGTGCAGATTTCGTGGATCGAAGTTGAACGAGAAATGATGAACATCGATGCTCGCGTGAAACGGACGAAACTGAAAGATTGTGAACTTTATGAAGATCATGTGGACGACTTAGAGACATGTGAACTCTGGGACATCATTCCTTTTGATAGAATTCGATATTATGAAGCACCAGGCGATTGTGCTAATTTCGATTTTGTACAACCTTTTTTGGAGTTGCTCGGCGTCAAATTTTTAAATTCGGTAAGCAAATTTCAACTAATATTATGCTTGAAATTAATTTTGAGGAATTGTAAAAATACTTTTTTTTTCCAGACGAACTGCTTCACAACAACCGAACAAATCATTTCTGATTGGATTTCTAATGATTCTACTGTTAACTTCTACAAAACTCCGACTTATACCGAGAAAAAGTGCTTTGAAGTTGGAAATAATATTCTGAAGTTTATGCTTTACAATCGACTCAAACTGACCGAAAACAATCCTGAATACTTGGATAAGACTATGGTGAAGTACTTGCTGGCAATGCTCGTCACCGAAGCTTCGGAACAGGAGAAGAAATTGAATTTCCACAGTTTTAAACTGAATCTTAAAAACTTGGTTGGAACATTCATCACTAAACATCCAGACATTTTCAAGCGTGCCATGCTGAGTAAGATCACAGGAATTGTCTACATGGAAAAGTTTGTGTCTTGGTGGGAGCGTGCACTGAAAGAACAGGAAAAAGTAGTGGAAGCTGACGAGAGAAGGAAGAATTATAAAGAGATCAAGATGGAGGAAGGCGTCGTAGATGATGTTAAATTCGATGTCATATTGTTAAAGAAAGACAAAGAACGAGTGCAAACAATTCGTGATAAGATTAGGGATATGATTGATATAGCTATCCCCAAATCAACAGAAAAGCTCATTCAGAGCGCTGATTCTTCATTGCCAACGCTTCAATTACATCTTTATGCCAATGTTCTACGTGGAAGACTTTCTATTCTAAATCAAAATGCTTTAGAAGAGACTCGAGATGTTTTCTGTAAAGAGATTCTTGGAATTCACACTTCGGAATTTGAAAGTGATGAAGCTCTCTTATTGGCATTGGATCAAGGATTGAACGAATTGCTGGAGCATTGCAAGGAGAAGGACAATCTTGAATCGGTCGACAGTATACCAGAATTACCAAGAGCTGAGGCACTGTGCGAAGCTTTGAAAGTTGTGGCGGTATTTGTTTTCTGTGAGTTTTATAGTCTTTGAGTCTTTGTAAAAATTAATTGATTATTTTATTAAATTTCAGTGGACAAGATGGCATTCAGCAGGCGTGCAGTCGACTGCCTCATTGCCAACGCGATCACCAAATTCGAGCAATTTGAAGCCAAGAAAAATGATTTCAATCGTGGAACTTATGAAAAATACTGTGATCAGATCGATTTGAAATTCATCACGGACACTCTCATAACCTTCTTTTCGCACAAAAAACACCGTTTCATCTACAATGAAAACTTCAAAAAGTTGATCTTCCAAGCATCGCAAGCGTTCCCATGTGATTCGAAATATGCGAAGATGCTCGGCGAGCTGCATTCCAGCGGTCGTCTGCAAGTGATGAAGCTTCAAGGATTCACCGACAGCAGAAATAGTATTTTGAATGCGAAACGAGATCAGCAATTTGATCCAGAACTTGAAACTCGTCTTCTCATGAACTCGTTGACTATTATGTTCTCTTGGATGAATGCAGCCAACCGGATTGGAGACGCCGGAAATCAAATCCTCTATAAAAATTGGAAACGAGAAGCAGCTAATACACGTGATCCGGCTATCTGGAGACAAGTTATAAGAGTTGCCAGTAAATTGTCACAGAAGATTCTAAAGGACGATGTGAGTTTTCAGGAAAAAAGGTTGTATGTGAAATTTAAATTTCTTACAGGCTTACACTCGTGCAAGAGGTCAATGTACATGGGCTCTCAATTTGCACTTTGATTATATTGAAGCAAAAACTGTCCGCAAGAATGGAGATCTAATGGAGATGATGTAAGTTCAATTATTGAGAGCAAAGTTTCAGTTCAAAAATGTAATTTGTTGTGCCCGATTTTTGAAAATAATCAACTAAGATTGATTTTATTACAATGTTCAAATTATCGAAGTATAATTAATTTAAATCGTATTATTTTTTTTCGATTTCTAGTCTAGTCTATATACAACAATACAATACAAAGCGAATAAATTTTATTAAAACGCTATGCAATTATAATCAGCACACATGCCAATGCATTCTAAATAACACTATTTACAGCTACCTCATTCTCGAACAAAGCATGGGACAAGAGCATAGTTTATTTGTGACCGACGAGGAATACATGAAAACACAGCAGGAAATTGGACTACAGTATTCCGAATCCGGACGTTGATTCTCTCTTTTTTGTGTAACTCGGCCTATAACTTTTTTAAAAATCCATTCCATATAATTATCCACCGGTATTCATTTCATCCCAGGAATCTTTCTTTCTTTTGTTCTTTCTATCCGACAGATTATGTTTATTTTTGTATTATAATTCTTCTGTCTTTTCGCATTTTTTGTTTCGGTAAAAATTTTTTGTTTTCAACAATGAAAATATTCGTTTTAATGTCATATTTCTTTCATCATGAAAGAGGTTACACTTCCTCCAACCAGTTCCTTCCATGCATGAATAATTGTATTAAATATGTATTGCAATGTATGTGCACAGATGTTGAGGGCACTCCGCGGAGCAGCGGACCTACTATCGACGGCTCTTTACAAGAATGAAATGATGATGAGTAGAAGGTGAGTATAGATTTCTCTAATTATTATTTAAACTATGCGAAAATCCTGCTTTTGGCGAAAAATTTTGATGTTTTGCTTTTTTTACACTCGAGAATATTTTAAACTTTCAATTTATAAAATTTGTTTAAGCGAAAATTTTTCGTTGAAAAAAGTGAACCTGCCACAAAATGGAAACGTTTTTAAAAAATTAATTTTTAGAATTTCCCTTTTTTTTCCGAAAACTTACACTTGAAATTAGAAGTAAAATGCAATTATTATTAAAATATTCGAAAATTCTCAACAAAAAAAAACGTTTGAGGCCTGCGAAATTACTCGTATTTTTGACGAAAAGTTCAATTTTTGCTTTTTTATTCGAAAAAAAAACTAAATGGAAAACTTTTTTTTTGGTTTTCAAATTTCAAAATTTGTTATTCGAACTCAATCCTTTTCTCGCGCTGAGAAAACAGGAATTATCGTCTTATGGCTTAATTTAAATGTCCAACAATTTCCAGATATTTATCAACTCCAGCTCCTGAACCTGCAAAACCATCATCTGAAGAGACTACGGAATCCACGGAACCGGCAACATCTGTAGAAGATGCTGGAGAACCTATGAAAGAGAAACGAATCACTCAACCATATTCTAGCGAGGCGCTTACAAAATTGAAACTTGATCAGTATCCATTGTAGGTTTTTGGTTTTTTTTGTATATTTTTGAAATTATTGCCTGCCGCTTTTTTATTCTCAAAGTGAGAAAGAATTGCACATAAACTATACACTTGTATTGAATATACGTTTCTATAGATACGTGGAGAGAGAATGGTGGAAAACCGGAAAACGAATGACATTCTGGGCGAGTTGGCGTCAGTTGAGAGATGTCAAACGACGTGAGCAGATTCAGGTTGGTTTCTATTTTTTATACGAATATTGTCATATGTGCTAAAAATATTTTTGGTTTTTATTTCAAACCAAAAAGGAAAAAAATTGAAATTTGTAAAAGAACCAAAACAAAAAATACCAAAAAATACGAATATTGTCATATGTGCCAAAAAATTTGTTTTAAAGGATTAAAGGATTAAAGGACGATCCGTTCTTCAAGTGCTATGCACTGCGGATCTGGGATTCAGGTACACTGCCTGGTGGTGATCCCTCTGGGCTGTAATTTAAGCCACGTCCTAGCCGGGGACTGTGGCCGATAATCCAGTCGTGGATTGCTCCACTTCCCAATAGAGGCTGGGTGAACCTAGGGGGTGAGGCCGGACTTGAACTCGTGACCTCCAGACTGCTAGCGGCCACCACTACCGACAGAGCTAAAAAACATCAAAAACCATAAGAATATTTACAAAATATAAATTGTTTAAAATACAAAAAAAAAATCGCATTTTTCTTCGTGCCAGAATACCAAAAAACACCAGGGCTGTCACCAAAAAAAATTTTCCATAAACAAAAAAAAGTTTTTCGCTTCTTTTCACATGTCTGAAATTTTTTAAATATTTTTTTTATTCGAAAACCACCAAAAAATCGTTATTGAAAATCATTACTTTTTAAAAAAACAAAACCCCACAAAACAGAAAACCCAAAAAAAAAACCATTTTTTGTGACGAAAAAACCAAAAAATTCCCTTTTTTATTAAAAAAACCCCCACAAACCAAAAAAACCAGAAAAAACCCATTTTTGTAACAAAAAACCCCCGACACCCCCATTTTTGACAAAAAAGCCTTAAACAAGCCCAGGCCTGCTGCTTGCCCTTGATTAAAATTTAATTTCAGGAAGTCGGCGCGGATCGTATGCGTCTAAAAGCTATCAAATTCAACACAATTCTCCCGCAAGCGATTCGTGACGAAGCAGCCGAGAAAATGCAAAAAGCTCGAAAATACGATCATCCTCGTCTGATTCTCAATATGTGCCAGTTCACAGGACGACAACGTGGAAAGATAAAGCCATACAGATTGAGTAGACACTTGTTCCGTCGATTTGCAGATAGATCAGCTCTCAGTGGAGTCCAAAGAGCCATGTGGTAGTGTGAGATAGGAGTTGTAGTTTTAGATTTATTTGTTTTCTATTTTTGATTTCTTCTTCGTTTTGAACACTTCTTTTGTTATCGATGCTCTTAATGAATTATTTTTGTTTTATTGTGATATAGATTATGATATCTCTGTATTGGTTATTGATCAATTAAAATACTTTTTTTTCAGAAAAATTATTATTTTCAGATGTTTTTCTGTCCATCAGTGTGCGAGCGTGCTCCACAGCCCCAATACAATGGGTCTCGTTAGTTAATTGGCGGCAAAAGCCTAAAAATTCAAACGTTTTATTTTTCGGCAATCAAGGATGTCTTCGAAAAATGTCTGCTTCAGAGATTCACTGTTTTGCCTCCAATACCTAACGAGACCCAACTATTGGAGGCGGATCCTGCTCATTTCGCTGCTGAGCGCGCTTTCACATTGATCTCAAAAAACGAATTTTTCTGCGGTGTCGGCTTCAAAAAAAATTTCCAGAGAAATCGCTATTTTTTCGTTTTCCCATTGTTCACAAATTACATTAAAATTTCGGTCAATTTGCTTCCTTTTAGTGAAAAAGTATTTTTTTTCTCTTATCAACAGGCAAAGTTTGATTCAAAAAATTTAAAGTAAAAAAAAGATTTCAAGATTTTCCAGAAAATCGAAAATTTTAATTTTTCGATTTTTAATTTTCTCTGAAACACTGCTTCCCATAATATCTATCTCATTATTCTTACAGCATCCTTATGACAAATGCTCAACCAACGGAGCTCATATCCCTTCCTTCGGAGCTCCTTTGCCATCTTTTCACCTATTTACCACAACGACAATTGATCACAGAAATTCCACTGGTATGCAGAAGGTTCAATACGATATTAAACGATGACAAATTTTGGAGTAGAAGAATTGTTCGTATTATTACTATTTTATCGAAAAAAATTATTTTATTTTTTTAGCGCACTGAGCAGAAAGTTCGTCTACCAGATTGTGAACTCAAGCATCCTGAGTATGAACCAAAGAAATCATTTTACGCGATGCATCGACAGAGAGATCGCTGGAGAGCATGGGAGACGCAGACAGTTATCACTGCTCCAGGACATTCAGCTACAGTCGATAGTGTGATGCTTTTCGAGAATAATAATAAGCAATTCTGTCTATCTGGATCCAGAGATCGAACTATTCGTCTTTGGAGCATTGAAAACGCTCGAAATGGTGAAGATACTGAACAAAATCCATGGACAGTGGCAAAAGATGATACAGCTCATTCTGGATGGATTTGGAATATGGCTCAAGAGAGCACATCAACAAATTTCTACACAACATCGTGGGATTCAACTGTAAAAAGTTGGCACATCACAGATAATGGAGCTCTTCAAAATCTTAATTCCGTGAATGTTGGATCTGCGGCCCAGTGTATTTCTTGTTCTGGAAATGAGAATGAAGTTGTGTGCACAACATTTGCGAAACGGGTCGCTGTCATTGATTCCAGAACATTTCAAGTAGTCGCTGATCACAAGCTGCACAAAAGAGCTGTAATTGCTTTGGCTGTTCAAGGGGATAAGATTTTTACGAGTGGAGAAGATAGACTTATGATGATGGTAGATCGACGAAATTTCAGTAAACCTGTGCTTTTTGTGAGTTTTTTTTAAATTGAGATTCAGCAAATTTTTGTTGAAGACAAAAAGATGAGCGCATTTGAAAAAGTACTGTAGTTTGAAAATTGTCAAAATTTCTTGCAAAAAAAATATTTTGCTGGTTTTTCTATAATTTTTCAAAATAAATTGCCAATTTTTGATGAAAAATTTTCTGCATCTTTCTTGCAAATTTTTGAAAGAATTAAGAATCAAGAAATTTTCCATCGATTTTTTGTATTTTTCGTTAAAACATACTCATTAATTCAAAAAAAAACTAAAATTAAAAATTAAAACGCACATTTAAATTTTAACAAATTGTGAGAAAATCTATGAAAATTCCACAGAAAAAAGTTGAAACTACAGTACTCTTTAAAGGCGCACACCTTTTCTAATTTAACAAAATATTATGTGCCGAGACCGGTTACCGTATTTTTGAGTAAAAAATTGCTACATTTAGATGCTGGGTGATTTAAAAAAGCATTTAAAAAGTTTTTTGAATCAAATTTTAAAAAAAATAATATGAAATTGAATTACAGGAATATTCTCCAACAGCATATAAATCATGTCTATCGCTTCAATGTAATCAACTTCTAACATCAACATCCGATGGAAAAGTCAAGTTGTATGATGCAAATAATTTCAACGTTTTGCAGACATATTCGGTAGGGAATATAGAATATTATTCAGTTAATATAAATAATTTCTAGGTCGGTTCCTATACCCGTCAATCATTTTTGGAGCACGGAGCACACTTGATTATGGCGCGAAGTTTGAAGCGTAATTACACATTCAGTGTGAGTAGAAACCATTTTAAGAAATTTCATAGGTCCCCCTATTTTCCTGAGAATTCGTTTTTTTTTTGCAAAATATGCAAAAATTCAGTGTTCCACTCTTTCCGTTTGTCTCTCTTTTTCGAGCACAAAAAATGAAAAAAAAAGCAAAGATGGATGTATATATTCGGAATTCGATTTGTCACAAGGCATTTTTTTGGTTTTTGGTTGCTTTTTTAGCACATTCTTGGACTCGGAAGAAAAAAAACCACATATCTAAAATTTTGAACGAACGAAAAACAGTGAAAATATGCATTAATTAGAATTTCAACCCGATTAAATTTCCAGATCTACAGCCCAGGAACACGTAGTCAGCAGTGGTGTGCTTCACATGAATTGGCCGCGGAGCCAGCCAAATTTGATTATTCGTAAGTTTAGTTGTTAGCACACAAAATTAATTGAAAAAATTTAAAAAAAACTTCTAAAAATGATAATTTGTAAAATTTTCATATTTTTCAGAAAATTTTAAATTTTCCAATTCTTCAAAATTTTGTAGGTTTAAGCTCTTAAAATTGCCAGATATTTTGGAATATTTTTAAAAAATTTGGATTTTCGAATTTTTAGAAAATTGGAAAATTCTTTATTTTTCGGCATTCCAAATTTTCAGAAAATTTTTTGCTTTTGGAATTTCCAACAAAATATAATTTTACGGCTTTCCAAATTTTCTAAAACTTTGAAATTTTTTGAATTCTTCAATTTTTATTTGTATTTTTCGGTTTTTCAAATATGCAAAAAAAACCGGTATTTCTGAAAAATTGAAATTATGCCAGATTTTTTTTTTGAAATTGACTAAAAATTTTATTTTTTCAGCCCATCATCGAGAACTCTGGCAATTGGCAATGGTGATAGCTCAATTCTGTTCTGTCTTCCAGCATCGGCTCCGGATCAAGAAAACTGAATATCTTCTCAATTTCTGAACATTTCCTTTGTGTATATACCAAATATCATTGCCATTTGATATGATCTCTTCTGAATCGATATCATTTAACTTCATATTTTATAGATTTGCATAATTATGAAATGTTTTGGCCCCTTTCCATGCTTCTTCCTGTTTAACCCCGTTTGGTGCACAGTTTAGCGCTCGCCCGCAAGAAAAACAATGGTGGAGCTCACCTGGAGCATCGTGTTATTTGTCTTTTGGCAAATACACAAAACAGTCTTCTCTCTTTCTCGGCTCGTGCTGCGTGGCTCATTTGCGTATATACTCTAAGGAGTTATGCATGGAACGTTTGGAACGTTTGAAGAAGAGAGCTCAATGTCTATGTCCCCCGTGTGCTCTCCGGAGACAAAGGGTTAGGCGGAGAGCAGCAATATGAGCATTTTGACAAGTACTCAAATATTTCTCCATTGTTTAGTTTCGAGATAATATGGTTAAAATCACAAAAGTTTCATGTTTACCGGAAAGATTTTCATAGTTAAAGTGTGCCATGCGGAGCCGGAAATCTAGAGAATTTCGTCGAAAATTTGAAATTCTTGGCAATAAAGTTATTATGGATCTTTTGAAATCGAGGCGCAAGGGCGCTCTATGGCACTCTCCGCCCCTAGACGTTGGGTCTCGTTAGGAATAGAATCCGGAAATTCGAATTTTAAATGTTTTTGTTGTTTTTAATGATTTTATGTCGAATTTTATGAATTTATATAATTTCGACATAAAAACAACGATAAATAATTAATTTCTCAGTGGAGCACATTTGCATTTCGACTTCAAAAATCGCATTTTTTTGCGTCCCTATAATAACCCCCTACTTAATATTTTTACCAACAAGATGTTTTGGTACACAAAAAGTGCATTTCGAGAACTAAATAATTGCTCCGAGAGCCGCGTTTCCCCTATTCACACTAACTCATTTTATCCAGTTTTGCATGTAAAAATCTTTTTATGCACAAAAAAACAACACGGGAGAGACGGAGAGCAAGATTTTCCTCTTTTTTCAAGAAAACTGAGCAATAAAGACATGAAAAGGCAAGGATTTATTTCAAAAATAGTTATTATTATACGTTCCAGAAAAAATTACGAACGTATAATAATTCGTAAAAGAATTAAAATAAAATACAAAAGACAATGTGTGAAACCGGGGAATTTAGGAAGGAAATAATGGGAAACGATGCCTACCTTGAAGGACAATCAATTGTACCGGAAAAAGACCAAAATGCATTATGAAAATGGAAAAAATGCAAGTGCGCTCTATTGATGTGTCAATAGTAGAGCGTACATGCATCAGATACTAAATTCAAAAACTAGAAAGGATTAGGAGATTTTCGAGAGTGAGAGAGATTCTAGACAAGGTTAACTGGAACTATAAAAGGAAAATGTAAAGACAATTATGTTCAAACAGAAGCAGTGGAAGATCGATTTGGGTTTTACACTTTTTGACAGTGTATCTTTTTTTGAATTAAACAGAGAAAATTTGTTACAGAGAAAGAGAAATAAAAAATCAGATTCTCACCCAAAATTTTCAAATTTAATTCAAGCGATGTGCTCTTCCCTTATGGAATGTTCCATCAGCATACGATCCAAGACTTTTTTCTTCTTTTCCAGCACATACTTTATCACAATCAACGACTCCGTAGAGAGTGAGATGTCCAATTGGTTTTGTGCTCATTTCACGTTTTGGGGTTGAAGCCTGACGTTTCAGCTTCTTCTGACGCTCGTGAAAGGCTTTTCCGTACTTTCTGGGGCGCTTCTCGAGGACAAAGTAGAAGGACCAGCTGGAAAATTTAAATAATTATTAAATTTGGTAATGTGTATTTATAAATGTTTTTGAAAAAAACTTTCCCCATTCCATTGAAATTTTTTGCAGAAAACCCCTATTTTTAAAGGTGGTGTAGCCATAATGGAGATTAAGCTTTAAAATTTTTTTTAATTGGTGTGAAACTCAGAAAACCCACAAAAAACATCGATAGAAAAAGAAGAAGAATTCTCCTTTTAAAAACTATATTTTCCAATTTTGGTTTATTTCTTTTTTTTTTTGGAATTCGCTCCAAAATGAGAATTTCTAGATTTTTACGAAACGGATCCCATTGGAAATCACAAATTTCGGAATAAAGATTAACCATTTTTTTGGTAAAAGTTCAATTCTTAAATATCTATCAAAAGTTGATAATTACATACTACTGACATAATTATTTTCCAACGCACACACACTTTCACTCACTCTGCCACTTTATGCGACCACGGACGAAGATACGTGCATCCTTCTTTATCATCCGGGAACCAAAACTTGTCTAATGTACAGAAGCCGCCTTCTCCCAGAATACATGTGTATGAGTGAAGCCTGAAAATTATAGTTTTTGAATTGTTATTAGAAATTGGAAATTGGAAAGTATTTGAATTTTTTGAACTGTTAGAAAGTACTCTTAAAAATATATTAGTTTTAAAAAATCCTGAAAAGAAAACGTGTGAATTCAAAAATAAATAAAATTTAGACTTTGCAACGTCAAATTCTGATAGCAAATTTTCAACAAAAAAATCATTACCACATTTTCACTAACTACCACTAGACGATGCCAACTAACAATCACGTACAAAAGGAGAAGTTTGCGGAGGATCGTGCTCTGTTGAGCCAACAGGTTAGATTCGGATTATGACAGTGATAAGTTAGAATTTCAGAACAAAGAATATGCGGAGAGTCTTGCCAAGGATATTGCAAAGAAAGAAGAAAAGGATAAAATTAGATTTGAAGCTGAACAGAAGGAGCTGAGGAAGAAAACCATTCAGGATTACAGAGAGAAGTTGAAAGGTAATTTAGAACCCATAGTTGCAAATAATGCAAGCTGGCCTATTCCAGGAACTGTATCACAAGGACCCCTCCGTCTTCTAGTACGATACCCCAATGGTTCTCGATTAATTCTGAGCTTCTCCCCATCACAACCGATGACTTCACTTTTTGATGCTATTATTTTGAATCCGGCGTGCCCTGACTATTTCTCGGTTCGAAGTGTCTATCCTCGTGCGGAGATTCATTGCTATCCAGCATGGTATCACACGATTTTCAATGCAGAATTCAAGGATGAAACAGAAAAAGGAGCAAATAATGTGGCGAAGGAGACGAATGAAGTAAAATGTCTAGAAACTATTCCGAATAACTCAATCCTCTACGTGAATTTGATTCAATGAAGTCAAACTCATCTTGACTATAATGCAGGGTATTTCATGTAGGCGCCAAGATGCCTAGCTGACCTTAAGGAGACCTTCACCTGCCTCGCGCCTTTAATGCCTTTGGGTGACGTGAGGCAGGTAGGTTCCAGGTAGGCTCTCACGCCGCGCCTGCCCATCACGGAAGACCTTCACTTAATGTATGCCTGATACATATAGAAATTCAAAAATAGCCAGACTTCAACCAAACTTTGGCAAGTTGTGGGCGAGAATTTTAAAAAAGTTCTCCATATCGATCAATAATTAAAATTTATTAAACTTGGCCAAGCTCTTGGGTTGAAGTTCATTGAAAATTTGCTAAAAGTTGGTTCAAAGTGTGGTGAGATGATTTGCATTAGAGAATGAAGGAAGTTTGGTAAGCCGTGAGCTAACTTGGGTGAGAAATTGGCAAATTGGCAAAACTTGGTAAGAAATTCCAAAGGGGAAATCTTGACGTAGAATCCAAGCTGAACTTCGAATAGATACTGGTAATCTTTCTCTGTCAGCGCAACTTCTACCCGAGAATCTTTTGAGCTCTAGATTTTCAGTTCCTTTCAAAGTTCGAAGACATATCGGCAACTGATTTCACCAACAGCTCAGCTTTAGATCCGACATTCAGTGATAATTAACTTTCCGACCCCCGAGCCTTTATAAAGTTCAAAATGGAACACGCCGATGACGTGGTTCATGAAGTCGTTTGAGACCACAATTGGTGAGAATAACTCGATTCTTTTCATAAACATGATACACTAATATTTGCACTTTCTCATCTTTATGGATACTGGTGGTTGGTGGTTGACTGGGGGAAAAAGAAGATGAAGAAGCTGGGACTAGTGCACATATTGAAATTTGAAACAACCACTCGTGTTTGTTCTCCTTGCACCTCTCTTCTGTGGCATTAATATTCGTTGCGCAACACCTACACCTTGGCAGAAAGAGAGAGATTGTACAATTGGTATTACTTTTCAAGATGGGAATTTTGGTATAACAAAAAATAAAAATAAAAATTATTTGTCCAAGGAAATATCATAAACTTGATGTTTGAAAAGGAACGCGTAAATATATGAACTGTATAAAATTTTTGAAGTTAAAATTTCTCACAATAAAAGTAAGAAGATGGTCTGCTTCTGATTCCGGAGCTCCTGGAAGCGGGCATAAAATTACAATCATAAATAACACCTATTAGTAAATAATGACGTACCAGCTACCGATCAGACTCAACTGATAATCAATTGATAACAAAGGGTCATGTTTTATTAGTTTCGGTCCACGATTTTATAATTTGTGAGTTTCCATAGAATTTGAAACGTCTTTCGGGAATTGGAATTTCATTTAAAATACTCAAAATACCCTCAAAAATTGAAAGCTTAAAACGGATTTTTCTCCGAGTTGCCTTGTTTGAATTTTCTCCAAAATCTGGGACCAATCAGCGACTTCTGATTGGTTGAAAAGTGAGCCGAGCGATTCGTTGATTAGTTTTTTTTTTTTTGGAGGGAATTCAAACCGAGAGATTAGCTAGGGTTGGAAAATCACATGTTGAATATATGGTTTTTCAGACTATTTAGGGGCTTCGAATTAAGGTCCCAATACCATACCTCTGCCTAATGCTCTTCATCCTGCTCCACCCCAGTCATTCAGCCACCATTCAATCAGATTTCTTTTTATTTTCCCGCACTTAAAGTCTCGCTCCACTGATAATGACTTTTGGCAACAAGAGAGACACTCAATTCGGTTCCTGAGACGAGAAGAGCGGGGCCGCTTATGATAAAAGAGGTGTAAATGTGTGATAAGTGCGTTAAGGAGAAAAGTGAGAAATGGTGTTTAGAGTAAACAATGTGTACAGTTTTCATGAAATGTGTGATATGCCAACTTGGTTCATTGTTTAGACAGTTTCAAAATACTTTTTGTTTCGAAGTTTTTTTTTGGAATGAAATAGATTTTGGATGGATGGCTCAAACGTGAAAGAAACAAATTGCATTTGAAATGATTTTCAGTACTGAAAATGTCTCATGAAATCCGTAGATCCCAATTTTGATTGTTGTTTGTTTTTTTGCAACTTTTATAATAAAAGAACAAGTGCTTAAAAATTTAAAAATTTTCAATAATTATTTTCTTCAAACTTTCTGCGAAAATTTCGTCACTGTTCCACAATTTCCTAAATTTTATTCTAAACGTCACCAAATTTTGTTGTGTTCCTAAAATTGCTGATTCATCAGCGGAAAAAAAACCGATAAGAGAATGAAATTCAAAAAAAAAGTTTTAGAGAGAGAGCTCACCTGACTCTGCGTTCCAACATTTTGAACGAGTAATGAATACATTGAGTTGAATTCAACGAAAAGTCTGCAGATCGGACGAAGATTTTTGGTGAAAACGAGGAAATGACATATGAGGTTCCATTGAGCAGAGCTGGCTCAGGAATTTCCACGTAGTTTTTTTCTTTCGCTGATGACGTGGAGAATAGGATGATTGCTAGAATAAGTAAAGATTTCGAAATCATCTCTGATTTCAGTGTAGCTGCTGCATCCATGATGTTGCTGCACCGCTTGAGAAAAGTGGAAACACATAAGAGGCGGGGCGACTGGTTGGCGCGGAACACTGACTCCGCCCTACAATTTTGGACGAAATTCATGGAGTTTTGGAGAATTAGACGACAAAAGAAGCATAGATTTTTGAAATTTTTTCCATAGATGCGAAAAATAAATGTTATACACATGCGAACATTGTGGAACGGTAGGAATTTTGGAAAATATTGTTTGTTTGGACTCATCGGAGATGTGGGAAAGGAAGATGGTTTTTCGTTTGACATTGGAATGTTTTGCCATTAAAATTTGCATATTATCGTAAATTAACAATTTGAAGAAGGTAAAGTTGAGAATATTTGTTACATCTATTTTTAAAGTTGCTGATTACTTTTACAGATATCAAAATGTTTCAGAGTTTTTTTTCAATTAATTTTTAATACACATTTGTTTCATGAGGAAGTATTGAACGAGCAATTCACAAAAAATTACTTTTAAAGTTCAACTCGCACTATTCGAGATAAGATCTGTTCTACAAGAAAGTGCAAACTGGCAACAAAAACAAATACATTTTTGGTATTTTTCGTGAATTGTAGAGTGAAATTTAAAGTGTTCATACTAAAAAAAACATGTTTGGAAATGCAACTTTATAAAAAGCGTACTTTTAGATATGTTTACAACTCAAAATGGAATGTTTCTAGACACTTCGGCATTTATTACCTCTAAACTTGCATCGAATTTCTGATAAATGTGGAAAATTGACATGGATCTTGTAGAATTGTTTGATAATTTGGAAATAATTTAATTGATAGAGTTTCCATGGTAAGCTGCTATAGAATCAGAAGTACCTATGAGCGCCGTGCCTGGCTACCAGGCGTCAGTATCTACCTTGAGCCATATTGAACAATGTTCGGCATCTCACAATAAACATTTTCGAGTTTTATATAAATAATTTTCAAATGAAAAATGCACTTCTTCTCTTTTCCCCCATCACTTTGTACTTTTTCTGTCTAATCTCATAAATTGGCCTGGTAAGGACAAATACCGGCGGTTGAAAATGGGCATGGGAATGTGCAAAGAAATGAGAAAGATATGACAATATCCATCAAAAAATTTAATGACTTTTTACTTCTGAATAGAGAAAAGAGAGTGAACAATGGTGGACGGAGTACGGTAGTTAGATTTTCAATTTTGAGTTTGCCAAACCTTACAACTACTTTCCACTAATTGTATTGAAACTACCAATGTTTTCAGATTCATATTTCAATAACTCAAAAATCGAGTTACTGATTTTTATTACCAAAAAAAAAACATTTTCTAGGAATTGTATCAAAAACCAAAATTCCAATCAAAGTTGCTTCCCCTAAAAATCCAATTTCAGCCCACTCGGTCCATTAAATTTTTGAGATTTACGATTTCCAGAATTCTTGTTTTCAATTTCGATTACGATTTCAATTTCAATTTCGTATCTACAATGTTTCGTGTACTTTGATATTTTTGGGCGAGTTTTCGTTATTTCCGGAAAACAAGAAACAAACTATTTTGTTTATATTATTTATATTTTTGTCTTCATTTCGTTTTCATATAATGTTGTTGTTTTTGGAGTGATTCATCGTACTTTTTGAATTGTATAGAGAAGAGGAGAAGGCAAACGAATATGCAACGGAGAAAGACAGAGTCCTCTAATAAAAATTGTGTTGCATTTGAAAATGTTGAGTAGCTCAAAAAAAGAAGCTAACCATTAGGCTGACAATAAATAGGCGGCCCATATCGGCCTGAAATCTTGCAGCATTATCAAAACGATGCATTAGGTCTCAAATAAATCCCAAAGAAATTTTGAATTAATTTAAAAAATAACATTACCAAATTACCAATTACCAAAAAATGCATAATTTTATTAACAATTAATAATAAAAGGTACAAGAAAAATCTCAGCAAAACTAATTAAATTGACTTGGAAGTGTTTGGGAGAATTGTCATAAGTTAAAGCAGAATCCGATGAGGTTTGAACTTGAAATGAAAAAAAGTGTCAAAAAACAAAAAAATTAAACAAGAAGAGGAAGGAATGATGAGGAATGAACACATTTTGGATTTGGAGGAATGCGGAAATAATTGAGAAATATCGAATTTTGAGTTGTAACTAGTAACTTGTATTGATTGAAACTAACCGGGTATATTTAAACTTAAACTATAAAAAATGCTCCAAAATTTTGTGGCAAAAAACAGAACGGAAAGTGCTGAGTTTATATCTATGATTTACTACTTTTTCCAAATGAGAACTTCTTGAGCCAGTTTTGTTTCTTCTTTCCATCCCGAGAGCTTATTGTTCCAGATGCAATGGACGATGTTCTGAAAGTAGATTTTCACACAAAAGTTTAAATTTCAATTCTTACTCGGCAGCGCTGTCCATAGAGTCTTGGCTACCTCGTTGGCCGCTCAGAAGAGTGGCTCTTGACTCGGAATTTGTTGGAGAGTCTAGTGAACGATCGGTGGCTGATGTTCGTAACCGAGGTGCCATCTCACGAGGGATACTATCGCCATTTGTGATCTTACGGTGAGCGAAGACAGGAGCCAGACGACTCGCCTGAAGAAACCTTTAATAAAATTTTTTCAACTGGGCACTAACCTGCAAGAAATGCGACGACGACCTGATCAATTGAGTTCCTTCTCTGGAGCACATTTGTACATCAACTAACAGTGAAGAGAGCTCAAGCTCCTCACTGTACTGATTTTTGAGTGGAACTGATCGGAATCCACATCTAATTGAATCAACAGGGAATACTGCTTGACCAATGAACGGATCTGTTTTTGGTCCCACAAAGTCACCGTCTTCCACGTGGAATCTGATCAGTGCTACTTCGGGACACTGGATCTCAAATGTGAAAGTTTGATTCCAGATCGGATTAAGACCGTTTGATGCTGAAATTTTAATTGAAATTTAGAAACTTATTTTTAAAAAGGAAAAAAAATATTAAAAATTACCTATAGTTTTAGTTTGAAAAACTTTTGTGTCACATGGCATTCCAATAATTTCAATTTCCACAAATGGGGAGCATATTCCTTTATTCTTATCTTTTCTTGACAAATGACGTCCTCCAATCACTTGAACATTCAGTCGAATGGGATAAGCTGTTGCAAACTTTTCCGTGTTCGTAGGATCGAAGTCATCAGTTAACATATAATCTGGTTTCAGTAGGTACCCGCATCTTCCATTTGCCAAAAACTTTCCTTGATTCAACTGCATGGGTTTATCACCGGTTTGATAGTTTAGTGCAACCATATGACATCCTGCATTCCACATTGGAACCGGACTATAATTATTCGATGTGATTCGACTTCCGTTCGGATAGACCCTCGAGAGTTTTCGGGAATTAAACGGAAGAAGCCCCTTTTCAACCAGTTTGTCAAGTTTTCCCTCGACAAATGAGCACATTTCATAGAAAGCGTCATTGTAGATATGGGCTGGGTCGAATGGAACAGCTTGACAGTAGACGACTAGATTTGAGAGCTCAGCGGCAATTCGTTTTTCTTTTTCTTTGGTTCGGAGTATGCTCATTTTTGTGTTAACTGAACGAGTCAGCTCGAAGAGATTGTTTTGCCAACCATCTGCTTCCTCGGAGGCTGGAAAATTATAGTTTAAGTTAAGTTGGGATCCAGGTTGAAAAATATTTGCGTAAAGTGAATCTAATTTGTTTTTTTTTTCTTCTCCGTTTTGAATTTTTTTTAAATAAATTTTTGTAGTAGTTTGTAGATTCAGGTACGCTTTCAATTGTCACAAAATTTCCAAATTTAATTTAAATAATGTTTGAAATTTTTTTAAAGAGTTTCTATTTTCTTTCGGGCCATATCAACACAATTTGTAGCCTGTCGAAATTGTAAACCCCAGAATTTCAGTTCGAAGAACAACTTACAAGAAGCAGCCAACAAATAATATTGCTTGTTCATCCAATGTTGATTTGATTGTGATATTCTGATAACATTCGGACGATCAGCATCATGAATCCGTTCAATTAGTGTTCCAGCTAGCTCGATTGTGTTGTAGTTGCTAGTTTCTGAAAACTTTGATGTTTGATTTCACTTTACTCTGATAGAATAATCAAATTTTTAAAAAATCATTGAAGCATAGAAGGGATGATACTTTATTTTTCTTCTTTTCAGATCTGACTAAAACTCAAATTTCTATCGAATGCAAGCTTCTTGTCCCACTCTATCATTCTTTCATTCTCCCAAGTTTTTACAAATAAGTCTACACATAATATCGGCTGTTGGAATTCCAATTTACATATTCGGAGGGTACTGTATTTTGTGCAAAACCCCGAATCAAATGAATCTTGTCAAATTGGTCATATTTAATTTGCATTTTTGGAGTACTTTAATGGATTTATTTATGGGATTATTTGTTGCTCCATTTATACTTTTACCGTCAATGTCAGGGTTTCCCATGGGATTGCTGGGTTATTTGGATGTGAATATTCCATTTCAAATTTATGTTATGTTGACTGTAATTGTTTGTAAGTTTTGCAGGAAATTTGGAACTTTATATTTTATCATTTCAGTAACCGGTGTAGCAATTCTTCACATTTTCGAGAACCGCTATAACACCATTATTTTCGAGTTTTCTAGTCGAAAAGTCAGACGAGCTCTGTTCTTTATTTTCAACTATTTACTGGCGTTCACTTTTGTCATTCCAACTATTTTACGTATTCCAAATCAGTCGGAAGCTATCAAAATAGTTAAGGAACAATTTCCATGTGAAGTCGATGAAAATCGATTTTTTGTGTTAGCTCTGGATGTCCGTGTAACTCACTATTCAGTTATTATCACTAGTTCATTGATTGAAGGGCAGATTATTTATTTTGTCATTCGACTTTTGATGAATTTAAGTGGAAAAGATGATAGAAAATCAGAAAGGACTAGAAATTTACAAAAGAGACTATTTCGAGCAATTTGTATTCAAGTTACTATTCCTGTTTTACTAATGTTTATTCCATTTCTATTTGTAATTATTCAAGTTTCTCTGGAGTATCATAATCAAGGTAACACTTTTAAAACTATAATCTAGTTACTATATTCATTACAGCTCAAACTAATATTTCTTTATGCTTGCTATCTCTTCATGGTTTGATTTCAACTATTGTGATGCTCATTGTGCATAAACCATATCGTGATGCTACACTAAATATATTGGCAGCTTCTAAACTATTTCAAAAGAATACAAATAATAATAGTGAGCCCACACGAAATTCAGTTCCCTTTTTGATAGTGACTACTTAATTTAAACTTGCTATTTTATGAGATAAACTGTTTACATTAATTTTTTCAAACTAACCTGAAGTTGAAACTTTCTCTGGTAGAATCTCTTGTACATGGGCCGAAGGGAACCATCCAGTCAACGATCCATATCTTCCTCTCCAAAGACCTTCTTCCTTCCGGAGTACTGTGATAATAACATTCGCTGGGAACGAAAGTTCATCATCAGCTGTTCCTCGATACGGTCGAAGTGCTCGAGCTTGAACTTCTTTATCCAAATCCTTCAGATCCATATAGCAACCTGGAGTACGAGCTTCTGCAAGTTCAGCTGTCAGGTGTGATATATCCTTCTCATTGACAGGGAATCGAAGACTAATTCCTCTAACAAATTCTCGATTCGCATAGAATTCAACAATTTGATTCAAATTCTCGAATACTTTTTGATTCACCACGAAAATTCTTCCATCTCTTTTCAATCGATAATGCCAGAATTCGCCGTCGACTTTTAGCGAAAGAACGTAAACTGAAGAGTCAGTCGATGACGTCCGAATTAGGAAAGCACCATCTTCTGGCACCAAGCTCAAAAGTTCTTCGGCTTTTTCCTTGTCAGCAGTAGCAGAGAACCATGGCTGATTAAGATGCGGTTGTGGTTGAGGACATGGAATCGTGAGCACCATTTTGAAATGAGCAGTTGTGAGGTAGTGACGGGTGTAGTAAGAGACCAACTCGTAAAGAGTGTCGCAGACTTTGTTATCCATGAAGTAATATTTTTTCTCTTCTGAAAAATTGAAAAGTTGAAAATTTTATTAAAAGTTTCTCTTCTATTTACTGTAATTCTCGAATACATGTTACATGCAAAACATAGAAAAACTCACTATCAATAATCTTGGATCTTATCCGAACATGATGAACTTTCCCGTCATGTAGAATCGAAAGTGAGAAATCTCCAATGAACAGATTCGAATCTCGAATCATAAACAATCCATTTCCCTTCTCCTTATGCTCTAGAATCCGTTTTTTCGCTTCATCCCGTTCACATCTTCCATGGAACCATTCTTCAGTCACATGCATTTCTTCAGGTTTCACTCCAAATCCAGAAGGCGTCTCTTCTTCCCGTTCTTCATCTCCACTTACACTCACTGTATCGTCATTTGGATTTTCAGGATCAGCGGTTTGAATCAGGTAGCAAAGACGATCAGGGAATAATATGAAAACATGAGATGTCCATTCGTGACTGTTGTTGTTTTTTACCATCAGGATCCCCTTCTTTACACATTCGCGAGATATGATTTCCGTGTCTTGGACTGAAACAAAAATCATTTAGCAAAATGATTTATACCTTTACTACTAGGAAACTAGAGTAATTTCATAAAACTTACACTCATCAGTTTTCACCACAGCTGCCAAATCCTCGCTTTCTATCGGCAACTTCTTATGCTTCACGATAATTTTCTTCTTCAACGCGGCCGGGGAGGGCAATTGTTTTTCTTCACGATTTGCTGGTTGTGTCAATAAATAATCACCAAGAATATCTTTCAGTTCTTGAGCTAGAAGCCGTTGAGCTGGCACCGAGCAGTTGTCCTCAATTGATAGAATTACTGGATATTCACTCGTAACAAATGCATAGTGACGGATGACGTGAAGCACGTCGCGGAGCAAAATTTTTGAGGTCATCGTATACCCGTGATAGATGACAATATCAATGAACTCGGCTGACCCGGGCTTCTTCTGTCCATCCCAGCAATCTACTGAAAAATAAAATTATTTATAAAACAGTGAAAATTGTCTCTAAAACTTACACTCAATGCATCTACAACCCATCAAAAGAGCTTGAGCATAACAATCCAAAGAAGATTCAGATCGAAGTTGGTCACCCGTCAAGTATCTGGAATTAAATTACTGGTTTAGCACTTATATAGACCAAAAAAAAAACAAACGTATTATGCGAGCTGGCAATCCAATAATGAGACAATGGTCTGCTCATATCATGAGTAACTTTCTCATTTGTTGGGTCCCACAGCGAATTCTCCCTTGAAAATAAAAAATCACAAAACTCGAAAACAGTCATTGAAGGCTCATTTCTATCTCCAAAATATGCTTGATCTTCTTGAAAATATCGATTCAAAAACTCCAAAGCTCTCGTTCGATTCGAGGCAAGTTCATCGAATTGTTTGCCATCAAGAAATCGCAAAAAATTTTGAAACGTCACCACAAGACCTTTTCGTTCATGTTTTTCAGCAAGATCAGCGAATCTTGAAGAGAAGAGTTCAGGTACATGGATAAGTTGACGACTGGCAAAACTGAATTGATCAGAATTCATTTGATCTTCTGTCACTTGTTGGAGCTGATCAGATTGAACTTTGAATTGGAGGGAGGTTTGAACAAATGGTTTCATATGCTTTCGAGCAACGCTGGAAAATTGTTATTATTAAAAAATTCTGCAATTTTTGAACTTACGCATCATTAGCCGGTGACATTAAACTCAAAAAGTGTTTATGCAGAAATCGTTCAATTCTCAATGGATGAGGGGATGAGTCTCGATCTCTTGTGTCCATCATCAAATTATGAAGTCCTTGTGACCATAATTTGCACGCATCCTCACTTTCAACTATAACATTTTTCTTTCAAACTATTGAATAATTATTTTAACAAAAACTCACACAAAAGAATCCAATAGGAAAGAGCAAATCCCATTCCATATGAGATGATTAGAATGGCTTTTGAATCAAAATTTACGATTTCTCGATCCTTTTTCCATTTATCATCTACTTTAATTGTGTTCAATTTGTAATTCAATGTCTGTACTTCACGGATTTGTCGAATATCTAGAATTGTCGGTTTATTTCTGAAAAAAATGTAAATGAATTTCATGCGATGTTACTTATCCTCTTACCTAACAGCTGACAGTTCCAATTTTGTCAGAAAAATCTGCCTCGAGTACCGATCCAACGTTAATTGTTTATAGGCTGGATCCCATTTCTTCAACACCGCAATTTTGCACACTTTGTGACCTTTCTCCATTGCCGCAAACATTTTCCCAAAATCCATTTCATTGTGACGGTTCAATTGAGCTCGTGATGCTGTCGAGAAACCATTTGAAGAGCGGTGATGAAGGTGAACGGAGCCCGCTGTGCTGGTTACTGTAGTCTTTCGAGACGACGATGATGGGCCAAGTGAGCCGTGTTGCATGCTGAGAAATTGAAGGATTTATGAAATTGGATGCACATAAAAAAGAAAATTTTAACGGTCTTCCTTGCAAAAGAACGATTGAAAGAATTTCTGATTTAGAAATTAATTTAAAACTTATAAGCAATTACGAAAATGTGGTGTTTCTTCAATTTCTCATAACAAAAGTTATTTTATTCAACTAGTGAAATGCAATTCAGTTGTTAAAATGAATAATCTCTTATCAAAAATTGTTGTATTTTTCCGGTAAAAAAACTATCAATCATACTTTCCCGTTTGAAAAAAAAATCAAAGAATATAAAACAAGAACTTGATCAAAAATCTAATTTTTTAAAATAGTTCGCTTAGAAATTTTTAGAAAATTCACAAGAAGCGGCTGGGAAGGCTTCAAGTAATATTGAAAGATATTACATTTTTTTAAACAAGATGTCTTATTTGCCTGGATATTTGTGAATTTTTCCAATTAATTTATAAATAAGTTTTAAAAATGTAGTTTCTATTAGAGGAATGAATAGGTTTTCAACAAGAAAATTGCGATTGGAGATTATGAAAGTTTTCTGCAAAATTGGCAAAAGAAGTTTCTATAACAATTACTATTTATCTATCAAAATTTTGAAAGCCGGCAAAAATGTGTTTTATGCTTTAATTCTTTGTGCTAAAGATTGGCTCAAATGTGCAAGGATAGTTGAAATATCTCAACTAATCACACTTTTCAAAATTTTGAAAATTTGCCAAAACCGTGACTGAAATTTTTTTTTTCATATTTGGTTTTTAAAAAATCGCGTATATTTTGACAAAAGCACCACAGCCCTTCAAAATTATTTCCTAAAAACTTATTTACCCTCAGTTTAATTCGAGCTCCAATAACCCAATCAACTCCCTATTCCTATATTTTCAGAAAAAAAAGTTTCCGGAAATTCTACAACTGCAAGAAAAAAGAATGACATTTCAAGAAAAAAGGAGCACAATAAAGTAAAAGTGTGAAATATAATACATATGACCTAATGACAGTATGATAACGTCATACTAGCCACGGCGAGGAGCACAATTCGATAACGGTGTGTGGAAAAATAATTCAGACTAAATTGGGAAATTTTCACAATTCCTTTTTGATAAAGAAAAATGCTCCTCGAGTTTTGTGCTTTTGGTGCTTCACACATAGAAAAGAGAATTGAATGAAAAGGGCTGGAAACTGGAAGAGAAAGAGAAAGAGCAAAAGAATATTGTTTCAACAAAATTCGAATCGCTTTGGTTGATTGAAGAGAAATGGACGATGTGAATGTGAAAAAGAAGAAGAGGAGCATTTCCAATATTTTTCAATTAAATCTTTATCGGATTTTCAATTTGTTCATTCCATTGGAATGAAGACGCTTCAATATTTGTATTTATTTACTTTGAAGACATTTATGATCATTTAAAAGTTTTCTATAACTATTCCAAAGTATTTGCTAATGAAAAACGAAAGCTGTGATACATTTTATTGTAACCCGATTTTTTAAAAATTATAGTATCATAGATAAACTTACCCAATTAAATTTACAAAAAAATTTTAGACATATAAGTGAAAAATTGTCAAGATTGATTTTTTAGAAAATTATTTTAAACTCTACATATGTATATGCAACAAAGTCACAGAAAAATTACATCACATATAAATCACAGAAAAAAAAGAAAACTTTTAGAGTCGTGTCAATTGTTTTGCATTTGCGGAAGAAGCCATACATTTATGAAAAAATTTCGGATCTTAACATTAATCCTAAAATAAAGTATTGTTATCAGACTTTCTAAATATAAATTTTTAAAAAACTCGAAACCATTTTCCTTGGAGATGTTAAAATTGACACCTAAAAGGAATGCTTATAAAAAACGACAAAAATATTCTGAATTCAGATGCAAATTTTCATTTTTTCACATACATAAAATGGGGGTGAATGGGTGTATAGAACATAGGTGAAATATGATAGATAAAAGAAAATGAAGAGGTTTTGAGAGACAAACAAAGCGGACCGGTTCGGGTTCGCCAACAACTTCGAGACAATCGCCTCAACAGTCCGAACACACTTTTTCTCTGGGTTTCCGCATTAAAAAAGTTTTACGCACTTTTGATTTGTAAATGTCAACTTACTAAACTAAAGTACAAATATTTATAAGTAAGATGCGAAAAGTTTCGGGAAAAAATTGTGGCAAAAATTGAGTTTCCAGCATCAGTGCATTTTTATACAAAACTTTTCTGGAAAATATTGCATGAGAAAAGATGACAAAGGAAGTTTGTATCGGGGGCACACCAGGCTAAAATGTACTGTTTCTAAATACTGAACGGCCAAATAATCGGCGAGATGACAATTCGCAGGAAACAACAGAGAAACCTCAAAGATCGGCAATTCTTATTTGAACTTTTGAGGAATTCGAAAATATTTGTTTATCACAAAAAAGGTTTACATTTCAAACTCAGCTTTAAATTCAAAATGCATTCACTTTAATGGAGATTTTTAATGCTTCAGGGTGTTTAGGGTTAGATTATCATCCGGAAGCCATTTCGAAAAATGTTATATGTTGAAAAAAATCTGCAAAATGTTCAACATGTTTTTTTCAAAAGGCATCAACTTTACAAAGAAAAAAATAGCTAGGTTACATTCGGAAGTTCAATTTAGAGCGGAAATACTTTCCTTGTGGATTTAAACCCTCTGAATTAGAAGTATCATTGTATTAACCATTTCCCACTAAAACACTAATTAGTCGTCTGTCTGGAACAAGGTGGTGGGAGAATAAAAACTGTCACATCATTCTATCGAGACACGTGGCAATGAGCAACCAATTGCCATGGGAAACAAGGTACCAGAATACAACACTATAATAGAGATAATAAATACTTTATTCTGCAGTCATTTAATCTTCAAAATCACTGAAAATCGGAAAATTCAATATAAATATTATGAATACTGAGGGAAAACAACAATTAAGGATTTATAAAACCTACCGGTAAGCTTAATAGCCCGTGACAATAAAACTAGATTTTGGTTGTGAGATGATAATGATATGATAAGTTGAAAAAGTCGATAACATTTTGAGGTTGATAAATTATTAATAAGAATATATACTTTTAACACTAAATTACAATTAAAGGAGATATATTTTTTAGAAAAGTTATTCCCATGGTCTGAACAGCTTACTCTTTCTTGAAGCTTTAGGATTGGAATTCGAGTTCTCATTTGGAGTGGATGGTGTTTCGATTGATGACGAAGAAGTATCGGATGATGGTGGTGGAGAATCCAGTGAATATGATGGAGACTGTTGAGATTTTGGACTTGTTGCCATTGGTGCCATTGGCATTGGGAAGAATGGGAATGGCCGGAATGGGAAGATTGGGAATGATGGTGGTGGAATTGGGATGGGCATGGATGGGAATCCAAAGAGTGGCTTTGGTGATAAGGAGAATTCGAAGAACTTTTCAAGGTCTGCGCATCGGACAACGAGGTGACGGTCGCTCTGAAAATATATTGATAACATTTAAAAAAATCTTCTCGAAGTTCCTGACAACTCACCTTGAAAAATTGGAAGGCAATGTTTTTTGCAGTCTTCTTTCCCTCTGCAATTGCATGTGCATAGAGTGACTGCTCCTGGTCGCTTCGACTAACAAAATTGTGCTTCTTGTTTTGAATGTAGGCAATTATGATATCCAGGGTGTTCAAGCGTTGCATTTTTTCGCTGAAAAAAGGAAAAGTTTAATTTATGGTATTGGGAAAATTTAAGCTTACACTTGATGAGATGTCATGAGCTTGTTCTCAATGATAAAGTTCTTCAAAGCATCAAAAGCTTCTCCCTGACGATCTCTTCTATCTTGCTCTCTATTCTTTTTCACTTCCTTTCTATCAATTGTGATTCCAGATTCCGATGTCGATGGAGAGCTTGACTGGGATCTATAGCTCATTGAAGAGTGGAGAATTTCCGACTCAGATCTTCTCTTTGATTTTCCAGATACAGTGCTCAGCAAAGATGAACGTTCTCGATCGAAAAACTGCTTGGCACGTTGCACAAAATCCTGACAGACATCTGAATTGACGCCCAGGGATTTGATGAAGGAATAAGTGAGCGACTCGATTGATCGGAATCCGTCAAAGAATCCTTTGCGATTTGGATTTGATGATGGTCCAGGTGATTCGGTTTCCATGCGACTGACCACTTCGACTGCACGGTTTAAGACATCACCTTGGCTGAAAATTAGTAAGATTTGAATGAAGATAACACTAAACGAATAGAAAACTCACGTCATTTTCTCATTATCCGATTCATTTTGAATCAATAGTTGAAGCTCCTTGATCTTTGCATTAATCTCATCTCGTCGTTTCTTCTCCTGTGATGTTTTTCTGTTATGAGCGTAAGCTGGTGGTGGGGTACTGATGAGGACCATTTCTGGAAAAAAAATTAAGTTTTTATTGATTTTTATAGCTCGATTTGTAAATGAACAAAATCAAGAAGGGAGAAATGTTGCGGAATTTGAGAAATATAGAGAAAGAGAAGGAGATATAGAGAAAAGTCATAAACCATTCGGAAGAGGGAGCGTGGCGATTTACAGTACCCCTCACTTCTACAGCACGCCTTCTTTTTCTAGATTAGAATCTTATTCGTAGAAATTTAATTGCCTTAAACCCTAAAAACCCACTTTTTGTGTCGTTTCGCCAAAAAAAATTATATCCCAATGGTTCCCATCACTATCAACCACAAAAGACGTGCCGAGTTATCAGTGTGGGAATCATTTGATAAGTGTGCATGGGAAAAAAGCACTTGAGTCATGACACAGTTTCCCACAACTCTTGACCATATTGGTTTGATAACCCCTGGTGAGAGGCGACACTGTGAAGAGCCGGGCGGATGCTCAGGCGGTACTAATCCTTTAATGGAGAGCTAGGGGTCCGACAAGGTGAGAAAAGGAAGTGAAACGGCAGACCGGAAGAACATGAAAGAAGTTGGTAAACAAGAGGGATCTACAGGCAGTAAAATGCATGGGGAGGTGTTAGAGTTTCAGATGTACTGTACTTGAGGTGAAAATTTGGAAGACTGATAGTGAGGTGAGACATAGAGAATTCGGGGGAAGAATGTTAAAATGAAGTGAGAATTGGTTAATTTAAGGAAAACTAGAAATTGGAAGCGCTACAGTAGCAATACTATTTCTGGTGAGGTAGAACTATGTTGCTACTGTAGCTGAAACTCTTAACCATAGCTATAGACTACTGTAGATTTGCTACTGTAAGACTCTAAAGAATTTAGGGCAAAAAATAATTAGGAATGTATACTAAATACACTTCTCAAAATCTCAAAACAGCTAAAGTAAATACTGGAACTAAAAAACAAACAAAAAAATGAGAAGAAGATGTATGAATGAAAGTAAATTCTGATAGCCCCCACTTGTTGACTAATTGCAACCGGACGCGTCTAGAGGCGGGGACCGTCTCGTTGGATGTGCATAGGCCACGCCTCCTTTGGCTGGCAGGCAACCATGGGAAAGGTGCAGGGAGAGAGGGGTATAACGGAAGTGGTGGGAATATAGGGGCACGTGAAGATGAGAGAACTAGTGAGACTGTGGGAAGATATAGGTTAGAGAGTTGAATTTTGATAGATGATAATGATATGAGTTCTTTTAAATTTGAATACGTTGGCAATTATTGGAAGACAAAAATAGGTACTTGCGTAGTGAATGTACCCTAAAAATTTCCTACATTAAAAAAAAATATTCAAGGTTGCATCGACAAACATTTTATACTTACGATCTACAAACTCAACGTAACAAAGTTGGTTTCATTTAAGTTCTAGGAGATCAACTTTTACAGAGATCAAAATAGTAGAATGTTTTGTTTTCTACGGTAGGGCCTGCGCACGCTCTATGACATGGTTAGAACTTTATTCAAGTCTGTAAGGCTTGTTTTTTCAGAACACAACTGTCTATTTGGCATTTACCGCCAATTTATTTCTCGTCTTAAACAAGCCTAATACAACTCAGGTTTAAAATTACAGAAAATACGTTTTCTGGAATTTTCCAACTTTTCAACCAATTATATGTGTATGTTTTAGGCGAAAGTTAGAAAACACCGAGTATGAAACAAATAAGGAACATAATGGATTTCAATGTTATTTTTATCTTCAATATCGTTTTCATAGATCCCATCTAAACCTGACACTCCATGACCTTCCACAACTGTGAGAATATTGCAGATTTCCCATTGCGCGCTAATTTGGTACATACACCGTTCCCAGCCATCTGACACGCGTGGTCCTGAGAATTTCAACATTATTTCTATGTACTTATATTTTCAATTTCCCTCCTATAAAATACCATATTGTTGTTATATTTACACTAGGTTCTCACGACAATTAGCAAGGTTTTTTCGGTATTATATTTTGACACTGTGGTGCGAAATTGAGACCGACTTCCGGCTGTGATTCTGGAGATGGGGGACCCTGGGAAATTTTTGGTATATTTCAAATCTAGAAATATTCAAATAATCTGGAATATCTACGTGCATTCTGGTAAACAATATCATAAACGGCGTGCTGGAGACTTTTATGATAGTCTGTAAACATCTGAATGCATATGGAGGTGCACAAGGTGGAGATGCACTATATCATCATGAGTTGTAAACATTTGGGTATACCTTCTAGGTATACCGATTTTATGGTATGCATGTTTATGATTTGCATGATGACCCAGTTTTTCTAGATCTAGAACAACAACAAGAATCAATGATTACATTTGAATATGAAAAAAAGTGAGATGTAACGAATTTTTTAGATGTTTAAATAAAACCAGTTTACTTACATTGTTGAGTAATTCTTGCATTTTCTACACGTAGAAACGGGGATTTCAAGTAAAACTACATTTTCAGACAAACATTCTTTAGCTCATTGTAAATTGCTAACAGAGCCAAAAAGCAGATTAGAACATCCAGTTAACTTACTGTATTTCCTCTACCAGTATTGCAACCCATTGTTCAACTATACAAAATTGTCCCTACCAAAATATTTGTTATTTCTTTTTCTACCTTTTCAAAGTAAAATAATGGGGTGCAGTACTAATAGAGGAAATACGGTAACTACTATTTGGAGTGCATATAAAACTTCAAGATTTGGGATATTTTTTGGTTAGAATTGCCCCATTCGAAAGGTTGCTTGGAAAACTCTACGCACTTCAAATTCACAAAAATAAACTTTTATCTAAGTACAGTATCTAGTACAGTAATCTTCAAAACTACAGTAATCCAGACAATTTTTCACACTCTACATCTTGTACCATCAGTACATGTTCTTACTATAATTGTACAAGTAATCTCGTCGGCATCTTTAGATATGCATGTCCCTTCTAAATTGTAATGTGGGAACATTGCACCATCTTGAGTCAAGTACCTAAATGAGCATGCTGGGCTCATGGGAAATTCTTGTTCCGGTGAATATTGTACTTTATCTGATCTTGATATCAGAGTAAATAATTATGGTTTATGCAAGGGTAGAATCGCTGTAATTAGGTAGCAAGTTTTGGATGAGAGAGGTGGGAAAGTTGTTTTTTTGACAAAAATAGATTTCTTGGTTTGTTTTTCTAAAAAAAATAACAAAGAACTGTGTTCAAAAATGTTTACTTTTGGTTAATAGAAAAATAAATAACTTTTTTAAAATTTCTGGTCAAATATAGTGTTCTACCCCACTTGTTCAACTTTGACAGCTTATATTTCAGTTGCCGTTTGTTCCATTGAAAATTGTTAAAATTGACAACTCGGGTGCTACTCCACTAGAATATACGGTAATTTTGTGGCCGCCCTGGTTCCTATGGTAGACATGTGCAGTATACTTGGAGGCAATTGAGTATACTCAATTTAAACAATAAATTGTAAAATCAGCAGAGCTGTGTATATTCAAATGCTGAGTATCCATATAAACTAGGAAATAAAGAACGTGGAAGACTATGACTATGCATAACTTTCCAGAGAAGTATATTTTTATGGTATAAAATTTGGAACAGTTATAAGCCATTATCTAGGGCAATTAGTCGCCTCCTAGCTTCATAAACTCCACCAATCATCCAATTCACTAAAATCCTCGTTGTTTTGTGTTTTGTAAGATATCAGTGTTGTCGTCGGCGAGATCAGAGCCAATAGTGCGCGATAACTCTCCAAGCCCTCTCACATCCCCAACCTCTTCATATCCCCCGATCTCTCACCACTCTACACACCTGCACCACCACAATCACGTCGCCCCGACAATGATAAATCGGTATGGGAAACAACATTTGATGATGACAAGTAAGACGAGTGAACACCGCCGCGAGCAAATTGACACGGAACAAGAACGCGGATTTTATGATGTACTTCTCCGTGACTGTGGATGACACGCGGAACAATCAGATGGGAATGTGGAGTGATGCTAGGATCCTGGGAATCCCAGAAGCATGGGAAAATATATAAACTTCATAATAATTATTTTCTTTGACTAACTAACATGTACATTAAGGGTTTTATACCAAAACTACAGTAATCCTATGACAAATTGCAATTGCTCGACATTTATTTTCTTCCTCAATTCTGCACCAAATTTCGATTTCCCATCCCATAGTGTCTATTACTATCTCGTGTCAAAAATTGTGGATAGATCAAAAGAGGGGACCGCGCGCGCGCCCTTTTCACCGTGAAGGGTTCATCCATCCGGCTGTCAGCATCATGATGCAGTGAGATTAAGGAGAGGGAACGGTGCCATGATTTGTGGATGAAACATGCTATGTGATAATCTTCTAGGACTAAATGTTCAAGTCTTGTCAACATCATAATTATGTAAATGTTCACCTTCGATTGTAAACTGTAGGTATACTTGTAAACACACCACATCATCGTCATCTATATGTAAAAGTGTAATTTCCAATCAGTAAACAAATTGCAATAAAAATTTAAAAATTGGATTTTTGGTGAATAGATTGTTACAGTTTATAGAAGAAACTAATATTTCAAGTCCTGGGAGACTCTCACCAAAATGAGTCCGAACAGGCATGTTACAAGTTACGTCTGCGGGCTGTTCAAGGCCTTGCCACGTATGGAGCACTCTGTTCTCAGGAAATAAATCTGTGAGAATATGGGTCTGCATGTGAAATCTTAAAATAAACAGATAGAAAAAAGGGAGGAATTACTAGATTTTTTCGAAACTTTAAGACAGTTTTATTAAAGCTGAAATGAACGGTAATTTTAGTGCTGAAATTTTGAAGCGCACGTTCAACACCGGCTGCCGGACTACAGTAGATAAATTTGAATTTGAACTGAACCTAGACTATGATGAGCGTGCAAAAAAATATTCTGAATTACAGGGGCTCTCAGTATGGAGCGTTGCAAATTGGAAACCCTACCAAAAAATTATGTAGAAAAATATTTAGAAACAGAAAACTGTGACCTAGCAAGTTTTTACTTCAAAAAGTGAAAAAAGCGAAACAAGGTCATTAAAGTTCAATAGCCCGTACTTACCCAAACATATGTGTATGTTTTTCCAATTTTTTCCCATCAGCACCTGCATTAACAGCATACTCATCATCACCGCCGTCCGTCAGTTTTTTACTCGCCCGCCCGCGCCCTTTCACCATCAACTAACCGACCTCATCTCACAGGTGAAAACTCTCATTAATTATGCACACATCATTTGTCGAAGGTGGTTGGGTGAAGCGGGCGCCATCAAAGTGGGCTGAACAAAATGTGGGGCGATATCCATAAAAAAACGACTGCACCATAGGACTTCCAACTGGGCAGCCACCCATTGATTCTTTGTCGGCATACTGGACAAATTGAGATATCCACACGTGGTGGCGCGCTATGAACAAGCTTATTGGATGACAAATTATATATTTTATTCGACTTGGTTTTTTGACTAGGGGGATAGCTGGTAGCTATTTCAGGGTTCACAGGAACCGTATTTTCACTTGCATCACACTACTTCACATTTTGACGATACAAATAAATAGTCAACTACAAACCAATAGAGAAAGAAGACAATTTTTTTGCCAAGTAACAATTGTTGAACAAAACAAACGACAACAAAGATATAAGCTGTTTGAAATCTAGATAACAATAACGAAAAGTGCCTGTACCATTTCTAAAATGCGTTTTGCAAAATTAAAAGAATATGTAAAATATAAAACTTATGTTTCAAAATTCCGATGCAAAAGCTAAAAATAAAATACGGATTCATAAATCAGCACTCCGACGAAAAATCATATGATTTAGTATTCGTTTTCCTTAAACATATTCATGAGAAAACAGTTGATTGCTCTGTAAATATTGGGGAAAAACGTCTTGAAGAATACAGTTGGAAAACTACAGTACGGCATAATGGCAGTTGACTTAAACCGTTTGAAATACGATGTTTGTACCCCATTTGGCTGAATTGGTGAGTTCTGAAGAAATTTTCAAGAAGACCCCCGTCTTTAATCGACTGAATAATCACTATTTTTACACCATATTACACGACGTATTGCGTACCTACCGTACACCATTCCCCCATTCTCCCATTTGCTACCTGTCACTCAATTGAACCCGTCTTTCCGGTCGGAAGTCGGGATTCTTTTCCGATACGCTTATTACCTAAGTAGCCCCTCCGCGTGCGAGCGTGTGCGTCGGCGTTGTATCTCCAAGTACGGATCGACCTTCTGTTGATAAACCTTAAAACACGGAGAAGTTTCACCGTCCCTTTCATTAACTGTGTCATTTTGTTTCGGAAGGAGGAGAAAATTCCAACAAGAAGGGTGCTTAAATATGGAAAGGGTTACGGTAGGAAAAGTTTAGGAATGCTAGGATAACGGTCAGAAAAAATCTACATCATTATTCTAATTACAAAAAAAAACCAAAAAATAGTAAAAAAATGAAACAGCAACAAATAAAACCATAACATTCAAAAAATGATCCTATCACTCCAAGATCAATCGTTTTTTCCACAAATTTCCGTCTTGTCTTCAAGTTACGCCATTTTGTCGCCCCAATCTGTACAGAGAGTAGAGGCAATGGTAATTATTGGTTCTCAGATACTTATCTATTTTATTCCACACAGTGTTGTCGGCGGCAAGAGGGCAACATTTACGAGAAGGAAAGAAGAAGAACACCTTGCGCCACGACTTGATCATAAAGATTGGAAGAGGATATCATTTGGGACGAAGGTAACGGAGAAGAAAGGGGTCCCCATCTTACTGACCGTGCCGTCGAGAAAAATGTACATACAAGTTTAGTATTGAAGTGCATAGAAATTAGAATCGCTCTCGGCTAATACCAAAAAAATTGAAAAAGAAACTGATTTAATTGTTTACCCTTTTTTCGGTAGAAACTTTTATAAAGAACATGTGAACCTAAAAATGATGACCCAGAAAAACATGTTTTCAAAAAAAAGTAATATTTTTTGGTCAAACTTTGCACGACTCTTCAAACGAATATGAACTGTTAAGTGAAAAATGTAGACAGCAAAAAAACTTTGAAGATTTTCTTTGCGTAGGACGTAGCATGTTTCCTAGGCTACACTTGAAGTTTATTTATTGCTTTTTTAGGTTGCATTCCATTTCTTTGACTTTCGAAAATCTGAAACTTACAGTCGCTTCATTTTCTCTATTGGAATATTTTCCCATATCTCACAATTTTTGGAGTACCCCACAGTTTTTCGACATGGGAAACGGCACAATTCCCACAATTTCCTAAATTGGTACCTCTTTTCGTGCGGTCTCGCATTAAAACGGAATTCCACGTGGAACTTCTATGGGACTTTCTTTACCTTTAAAGCCAATAGAAAATTAATTATTTTTGAAAAATGTGTACTGTCAGATAGGAACGAGCAATTGACACCTAGGTGTGAAATCTGAATGTGTCGGTTTCCGGTTGTGAATCTGAAGGTATAAAGGTCATGGGAAAATTACCTGGGACTTTTAGAACTATCAAATAAATTGTTCAGTTAGTAGTAGTTGCTTAGGAATTTATATCGGAATTTTTGAGTTAACGTAACTTCGTAACTTTTTCAGACAAAGTTAAAATGAGTAAGTTGCAATTGTACAGACCATTGGCAGAAAAAACTGAGAGTACCAAAACATTGGCCGACTGAGCCATCAATCTGCTCACCTGCTCATCTCTACAAGCGGTTCACACAATGGTGTTTTCTGTGATCAATGCCCTCCGAGACCTAAACTCTGAAGATTCCGGAAATAATTACCATGGGAAAATATTTATTTAAAGGCAGTGTGGAATTGAAATATGGTCTAGAATTCAGCTCGAGTGAATTTCAATTTAATTATACTTAATTTGAAGAAAGTTTGAGCGGTTTCCAATTTTAACTCAACTCACAAAATGAAATCCACCCGAAACCTGTAAACTTTAAATTTTTCTGTACGTGAATAAACAAAGATTTTAAATTTAGTGTATCTTACAAAAAGCCTGATTACTCTCGTAGAGACCTAGAACCCAAAAAAGATCTTTACAAAAGTATAAATCTACAGTAGTGTTCAAAATTGATCCAACAATAAAAATGCGATATTATCGTAGCAAACGACAAAAGCCATATAAAATGTCTGTGCCATAAATATCACTAGAAATCATTGTCACTGGAACCTTCATAAAATATGTCCTTTCTCTATACCGTACACCTCCTCGTAAAGCGTGTCCTCCTACGTGTCTCCGCGTCTCCTCGATTCGTCCGATCTCTTCGCCAATTTTCGCAACAAATTGGGAATTGGCGATCAAATCTTGAGTGCGGAAGGCGCCCATCTTCGCACGAACACGCCATAAATCTGAACGTGTGTCCCTTTGATACAGGCCGACTCGGCGCGCGCGGCGCTCATAAATTTGAGCGATACACTAACGTTTTTATAGACACCGACACCTTATGCAGACACCATATCCCGACTGACTTGATGAACTGACTAACGACCTCGAATTTGTTGCAAAAAAATTAAATGTTCCTGGGGAGCTTGTAAGTAAAGATTTTGGAATGTTAGGTTTCTGTTGTCTATAGAAATTGCCCTACGTCCAAAATTCAATTTCTCATTAGCAAAAACTATATTTTCCCATGATTATAACTTCCGGAATCTTCTGATCTACATCCTCAATTTCAGTCAATCTCGGAAAACACCCAAGTGCGAACCGCTTGGATCAGGTGAAAGGATCACCGGCTCAGCAGGGGGTATGATGGGAATCTGGGCTCAATATCCGGCTACCAAAGTGACAGATCCTGGGTATTTTACGAAAAATGAAGAAAACATATTGGTGTTGAAAAGACGTTTTCCAGAAAAAAAACATCCCAAAAGGGAACTTTATGTTTCTGAAAAGTTATTGTTATTGTAGTTATTTCATCTAGAAAAAAATCTTCAAATTCAAGCTTTTAGTTCACATTTTCTCATAATCACCACCAAAGTGGGAGCCGCATAAATTGATGAGCAAGGAAAAGATCACCGGCTCAGCAGGTGGTATGATGGGAATCTCCACTAAATATACGGTTACCAAAGTCACAAATTCTGGAAAGTTTCGAGAAAGGAAGTAATTTTTATAGGAACATGTAGAAAATTCAAGAACTTCTGAAAAAATCAATGTTTTCATAAAATTCTCAATTTCCTAATTCCTCTCATACATTACTCTCGAATAGGAATGTTTTATTTTATTTAAATCAGACATGGACTTTAAATATCTTTTGAGGTATCCCACGGCAAACATACAGAAATTACATATTCATATTAATATTGTTTTAAAAAAATTGTCAGACAAACTTTTAGACCTGTAAGAAAAAATATGTAGAACTTAAAACAATTCAACAAATAACTTTCTGAATACAAGAATCACGAAGACATTGAAGTGCAGCATCGGAGAATTTTGGACGACCTGAATAGTCGGCATATGAGATCCATTCGAGCTCTGGACAGAATTGTGCCAGTGTATAGATGGACTTGTCAGTGCAGGCGGTGCCACGGATTCGGACTTCACGGAGAGGGCAACGTCTGGAATGTTTTTAGGTTAACCTTGAAGTATTCAAAAAAAATTTTGAAGGCTTACTTTGCCAAAACCGCCAGTCCTTTATCGCTGACCATTCTGCATCCATTAATATTCAAACATCTTAATTGTCGGCAATTTCCACCCAAAAGACATAAAAATCGATCATCAACGCTGGACATATGTGAAGTTTCAAGATCAGTGAGATTACGAGCTCCACGAGCAATTGCAAAAAGAACTCGATATGTCATTCTCATTCGACAAATCTTCAAACATTTCAACTTTGAAGCATTCGATTTTGAGCCACCGGCAAAATATTTTTGGAGAATATTGGTATTGAGATGATTGATTTCAAGAGAAAGGTGAGTTAGATTTGGAAGGTATTCTGTGACAAGTTTCAGAGGTTCATCGAAAAGACGTGGAACTGATATTTGAAGCTTGGTGATTTTATGTCCAAGAAGTGGGATAATGGCACAGAGAAGGTGATTTGCATTGTCAACGGCTTGCTGGAAATACATTTTTCTTGTAAAGCATAAACTTGTATTTAAACTTACAATATTAGCTTCTCTAACTGATACAATTAAATTGATACTGTTCAAAAACGGTTGATCCATTAAAGTGGAGAGCAACTGCTGTGAGTCTTCATCTCCAGACACTGATAATCGAATCGATTGAACTGTTGGTGGAAGCTGTGGCATTAATGAAAAGTAATTCCCGTACAAATCCAATGTTTTCAAATTCCCTCCATCGATCACAAACTGAACATTGTTTTCAACATCCTCAAGGTTCTAAGGAAAAAAAGAGTTCATAATAAAAAAGCATATGTCTAGTACCTCGTGGAAAAATCGAGCCAAGGACAGCTGTGAAAGGTTTGGGCATTGGGAGGACAAGTAGTGAAGAGCAGCAGCTGGATCAGCCAAGGATGTTGGGAAGTCGAGCTCGAGAACCTAAAATAATAAGGAAGTAAGTTATATGATATATAGGAAGGATCACCAACATGAAGCCGATCTCCAACATAGTGAGCAATGTCATACAATACTTGATCGTCGAGGGAGCGGCAGTGGTTTAAGTATAAACATCCGATCGTCGGGTTTTTGATGAGAAGAGTTCGAATTCCTTGGCTCGTAATCTGAAATTACAGTAAAATTTGAAAATGGCAGGTGAAATATTTATTTCTTTCTACAAATTTGAGCACAGATATTTATCTATTTTAAAATTGCAGAGAAAGTTTACAGAATACCATTCTTCTCACCGTTGTGTCAACATTTCAAATTATAAATTTTTGTTAAAAAAATATTTGTTTATATAATTTTTTAAAATTAAAACATAATTTCATTTTTAATCAAAAGTTTTGAGAAGTTGCCCAAAAACTTACTCGAAGTATCCATGTGATGACATTTTGCAACATAAAAAAAACTCTGGTGACAGTAATATTATTTTTTGAAAGTATAATACTTTCTATGTATTTCTATACACATTTCGGATTAAAAACTTCAAAAAAAAAAACAACGAGAAAAGTTGAATTTTGTAAGTTGTCTGTGTATGCCGCACATCTCCGATACAAGCTCGGCAAACATAGTCACCTTTCTGGCGCATTCTCAAAGTTCGAGAGATCTTTTCTAGAAAAGTCTCGAAATCAGGCCTCTCACCTTTCCACATCCAGATAAATCAACCGAGTACAAAAATGGACTGTACACATTCTCCAAACACTGATCTGTCAATTGGTGCATTGCCCTCAATTCCAACTGTCTCAGCAGAATTTGTCCTGTGGTGACCGCCTGTGCTCCGAGGTTAGTGACGTTTGGACAATCGACCAGCGTGATTTTCTCCACATATTTATTGTTGGTGGTCAGTTGATTGAGCATCTCGTCCGTAAGCTCAGCTGACAAATAAAATGTTAGAGATGGGATATTGCAGCCAAAGTATTTGGAGCACACGAGTGTCGAGCAATCTGATGCCGAAAGCTGGAAATTGGATGTTCTAACTGTTGGTCTGATAGTTTGCCGACTCACCTGGTCATGACTACAGAAAAATTCTAATAATTTCTGACGACACTCAACTGGGATGAAGCTCAGCTCACTGTTCAGCTCATGTTGGCACACAGCCGAAAGACACAGATTCAGAAGGGACTTTACCATGGTATAGTTATTGTAGATACATTTTTGGTACCCTGTATATGTTGTGAAGATCTGCAACAATAAAAATCAAGGGTTGAAGTTCAAAGGTTCAAATGAAAAAGCATCTGGATATAAGAGAAAATTCATAGAAATTGTTCACCACATTCCACATGTTATTCTCTTTTTTTCTGAGAGAAATTTTATGAAATATCTATTTTGGTCTTCGGAAAGCAAAACATTGAGGTTTTCTGCAATTGAAGGTGAAGTGTTTGGGTAAATAAACAACCGAATTAATGGAAAAAACACAATTCGAGACAAACGAAAACATTGTAGGCACACAACTTATCGCCTGCATTTTAGGCGACCTACACCTTCGGCCTTAAAGTTTTAACCTCTACACGAAAGAGCTAAATCCTTGAACAAGTAAATTGTGGCAAATACTCATTGACTCCAAAATCATTGACTACCTATTCTCATTGCCTACCCTTGCTCATTGTCTACTCATTTTCTTCATCAGTCAAGAGGCACGTACAAGGACCGTATTCCAAGAATACACCAAAGGTACATCTACTCAATTTGTTCATTCATTCAAAGGGTATACATATTTACAATCTTTCAATATGTACACAACATTTCGGGCAACAATTAGTAGTAGCTGAGTCATGTTTTAATTTATATTAATTTTGATAGGACACGAAAAGGCTGGGCAACATTCATTATTCATCAACATTAATAGCAACAATGGCAACAAAAAACAACAATTAAAAATTTGAAAAAAAAAGTGACAAAGAACGTAAAATCAATAACAATGAAATTTGGCATAAGAAATTCATTCGGAGTCATCAACTCCAGTGCAACCTTGTCTGACATGTCTGATACTACGGCGTCATGTTCCTATATACTCAAAAGCAGAAAACGAGTGATTGACTTCGACTCCGAATGAATTTCTTATGCCAAATTTCATTGTTATTGATTTTACGTTCTTTGTCACTTTTTTTTCAAATTTTTAATTGTTGTTTTTTGTTGCCATTGTTGCTATTAATGTTGATGAATAATGAATGTTGCCCAGCTTTTTCGTGTCCTATCAAAATTAATATAAATTAAAACATGACTCAGCTACTACTAATTGTTGCCCGAAATGTTGTGTACATATTGAAAGATTGTAAATATGTATACCCTTTGAATGAATGAACAAATTGAGTAGATGTACCTTTGATGTATTCTTGGAAAACGGTCCTTGTACGTGCCTCTTGACTGATGAAGAAAATGAGTAGACAATGAGCAAAGGATAGGCAATGAGAACAGGAAGGCAAAGAGCAAGGGTAGTCAATGAGCAAGGGTAGGCAATGAGAACAGGTAGTCAATGATTTTGGAGTCAATGAGTATTTGCCGTAAATTTTAAAGTTTTTAAAAATTAAGGCTTGTAAAAAAATTTTCAAAATATTTCAGTAGTTTCACTATGACTATGGTTACTTCACCACTAAAAATCGGTGTTTGCCAATCTCCCCTCTGCATCTACTCAACATTTCAAAATGAATCTAAAAAATTAAGAATATTAATAAAAAGCTATAAAGTTTATAAAGCTAAACTGAAGTGTAAAATTTTAAAATTTCGCTTTTGGTATTTGATAATTTTCAGCCCATTGTGCCAAATTTGAAATAATTTATTTTCAGCTTTTGAAACGACCAAATAAAGCGATGATAGATTTTTTAGAAGCAAAAAAATTTTTGAAGATAAAATTTCAGATTCCGCTTTACTGTAAAAATGGAAGAAAATAGGAAAATAACAAAAGGAAGGGAAAACAAACTTTGAAGCCGCAAAAAAGTTGGGAATTGGGCGGAAGATGAGAGAGATCCCGTCGGGAAGAGAGATTCAAGAAAGATCAGAGAGAGAGATGACATAGAGAATCTGAGAGAGCCCGAGAGCTCTCAGCAGATGCACACGGGATCGCAGAGAGAGTATGTGTTGGAGAGGATGACAAGAAGCAAAGGGCATGACGATGTTTTGAAGTATGTGACGGGAGCAGCCGAGAGTTTTCAATGGGTGAAATGGTGATGCCTCGAGCAAAGGTTACAGAGGGAAGTTCACTGCAGAAGATGATTCGAGGATTTTAGACTACACGCCACGTCATCACGAGTTTTGACATATAGAAAGCACCACTGGCTAGGGTTATTTGGGCTCTCATTGGGACAATTGAACAGTCTTCAAAGTTCAGCACCAGTCTACAAAAATTTACACATACTCCAGCAAATGCACTAATTTGAAAAAAAAAGTTGGGAACTGATCTTAAAATTATGATTCAATAAAAATTTGGGAAATGAATAGCAAACGCCACGGTATTTGAGGTAGAGTAGCATCAGTAGTGAGAATGTTGAAAACTGCTTCTGTGGTAATAAAATGATCTTTAAATATTTTGCCTGCTTGGGAACATTAGAGGAAGGGGCCAGATTTTTTTTCAGACTGTTGCAACTTATTTGCCAAAAATTTTCCGTTTTGTTTTCCAAACTACTCAGTTACTTTTCATTCCTCTTCCTTTAAAACTTTATGTCTACTCAGTGAGTGCATATTTCTTAAAGAATATTTAAATAATTCCACTTCTCTCAACTTTTGGAATTCCAGAAATGTTCAGTGCTAATCTGCCATTCTTGCCTCTTATAAAATTATCTCCACACTCCAGAACAATACAATTGGTCACATTCTCCTGATTCATTCGGACATACATGACTGTTTCAATGTCTCCTCCTTTTCCTATAGTGCTTCAGTTCGCAATCGTATTTGCCTGATCAAACAAAGCCAGTCGATGGCTGCAAGTGATTACACGAATCAACGAGACCGAGAACATCGTGCAAACTCTCGATTTCGATGCAAATTTCGTCGGCGCGCGCGGCTTCGCATTGTTCATGAATGAACGAGTATTATGCTTTGTTCAGTGGCTAGGCATTCACGACTGTCTGACTTCAAGAAGACTATTATACATTATTATTATTTTCTTCTTTTCTTATGTACATTTTATTTTTCGTTTCTAGAAAGTTAAGCTGGTGTAGTTGTAGTTGTATGTTGCTGTGGTTAATGTTGTAGAGAAGGAAAAAAAGTTTCAAAAAAACTATCTGAAAATTTTAGTATAGTTCTTGCAACCAAGTTGACTATGATATTTTAATATTGAGAACATTTAAAATTATATAAATATGAAATATGCTGAGTTTGAAACAATGCTTGTTTCCGCGGTATGTTTTTCAGTTGATAGAAATCAGACGTAGAAACTTCCTAGACATGGGCTAATTTTTATGTTTTGTGTGAAAACAAATTGTTTCCTTGGGACCTTCTTAATTTCTTGATCTTACAAGCCACGTGACTCTACACCTTTCTAAATACATTTACAATCCATGATTTGTTGCAATCTCTAATTTTTCTTCGTCTCCTTCATTTCTCACATATTCCCCATTCTCATTGGTTTCTATACCTCCCATTTGTCGCGAAACAAAAAGCCATAAATCCCGTCTTCTTCTTCTCCGATTCCAATTTCTTCATCTTTTCATCGGGCGGGGAGTGGAAGAGATTCAGCTTCTTCAGAAATCCACTTCTCGTTTCTTAGATGTATGTTTTCAATTTCTTTTCCTCATGGGTAATTTTGAAAAAGTTGAACTTGTATACCTTAATTTTGATGACCATATTTCTACTATTTTCCGAATTATTAAGAATTATTAATATTGCATTTGTCAAAATTCGATAAAATTGAAGTGATCTGAATCGTAATATTGAAAGGTTCATGATTTTATCAATATATCGAGGACTTTTTAGAACAGAAATACATGTTTCTTTCCAAAAATAACGTATTGTGTTTCTACATTCTTCTTCTATGTATTATATTCTATGTAGTACATCGAACTGGTTTACTTTGAAACTTTTATATAGGTTAATTTTGTATCTTTAAAGATGTCAATAAATAATCTACATAAAACAATAGAAAAAAATTATTTTAAAATATCTTGATAATAGTTGACATTTTTTGAATAAAACCAACAATAACTGAGATATAGGGTGTCAAAGTTGAAAATTATGGTGCGGTAGTTTCAGCTAGGCTGTCTCAGAAATTTTGTGTCACCTCATATTCCGACAGTCTGAAGCCTGAAATATTTCCTTTTCAGTACTATATAGTGAGAAGCTTCTTCCATTGCCATTCTCCTCCCTTTCCCTCACGCTCAATTTTACACATGCACACACGAATTGCGAGTTGCGCAACCCCCTTCCTAGACACTACAACGCGGAGACACTCAGCTGACCGCTTCTCGAATTCTCTCACTCTTTCACACTATTCCTGGCATCTCATTTTCCGTGCCTCTCTACTGGCTCCAGACATGCGGACGACGACGGGTGGCCACCGCCGCCTCCCCCCTCTTTTCACAACAAACTTTTATTTAGTATAGTCGAGCCACTCCCCTCTTCAATTTTTGTGTACCCCCCCCCTTGTTTTTTCCCTATTTTAATTTTAATAATGGAATGAATATCTTTTTAAATATCTTATTTGAAAATATTTTTTTTGATTACTGTAGTCTTATGATTTCAGATGTGAATCTCATCTTGGTCTAATTCAATTTGAACAACACTTCTGAATCTTTGAAGCTCTCAAACTTGGCCGAATCATCTGCAATTGATCCCTGTCTTTTGATTTTTGAGGAGACAATTGATGCCTCTGGATTATGGGAACATCAAAACGACAAAGAATTTCAAACTTTTATGAATAGAAGAAGCATGTGACGAACAATTTTAATAATCAATATCTGCTCTCAAAAAATTTTTGAAAAAAAAACGAAAAATATTTTTGGCGATTTTGAGGTTCGTTTGGTTAAGAACCTTTTTTCCTGTTAACGATATCCTAATTTTGCTTGAAGCTAAGCTTAGGCTTAGGTCTAGGCTTAGGCCTAGGCTTAGGCTTAGGCTTTGGCTTGGACTTAGATCTAGGCTTTGGCTTCGGCTTCGGCTGGGCGTGGCTGCAAAATTAAATGAAAATTTATGAGAAATCATTGGCAAAATCCACGACTAAAACATTTCAATTTCAGGTGATCACCGTCGTCATTCGCTGCGAGTGCCCCCGGTGACAGATGTACAGACCCCTTTCCGCCCCACCCACATTTCCACTATAGTATGTCCCCCAACTGTCCCCACAACAAAACTCCCGTCTTTCTCCAGTTACTCTCCCGGTCACTCCCGAAAACAGTCTCAGCATGTTCATTCAAACATGTTCAATCTACCCACTCCCCAAGAAGTCTTTCAGTGTTTGGTTACTTCGGTTCCAGCACAACTCTTCATCCTTCCCCCGTCCCAGTGTCATTTTCGTTCATTTGCTTCTTCTTTTCCTAATTTTTTATTTTTCAATCCCGTCAAAATTTCCCATATTTTTAGATGCTCTTTTGTTCTTCATGAATTTCTCTTGGCTCTGTGTCAGTAAACGATGATCTGGAAATGTTCTAGAACGTTCAAGAAACATTATGTTGTTCATATATTTTTGTACAATAGCGCCCCCAACAGTCTTTCAGATATTATTTTCTAGTTAGTCTGCTCACATGTCTTTCGATTTTCCCCCAAAAATTTTCAAATTTCTATTTTTTACAATTAACTTAAATAAAATGCTTTGTACAGTTACTGTATTATTTATTCAAATAGAAAATTGTTGAAAGACAGAAACGGTACCCGAAAAAAAAAGTAGCGATTCGATACTTTTCGGATTTCTAAAGTAAAAAATAATAAAATCATTTTTAATTGCACATTTCCAAATTTTGTTTTAACTACAAAAATATTAATAAAAACATTTCTAAAACAAGTTAATTTCATTGTTGTGTTTCCTAGGCCACGGCCATCGGCCACCAGAGCCGACATTTGTGTCGATTTACAGAGCACTATTTTCATATTGTTTTAAATAATCGTCACATTTTTGGATTTTCATGTCGTTTTTCACTGTTTTAACTATTATTTTCTTTTCAGAAATGTGGAAAACACGATATAAAAATCAAAGTGCATCAGTGAGCAAGGAAAAAGAAGAATTTGCATGCGTAAATTGCCAGGAATTCACTTCGACGTTGTACAAAAAGTATTCCGAGGGAGTTATTCGATTAACAGAATGTGTAAGTAAATTGAATTTCTTAAATATAATATTAATTTCGATATTTTAAGGATAATTGTGGAGAAGTTGTGGACAAGTACATCGAGTATGACGTGGTGCTCGTTGTTATCGATTTAATGCTCCAATACGTTCAAGCATATCGACATCTTCTTCTCAATGTTAGAATTCAACGACCCGAGCGTCTTTTTGTGATATTTTGGCTGAGTCATGCTGCAGATGTTTGGATTCGTGATAATAAAAACAACGAAGCGAAAGAATTGACCGATCAGGAGTGGATGTGAGCTTTTACTTATTAAAGCAAAAGAAAAAACGAATTTTTTTTATTCAGGTTCTATCGATGTTTACTGCTCTCTGTCGTGGAAATATTCTCATTCATCAGTGCCATTTTGATGTATTCACTTTGGAAAAATGACGAAACAAATTATCGGCAGCTGATTGCATCGACACTTCTCGGATATTATGGTAACAGTTTATTTTTTAAATTCAACAGTTGTCTGAAAATAAAATCAATTCCAGGAAATGTCGCAGTATTCATCTCCTTCGTCTTCTGCCTTTCTCATCGAACTTCCTACCAAATTGTGATGCAAATCTTCCTGCTGGTCTCACATATCCAAGTGCAACGAGTCCTTTTCCCAGCCGTTTCTGCTACTGACAACATCATCGTTGTGCTCACCGCCAAGACATTCTCCACTTATACGGGATCACTTTTCACTTCTTCGGTTTTTTAAAAATTTAAAAATTCAATTGTTTTAGTAAATACGTGTAATCAAAAACCTGTCTTCCGTGAAAAAACCTAACAAAAAAAAACAAATGAACTCCCCATAGTGTATATCAAATTGAATTATTTCTCATCTTCTGGACGAATCGATTGTGTGTCCAATAACAAAACTAACTGAAAGAAAAACAAAAGATGTGCAGCACAGAAAAATTGTCGGAAGCAGATGCAAATCTTCCATACTTCCACGGAGCTCTGATGAATATCGATGCAGATCAACTACTTGTTAATGAAGGGGATTTTATGGTGACGATGAAGAAGCAGCTGGACATTAACAAATTGGTTTGTACTATTTTTGGGTTTAGAGCATTTTTGGAGGTTCTTCATTTTTAGCAACTCTTCTTGGCAGTGCGATTGAAGAAAGGAATCAGGAGATACGAGATCAAGAGAACAAGCAAGACGGCGAAGATCGGTGGAAAAACTTCTCAGAACATCGTGAAGCTAATCAATATGTTGAAAGCTGATCCGATAGAGATTCGAGGAGAGAAGGTCGTCTTGAAGCGTGCCATTCCAAAAGGAAAGTTCCAATTGATGCATAAGGATGTGATTTTCCAGAAGAAAGTGAGATTTAGTTCTATGTTTCTTTCTAAATTGAATTATATTTTTTAACAGATCGGAGCAGGCGCCTATGGAACGGTGTATCGTGGAAAACTCGTGAAGACGGATGAAGTCATTGCAGTGAAGAAGCTCGATCCAGAGGGAGCCGACGAGGATGGTTTAGCTGAAATGATGAAAGAAGCCCGAGTGATGCAGCTCTATGACCATCCGAACATCGTCAAATTTCACGGCTTCATCTTGGACGATCTTCCGTATCTTCTCGTGCTGGAGTACTGTAATGGTGGAGCTGTTGAGGATCGGCTGAGAGATAAGGGAGAGGTGAGGGTGTTTCCAATTTAGCTGAAAGAAAATTAATTTTTCCAGAAAATAAAAGTTCCGACACGCGTCAAGTACACCTACATGGCTGCTTGTGGCATGGATTACCTGCACAAAAAGAACTGTATCCATCGTGATATCGCGTCGCGAAACTGCCTCATTCACAAGGGAGTCGTCAAGATGGCTGACTTTGGAATGTGCCGAGCCCAATCCGTCTACAAAGTTGATCTTAAAAAGCCATGCAACATCCGATGGCTGGCTCCCGAGGTTTGGGACAACGGGGAAACGCGTTTCAACACTGACGTCTACGCGTTTGGAATCATGATGTGGGAGTTTTTCGAGACCCCATTCAAGTCGCCATATGTTGAGATGAAAGCTGCTCAAGTCAAGGTAAATACTGCCAAAAAGGATCTAGATGTGTATTGAATTTTTCAGCGCAAAACCCGAGCCGGATATCGCCTCCCTCCACCACCATCAATGCCGAGTAGAATGGTGGAAATCATGAGCGAGTGCTGGCAAGTAGATGCTGAAAAACGACCAACCGCTGAAGAGTTGAAGGAAAAGCTGGAAGAGTTCAAGAAGAAAACGGAAAACTCCATCACTACTTCGGCACCACCTACAAGTGTGGAAAAATCGAAATTGTCCGTGTCGTCAGAGCCAACCACGAAGTCTGTGGATCCGAATAAATCTAGACTGTAAATGTAAATAAATCTTTGGCTGCGAAAGTTTTTATGGGAAATGTACGAAATTAGCCGCAATATTTGAAATTATGGTGAGAAATTGTGACAATTGATAAATTAGAGTGAAAGGAAACTTGAAATTTTTTGGTGTTACGTTGGTGGAGAAAATTTAATCGTAGAAAGCGAGCCACTCTTCCCAGAGAGCTTCTGGATCATTTCCTTTGTCCTGAATCTCGGTGCGAGCGTCCTGAACAACGACATCTCCGTTTGGCTTGACAATGCGCATTGATGGGATCGTCTTCACTTCGTATTGTTCAAGAAGCTCTCTGAAAATAATTATTTGTATACATTTAAAATTCGATTTTAGCTGAAACTAACTGAATTCTTGGAGTTCCAAATGGAATTGCAGTCCAGGCGCCCATGTGCTCAAGGAAGTATTCACGGAGATCACCGTCTTCACGATCGCGAGACACGAAAACAACCTCGAATTCTGGATGCTTCTTGCGAATCTCGTCGAAGAATCGAGTGAGCTTTGGAGTGAATTGACGGCATGGTGGACACCAACTGGCCGAGAAGTAGAGTCCGACGACCTGGAAATATTAATTTTGCCATTTTTTCTTCAAAAAAAAAAGAAATGTTTTACCTTTCCCTTGAGGTGCTCGCCAGCATCGAGCTCTTCGCTGTCTTGGTTGATCAACTTGGTTCCAGCGAGCAATTCGGACATTTCTGAAAAATAAAAGCTAGAAGTATTCATAAATTGAAATGGTAAAATGGCACCGGCGGAAGAAATGCGAACAAAATGAAGGTTAACTATAAGCTATAAATTCTGCAATAAAATTCGAAGAGTTTTCGCATCAAACAACTTCAAAAGCTCACAATTTGCTAAATATAAGACTTTAAAAACCGGGGTATCTGTGGAGAAAGCTCTTGGAGTTAGCCAACGCAGCAAAAAATGAAAAAAAAAGCGAAGAAACTCGATAAAATGAGAGGAAATGAGAAGAAAATTTTCGAATTTCCGTTCTAGCGCTTCTTTTTCGCGGCGAATTCAATTTCTGGCGCCGCTCCACAGAGCGCGCTTGCAAAGAGAACTCATGAATTTGTTGATCTTACGGAACTATTGACTCTCAAATAAAGCAAGATTACATTCGAAATATTATTTTTTTTTAATAAAGAGTAAATTTTTTTCAATGAAAAAAGCACAATAATTGTTCTCGCTCGAACAAAGTTTAGAAAAAGAATCAACGCAATATTTATTGATTGTGCCATAGAAGTACAGTAACCCATAATACTGTTTTTTAAACGTTTTTCGTAGTTAAAAAAACTTTTTTTCATGTACTGCAATTTCGTTTCTATAATAAAACAATTTTTCAGATAAAAAAGTATAAAAGTTGACGAAAGTTGCGAAAAAACTGGGATGGGTTACTGTACTTCTTAAAGGCGCACACCTTTGTGCACAACATCGATTTAAACATAAATATTATTGTCGTGTAATATATTTTTTCAATTATAAATCAGTCACTTCCGTCCTGATGACTTAGTCTTCCAAACATTTAAAATAGCCTCTTGATGAATCTGAGCCCCGTCAATTCCAGAATACTTCAATGTAACTTCCGCATAAACTTTTGCAACTTTTTGTCTTTGCAAATGCCGTAGAATGACGCATGAAGCAATACCAATAATCAAATTATACGTGGGAATAGTCTGAAAAAAATGTAATTTAGTCATGATTTGTCGAACACCATATTCTCACGATGTAAACACCTCTGACCGACATCAAATCGGCTTGTGTTTTCAAAAATCCTGGTCCTAGAAGACGAATAATTAGGGTGAAAATGAGATAGAGCGAGAAGAAGAATACATGAATAAATGAGATAAAAGTGGAGAATTTCGTGGTTATAATGTTCTCTTCCATTTGATAACGAGTTGATAAAGAATTACGCCATCTGAAATTTTCAGTGTTTGCATTTAAAATAATTTAAATCTGATCTTACTTTTCTTTCAAAATAGTGTTGATCTTTACCAAAAAATAATTGAAAACTAAATTTACACTATTAATAGCAAGTAAGGAATAGCATAACCAATTCATCTGAAATTTATGGTTTTATGTTTTAATGCCGCCTAGGTGAAATTTCCAAATTCCCTGGGAAAACTCACTTTATAACCGGAAGTATCAGGAACCATAAAGTATGAGATGGACGGTTGATCGAATTTCTCATCGAGGAAGAAGAAATAGACAAGTGCCATGTCGCAAAGCATCTGAACTATTTATTTTAATTTTAATAATAAAAAATAATAACGCTACTCACTGCAAAAACACCGATAAACACTCCAATATGAAGCTTAACATTTTCGTAGCAACGAGCAAAGATCAGAGCCAGAAGGCGTTCAGCAGTTATTCCAAGAATTGTGAGCATTGGGCAAGAAATACCGAAAACGCCGATATTTTGAAAGATACGGTTTTTCACGGGATTCACTAACAAATCACACTTGGAGACTGCCAAGAAAGGGATGACGACGTGGTGGGCCTGAAAGAATTATTCTGTAAATCTGTAATTATACGATTTCTATCTAAGTTACTAGCAACTATTTAACCACAAGAACAATTATTTATACACTCTATTGTAGTTCAAATTTTCGGCGTCAAAAATGTGTGAAATCTGAGTTATACGCGAACTTCTCTCCTACAGAATTCATTTCAAATTGACTCCTTTAAAATATATTCACAGTAACCCTACAGTAATCCACCGCGCCCTTACAGCAAACCTATACTATGAAAATACGAGGTATAGATTATATTTTCTGTAGAAGCATTAATGAATAATTGTTTTAATTCTGAAATTCAAGAATACCCCCCTAAAAGAAAAATGGAAAAAAAAACACGAGAACTGTATTTTTTTTAAAGCATCTCTTTGTGACATTTGTGACATTCTTTGTGACAATTTGTGACATTTTTGATATTTTAAGCCGAATTTCCCACTTACGCTGTCCTATTGTTCTTACAGAGACTTGTGCTAATTATCAAAAAAACTTGAGTAACAACATATTTTTTGTAGTGGAAAAACAACATTTTGAATTAGCATTCCAAATGTTCAATTTCACGCAACAAACAACTTCCTATTTCAAAAAGTTCCAGACACACTGATCACGGAAAATGTTTCAGCAACATTTCAAACTCACAAATACAACGCAATTGTTCAGCACTGAGATAAGTATTTGAGTGAAGTAAACTATATATAAAAATTTGATATTATCATTGAATGTACACACACGAAGCTTAAAAATGATCAGGTAGAGTAATGGAAAAACGGAGAAAATTGAAGTGAGAAGAGTGTAGAATTGACTATATCGATATAGAGGATCATACGATATATTGTTCACCTGAAACTTTTTTTTTGAAATATTGAACTCTTCAATTTCAGAGAACTCACCTCGTCGCAGTCATTCATTTTTATTTCTTCTGTAGAAATTTCAAGACTGATCACAAAATAAAAACTGGCATATATCCGGTTCAGTAGTTTCTAGAAAACAAAAAAGGAGGTATGTTTGATGCATAAAGTCTGGGAAAATGTCGCAATGGAGGTAAAAAGATTAGAATTTTTTCTTTTACGATGTAAAAAAGAACTGAAATATATGCAGAAATTTTAAGCTTAGCTTTTGGTCTGCTGGTCTTTTGAACAACAAATAGTCAAAGAAACGGCACCAATTTTATCTAAATAGATATAAAATAATCCAAAAATACCAAATTTCATACTGATTCCCTCCAAAACATTTCAGTTATTTTAAAATTTCTAGTCAAAAGCTTCTTGTAAAATTTTGAAAAAAAAAACGGTAGTTTTCCTAAATTACGAATTATCAAAACTGAATAACCACCAATTTTTGACTACTATTAGAAAATTTAAAATTATTTTTGAAATGCTTTTTATAATAACTGGCAATTTTATCCAGGTTTTAACAATTTCCTAGCTGACGCTACTCTACCTTGATTTAAAAAAATTAATGCTGGTAAATAATACAATGAAAATTGGTGACTTTTTGGAACGTATCTTTTTTCTGTTCACATCAGCTCACATCATTTTCTCTAGATTAAGCTATGCCTTGCTCATTCAAGATAATATTTTGAGTGTTTTAAAATCCAGAAAACCATGACAAATATATTACAGAAAAATATTTTTGTTGGTGCCCTATTATTTTGTACATACATAGTTATTTTTGCTATTTTTCTTGTATTTCACTAACGAATTTCTCAGATCAGACAACATAAAACCAGTGTTGTTTCTTTTTAAAATTAGTAATTTTGGTTATTAAAATCATGCAACATTTTAATTTTTTTTAAAATAGTAAATAAATGATTAAAAATAATTTTATGAAATCAGTAAAATATTTATTGACATATAAATAAAAAAGTTCGTAAGGGCGATCGAAAAAGCATGTTAACACCTGCACGAGTGGTGAAACAATAAACTTTACATTAAAAAGAGGGAAACTCGTATTTCTCTAACACTGACTCTCTAATTCCAATTTGCAACTTGTTGCTGGAGAGAATAAATTAATCAAGAATGTACACGTATTGGAAATCACAATCATAAAACATACATAAAAAGGGGGAGAAAAGGAAGTAATATATATTAATCGAGGTTTAAAAAAATTATTTCGAAAAGACCGAATTGCTTTTAATTAATAAAATTTCGGTATGCTAAAGTTTCAAGAAAATCTGCATAGCACATCAATCGCAAAGAATGAAAGTCATGCGTCAAATAGTTTTGCTCAAAAGTTCAGCAGTTTTGGCAAAGATCTGACCAAACTAAAAATACAAAAAGTGTGTTTTTTTCTCATCGAAATATACAAATACTGAAAAAAAATTCTTGTCATGAGGACTCTGGTCACAGGTGTGTTGTGCTCTTTCAAGTATAAAGAGCACAATACCAGAAGCCTATCGAACACACACATTATAACCACATTGGGTCGGGCAGCAAAGTGATGGAGACTTCTGAATGCTGTCCAGAACTGTGGCGTCGTTAAAGAAAAATCTGTTCTGACGTGGAGCCAAGTGTGGTGCACATTCGGAATCTGATTCACACCAATTCACTTGACGACGACGGAATGCACAATGAGCAACAAGAGAGGATGGTGATGGGCATTCGGTTATTATTCTGGAAATTTCGATTTCTATTTTTGTATTCTCATTAAAAAAAACTAAGTTTCGTTAGGAAAAAAATAAATTGGAAATTATGTGATTTCAAAATCAATTGCTTAACCTACTTTTTATTGCCACAACAATATCCATTACTGTCTATGCATAATTGATTTGATGAACATTGTCCGGATTGCTGGCAATTTGTATGATGCGGTCGACACTCTCCTGAAATGCATTAACATTTGATTTTAAGATGGCAACTTAGAAATTTCATTCTGGCTTTAATTTAACTTTCAACTCTTACCAAATCCATTTTCATTGCTTATGATTATAGAGTTCGTATTGACAAAAGAGTTGAATCTTGGAACTGGTGCTGCTGGTGTCCATGGGACACTTGATAGTTGAGGGGTTACTCGGGGTCGATGATCGTGAGCTGGAATTAGGAATTATGCTGAATGAGAAGAATGAATGAAAGAATTGATTATCAATTTTCTTTAAAAAGTTAATAAAAACTTTTTTCCTCACCTTTATGTTTCGCAAACCTCAGACGGTACACTCCGTTACATTCGGGCCTAAATTGATCCTTATTGAAATATCTCCAATAAAGACACCAATCAATATGAGGCATTGGAGCCATGCAAAGTACTATGTCGAGGATTGTCAGGCTGATGATGTAGAGTGACCGCATTATATTAATAGATGTAGAGTCTGTAACAACAGTAACTGTGGAGAGAAATTTTGTGAAACGAATATTGTTAGAAGTGTAGATTGCAAAAATTTTAATAGGCTTGGTGAAAGAACTCTTTGGAATTAAGGATTCGAAAATTGTTTCTAGATAACCGTAGTTACCACAATTAAAATCAAATTAATAGTGATTCCATAGCCAAAAGCTCAAAACTTCGAGGAAAATCTACAAAACTGCATATTTCGGATCGACTATCAAATTTTTAATTAAAAAATAAGAGTGAAGATGTATAAAAAATATTTGATCGATTTTGAAATAATAAAATCTGTAGAAAATCTCAAATATGATCTGAAAATGTGACTGAAAGTTTTCAGTCACCGAAAAAATTGGTTACTGACACCTTTCAGACAGTTTTTTGGTTTATACAAAATTTTCAACAAAAATAAAATTTTCTTTTCAAAAAATACTTTTCTAATATATTTCTACATTAATTATTAATTTTCGGTTTTAAATTTTTCCGAACAGGTTTCTAGCCCCTACTGCTCAATATGTAGATAATTGGAGCAAAAGAAAATTGGTAAAAAATTCGTTGCAAAAAATTAGAAAGATATAATATTTAAAAGTAGAATAAAAGTGTGAAAAGTTTTAAAAAAATTTATATTGCAAATTGATGAAACGGAATGGCAGCAATACACACACATAGACTATTTATTTGCACTAATCGAGGAAGAGGAATACGAAAGAGACAAGACCTTATTGTTTCTTTTTTGCATCGGCATTTTCCGGAGAATGAGGAATATATTTTGTCCTCTAGTCATAGGGATATCATATTTATTCTGCCACCACCGGCTAATCTAGAAAATGTGGAAAAGAATTTTCATTGAAATAAAATACCACTAGACAATGTACATGGCTCCACCCCTATCTTGGTGTTCTTGATATGTTTACACGTGGTTTTCGAACAAAAGAAAGTGGTATAACCACGTGGGATCGCAAGAAAAACCGACAAAGAGAATGGGTAGATGATGCCGGAAGGATTGGTAAAAAATCGCTCATAAGGCGATTTTAATGCTGTTAAGAAGCATCACCCGGAGGCCAAAACAAACATGTTGAGGCATCGGACGACGTAGGTGGCCTTTAGGAGAAACAAAAAAGAGGAAGTGATAGGGTGATACTTTGATATTTGGGTCTATCCAAGGCTAGAACTTTGATTTAGAAGTGAAATTTGATGTCGCATGAGACATCTTTATTCTTCTCTTCTTATATGTTGAAAGTTCAAATTTTTTCAAAAACATCGCTCTCTTTTTTCAAAACATTCGGTAAGGGTAGGCATAAAGCCTGAAAGCTGAAGGGTATTTCTGTAAATGTAAAATTCACCTGAAGCCTCATCTATTTCAAAAACTTCTAATAAACTTTCAAAAACATCTTCTAAAAAACCGTATTGCACCTAAATATACAAAAATTATTTTTTCTGTAGTTTTTAAAAAATATTTTTGATGTTTTCTAAATCAGCCGAGTTATAACCTGATAAATACTGATAAAGGAAATGCAGTATCAAATTATTTTTGCTAGAAATAAAAACAATGCCAATCATCAGATGTGAAAACAACACAGACCATATCACACCAGCTCCTTTTTCTGCCCATAATATTTGCCTCCGTGGAGATGAGCTCATGATCTCACACTTGAGTTGTCGTCAACGTTTTTTGACCATCCATGCAGACACCTGCCGCCCAGGAAGTGGGAAGACTTTCGGGTAGATCAAATAATAGATAAAAAGTGAGAGGAATTGGACGAGAAGAGCAAGGGAGAACTTGATATGGTTAAATATCTTGTTGAAAACATTGGAACGGAGCTTTTCAAAACAGCCAAAACAAGGACAATATGTATGTTAGTACGTTTTCAAATATAATTTTATGAGCTGTTACATTACTTTTTTGACTTTAAATTGCTACTATATGCCCAGCTCTCATAGATTCCTAATTGCTACCGGCAGCCAAATTGAACTAATTTTTAAGTTGGACGATTTAAGCGTAGCCGGGAAACATATGATAAGTTTAAAGAAAATTTGAAAAAAACTCCAAGAAGGACAAGAAAATTGAGGCGGATACTTCTCACAGCCGAAAGTCTGAAATGTTGAAGCCCATAGACACATCTTTCCATTCACACGGGACCGTAAGAGGAAAAAACTAGAAGTTCGAAACTTGCGCCAAAGAGTAAAGCCAACAACAAAAGTGAATGCGTGAGGTAGTTGGTCAAGTTGAATAGGAACATGGTAGACAAATACATGTGTGAGAAACGGGAGAAATTGAATGCTCAAATATTATGCACCAGCAGAAGCCTGCAAGAGGAGAAGAAAAAGTAATGTGAGAACAACAACACTCGCCCGCGCCTCGGGTTGTTCTTTTTGATGTGTTCCGTTTTTCATGAACAGTCGCAGTATTGGTAGTTTCCTAGCAGTGATGAGCGGCGATTGCAGGTAAAATGTCTTTGTATATGCAAGTTATCAAGAATACGGGAGTTGGTGCTGTATTGCCAAAATCTTTTTTGCTAACTTAAGAACATTGAAAATTTCCTGTAAAAACTACAACAGCAAATCGCTTTTCCTTTCCCGTCACTTTAGCGGAATATTGTTGTCAGAGTGAGCCCTAATATTCTGATTTTTTTCCTATCAGGGACTATAGTAGTCACTATACAGTGTGCCTGTATATACTCGAATATTTTTTAAATGTAATGGCACCGAAAAATTTCCTTCTGGGGCAATTGCAAAATCCAACGACTTCTACATACCGACGATAAAATTTCTAAACCCAAAACGGATTCTCATTTTCAAATCCAAAATGGGGTCGCCGACATTTCCGTTACGATTGACGGTGCTTGCCGTTAGATTTTTCCCTTCTGATGAACCGGTCAAATTTTTCTTTTTTTTCAGATCTTCCAGCGAGACCAGGAACGTTAAACATAATATTTAAAAAAAATCTAAAACACAAAGTTTGTAAAGAATTAAATTAATGCAAAGTGTCACGCAATATTATTCCAAAAAAAAAACAAAAAAAAAATACAGATCCACTTTATTCAAAAAAAATCATTTCTCATTTACTCACTCTAATTCGCATTGAAAACAAAATGTTAAAAAATGTGAACAATTGCTTATCGAAAAATGACAATTTGCAAGGTATCAGGTAAGGTATTCCGACTTTAGCAAATAAATTTGAATGAAAATATTTTAGACTAGATTCTCGATTATCAGTAGAACAAATACCCAGAGAGGATACAGCTGTTAAGACGCCAGTTGTGGTAAGCAGAAGCCACTTGATCGTTATCTGAAATCATTTTCAGCGTTACTGCCTCCCAACAGTGGAAAGTCCACAACGAGAATCATCATCATTCAGAAGTATATCTGCTACTGTTTTTGCATCTCTACTACGTGATCGTTCTCGTTGCCTTCAACTCATTATTTTTGATTGCCGGTATCCATTTGAATATTTCGGTGGACATATTAAGGTATTCACCATCAAATGTCACTCGTGTATAATATGATTTAGGGTGCTGTAAATATATACTCCTTGGATGAGTTGGGAAAATACCTATACGACGAATACGGAGTCAAAAGTACATTGGGTGGACTTATACCAATATTTTATTGTGAATACAGTCAAGTTCGAGGTCCAGCGATGTTAGTGCTGTTTTTATTGCAAAGATTCAACTAAAATATAATAAACTTTGAATTTCAGGGCTCGACGTCTTCGAAAAATCGATACACATCGTAACAATCATAGAGCTGCGGCGTTGGATTTCCCAGAAATCTACTTGCTTGACAAGGGATATGTCAATTTTTGGTCGGATGTCTCTTTAAGAGTAGGTTCTTTGAAAATATGTTAAAACTCATAGAGATTTGCATACTGACAATAAATTAACAAATTTTCAGGATCTATGTGAGCCCCGTTACTACATCTCAATGCATGCTCGACCGTTTCGACATGCTCTCCAACAGTACACACAGCATCGATCGAAGAGCACGGCTAATGATACAAAGCACAAGAAGACTCACATGAGAATATTTAGCTCGGAACATCTTCTAGACGAACCCAAAATGATCGATGTGCCGTCTGGATATGAAAGACCAACCGGAGCCGAAGAGACGTCAACTCCAAGACAACCAAGAGCCCGTACTCCGAGAGCCCGTCTATTGTTCGAACCGTGTTTTACAGAAATTGATTGAGTGCCTAATTGATAACTATTGGTATTGAATCAAAGAACTCTTCCTGTATTTTTTGTATTTCTAACACCAATCAACAACACAAAATGTATAAGGTCTAGACTTCATACGAAAATTTCAAATCAGAAAAACACGACTTCGCGTATTTCACTTTGCATTCGTACTTTTTGGAACTTTCATATTAATTATGTCTGTGATAAAACTATTTAAAAATATGTAGAGTAGAATATACTTTTAGGACAATAGTACGATTACCTGGAACACAAACACAATGAAAACATGTATGCATATTTATTCCCCAGATAACCGTCAAGTAGGCTGATATAAACTGGGAATACAGGACAATATGCCATTATTTTCTTTTTGTTATATAGCTGAATCGTAATAAATTGAAAAAACGAGCTATGAACAACACCATTCAAAACTCTACTATTACTGATGATTTGAAATATGTGATGACTTTGGATAAGTTGACAGAGTATTTATCGTGTCTGATTTGCTTACCAGGTAAAATTGATTTTTTTAGAACAATATTGTTTACAAATAAAAGTTGATTTAAAATATTTTGTTAAGTTGATAGACAGGTTACGGTAAATCCCATAGGAAAGTAAACAATTTAATTTTATAAAGAATTTCAGTTGGTACAATACATTTTTTTAGCATTTTAGTCATTTTTCTTGCAACATTTGGCAATTTGATTCTTGCCCAAAAAAATAACATAGGGCAGAAATTGGCAAAACTTGGGCATCGCAGAGCTACTGGCAAGTGTTGAATCAAACTTGGTCTGAACTTGGGCGCAGTTTTAACCAAGTTTCTACCCTCTATTATTAGTATCTACATTTCAGGAGCCCTGTGCAACGCCATTCTGATCTACCTAATATGGAAAAGGACTCCAATACAAATGAGGTCATATGCCATCTATATTTTGAATTTTGCACTTTTTGATTTTGCCACTTGCATCATTTCGTTTTTCTCATGTCAACAGTGAGTTTTCGAGTATAGATTTTTCTTGTAAAATCGCAATTGATAATTTTCTTTAATTTGCACGAAAATTGCAATTATCTAATATATACATTTTTTCTGTAGAGTAATCTTCTCGGATTTCTCCCTCGTCTACATCTTCCACGGTCCGTGTAAATATGTTTCACCCTGGTTCTGCTACTTTTGTCATTGCTTCATGTGTCATGCGCTTGCCCATTCTCAATGGATTCTTCTCGGTTCATTCATTTATCGATATCGTGTTCTAACTGGTGAAACACCAACGGCAAAGGATTTAATAAGAAATTCAGTGGCATTGTACTCTATGTCACTTTGCTTTTTGTTGGTCTACGTTTTTGATAACAGTGATTCCGACCTATTGTTTCAAATTCTCACCCGTGTTCATCCAGAATATCATTATGATGATGAGAGTATTTGGAAGAAAAGTACGTTTCTAGAGGTATTAACAAATACTAATTAATTATCGCTCAAAAGTGATGCACACGAGGAATTTCAAAATGTGATTTTTTTTCGAGTATATCACAGACAACTTTCACAACGAATGTTCCAGACTGAAATAATTGAACAATCAACTTTTGATCAGAAAAACAGTAGCGCATTCTATTATTTTGAAAAAAAAGAGTATACTACAAATATGTGTTAGCCGATTGTTCTGAAATAATTCCACACGAATTAAGCTTATACCGGCTAGCTTACATAAAAAAATCTAAACTCACATTCCCATTTAGGCATTGTGGTCAGTGGAAATATCTCAGCATTTGCTCCAATAACTCTTATCTCAATACTTTATATGACAATCCCATGTGTACCAATTTACTGTGCAATTCTATATTTCCGACATAATGTATGAAGTATCAAACTTCAATGCAATTCGTAAATATTTCAGACTCGCGTTATCCTGAACAATCCTCACATCAATTTGTCGCCCACTGCAAAATCTAACCATGTGAAGCTTATCAGGGTGAGTGTGTGGTGATAGATTTTTGGGCAACTCGTTTTCTCCTCCAGGCTCTCACAGTTCAAGCTGGTATTCCGATATTTTGGCTTGTTGCGTCTGGAATCTTCACAATGTCACAGTTTGGAATAATTGGAGGACCTATTCCGGAAAATATTACATTTCGACTAATGGATTGTATTCCATTGATTAGTCCAATTGTCACAATTATTTTTGTTCAGCCATATAGGTAGGCTAGATGTTTGAAATGTTATAGTAATGGGGCTTTACTCTTAGCTTAAATTTTAATTTTGGGGCATTCACCGAGATACCTTTTCCCTGTCAAAAATTTGAATTTGTGATTTTTTCATAAGACTTGAAACATTTTGTTTTTTTTTCAGAGAAGGTCTCCTCAAGGTTTTGCTGAAAAATTCTGGTCTCTTCGTTCCAAATATCATTGGTAGCAGCATTGTCGATGTAAGTTTAGCCAATTTTTAATACTTCTCTTATTCACTGCAATTTCAGCAAACAGTGGCAGTGACTTCTGTCTTTGGACCCAAAGTAACGGCGTTCGTTCAAACTCAACTTTAATATTTTTTAAAGAAATCTTTATTTTGCTTTCTTTTTTTGCAAGCCCTCTTACTGAAAATTTTCCGGCTATAATTTAACCCACATATTTTGTATTGTTTGTTTGTTTTATATTTTGCTTGACAATCTTTTTGTACAAATTGAAGTTCTGACTAATGAATATGAATATGAACTTAAAGCTATCAGATATAAGTAGTATAGTGATTCCCACTATACTACTGATATAGCACAAAATAAATGAAAAAAGGAAAAATGGAGTTCCAGTGACAATTTAACTTCAAGGGAGCACAAAAAATGTGAGAAAGTTACGTCGAGCAGAAGTTATATGAACGAGTTTTAATTAGAAACATGCGAAAATGTTTTTTGGCTGGAACATCTGAAAGTTAATGAACTAAAAAGGGCAGTCTGAAAATGCTGACTGACGTGAGAAAGTTATGGGTGGTCGAAAAACCCATACAAATTTTTTTTTCTTTCAATTTTTTACGGTTTCGTTTTTTAAGCTTCTCAGAATTTAACTTTTGTCAACGATAAATCTGCAAAATGTTTTCAAAAACTATATATTTATTATCTGTATATAATAAAAATTTGGGAATCAAAAGCAGATTCATAGTCAATTATTCAAGTTCTCATATAGTTCGAATAAAAAACGTTCCGTGAGAAATTCAAACAAATGCTCGATGACGAGAGCTACATTTTTTTCAAAATTTCGGTGTCTGGTGCCACATTCTTTAACTATTTGTCGTAACCTAGAACCCAAAGCCGGCTTGAAGTTCAGGAATTCCTTCAGTTCTTCCTACATAAAAAGTTGTTCAGTTGAAAAAATAACTTTTCAACATTATTCCGGTTTTCGTATTTCTTTCTTCTGGCACGAAACAATTTATTTTAAATTAAAATAAATTATTTCGAATATTACAAAATTTAATTTGGTTGTTTAAAGGGGATTGCTCTGATCATTTAATATTTTCCATCCGATTTTAATAATTTTTTGTTCATTTTTTTCATTCTAGCTACTCTAGTTCTTTACAACTTTAAAATCATAAAACTACCACTATCAATTTTCTATTTTTTAAACCCCATCTATTCAAAAAAAAACTCAACGTCAAATCTGTTTTCCATCAATTGAACTTTGGTTACAATTTCAACAAAATTCAAGTATGATGCCTAAAAGTTAGTTCTGATCATTTTCTAATCTTTATTCGGACAATTTCAAAATGGACTTTTTGAATTTCAGCGAGGTCTAGACGATTTATTTTCCTGGAGTATGCTACCTTAACTTTGAAGTTTTATTTTTTGAATTTCTTAATAAAAAAGGTATAGGCTCGTAAAAAATTTCTAGATCCAATGACCACTACTACGATGTTTTGTGTACGTCAGTTCCAGTCCAGACCGTCTGTATCCGCCGAGTTTTCACAAAAATCACTATAAAATGATTATTTGGACCTCCGTGTCTACTCTATCTTTCGCTTCTCTTTATTCTCTTATGTGGGCGACCTATTTTTTGGCCACCCAGTCAAGTTGATTACTGGTGCCACAGTGGTAACTTAAAGGAAAGGTGTGTGAAAATAAAATTGTAATATAGGAAATAAGATTCATCATACGGGACATCAGCTATGTGAAAAGATGCGTATTTACAAAATAATTAAATGACGAACACAGACACCTCCAATCATTGGTATTCAATTTGGGAACGCATTTGATGAATTGAAAAAAATCACGCACAACAGTAATAAGCGAACCCTCAAACTTTCAAAATTCGAAAAAATTGTAGTCGAAGAAAATACTCTTAAATTAATATTGCAACGAGATCAAAGTAAAGAGATTTGCTGATTAAAAATGTCATTCATGTTTTATGGAAAAAATTGAAACATCCGTTTACCATATGACGTGTCCTCACCTAAGCACAATCAAAATAAGCTAAATATTCCCATGTGTTAACTGATGAGTTACACTTGCCCTTTTATTTAAAAAATTAAGAGAAAGGATGTTTTATTCATGCGATTTTGAGTCCAAATCTTTACAAAAATGCGGATCGTGATTTTTCTCGGAATTCGCAGATTTTTTTTTGAAAACCACCCACACTTAAAAAAATAAATTTAAAAAATGAAGAAAGCAACGAGTGAAATAGTGTTGTATTGTGTTGCTTTTTCGATTAGCTTTAATTTGAAAATAAAATTTATTTCAATTCAAAAATCAAACAAGAATAGATTACTAGGCTTATCTTTGATGAGATTAGAAGGTGACATCCATTCGATTTTCGAAATCATTATTTTTGCATGTTCGAATGTTTTCATGGACTAGCAGAAATTATTTCATTAAATGCAAAAATTTTAGAGATGATAACTTGATTTTTGTTAAATTTAAAAATAGTTTTTAAAAGCATAATGCCGAAAATTATTATATTTGTTCCAAAAAATTAATTTTTTTCTTAGATGTAAAGCAAACCCTTGAACACAAATTCAAATTGCCCCGTTGCAGCCAGAACTCTTATTCTGATGCATATTTTTGGCATACATACCCTTTAAAACTTTCTGATACAGTTTCAAAACATACTGAACTATAAATACAAAACTTTTCCAACATTTTTTCACACTTTTTAGTATGTTGCAAAAAGTTTCCAGAAAATTTCTATGATTTTTTGAATCTACAGTAATATTATGTCGCATGTTAACTTTATAATTAATTTTGTAATCTACCTTTTCTTTTATTTCATCGTACAATTAGAAACTACAAATTTTGCTTTCGGCTGTGCACTACGCTCGTATAGTTTTTCACATATATTTTGTATCTGGCATTTAAATCCTGCGAACTGCAATCAGAAGCCTGTTCCACCTGACTAAAACTACATTTCAAGCATTTTTCAGACAGATTTCCATATTATTTTTGTATTTCTCTGTACCTTTTTTGTATGCTTTTGTATTTACCTCCTACTATATCAAAGGCGGGGCCTAAAGAGCACCTCCCCGGAAAATTTCTTTCGTTTCTCATCTGCCTCTCATCTATCGACTGATGCTTTCTATTATTCTGAATTTCAGATTCACTTGATTGTTTATCATCAAGATGGCGACTCCAACCGAGATTGCCTATAACCGGGCGGCTCTCATCGAAAGCCTTCAGTTCACTTTTGTGATGGATGAAGTTGGAAAACATCTGTCAGAGGTGATTTGTGGATTTGGTAAGTTATCTTTCGGGGAGAGGGGTGCTGATCCATGTGATCCTTTCGACCGACCTACAGTAACCCTAGAGTCATGTTGTTTAGAAAAAAGTGTCTTGATCGTTAGAACTCCAGTTTTTCTGATAGTTCCAGTAGTCAGTATTCTCTCCCAATTGTTTAAAACTATCCATTTGGCTCTGAGCTTTTCTTAGATTTATGACTTGTCAAATAACCTGGAACTTCAATCCTAAAGAATAGGTTACTTCCTCAAAACTTGCGCCGCTAGTAAATTTCCCTTGTTCAAGATGTATTTCTTAAAAATTACATTCCTTGAATTCTAATTGTATTTTGGTGGATTAAAGGAAATAATCAAACATGGAATATAATTTTATTGTAGATTCAATTCTAACGGGAACTACAATAGACTTACTTTGTAAGAAGGCCTGATGAGAATTGGCGGGACTACAAAAGCGAGATAATCTAGTTTAGCGTAGCATTCTTGAAATAAATCGTTGAGATCAAATAATCGGGTACAAAACCAGGAGCAGTATACATGTGCTACAAAGTGACCCTTTCAACCCACTTACAGTAATCCTAGGATCATCCTGCAAAACTTACAATAAATTTCTGCAACTTCTCGGCCAGTTATAGCAACTCTGAACGCTAGTTTCGACTGCAAAGAAATCCCGAATAAAGTTTAAAAATTCCAAATCATAATGTTTAATGTATTAAATTATTTTCAACTGATCTCTTTTTAGGAATCGTCTTGAACCTTCTGCTCATCTACGTTATCTTCAAACGAACTCCCAAGCACATGAGAAGTTACGCAGTTTTGCTATTCAACTTCGCCATCTTTGATCTTCTAACCTGTGTGGCATCTCTTCTTGCCTGCCAAAAAACCATTTTCTCCGGTTTATCACTCACATACATCTTCCATGGACCATGCAAATATGTCTCCTCTTCGCTTTGCTTCTTCTGTCACTGCTTTGTCTGTCATGCGATGGCACATTCGCAATGGATTCTACTGGTATCTTAATTTGAAAAAGTCAATTGTTAGAAATCTTTAATATTTTAGATTTCCTTCATCTACCGTTACCGTGTGCTTGTCGATGGGGCTCCAGACACGAAGAAGATGATTGTAATTGTGTCGCTTTTCTACGCAATGTCTGCTGTTATCTTTGTGAGTGGTACAGTAGTTTCAGAATTTTCTATTCAATGTATTTTCAGCTGTTCTACTTCTGGGATATCGGAGACACAAATGACTTGAAACAAATCATGTACGACCTTCATCCACAGTATCATTATGACGATAGAGAGATTTGGGGAGGTTCGTAGACCAGATCACAAATTAATTTCTATAATAAGTACTAAGTTTTCAGATATAGTGGTGAGTGGAAACACCACAGTTCTTACGATTCCATCATTGATCGCAATTTTCTACATGACAATGCCATGTGTTCCAATCTATTTTATCATTCACTACTTCCGAGATAAGGTTAGTTTTAGAGTCTTGTAACATTTTAAAACTGCTCGAATAATTTAGACTCTGAGCACACTTGCCAGCAATGCATTGAGCATGTCTCCAGCAACCAAGGCTTCTCATCAAAAACTTATTATGGTGAGTTGTAAGAAAAATAACTAGAGTCTAACATGATTTTTCCAGGCCTTGTCAATCCAAGCTGCGATTCCAATTTTCTGGCTCGTTGCGTCTGGAATCTTTACACTTGCCGAATTTGGCATCATCGATGGACCAATCCCTGAGAACATAACATTCCGTTTGATGGATTGCATTCCGTCATCGAGCCCACTGGTTGCATTTATCTTCATCGCTCCGTACAGGTAATTACAATAAAGTACAAGTCAAACGAAGGGGCACGGTACCGGGTCTTGACTTGACGGTTCCCGATCTCGACACGACAATTTTTTTTGAATGCAAAAAGGTGTGCGCCTTTAAAGAGTGCTGTAGCTTCAAAAAAATTATCAAAAAACTATGAAAAGTCACTGAAAATTCCACAGCAACGAGAGTTTGGAACTACAGTAATCTTCAAAGGCGCACACCATTCGCACTTAACTTCGTGTCGAGACCAAGTACATTATTATTGGCTCAATAAATGAAAAATTTTGGCAACTATTGATAAGTAAAATGAGATAATTTTCAGAGAGGGACTTCTCCGAATCATTTCAAAGACAGGAATCTACCGAAAACAGGAGAATCGGGTTTCCAGTGTTGTCGAGGTAAATCTTTTTTTTCGGTTGTTTTATTTATTTTCGAGTTTCATCGATGCACACTTTGGGTTAATTTTCTCTTGCACAAAATACTTGGTTTTCTATCCTTTTACCTCTTTGCTTTTTATTCAGAAATTCAACCAACCACCCAAGCAACCAACCAATCCGGCACAGCAATCAGCCAACAACGACGCTGCTAAAACCGAAAAAGTGTGAACGCCTTTTTCTGAATGAATCACTAATATTTATATAAAAAAGAATCCTATTGAATACATTAATAATCATCATTTTCCCACATGTAGATTAGATGTTTTTCGTCATATTTCCTCTGTACATAATGTGAATAAATGTTTCAAGATTTGATCAAATAATGCAGAACATGAATTAAATTCATATATTGGATGGGGTATTGAATTGGTAACTAGGTTATTTTAACGACAAAGCGATCGATCTGTGTACAGTTGCAAAAGGGGTCCCGACTGTACGGAATTGCAGTGTTCACGGAACGATCGCTTTGGCACGATATTACCGTTCCAGATAGTGTAGACAGCTGTGTGTCATTAACACTTTCTGGACCGGTAATAAAAAAGATGGGAGAATGTAGGTCAACATAAAAGGAATTTCAAATTTGGAACAAAGTAAAAGAATGAAAAAACTAGATATTAAAATATCATAACCCAGGGGATAAGAAATGATGATTAGAAAAAGCAAATAAAAATCTATGACAAAAATTGAGAAGTCGTTATTGACTATCATTGCTGCACGGCATATTCCTCGACATACTCGCCTTCCTCGAATTCGAGTATTTCTCCACGTGCCTGAGCTTCACGTATTTCATCTTCAGTGAGGTAACGGACAGTCTGAAATTGAATATATGTTTTTTGAAATTAAACCAAAAATTAAGACATACTCTATCTTCCTCAATCTCTTGATACTCGCCCTCCTGGATCATCTCGTAGTTGCCGTCGTTCTGAAAGTAATTCAATGAAATATCAGAAAATCAGGAGTCAAAGCATACCATAATTTCATTTTCATCAATGAGCACATGATCCGGATTATTGGCGTCATATGTTGGAATGAACTCAGTCTCCACTGGAACTTCTTCCATTTCTTCAACTTCTTCTTCTACAATCTGTTGTGGGAATTCAAGAGCCATCGGTTTGGTTTCTTCGCGGAACATTGTAGATGGTTCAGATTCCTCGAATTGTGGAGTTTCATCTCTTCCAACTAATCTATCGAATCGACTTTCTTGTGAAGTATCTTCCTCTGTTTGCACTTTGCCAGCCATTTCTTGTGCCATTTTTAAATCCATCTTCTCATTTTCCATAAGCAAAATGTAAGCTGGCTCGTTGTTTTTCTTGATTCCAAAGACAATTTGGACCTTGTCAAATTGCTGATCGAAATTATCTTTTCGGAATCTTTCCAGCTCAATTGGATCCGTAATAGTGTCACCAAATCGAATATTAGGTCGTCTGATTGTAGTTTGAAGGTCAGTAGTTTCAGAAATTTCAGCGCCACTGATTGGCTTTCCAGCAGTTTCAGGCATCACTTCAGGATGTTTGAGACGAAGATGGCGAATAGCACGACAAATATTGAAAGGCTTATGAAGAGCATATGTTAGATTACAAATCAGACATTCAACCAATTGTGGATGAACAAACTCCATGGATCCATCACCGATTCGCTCTAAACGTGCTTTGACAAGTTCATATTGCATATGCTCCGTTTCGGCTGGATGGAATTCTTTATAGTGCTTGATAGCTCCAGCAGAGATTACAGCACCGTAAACGTTACGATTGCAGAGACGGCACTTCCATTCACAAGCAGATTTTGGTTCGAAATACGATGAATTATTGGGACAGATTTGTCGGAAGCATGGTTTTACAAACTTTCGCTTCAGACGATTGCGGCGACCAAATGATTGTTGACTGTTTGTGGTGCAGATCTGAAAGAAACTATATTTTGCTTTTTGAGATTCAAAATGACTAAAAAAATGAAATTCTGTTAAAATAATTAAAACTAATATTATGGAGACGCAGAAAAGTGCGCCTTTTAAAATCGAGAATTTCCCTTTTTTTAAATAATTTTTATCTTTAAGAATTTAGTGAAATCGGCTACAAACTACTTCCAATGTTCTTACCGCTTCTGCATCTTCATGCGAATCATCTGGATCATGTTGATCAACTCCAGGCTTCGCTCTTTTCAAATGTCTGTCTATAGCCTTATCCATAGCTTTCTCCGAGCTGTATTTCGCATTTAGTTTGGAACATTGAAGGTGAAATTCATCTGGAAGACTAATTCCAAAGTCTTCCCCGTATTTCTCCATTAATCGAGCAGTCATTACCATCTCCTGAAGGCACAGCGAGCAATTAGGCACCGCAATCTGTTGAGCATGAACTTCTGAGAAATGCATTCCAAGCGCTGATCGATCCATCATCATTCCACACCAAATGCATTGCAGATTATTTTGATCGGCGGATTCAGTGCTAACAACAGAAAAATCGCTCAGTGAAAGTGGACGTCTTGAAGTGCTAGTAGTCGCTGATCCCGGATCCCGCCAATCCTGAGAGCATCGATGTTCTGCAGGATGCCACGCGTTGAAGTGACGAACGAGGTGTATTACTTCGAATTTTTTATTTAATGACACCACAGCTTGACAGATATCACATCTTGCGTGAAGTCGATCTACCAGGGAAACTGGAACTTTTCTTCCCATTTTCTCGACGAGCTTTCTTTTCAGAGCAACTTCCAGTTGCGGCAATGTCATCTCATTGACATTTACACGAATTTGACTGACTTTTCTCATTTGTCGAATTCCTTTTGAGTAGAGTCTGACAGCTCCACCAAATCCACCACCATCGTGATCATCATAGTGACGAAATCCGTTCTCCATCATCTTTGACTCTTGTTTCAGGCGTGTTTTAAGCCAACTGTCGTACGGGACTTCTTCAAGTTCTACTCCAGGTGAAAGATATTCAGGGTGAGCAGTTGGAAGATGCTCCGTGAGAAGTTTATCATAGACAACTATTTCTCCACAAAGGCCACAGCAAATATTATTCGTGTCCAGAAAGCTGAATTCCAAATTTCCACGATCCACAGGGCCGGCTCCTGCAAAATTTTTCTTTAGCTAGCATTTTGAAACTAAAAACACATTTGAAGGTGGACTACGTTCATACATATGATGCTAAATAAGTAAATATCGTAAAACTTTTCTTAAAAAATTGGAATTTTTTTGATTTGAAATCAAAAAAGGTCTGCTAAATCGAAAAAAATCAAATTTTTAGCGTATTTAAAATTAGTTAATTTTAGCATTATATTTGAATGGGTTTCAATGATTTCCCAACTGGCCGTAGTCCACCTTTATCCAGTTATTCAGTGTAAGCTCACCTTCTTGGCCGCCTGGTACTTCTTGCTGTTGCTGCTGCTGATGTTGTCGAATCTGTTGTTTATTCTTAACATCTTCTTGTTCCACCTCTTCCTGCATCACTTGCTGTTCCTGCTCCACCATATTATGCGGCTCCACAAGTGCTCCTGTATCGGTTACCAGTTCCACAATATGCCCATTCTCATCAATAAACACTGAATTTCCATGAACATCTCGAGCAAAACGCACTTCGTGTGCTCTTCCGCCAGGAGATTGCAATCGAATCATTTCACCTTCGTCCATCATATTAAAGTCGAAATTACCATCCTCATCAACAGCCAGACCTTTCTCTTGTGATTGTTCGTCACGTTCATCATCTCCAACTGCATCTTCTGGTACTCCTTCTGGGACAAGTTGTGGTGGAAGATCGTCATCTTCTTCATCTTCCATCTCCCCTTGCTTACTGTGCTCATCCATCACATATTGCTCAGCTTGTTGCTCTGCTGCTTGAATTTCTACTTGTTCTTCTTCTTCAATAACACTATTCGGATCAACTTCATAAACGACATTCATTCCATTTTCCTCCACAATATATTGCTGTGGTTGTATTGATTTCATCATTTTCATTTCTTCATCTTCCATTAAATCAGATCTACCAATACGATCTTCAATGAAATTTCCTCCCTGAAGAGTCAAAACTCTTTGCTGAGCAATTGCATCTTGTTCTTGTTGTTCCATATCTTCAGGATGTATAAGAACTTGATCTCGTACGTCATAAATATGAGATTTATCGGATACGTATGGATGTAGTCCTCTTGTGGAAACATGACGAGCTTTCTCCTTTGGAAAATGTTCTGATGGGAGATCTTTTCCAGCTTCACGCTCTTTTTTCTTTGTGGCATCTAATGCAGTGGATGGTACGGTAACTCCTTGAGAAGCTGATGGTACAGTAGACGAAGAAGCTTGAGATGATTGCTGCTGCAGGAGCATCGGTGGCATTGGTGGAGGACCATCATTGGATTCCACTTCCGTCACTATATCAATCGGAGATCCAGATTGCACTACTTCATCTTCAATCTCAACTTGATGTGCAGCAATTGGAACTTCTGACATTGAAAGTGGCGAAGGTGGAGCATCGTTTGGCTCGGGATCCCTATGCGATTCTTGCACTTTTTCAGCGACTTCCCTTGTGTCCTTCCTCTTAATTGGTGTAGGATCTCTCTGAGAACTTGCTCGCTTCAAACTCGGGAAGCCAGGAGGAACAAGATCTTTCGGCACAGGACGTCGATGTGGTGGAATAGGATTTGCTGGACGGCCTCTACTATTGGCTTTGTTCGCAAGGTGTGCTGGTGCCGGAGGAGGACCAGCTGGATCGGCCACCGACGCATGTTCTTGTTCTTGATCTTCATCTCGATCACGTTCTATCACTGATTTCACAACATCTTTTTCAACAACTTCGTGGCGAACTTCCTCAATGTGAGCATCATTTGGTATAAGTGGCTCTATATTATCTTCAATTCCCGCATTTGGAGCAAGTGGGAGTGGAATCGAAATTTCTTGAATTTGCATCTTTTTATTCGCTAACTGGTGATGCTGCACAAAATCGTTCAGCTTTTTCGGAGCATTACGAGCCCGCGAGCCTCGTCCAACCAGCACAGGAGGCGCAGGCTTACGATCAGACGATCCCGGACCTTCCAGTGGGCCAGATTCCAACAAATCTTGACTCATCAGCTCTTCATCCATGAGATCGTCAGGCATCTGAGCTTGGCTTGAAGTCCTCTGTCTAGGTGGTCTGCCACGTGTACGTTTCTGAGCCATCGGTGTGACAATCATCATTTTTTGTTGTTGAATTTGCCTGAAAAATAAGATTGATTAAATAAGCATTCGATTTAAAAATTAAGTCTCACTTAATCTTATCCATATCTGATCTATCATCTCCTTCAACCAAAGTATCATCTTCGTGATCTTCATTCAAAAATTCTGGATCCTCGTCTTCTCTGAATTCGTGCTCTTCGGATTGCTCATCGGCATGGCTTGTCGTCGGAAGTTGCGATCTACGGGTACCTCGCCCTCTGCCCCGTCGACTGTCGGAAGAACTATCGGGATTTGAATGTGCTACACCTGTAGAGTTGGCTTTTTTTAATTTTGGAAGAACAAATAAAGTTGCCATGCTTTTTCCAAATAATTAAATTTACAGTTTTTCTGCTATTGTTCAAAAATCACTGTAAATCTTCCGTTTTTAAAGAAAATGTTTTGAAAATCTTCAATTCAAAGTTATTCTGATTTCGCAATACCTTTTCTGCGAGAAATTGTATTTCTGTGATACTTTTCTGTTATTTGCTTACTAACCTTTCAAGGAATGGCCTCTGCCTGTCATTATTAGTTAGGAGATTCAGGCGAAACCTGGAAGAAACAGTTTTAAAAGGAAAAGCTGAATGGAAACTGTAAAGTGAAGAGCGTTGCGAGACCGCGATCGATCGTGGTGAGACCGGCAGAGAAAGTGGGAGACTCGGATGCCTCTCTCGTTTCTCTCATGGCCGACGCACACTCTCGCACTGTTTGCATTTCTGCGTCTCTGACTTTCTCTGCGAACATTGCGAACGTATTTGCGGGGATACCCGTTTTTTATTAGAAATAATATCAAAGCGATTTGATGTTTAAACAACAAGCAATTGAAAAGTTAATCTGAAAATAATATCGTGGAACTAGAAATAATTTTTTATTTTAAACGCCAATAATTAAAAAAGAAAACTCGTAACAGTATCCAAATTCAAATGAGACCATCCAATTCTTTCATAAAATCATTATAAGCTTCATCGGTATTTTTTGCTTGCTTCTGAACCTCCGGTCGCCTTTGTACTGGAGCCGCTTGTCGTGGGACGATAGTCTTGTTGTCTCCTGGACGACGGAGCAATTGTGCCGGCACTAATTTGACAGTTTCTCGTCGTAAGTTTCGTAGTTCAGGAGCAGCAGAAAGTGTTGCTGGAGCAGCAGGTTCATTACTGCGATTAATTTGTGGAGCCGACGAAATAACAGCTTCTTCGTGATGGTTTTGGAAACCCATTGGATTGTAATGAGAACTCGCATGTGGGTGATGGTGGTGATGATGGTGCGGCATTCTGGTTGGCATTGAGTTATATGAGGATGGAGGTCCGTCTGGAAATCAAAACATAATTTTATTTGCAAAACATAATTTTTATTACATTTTTTTTAATGTGGGAATTTCTTGAAAATTTCCAGACAAAAGGGAGTAAGAATTTTAAATGTTGGAATTGGCCTATAAAAACTTACAATTTCTATGAATTGGCTGGTACGGGTTGTCGAATTCGGGAACTGAAATTTTTCAAAAATTACTTTCGTTAAGAAATTAACTCCTTACTAGGTACGGGCGCAAGATCGATGTCGTCATAGTGATCATCGTGCACTTCCTCTTCTTCTTCTTCGCTGTCACTGAAATTTGGAGCCAATCCACAAGGCGGCCCAGGAGGCTTTTGTCCAGCTACACGAACAGGTCTAGGAGGAAGTTGAAATTCCACTTTACGTCTAAAAAATAATTAAAAATTTAAATTCTCAAAACTTATTTAACATACTTTATCATAGCAGGAGCAAGTAGTTGATTATTTCTTTCAGGTCCGGCAGTAGAAACATCTCCCATTGGTAAGGGGATCATGTCCGGGTCAGCTTCGCGGGCAAGACGAGCTTGTTCTAAAATGAACGTTGTGATTTATAAAAAAAAAGAAAAATGATACTTACGAGCAAGAACAGCTAGTTTTTGACAATCTGACTGATATGCATTGATTTTGTCATTAAACTTCTTTAATTCAGCGTCTTCTTTTCCCTGTTGCAATGTCATCCGTCTTTTATTAATCGAATCTGTCAGCACTTTCTGCTTCTTTCTGAGAACATCGATATGGAACGGTTGAGGATCTAATCCAAGGATCTGCCGTTCTAATGCCAAAAGTTTGCTCGTTGTCTCATCCAGATTACAGTATTTCGCCATAGCTTGTCTTATTTGCTGCCTGTCTTTTTTGTTTCTCTTGTTTTCCTTTTTTCGATCCATTTTACGAGCTTGATCGGTAGGCGCTCGATAGCGCTCCCCGCTTTTCGTTTTACTGATGGACGGCATTTCTGAAAAAAAAACATGATTTAGGACAGCTGTTCTGGAAATAAAAAACGAATTAAATACAGATATTCGAAAAATGAGGAGCTTTAGGAAAAACATCTAGAATAAAATTTGTATCAGATAATGGATGTGAAATGGATTCATTAAAAAAAAGAAAGATGCTATTATTTTCAAATGAGTGCAAAATTAGCTTTTCTAGACGAAATGTTAATTTTAATCAGAAAAATACGTTTAATTTATTTGGGTGCAAGATCGTCAGAGGCGTCGCGGTTTAGCCCGCAACGCACCACAAAACACTATCAATAGTCCACGTTCGCACCATCAAAATGCGAAGCAACTTTAAATTTAAAGGTTAGGTCTCGAATTCCAATAGACATTCACTTTAGAAGTCATTTCAATCTTTTTCTAAAATCACGACAAAAGTACTAGATTTCACCAGAAAAATAGGTTTATTCAATGATGACTGTAATAAAAAAAATAGCTATGAAATACATGGATTATACATAAAAGATCCTGATAGAATTATCCACGGGTGGCGATGTATCCGATGAGGTCGACAACACGGTTCGAGTATCCATATTCATTGTCGTACCTGTAAAAAATAAATTTAAAATACATTTTTTAAAAATTCAGTGGTTACCAAGAGACGAGCTTGACGAAGTTCGGGTTGAGCGAAATGCATGCTCCAGTATCGAAAATGGACGAGTGAGGGTCGGACACGAAGTCAGTCGACACAACTTGATCTTCGGTGTAGGCGAGGATTCCCTTCATTGGTCCATCGGCAGCGGCCTTGACTACCTTCTTGATGTCATCCATCGAAGCTGGTTTCTCGAGGCGAACGGTCAGATCAACGACGGAAACATCTGGTGTAGGGACACGGAAAGCCATTCCAGTGAGCTTTCCGTTCAGCTCCGGAATGACTTTTCCCACAGCCTTGGCGGCTCCAGTGGAAGCTGGAATGATGTTTTGTCCAGCACCGCGTCCATCTCTCCACAGCTTTCCGGATGGTCCATCGACTGTCTTCTGGGTTGCGGTTACAGCGTGCACTGTCGTCATGAGTCCTTCGATGATACCTGAAAATAAAATAAATTAGAAAAAAACAAATTGATTTGATGATGATCATACCGAAGTTATCATTGATAACCTTCGCCAGTGGTGCCAGACAGTTGGTGGTGCACGATGCGTTAGAAATAACGTGATCATTCGAAGCGTCGTACTTCTCATGGTTTACTCCAACCACGTACATTGGAGCATCAGCAGATGGAGCAGAGATGATGACCTTCTTGGCTCCTCCTTGAAGATGGGCAGAGGCCTTTTCCTTTGTCGTGAAAACTCCAGTAGACTCGACAACGAAATCGGCTTTGACTGATCCCCATGCGATGGCAGCTGGATCCTTGCTGTTGAAGACCTTGATCTTGTGCGATGATTTGCCATCTTTCTGGACAATCAGAAAGTCTCCATCGTAGGTAACAGTTCCTTTGAATTGACCGTGGGTCGAGTCATACTTGAAAAGGTAGACCATGTAGTCGATTGTGATAAACGGATCGTTGACGGCGACCACTTGAACCGTGTCCTTTTCGACAGCCGCGCGGAGCACGAGACGTCCGATTCTTCCGAAACCGTTGATTCCGACGTTGGCTTTCGACATTTTTTTGAGTCTGTAAGAAAACTTGAATGAAATTTTGACGGAAGATTCACAAGAAGTAATAGCTTAAGAAGGAACAAATCTGAATAAAAATGGCGAAAATTCAGATTGAAGCAAAGAGAGCAAAGCAAAATCAACCGCATCGGGAAGAAAAAGAGAATAAATGATGAAAAAGAAATCTAGATTGGTGAACAACTGCAGAAAATTGAAAACTTGCCGCTCGTGCGCGTCTGCAAAGCGCAAAAATATTTTTCATATTCGTTGCGAGACCCGTGGTTTTTAAATTTGGTCATCCCTTTAAAATTGAAAATTCTGGTGGAAAAAAATCAATAATTTTTCTTCAAAAATAAAGAGAAGATCAAAAATTATTGAAAATGAATTTTTATTCCGAAAAATCGAGAATAACACTAAATTTATCAGCTTTTAAGTGTAATCTAGAAATAAAAAAGAAAAACTATGCAAAAACTGAATATAAAAATGTGAAAATAAAATATTTTCGTTTCTTTTCTGAAGAAAAAAATAAATATAATATGCATTGTTTTATATCTATGGATATAAGACAATAATTGTTGATTTTTAGCTATTTTCAACAGGAAAACCGATTTTGTGCCGCTCTCTGATAAACTTGGGTACGGTATGTCTTGAAATCGAAAATTGTAACTCATAGTTTATTACGGGAACACAAAATTCTGAGAATGCATATTATTTACGGGCTCGAATGGATTAAAATAATTTATTTATCTATAGAATACTAAAATTAAGCAAAAAATGAGAAACGAATGAAAAAAGAATGTCGCTGTTCGAAATTAAATTAATTTCATAAATCGAGCCCGTAAATCGACACAAGCGCTACAGTAGTCATTTAAAGAATTACTGTATACAGCTGTAGTTCTCGCTACGAGATATTTAAAGCGTCAAATATGTTGCACAGTACGAATTTTTAGAATTTTGTGTTCCGGTAATATGTAAACTGTATTAATCATCCAGATTAAGAATATTACAATTTATAAAGCAAAAATACAGTATCAGGTCTCGACACGACCTTGAATTTTTAAACGGTTTCTCCAAAAAAGAGTGTACATTTTTAATAAGTAACTACAATAGTTCTTAATTGTCGCGGTTCACAGCTTTCAGTAACAAACTTCCGATCGTTGCAAGACCGTATTCTTGCAACATCTTTGTAGTTTCAAACTTTTAAACATGACTTTGACAGAACATTTCAGAGTTTTTTTGGGATGTCTGATTGTTTTTAACAGGTATGTTTGAAGAAGGAAATTTAATAAAATAAGTAACCTAGGTATATTATATTATTAACTCTCAAACATGTTGAATGTTTCATGTTACTTGAAATACTTGAAATTTGAAAAAAAAACTATTGTGATACTGATACATGTTACGGTATTTATTTTTCAGATTCGCCAGTCTGTGAGGAATATGTCCTAGTTTTCAGCTTCCGTTCCTATGCAAGCGCCGAGCCACCTTCTTCCCAACCTCGGGGGCCCTTAAAGAAATACTTTTAAGAAGGAGAAGCAGGGAAGAAGTGATGTTCCATTGTTGAGAGGGGCCCTAGGCACACACACATATCTCCTTTTCGTCCCATCTCTTCACCCACAACAACACACACACAACTGAGACACACACACTCGCACCACACACACTCACACAGACAGACACTCTCTCACTCACTCACGTACACTCCCCCAGGCAACGAGGAGACACTCCCCGCTGCCGCACATATTTTATCGACGCAGCAACTTAGTTTCGTTCCCCCCTCCCTAACTCTCTCTCTAGGCCACCTTTGCTTTTCTCTAGCTGCTTTTCCGGCTTCATCTCGGCTTCTTTTACAATTTTGGTTTCCATGGAAACTACTTCCAAATTATCCAAGAGACTAAATGCAACATCGTCTGGGTCTCTCTCTGTAAATGTCTAGTTTCAGGGGTGGTGCGGCAGAGAAGAAAGTCATGACCAATGAGGAGCCGGTGCCATCGACGAGCAGTGTGCTCAGTGCAGCCGAGAAAAACGTGAAGATGTGAGTAGTCTATCTGCAAAAATCGGCTGAAAGTCTGTACGACCACCTGTGCGAGAAAAACCCCATATCTTATCATATCAAATTCTCCCATCCCATCACTTTTTTCCCATTATTTCCATTTTCGAGAAAGAGATGAATGACCTTCACACGGTGTCGTCGTTGGGTGGCCATAGGAACATTGAATTGGAGAAAAAAAAGATACAGCAAAAAAAAGTGTGACATGACAAGAAAAAAACTGTTTAAGAAAAAAAAGAAGAAAATTAAGTAAATGAGGAAGGAAGTAGGAAAAATACTTTATTTATCAAAATAAATGTATAATATTTCAAAAAAAAAATCACCGAAACTTACAGTTTTGAAAAATGCGTTTCGTAGAACAACTACTATAGTGCTTAAATGTTCAAAAATTATAGCAAAACTTTTGGTTTTTTTTATTTACAGTCAAAAAAGTGGTGAAAACTTTGTCATAATTTTGAAAATCGACCAAAAAAATCAAAATTTCTACGAGTTTTATATTTTAATTAGAACGTTCTAGAAATTTGAACCGGCATCAATTTCACAATTTCGGAACATTTGGCAATTTACTAACTTCGGAAGGTTTTCAGATTTTTCAAAATTCAAAAAAAAAATCGAAATTTTTGTAGTGTTTAATTAGGATATTTGGCTTTTTTTCTACAAATGTATTTCTTTAGGACATAATTCAGTTTATGCTTAGGCAAGAAGGCTCTAGGTGTATGTGCCTGCCTATCGAAATGTACTGCAATTTTGCGTGAACTCCGGTATTTTCATGTTTTTGATAATGTAGATTTTAATCCGAACTTCTTAAGTTAATTTTCAAATCAATCAATTTATCGAAAGGTCTTTTAAAAATGCGCACAATAGGCTCCAAGCAGGCCTAGGTTTTCTTGAAGGCTGGCAAAGTATATAATCTTGTGAAATATTTTTGAAGCTTTGAAAGTTGTGGTCACTTTAAAACAATAACCAATTTTTTCAGAGAGACTCCTTCAAGGAAGCGAAAAGGACTTGATATTGATGCACTTTGGAGGAAGAAATTTAAAGATGTCGAAAATCAAAAATCACCGGAGAAATCTGAAAAGTCTGAAAAAACGATTAAAGAAGAGCCTCTAGAAACACATCCATCTGGAGAAAGAAAACTTCGATCTGCATCCAAAGATTCAAAATCGTAAGTTTTTTCTTTCAACAACCAACAAATTGACTATCAATGGAGCGTTTTGTAAAATGTGTTTAAAGTTGAGGAACTAACGTTCTCATCTTCACACTTCCTCTCTACTTTGGTTCCTCTCTCTCTTCATCTGCTCCTGGCTTTGCATCTTTTCTCTCTGGAGAATTGGCGAGGGCATAAATTAGCGTAGAGTAGTGGTCGGTTTGTCTATGCTATACTCTCAGACCCAAAACGAAGAGCAAAGTGAGAGAAAGTAGAAAGAAGAGCACAAAGATATGAACAAGAAATTATGAAAAAGATGGTGAAGCACCCGGTGTGTGAACGTGACCAAAAGCGGGAAGTTTTCTGAAAATAAAAACAAATTAGCTGGAATAAAACGACAACGAAAAATAATGAAACGATAAAAGAGTAAGAAAAGGAAATTAAATTTTACATGAAAATGTAGGATTTTCAAAACATTAGTAATATTAAAAAAAAAAAAACTAAAGTATAACATGATTATCAGCTACAGTAACAGATAGAATTTTGAAAACTTGAAATTGAAATATTCCAAACTTTGAAAAAGTGCACAGTTCAAAAGGAGTTGTATGGAAAAATGATTTTAACTGAAGTTTTAATCAAAAACTGAAACAGATCGATTTGAGTTTAAAAAATTTACTATAGCTGCATACAAGCATATTGAAACATATAAAGTCTGTCTGAAAGTTTTCAGACAATTATTTAATTTAAGTAAATGAAATTGGTTGAGAAAATGAAGTTTTATTTTTGTTCAGAAAAGCTTCAATGATATTTTAAAGATACGAGAACGATTTTAAAATATTCCCAGAATTCTTAATTTTTTTATAATTTAAAAAATCAATGAAATTTTTTAAAAACAATTCTCTGAAAGAACAGAAAACTTATTTAGGACTATGATTTTATTTCCGAATGTTTGAAGTACCAGAATTACCACAAAATATAATTGAAGTTTCCTATTTTTTAAAAGAAAAATCTGATCACATCGCTTGATGGAAAATGATTTTGGATAAGATTAGAAATGTGATCTTTAATTAGAAAAATCCACAAAATAATGTGTCGGAAAAAAAAAACAAATGCAGATGAATAAAAACAGAACTTGAAGGTTAAAGGGAAAAATTCCAATTTTTTTAATTTGCAGTCAAAACTTGAGATTAAAAAACTCAGTTTTTGCCAATCATAATTTTGGAAATCGACAAAAAATTGTTTCCGTAAATTTGGTAATTTGCTAAATATTAGGCTGTAAATGCTCCAAAATTAAATAAAAATTCGGGGGTGTCAGCTCAAGAAAAGTCAGTTCAAGATGATTAGATGCTGCAAGTTTTCGATTGGCTTGCAGGGGGTGCAACTTTAATAGAGGGAATTCGGTATTCCGAATTAGTAATAGTGAAATTGAAAATTGAGAAAAACTCACATTAAAGGTAAATTAGAAGAAGCACGAGTTCTTTCTAAATTCCAAAATATCTCGTGAACTCGTGCCAATTAAGAGGAGAACTAGTGGCGGGTGGAGTGGTGTGCTTGTCGGCTTGGAGTGGGTGGAGTGATAACAGAAGCCCGATTCGGAGTCCCTTTCTGCGTTTCCATGGATACGGGGAATAATGAAAACCTCGCATCCGCTTCCCCCCACTTTTGTCATCTCATACTACTACTATTTAGTTTATTTGTTAATTTTTCATATCCCATGTCTTTTCGACATGCTAAAATTCAAATCCTAGAGTCAAATTTAATGCACAAGTAGTTCAAATTTTCAGATTATCAAAAGAAACTCACAATACAATAAGCACAAGGTCTTCTTCGTCTGGAACACCTCGTAAGAAAATGGAGCCTGAAGATGTGAAGCCAAATATCAAGATGCTCAAGAAATCATTGCCAGTCTCATTTCAATGTTCTAACCTAAATGATGGTACCGTGGGAGATGGTGAGTTTCAATCAACCACCTGTTGGCATTGCCAGAAATGATGAGGCCAGCTCGCGCAGATTCTTGACTAATTAGTTTTCGACGCAGTATACCCGTAAAATTTAAAAGAAAATAAATATGAGATAACGGACGGATAGATAATCAAAGGTGTGGTGGCGAGTCTAGAGGAAGTAAGAGAACCTAGAGATATGATAATAGCACAGCTTCATGCACATACCCACATATGGCTCCTTTTGCTGCTCTCACGCTCACTTCTTTTCTCTGTTAAATCGCAGAATACGAAGAACCATTTGTGTGAGGTTTTGTCTACCCCATTTGTACTACGAACTATCTGAATATGTCAGTTTATCTACTCGGTGAAAAAGATTACGAAGAAGAAGTCGAAGTGGAAAACGAGAATAGTAGAGAAAGTGACTTTACTGGAGAATTTTTAAGTGTTCTGCCAATGGAAATTGGGCTTGACCAAGGTAGGATTCTTATTTGATCTAGGAAACTTCTAATACAAAATTTTGAAAAATTATTGCTTTTCTATTCCGGCTCTCTTTGGGCTTATCAAAAAACTTTCAATTAACAAAACACTTGAAAAATATTTCTCTATTTTTTAATAAATGACCAATTTTTGATAACACTAAAGAAAGCGGATATACATCTAAGGCGTAAAGGTAAAGCATTGAAGGTTCAATTCTAATAAGAAAAATAAGTTATATAAAGTTGATAGGGAGAAACAGACATTAAAACACATTGAATCTTATTATAAGTAAAATCTAATAATGAATATTTTAAATTTAAAATCTATAAATCATGCGAGAATTCTTTAAATTAACGATTCAATTATTTCAAATTCTTTTATCACCTGACACCGTTTTGAGCATATTTAACTTCAGAGAATATACATTTCAATTCTAGTTGAAATTTTGGTATAACACCCTCTGACACATTATTCCTTTCCTTTTAATGTCTAAATTGTTAGTATTATCTAGAAAATTTTTATCTACCTAAATCTTGAATTGTAAGGTGTCAATTAAAAGTTCTAGTTATACCACACTAGTTTAAATCCAATTTTAATTAGGCATAGGACATGAGGAAAATATGAAAAATGTCACTCATAAATATTCTTCCTACGAAATAAAACACGAGACATACCTTATAAGCGAAACCATGGTCGATTATCGAGTAGATTAATAAGACGAAAATAGGAGAAAATGTTGGGAGAGCAGTTGCGAGATTAAGTCAGTTCGCCATCCGAATGCACCTGCCCCTATTGAGTGAAATTCAGAAGCCAGCGAAAATAATTGAGTAAAATCGACGATTATGGCTCACAGACGTAATGGGCCTCGCTTTTAAGGCAAGCACCTGCCTGCCTCCGTAAGATTTGAGGTACTCCTCCTTCCGGTGCCATTAGGTATCTAAACCATACCTTCTACTTTTCTTTCTTATTGAGTTCTAGGCCTTTGAATAATTAGGAAAATACCAGAATACGGAAACACAGTGCCCTAACGACTCACACCTGCTTCTGCTCCTTGTGCACATTTTTGGTACCTCAGTGTCCCTCCCGTCCAGGTTATACCGGAAAGGCGGGGCCCTAACGAGCTTCACCTTAAATCAGCCATAAGCTCCTGTCTAATTGGTGCGTGTGTGCGTGTGTGTGTATATGTCTTTGAACCCCTATAACCACCCCGTCTGTCCCTCATAATCTACGGCTTCCGTCACAACCATCACAAGCCCTTCTCCAACTATGACCATCTTCCATTTAGCGTCAGTGATGTTAGATCCTACAAAGATATCGTTGCACTCGAGCTCAGTTGCCTATGGAGAGGAGTCGCAGGATGGTAAGTGAATTGGTTTGTTATGTGATTAAGATAATGGCCTACAAAATAATAGGGTATATGTATGAATGTGTGCTTGTTAAATCTGAGAAAACCCCCTTCAAATCCAATATTTTTCTACTAGACCTTCTCCTGTAGCTATGTGAATTTATTTTTTCTACAGTGTATATTGGCTCAGAACTCATTTCCCCATTTTTGGCACACTTTCCCCACACAGCCTATCGATCTTTCTCACACATACACACACACAACTCCCTCGCCGAGCACACCTTCTGCGGCTTTATCTCTCTTATCACCACGTACTCTATATCTCCGTTCTGGGCGAATTTTCGCCAACTATAAGCCCGCTTATCTGTCTTTTCCTCTGTGATTTGATTTTTTTGTGTTAAACTTAATTTTTTTTGATGGTGTACGGGAAGCGGTAAAAGGTAGACCAATTAGAAGAAGGCCTTTGTGCTCTTTATAGAGCCAAGCGGCTGTCGCTTATAAAATAAAGCTTCACACTAATTATCTATTATCTATTTCCTCCCCCTCCTCTGCCTTTGTCTGCTCCAAACGGTAATTATTGGGTTTTGAGGCAGCCGGCTCTGTCTCTACCTGAGATTATTCGTAGGTCGAAAACAACAATCTAGCACCGCGTTTAATATTTCATGAGCACTTTGAGTTGAAGAATGAAGAGAATAATGGAATTTTGAGGAGAAGGATGATTAAAAATTTAAATTTCGAAAATTTTCAGAAATGGAGGTCATCCAACACTCGACAGACGATCCGAATGGCACGCGAGAGGAATTCGACTATAATCAAATTGAATATGGAAAGTGAGTTGTGAAATATAATTGGGGAGTCTGAAACGTGAAGTCTTAAAAATAAATAATGAATATAGGCAAAGAAGCTAATTCATCCCCGAGCTTAAAAATATTGAAAACAGTTGATTAATTTGTATTAGGGTAATATCTAGAACCTAGTTTTCTAGACTCTACCTCATTAGCAGTTATAGTGAGAGCTGAAAGTTTTTCAAAGTAAATCTCAGAATTCTAGAGTTACAATAAGTCATCAGTCTTCTATGTTCTATGTAACATCTCAGGTAAATCTCAGGTAATAATCTCAGGTTTAAGTCAAGGAAGAAGCTAAGAAAGAGAAAAGAAAAATATAAAGTTTCAAGTGAAAGCAATAAAATGATGAGGCAAGTGGTTTGGACGGTGTGTGGTGGCAGCGAAATGAGAGAGTGAGATATATAGATCCGAGTTGAAGTGTGTGGAGGCGCGAAGGAGGAAACGACCATCTCCAAGGTGACACGAGATGAGGGGCAGACGCACCACCACCACCACCACCACTGTCAACGGTTCCCAAGGAGATCCGGGTGGACACGACGACGACCCCATGGATACCGGATGACATCAAGATGTGTAAATACTGCTCTAGTGCTATATAAGTTGGAAAAATCGTTTTGCACAATGAATGAGGATTAAAGAACCGAGTGCGCCTGCGCTTGACAACGGTGGCGATGGAAACCGCGGACTCGTTGGAAGAAGTGGTGATATGAGAAGCTAAAAGAGGTTGTCATGCATATATGAATTAGTTATGGAAAACATAGATTGGAAAAATACACATATTTCTCATTGAAGAGAGAAATGGTAATGTGGAGTGGCAGGAAGAATTGTGCGAAGGACGATCGATTTATTGTAGCCTTGAGTGCTAATGGGGTTTGCTAGCTGTTCGGTTAAAAACCAATGACTGTTTAGTGAGAGAGAAATTTGACTTTTTTTAAAATTTAGGCTATCCCGCTTTAAAACTATGTTTTGGCAATTCTATACTGACCAGTAGATGGGTGCTTATGAAGTTTGCTAGCTGTTCAAATATTCTTAACTGAAAAGTGTAACTATTCAGTGAGAAATTTGATGGAAGAAGTTCTACAAAAAACTAGAAAGAAAATGTTAATGTTAGGCTCAAAGCGGGATATTATTAGCCCACTTGGAGCCCTAACCTGTGGTTCTGGAAAACCAAAACCATGTTGTATGTTCATTAGGTTCACAACTAACCTGGATAGAAGTCATCCAAATTTTAGTCATTCGCAAAGTAAAAGTGAAGAAGCGACAAAATCCTAGATGGAAACAGCCAGCAACTGCTGCCGCCTCGGAAGACGTCGAGGTAGAAGTAGGCGCTTATCTCTCCGGGCAACCGTGGGCTCTACCCGACCACATATACATACGCTTAATTGTCTTGGTAACCGTCCGATCGTCTTGGTAACAGCAGCCATCACAAGCCACAAGCTAGAAGAGTGTGAAAGACTTATGGTGGCAGCGATGATCGCTTCTATATATATACATACACCTACAATTTTTTAAGAGATGTTGTATGTTGAGGAAGTGATTCGGGCAAGTTTCGGAAACTCTACTAAAACGGCAATTCATCATCCCTGTGTTGAGTCACACAAGATCACAAACTCTACAACTCTTCCGTAAAATAAAATTCGGGAGCTCTTTTGTGCAAAGTCATAAATCCCGTGGCCCATTTAGCATGAGACATTTTACGGTGATGAGTCCCGAGCACCTGTAACCATGACGGCGCCCATAGTTTCAACAAGAAAAGGGGCGGACAAGTGCCCTTTACGAACAACGGAGACAGGGCTGAGGTGGTTGGAATGAGAAGAGTGTACGAAACGCGGAGCATCCTTGAATCGTTAATGGCTTTTTTTGGCGTTTTGCCCGTATTATACAAAGCAGAAGAATAAGCTTTACGGCCACCGCCGAGCCAGTGAGCTCACAGTTGACTCGTCATATTCTCCTGAGCTTAATTCTCTTACAATCATGTACCTACCACAGTGCAATACCATGTACAGGTTCGTTAGAGGAAGAAGTCTTGTCGTAGCTAGAAATAATGAATGAATAGTCGCTGGGTGCTGGGTGCTCCTCGGGGCTTCCATTGGTTACTGTTGCCCCAGGATTCTATTGTCATGTAACATCTTCCTTTTTTGGAAGACGTCGTCTTCGTCTCATAACATTACAAATTCTACTATGGAGACAAGTCAGTTTCTAGTATGGCAAGTAGCAATGAATTTATCATCAAGGTGAACGGCCATTTACCGGAACTACCGTGGAGGGAATTAGAAACCCGAGAGCAGGTGGCTTATGCGCACCACTGAGCGTTCCAACGAAAATCTCCCCAGACTCGAGACATTTACCATAATTACCAGTTCCTTACCACCTGTACGGTCTCCACCTCTAAGATTTTCTCTCAATAGTCATTTTTCCTTAACAATGCTTGTTTGCAGCGCGGTTACTCCAAATGGCACATACACTCTCTATGCTCCGGATTCAAACTATGCGCCGTACTATCAGGTGAGTGAAAGCTATAATATTATATACAATTGTTGAAATATTTTTCAGTATTCAAACAACATGCAGTCAAGCCCTCAAGACAATGCACCATATTTGGTCCCTGCTCCACAGTCCCCGGTCTCGATCGACGACGCAGACTCGATCAACTTGCCGAACAATCAACGAGCTTCCCCCGCAACGGTATGAATAAAACCAAAAGAATAATAAAATGGGGAGTAGGAGGTGTAAGGGATAAGTAAAAAGAATATGATGGGAGGTATGATAATCCGCTCAAGATGTGAGAGCTCGGGAAAGCCGAAACATGTTGTATCTTCTTATTTTTACTTCTGGCTCTCACCTCATCACTCACTCTATCTATATCCAGAAAATGAATAATCGTAAAGTACTTGTCACCTAGGCAACCCGCTCAAATTTCTGGGATCTCGGGATCTCAGAGAATACATAAATAAATTTGTCTTTTCATCACTCAAAGTGCCAAAAGAGGTGGAGTTATGGTTACATAGATATGTGATGACATTTCAAGAAATACTAGAACCAAATGCTGCTATGAAGAAAGAATAAGCTTCTAGCTCTCCAAGTTCTTGGTGCATTCAACTGAGTTATAACGACCGGAAGCTTTGTGTCGAGCAATTTTGAGCAGAAGTGGGGACCCTTTTCCTTACCTGAACTCTTTTTAGCTATTCGCTACTTTTCTTTTTGTGTGGAACGGACCAAACGCCGCCCACTATTTCAACTAATTTTTTTTCACATTCGAATTTCCTGGCATATTATTTATGCAACAAACACGAAGACATCTTTTTCTTGGCTGCCAATAGCAACCACCATCTTCGTGTGTTCATCATCCATCTCTTCGTTTACCTCTCATCCCGAGAAAAGAGGATGAGAAAAATGAGATAGAAGACGAAGAAGGGGGAATTTTTCTTCTCTTTTTTTTATTTGGTGTGACATCGCTTAAAAAGCATATGCGTGTAGATGTGAGAGTGTGCTCTGCGGTTATCTGTTACTGAGCTTCATGACATTGCTCGATGGTTCGTCGCTAGACGGACTGATTACTGATTCAAAACTTCATGTGAGTTTATTAATGAATTAGGGAATACATATATGTAGAATATAAGAGTTTGGTTAAAACACACACTGTATGTTCTTGGTTTTCAGGTGAACTGGCTCTTCGAGAATTACGAGATTGGAGAAGGGTCGCTGCCAAGATGTGAACTCTACGATCACTACAAAAAGTAAGTATTTCCATGTCTCATTCCAATTGTAATTATGGTTTTCTTTAACCTTAAACTGTAATACCATTTATTTTCAGGCATTGCGCTGAACATCGAATGGATCCAGTGAACGCTGCCTCATTCGGAAAGCTCATCCGATCCGTCTTCCACAACCTCAAGACCCGACGGCTGGGCACCCGCGGCAACTCGAAGTACCACTACTATGGCATCCGTCTGAAGGACTCCTCAACGCTTCATTCCATGCAGCATCCACAGCCTCAAATCATTCAAAACACATACACTCCGCCAATGCAGCTACCGCAAAGAGATGCGTATGCTGATACGGTAAACCAGGTGGCAGCAATCAAATATATGGATGTTGAGATTCCGGATAAACGAGCGAGAAAGGACAACTCATCGTCGTCATCATCCTGCAGAGAGTTAGTGTATATCGAAAATGTTATTTAATTTTAATTTTAAATTTTCAGCAGCGTCTCTCCTTGCATGGATCTTCCAGCTCAACAAACCATACAGCATACCCCCGTCCACTCAGTCATACCATCAACGCAACAACCTGCTCCATTACATAACAACAATGTAGTATCGTATGTAGTAACTGAAAGTGATAAAGCCGCGATGGGAAAGATTGATCTTCCAATTGTGCCGTTTCCGGATAAGGATGCACTGATGGCTACTATTGGGTACATTTTTTTGAACCCACATATTTGAATAAAAATAAAAAATGAATTTTTTTCAGATTCCGAAAACTTGGCGTCGGAGAGGAAGAGCTCAACTCTTTGATTGACATCTACGAAATCTTGTGCCGAGAAATTCTGGCTCTGATCAAAAACATTGATTTTGCATCAGTAGAAGACACTTGGAGCAAATTTTGGTCCGGAAACTTTGGAGTTGATCGAGATCACATTAGTGCTCTTTGTACACTCGATCAAGTTCAAGACTACATTATTGAAGTGGACCTTGCATTGTACCAAACCATCGTCGATACTCTTATCCCAAACGTTTTGCTCTCGGAGCTCTCCACAGGAATGACCCAGACGTGCCGAACATTTGCTAAAAATATTGATGTGTACTTGAGGAAATCGCTGATGCTCGCAAATCTCGGAGAGTTTTTCGTAAAAAAGAAGATCCAGGCAATCAAGTATTTGCAACAAGGGCTCAAACGATACACTTCTTTGAATCATTTGGCTCACGCTTCTCGTGGAGTTTTGATGAAACCAGAGCAAGTTCAGCAGATGTATCAAGACTATATTCGAGTTGATATCAACACAGTCCACCAGCAAGCCGGATGGATTTGTGGTTGCGATAGTGTCATGGTGCACCATGTGAACAACGCCTTCAAGCATAACCTTCAACGGATGAGTGCAATGGAGGTATGGGCCGAGTGGCTGGAAAGTATTGTGGATCAAGTGCTCGCCAAGTATCACGACAAACCGGCAAACGTGATTGCTAATGTCGGAAAGCAATTTCTGCTCAACTGGAGTTTCTACACATCGATGATCATTCGGGATCTGACTTTGCGATCAGCCATGTCATTCGGATCTTTCACTCTGATTAGGTTGCTGGCCGATGATTACATGTATTATTTAATTGAGTCGAAAATTGCTAAAGTGAGTTTATTCACAAGATAAAGAATTATCTATAAGAACATCTATTTCAGGCCGGAAAACAACAACTCATCACGGTAATTCGTGCCGACAAGGACTGGCCGTTGACTACAAACCCTCAGGAATACATAGTGGTAGCCAATGACAATGACGAAGACCTTGACCTCGAGAAAGCAGGTCTTCTGTAAAAAGTTCTCAATTTCTTTCACCTCCATTTTCTACCATAGATCTCACTTCTCCTAAAATGTTCTAAAATTCTAGTCTCCCGTCTCCATCTTGCCCCTCTCCCGGATAAAAACTGTGACATAATTAGCACTGTAGTTCAATTCATTTTGTTTTCACAAATTGCTTTCCACGAAAGCTTCTACCCCTATGATCTCTTCTACACAAACCCTAGTGATATACAATGCCAATTTCCAGTCAGATTATCGTTTTCAGAAAAAATTATAATTAAAAATTCTATAATAATGCCAAGAGATATTTCCCCTTATTTATCGAAATTTGGCCCCTATTTTCATGTTTTGTGATTTGCATTTCTCTCCTCTCAACCTACTTCATTCGAAGAAATGTTTTGGTTTTCATTTTCATTTTCGCCTTCATAAAGGTTTTTGTGGTACAAATTGACTATTTTTGGTAGAAAATATGCTTAAAAAATTAGGTTAAAGTGAGTTCTTGGGAAGAGAACAAGAAAATAGATGTCTACTGACTATGAGTGGGTGGATGTTGGCAGGAAGAAATACTGCAACAGAAATGAGCTGAAACTTAGAAGAGCAAATGAGTGGCTCAAAATTGAACGACCCAGAAGGAAAGTACAAACTAAAAAACCCTCTCCCATTGTGTTGAGTTATGCAAACTTGTTTGAAAACCTAATATTTTTTCAGTTGCCATTTTTCTATTTATAGTTCCAGTGTTCAAATAATTTCGAATGAAACATAGCATAGCCTACTAATTATTTATGTTTTTGAATTTTTCAGATATTTACTGTCTGGAGCTCTAAGAAGATGTGTTTTATGTGTACCCTGACTCACAAAAATAATATTTTGCTATGAAAATGTAAAAGTTTTGGTACAAAATGTAAATTTGTGATGTGTTTGTTTGTTTTTGAAATTTTTATTCAAAATTAGATTTTGCGCACTAGATAATACAATTTTGGAATTGAACTGGGAACTGAAAACTAAAAAATAACAACAAGTTTATATGTCTACCCTTTAAAATACAATTGACCAAAATCTTGTGAATAACATTTACTTTTAAAAGGTTTATTTTCAGATTTTGAAGTACAGACTAATGAGCATTCTACGTAGGCACCCCTGCCTACTGCCAAAGTCCCGGAAAAGAAGGGAGTAGGTAGGCAGGCAGACACTAGGCAGAAACATACGCCATGTACCTACAGAGAATCAATTTAAAGTTTATATTCAGGGTTTTTGATTATACAATGTTTGATTATACAACTTTATTAGTATTGCGCACATTGTTTAATTTTGAAGGCTATGTCTCCGTTGTCGTTTGTTTTATTCAAAAATTTTCAACTAAACATATATTTCTCAGTTCTTTTTCTATAGTTTTGTAGTTAATTATTTACTGAAACCTTCAAAACAAATTAAGATATGACCTCTCAAAGTAAGGTAGTCGGATGAAATACTATTAGAAGAAATACGGTTGCTGACATTTTTTAGAGGTACTGGTGTTTTATGTACTTTTTTTCTGTATTATTTGAATTTTTTGAATTTTTTGTTGTATTATTTGAATTATTTGAATTTGTCTTTGTCTTAAAACTAATTTAAAAATTATTAAATAACAAACTTGAAATCTTTTGAAAACTAAAATCTGCCAATTAATTGTAAACATAAAGTGTATTCCTGTGACTTTGAGTATTTACAATTTACCTATCATGCTTGTTCTGAAATTTCAAAATGGATAACACAAAAACGGTTTATTCGGGAAACCGAAGGACCCGTTAAAAAGCAAAAATAATAAGTTCTGAACTGAACCTTAAAATGATTGAACACATCCGAACAAAAAAAACGACGAAAAAAATAACTGAATGCTCGTAGACGTCTTTCCTTTTATTATCACAGTTTTCCCATCCCATCATCACCAAAATTTCCGTGAGAATATCTGACGTCTTACATGATGATTGTTCATCTGCTCGACACTCTGTACTCGCATTATCTCATTGACCATATTCTCGAGTACTCCCTGTTGAGGGAACTGACGCACCACGTCTCCATCATTCGATGAAGCCTGTAAAATGTAGAAATATTATTATAAACACCTGTGCTGTTAGCCTTCAAAATGTCAAAAAATAATTAAAAGGTGATATTTTGTGAGTATGGAAAATAGGAATGTGATGAATATTTAATTTTTATAATGAAAAAGAGAAGAAGTATGATCAAAGTTAAAAGTTCATATTGAAGCAGGTTGAAAGCCAATTTTTTATTTAAGTTTATAAGTTTTTAATATTAAAATGCAGTTAGAACCCTTGAATATTTTTCTCTGAAAAGCGAAATGGCGACGTCATTATTAGGTCATTTCCGTAATGTTTTTCTCTACGAACATGCTCAAGTGCTTACAATTAAGTTAGGATTTGACTCGAGCCAAAAATATTGAAGTGCGCACACTTTCTAGAACAATCATAAAATCAGATCACTTACATAAAAAGGCATGGCCGACGCGACGGCGACAAGGGCCAAGCAGATCAGCAGACTCACGAGCATGGGTGATTGCATCTGAAAGTAAAAAATAAACACGTCTCCTATTTTTGCTTCCAGCTCCAGAAAAGAAAACAAAAAGTATTTGTCTATGAATCAGATTTTGGAGGAAAGCAAAAAAATAAAATAATTGTGTGAGCATCCGGCAAAGCAAATGAGAAGAAGTGGAAGTGGGTGGAATAAGAACAAAGAGGGCGGAGTCGAAAACAGTCGAAAACAGAAAATACGAGTTTTATGAGTTTTGAGCCGTAAATGGGTAGAAGGTATAATCCACCTATTTGGAATAAAATTTCGTCAAGAAAAACCTAATCCTTTTTGATTCAAAATAACTAGATAATAGGAGAGAATCGGTAATACGACGACATAAAAATGCGAATATGCTTTAAGAGATTACGGTAAAGTGTGGGCTGGGGGAGGAAATGACGAGATGAACTGAAAAGATCAAGCTGAGTTTAGAATATTTGTGTGAATTTTCGAGGAACATATGGAAGCTACCAAAACATCATTAATTTCAAGATTAATAGCAAGTTTTTCTATCGAAAATAATCTTTATCTTATCGTCATGTCGAAATTTTAGAATCGTTTATGCATTTTCAAATCAAATATGCAGTTACCAAAAGCTCTACCAATTCCTGCTTTAAATAGTAATTAGTTGATCGTGTGTTCTCCTACTGATCACAATTATTATAGACATTGATGATTGAATTTCTGCTTCAAACTAGAGCTTTTGGTCTCAACCATTACTTTCAGCGTAACCGAGACTTTAAAAAATTTAACGTAAGTCTGAAGGGGCTGAACATCAGTGAGAGAGGAACAGAACCTTCAATAGACGTGACAGTTGAGAAAATATTCAGATAAATATTTAGCAAAACGAATATCAACAAATAACAAGTGCTCCTACAACCTGCTCTTGCTCTTTTATATCACGAAATTTTTTCTCCACAGAGGCAGGTGAAATGCTGTAAAGTTCTCCAAGAATAGCTGCAACACCCTCACAACGATATTCTACGTAGAGTCTTGCGTACGACACAGCTAACAGAACCTGCCACCTGCTTTGTGAGCCGAATAGGCGGAGCTTTGGTGACAAAGTTTTGACAAAAAATTAATGGATGTAAACTCTATAGAGAAGATGTAGCAAAAGGAGACAACGTCATTTTGAAGTGAAAAAATTGGGGCGGAGTGTATAAGGAGAAGAAGACAAATCGGTGTAAATGTCCGAATGCTCTGGAAAAGAGCTAAATATGGAAAATAAATGACAGATGAACTCTATCCTCAAAAATATGTTCTAGGATCGAAATTAGTGTGCTCATTGAGCTGAAAGTATAATTTTACAATTTCTAGAGATCTCTTTAGCAAAAGAAGATAGAACTGAAAAGGTTAATAAGTTCAGTTTTTCAAGTTATGCATGATCGGAAGTTCAGAATTGTCGCTTGGAGATTTTCAGGAAGATTTAGTTGTTTAAAAGATTTTTTTGTACATTGTGTACCCAACATATTTTCACATATTTAATTTTTTTTAATATTTCAAGGAACTTTTGTGTTTTACAAATTGGAAAAAATGTTTATATGAAACTAAATTTCTCTCAAATCCAGTTTTTTAAACTTCCCAAACGTGGTCCTAATTTAAAATAATTGTTTTCAAATCGCTTATACAAATTTCTAATGTTTCAGTACCAAAAATTCTAAATACAAGAAATCAGAAGAAGCGTTGCTGAAATCGCGCATAACAAAGATCACCTGCTCACAGAATTATACAGTAGGTTGCGAAGAAAGTTTCAAATTCTGACGCCGGAAAGAACATTTGATTTGAAATTTAAGTCATGTTAAATGTACATGATTTGCTATTCTGACATGATTAATTCAAAGTTTGTTTATTGAATTAAAATGGATGGTTCCAAATATTTTGTTTGTTTGCTGTGAATAAAAAAGAAAAAAAAGAAAGTTGAAAATTTGTTCCGTATCGTCACTATTCGCGTAACTTATTTTTGTTTCATCTTGTTGACTTTCAACTTGTAGGTCAAAAATTGCACTTCCTTCTGGAGCATCTCCCCGTATCTGCTCACTTACTCGTTGGGTGATCCCTGAAATTGTTTTTCATTCAATATCTTCTCTGCACATTAGAAACTATTTCGCCCAAACATCAAAAACCGTTTATAGTTGAAAAACAATTTGTAGAATTTGATGATCTAGATGCGTAGTAGTTACATCATCAAGTTTTGAATATAAATTAAATTATTATTATGGATAGAAAAAAGAAAACAAAATATAAATAAGATAACTTTCAAGCTTCTGATAAAGTTTTTTTGTGAGGTAGGCCCGTGGGCCTGAATTTCGATCTGAATCTGAGTTTGAGTTCAATCTGAGTTTGCAATTAATTACATATAACATTTCAAAGCGCACGCATAAGCCAAGCGTAAAGTCCCAAAAACTTTAGTATATTTCTCTGGTTTTAAAATTTTGTGATCTCTAGTAATAAAATCAAAAATTGACTTTAATTTCCCCGCCTTCTGAATAAATTTGAAGTCTATTAGTTATCTCTGTAACATTCGTGATCGTTGACCGGAATAATAACTGAATATTTATTTATTTTTGTGTTTTTTACTTCATGAGATATGGAATTTGAGAGAGAATGAGATGATGGAAATCAAATGCTTGAGAGAGCACACAAAACTTGTACAAATGCTCAAGAACAATAGCGTCATCTGGAATAGGGAAAAAGGTTTTCACAGATTTTCAGACAAGTTCATACAAGTGGGAAGAAGAAGAAAACACGAAGAACTAGTGCAATGACCGTAATATTTAAAACCAAATTGATGAGAGGGAAGGCAAAGAGATTTAGATAAGTTTTGGGAAGAATGGGTGAATTCTTAAGGTAATGTTTTAAAATTAATTCTGGACTTTCAAATTAAATTTGTGTATCAATTTCTGATCGACTTTCAAATATCACAGGTTTTATTTGAAAGTTCAGAAATAAGTTCAAAGCGTTTAGCTTGATGATGGCGGAGATGATTGACTTGATGGGGGACTTGATTGGAGTATGTGTTGAAAGAATAACGGATTCAATTGAGGACTCGTTGAGTAGGAGGGTAGGAACATCATCGGTGAAGGCAGCAGCGTTGGGTAGGACTGAAAATCAAAGTTTTAGTAATTTGTTTTCTAATATATAGTTTCGATTTCTAACTAACCGGCGGAGATGATCCAAAACCTTGAACATTGTACTGTTGATACATTGGCATATTTTTCCGACATCTTGCTCGCCGATTCGAAAACCACGTCATAATTTTCTCTTCGCTGAGCCCTGTCTCCTTGGAAATGCTCTCTCTGGCGTTGGCATGTGGGTAAGTGTCTGCGCGGAACGCATTTTCAAGAACATCTAGTTGCTCGGCAGTGAATGATGTACGATTTCGACGAGACGATGCGTCGTTTGATGGTGAAGAGCCCTCTTCGTCATCCGATGACGATTTGCTGCATTCGTCTGAAAATTATTTTTTTGAAAGGGGTTATCATAGCTACCATTTTTGGGTACGTGAATGCATTTTTGAATTTTCATTAACAAACTCTATACATCCTCTCTCTATACAGACTTTCGAAATGTGGAACTAATATTTTTCATCTGCCATTTTTTTCATCCGTTGAAAATCGAAAGGGCAAATGTTCCAGGCGTAATTAAAATAACAAACATTTTCAATAGCATGCGACGTCAAAAGTTGAAGTAACTATTGCAACTAGAATATATTTGATACCAGGGAGGCTCTAATGAATAATGAGCATGCTGAAATGCCTTTCTGAAAGGCTTCCGGACTCGCCTGCCTCGAGACTGAAAATTATTTGAGTTCCGCATACGTTCTATTTCAAAAATTCAAAATCAGACCCCCGCCTATCAAGCATTTTCCCTCAAAATCCGGAAATCAATGAGTCAATTGTAAGGTATCTAACAGAGAAAGACTACGGCCTGCCAGTCGAGTCGCCCAATTACTATATATAATGTTGCGCCACAGTGGGTGGTCTCAGTCATGTCGTAGGCCTCTCGCATAGACACACTTCTCTAAAAATAATCGATAAAGATCGGGAGAGACCCTATTGCGGGTGGGGGAGGGGGGGTGTCTCTTCTAATTTATAGACTTGACACCTTTGTGTACTTGAGAAAGAGATATCATGTGGTGGAATGGACCCTATTAATTTGTTTTTATCGTTCCATTTTTTGACGGATCACTCCATCATCACCGTCGTTTCTCACATCCAAGTTTTATGAGCTGTGCGCTAATCGGTTTCTGTCACAGGAGTATTTTATAGTGACGGAAGGAAGGAAGGTAAGGTTATTTCTATACAATGTTCTAATTTGAAGAATGTCGATTTCAAGGATGCTCAACTTGATCTTTTATCTCATTAATATTTTTCATCCGTTCTTGTCAAATCAAAGCAGATTTCTACCGCACTTAGTCCTCTTTCTGGTAATAGTCTGCAGAAAACTTTAGCTACTTGCCGAGTAGAGTAAGATTTTCAAAAATGAATTCTCCCTTAAGCATACTGTAGTTTTTAACGATATCGTTCTATAATTCCCAATGCTCATTAAGAACGGCGCGGGGGAGTGCTATAATATATTCCCATTGAGCAATGTATTCTGAGCGTATTCCAGGAAGAAGAAACTTTTGTTTCCATTTCTTTTTTCACCTGGAACTTTATCACTCCAGTCTCTGATACCTAAATATCAGTCGTTGCGTTGTGTTTTCAACGGCTACCTATTTTTGGAAAATATTAATTTTTGTTACTTATGAATGTAATAGAAATATAGACATGTGGAAAATCATGGAAGTATTCTGACAAATTCGGGAAATTTCTGAAAAATCACGTTACCGCACCGCCGAGTTCAAACTTTGGTTCAAGGTTTGTGGTGGAGAGAGGGTAACTCGGACTCGGTAAAAACTTGATAATAAACAAGCTCACAATGATCTGTCATGCCTGCCTGCCTTCCAGGCAAGCTGACCAACACCTACTAACGATCTTGCGCAACATACCGTAACCCACATCCCTAACAATCATATTGTCAAATGTCAAATGTCAAAGTTTTAATGTGTTAAATTGCGGATATGTATTATGTTCGTATGCATGTGTTTGCTTTTTTTCGCGCATCCCAATCTTCTCTCGCGCCAGTCACTCGTGTGCCCATCCTGATCAATTGGCCGCGAAAATATGGAATTTATTGGATCGTTTTCTCCTCCTCCTACCTACCTATTTGAATAGGCACCTATCAAGTGCGCAAATCTTCTCCCCCTATCTTAATTGCTACGTGTATGCGAAAATGTGCGAAGTTGAGCGGTGGTTCACAATTTAAGGAATGACAAGATTGACGACAAGTTAGGAAGCGGGAAAAAACGGGACAGGAAGAGAGGGGAAGTGTTGAAAGTTTTGGAAGACAAGAAGTTGAAACAGCAGGAGGTAGTGGCATGACCCCTAGAAATTCAAGTAACTTGCAAAAACATAAGTTTGTGGCTGTCTAGTTTCTTATAAAAAGTAGGCTAAAAGTTTTGGAAGTTTTAAAAACCAAAAATTTCACTTTTATTCGTTCTATATAAACAGTCTCAAAGCTGTTGTTAAACTTGAATTTTCAGACAAAGATTTAATGAAACTGTTTGGAGTGCCGAACATGATAAAAATGCCTGCCTGCGTGCCTACAAGGTAGGCGTATGATGCCTGGAATTTGACATGCTCTTTCTTTAGATTACGATTTTCTTGCACAACTACCGTACCCTACCGAATGTGATTAACAACTGAGCACAGATCAAACAAGATTTTAGGATCAAAAGTGCCTGCTTACCGGACATCAAGGCGACCTACCTATAGGCTTCACAATGCAACATCAGACCCTAGACTTCACACCAAGATGTAGACGAATAGGCAGTAGGCAAGCTAACAGGTAGGCCTGAAGACACGCGGGACATTCCGGTACGCTTGTTGCAGATCAGGAGAAACAAAATGCGGTACACTACCGTAACCCGTAATTCAATCAGTCATGGTTCTCTCCCTGAAGATCTCCGTGGCGGCGCACAGCATGCAACTCACAAACAAATACGATGGTCTTGTTGATTAAAATCAACCCCTGACGCGTGCCCCCTTGTCTAATTCACATCATTCTTCACCGACGCTTCTTGTCCTTTCCGCCCCCACTTCTTCAACGTCTTCGCCTTTATCGTCTTATCACACCGTTAACATACACAGCGACATACAGGCGATACTAATCAAAGTGTTAATGACCGTTATTATATCAAAGAAGTCCAATATACAGTATGCCCTCTGGCCCCTTTGGGAATATTGGGAGGAATGAAAACTTTCATGCTACGTCTGTTTGTGTGTTACTATATGGCAGAAGAAAATTGAATTGAAAGAACGGAATGTTGCCTGATTGAACAGGAAATCCGACACCCAAAAAAGGTGTTGGAGGACATGAGACAAACGGAACGAAATTATAAATGTGTGAAATCAAGACTATTCCAATTAGACCACTTACCAATTGAAATTCCCAGAATGCTGTCGATACTGTAGCTCAGCCGTTTTCGTTCCATTTTCTTCGGAACCCCGACGCCTGCAAAAAAGTATGTGGTGATTTGTGTGAAGATAAATATTGATAAGGAAATTAAAACAAAAAAAAGTGATAAGGAAGATATGATGAAAAAGTGCAGCAAAAAAGATGATATGATTGGCGTGAAGAAATGATTGATGAGGTTATAGAAAGTGATAATTTGATCGAATATGTCTAGAAGTTCTTCTTGTGAGGTTTGTTGAATTTTTGTGGAAAATCACGCATCAAAAAATGACGCCCAAGCAAGTTTCCATGAAAGTATTCGAAACAAAAAAAATCGTTGTCAACAGTTAAACAAACACAACCACAGCTATCAGAAGCGGAACATTCATCAAACGAAACGAATTTCTGTTTGTTTTTCATCTATTCCTCTACCTTTTTTTTGCCTTCACAGTTTTCATCATTATTATACCTTTATTCCCAATAAGCCTTTTTATCGCAGGTACTGTTGGAGCATTTCCTTTTGTGCAAATGTCTTTGTGAATAAGCCAATCTCGGAGCTCTGCAGCGCTCATTTGTGGATTCTCATCACATGCGATCAGAATTTCTTTCTCGACGGCTTGGACTGTAAGTCGAGCGCGGGGACTTCCACCGATCTGAAATTAATTCATAGATATTTATGTTTAAAAAGCATTTGCTTTCGCTAGGCTTATGTAAGAAATATGACGAATATTTTCGGCAAATCTACAAAACTGCCCAATCCCAGATTATAACTCTTTTTTTTATTAAATTAAATGTAGAAATATAGATAGAAAAATATTTGATCAGTTTGAAAATATCAGTTATTTGCATTGAAATAGTCGAGAAAAATTTCAAAAACTGTTTCAAAGTTGTCATTTGCCGAAAACGTTTTGATATCAGTTCTTGGAAAGTTTCAGGTTGTTTTTGAGATGATTTTAAAGTTTATAAATGAATAAAAATTGTTTTGTATATTTGCACTCCCCGTTCTACACTCTTTGCCGTTTTGCAACCAACAAAATGGAATTTTCAAGAATTCAAAGTTTACTTTTTTTGGAATTGTAATTACCGTATGTTTTTGGTAACCAAAAACCTAGTAGACAACAACTACTTTAACAGAAACACAGACATCCGACGCATTTTTTGAAAAATGCCGAAAAGTGCCACCCGGGGCGTCGCACCTGCGCGACCCGCCAAAATTGAGTATTACGGTACTTTTTTGAATCAGGACGACGACACGCGGCACGTGTAGGCAAACATTAAATTTTATGGTTATGATTCGCCTGCCTGATGACCTAATTAGCAAATTATCTTATCATCCAGAAAATGCACTGACCTGTCCCGGAGATATTGAGCCCGTCTCGGCGTAACGATTCAAGATTTTCGAAACAGCTCCATGAGATACTTTGAGTTGACGACTGATGTGACATGGTCTAAAAGATTATTGTTAGTGTTCTCTAGAAGTTCGGACTACTTACTTTATACCCTTTTTGGCCATTGAAATGATAGCATGACGAACGTGAATTGGAAGGGGTCGACCGTTGATGAAAACTCCACCGAGTTGGTTAACACGACCCTGAATTAATTTTGGGCTTCAATAGAGGCGGTGAGAAAGGAGAAGAAATTGAGACTTGGAAAACTCAAAACATATTTTCAAAAACTTTTCAAATGCTATGAAAATCTAACTTAAGGCTAACTATAGTAATGATACTATCTAATTTTTGTGATGCTTGATGAGCTCTATTAACAATAAATCAAAAGTTTCTATAGGCTACAACTTCAAACTGTATAATTAACAAGAGCTTAATTTTAGCTCCTTAAAACGTCTGAGCCAGTATAGAAATAATTCGAAATTAACGTACATTCTAGAACCATCTAGAATTTCCAAAAATTTCTTCAATCAAATTTTTCCGGGATACATCTCCTACTTCTAGACATTAAAAAATACCTGAGCAGTAGTTTATGCACTACAACTAGAAAACAACTTATCGAAACCATAGACTTACCTGCCCAAGAATGTGATTAAATGTGATAGAATCTGTGGTCATTTTGTTAGTAGTGGATGGGATATCAGGAGCACGTATGGCTGGCCCCCAATATACCGAATGTGTGAATATCAGGTATATAGCGTGAAAACTTAAGGAGCGAGTAGTTTCGAGGTGACACGCCTTGTCGAACTGTGAATGGGCGGGACGGCGATCCCGCCCACCTATGCGCATGCGCGGTCTGTTACAGGCATGCATAGTCTCGAGTACGGTAATCGAAACCAGCGAGACATAGAGAAGGGCGAAAGACACGGGCGGTAAGCATCAAAGGACGTACTAGTAGATGTTGGCGCGGGGTATGTGGGTTTGTTATCAGAGATATTCTGACTAGGAGGTGGATTTTTGGAGATGAAGATTTATGTGCTCGATGGTTTTGATTTGAAAGGTCAATGTTTGGTAGTAGCACCTGCAAAATGGTGATTCACCTGTGGATAGTCTCGAAGAAAAGGACATCTAGGAGCGTGCGGATCTTGCAGATTCAAAATATTTGCAGATAGCTACATAGATCTAAGCAGTCCACCGTGCTTCTGGGTGAAGCTAGAAGTAACTCTAACATGAAACTGGAACCAGAAACGAATACTTCAAAACTTTAAAAATCGTTCATGTCCATTAAAAGCTTAAACAGCGTTAGAATTATTCATGCTACTAATATTTGAAAACAGCTTCTTAATGGATTTCAGACAAAGTTTACTTTCTTTGTTTGCTTTTTCGATTATGTGATTTGTTGGACTTACCTAACACAAAAATAATTTTCTGATTACCAAAAACATACATATTCCAAAAGTTGCAATTTCACGGAAACAAGAACAGATAGAACAAACAGACAACTTTCGAGAGTAGTGTAACTTGTTGGCAATGACCAATTTCCCCATTTTCATTTCCAGTGTTCAAAAGTGTAAACATATTTTACAAACAAAAGAGGTCAGGAGGAAAAGTGCTTCGAGGATACGGTACAAATATTTCCAATGAGAAATTTAAAGATATGACTTTGCAAAGATCGACTACATTCTTGCCTACCAGCCTACGGGTAGGTTAATTTGAAATCTGAAAAAACTAACATATATATGTATCTGTAATTTGAGACCAGTGTTAGTTGTAAGTTTGGAAAAATAGTTGTCACCTCTATTCATTCAGATTTTCAAGTATTTCTATAACTATTCTTTTTTCAGTATCCCTTTACTCTGTCTTATCTGATTATTCAATTTCAGACGTTCTTTTAGACCTATCTGTTTTGTGTCGGCCCGACTTAAGAACCTACTTGTCTTATCTCGATCTACAATGTGCAAAACAAGTTCATCCGCGAACTGTCAATCAATAAATTGCTCGCAATTAGCGAGTCGGTGTTTGGGAGGGCTCGTGTTGGGAAAGTTTATGTCATTGAGATGAATAATGGTATTTTTAGTTGTTTACCGACGGTGTCTAAAGATATAAATCTATTCTAAACTACACAATTGGAGAATTATTTGTGAGTTTCAGTTAGAAACAAAACGTGAAAATATGTGAAATAATGTGAAATAATCCTAGTCATTAATCCTTTATTACCCCATACAAATAGCCTTTTAATACCGAAAACACCTGAAAACTACACGTGCATTACCCAATCAACAAGTAGGGCCCAATTTCTTTTTCGGCACGTGTCACATCATCATTTCCTTCTTCATCTTCCCGGATTGCGCAAGGTTGTCTTACACCATTTTCCTGATAATCTGGGACCATGTTATCAGGGGGACGAAGAAACGGTGGCGGTATCGTTTGAAGTGGTATGCGGTCATAATTAAGGGCCACGCGCCGATGTCAACTTTTGGGGGTCTTCACACCTTTGTAACACTTGGATATATCTTTATCTATCTATCCGGAGAAGTGTGAGATGATGATGATGCGGGGTTTTCCGCTATCTGAAAAGGGCATCATCTATGGAGAATTGATGGGCTGAGTGCGGGAGTTTGTTGACAAAATGTGAAAAGAGTTTGTCCCAGCCACCGTGTTACAGTGTCTCATTAAACTCTACAATACTTATGTCATTATTGTAATTTCTCAAATAGATGATACAACACTTTAAAGGCACACACTGTTTGAAATGAAACATTAGAAAATATACTAACTTCAAATTAAAAATATGAAATTCTTGAAAATTTAGCTTATTGACAGCTGTCTCCATTTATTGTTCGAAGTTCTGGATTCTTATTATTTGTATTTCATCATAAGACTACAGTAATCCAAACACCTTTCAGCTCGATTTCGACCGGTCTCCTTCTCAAGTTCTGCAAAAAATCTTAATTGACTATGATAGGTTGGGCAGCAGAGAAAGATTGAAATAGAACATCAATATTTCCCACCACATTCAATTTTTTTTTAGCATCCCATCACTAGAAAAATGATAGGGACGCCTTCAATTTATCAACACCCTTTAATTAGCAAATTAACGACTGACACATCATCGACAAAGGAAAATGAAATTGAGACTCGATAGTGTCGACAAAAAGAAGACGGTTAGCAGTGTGTTTTATAAGTGACAAGATAATATCCCCGCATGTCACATCGAACACCTTTAAGGAAGAGAGAGTACAACCACTTCCGACAAGTGGCAGATTGCTGCGGATTAGGAAATATACTGTTGCCTGCTCCCACCCGACAAAAGAGCCGAGGTAATCTTAGGCCATGTGGTGGGCATTGGTTGTAATTAGCCGGAAGACGGCAGGTCTGGAAGGATTTCAGTCTTTTCAGACCTGTGCGTGTCGAGACAAGAACCAGATGGTGAAACGGAAGCGGGAAGGTGGGAAAATTCACAGAGAAATTGTGTATTATTAGGAGGGGTGGGTTGCTCAAAACTTATGCCACCAAATCAGAGGTGCGCGGCAATTGTTCTATGCAAACATTAATTTATAGATCAAAAAACCTAAAAATTATAAAAATAAGTTAATAATTTTTACGGATGAAAAAAAAATACATGGAAATTTTATTTAAACACGTGACAATCATTCCCCCTTTTTTCAAAATATCTTGCTCTGATTAAAATTAAATTTCCACGTTGACAACTCCATCGAAATTTATTTTGGATTTCAATTCCATATCAGTTGCGAATGAAAGATGAGCGGTAAATATTCGGGTAAGTGTTCAGATGAAGGATCAGAGAAAAAAATGTTTCTCGGTCCATTTTTAGTTCCTGAGGTTCCTGATGGACGCAATCGACTGCGTTTTCAAACTCTATATTATCATTTTCAGATAGTAGATTCTTCTTCGCCCACTATGGATGTTGTGTTCCAACCGAATCCTACGCCTGGATCCTCGTCGTCATGTTCATCACTACCGTCCTTGTGCTTCTTTTCTGTATGCTCGCCACAGCTGTCATTCGATGGGTATACAAATATCTGATTACCACCATCTCATTCTTTATTTCAGATGTACAAACGAAGAATGCGCAAGCGGCTTCATGACCTGAAACGGAAGTTTGTGACGGATCAGTTACAAGCTCAAGAGTTTGATGCAAAACTCAATTATATGGCTCAAAACAATAGAAGAGGTGAGTTTGAAATTACACGTGGAATGAAAAGTTTTGAAATGAAAAGTTTTGAATAATCTTCCAGTTAAAAGTCACGCCAAATGTTTGATTTTTAACAAGACATTTTTACAGGTGGCAGAAACGAGGAACCCTTTGCCAAAGAAAACGGTAATGAGAAGTTCACCATTTTTGTGGATCCCGCTCAAAACTGTGCTGCTCAACATTTGCAAAACTCTGGAAAGGACAAGAAGAAAATCAGGTACTCAAAATTGTCAACTCATAATTTATGAATGTATCAAATTACAGTAATTCTCTCGGGCAGAAGGTCGCAACTCCAGCAATGGACAAAGTAAGTACATCGCTCGAAACGATGTTATACAATTTAATTACGTTCCAGCCGATTTACGACGCAGATGATACACCGATTGCGCAGAGTTCATTGGCAAGTCAATCGGATTGTAAGTGTATAGGGAAAAGTTCAATGTGTTAGCGGTGACGATTGTGCAAATTTTCCAGCATTCCCTTTTCTCTTAAAAAACTTTATTTCGGAATTTTATCCTAGATTTGCTGGACAGTCCCTTTGATCCTTTCTTATCTAGATCTAGAAATAGGCAAAACAAGTTCATCGGCGAACTGTCACTATCGCGGGCTCATCTAAAGGATGGCGGCTAGCAATTAGCAAGTCGGTGTCGTGGTAGTAGGAACCAGCAGTTTTGGTTGTAACTGGAGGAACGATGATTGATTGATTTGTTTTTTTATTAGCGAGTCATCGAAAATAGTTAATGTCCAAAAACTTTCCCTTTGAGTTGCTGAAATTGTCTGAAAATCTAGCTTATATTCATCGGAGTTTAACTGCGAAATTTCTGTAGCCAAAAAAATTGCTATGCTTCGTGTGGCTTGAAAACTTCACACATTACTTATAATTTTTTACATTATTCTTTTCAGTGAAGAAACATGATTCTCGTTTCGCGTATCTTCCGAAGAATCAAAGGCCAAGACAGGTGTCCGATGATGAAACCCAAAAGCTCACCCCAATCTTTCTTCCTCAGCCATATAAGCCTTCTTCTCAGCAAGGACCACCACCAATGCTCACCAGACAGCCTTTTCATGCTCAGAAAACTTCTCCACCGAAAAAACCACTTGAAGAGTCTCCAGAGAAGAAAAAGATGAAAGATGATCTGGCACCACCAGCTGCAATAAGTTTTTCCAAGCTGTCTCCATCTACTGTGACAACATCTGGACCATCAACTGTTGATACTACTGGTTCTTCTGGTAATTCAACGGATCCGACCACAAGATCAAACACTTCAAATGTACCATCTGGAACTTCCGAAGCCTCAATCACCAACCCAATCCTTCATTCTCCTCCATCAAAGTTTGATAATATTCCGTCTCCACCAAAAGCATTTTCCGATGATCTTCGAAAATCCCCAGATGATGATGTGAAACAAAATCCACAATATGGCATGGATATCGTTAGTCCCGTTCAATTGGTTAAATCGTCTGATAAAGGATCTGATGGTCAGAAAGAAGAAAGAAAAGATGGAGCAGGTGGACGTGGAGAATGGAAATATTACTATGCAAGTGGATCAGATGGGAAGATCGGAAAAGCTTTGAGCACAACTACTAAGTCTTCCACGTAAGTTTTGTTGTTAAGTTATTAGATCTTTCTAGATTTCTAGATCTAAAATTTTTGTCTTTTCAGCAGTCACCGTCGTTCTACTCGTTCTTGGCTCTTTGATTCAACCGGCTCAAATCGTCTTGAAGCCGCTATCGTTGGATCCGCTCCAAAAACCAACTCAACTGTCTCCAGCTCGATTCTCAAAACGGACTCGTCTCACTACAAAACTGCATCAATTGAAACATTCCCTCATGGTGCATTCAGTTTCCAATAGTTATTTTTTCCTACAGTTTAATTTTTTCCTCGTTTTCATTGTGTTGTAGAATAGACTCATAGAATTTATTAATGAACATTTATTTTTATGTTTGTTGATTTTCGGACCGATTAGAAAGCCCAACATGGGTTCGGACACTTTTGAATAAAAGTCTCGAAGTAGCCCTTGGTGACAGACATAATGACAGTGTGGACAGTAGTCTTGTTAAGATTTGGCTTGGAGGAGAGCACCTGAATCACAATAAATTTGAAAGTCTTATGCGAAAGTATGCCTACCGTGAAGATTCCCTTCATTCCAACATTGGCGCGAGTAAGCTTATTCATGCAGGCGTTTCCAGGGTCACGACGGTTGTCAATAAAAAGTGGATCCTGAAATTTATGATTGTTTAAAGACCATAACAGGTTGCAATTAATGTGAATCTTGTAAGAATTACCTTATCAGGATCATAATTAGTCTGCAACAAGAACCAATCGTTAGCTCCATCGAATAACTTCCTCTCAAATTGAACTGATGTCGTGTTTCTCACGAGCACACTTCCCTCACCCGGATTGGCTCCACCGAGAATGAAATAAGCGCCTGTCAACAGTTTGACACCGGCGATCTTTTCGCGAGCACACTGAAAAGAGCAAAAAAGCGAATGAGCAAAAAGTGAACAACAACAGAACTAATTATTTGTTTAGCAGGGGTGACAAAAAAAACGGGAAAAAAACTGACCTGGAAATCGTCACAGTTTTCGAATAGCCAGCGATCAAAGTACATGACGAATTGAAGATCAGTGTTCTCATAAGCTCCCATGTACCATTTGGCAACATTGATGATATCAGGCTGGACTTTGGCGTTCATGGACAATGAGAATTTGTGTGGTTTCATGGCTGAAAATGCCATGCACACCAATTTCCCTTTTGTTCACATTTTCAAAAGTTACCTGTCAAAACTCCAACGTGCCCGGCAAGAGTAGATCCTTTGAACAACAATTTCCCATTCTTGAAGAAATTGATGTTGACACTGACTTTCTTCAATGCCTCAGTCAATCCCCATGATTGAGCGGCAATATCCCATACGAAAAGCTGTCCAAAGTCCAAATTTCTAGCGTGATACAAATCTTTATTGTCCTCGGTTTGAGCCACAATTGATGTACAGAATCTTGACATCTCGTAGAAAAGATTCAAGAAAACCAAGTTTCCCAGTGGTACGTCAAGCACTTCGGCGATTCCGAGAACCTCGTCTCTGTAGGGGTTCATGATCATTCCTTTGTCCAAGGCACTGGCAGTCATGTTTCCAATGAGTTCCCATGCATTTACTCCTGGGATGATGGTAAGGAAGTACTGGAATATTAGACATAAATATTTTTTATTAGATAGGAAAATTACATTAAGGACATCGAAGACTGCATGAATTTCTTTTTTGTAGGCTTTTGCAATTTGCTGGAAACGCTGACGAGGTGGAAGATCAAGGTTCACATCAAACCAGAGGACCTGAAATTTGAAAATTATTTCCCAAATAATGCGTGAGTTCAGTTGAAATCATCCAGCACTGTTTTTTTATACATCGCGAAGTAACTATCCAAAAAAAACTCGGTTAGGCTCACCTTCTCCGATTGTGCTGGATCATAAATATCTGGTCCTCCAACCAAACAATTTGGCTGGAAATCCGGGTTGTCAACTTTTCGCTGCTCTGAACCGGGAAGTAGCTGAAATAATCAAAATTTGATGACTATTTGATTGATTGATGGGCAACGTTTATGTGATATTTGGCCTCTTTAAACCTTTCGAATATACTGATTTTTCTTTAAAATTACTAAACAAGAACCTACCGTAACCAGGAGAAGAAGAGAAAGAGAAATAGCGACTGGTTTCATGGTTACCCTGAAATACATTTTATATTATTAGAGATTTCTGAAAAAATATTTCAAAATTAATTTAAAAACCATGTCAAACTAAAAATGTTCACATTAACTTCTCAAAATGTTAAAAATGAATGATGATTCCCGGATGGCCACAAGAAAGCCACGCGGTGATAAAGCATCAAGCTATAAACGAAATATTTTCTGAAAAAATCGAACCGCCAACCATAAATCAACAGGAATTTGGTGCTGACTGAGAAAAATTAGAATTGCGTCTTTAATTTTTGCCTGATAACACGAATTATCAGTTGTAAGTTTTTCGATTTATCAGCACACAAATCAAACAATTTTTTAGCCTCGGGGTCTTTTTCTGTGTCAAATGAATTTGCAAATGATTGTTTAAAAATATATTTATTTTTGCATTGCAACGAAAGACAATAGCACATTTTACAAAAAATCACACGTGTTCTGATAGAAGTAGAAGAGAGAAATAAAATAATTTAATTATTTTCCGAGCAAATTTTTCAAAATCACTGGGAGGTTTTGGACTGGCTCCGTAGTTTAGAACACGAGCACAGTGAGCAAGTAAACGGAAATGGCAGAGAGAATATTGAATCCGTGACCGACTGATGAATCGGCCAAATCGTTGCCTCCTGGAGCATCTGTGATGGAGTTGTCGGATGGGGACAAGGTGACTCCCGGGGTATTCTGAAATAGGACATACATACATTTAATTGAAGAAGATAAGACTTCTGAGATTAGTTTATGTGTGCACAGAATGATATCTAAAAGCCAAATTTCATAGTGAGGCCCCTCGAAATTCTCACTATTTTTTTATACCGGTTTCACAATTGCGAAAAAAAATTGGCAAAAGTAAAAAAGAAAACTCGATCAGTGTTCACATATTATTTGGATGATGGATTTGAATTGTTTTTAGAAAAAAATAGCCAAGTGACTAATCAGAAACTGGATTGACTGTTTACCCACAATTACGATATTGGATTTCTCAACGCATTACGTCATTTATGAATGAGACAGAGTGTCCCAACTTCCATGATTCAACTCACTTTCAAGCATACTCCGAGCAAGTTGTCTTTCAAGTTTGTGCACAATTGATCGTCTCTAGCAGTGCATGTACAGTTGGAGAACACACTTCCGACTGATGTCTCAATAGTTTGATTCAACAATGTCTTACATTTGTCGGTACAAGCTCCTGAAAAAATTAATCTCAGACAATGTTTTTTTAAAATTCGGCTACTTACCTCTGGCAGCATCAGCTTCACATTCAGACATGAAGACTCCGAACTTTGAGTTACACTGGAGATCTCCTTCACATGCCAGTTTACCGAGACTGCAGTGAACTGTGGATTCGGCTGGAAGGAAGTTGCATGTTCTGAGCTCGTCACGTCCTGGGATGCAAGTGGCATCAGATCTCAAAAGAATTCTGCCGAGTTTATTCTGATAGACATTAAGAACAGCGCTTCTGCATTGGGGTTGACATGTGTTAGTGGAGCTGGAAGTTAAAGAGTTGAAAATTGTTTTGTGTTTGGAAATTTTAAACTGCAAAAATTTTCGACAAAAACACGTGTAAAAGTTGACCTAAAACATGATGTGTTTATATTTCCCGCTAAACGAGACATGTTTGTACAAAGTATAAAGTGGTCAGAGCGAACGGAAGTTGGTGGTCGAAAACGAAAAAATCTCTTGTTTTCGGAGCTCAGCTTAGGCTCGCTTTTAAGCTCAAACTAGCGAGCTCGAGAAAAGAGTATTCATATTTAAAAAAAATTACAAATCGGAACTCACCAAGCAGCCATCAACGGTGCTAACCGATTTTGACATTCCAAATCATTTTCACAATCTGTTAATGCTTTTGTACACGCTTCAGAAGCTTCTTGTGCCAAGCACAGCGTAACTGTCATTACCAACGGGAGAATCACCCTCCTCATTTGGATACAGCTGAAAAAAAAACATTTACTGAAAAGAGGATTATTAATATTTATTTTGAAAATAGTTGCAAATGGGGAGCAGGGCATATGAAATCATAAAGAAATTTAAATACTCTAGTAGAATGTAAAAGCAAAATGATAATATGGAAACTAAAAAATAAAGAAGTTGAGAAGTCTCCTTCTTCATTTGATCCCCAAAAATTATAAAGAAATATTTGTTGACTTATGTGTAGAACTGACAAAAATGACGTCAACAAAAAAAAGAAAAAAAAACTTAAAAAATAAAAATTAATTTCCTAGATAAGGGTTAGATGATGAGATCTGAAATTTATATGTCTTGAAACTTTACATGTCAAAAAATGTATAGCTTTTGAAAAATGTATCAAAGTACTCGAAAATTGCATTAATGTAAATCTGGAAGGTTTGGCTTATAGAGATAATTCGCGGAAATCTAGTTCAAGAAGTTTCACTGAAAAATCAGACAGAATAATATGGAAGAAAAATTATTTCTAACAAAACGCAAATCATAAAAGTAACAAATCATCCAAAATTAGAAGAATAAACTGTCAAAAAATGTGGAAGTGAAGAGTAATCGAGTGTGCACTTTTGACAGCTCCTCTCTAAATCTTTCTTTTGTCCATCTCCCGCCCGGATGCTTCAAGCGGTTAGGCTCTCTCAGAGTGGACTGTCCGACAGTCAAGACAGGTCCAGAGAAAAAGAGGTAAACACCAGTGTGTGTTGCTCCTAGAGCCCGATGTCTCCGCCCCACTGTTCTTGCTCTTTTGTTTGATCGCCGCGTCTCTCCGCGCGCGCGTACCTCAAATGCCCTGCTCTTCAGTTTTCGCGTTTTACGGTTTTACGGGGTGAAAAGTCGTGTACATTTAGTGTTAAGATAGTATAAAGGAGTTGGAGACATCAGACACACTGATCTGGTGCTCACAAGGTGCTCCCTAACGCTTCTCGAACATAAGAAGGTAACGGGCAGAACAACACATTGCGAAACATTCACTATTATTTTCAACTCATTGTTTTTTCCTTCCGATTTCTTTTTGCCCAACCCCCAATGAATCACAAAATCAATCCCCTTTCGCGGTTTTGCCATACCTATTCCGGTTTCCGCGTTCGGAAACCAAATTGGGGGAGGGAAAATTGGAGAACAGTGAGGAGAAAAAATGAAAGGAAAGAGCGGTTTTTTGAAGAAGAAGAGTGGTGGGAAAACATTGATGATGTCAATTACTTGTATTTTGAGGTAAAGTGTCTGGAAAGTAAAAGGGAATCCTACCAGAAGATCTTCGGAGTATGAACGAGGGTGTTTTTTCGACTCTTTGAAAACCTAAATTATCTGATAATTGCAATAAAAACAACACAGTAATTTAAATTATTATTGATAATTCTCAAGTTATATTAATATTGTCACACGTGTGGGAACTTGGCATATCCAGTCCAAAAGTCTGATAAATCTGAAAATTAGACCGAGTAAAAAAGGTACATCATGGCGGCCTTTTTGTGAGTAGCTGGAAATCCAAAATTTAAAATGATTAGCACAAGAGCATCGATCTCCGCTCCCAACATTAATTTTGCGACTACGACTTTTTCAGTAATCAGGAAGACCAGCGGTACGTCTTCCACAGCATCCTTAAACCCATAAATTGTAGAAACGGGATTTAAAAAAACTTAAGTACGTAGCAAAATAAATTCGAATTTTAATTTGTTCTTTCTGGTAGATCTTCGCTTTTTCACATTGAGAAGTATCCAAATAATCTGAAATAAAATACATATTTTATCAACTTTTCCCAGAAAAATAACATTTAATTCTCGCTGTGTTAGGCTGGAGGCCCTTCAAAAATTAACATTTCATTTCAAAATTGAAAAATTACAGTTTTCAAGGAAAAAATTCAAAAATAACTTTTCCAGGGAAACTCGTTACAATAAAATTTATTACAATAAAATATTACAATAAAAATTATTAAACAAAAATGAATTAATTAGAACTTTGAGTAGCACCAACTATGATAGAAACGATCACGATAATAATAAAGAAAAGAAAGAGAGCATAACAAACAGGACGACGCCGACGAACCACGACATACTGAAAATGATACTTAAAATATATATATATATACCAGCCGTGGACCGCACCTCCGGCGCGCCCCCGACTTCTGGAGCTGAAAACCAATTTTTCTGAGACTACCGTAATCATACAGTACTCCTACCGTACCACCATTGTACCACTACAGTACGCCGACTATATCCCTACACTAACCCCAACTCACTATATCTCCAGAAGCTAAAACTTCGCAGACTACAAAGACTACATAGACTACAAACTATGGACAAACGGAATAAGCGCTTTATATATAGTAAATGATATATAGCACTTGAAAATTTAGTTGAAACAAGCCGAGAGTTGAATAATCAATCAATTCTGATACTTTTCAAATTAATTTAAAAGCTTACCCTTTGTCGTGGCTGGACTACAGTCACACGTTGAACTGTTGGTTGAAAAAGGACAATAGGTGTTGTTCCTGTGGGTTGCATTTCTACGTCTCTCTGGGTTTTAGGTACAGATGGATTTGTTGTGGGGCCGACTTGATTTGGTGCATTCATGTTGCCGCCCATTGGCGTCGAAAATACGGTTTCTGTATAGGCTGGAGGCCCTTCGAAAATTGGAGCCGATGGATTTGTTGTATATATTACATTCGGTACAGGGTTTGCCATTTTTTCTGCAAAAAATGATTTGGAACAAGACTTTGAAATTAATCTGATACTATAGTGATATCATGTTAAATTAAAATTAAGTCATTACAAAAAAAATTGAGCAGCAGAGGATCACTTTGAACTTGAAAAAAAATTGGACTGAACACTTTTAATTTTATCGAAATAAGAGATTTATGGTTTTAGAAAAAATTGATATTTGTGGACAACTCGAGATTTTAAAAATCGTTTGAATTCTAAGCTTCTATAATAGAATTTTTTTAAAAAGTTTTTCTTTTCAAAAAAAAAAGTTTCAAAAATGTTAAAGAATTACTAGTTTGATGGAAAATCAAAATGATACAAAATTCAAATCTACAAAAATTTGAAGAAGAATTATTTTTCAGGAAGAAAGTGGTGTCAAGCAGTGGTAGCTTATCTGATAAGAAATGATTTTTCGTTACGTTTAAAATGAATCACCATGCACACGAAAGTCATTAAAAATACTCTTGAACCCACTGATAACAATATTTGTTTATGATGATACAGGTATCCGTGATGCTGCATTTCAAAATTTGGAAAGAACTTTTCGTTTGAAAGACAATTTGTTAACAAATACAATAATGGAAGTTTAAAGGAAGCATGTTACACAAATTTGACAATTTACCAAAATTATTAATTTTAAAATGTTAATTAAACTTTAAATACTGTATTTCTGTACTTTCTCTAATTACTGTACATAAAAAACTGAGTCCAAAAAATGTTTTCAATGTGATCTCCAGATTGACTAAAGAATTTTAATTGCAGGTGAATTTTGTTATTAAAAACATGAATTGAAGATTCCAATTTTTTCCCATAAAATTAATAATTGTTCTATTGTCTTATTTTTGTGTGTCTTCATAATATGTTGTTTGCTAATGATTTTTTCCCAGTGACGTGAAACATTTCAACTCATTATTTTACTTCAATTTCAGAACTTCATGCCATGTCTGATGCTTTGTTCGCAAAAAAAAAAAGAAATACCAGAAAATCAAGACTCCATTTTCTGTATGTCTCATCAAAAATCACTTTGATGTTACAAAAATATGTGTCTGGTAAGAACACATAACAATTATGCGATTTTTTAAAATATCCAAAAAAAGCGAAATATTATCGTAGAATTTCGGTTATGATATTTTTCTTTGTAAATTTTATAAAATTTACTATTTACGTGGGATGTCAGAATGTTAACTAACGTTTTGAACTCTTTCTAAAAATTAAAAAAATTTAAGTTATACACCAAGATAAAATAAAATAATACTAGATCCTTTTTTTTTTTTTTTTTTTTTTTTTCAGATTTGTCATTGCCACGTGAGTTTCTGTGTTTTGGCTCCCAATCAGAGTCACGATAGTAAGCTGAAAATAAGAAAACTCAAATACGTTCTCGATCAAAACTGCTGTGTCTCATTTTGTTTATTTGCAGCTGTTTGCACATTCTATAGGCGAACGTGCAGTGGTGGAATTGTACTACTGAAATTAAAGAAAAACTTCATTTTTCGAATATTTCTATGTTCAATTTTCTATATATTCTTTGAAATCATTTCTGGATTTTTTAGAAGGAAAATAACAGAATAAATCCAAAAATATTCTTTTCATCAGTTATATTTTTGTGATGAATTCTGATTGCTTTCATATTTTTAAGCATTTTTCATTGAATTGAAATTTATTGATCACATTTTTTAGCAAATCGATAAGCTTTGCTGAATCGGGGAAAAATCATTTTGAAAAAGATTTTAATTCAAAACCTTATTTGAATTCTAATTTCCAATAAAATTGTACTATCCGGAAAGTTTTGAATTTATTTCAAAAGTTTTGTTCAATTTTCTAAAAAGTTGAAAACTCAAAGTAAATATCAAATATGTACCTTTCCACTAATGAGTTGGTCAGATCATTTTCTACCCCCGAAAAAAAACGTTGAGCACATGTTTCTAAGAATCTGAAAACGTTGAAGCCGGCTTTGACGATATAGATATGCTTTCCAGGTGCTTTTTGCCTTTTTGTCTTTATATTTGGTTAATGTTGGATTTTCAACTTCTTTTAATTAATTTTTATTTTCTTCTAAATTTAATTGATTGTGAGACTTCTGATCAACTAATTTCAAGGAATCGCTCTAAATAATTGAACGGTAGTCATTTCAGTTTAAAATTTTCGACAGAGAAGTTCAAGTTTCCGAAAATGCGCTCGCTTTCTCTTAGAATCTTTCTGTGAGCAACATGGGAAAATTCTCATTGTGGGAAAAAAATGCTTCGCGCAAACGGCAAATATAATGAAACAAGTCAAGTTGAACATAGTTTTTCTTCTTTTTCTCTTTGGGGTTTATGACTTTTACTTTACAAATTCTTTTTCAACTTTGCCTGTTTTAAAGACAACCTACACCTGCCTGCTGATTTATTAGAATTTCAAATTATGAACTGCATAAATATATTTTAAAACAACGATAATCGGATTTCACTTCAGAATGCAGAAAATAATGGATAGGCAGGCGCGTAGGTATGACGTGTCTGAATATCATGAAAACACTGACGTTTTATTTTGATATTATTTTTTAAACGTTTAAGTTTTGAATTCAGCTTTCCTGACATCACAATCGTGATACTTTGAGCAACGTTTGATTTTTTAATTTCCGTTCAAGGTTTAGCATCTTTTACCATGAAGTTTTCAGGTATTCATCGTTAACTTTTCTTTTTAAAAATGTTTGTTCTGGCTTGGCTACGATGTTTTTAAAATGAAAATTAATTTAATGATTTTAAAATTTAAATACAAGACTTATTATTTTTACATGCTGATTAAGTCTTCTGCAATTAAAGTTCATTTTTCTCTAGATTACTATGATTTTTAAACAAAACAACTCTCCCTCTTTGCATTCCGTTTCAAAAACTTTAGCTATGACATTTGCACATAAAAATATAAAATGTGAGCCCGCTTCCCCCGCGCGATACACATCAAGTATTTTCTGACCAAACCAACACTAACAATTTCTCTGATTTCCTCTCCACAAACATTTGATTGTTTTTCCTCAGTTTTTTCTGTTATCAAAGGGTTTTGGATTTTGGATTTTGAATTCTAAGATTTCTTATTTTTCAGATTTCACTCTATTCTGACTTCATGAGAAAATGACATCTAGTCAGTCTCCTGAATATAGCAGATTTACAACCGGCAATTTTTCATTGAATGAGATGGTAACAACGGGTAGGTCGAGGAAAAAAATTTGACTAGAAAATAAAGTTTTTTTTTAAAATTTGAATAGCTTAGGCTCTTCTAAAATAGAATGAGTCTATACGGAAAAGAAAAATTGAAAATTCAAATCCAATTTGCCAATATTGTATTTTTTGCAGGAAATTTTGTCATCTACATCGTTGAACTTTTTTTCTGCTTCATAGCTTTTCCATTGAATATTTTCTTTATTATAATAATTGCCAATACAACAACACTGCACCGAAATCTTAGAATATTATTGATCAGTACTTGTGTTGCTGACGCCATTTATGCAATTTCCCGTTATATGATTTTAATACCCTTGTTGGTTGCATATTTATTCAACACGGAAATATCGAGTAAGATTTTTGACTTACGTAGGGTTCAAAAGACTATTTGGTTGGAAGTTGATAGAATTGGTATGTCAACATGAGTATTACTCTGGAAAACAACTACACCTGGAGTTAAGTGTGTCTGTTGTTGGTCCAAACTTGATTATATTATTTCAATTAGGAATTAAATATAAATTTTGAACCCAATCTCGAAATCTAATTAGTGATCGCTACTACAGCAAATTCTCGGTTCCAAACGCATTCTGCCATTTTCTGCCTGCCTACGTACCTGCCTACATTATTATTATTATTATTGAATACGTTTATTTGAACGTGAAAATAAGAGAAGAAAAAGGGGAAAAAATATAAATTATATTGAATATTGTGGAATAATACAGAAAAGTGGGACCGGGTTGAGGCCTTGTTACATAACCTTATAATTTATTATTGTGTCCAAAAATAGGGATAAAGTCTGTGTCTGATGAACGAAAGTTAAGAATTATTGCTTTTTGCAGGGTTTACTATAGCACTGAGAACACGATGAGTGAAAAAATGAGTTCGAAGTTTGCTTTTAGGAGTTTTCCACCTGTAAGCGTGGCTGTTCCTAGTTCTTTCAGAAGGTTTGAACTCAAAAAAATGTGAGTGATCTATATTGATTTTAGTTTCCTAATGAACTTTACATCTAAAAGCTTTCTTCTATCTTCTAGAAGCTCCAGACCATATAATTTTGATCTTTCAGCTGAGTTTAAGTAGTCTTTGTCTGTCCTTTTAACCACGCGTCCAGCTATTCTAAACATAAGTTTTCGGGTGAAGGAATTTTGGACAGATTCTATTTCTTTAACAATACTTTTTTTCAGGGGGTTTGTAACCGGAATTCCTTATTAAAGGAAAGGTCTTATAAATGTTTTAAATAGAAATACCATTAACTTTACGACATCAAGAGTTAAACTTTCAGACAAACCGGCGACTAATCTAAAAAATAAACAACATCCGATATTTAAAGTTTGTATATTTTCAGGTGTCACATATTGCTGGCTAGCAAAATCTTTGCATCATTGGGTACTTGGAGCATCCGGCGTTACTTTTTTTGTAGTTGTGATGGAGCGAAGTCTTGCATCATTTCTCTATAGATCATACGAGTCTGAAAGTTGTTATCAATCCGGTTTCATATTAACTGGATTCCAATGGTCATATGGATTTTTCATAGTAGCTATAAATCAACTTGATTTGATGGGAACTCCACAAATCTATCCGAGATTGCCTTGCCAAATTGAGTATTCAACTGCGAGAGCGATTTTTGTTGCAGTTGTGGCTGGTGCAGTCATGAATATTACTGCAGTTCTGGTGAGACCTGATTGTTTTGAGGCTTAATAGGAAATCTTGTTTCAGACTTTTCGAAAAGTTGTGAGCTTCAATAGAACTTTATTTCGACAGAGGAGTTTCAAGTTGACTAGCTTGACTGAAATTTATCAGGTAGTAAAGGAACATTTTAAAAGTGCCATCGAAAACCAAAAAATAAGTAACTTCAGATTTCGGAAAATGTAAAATCAATAAGTCTTCTAATTCCAATTATTGTGGTTATGATTGTCAGTAATATATTCTCTACATTTACAATATCTATCAATGTTTATGTTTATGCAGCGGTTAGAGAAACTCCAGTTGAACAAAGATCCGCTATTGCAACACATATTTCTGGAAGAGGTAAGTAGATTTTTCGAAAAGGGAACATATTGATCAAACTTCAACTTTTTCTGGTTCAATTTCCCCGATCATTTTTGTTTAGAAAACAAAAAAAAGGTTAAATTTAATGATAGCTTAACGGTGAGCAATTCAAGAAGTCTGTGAGAAGCTGTGGTAATTTTGAATAGAGATTCAAACATCAAGCAGATATTTAAGAAATCCAAACCGTATTTAGTCTATTATTTCGCATTGCACCTCACTTTGACAGTTCGATAAGGTACTTGTGTATTCCATGCTCTCATTTTTAAATTAAATTTAATGTTCATTAATTTCTCCATTTAAATTAAACGTGATATACATTTTCTCTTTTTAGGCTTAGAAATTGCTATTTCTAAGCCTAAAAATGCAAAAGTGTGGTTCACGTTTTTATTTCGCATAACTTAAAAAATTACTATTAAAATGAGGGCATGTAATACACAAGTACCTTCGATAAATATTGAAAATAATAGTAAGCATTTACCTAAAATTTTGTAAAAAATATGCCACCAATATTTTGCCAGTTTACACGACATATTTGATAAAACCAAGGACAATCAAAACATGATCTAAAAGGCAATTAGAACAAAAAAATTTACATTTAAAACAATTTCAGGCAACGAAATCTCCCAAGTCTATGACCTATGTGCAATTGTTACGAAACTTGCATTTTGCTGGGGAATTCGAGCACATCCGGATCTCTATAAGAAGTGGTGCTACATGTTTGGAAAAGTAAAAATTAGTCCTAAAAAGGGTATCAGTGATACCAACACAACTACAAATCTCACTGGTTTGGATGGAAAGAAGTTAACTTTTACGGTTATTGTAAGTTTCTTTTTCATTTTCAAAAATGCATAACAGTATGAATGTCTCGACAAAATTCCACATGAAAAGTAGCTAAAGATTTGCCAAGAGATTGCTATAATTTTCTGAAAATCCGCAGGAATTTGTTAAAATCTAAAACATATCTAAAAAGTTGAAAGAGTAAAATATGAATGTAAGTCCCCACGTTAAAGGATTTTCAGCTTTATGCTTTTTCGTTTTTTCGTTTTTAAATTAATAATCAAAATGTGATGTTCAATGCTATAAACCGTGATCATTCACATTTTCTTGAATCAACTAGTTCAACGTCAGTGATCCCTGCAAATTTGTATTTTCCAAATTCTTATAAACACAATATTTACTTCCCATAAATTGTATGACTCACCAAAAATAAGAAAATCTTTCAGGAAGAAACTCAACACCATTTCGATTCCCTTGCCCAAGTTTGGAAGTAATTATTAAATTTCGAACAAACCGTAGGCGACATGCATTTGAAATCAGCTGTCTTCAAATTCCCGGTGGTATCAACGCGTTGTTTCAGCTTGTTTAGTTGTGAATGTTGAATTTCTTTTTGATTTTTATGACTTTTCAAAGTTGAAGTTTTGGCATCAATAAAGATTACAAATTAGGCGACGAGTTCTCCTAATATTTTTCTTTAAAAAATCAGTCTTCCGGAACATTAAGAAAACAAATATTTTTTAAAGAATTTAGTTACGAAAATCTATATTTTCGGTGAATTTCAATTTTTTCTCAACCTAACATTTGGAAGTTTGAAAAATAAATCATTTAATTTTTTTTAAATCTAAACCTGTATTGCTTGAAACAAACACTATTTGAAAGATTTTTTTTAGTAGACGAGTGCCAGTGTTCCTACGTGTATTTTTTATGCTTCAATAATGTCTGACTTTTGATCTACATATTGTTTAACATACCAATTATCACGTCTAAGGCCGTAAACTAACAGAAACTTTAACAGAAAATAGTAATTTTCTCTGGCAACGGCTTTTCGAAATTGGCATAAACTATGTAATAATGTCTGAATCTATTCGTAAATCCGTTTTCATGATCAGAGAATATCGCTGGTTTTTTCACAATTAATAAATTTAGTTTTATCAGAGCAGAAAATATTTGTTTTAAAAAAAGCAGGCTTGATTTTTCACTGATCAGCGTTTTTTTTTCAAGTCGTTCATCAATTTTATTAAAGCTTCCAGATTTGATAATAATTTTCAATCATTTTCTGACGTTGAAAATAAGATTTACGAAAAGCTGCACTTTTATTCGATTCTGTTGTTTTTCGCCAACACATTCTTCCAATTGACCAATCTCTACTTCAGTATTTTCTTGAAATATTTGATCTCAATTTTGTTATTGGCTTAACATTTCAGAAACGGGTTCTCGCAGAATTCAAAAGTTCAAAATGTCCGAGCAAGATTCATCGTCACCCAAATATATGCGATTTTTACTCGGAAACTTTACATCTGCAGAAATGGTGACGGATGGAAACTTTCTGATTTATTGCATTGAAATGGGTCTGCTGGTAATTGGAGTTCTAGAGAACATTTTTATGATTGGAGCTGTTTTTTCGACAAGTTGTTTGCATTTGGTGAGTCTTTAATTTTGCCGCGCTAGCAAAATTGGAAATGAATTTTACTCTCTGAGCTGAGAGAGAGAAGAGATCCTTTGATAAACTAAAACTCGTATTTATTATTATTCACTTTGACCAAGTATCTAATTTTTTATCTGAGCTTTTCAGAAATAATTTTTTCGTCAAATGTAAGTTAGCTTATCTTAATGCTTTTTAAAAACTATAATAAACTTTTATTGACACCACTCTGACAAATTTCAGAATCTCCGAATACTAATTTGCAACTGCTGCCTTGGTTTCATCTTAATGGCAGTGGGCCGTGCAATGATTGCAGTCCCACTTTGCATTGCCCACCTTCGTGACGTGGATATTTCAAGTGAGATTCATTCTTTAGATTATCAAAACATATTTTCCAGGTCATGCGTGGTGCTTCATTGCTAATGCGGTGCATCATTCATCGGCTGACTCGGTTTGCCTTTCATTCGTATTCATTATGCTCGAAAGAACCGCTGGTACGATTTGGTCTAAGGATTACGAGAAGACCAAAATTCACATTTTTCCCTGTATTTTTGCGTTTTTACAGGTATAAAGGAAGGTGATAGTGTATTTTACAAGTACTTACAAATTTCAGTGGTTCATTCCAATGTTCATGATACTTGGAAACTTTCTGGATCGTGCCAACCGCATGGAACATTTCTTACTGTACCCACATCTTCCGTGCCAAATCGAATATTTAACGCCAACTATGTTTATGATAACGATCTTCATTATTGTGATAGGATTTATTGCAAGTGTTGGGGTATTTATAATCAATTTACTAAAAATTCAGTCTTTTGAACTTTCAGGGAATCACGATAGTATACAATAAAAATATCAAAAAATACAATACTAGAGATATTTGGTTCAATACTGTGAACCTTAGTGAAAGATATCAGATAACAGAAAATATTCGCTCAACACACTTATTATTCCCATTACTTGCCTTAATGCTTATTTTTTCAACGCTTTCAGTTTCAGTTTTGATTTATGGAGGGTATTGGGTGTCGGTGATGACAAAAGAGCCGGCAAGGTTTGAAGAAGTTGTCAAGTGGTTTGGCAGGGGTTTGTTAGTTTGAAAAAATTTCAAAATAAATATGTTCAAATTTTAGGAGGTGAAGCCGCTCAACTATTTGACATTATAACTGCAATCTATACAATAAGCTTCCCAATATGTGCATTTATATGTCATCCAAATCTATTTCGATTTCTGCGAAAGTTTATTGGATGGAACAGTTATGCGGTGCGGCCATCGAATTTGAATGAAATCGGAGGCTTCGAGATGTCAACTGCTCCAATTCGAACACAAACCGAATTTCATTTTCAAGAATTGAGTAGACAGTGGAATACTTAGTTGATTTATATTTTTGTTTTTTGAGAATAGTTTGGATTAAGGCGTCTATGTAGGCACAAAAATGGTTGCGCCTCAGCATTCATTGTGCCTACGCCTACTGCCAAAGTAAACGCCAAATAATTTTTATTTTTAAATTTGTTTTTAACGGATTTGTTCAGTAAGAATATTTACAAAATTAAGAGAAAATATTTTTGATTCTTCTCTGTGTTCTGATTCTAAAACTAAACTAGGAAGTACATACATGCCTCACAAGGTACACAATGTCCCAACACTTTCAGTTTACAAGTCATTATCAACTGTTTTATCATATCATGATCTTTTTTGTCCTCTTGCAAGATGTCATTTATCTTCCCCCTTCAGTCATGTATTTTCTCAATCGAAAATCAAACGATCTTTGAAGATGTGACTGTTTTACACAACGACCTCAAACAAATATTACAACTGTCATTGGAGATCCTACTACTTGTTGGTTATTACGAGAACGTACGGATAGTGAACCGATGAGGGCGCTGGAACTGATCTGAAATATTTTGGACCCGGTTTCAGACTGGCTATGTTATCAATTATCAATTATCAAAACCATGCCAAAACATAACTTTGCATATTTTTACTATGAATCAGAAAAATAGATAATCAACGAAAAATCAACTTTTGATCAGGAAGAAACGCTACAAAAAAGTTCTGGAAAATGCCATAAAAATTCGAAAAATTCCCCGAGTTATTTCCTTGTAGAAAACTTTTTTTCAAAATGTTTGAATTTCTTATAAAATTCTAATTTTATACATGTTTAATGTCCGACTTCCTTATTCTCCACACATACCTCCCATAGACCCAATTCCATCCAATTTTATCGTTTTTTCAATCGAACATCAAACTTCAAGGCAACAAAAAGCATTTTATTACGGTCGGTCATTTCATTGACCACCACAGTCAAAAAAAGAGAATGGAATTGAAATAGGCTATTTATATACATACAAATGATGAGAATATTCAAAAGACAACAAAAGTTATTCAATTATCAGCTTTTTATCTCCCTTTTCCTCAGGAAATTTCATATAGTCTCCAAGAACATGAAGACCCATTTTTTCGATTATGAAAGCTTCGCCAGATAATCGGTCAGTTGTTGGAGCATCCTCGATTGGTTTCTCATTCTGGAAATGGACAACAATTAATTTAAGATCCAAAGTGTTTGACTTCAAAATCATTCAAAGTTTATGACAAAAAATTATGTTAGCCTCCATTGCGTGTGTGTAAAGTACCTCGTCTAACCAAATTCCACAGGTTTCAGTGCGATTCTCCTTACAAAAGTAGAATAACTGAATTGGTGGTTTTCCTGCGTCGAGCTCTCTTCTCACACCCTCTGCATTCTTCCAGTTTTGCTTCCATTCACATTTAGTCTAAAATATGCGCATTTATTTGTATTAAATTCAGAGCTTTCTTACAAAGATTCACTTATACAGTGTGAGAAAGTTCTATAGGACCCCCCTCATTTTTGACGTTTCACCTATATTGAAAATTTTTTTTGAAAAATTTTTTCCGTAGATTGATTCAAAATGTCAAAATATGTGGACACAAAAATTTTCAGACTTGTACCTCTAAAACTGGCTGCGTACGGAAAAAAGTTGGAAAATCAGGTGTGCAACTTCTATAGGACCCCCTCATATTTTTGACGATTTCACCGGAAAAAAATAGTTTTTGAAGTTAATATCACGTAAATAGTTATGAAAATGAGAATAAACACAGTTTCAAGCAATTTCATATTGGCACTTGGTGGTTGACCCACAACTGTCCTCTAACAGTCCTGTAACAGAAGTTTCCACGTGTCATCTGCCCTATCACTACCAAACTTTACAAAATGATACATGACACTGTTCTAACAACATCCCTAAGTTTTTGGAAAAATCCGAAAAGTTTGAGCCCCGCTGCACCGCTGAAACCGTACATGGGCCTCATTTTTCAGGCCGTTTCTCCGTTTCAGTGTGTATAACTCGGGTCCCGGTGAACCCCCGACATTGAAAATTGTTCAATGAACTCTCACAATCATTGTGAGTGTATCTGTGATTAGCAATAAGGATTTACCAGCCTCTGAGTTGAACCAGAATAAAATTGTCAATAGAGCAAGTTTTCTGTACTAATAATGATGTTATTATGCATAATTTCATAGACTCAGGGTAAAAGTAAATTTTTAGAACATTGCAACCACGAAATCGTGACCATTTTTTTGTGGATGCTAGCGTAATGTTCATACGAGTTTATTGAACAGTTTTCAAAGTCGGGGGTTCACCGTGACCCGAGTTATACACACTGAAACGGAGAAACGGCCTGAAAAATGAGGCCCATGTACGGTTTCAGCGGTGCAGCGGGGCTCAAACTTTTCGGATTTTTCCAAAAACTTAGGGATGTTGTTAGAACAGTGTCATGTATCATTTTGTAAAGTTTGGTAGTGATAGGGCAGATGACACGTGGAAACTTCTGTTACAGGACTGTTAGAGGACAGTTGTGGGTCAACCACCAAGTGCCAATATGAAATTGCTTGAAACTGTGTTTATTCTCATTTTCATAACTATTTACGTGATATTAACTTCAAAAACTATTTTTTTCCGGTGAAATCGTCAAAAATATGAGGGGGTCCTATAGAAGTTGCACACCTGATTTTCCAACTTTTTTCCGTACGCAGCCAGTTTTAGAGGTACAAGTCTGAAAATTTTTGTGTCCACATATTTTGACATTTTGAATCAATCTACGGAAAAAATTTTTCAAAAAAAATTTTCAATATAGGTGAAACGTCAAAAATGAGGGGGGTCCTATAGAACTTTCTCACACTGTATAATGTCTAGTTTTAATAATTTTGTTTTTTTTGACAAAAGGAATTTTTTGAATTGGGATAAACTTACATCCTGTAAAATACTGCACACAACTGTATTTTCTGGTAGTCGAAAATCGGAAAATGGTATTGAAAAGCCAACAAGACTAGCAAAAGTAGAAATAAATAATATAGAAATGCGAGAGATTCGACTCATTTTCAGAATGTCGAGACTTGTCAAATGTCAAATTGTGTGAGAGAATTCGAAGAATAAGTGATAAAAGAGGAGAAAAAGAAAAAGACAAATGATAGAGGGGTGTAATGCGTAATACTGTCTAAAAATATCTTAACATCACGAAAAAGAATAAGGGAGGAGAACATAAAGTGACGAGATAGAGAGATATTTTTTGTATTTTATTATCTCTTTATCGGCATATTCCGTTCATCAAACACACAATTATCGGATACCAACTTGATTTGAACATTTCATTGAGTCATTCATAATCACAATCTATAGACTTTGAACTAACAAGGAAATGGGAAACAATCGAATACTGTAAAATTGTCAGACGAAATTATTGTTATTTCTATCTGAATTGTGCAAAGTTGAAAAAAATCCCACTGTTCTCATCATTGTGCCAAAGTTTCGTTTTGAAATAGTAATATTAATTGGGAGCTACACTGAAACTGGATTTTCAGTAAAAATTTTGAACAGCGAGTGTCGATTTTTTATGTTTATAATATTCAGCTATCAATTAATAAATCTGTAGTTTTAAAAAAAATTGGGTGTTTGGTTTGGAAGAAAATAATTTTTTTGGAAATTGAAAAATATATTAATTGGGAGCTAAACTAAAACTGGAATTTCAGTCAAATTTTGAACGGTGAGTACCGATTTTGTGTGGTTATATTTTTATCCAGACATTAATAAGTAAATTTGTAAAGTTTAAAAAATTGGGTGTTTGGTTTGGAAGAATTTTTTTATTCAAAAATTTTTATTTCAATTTATTATTCAAATTTCATTAATAAATTTCTTTACAATACAGCTTTCTTTCCCAATTTCTAAATCCTCGTCAGTTTTTCAAAAACTTCAAAATTTCCATGGAAATTGTGGGCCGTTAACGTATCCCAGCGATGGTCCTTCGATTCAGCCCGCCTTTTCGCTTTTCGACAACTTCATTTTTCAGTTGTTGTCTTTTCTGCTCTGAATTCATTTTTGTTTTCAGGCGAATTTTTACAAAACTTCTACAAGATAACCTTCCAGCTCATTGGATGAAGAAGTCAAACTTCTTTGTTCTATTGCTACTGGCAATATCGGCGGTGAGTGAAAAATCTCAGAAGGAAAAGCTGAATAAAACTACTTTTAAGATACAAATTGATGGATTGCATTACCAACTTCTTGACGGGATCGCAACTTTTCGATTAGACAACGATGACACAACAATTGGAGGAGTTCCAAGGAATTCACAAGGAGTCGTTAAAATCAAATTGAGCTGCGGATTGAATAGACTTTCAGTTGAGAACAAGGTTACGGAAGTTTCAAGTTTGGAATTGGTTAGTCGTGTATTTTTTTAGTTGTAAAACCTTGTTGTTCCTATTCAGATTCACAACTGCATCCAAACAGAGACCAGGCTTGTCGGACTCTTTTTGAACTCAACTTGGATTACTTTGAATGAAGTGAATGATGACGATGAGATCAGTATTGCTGTGGAGGCGAAATATGAAGTTTGTTATGGTAAGGATTATTATTTGGGGAAGGTTTTGTGCGTACCTATGTATAATGTCGGCGTTACTCACCTGGAAGACCTATGCCAACAAAGTCTTGACTTGGTTTGTGCCGATTAATCTTCTTTGCAAGGTACTCAAGTAGATACTCAGGTAGACACATAGGTAGGCTATGAGATAGGCATGAATTGCGCATTCTGAATCTGGTGAAACGTTATTTGCATATGTAGTGCTATGTGTTTCTAACATTTTAATAGAAACTCTTTCTCAGATGACGGTATCGACAGATGTGATGGCTCCCTATGGTGGCTCCAAGTCGGTGGAAACGAGATGGCGTTGCTGGGCTACCGAGAGAAGTGTGAGAGCGGAGAGATCAACGAAGAGTATGCGAGAAGAATGTGCAAGCGACCTTGTCAGTTCTTAATTGCTCATGAACATTGGCTAAACAGTATTTCAGATCGTTCTGAAAAGAGCACAGCTATCAGTGATAGTCAAGGAGTGTATTATGATGGGCAGGTACTTAAGGGTGTCAGGGCAAAACAGTTTAGCATGAGGACTTCTGGATCACCTACTTTGAGAAGAATGAAACGAGACGCTGTGAGTACGATTTCTCAGATAGTGTTTACTTTCATTTTATTCCAGGGTGATAATACTTGCGACTACACTATTGAGTCAACTTCAACCTCGACTACAACTCCAACTACCACAACCGTGACTAGTACCGTGACATCTACAACAACCGTCCCAACAAGTACAAGTACGGTGACTACCGCAATGAGCACAAGCACATCAACTCCATCAACATCCACCACCATCGAATCCACGTCAACAACGTTCACTTCCACAGCATCCACGTCGACATCATCAACTAGCACAACTCAGCAGAGTTCTAGCACAATCACAAGCTCGCCGAGCTCCACCACACTGAGTACAAGTATTCCAACCACTACAACACCCGAAATCACATGTGAGTTTCGGACGCACAATAATAATTACAAGCAAACCAGAATTTGCTGTTATGATTGAGAGGCAGGAATAAAATTGTTAATAATTTTCTTCAAACCCGTTTGTATTGCCAATATTTCAGATTTTATACAATTACAGTTTGCTCAGGGTAAAACAAAGCAGTCACTATTACCGATCACCTTGTTGTGCATTGTTAGTTATCCAGAAAATCCTTAACGAAAATTTTCAGCAACTTTGTCGTCTCTCCCGGATAATGCGATTTGCTCCTACCTTGACGAGACCACTACGTCTACCACTTTCACCACCACTATGTTGACATCCACTACTACCGAAGAACCATCTACTTCCACAACCACAACAGAAGTTACATCTACATCTTCTACTGTTACAACAACTGAACCAACCACTACTTTGACCACCTCGACTGCTTCAACGTCAACAACCGAACCATCGACGAGTACTGTAACTACTTCCCCGTCAACATCCCCTGTGACTTCTACGGTGACATCTAGTTCAAGCTCCTCGACTACTGTAACGACCCCAACAAGCACTGAGTCCACATCGACATCTCCTTCGTCTACAGTAACAACCAGCACAACTGCTCCTTCAACATCAACTACTGGGCCATCGAGTTCTTCTTCCACTCCAAGTTCAACGGCTTCTTCGTCTGTGTCAAGCACCGCTTCTTCTACTCAATCATCCACGTCTACTCAGCAAAGTTCAACAACAACAAAATCTGAGACAACTACTAGCTCGGACGGAACTAATCCAGACTTCTATTTTGTAGAAAAGGCAACTACAACGTTCTATGATTCCACAAGTGTGAACCTAACGCTTAATTCCGGCCTCGGAATCATTGGAGTAAGTACAATATTGAAGACTGCATTATTCAAATGTAACACTGTATTTCAGTATCAAACATCCATCGAATGTACAAGCCCTACATCTTCTAATTATGTTTCAACCACTAAAGACGGAGCATGTTTCACGAGTAATTGTTTATAAAGACTTATTATAAATTAGAGACAGGCAAAATCTTTAATTCTGAAAACGTTTCTATAAAAACTTCAAATCGGAAAAAAAGCAAACCTTTTTCGGGCGATAGTTATTTAGATTTTTTACACATATTTTTTCAATATATTCAGAAAGTGTATCAATGCCACGTCTCGGAGGGACGTACCCTGCTAGCACATTCGTTGGTCCTGGAAACTACACCTTCAGAGCAACTATGACAACCGACGATAAAAAAGTTTACTACACGTATGCGAACGTTTATATTCAGGAATATTCTTCCACCACCATAGAGTCGGAATCTTCTACATCTGCTGTAGCAAGCTCTACGTCATCTACACCATCAACTCCATCTTCCACATTATCAACATCCACAGTCACAGAGCCGTCATCCACACGTTCAAGCGATTCTACGACAACGTCGGCTGGGAGCACAACTACTTTACAAGAATCCACAACAACTTCCGAAGAAAGTACTACTGATTCCAGTACAACTACCATCTCGGACACATCCACAACTTCTTCCAGTCCGAGTTCTACCACTGCTGATTCAACTTCCACTTTGTCAGTCGATCAGTTCGATTTCATCTTGGACAGTGGATTGTCATGGAACGAGACACGTCACAATGAAGACAGCATCAACATTGTACCTTTACCAACTAATGCCATTACTCCTACTGAGGCGGGTTTAATAAATCGTTGAGCCAAATGAAACGAATGATTTTAGAGAAGCCAAACATTTGAATGCAGAAATGTGTCTACTGAGCCTTTTCTTATAATTAAGGAATCCACTTGCTTAAACTACTGTAGGATTAACAAACTTTTTGAAATTATTGAATTAAAGCGAATTTCCAGCAAACACGGTCCTAAACGCAACTTATTCTTCTAATATTCCAATTCAACCAATTGAAACATTTCTTGTTGGCATTGGCACCTATGAGTTTCGAATCAACATGACGGATTTGACGACAATGCAAGTGGTCAGCCACATTTTCACATTGAATGTTGTTGCGGATTCAACAAGTACATCCGAAGTTACCAGTACAACTTCAACTGGATCTTCTTCCGAAAGTTCAGCCATTTCCACAACTTCAGGAATTGAATCTACGTCGACTTTGGAAGCTAGCACGACTGATGCTTCACAAGACAGTTCTACATCAACATCGGATTCTGGCACAACTTCAGATTCCACCACCATAGACTCATCTAACTCAACTCCATCCACTTCAGATTCATCTGGTTTATCTCAAACACCATCCGATTCATCAAGTGCATCTGATAGCATGAGAACAACAACTGTGGATCCAGACGCAAGTACAGAAACCCCTTACGACTTTGTATTGGAAAATTTGACATGGAACGAGACAGTGTATTACTCTGAAAATCCATTTTATATTACACCAATTCCAAACAAAGAGCCCGGAGCTTTAACGGTAAGATATTCAAATCAATCTTACTTAAAAAAAACCTTAATATTTTAAGACTGCTATGACCTGTCAATGTCGAAACGATTCTTCTCAGCCATTTGTTTTACTGAAGGAAAGCAATTGCTTGACAGAGTGTGAGATTTTGCCTACTAGGGAGTGCTTTTTGTACTCCATGGAAATATGAGTCGGAAAACTACTTTTCCGGTAGTTGATATCATTTTCTACACGATTCTGAAAGAAAATCCTGCCGGTTTTGGGTTTTAGTGTGAAAAGTTTGCGTTTGAAAATACCACCCTAAATTCAGTTGATTTAACACTACGCGACCCATATTTCATGTGCAACGGGAAAGCCAAGTACACTGAAAACTGGCGCCGCTCCCGCCGTTATCCACTGGACCACCGAAATTATGACTTTGCTTTGAAAATTTGAAAGTGAGTTTTCAGTGTACTTGGCTTTCCCGTTGCACATGAAATATGGGTCGCGTAGTGTTAAATCAACTGAATTTAGGGTGGTATTTTCAAACGCAAACTTTTCACACTAAAACCCAAAACCGGCAGGATTTTCTTTCAGAATCGTGTAGAAAATGACATAAACTACCCGAAAAGTAGTTTTCCGACTCATATTTCCATGGAGTACAAAGAGCACTCCCTAGTTAGCAACGTTATCAATTTTCATTTATGTACTATATTACAGTTGGAAAAAATGGTGCATATAGTGCCTCCGTATCTTTCAACCCAATGACCAGCTTTGTACCTGCAACTGGAACTTATGAATTCTTAATTAATGTTACCAATCGTGCATCTGGAGAATCTGCCAGTCACATCTTTACTATGAATGTAGTTCTTCCAACTACAACTACTGGTAAGCGCATTACTGTTTTTTTTTCATAAAATTCAATTTTTAGAAACCCCACCAACCACTGTCAGCTCGTCGGATGATGCCGGTGGCAAAACCGGTGGAACTGGAGCTACTGGGGGAACTGGTGGAACAGGTTCAGGAGGATCTGCGACAACTCTTAGCACGGGTGATGCAGTCAGATCAACCACTTCTGGATCTGGAAGTGGACAATCATCAACGGGATCGGGGGCTGGTGGATCAGGAACGACCGCTTCTGGAAGTGGGTCAGGGGGGTCTTCAGGGACGGGTTCGGACGGGGTAAACTCTGGAAAAACAACGGCATTGAATGGAGATGGTACAGGATCTGGAACAGCTACCACACCAGGATCCCATTTAGGAGACGGTGGTAGTACATCTGGCTCAGGATCAGATTCAAATGGATCTTCTGGTGTTTCAACCAAGAGCTCATCTGGCTCCGATACGTCTGGATCTTCCGATTCCTCTGGTGCAAATGGTGCATTCTCTGCTACCGCGCAACCATCTACAAGAACTACTAAAACTCGCAGCTCTCTTGCAACAGTTTCTCCAATTTCTGCAGCTGAACAAGCGATCATAGATGCTCAAAAAGCTGATGTAATGAACCAACTGGCTGGGATAATGGATGGATCTGCATCCAACAACTCTCTAAACACAAGCAGCTCTCTTCTCAATCAAATCTCATCTCTACCTGCCGCAGATCTAGTGGAAGTTGCTCAAAGTTTGCTCTCAAATACCCTCAAAATCCCTGGAGTCGGAAATATGTCAAGTGTTGATGTTTTGAAAACATTGCAAGACAATATTGCAACAACAAATTCGGAATTGGCCGACGAAATGGCAAAAGTTATCACTAAACTAGCAAATGTCAATATGACTTCCGCACAATCCTTGAACTCCGTACTGTCTTCTCTCGATCTTGCTCTCAAAGGAAGTACAGTCTATACCTTGGGAGTATCAAGTACAAAATCAAAAGATGGAACTTACGCGGTTATTTTTGGATATGTTATTGCATCGGGATATACATTGGTATCGCCTAGGTGTACGGTAAGAAAATGATGGTTGGGAGAGTTAATTGTTTTCAACTTACAGCTCAGCATTTACGGATCTACAATATACCTTACAGGAGATACCCGGGCATCTTATAAACAGCTTGATGGAGATACCGTTACTGTAAGACTTTTTGAATATAGAACATTGTAGTTTATGTGAAACTGTTCAGGCGGACACTATGCTAGCAGCTGCCATCGGAATCCAAGGAATGTTCGCAACAAATGGAAGGACTGTGCAAGTTGAGCAGGATAAAATAGATGACAAACGATCACTGGTTTCTGGAAATATAATGGCTACAATGAGTGGAGTTGGAGATGTTCAATCAGGGGAATATAGTTATAATGATATGTATGTAACTGCTTGGAATGTCACTTATGACAATTCAACAGTAGGATCCACAAGTCAGAAGAACACTTCATTTTCGTTCAATATCCCAGTCTCAGAAGTTCAATACATATTATTGGTAAATTTATAAATCGTAGAGCACATGAAATTTTTCAATTTTTATTCAGATTGAATCTGGAACAATGATAAAACTGCATTCTACTCAAAATATTGTATCTAGAGGACTAGTAGTAACTGCATCATATGGTGGAGTTACTTACACAATAACTTGCACGAATGGAACAGGAAAGTTTGTTGAAGTAGACACAGATAATGCCATTTTCTCATACAATGCTGACAGCTTCACGGTTGTGGCATCAGATGGATCCTCAGCGAGCACGGTTAAGAAGTTGATTCAGATGCCGATAGTTATTGAGAGTAAGTATGCAATGGGAGTGGTCTGGTTATGACGCTAAAAATTTCAGACGTCAACCTTGCTTTATTCAATCAAACTACTTCTCCACTTGTGTTCTCAAACGCGGGAAGTTATTCAATGCGAATGGTGCTGTCTCCGCAGGACATTGGAATTCCAGCTGTCTCTGCTTTATCTCAAACTGTCTCAATATCTACTCTTTCACCGACGGCTTCGTACACCAAAGATGATTTGCAATCATTGATTAAGGAACAAACACTTGTCACCGTTTCGGGAACTGTAAGACTTTTGCTGATGAGTTGTTAATATCAAAATAACTTTTCTTGCAGCTATTCTTCTCCAAAGCGTCATCCATCGATGTCAGCGGCTACTCATTTTTCGTAGACTCCACCGCCCTTTATTTGTCAAACTCTGTGACAACTCTGGTGATCAGTTCTCCCACCTACAATATTGTTTCTTTGGCGCTTGGAGGTTACGGTATTCAGATAACAGCCGGAACTTACACATCTGGTTCTCAAACTCATACGGTGTAAGTATAGTCTCGAATGGATATTTTGTATAGGAACTTTAATTTTGAGAACTTTAATGGAATTCTCTGACACACAGAAAATGAGAATCGATGGAGGGTTGATTATTAGAAATGGAACGAATGGATATGTAATTCAGAATGGACAAGTTTCGACGGAAGGCGATGTTTCGGGAACTAAAATTGGTAACTCAAAAAAATAAATACACAAATGCATACAAATCATTTTAAATATCCAGATATTGTGCCGCAAAGTTTGATGAATCAAGAATCCCAGCAACAAATTGAAACGATTCTTAGCAATACTCAAGATTTTCTTACAAATAATGGAATGACTATGACAGATGCAGAGATTAATGATGTATTCATACACTAAACTTTGGTAGATGTCATAATAATAATTTTCAGACATCCAACTCTCTCCTTTCAATTGCGGGATCTTTAACATCAGCGTTGAAGATTGCTCTCGACAATCCTCTTTCTTCTGATCTAGCTGCCAATTTGAAATATGCAACAGATAACTATGATTCCTTGTACAACGTGCTACCAAGTGATCCAGACAATATTGTGTACGTGGAGGAAATGACGTCAGAAGAATGGGCTGCTTACGTCACAAAAATGTTCCAGAAGAACATCGTGAGTTTTTAAAACTTTTTGAGTTTGGAATTATTCATATTCTATTCAGGCCAAAAATCTAGCCAACCAACTTGCATCTACACTAGATACCCTGGAAAACACGCTAGCAGCTAGAGCTATAGCAACTGGCAACTTACCTTATGACTACTCGGTAATCAAAAAGTTACAGTTTACACTAATGTCAATCAAATTTTTAGAATAGCGTCGACGGAACCGGAATGGTAATCGTTATCGATGATGCATCAAATATTGTAGGAAAAACTCAAAACTGTGAAGAATGGGCATTCAAACTTCCATCGCCCGCTTCAACTCTGAATACTGCTGAGATCACAGATAAAACACTGATTCAAGTTGGATTAGTTTGCTATGCCACAAACCCGAGAACTTATGTGGATAACTTTGATATGTTAATTACCTCAGGTGCACTTGAAGCACATATCAAAGATGAGAATCAGATAATCATTCCGTAAGTTTATTGAATAACCTATAATTTTTCCAATATAAGTTAAAATGTTTTTAGAATAACCGGAACTACTGCTCCAATTTATGTGAACGGCAGGGGAAGTGAGGATGATGCAGTGCTAACTTTAATGCAACAAGGAGACTTTGCCAGTTATCAGATATTAGATCTTCATGCTTTTCGAACCACTAACTGGAACAACTCGCTTCAAGTAGAGATTATTGCATCTCAAGACTATGAAATTCCAAACAACGATGACACCTACATGTTCTCATCATTCCAAAGTCTTCCTGGCCCACTTGAATCAAATCATGAATGGATCTTTGACTTGAACACATTGAACAAGACAAGCAATTATTTTGTCACCGCCGGAAATTTGATCAACAACACTGGACTTTTCTTTATTGGAATTGGAAAAAGAAATAGCTCTACTAACACTGGAAATAGTTCGGATATTGTAAACTATGGTCAGTACGATTCAATGCAGTGGTCATTTGCACGAAGTGTACCAATGGATTATCAAGTCGCTGCAGTGAGTAAAGGATGTTACTTCTATCAGAAAACATCGGATGTCTTCAATTCTGAAGGAATGTATCCAAGTGATGGACAAGGAATGCAGTTCGTTAATTGTTCAACTGATCATTTAACAATGTTCTCTGTTGGTGCATTCAATCCAACTATTGATGCAGATTTCTCTTACAATTATAATGTGAATGAAATCGAAAAGAATGTGAAAGTGATGATTGCCGCTGTTTTCATGCTAGTAGTTTACGGATGTCTTACCATCAATGCAATCATCTGTCAACGTAAAGATGCATCACGCGGGAGACTTCGTTTTCTGAAAGACAATGAGCCTCATGATGGATACATGTATGTGATTGCCGTGGAGACTGGATATCGAATGTTTGCAACTACGGATAGTACGATATGTTTCAATTTATCTGGAAATGAAGGGGATCAGATTTTCCGATCGTTCAGATCAGAAGAAGATGGTAATTGGGAGTTTCCGTTTTCATGGGGAACCACTGATCGATTTGTGATGACAACGGCATTGTAAGTTAGAAGACGCTGATTTTTAGCAATAAAAAAATAATTAAAATAAATAATACCGATTAGCTCCACACACGTTTCAACCAATTATGCAAATTCGGACAACGCTGATTGGTTCAAGTGTGAGTTGAGCTAATTATAGATTGGACGTGTAGTTTTTTTTATCCCCCTAACTTGTTTTGGTTTTTGATGGACTAATTCAAGTTTTCAAATCAAAAATCATTTACCAAATTTAATATTTCAGCCCTCTTGGCGAGTTGGAATACATGAGACTCTGGCTTGACGATGCTGGTCTAGATCACCGAGAGTCGTGGTATTGCAATCGAATAATTGTGAAAGATCTACAGACTCAGGATATCTACTACTTCCCTTTCAACAATTGGCTTGGAACTAAAAACGGAGACGGAGAGACTGAAAGACTAGCGCGAGTGGAGTATAAGCGAAGGTTTTTGGATGAGTCAATGAGTATGCATATGCTGGCTCAAACAATTTCCTGGTTTGCCATGTTTACTGGTGGAGGCAATCGGTTGAGGGATCGAGTGTCAAGGCAAGACTATTCTGTCAGTATCATCTTCTCACTTGTTGTGGTCAGCATGATTAGCATCACAATTCTGAAGAGCGATAATTCGATTATCAGTGATTCGAAGAGTGTCTCCGAGTTCACTTTCACTATAAAAGATATTGCATTCGGAGTTGGATTCGGTGTTCTTATCACTTTCCTCAACTCATTGCACATTTTATTATGCACCAAATGTCGTTCCCACAGTGAACATTACTACTACAAAAAACGAAAGAGAGAGGATCCGGAATTCAAGGATAATAGTGGTTCATGGCCGATGTTCATGGCTGGGATGGCACGTACCATCATAGTATTTCCAGTTCTCATGGGTCTTATTTATATTTCTGGAGCTGGAATGAGCTTGATGGATGATTTAGCCAACTCTTTCTATATCCGATTTCTGATCAGTCTGATTCTATGGGCAGTGGTGTTCGAGCCAATTAAGGGATTGATTTGGGCGTTTTTAATTTTGAAAACCAGAAAGAGTCATAAAATCATTAACAAGTTGGAGGAAGCATTGCTAAGAGCTAAGCCAGCTGAGACGTTCTTGAGTAAGTTTTATAAAAAGAAGCTATCAGAATTCATTACTGAAATTCAGGAAATCCCTATGGGAAAATCGAAAAAGGTCTGGGAACCGAAATTGCTGATGTTACAAAGCTCCGAGACACTGAAAACCGAAAAATGAGAGATGAACAGTTATTTATAACCATTCGTGATATGCTTTGTTTCTTTGCTTCTTTGTATATTATGGTTATGCTGACATACTATTGCAAAGACCGGCATGGATATTGGTATCAGTTGGAGGTAGACTTTAATGCACATAGATTTAGATGAACTTATTATTTTCAGATGAGCACAATCTTGAACATCAATCAAAAGAACTACGGTGACAATACTTTCATGTCAATCCAACATGCTGACGATTTCTGGGATTGGGCTCGTGAATCTCTGGCCACTGCTCTTTTGGCTTCTTGGTACGACGGAAATCCTGCATACGGGATGAGAGCCTACATGAATGATAAAGTTTCAAGAAGTATGGGAATAGGTACGATACGGCAGGTTCGGACAAAGAAAAGTGCAGAGTGTACGATGTTCAAGCAGTTTCAAGGATACATCAATGATTGTGGAGAGGAGTTGACAAGCAAGTGAGTAAAAATCTTCAATTTCCAACTAATAGAGAGGTTTCAGAAACGAAGAAAAAACTTTGTACATGCAAGCTGGTTGGACCGAACTGGAATCCGAGAATGGAACAGATGCTTCAGATGAATACACCTACAAGACTTCTGAAGAATTATCCACTGAAACAGTTTCAGGCCTACTGTATAGCTATTCAGGAGGTGGATATACTATCAGTATGTCTGGTACCCAAGCGGAAATCATCACTCTCTTCAATAAACTTGATTCGGAACGATGGATCGATGATCATACTCGAGCAGTCATCATTGAGTTCTCTGCATACAATGCTCAAATCAACTACTTTTCGGTGGTACAGTTGTTGGTGGAGATTCCAAAGTCAGGAATTTATCTTCCTAATAGTTGGGTTGAATCAGTAAGACTTATCAAATCAGAGGGAAGCGATGGAACTGTGGTCAAGTATTATGAGATGCTTTACATCTTTTTCTCAGTTCTCATATTTGTAAAAGAGATTGTGTTCTACTTGTATGGGCGGTACAAGGTGATAACAACAATGAAACCAACGAGAAATCCATTCAAAATTGTGTATCAGCTGGCACTGGGGTGGGTCTAATGAGAACTTCAGTTTCAAAAAGACATTTTATAGAAACTTCTCACCATGGAACTTCATGGACTTGATAGTTGGAGCTCTCGCTGTTGCATCGGTCCTAGCCTACACCATCCGCCAACGAACCACAAATAGAGCAATGGAAGATTTCAATGCAAACAATGGAAATTCGTACATTAATTTGACTGAACAGAGAAATTGGGAGATTGTATTCAGTTATTGTCTTGCCGGAGCCGTATTCTTCACTTCTTGTAAAATGATTCGAATCTTGAGATTCAACAGAAGAATTGGAGTATTAGCGGCTACACTGGATAACGCTCTCGGAGCTATTGTGTCATTTGGAATTGCTTTCCTGTTCTTCAGCATGACATTCAACTCTGTATTGTACGCAGTTTTAGGAAATAAAATGGGAGGGTGAGGATGAAAACTTAATTGAAAGAAATCAATTTTTAAAAATTGGTTCCAGATATCGGAGCTTAATGGCTACCTTTCAAACAGCATTGGCTGGAATGCTTGGAAAACTTGATGTTACCTCTATTCAACCGATTTCTCAATTTGCGTTTGTTGTGATCATGCTTTATATGATTGCCGGATCAAAGCTCGTCCTGCAACTTTACGTCACTATAATTATGTTCGAGTTCGAGGAAATTCGTAATGACAGTGAGAAGCAGACCAATGATTACGAAATAATCGATCACATAAAATACAAGGTATTTATTTTTCAAGCTCACTATTAGATGTTCTTTAATTTCTGTTATTTAATTTCAGACAAAACGTCGCTTGGGTCTTCTTGAACCAAAAGATTTTGCTCCAGTTTCAATTGCTGACACTCAAAAAGACTTCCGTCTATTCCACAGCGCTGTTGCCAAAGTCAATCTGCTTCATCATCGTGCCACCAGAATGCTCCAAACTCAAGGTCAATACCAAAACCAAACAGTCATCAACTACACACTCTCCTATGATCCTGTCTCTGCTATTCACGAAACTGGACCAAAGAGATTCCAGAAGTGGCGGCTAAACGATGTGGAGAAAGATTGATTTTTGAGGGCTACCTAATTTGGATATCAAGAATAAATAATTGTGTTAATAGTTTGTTTTTCAGTTTTTTTTTCATTTTTATGACCGCAGAAAAGTAATATTCAATACAAAAACATAAGAACAAAGGCATGATGGGTCATTTAGATTAATTTACAATAAAATCTACATAAATTTCCTAATAATTTTTAAATCTTCGAGTTTCAACAATGATCACATCCACAATTTCCCTTATCTTCATCTTTATCGCTACCATGTCCTCCTTGTGGCTTTTGCTTCTTCTCTGGAAGAGTATGTCCACGACAGTGCTCCGTCTCATGCTCCTCCGGCTCCCAAGTTGACGGATCATCCCAGACACGAGGCGGAGTGTAGATGCAACAGCAATTGGATTTGAGACGTCCCATGTGTTCGTTATCTAAAGTTTAAGTATTTTTCAAGACTTTTTAATATAAATTCACTCACCAATTACTCCCGCTCCCCAAGTGACACGTGGACGCTCAACTGGAGCTCTCAGGCGGAGCACAAGCTGCTCTCCTTCTTCGTTGGTTTGACAAGTTTCCGTTACGACGGGGGCTTGCATCGTACGACTGTGTAGTTGATGTACGAAATGAATAAAACTTTGAATTTTTTCCCTGGAATCGTGGACTTACACTTTTATTTATTTGACAATTTATATATATTTAAAATGCCATGATTCCACTATAAAAAGTTCAAATTTCAAAAAAATTTATAAATTTCAAAAAAAAAATTGAACTTTTAACGTGAACTTTTGAATTCCCCTTACCTCCCCCTTGCCACACTAACAATTTATTGCTACATACTCGTCCGACAACCTCAACCGTCGGATTAAACAATCTGCTCAATTGATTGGTTAGCTATGGCTTCCTCGTTCGACAACCAAATGGATCAGGATGGAATGTGCTCCGTGTACTCTGCTCAGCCATCGGAGACAAATTGCTCCATCAATGAGGTGCTTGCCAAAGAAATTATCGCTGTCAATGAGACGCCAGATGATCGTAAGTTTTTATTGTCTTTTTTTTGGGAATATTGAGTTTACAGAAGCTGATTCTTCGATCTACCCAATCCCAAAATCAGAAACAAATGTGTCAGCTAGCGAAGGGTTCCAGCCATGTCAAGATATCAATCAATTCAATTTGTCCGTTTACTCTGCTCCAAAATCCGAGACCCCAGTGACCATGAATGAGAAGTTCGAGCGGTGCAAAGACTGTAAGTTAACTGCAACAACTCTATCTTGAAAAACCAAAAATTTTCAGTGATGAACGTTCTTGACTACTCTGTCTACTCAATGCCACCATCAGAAGCAAATGTTACAATGAATGTTGCAAGCTTCTCGGAGTACACTGCCCTTGCCTCGGAGACCAACGTCACAATGGCTGATGTTCTCAAGAACGTTGCTCAGGATTTGGCGTCAGAGCACACTGCAAAATCAGCTCATCCAACATTCGACACCACCGCCTACGTAGAGCGCCTTCAAGCCGAGCTCGGGATTCCGGATAGCAAAGTGATTGGATTGGAGTGCAGCAATTTTTCGAATGCGAAGATCATTGATTCAATTGAATGCCTTCATCAGTTGGACAAATTCCAACCAATCCCGGTGGATTTCGATCAGAATCCTGATTTTGGAAAAACTGGTAAGAGTGAAGTTTATTTAAGAAATAATATTTTCAATTTCAGCCAAATCTGTGGAAAGCTACCTCTTGCGTTCATCCAATGCCAGTTCAATCCATCACGAGATCTGAAGAATCGGAACAAATTATTGAACTTGGTCTATAAAAAATGTCGAATCATTTTTGTTGTTGTCTATGCATTCGTAATTTCTTGGTTTTTTGTATAGCAAATTTTTTGATGACTATTACGATAGTTCATGGAAACGAGACTTGTGCCTGGCCGCCTTTTGCACACATGAAAGCGAGGCGGACAAAATGAGCCCCGTCATGGCTCCCGGGTTGAACACCTAACAAGACGGGAATTCTTCTAAAAAGAGTTGTCTTATCCCTATAAATCTGAAATTTGCATCAATTCTTCACCCGCCCTTGTTGCGATCTACCAGCCTCGTGGTTCTAAGTTACTTCTACCATGCTATTTAATGTTAACTGTACATAAAATGTGGTGCTTCTTCTCAATTTCCATTATTTCCTACTTTTTGAGAGAACTGTTCGAAAGGAGTTGCCTCTGTGAGCATCTATAAATTCTTTGTACAAGTTTTCACCAATCACGTGGCAACCGTGTTCTTTAAATTTTTATAAAATTAAATGTTTTCACGTCTTTCCTACTAATGCCTCAATGTTCATTTTCTTATATTCAAAATTTCATTTCAAAAAAATTTTCAAATCGATCACATCTCGAGAGATCATAATCATGGAGTGTTCTCAGGAAGATGTCGTCAATGGTAATTTTACTGAGTTTGTCATGCCGTCTGAACCGTAGAATTTCAGATTTCATTGCTCTCGAAAAGATTGGTTCAGAAGTGGATATCAATTTGGATGGAGTCATCAAAAGCAAGGAGTGTAGTAACACGAACGAAGCAGATATTATTAGTAACTGTGAGTTGCCTTTAAACGATTTCAGATGATCTTGAATCACCAGATTTTTCAGTGATAACCGCAATCGAAGAATCTTTGAGTTGTACATCGGTCTGCACAGCTGTATCATTGGAGACAGTGGCACAAAAGTTGGATGCCTATGCAGATCCTTCTTTGAATACTCAGATGTCTTTCAGTACAGCATCGGATTTGAGTTCTATGGAACAAGATTATGTTAAAGGTGGGATTCCGTCTCAATTAAATTTTAAAAAATTTATTTTCAGCTTCAGATGATCCTTTCGACCTCAATCATCAACCGTCGCCGCTCCAAGTCTGGCGTGATCAAGGCAAAATCACCGGATTTCAAATGATGTGTGATGATCAGAAGGTTACTGTAGTTGATTCTCTGGAGTGCTTAGCTCAATCGGAGCAACATTTGGAACCAGTTTACTTCGATCCACGTGTCAACCTTGCTATTCCGTGCCCGCCAGATGATTTTGAGATTCTTGAAGACTATGGTTCAACATCCAATGCATCAGTCAATTCGGATGACGCTTCAACCGCAGAACTTGGTCCGACGTCTGAAGAGTTTGAAGAATGGGTTCGGAAAATTGAACAGAACTATTGAATAGCTATTTGATAAAATACATTTTTTCTCATTGAAGATAATAGTTTTGCATATCTGACTCTGCGTCTCCAAAGTCTAAAACGAGTTGAAAACAACAACTGCCTAGGCCCCCTGTCGCCTCGCGTGTGCACATTATACTCTTTCTACTTTTGTTCCTCGCGCTCTCTTTTTCTAGTTTTCGAACACTCTCTGCATATCAAGAATATTCAAAGTGTTTTCTTTCTCTGTTTGATCTCCGGAAATTGCTCCAAATTTACACAAATTTGTGGTCAATTGGTGTCATCGCGCTGTTTCTTGTTTCGTATTCGTTTTTCGTATTTTAAACGAACATTTTCGTTTTCAACAACGACAATAACGAAATTTCCCATTCATTTCATACACTCGAATATTTTTTCTTCGTTTCCAGAACTTGCCATGAATATGCTCCGCTGCTTTCCGGAGTGTGGGATTTGCGGGCAGGAGTATTCAGAAGACGAAAAGCTCCTAATCCCTAGAATTTTGACTGGTACACCGTGTGTTTTGATTCTTAATTAAAAATTATTTTATCTTCCAGAATGTGGTCACACGATTTGTACAGGATGTGCAGGAAAAATAAAAGGACAGTCTTCGATAATCGCATGCCCATTTGATCGAATTGAGACGAGAATTTGGAAAAAAGATGTGACGAGACTCAAAAAGAATTTTAGTATTCTGGAAATCAAACAAGAGGTGAAAGATCGAAAGAACCGAGTAATTTCGGAAAAGAATGAGAAAAAGGAGAGGAATAAGAATGGAGTCTGTGATGAGAACACGAATCATCACGCTTCGAATTATTGTGAGACATGCGACGCCGATTTATGTGAAGAGTTAGTTGAAATATTATCAGTTTCACAAGATTTTGACATGGCTTTTTAAAGGCGCACTCATTTATTTAGATGAGTCTCGGCGCGCAAGAAAAAGTTTATGGTAGTTTTTTTTTCAATTTTTGCGGTCCAGAATAAATTTTAAAAAAAACTATGAAAATGAACGAGAGGGCCGCAAAGAAGCTACCATAAACGTTTTGCGCGACGAGACCCATATAAATAATCCCGTGCGCCTTTTGGAAGTCATTTTAAAATCTTGATCAGAAAATAATAAATATTTTTAGATGCTGGACGTGGATTCATTCTATATCCACACTAGCACATCATGAGAAAAAGATGATTTCAACTCCTGATTGTCAATTTCACCCAGGAAAAAGTATAAGTCTTGTGTGCATGAGAGACAGATGCAAGAAACGGCAGAATCGACTGATGTGCAGCGAATGTTTTTTGGACAAATGCTCGGATCATTTCGAGCACGAGCATAGCTCTCTACACTTGGAACTCCCGGAGCTCAGAAGGAACATCTGTTCGTCGTTGGCATTGTATCATGAAAAAGAGAAGAAGATATTGGCCAATATTGGAAAACTTAGAGAGTCAGTGTATACCTTTTTTCAATATCAATACTTATATATTAGTACAGTAGTGGTACTGTAGAGGTACTGTGGAATTATTGTAGGGTTACTGTAGATTAAGAAAATGGGTATTTTTCCTTTTGGGTTTGGAGTTAGTGATGGCTAATGTCTAGTTACTGTAGTGGTACTGTACTGTGGAATTATTGTAGGGTTACTGTAGTCCAGGAAAAACTTGAATTTTGGAAAAAGTACTCGGTTGGTAAATAGTTGGTTTCTCTTTTTTCTTTCGGAATATGCAAAAACTTGTAATTATTTTGAATTTTGCCATTTTGAAATATCCAAGTTTCTGGAATTTTTTTTGAAGCCAGATTACATTCTCAAAATTTTATTTGTTTTTAATTTTCCATGTGATAAATGTTTGACAGTAATAGCAAAACTTATTCCTGCCGAATACCTCTCAAAAAGCACAAACACCAATTTATTCCGAAGCTACAGTAACCCTACAGTACCACTACAGTACATATAGTAAAGTTCAAACTACAGAGCTTTATGAATACATAGTAAATGATTTATCAATATAACATTTCAGAATAATTGCCACATACTCATACGACGGAGAGCCGTTTTTCCAAAAAAAGAATGAGCTCCTGAGATTTCGACATTTTGAAATGGGAGAAATGGATCAAGCAATCAAAGTATTGGAGAACGAGGTGGTGAAAAGAGTCCGAGTCCTCGAGTATAAAATCTCCAACCAGAAGCTGGATCTCGATTGGCTGCAGAAAAATAAGGATGCCATTGTGAAACTGTCGGCTCTGCCGAATATGAAGCTTGTTCAGCGAAAGTGGGAACTTGAAGTGACTGTGAAGCGGATTGAAAAGGATTCAGCTGTCAGAAGACCTGGTATTGAGCTTTATCTAAAGAGTTTAAGATCTGTAATTTATTTTATAGAGTTCCTGGCTGACTGCTCGACGTGTATTGTTCATGTTCTATCACAACGTCCATTGCAAATTGAGATGATACCGGCATTTAGATTGGAAATTCGAGGTATTTCTTTTCGGAAATTCAACAAATTTCCGTTTTTCTTATTTCAGAGTGTCACCGAAACGAAGTGAGAAAGTTCATCGAAAACCACAGCACTCGAATTTCGTCCCGATCGTAAGTCTATTATTTAGTTATTCTACAATTTCTTCAATTTACAGAAACATTCTTCGTTATAATTGCGACTTTTTAGAAATCATTGACAGAACTGAAGATCTTACGATTTATTCTGAAGGATTGCGTGAGTTTTTCGATAATTGTTGCGTCATCTGAAAACTGAAAGATTAAGGCTTAATAATGATAGTTGATCTGCTCGATGGTGATCGTGATCGATACTTTGTCGCTCTGGAGCAGTTGGAAGAAGCTGTAGCATATGAAAAAATAATTGTTGGTCTGAAAAGCTATTCTCGTGGACATGGCGAAGCTGCATCGAATTTTCTCACTAAGCTGGCGGATCTCCATAACAAAATGCCAAAAATCACCGTTGTCGTAAATGTCGACCGAAGCGAGGATATCGAGAAAATTGTTAATGAATCAATAATCTAAAATTATAATTGCACACTGTTATTATGATCTCAATTCTGTGTTTTTACAACGTTTTTTTTATATTTTTCCTTTTTATTACCGTACGGTGTTTCAAAAAATTAACGAGATGCAAAAAGTAATAAAAAAAAAGTCAACAACAAAATAACGAGAACAATAAAAAGGTGTGGTATTTAGAGATGTATAGGACGAATCCCTCAAAACAAATAAAATCAACAAAAATTAATTCGTATACCTTGCATTCTCACTTCTTGACATTTCCGTCGAGCTGTGCCTTCAGAAGATTTGCTCCTTTTGAGTTATAGCCATCCAAGTGTTTTCTGCTGATCGAAGCCTTCAATTTTTCAATAACTTTCGGTCCTCCAACTTGAAGCATTTTCAAGAGAACATGGCAACCGCGATTGCAAGTCACCCACGAGCCAAGCTGCTTGCTCGTAAGTCCTTCTGCCAATGCAACTGACAAACGTTCATCTTCTTGTAGAGCGGCATCACAGCGCATGACTGCCATGAGAATGAAATTGCCCGATTGGTGTTCAATAATGTGGAAGCCTTCCTGGTCCATTGGTACAAAGTCCTTCTTCGCCAATTCAACGATCGCTTGGTTGCAACTCTTGCGAGCTTCTGCTGGGACTTGTCGATCGAACAAATCGAAGCTTGCTGAAAAAAACTCGAATTCTTTATAATTGTGCAACTTTTAAACTTACAGGTGGTTTCGAGACATGCAGCCACGAATTTTGACTTGTTGGCCTCGAAAACAAGCTCTTCGAAGTTAGCAGCCAAATAAGGATACAAGTTCTCGGTAATACCGGCGTACAACTGTCCATATCTATCCTTTTGAGTTTTCTTCGAGTGTGGATTGCTATCACCTTCGGCAAGGAATGTAATTTCTCTTTTGTCGATTCCTCTTCCATCTCTTGGATGCACCAAATAGTGGATAACTTTCTCTCCCCAATCATCTTCGATCAACTTCTTCATTTCATTTGCCAACTCGGAGACAATAACCTTATTGAGAAGAACAGTATCGTCGACAGTATCAAAAAGTGCAAGAAGAACACGATGTCCGTAATGTTCCATTGCGGCTTTTACTGACAAATCCTTGAAATTCTTGACGATCAATTTTCTTTCCTTGACTGGAGCAAACCAAATGAGTTTAATAGCCAATTTGGCACCATCTGGAGTATGAATGAACTCGGGAATTTTATCTTTCAGTGAATCAAGGAGATTGATTTTCTTTTCCTCGTCGCAATTATCGAAAAAGTCGAGCATAAGTTTGTGCAGAATTGAAAGTCGCAAAGTTTCTTTTTCATTCACTGCTCCAATAACCTCGTCCAAATGCTTCAAAATCACAACCTTCTTTTCCGGCTTTTCAGCGAGAATCTCCGTCAGAGATCTGATATTGTCTTCCTGAAATCAACAAACTATTTTTAGAGCTTAATTGAATGTTGTTTACTCTGAACAAAATGAATTCTTTTCCATAAAATTCAGTAATGATGTTGTAACGCTGATGGGCATTAGCGAAGTCATTGTAAGCATATTCAAGAACTTCGGCAGCATGTTTGATTCTGAGCAGGGTTGGAGCATGTCCGCGGAATGCATTAATGATAATATCACGTTGTTCTTTAGTTCCATTCTTCAACATTTTCTTGACGAAAAATTTGGAATAGACGTTCTTTGACATCCTCACTATTTCTGGGGTTAATTCGTTGAACACTGCAATAATTATGTTCTCGTAATTATTCATGGGAACCTTCAAAAAACTTACAGTTGTTAATGATTCCTTCTCTTTCAGTGGCAACAAGACATTCGATAACTCTGCTGGTGTCGTGAGCATAGATCAGCTTGGCAGCGTGTCCTTTTACAAGACCATACAACTCGTGAACCGCAGTATCCTTTTCAGCTTTTGGCGTCTTTCCCATTCTGATCTTTTCCCAAAGTTCCTTGCATTTTTGAGCACGAGCTCCTTCAGGTTTTCTCTTCAATTTCAACTCCTTCAAAAATGCTTTTCTTTCTTTTCTCGGCATATTCAGCAATTGTTCTTTAACAGACTTTGTGACTTGAATAGCTACTCTCTTTCTCTTTAGAGTTGGAATGTCAATATGAGATTCATCTCCACCTGCTTGTTCGTCGACAGATTCCAAATTTTCATCGTCTGCTGGCTCAGAAGCAACGGCTTTCTCTGCATTAACCTTCACTTTTTTCTTTGGGGGAGCGGAATGCTCTTCTTCTTCTTCCTGAGCAACTTTGACAGTCTTCACTTTGGCAAGTTTCTGAAAAAAAACAATTGTGTAAAAGACGATATATTGAATTAACAAACCTTAACCTTCTTATCAAGAGGGGATCTGAGAATTCCTCTTCCTGGAGATGCCTCTGATGGTTTGATTTGAAGATCCTGAACTCGCTTATCGAAAACCTTAACATGTTCAAGTTCTCCTGAGAAAAGCACTTTTTTCGATTTCTTTTTCGGTGCTGGCTGGCTTCCGAACGAAGACTCCGAGCACAAAGAGTCACGAGTCCCATCATTATCAAAAACTGATGTTGAAGATGACTTTTTCAACCTTTCCAACTCGTCCTTCACAGCTTTGTCTACTTTGCTTTTTAACGCTGCTTTTTCTTCAATCTGAAATATTTCACAAAAAATTATTTACAAAATGAAGTAATTTAACAAACCTTAACAATTCGCTTTCTGTCTACTTTGTTGAGTTTTAATCCTTTTGCCTTTTTCTCCAACACATTTTTAACCTTCTTCTTCCCTTTGAATTTTTTATTTTTGTCGTCGAGTTTCACCATTTTTACCCGCGAGATTTCTCTGAAAGACACGCATATTAAAAGGAGTAATAAACACAAGACAATTTTATGTGAGGTTTAAGCGATTTTTACTTTGGAAACAAATTGCACAGCTTCAAAATAGTAACAAAAAGTTACGAAAAAGTAAAGAAAAATGAAAAGAAAATGTTAAAGGCGCATGTTGTCTTCTGACGTCTCTCAATTTACACACTCTCTTCTTCGTCGTTGCGAGACCTGCCGCAATGTTCGTCTCTCCCGTAAATCGACATTGGAAAATCATCATTTGAAATTTTATTTCCATTTAGCTGCCATTTTCAGATTATCAGCTTTTATTTTCGCAATAATTCTACTATTTTTAACGCATTCAAATAAACGAATTATTAAATATTAAATTTTAACGGTTCTTCTGATTTCCGCAGAAATAAAACACGTACCAGTTGCAATCATATATGTGTTAACATAGTTTTTATTTTGCAGAATGAGTTCAATCGGTACCGGCTACGATCTCGCCGCCTCTACTTTTTCTCCTGATGGCAGAATTTTCCAAGGTTTGTTTCGATTTTGCTTTGTTCAAAATACTCATAATCTCGTTTTCAGTCGAGTACGCTCAAAAGGCTGTCGACAATGCAGGAACAATGATTGCAATTCGTGGCAAGAACGGAGTTGTGGTCGTTGCTGACAAGCTGATCTCTTCCAAACTTTACACTGATGTGAGTAATTTAAGAGATTTTCAAGATTTTATCTATAATTTTCAGAACGCTAATCCAAGAATGTTTAACGTGAACGACAATGTTGGTGTCGCAGTTGCTGGAAACTATCCAGATGGTTTCGCTCTGAAGAACTATGCTTACGGAGAAGCAATGAAGTGGCTCAAAGACTACCGTGAGCCAATGCCGATTCAGAATATTGCTAACTCAGTTGCTGAGTACATTCACATTCACACTCTCGGCATTAGTCGTCCGTTTGGAGCAGGAGCCTTCTTCATGTCATGGAACAAACAAACTGGAGGACGTCTTTTCCTTGTGGAGCCATCAGGTCTAAACTATGAATACAAGGCATGGGCTGTCGGAAAACATCGCCAAGCCGCAAAAGCTGAGATTGAGAAGCTGAAGATCGAGGAGCTGGATGTGAATCAACTCGTGAAGGAAGCTGCTCGAATCATTATGGTGGTGCGTGACGAGAACAAGGATAAAAACGTTCAAATCGAAATGGGATGGGTCGGTGAGCAGACGAACGGAAAGTACGAAGAAGTTCCAAGCGAGGTTGTCACTGCTGCCGAGGAATGGGCTATTGCCAAGCTTGACGAGGACGACATGGACGATTGAATCATTCTCGTGTATTTATTCACATTTTTAATTTATTATCAGCTCTCTTCTTTCTGCCCTGGTAAACTTCTTGCGCTCGGCGAGTCATTTTATTGTACTTCAAACCGACTCACCGACTTCAAGAAGAACTTTTTGCACCCGGATGTTTTTTTTTAACTTTTTCTGTTCATTATTTTTCGGTTTCCCGGTATTACCCATTTTTCTCAATACAAATTCAGACAAACCAGAAACATGTTTATGCACAATTCGCTGGGGGCAGTAGACCCGTCCCAAATTATGGCGCTATGTACAAACAAGGATAACAACAATTTTTTAAGTTATGCGGCAACTGCTTGAACTGCTTCCTCGATCATCACACTTTGACCAGTCTTCTGTTTCTCCAAGCACTCAAATACAGAATCTCGAAGATGTCTGTATGTTCTCGTAAGCTCTCCCATTCCAGTTTTCAATCCATTCGAGACGTAGGCAATCGTGATCCCATCTTCCAAATCCATCATTACTGTGCTGCCACCGTAACCAGGATGTCCAACAAGCCACTTTTTCTGAAAAAATAATTGATTTATTATTATATTTATTAAAACGATGCTCACCCCTCCCATTGGATGTCTCTCGTATAGGAAACCATGTCCTTTTGGTAGAGGAGTCATGACAACTTCATCAATCCCCTGAACTTGGGGGGCACGGAACTTTTCTAGAAGTTCAGTAGAGAACAGTTTTCCTTGTTGTACGAGTGAGAAAAGTCTAGCTAAATCTCTTGACTTTGTAATACCAAGAGCAGCGACTTGCTCCATAGCATGTAGAGTTGGATTATTAAAGGTGTTCACATCCTGTTCCAACTTGAACCACGTTGGATTTGCAGCAATCTTTCTTGCAATAGAATTTGGTGGTCGAAGATTAAAAACTGCAAGTACAATCAGAACACGTGGATCATGAACAATCTCCCGAACGAGATGAAGTGTGGACGGCATTGAAAGACGGGATACGGTATGCTCTTCGCTTGGCGGTAATCCAATATGAAAGTCGATTCCGTGAACATCGGCGACTTCTTCTTTGAAGAATCGTCCAACTGATCGACCTTTCGGATCGGAGCGTCGAACGATTTGATCAACGATCCATCCGTAAGTAATTGCATGATATCCAGATTTAGTTCCAGGTTCCCAGTTTGGTTTTTGTGATGCGATGACTTCACTCATTTTCTCGAAATCGTTGGCGTCTTCGATGGTTATTGGCATATCGAGTGCAGCAAGACCTGCCTGGAATTAAGAATTTACTTGAATGTGATTCAGCATGCGAATTTTTATAATTTATTATTGCATTGCGATTTTCTGGCGCCGCCTTTTTCCCATTGGGTCTCGCCACGATCTCAGTTACAGTAACCGCTACAGGCTCCAAATTTAACAAATTTTTTCGTTTCATATTGAAAATGTAGTTGATAAAGTTTCGAATTTTAAAGTGCACAGAGAAAACCAGGATTTACAATTGAAAATTTAGCACCTATTGTCTCGTTTCCACTAGAAAAGAGCTTTTAAAAAATGAGTTCCTTTGGAGTGAGCTCACAGTTTTCCATATATTATGGAGACGCAGAAAAATGCATGTTTTAAATCGAGGTGGAATTGCGCTCCAAGGCTAAATTATAACGCTCCTCTCCCAAAAGCTGGGTCTCGTTAGGCATTAGCGGCAAAACCTTAACTTCAAACGTTTCTAATTATTGATGCCGGCAATTCTTAGGCAGCGCTGCCTAAGAATTTTTTGGACCTCGAGTTAGATTTAGAAACCAAAAAGATTAAACATACTCTGTGTGACATTAACCAATCGATTGTGATATTCTCCTTCCCATTTTGTGCAAACTCTGGCCAGATCTTGCTCATCTTGTCATCATAACTGATGTGACCTCGATCAACCAACATTGCCACACAGACTGCTCCAACAGCTTTCGTTGTACTGAACACGACTGTTCTCGTGTCAGGGGTCCATTTCCTGCCCGACGCCTTGTCCGCATACCCGCCTTGAAGATCCACAATCACCCGATCCTTGTGGTATACGGTAATCGACGCACCCTCACGTTCCCAACCATCGGCAAAGTTTCGTCTGAAATCGAAAGAAGGGTGGCATTGAATTGAAGAAGAATTGGTTTTTGAATTGAATTGTGAATGAATAGCTTTTTGTTTACACTGTTCACTTTGCTTCTCACTTTCTTTGCAAAAAAGACGCAAGATGGTGGAGGATAATTTGGTGGAAAAGAGAGTGAGATGTATGACCTTGTCAGGAAGAAAGTGTAGTTTATAGTCATAGGGAAATGTTTCTAAAAGACGCTTCTAGAGATCAGTCACAAAAATTGGATTCTATGAAATTCATGGAGTCGAGTCCAAAGGTGCGCTGAAAATTTTTAGAAAGTATCTAAAAATATCACCAAATATGCAGAAATATAGAACAAATATTTTAGTGATTTAAAAAATAATGTTTATTTTTCTGGAAAGATATAACAAATCTCAAAATCATTAAAACATTTTTCTATACCTCTACAATTAATACTTACTTGTAGATACCAAAAAGTTGGCAGAAAAATTGACAATTTTTGCAGAACTATTTTGGTGGCTCTAAGTTGCCTGCCTACATGCCTACCTGCCTACACGTCAGTGTTACCAAGAAGTTCACCTTGGAGATTACCTACATTGCCTTCGAATAGACGTAGCAGAATTCTTAAGTTCAAAACAGTACTCACCTGAAAACTTTTTCCACCTTCTCGTAGCCAGGTGCCACATGTCCAACCAAGTTGTCGAGATGCATTTCGCCTTCAATGAAGCACGCAAGACTGTCGACGGTGGTTGCCACGACAAGCCACGCCCCGGAAACTGCGAGAATACTGTAAATATTTGTATATACTGGAAAAGTGCGTGAGAGAGGAAGAAGCCGGTGACTAGTTTCTCGAGGTCATTATGTTCTAGATATTTGACACGGGCAGAAGGAGGTTGAATGGCTATTGTGGTGAATTTTATTTTATGTTTTCACAATTTCAGAGAGAAGAAAGAAGTAGAACAATACATTGCAAAAGAGACTGGAAACAAGAAATAAACGACGAAGGCCAAATGAAATGTATTGTTGACCAATTAGTCAATCTTCAGTCAACTAATCATATCTTCAATTTTAGTGCGTTTATGATGGGTAGAAATTAGAAAACATCTGATTTTAATTTCTTTTTTTGAATAGGGGTAAGGAAGTTTTGAAGGAATTATTTAGGGATAATGACAGTGAAATAGATTCGATAGGGATTTCGGCAAAAACAGTTATTATAATCCAATATAGTCAAGATTCATGATAAAACACTGTAGAATGGTTTGGAAATTTGGGAAGTTTTATTCAAAGTTTTGGAAATTTTCAAATTCATAGAATATGATGGGCTTTTGCAGAAGATCTAAATCATGGTTGAGCCTCTAAAAATTCAAAATGCTTCTTCATACCTCAATTTTCACAGTTCACCCATTCCTATAATACAACCAACATATAGTTTCAACCACTAAATTATTAACAAAAAAGAAAAGAAGCCGATAGATGATTGACATATTGGTAATTTCTTTGTTATCAGCTGATGTGATTTTACTGATAACGATGTCCTTCTAACTATGCTATATGTTTCAGCAAAGTGCACAGAAGTGAAGTGTGGGTTCGAGTTGGTGAACATAAATTTGAGAAAAAGAAGAATGTGGAGCAATGTTTCAGGCGAAGAAATAATTTGCTATTCTACTTTGACAGCTCGTATCTCTGCTCATTTTGATTAATTTACAAAACTTTCAATAGAAAAATAAACAATACATTTGTTGCCATTTGACAATTTTGGGATAAAATCAAAAGAACCAGGACATAAGCTGTAAAAATTGAGAAAACTTGGTAGATGATTTATTCTTCAATCTCTAATTTTCAAGCTTCACCATCTCATCATAAGATTGAAATCAAAACTGAACAATTTGTCACGACCACCGACCGATGTGTAAATTTTTAAGGTAAGGAGCGCTAAAACGTGTGAAAGTGAGACTCACCTGGCGATTCCGTAGATCAACAGGCGCCGTGACGAACCCGTTTCCAGTTTGACAACGTTTTCCGCCTCGGTCTCCCCCTTGTCCTCCATCGCATCCATCACTTTGAAAATAACAATATTAAATTGAATGAAACACTTTTAGTTTTCATAATCCGACGTAGTTGTTGTGGTAAATGGGGAAAAGTTAGGGGAAAATAAAAGAGAAAAGGTGGTAGGGTGAAGGGGAAGAGAGTCAACAGTCCATTCCAATTATATTATATCCGAAAAACCAGTTGCAAAGGAATATTATATGTGTAAATATGTGTATTTGTGGTTAGTTGGTTATGTTGTTTCACTGAAAACCTACAAACAGACAAACAGACAGACAGGGTGGTTTGTGAGCTTCAAGATAAAGAAATTAAATACAGTGAGATATTTGAAAACTCCACCAAAAAATATGGAAATGTTTACAAACACGACAAAAATTTATTTGAAGTGAGTGGAGCCAAATTTAAAGAAACCAGAGCAACGAGCAGAAATGTGATAAGAGAGACATATAGTCAAGGAAATAAGGAGGAGGAGAAGGAGGTAAAGCAAAAGTTAGAGAGGAGCTTATCAGCTGAATCATACAACATAGTACAAAGGTGAAACATGAAATGGGAATAGTTACGAACGTAGTTAGAATGATTAATTTGAAAAGTGTCATTAGTTTACTGGTATAAGATATCTGCTGTAAAATGTCTAAAGTAATTGAAGGCTAGAATATTCAAAATCCGTTCAAGATTAACGTTTTTCATAAAATCTTCGTAAACATTTAGTAGTTGCATTGTAAACCTTTGTAAATGTTTGCTTTTCATGACAGAAAACTGTTTCAATCCAGATGTATTTTGCGTTGTTTGTTTAATTTATAAAAGTAAATTGAAAATTTTATACATACTAAACTAGTTTGACAAGTTATCAAATTAATACCTTGACATCATACTTCCGTACACCAAGCCTGTTATGGGTTTACCAAAATGACTACACATACATAGATGCTTAATAGTAAAAATCAATGTGAACCGTTGACCGTTTTTCGAGTCCCCCTCCAAGACAAACCTAATCTTCAATTTCTAATCCAAGCCTATTCTCATGAAGAGCCATCAATTTCGTAGCTCATTTACATATGTTAAGCTCATTAGACTGAGAGAAAAAACGCGCGGGCGAAATTGAATCTGGACCTTTGGAATTTATTGCCTTCTCTTTCATTTCTTATTTTCTCACGAAAACCGCGAAAAAACCGGAAATTGAATTTTTCGTTCTAATTCAAAAACATTTATCTACTAGCGATAGGAACGGGTTACTGTAGTTTTTGTGAGTTTAAAATAAAATTGCAAAAACATTATTTCAAACATCTTCTTCAAAAATTGAATAATTTTCGAATAAAGAAAACTTTAAGCAATTAGAACATATTCGAATAAAATTTTTGTAGGGATCCGGTAACCGAAACTCAACGCTTGGTAGCTCTCTTCGTCAATAACTGAAAGTCTGATCGGCTCGAGTGGTCTCATATTCTCTTGCGGAATATTTCAATGATATCAGAAACTCCACAGGATCTCATAAAAACTGTATACATTTCAGACATGCTCGCGTGGATTGTTCTTGTCTGAAATAGATCTGACAATTACTATTGGACCAACTTGACAGATTCATGTGACCAGATCTTACACTTGTTAGTCAAAAGCGGCAAACTTCTCCAGGATCTTTCACAATGTGATGGTATTTATATCAGTACCGTTTCCAGAGTCAATGGTTCAGAACAGAATTGTAAAAAAAGGAATGTTATGAAAAATTGAACTTCGAATAAACGTTTGGAATTGTTAAACTTTCAGTAAAAATATTTTTAGTCTTCTGCTCAAGATCCCTCTCGTGAATAGTTTTGAATATGCTTTTTCATCACTCCCTGACAATCGGAGAATTAATAACTTACAACCTGCATCTCCAGGTATTGCAATATCTATCACTTGGCGCCAAGTCGAAAATGAGTAAGTGCTTCAGCATAACTCACAAAACATATCGGTTTCTTCCGACATTTCCCCTAACCAGGTGCACATTTTATTTTCAACTACCGTATAATTGCTCCAGTTCTAAAAGTCAAGAAGCAGACATTTCACTTCATTGTGTTCAGAAAATAAGATGGAAAAAGTAAAACAAAAAAAACGTTTTGATGATGATGATACACTCAAAAATGCATTTAGCTTCTTCACATTTTTTCAACAACACCAAGAGTATTCATGGCGATTAAAAAAGGAAAGAGACGTGTCAAAATTTTGGGTTTTTGGCGGTGAATGGGTGTTGATGGCATATGGTGTTTGCAAAACGTCTCCCACTTTTTTTCGAAACACAAGAATTCTTCTACATTTTTGATGAGAGTAGAGGCGAAAAAGTTTTGTTTTGCACAAAGAAGAACAGTTAACTGGAATTCTGAGATTACTGTAGATATTTTTTAAAAATTAATTATATGACGAACCGTCTTTCTAGTGCAATCCTTGAGTCTAACTTGCGAATTTACTATAATAACCAGACACACTTAGACTTTTGAATGAAACCTATGTAAACTGGTAATTTGAAAGAACATCTCCTCTTTCAAACAACATAGGTTTCATTCAGAAGTGTAAAAATGAGCTGGAATACTTTCCTCAAAGTTCAATACTCAACTTTTAAAATCTACATTTAAAACCTACCTGAACCGAAAACTTCTATAAAAATTCAATCATTTCCTAAATATGTAAATTTGAATTGTTTTTCAAAATCCTCCAACTAAAACTGGACACTTTCAATTCACCCCCATATTGTCTCCATTTATTCAGCAGCTTTTCGAAATTTGATACGTCGCAAACAATTCATTTGATACAAACTGTTTTCGAAAAAAAACAATCGGAAATTGTTTTCTGGAAAACTGAAAAAAAATGGAAAAACGCGGCCACCACCGCCCATCGTCGCCAAAACATTGGCATCCCTGAAAATAAATGGATTTTCTTTCATTTCGTACATTTAATTTCATTAAATCGTGAGCTTTGAAAGTTTAAGCTCCCTCTCCGTTTGGAGAATTGAAAATTGAAAATTAAAAAAGTGTTCCGGTTGAGTTTGCAATTATTCAATTTAATTTTCAATTTTCATCAAACTAAAAACTTTTTTTTTGCGAAAGCTGAACTAAAACCGAATTAGAATGAAGAAGAAACTTTTATTATAATATTATTTCTTCGCACTCTCATCCCTCGCATTTTTTATTAGTTCGTGCTCTTTTTTGAGCTCTCCAGCCAACTTCTGACTTGTCTATCTTCAACCAATTTTTCAATTTCAAAATTAAAACTGAAATGGAAACGATGAAATTAAACAAGGTTGGTTGAATCCAACTTTTAATTTCAGATTTTCTTCAAATCCCAATTTTCAATTTTCAATCTCAAATCCAATTTCTTCGCTCGCCTTGTCGAACTGAAATCTAAAATTGAAAAACTCAGAAAAGCGAAAAACGAATTTCGAAAAATATTTCGAAAATCTCAAATCTCGAGCATTCTTCTTCATTCTCAAGTGGGAAAGTTCCAGCTTCTTCTATCTGCTTCACCCTTTTGTCCTCGTTTAGTCGTTTCTTTGTGTGCGGTCCTGGAAAAGTTGGAGTATGGAGGAGCAGGAGTATGAGGTGGTGGAGAAATTATAATATAGAAAATTTGAAAAAATTGGATTTTCTTTTTTAATTTTGTTTAAAAATTCGTCCTCTACTTTACTTCTAAAATCGAAACTTTTGACTTTTAAAATTGTAGCTAGGAAACTTCCGCGAATTCCTAGATTTTTCAAAATTTTGGAATTTATAGAAGACACTTCTATTTGTGTTAAATCCCAAATAAATCTTGAAAATAGGTGCAACTGCAAGTAGAATTCTGGTTCTCGCCACGGTGTTGCGCCGTGCCGCATTTTGATACGCATATTAGAAGTTTCGATAAACTTGCTTCGGAAGTCACGATGGCCTCGAAAGCGCAAAGAAATCGACCCTTGCTAGAAACTTTCTGCAACAACTTTAGCAACTTTCTGACAATATTTGCCGAAGAAAAGCTTGCCAAGCTACTTTCTGGCTTTAAGACCTATCTGACAAGTTTGTGAGAGCCTAGAAGTAGACCTACATCTATTTTCCTGGAAACTCTACATTCTGGCTTGTGTGATCTGTATTTCACTGGGTACGCATTTTGCTTCTGGGTTGAGTTGCAATATTGAACATCTTTGTATCTATATAAAATTCTGCCACCTAATCTTTAAACATCTATTTCCACCTACGTCAACCCCCCCTCCAAACCTAATTTCTAATTCAAAAAATGCCTTTTCACCACCCAAGGTGTTACCCCCCGGCACCCCAAAAACCTCTGTCTGCATCATTTTTTGACCACCATACCCACTCGGTCGATTTAATTAACAAAATGAATTTCCTCTCCCATTCACCACCACCTCTTCTCCAATTTTTCCATGTTCCCCTTCAATGCGTTTCCGTTTCTTCACAAGCTGTTCCGTTTTTGGGTGCCGCCAACCTGGCGCCACTGTTTTCCGTTGACTCGATTCGGTTGCTCGATTTCAACACCTAGCGCCGTCATTAGTTCAAAGTCATGCAGACTTTTGAAAAATTCAAAAAGTAGAATAATCTGCATTCTTGGATCTAGATGATGATGATGATGAGGAAGGGTGGAGCTGAAGTTGAATAAGAAAAGAATAAAAGAGTAGTCTCTTTCTTCTTCATTCTCTATCCTTCAAGTTCTTTTTTTCCTCGTCTTCGTTCATTTCATTTCATTTCAATTTGTCGGCCACTTTTCCGCATGCTCATCGCCGTTGTCATCACACATTTTTCATATTTTATGTTGAATTCAAATCTTGACGGCGACGAAATTTAATGTGTTGAGTTAGTCATTTGTTAAGTAGGTTGCTTCGGTTTTTAAGTGAAACGAATCGAAATAAGATCACATTATTTCAGAGCGTAACTAAGCCAAAATACACATCTTGTTATGATAACACTGTACAAGTCAAGCCAACAATTTTTAGTCTTCTGTAATTATTCTAAACATTTGCTATACATTACCGCGGCCTTTATCACATTTCCAACTTTCTTTTGCACAGTGAATATCTCTCTGTCCCGTTACCTCATTCCAGAGGGAAATTATAAATTTAACTTTCAAAATCTAGATTTCACACTCCAAGTATTTTTCCTGCACTTGTGATAATGTATCACAATCTTCAGCAGCTCTAAAATCATTCAGCACAAAGTTACTGATCCCTATATACAAAATCCCAGAAATCTCGTTTTGCGCTTTTGCATGAAAGCTGATCATAAACTTACTCAATATGTGCTCAAAAAACTTAATATCTTCCTATGCCGTCACAGGGATTACCTTCTAGCATCGAAATCAAACATAACCGATTTGGTATTTTTATTTTTGGTTATCTTACTTAACTAAAGTAAACGTATTTAGGGTATTTCTCGAGATTTCTCGAGATTTTTAAAATAAAAAATACTATCCCAGTTGAAGATTTTATTTGCACGGTCTTATTTTCAGCGGATTTCTAATGTATGCAAGTTATAGAACATTTCAAGAAAATTAAAGGGAAATGAGAAAAACGGTTCAGTGCATAAATTTCAACATAAAAAATGAATGAACTTTAAAAATACTTATTGAAACTAGACTAATACACATAGGTATTTTTCTAAAAATTTTACTATTAGATATTGGCAATTTCTTAAAATGCCCACAAAACCTTGTAAATCCAGAATTATCCTGTCCAAGAGATTTTTATCAGGTAAGCCGGTTATCGTGAACTTCGTTTCCAATTATAGTCCGATAAAACGTGTTTGACACGTGTAAGTCGTCACAACGATTACCCGCTTTATCTGGCTCATCCAGCTACCAGGTGAGCAGAATATCACCGACCGTACAAAGAAAATGCTTCATTTCTGTTTTTGATAAATTTATTTTAAATGATACAATTCTCTACCATGAAAAAAACGTTTTATTAGTTTTCAGGCGTTTCATGGTCTGCTGTGTAAATTTGACGAAAATTCTACAGTTCCGCTCTTAGATTGTTAAAAGCTCCATTTCTCGTAAGCAAGACCCAATATTTATTAAAACATAAAACATTATAGAAAATTCATCTTTGATTATAAGAAGGTGTAATGTTTAGAAAAAATATAATACGATGTATAATCGGCTTTCCAGATAAACGATTGGGTGGGATGGTAGCAATTATTTTGAAGATAATATTTTTGGACGTCATTACAAATTTGTATGTCATGATACGACTTATTCTTTGATTTATTCGACTTTAATTCAGTAAATTTTTGAATATCAGTTGGCGATTCAATGCTCAATTTGCTAATTTTTTCTCATTATTCTATACACAATCAAAAGTTGTATCTACCGTATATCTTCTATTAATATGGCCTCCCTATTAGACTTGCACTCCCTATTAGAATTGCCCCTCGGAGACCTTCCGAAAATTAGTATTGCACTCTCTAATAGTCTTGCGTTAACTTTTTTGTATTGCAAACCCGTCTCGCTAATTTCAGGATTTCAACAACATTTTTTGCCTATTTTGCAACAGTTTTCACATCATTTCTACGAGATTGAAGTTTTTGAACTTATATGAAAATCAAATTTTCTGAATTTTTACATATGATTCGAGCTTTTTCAGGAAAAAACTAGTAAGCTCAAAGTCAGAAAATGTTCTGAAAATTAGTATTGCACTCCCTAATAGTCTTGCACTCCCTATTAGTATTGCAAGCGGGAAGACCATCGAAAAATAGTATTGCAGCCATATTAATAGAAGAAATACGGTATGTAGCCTGAAATTTTCCAAATCCCGAAAAAAGAACAAGACTTTTCATTTTCTTTCAAACTTTTCTTATTGGGAGCCAAACTGACTCTGATTCAATTTTGTAAAACCCATTTACTTTCATTTCTGCTTTTTGTTTAGAATGGCGGTGTGCCAAACTTCAGAAGAGACTTCACATCACTCATTGATGCGTGAATGAATTGAATTTCTTTTCTCTCTTGTCAAGAAATATTTGGTAAATGTGATGGTGGTGGTAGTGGTAGACGACATACTTCAATTTGAAGGAAAAGCCACCACCCCATCACTAATGGGAGAGAGGTCCCTCTCAATCTTTTGTTTATCGCTCCGATTTTGGTTACCTTTCGCAAAAGCAGCATTCGGAGCATATTCAAATTTGGGCGCCCAATTTTCTTGTCAAAAGTTGAAAAGTTAGGAGTAAAAGAGAAGCATTTGAGATCATTTCAAATCTGAATATACAGGAAGTGCACCGGAACTCTTATATCGAAGAGAAAAAGAAGTTGAGGGTCATTCCGAACATCCGACGATTAGACCAGTTTTGCACAAAAATGTTTTTGAGAATAGATTGACAAAAAATGTGACAGATTGAGGAGGCCTGTATTGAAATCAATAGACCATATTTGGGAAATGTTTTATTATAATATATGATCTCAAATGAAACGTAGTTTTTGAAACACCAAAGAATTAGGTTTTTAGGCAGCAGTCAACATAAATTGGTTTATATTACAGTGGGTTTTGCTTAACCAATTCAAGAAGTTTGGAGAAAATCTTGAAAGAATTCCAAAAACGCATGGAAAGATTCGGAACTTCACCACTGACATGCTTTCAACGTTTGATATTTAATTATCGGCAACTAGCTATCATTGTTACGGGACCATGAGATCATGAGAATGCCTATTTACTGGCGCGAAAATATTGGCAGGCCGCGGCAGCTAGAGAGCGTGTGGCTAAGAGAGACGCAGGTCTCTTCGCTACGAGATATTTGCCGCCAGAAAAGTAAGCATTCTCATGATCTCATGGTCCCGTAATAACTAAAAAACTAACCTTATACCAAATCGATATAACTCTAATTTCATCCCTGGTTCTAGAAACTTTAGAATTCCATTTCAAATACCTTGACTAATGTTTTGTTATTTCGTTTCACGCAATAGTTAGACACAAGTTTTCAAGGCTACGGATTTGTGATAAAACTTTCGATTTTTCTTGGTTTGAATAAAACATATTTATATCAGTACGGATTTGATGTTCAGAATATTTTACATTGACGGTAAAGAAGGGCATTTCCGACAGCCTCTTTTCTAACTTCTTATCCAACTTTTGCCAACTTCTCATACAGGCTTTGACTAAGTTTTACTCAACTACGCCTTTTAATTGAAATGCAATCGAAATAGTAGAACCTACGGTATTCCTGAAGTTTGAATCAGGTTTTTTTTCTACATAGCTAAATTACCACAAGTCAATTTCTAAAAGCTCTAATAATTTCCATTGAATATCCTCTACAATTCACTACGTCATAATGACCATCTGATCGTCGAAAAACACGTTGCTTCCTGTTGGCACCCTCCGAAGCCAATCCACCCACTTCTCAAAACTCTTGAAAACTTCTCGGTAAATTGCTCCTCCTTCATTCATTTTTTTTGTCGTTGCTTCTCCCCCCTACCTCTGTGTCATCTTTGCTCAAAACTATCTATTTGCAAAAAGTGCTTCAAATTGTTGAGAGACTGATTTCCGAAAAGCTCTTGAAATTGTCAATCAGGCCTTTGGCTTTTTTCAAAAAAAAAACTGTGGATTTTTCTCTCATTTATTCTTTAAAGAACCTTCATTTTGTCACGTGGCTTTTATATAAATCAAGTTGAATTTGATAAGATTTATGACCTCTGATTGGCAAAAAAACGAGATGAAGAAAAATGAAATAGATTCAGAACTCAAAGAGCTAAAAGACTGCCATAGTCATTAATTTTGAAACACTTACAATTTTCCGAACCCATTTGGTTTTTTGTGCCATCAGTTCCATCCCCCCTGTGCCCCGTTTCATTCGGAAAACCGGCAGATAAGAGATAAGCGATGAGAGAGATATAGTAGAAGGGGGAGGCGAATGGAAAAATTGAAAAATGAACATTTTTATCCACGGCCGATCTTCTTCATTTGTTAGCTTTAGAGTTCTTTGCTTCTAATGCTTTAGTTTAGAAAAAAATTAGTTGAAAGGCTTTTGGAAATGTTTTGAAAGAAACGTAAAATTTTGTTTTTCTAAGTCACCGTAGTACCTAAAAAAAATCAACTACCTGCCTCCAAAAACAGAGTTTGCAACACGGATTCAGATCCCTGAAAGCTGGGAACATCTCACTCTAAATCAAAAAATACTATTATTTTCTCAAAAACTGTCAAAAATATCGTCAAAACTTCGGTAACTTGGTTGCCGGTGGAAGAAAGGTGCCTAAAATTCCTCAACAAAAAATTTCCAAATTCCCGAAGATTTCAGCGCCTGACGCCTTCGACGGACGCGGAACAGCTCTGGCAGAGTTTGAGTGAATTTAATTTTGAGTGATTATCATTCTGAAAACATTTCCTATGACCCATTCTTCTTTCATCAAAATTAACATGTATATTTTCAAAAACGTGCAAAAAATTCCCGATGATTCTTGACTTTCTCTTCATGTTTTTCTTTCTAGCTCTTAAAATCACCTTCATTCATCAAATTTTCAATGTTTTCTTCCACTTTCCGGTTAAACGCTTTAAACTTTTCTCAATTTTTCAACAAATTCTTCACTTTTCCGAGTGACTTTATCAGTAGTTGTAAACAAAGCTCTCGACCTGAGTTTGAAGGTTTCATGTTTCAAAAACATTTCTACCTCCTTCTCTCTCTCTCAATTTTTTGTTAAGTCTTTCTGCATTAAATTTTTCATTCAATGTTCCAATTCTTCTTCCAATCAGTTTATCAAAAACATTCGGTGCCAACTAGTACTAGTTCGTTGTCGACCCGAATCGTGGATAATGTGTAACAAAAACGTCTCTTATCCATGCATTTCATTCCGTTTTCTTCATTTTTCCCAATGGCTCGTTGTTCAGGTTGTCCAGCACCGCATTTCGTAAATAAACCAATCAATCAGGTGCAAACTTTGTTTTTTTTTTCGAAAGATGTTCCATTCTTTGACTGACCAGTTGTTAGCTTGAGTTACTCCTGGACATGTTAGAGATCTTAGACTCGTAGTATCTTTTATCAAAAATGTTCAACGTCGTGCTTGAAGCTAATTTGTTAAAAATATATAAGTTTGTGTATTTGAAGAAGAAGGTCTGTGTGAAAAAGAAGAAATTTCATTCATTTCATCTTCATCACTTTCATTCCCCCTTCATCACCCAATTAGAATGTGCATAAAGACTTCTTCATGAGCAGGCGAATATTCAATTTTGTGTTTTCGAAAATCCTCGCGCTCTTCTTTTCCACCGCACAGATGTGCCCATTTGTGTACAATTCAATAAAAATGGGGTGTTGAGGATTTAAATGAATTTAAGATTTTCATTAAATATTTTTGGAAAACGCGAAGAGAACAATAGAAGTTGGAGAGAGCATTTTTGGAATTTGAAAAAAATGTAGATTAAGCTTAATTCTGAATATGACTGAACTGAAACCAAGCTTAGATCTCAGGCCTGAAACTAGCCTAGATCGGAGGCACCTAAGATCAACCTTTAGGCTAACTATAGTGGTTTCATTTGCCTAGAGAACGTGAAAACTTTAATCTTAAACAAAAACTAAAATGGTATCTGAAAGCTTACTATTAGGTTTTTGGCTGAAAACTTCTGTGTCTCTGAAAGTTTGAATATCCAAATTCCTAACGTACGTCTTCAGTAGAACCAAATAATAGATTTTTGGAGCACAAACTCTCAACTTTCAGATATCATTTTCAGTTTCCTTCTATAGAATATTAGTTTTTATAACCCATCCAAATAAATAAAATCTTGATGCATCCCTTCATTTTTCTGGAATGATTTTGAACACCCTTCTCATTGATATCTCTAGACCTACAACTACTTTTACTTGTCCACAAAACACAAAAAACCTTTCGTTCTTCATCTTTTCGGATTCGAAGACTTGTCCGAGGTCCACTCTTGATTTTTGATTGACACTTTTTCTCTATCCCATCCGCTTTTCTTTCCTTAATTTATTGGAGATAGCTTGCGAGAGGAAGAGATGCAGAGTTGGTTATTTTTTTACCGGTAGGTTTTCTAGTTTATTTTCTGTTATAGTTTTGAATAGCATTTAATGTGCACTCATTTCCAAAGCACTTCCTTCTACGTACATCTTCGCTCATTCCTTTCCCTTTCTTCATCATTGCTTTTATATGGAGAGGTAAAACTAAAACTAAAACTGAATCATTTGTAAATAGGCAAAACAGCGAAATTTGAGCGAAAACTAAAAGAAATGGGTAAAGCGAGAGAGAAAACGGAAAGGCACCTTCAAGCTCTCGTCTTCGTGTTAAATCATGAATATTTTACTAGTGCCAATTAGACAAACGAAACGGGAAATACTTGTCTTTGCCTAACTATAAGATTTTAGCAAAATTTGAGAGAATGAGACGAGGAGGACGGGCCCGTTGAGGTGTTGAATTTCCAAAGGCAAAACAAGAAAAAGAAAGCGCGGCAGAAATGTACGATAATAACGAATATATGTGTGTATTTACATGGAATATTTAATTTTCTTTAATATTGACACTTGATCTCTAAAAAGATCTCTTAAATTACAAATGAGAATATTTTGAAACTGAGTTTTGCAAATTTCAATAACTTCCTTCCACTTGATTGGAAATTTGAAAAGTTTAGAAATCGAATACGTAAACAATTTTGATTCCGATTTTTTGTTCGCCGCAAGTTTTTAAACATTTGTTTTTTGTTCTATGAGTGGCGTTCCATTGCAAAATATATATGCATACCTTCTCAGAGATTAACTTGTCTTTTTATGCGAAGAACCAATCCTATTTTTCTAGATTTTTCCGACTGCAAATTATTGAACTATTTACGAGGCTTCTTTTGGCAAGATACCAAATAATAATTAAAAAATTAAGAAATCGTTTCCCAGGACAAAGGCCAAGACAAGTTAGTCGGCGTTGCCACAACATTCAAGTGAATGCATTCAAAATCGAAATTATTTTTCAATTTTAAGAACCAAAACTGTTTTCGGAGCCGCAGGGAACCATACTCCTGATTTCCCGCCAGAGCTCTAATTTAAACTAGGTGTTTGAAATTATTTAATTTCCTGACCTCACGATCTCACCTCTCAAAAAAGGAAACATGAATCGCGAATTTCCAAATATTCCGATCACTTCGATCGAAACCGAAAAGCACTAGACTCGCGCGACCGTGAAGTACATCCGTCTTTTTGGTGATAAATTGGAGTTCATTTATCAAGCCCCCCTTAGAACCGCAAATATAATCTCTCTTCATTTATTTTTTCCCATCAAAATTTTTCGCGAAGTTTTTTTTTCGTTTCATTGTGATTCGTATATCCGAAATGAATGATAACAGGAGCCAGAGGAGAAGCAACATTATTTCGCGCGTTTTCACTTTTTCGAGTACTCTGTGCGGGTAGCTGGCGGGCTCTAGTTCCAAGACACAGATCATTCAGCGGTTTTTGGTGATTATCGATAAGTTTATTTTTGTTAGGTTTCATTAGATGTTGTTGAACTTATAGTCAGTCGTATAGACTACGGTAGAAGTTGGGATATGAATATTGAAAAGCAGAAAAATATATTAGAAAATATAAATGAGAAATTAGAACTTCTTGACGTCATCTTCAGGGATGCATATGGATAGGATAAAGTATTGAAAAGTTAAGCTCTTCGCCTTACGACTTAGTGAGTTTCATACGGATTTTTCTTTTCACCCAGTCGGATTTAATGAAAAACTATTGGATTAGTAAGATGGAAAATTTATTTGATTTTACATGGTTTACCATTTTCTAGAAAGTTTGGAGATAAGGTTTGATTTTATAGGGTTTTAGCTCTAGTAGTAATAGTTTCAGAAGATTTCAAAAAAGTAAATTTATATTTCAAAATTTTCAAAAATGCCTACCTGTATGCCTACAAAACAAATCTACTTGCCACAAAAAAGTTTAAAATCGAACCGTGTCACAGCAGGGACAATTGCCAAGACGGCTAGTAAAATACCCCGTAAGCTCGCAGGCAGGCAGGTATATTTGTGCCTACGTGGTTTACCTGTAAAGAATATTTCAATGAAAAACTTGAAAAGTTCATTGTGAGGAATCTTTTAAATATTAAACTACAGTTTTGCACCTTATTGTAAATGAGCTCAGAAATAGGTTGAATTTTTCAATTTTCTTTTCCTCGTTAATTTCAACAATATCAAATTTTTAAATATTCCTTTCATGTTAAATTTTTTTCGAAACTAATCTAAAGACTATTTTCAAAAATTTGTCAAGTGTCTCCACCGCTGAGTACACCTCCACCTCCTCCCACATTTTGACTCATACAGTCACCCGTACCGCTTTATAGGTGTCGGCGTCTTTTTGCCAATTTTCTTCGTAATTTTTGAAAACTAGTACATGGCCCACAATTTCGGCTTTCTCCTAAGTTACTCATTTCCATTATACAAATAAGGGCGACCGCCTCGAAACACACCATTGGCCGCCCTTCGATGCCAAACTCCTCCCACTTTGAATTTTTCTTCTAAACACGATGGCGGTAGTAGTTGTGGCGGTGGAGCCAGAAATTTTTCGGAAATTGGTTGGCTCGTTGGCTCCGCAATGTTTTTTTTTCTTGAGTCGATTCCTTTTCTCTCTCTCTGCTTCGCTAACTTCTTTTCCACCTCCACTCCCTTTCTGCCGACCAATGCCTAATGTGGCGTTGACTCCGCCCCGATTTTTTGAGAAAAAGCTGTGCCCCATTTCGGAATTTTTCTCCCTCTCCTTCTTCTTCTCTTCATGAAAATCTTCTAATCCTGCAGAGCGTCTACCGTAGTTCGATTCACGCCTCATTTGCCTCTTTTTGTCTTTTTTCGCTTGCTTCATTGCTCAAATTTTGATTTTAAATATGTTTTACTTCCAAACCAATCGTACATCAAACTTCAACAATGATTGAAATCTAGTTTTGTATTTTTAATACTGCAATAATTGAAATTTAAGTTTGGAACTTCCTTTCCAACTTTTTGTAACTTCGAAACTTGTATTTTTTATTGAACTTTCAAATTCCAATTTCACACCTCTTTTACTGTGTTGTCATCTAGTTTTAGTTAATAATAACATCAAGCTCAAATATTTGCGTCGTCAATTATGGTATAAAACTTGAGAACAAACATGTTTTTTCTGAAAACTGACTACTATTTTATGAATTCAAAAGTAGCTGGAAACGTTTATTTTTCAAAGCGTGTGCTTCGATCACCCTTATCACTTTCCCATGGCTCTTTACTCACCACCATTTTTTCTTGAAGCTCTTTCCGCACCGCCAAGAGAGTTTAGGCGAATGGTTTGTCAAGAGTGACCGCTGACCTCTATTTGGATAAGAATAGTATGTACATTGTGTTTGTGTTTGTGTTTCAGCAAACATTTAGTGTTTGTGGGAGATGAAATGAGAGGTAAGAGCCGAAAAGAAGGCGAAAAAAGTGTTTCTTCCAAGCTTCAGCTTAGACTGTATACAAAAATAGAAAATGTCTCACATCATTAGGGGGCTGTCTAGGGTGTTTGAACATTTTGAACTTTCGGAAACGGTGAAATTGATACCAGTCTGGCGACACATTTTGTTGACCTAGAACACTTGGGGATTTCGATTGCCGCCACAACTAGATATTCAAATTTTGAAAATCTAGAACAATTAGAGTTTAGAAATTCGCATCATTATTGTTTAGAATCGAATAAAAATCATGTTTCTTTAATATTAGCTTCAAAAGCTTATATTTTAAAATCTATAATGAGGAAGATAGTGAAGATTCATGTAGACCTAAAAAAGAGCTATATAAAGGAGCTAAGTATCTTGTCTCATAAAAAAAGATTTCTGATCAATAGTTTCTTGAGCAAAATTATTTCAGTAAAGCTTTCTCGCTCTCTTTTTCCCCCTTAATAGCTCTTATTTCTTCTCAAATTTTTCTTTCACTTAGCTGGTTTCTTGTATGATGATGACGACGTCTTAGGCACCCTCTCTCTCTCTCTGACATTTTTTGTCCGGCTGCATAGAAGCATGAATGAGAAAATGGTTGTGAAAATGGATGAAATGAGAAATACAAACAATATACAAACACACAAACAGGAGCCCACACACTAGCAGAAGAAGCTCGTTACAACACGGACATAACACAGGTGGGGGTGCCTGCGCGCACTGCTTTTTCTCCCATTGTGATGATGAGACAGTGAGAGTGACCGAAACCGTCTGGCCATTCAAAGACCGAGAATTCCATTAAATTGAAATATAAAGTTTGGCAAACAGTCCGGAAAATGGCACCGCCGGAATTTTTTTGTTGAGGGGGAGAGCGGACATCAAGATCAGTTACTTGATTTTAAAATTTTAAGATTCTGGTGATGAACTTTTGGAAGCTTTGAGATTGAGCTAATAACTAGATTTTAATTTAAAGTTATGGCAAGCTGGAGTTAGAATTAAAATATTTTTAATGCTGAATAATGAGTAAGTTTCGATTACGTTTCCCCTAATGCGTCAGGATTATGCTTATATAAACGATAAGCTCTAGATTTGGGCGCAGAGTCTTTTTAAAAATAAACTTCCCAAATAGTCTAAACTTCTTAATTCCCAATTTCCGTGTCTCTATGAAAAGTTATGCAACCCGTTGGATTTCTCAATTTCCCAACGAATCCTCTCATAAAACTCGTCAAATACTTTTTCCTTACAGCTTCTCTAATAAAAATGTGACTAATAATATTACATAGTAGTTTTGCTTGTATACATCATAGTCGTTTTTTTTCGATGCTTCATCGTCAGAAGATCCAGTAGAAAATTGTAGAAAATCTCATGAAGATAATTTGTGCGGGGGGTATAGTTGGAGAAGGGAGGTTTGTAGTCAAGTGGTTTAGAGGTGTCTGGTTCTTCATTGTGAATTTATTTCGACAAGGGGAGGGGAATAGATAATTAGGTGAGAAAAACGAAACATCCATCCTCCCCTTCTTGCAGTATCCTAGCATTCTCATCTTTTGGTCCAGAGGTCCTCATTTGTTAATCCGTTCCCTGTCAAAATGATACTAAAGCCTTCATAATAGTAATAATAATAGGTTTTCATTTTGATGACGATTAAGTTTGATGATGATGGCAGACTTTTGGGAAAACTTATAATCATAATTCCATTTTAATATAATGAAGCTTTAGTTTGAGCTTGGCCAGCTTAGATTTTGATGATCATTAATATTACTTGTGAAATAACAAAATGGGGTTTCTCTGGTAATGGGGGGTTACTGTATTTTGTAATTTATTTGCATTCAGTTTTAGCACTATCAAATTATGCAACAAGGGGGGACTATTTGCTCTTATTGTTTCATGGTTGAGTGATGGTTTTATAGGTCAATTGGAACATTATAATTTTGAATTCTATAATTTGTGTATGCTAAATTTTTGTTTTATACGTGATTCTTTAATTCGTTAAAAAAAGTCAGTCCTTCATATTTTTTACCACCTGAAAACCACGTCCTTTATTGAATCCTCTTGCTCTGCGAGTTTCAGGAAAATTTTAAAGGAAAATTTCCAATTTTTAATTTTCAATTTTCGATGTCCGAAACTTCAAAAGAATTGAACCAACAAATGTGTACAGTCTTTGTGCTTATTGTTCGTTTTTCGCTATTTTTCTCATTTTTTTGGTCAGTCATCATCATCGTGCCTCGAAACGAAATTCGAAAAACTATATATTTTCTAAATTGATATGACGTCATCCATTTTTAATGTAATCCTTAGTTTTGTCTTCATATTAAGTATTTTGTTATTTAAAATTTGTTAAGAAAATCCAAAATTTTTGCGGAATAAAGAACCTTATTCTAATCCGATATTTCTTAATTCCCGGCCAACTTCTATTCAAATAGGGAGGTATTCAAATGGAGGTAGGATGGGGGTATGTGGGTAACACGAAAATTCATGTTAATTCTATTCACATTTTGTGGAGCAAGTTTCCAAAATCGTGTGCATTAACTAATTTCAAGAGGGGCTCCTTGGAGCAAAGTGCTCGAATTTCCAACTAATTTATACATGTGACACTTTCAAATATGATGAAGAAGGCGGCTTGGTGAGGTAAGAAGGCAGTAAACAAAATTATGCGCATGGAGTATGAATTTTAAGTTGAGCAAGTACGAAGATAAAGATTTCAATTTGAATAATAGTAAAAATATACTTTAGTTATTTTTATTGACTCAGAAGTTTTTGAGGTTTTGGCAACTCTACATAGTTACAGGAGAGACAGGATATACAGATCTCCCCATTTTCCAAACTGCATTTCTACTTTCTATACTTTTTATATTTCTTGTCGATACAAATGCATAAAACTGTTTGCTCGCTTCTTCCTCCATTCTCTCCCGTGTGCTCATTTCCATTCAAAAAGAGGAGGTTCTCTTGCGAGAAACGGTTTGAATATGTAAGCGAGTGAGCTCTTTTTTGTGTTGCTTTGTTGATAAAATATTCAATTTTTGGCAAGAAAGGTCATTTTATTTCTTTTTCCCTTCTTTCGGTCACTTTTATCAATGTATCACTTTCCTATAGCGGTGGTCTTTTGGCGCGACATTTGTACTTTTCAGAAAAAGTTTCCTTTAAATTCTCTCACTTAATCCTAAGAATGGAGAGGAAGTCAAAATCAGCAGTAGGTCAGAACATGATGATAGGGGGATAGGGATAGAGACTTGACAATGTCGATTTCCAAAACCGTTTCAACTTTTTTGATGACAAGAGAAAGAGGCGCGACGTCGATCAAGATTTAGGTCACTTTAGAAAATCAGTTTTTGCAAATCGAACCAACTTTTTCGATGGTTTCTAACACATTTTTTAAACGATTTAGATTTTAATATTAGTGAGATGTTTTTGGACGATTTTCTTTAATTTTTGGACTTTAGGAACTTTTTCATGACTATGATTATTTTCTCCAGAACAGTAGGTTTTAGTGTGTCAACCTAGAATCAGTATTTATAAATATTACCAGATTTTCTCCAAGGAACACCTGCTTTCCAAAGACCTCCAATTTTATAAACCTTTTCAAAATTGTGTAGGTATTCATTCTCACTCGTTTTCAAAATTTCAAAAACCCACATCGCCGCCCCTGAATAAGTTTTGATTACACTCAAAACAACTCTTTACGAAATCTGTGAATTTCGGCCACCACCTCCTTTTGAATAAAAAGTAATAGCGAGGAGACATAGAAGAAGCAGTACCGAGACACCGGAAATTGCACAAAAATCTCCTCTTCATCTTCGTTTTAGTCGGTGTTACGAATTCCGAATTAACTTCACCTGTGTGTGTTGAGTGAGGCCAACACGAAAAACAATCAAAAATGCTCGATTTCGGAAATTGTATTTTCATATGATTAGGAGAAATAACGAATTCCCACTTTTTTATGGGTGTTAGGCGATAACAAAACAAAATTGTTCTTTCTGACACCTGCTCATTGAGTTTTATTCAATATTCAATATTACTACTTTTTGTCGAATTTGAGCATAAGTAGTTCATGCTTTTCCCCTTTTTACGGTATTCCCATGCTTGGTGCAAATTCAATTTTCTCACCTCACTCTCCCCCTTATTCCAACTTTCATCTGACTCACCACTTTCACCTTCTCTTGGTTTTTCTACGGTCCACAGAGACTGTGACTGACTGACCCTTCCAATATTCCAATCAAAATTTGTTGAAAGCACTCTCACACACATATGTACACATTGCCACGCCATTCTACCAAAAACTCCTCTTGCTCGCTTTTCTCCCGTGGTGTCCCACCTTTCATTTCTTCTACCACACCATTCACATTTTCCCCCTTCTTACCTGTTTACTTTTGCTCTCGGAGCCATTCACCCTGCGTCTCCGCGCACTTTCAAACTTGGAGCAAGAGCAAAAAAAACTGTGTGTGTGGCTACTGCCGTTCTTCGATTTCTGAGAGCGGGTCATCTTTTGTCTCCTCTCCACGTTCTCAATCTGTGTGTCTAAGAAGCTCAAAGCAGTCTAGAGAACTCTAGAGAATGAGAGAAAAAAAGTTTTTTGACTGACCCACTGACCGGCATTGCGAACAGTTGTGTGAGAGAAGAGAGGGGATCCGATGTTTGCATTTTTGTACGGGACCACACACACTCTTCAGACCTCCCCTTTCTCCCCCTCTTGGCGGTTGACCTCTATTTCGGAAAGAGACTCGAGATTCTTAGTCCGATGGCAAATGATGTCATCAGTTGTTATGTTGGACCAGTTTGTAATGAGGGTGGTCCTTTCTTTGCTTATGATTTCGACGAAAGGAAAAGGTCAAATTGTCTGATGCAGAAGAGAAAAAGATGAACTTATATGATAAAAAATAATCGGGAAAAGAGAAGATTTGGAAGACTGGGAAAGTTAATTATTTGTTGCATACTATGGAGTCCATTGTTTAATTTTGACAGTTTATATCTCAGCTGTCGTGTGTCTTATTCAAAAGTTGTCAACTGACAAAATATTCTTTATTTATTTTTCAATCGTTTTGAAGTTAATTGTTTGTTGGCATCTCTAAAATGAATTAGTAGGGTACAGTACAAGAAATACTTTCTGAACAAAATTCCTATGCAAATATGTTCCTGAAAACCTATCTGGTTGTCCAGATTTCAATAAAAATTTCAATTATTGATTTGAAAAAACAAGTCTAATTTCAAAAATCCGCATCAATTTCAAAGCATTTCCTCTTCTCTAAGTCTGACCTTAATTGGAGCTCATTTTGGTTGGTAGCTCCCATAGTCTCCTTCCGGTTTTTCGGCCCCCTTGTCACAATGTCACCCCCAATTTTCCCACCTGCCAGCAATTCAATTTGTTGGAAGAAAAGGTTCAATTACCTCATTGAATTTTTGTTCGAACCTGCACCCGAAAGAGCCCCCAATTTTACTCGAATTCGACCGTCTTGAGTGGTCCGTTTTCGTTTTCGAACGTCCTTCGTTCAGGCGATTGCGCAATTTATATATATGTGTGTGCTGTCTTTCCCTATCTCTTTTTTTTCGTTTTTTTTTCGATTGGAATAAAGAGTAAAAGAAAAGAAAGGAGGAGGGACCCTCTCTTCCTGCGCGGGAGGCAATGTGCGCAGTTGATATGTGGCGAGTGGGAGGAGATGGCCATTGAAATTTGCTCTTCTTTATGTTCGATAGAAGACGTTTTTTCCCTGTCTGTGTGTAATGGTGCTCTTTTACCTGTGCTTCTGGTCACTTACTCATCACGGAGCTCAATGCGATTTCGTCTGGGTTAGGAGTTTAGATTTGTGACTCCCAAAATGTCTAAAACGTTTCCCCGACCCGTTTTCTATAATGACGTTTGTTGTATTATTATGGTAGGTACGCATATTCGGTGATATCTTATCAGTGTTGAACTTTTAGAAGTTCGTTGATAAACTAATCTGGTTTTGGTCTATGTCCCCCGTTTCATCTTGTTTTTGAATTTTCCGAATTTTTTACCCCACAAACTTCATTCTTCATTGGCTCCAATTCAATTTTAATTTGCTCCATTTTCTTCTCAATGTTTTCTTTCCCTTCTTGTTCAAAATATTTTATTTTACAGGTCTATCTCGCCTATTCAGAAACTGAACGTTTACTAGCTTCTGAATAAAGTTTTGGCATTTAGTGGAGTAAGAACGTAAGTACCAATATATAATTTTAAATTTTAAATTTTAATTTTAACTTCCAAAATATCTCACCCTACTTCCGATTTGTCCTCATATATTCCATCGTATCATTTTCCTCCTTATCAATAGATTAGATTCACTAGCAAAAAAAACGGAGAAGAGGTGTCACTTGCTGCTGATGTCCTTCGAAACCGTCATGATTTCGATTTTGGACGCGGTGTGACGATTTAGAAGACACGAAAAATAAAAGACTTCATCTTTTCCTATCAGTTTCGGGGACATTGCGGACATGCGCCAATCTATTTACCTTATTTATTTCATTTTCAAATCTATCTCTTTTGCGCATGGTTTTTAAAAATTCTATGGAAAATTCTTTTGAAAACATAGTAATGGATTCTAAAATTGTTCAACTTCCGGATCCTTTCTTCTAAGTCGTCCTGATCTAGTGATCTCATTATTAGCTATTTTTCTTGCTCACTGAGTTCTTCGATTCACTTTTTTGCCAAAGATCGTCATCTCAAAAATCCTAAAGTTTCAAGTAGACTGCTCGGAGCCGGTCATCCTCGAGAGCCTTCACCTATTTCGAGACTCTCGTCTGAGAAGAACAAACGGGGGCGCGAAAAAGTATCTTGGAATGTCCGAAACCCAAGGCGTGCGCGCAACCAAAAAAATGGATGAGCGAAGATGAGGGTGAGAGACGACCACCACGAAACACAAACCAGATTGATTCTCGCTTAATTGACAAGGCTTGTGATGAGACGAAAAAATGGATGAAGGAGGGAAGGAGAAGCCAGAAAAATGGATGAAAGAGATAGAGAGAGAAAGGGGGAGAACGAAACGAACTGTTTCGGGGGTGGTTGGAGGGGGAGATTACTGTATAGTTTGAGTGGCTTTGCTTTAGCCATGTCCCGGGATAATAACAATAATATAAACTTGTCGAACATCATCATGCTTGTGATTTTGTTAGTAGTTTTCATGCGATGGATTGGATTGCGTATGACCACCACCACCGCCGCCGCCAGCAGAAGCAGCCACCACAAGCAACAGGAATTTTTTGAACGCTTTTTGGGGAGTCATTCCATTCTCTAATTACGATTTGAAGAGGACCAGTTATTCTTCATAACACTCACTTGTTTTTTTGTTTTTAACAAACTTTTTTCCCAATCCCAATGATAGATAATCAAAGGGTTTCAAGATTTTTTGGCATATAGCTTTTTGTGGAGGCGTGGCGCTTTTTTTGATTCAGTTTCAGAAGCCTAGTGTGTCCGGTTTGGTTAACATATTTACTTTTTCATAGCCTAGAAGCCAACGTTGAGATTTTATCAATTGTTTTTTAAGGCAGCGTAGAAGTCACAGCTTGAGTAGTGAACATAATGTTTTAGTTAAGCGTCGGCTCTAATTTAGGCCTAGATTTAAAATCGGTGAGCCTCTGGGCTGAGCACCTTATATTAAGTCCAATGTCAAGGAGCTTCCAAAACTACTGTGATGCAACAATTTTCTGAAATTTTATACTGTAATCATACATAGATCCGGCTTTAAATGTTTTTTCACTTTTCTGAAGCCAAAAATTACCCGTTTTCTATCATTTGAATTTTTTGTTCGCGACTTCACACCTCACCATCAGCTTCATCTTCACTTATAAGATAGACTAGAGATGATTGTAATTTGGAAGGCTGACGATTTTCGGTGATTAGCCATTGAAACAGATGATTTGTTTGAAGGGCGATAATGAAAAACGAAAACCGCAAAAAAGGTGCGGGTAGGGGAGATATGAAGAAAAGGGAGAAGCCGACAGTTTTTGGAAGTGCTTCTTTTCCTTTTTCACCTTGTTTCGTTTCGTGTCGGTTAGGTTGGTGATGTTGTCAAATTGACAACATCATCCACCTCCCCTCCTCTCTCCAATTTTCCAATTGAAGCCCATCGTCTAAAACTTGAACACATAGGATAGATGGTTTTGGCTTTTGGTGGTGGTGGTGGTCTGGGCCATTTTGATTCGGTGACGTAACCTGTTGAGAGGGCGCTTCTTCTGCTTCGTCTTCTTCATTTTCCAATTTTATTTTCACTTGATGCTATTCTACAAATTCATCTGATTCTGATTCATCAAGTGATTTCCTGTGTTTCTCTTCTAATTTTCAACTTATCTTACGTCATTCCCTGTGATAAAACCTCACTTTTTGATGTTTATGAGCACATTTCAAAATTCAAGCTATATCCTTGAAACATTTTTATAGAGCAGGCCTGACTTAAGTCATTTTGAAATTGCTTTAGGCTCTGTTGTCTTCATGAAGCTGGTTTTCAGTAGTTTGAATTTCAGTCTTTGCCCACTTATTATTTCCCAACTTTCTATTTATTTTCCAATTTTACAGTAATTTGTTTCATCTTCTTCCAATTTCCCAAAAACTCAACTTGTTTCCGCTCAACATTCCATTTTTGCCGACCATCGACGATCAGCTGATTGGTTTACATTGTTTCCCTCCCCCCTTCTCTGTCTCTCATTTTTTCTCCGAAAAATTAGTCGTTATCCAACTGGATAATGTTCCAAGATTTGAGTAGCCGAAACGCAAATTACCCGTTCCTCGCTTGTTTCGTCCTCCCGAATGATTGCGCGACAGAAGCAGATGAACAAAAACTCGTTGCAAAGTTGGAAAGAGTTAGGATATTTTAACTTCTTTGGAAACACTGTCTGCTTCATTTGTTCTAGTCAATCTATTTTGAAGTTTACATATTTGACTATTCTTATTTATAAATTCTACGCTACGGTATTTTAATTTTGACTGCGCTAAATTTGAGGCGCAAATACTTTATATTAAGCTGTCTCTGATTCGGATCCGATTTATAAGGTTTTTTCTCAAGATTAAAAAATTCAAATATTTCAAATATTTTTCTCAAGGTTTTCAATAGCTTCTGCAAAAACTTTGAGCTAAATCATGATTTCCTGATCTAATCTGATACTTATTTGATATAACTTTGGAAAAACATTCGTATCGCCCTTTCGCTTTTAACTACAACTTTCCAATGGATACACCAATTTTCGAACGCCCGATAATAAACACACTTTTGGTTTTTGACGATCGGATCGGATAGATTTTCCCACACAAATTACATTAACATGCATTGTTTTTGCTTTTCACCGACGCCACTGCCACCGGCTAACACCTGAATGTATCTAGACTTGCAACCGTAAAAGCGTTTCGGAAGCGACTGTCTATGTGTATGATGCCCTGCGCACCATCAAAGCTGTTTTAATCTCGTTGACAAAATAAACGCACCGAAGCGGATAAACAAGCCGCAATTGGCATATGAAAAAGAGAAAAAAATACAGGCATATATGTAGCTTTGTAGAATTTCTTTATTTTTTAATGTTTCTGTTTTTGAAGACCCATATTCGTAGATGCTAAATTGATTAGTATATCGTATTGTTCGCTCAACTTTGATAGATCAACATTTTTCAATTATGAATCCATAGCAAAATATTTGACACGAATTTTTGCTGTTAAATTTTTTTGGTAACAGATGGAAAAAGTCAAGAAAAGATCAGTCAAGGTAGAGCAAAGATGATGCAAGCCGTGTAGGAAAACTGCGGCAAAAGTCGATTAGTTAGGGATCCAATTTATTATCACTTCATATCTTGATTTTGCTTGTTTCAATCAAAAAATTAGGAACTCATAAAGTATAGATTGAAAATAATTTAATATGCACAAAAACGTACTATAACTAGGACCCAATAATTTTATCACAGCAATCATTTTTATTCGTAAAATCAACTTGAGGATGTCGTCGACGTCACTGATCGCCGAATCATTTTCTTATCTCTTTTTTTTGTCACTATTTCACATTTTGTCTGTCGAAAAAACCCCCCAAACAAGTGATTGAACTGATGTTGATTGATAATTCATGAACGGAATTTGTTTCGGTTTTGCAGAAAAGTTTACCCCCAATTTTTATTGATTTATTTGGAAATCCCGTGTTTTCAAATTTGAACTTGAGCACTTTTTCTTCAAAATTTCTCGTTTTTGTTTACAAATAATTTGTACCTTAAAAATCTACAAAAAACTTTGTGCTTTGATTTTAATCATTCGAAATGAGCACCAGACGTACAACTTTTTGAAGCCGTCTCTTCTTGATTTCATTTGTCAATTTCATTATTTATTTTTTCAACTAATGAATTCTGAAACCCCCCGTGGATTAGCTGCTTTAAACAAAACCAATAAGCAGGAGAGCTGATAAGTCGAATTATTGACTGGTTTTTCTATAGATTTTGATAATGTTAAGATACTATTACGACTAAAAAAGTAATTAGTTTTTGTTTTAGATCAGAAATTTTGATATTTTTCAAGTACCGAAAAGTTCTAAAGTCAAAAATCGAAGTATAAATGAATTCTTCTAAAAATATACACTTTATATAACAGATGAAAGATAGAATGAGGAGACAAATGAAACTTGTCATTTTTCATAAATTTCCATCGAAGCTGACTCTTTAAAATTGCCCGAGGCAAGTTTTCAATTTGAAATGCTTTCAAACAATTAGTAGGCTTACGGTAAAGGAGGCAAGATTTTCGAAGAAATTTCCAAATGAAGGCGTGGCCTCCCCCATATACAACTCAACAAGTTGTGACTATATTTGAAATATGCTCAGATATTGGATTTAATATCAATGTTATGTCCACCACCCGCCGCCACCCGCCAACACTAAATTTTTTTATGTGTGCAAGGCGAAATACGAATTTCATGTCAGACTCACTCATAGCCCCGCGGTGTCACTTGATTTGAATTACTTTTCGAATTAGTGGAGAAATAAGTGAGAGACTTGAATTCGTTAAGGGTGGGGCTTGAAATCGAATCGAATTGCTCCGATAGACCGCATGACAACCAGTTTTCAACACCACTTCACTTTTTTGCCCCGGATGTGGAACATTGATGTTAAGATACTTTTCCTGATTTACTTCCTTTTTAGGGTCGGAGTTGCAGATTTTGAGCTGAATACTCTGAAAGCGGGGTACCCAAAAACCAACAAAGTTTTCATACCTGCAAGCATACCTGACTTTACGCCTGCAAGGCACACTGGCAGGCATCATTATGTCTTACTTCATGAAATACTTTTTTAGAGATCCACCAACAACTTAGAAAAAATCCTTGTAATTCTAGACTAGTAGTGTAGTCGGGTAATTTTACAAATTACCCGACTACACTACTTAGACTTGCATGTTTTTTTGGGTTCTCCAAAAACTACCCAACCGCCAACTTTTTTTTGATCTATTATAAATCTTCAACCTGAAACTGCAGGCAACTTCCCTTATGTATCACTTTTTCCTGCCGAATTTCAACATTTCTGACCTAATTTAAACTCGTTTTCATGTTTCTCTCTCTTTTTTATTATGTCAAAACCTTGAAGTCGAAACTTCTAGATTTCAATTAGCTTTCATAACGATTTCAAAGCCCCAGACAACTTTCTGAACCTTGAAACTTAAAAATATATTATTTTAGGAGGCAGGTGAAGATTTTCATATATTGTGAGAGATTAAACGTAAATGATAATTTTTGAATTAGTTCGTTTTAAGAAAATGACTCTGATTTCATATCAGTGTCATATAATTATAGAATTTCAAATTTTCATTTTGAAAGCTTCACATTAATAGTTGTTTACCCTATTTTTGATATTCCCCAGACATTCAATTCGTTGAAATATTAAAAAAAGAATCTTGTGAATTGTTATATACACCTGCCAATTTCACTCGCCCGCCATGCACCAGTGTGCTGAAATTGAAATTGAAATTGAAATTGAAATCGAAAAATATGGAAATTTTCCACTTTTTCCTGCTTCTCCCGCCGAAAGCTCAGACCAGACCTCGACGCAGAAAAAATTTCGTTTGATTTAATTTCGAAATCACTGGCGGAAATATAAATTGAAAAGCCAAAGGTGTTGGCAGTCGGCCAAACGCGATTAGGGGCCAGCCAAGAGAAGGGGGAGAAAGAGGTTGGAATTGAAATTAATATATATTATATTTATGTGCAAGTAGGCGCTGCCCCCCACCAATATGCACATGTTATTGAGATTTCGAAAATCAGTTAGTTAAAGCTTTAGGCACCAAGTTTTATTTTTTTTCAGTATTTCGCCTTTTTTTTCAGTCCTATATATTTTTCGGCCGCTGGAAACTGGAAAACAAGCGCTCGATTTCTGCAATACCTGTGTTTTGTGTTTTTCGGTTCTTTCTTAGTATTTCGAAAAAAAAATTAAATGAAACTACAATTGTGTTCATCTATCCATCCTTCTTCTTTTGGGAATTCTCATAGACACTTGGTTTATTTTTTACTTTTTTCATCAACAATTCGTATATATTATCATATTTAAAACCTGAGAAGATTTCAAAGTATCTATTAAATTTTTCTTGTTTTTCAGAAAACGCCAGTTGATTCGACTTTTGGGAATTGTTCACAAATCGTTGAGAATCTTCATTCGGACATGATGGCCAACGCGGTCGATATGCAGCAGTTGCTTATGTCGATGGATCCGGTAAGAAACTTGGATTTTATGAATTTGCACTAGAGGAGCCATTTTTAGTCAACTTCTAAAATTAGAAGCGGAAAAAGTTTGCAAATTTCTACCTTTTGGTTTAAAAAATTTTTGCAAATTTTTGGGGGCCATAGTTTTGAATGTTTTTAAGCCTGCTTATATACATTTTGAGCCTGTATTGCCAAGACTTTGGTCATTTTGAACAATACAGTAGCCATTTGTAGGTCTACTTTTTTCAAGTTTTTCGGCTTTGATATTACCTAGCTCCAAAAATTTGTTATATATATTTTTGAATATTATCTTATTTATTTTAAAATATTTTCTATCGCCACTTATATTTTCAAACTTCTAAGACTTGGCCCTCTTTAAGCTTCTGATTTGTGTCTATAATTTTTCTAGTATTTTTTTCAGTTTTTCTTTAGAAATTAAAAGAATTTGTCTAACATGCGATTTGAATTCTTAAAAAAGAAGAATTTACGATAATCCATCCCGTTGTCTACTATTTATGCAAAATAATCAGCTTATTGCCCCTTTAGCCAAATCTAAATTTAGATAAAATCACAAGACTCGATCTGAAATTTTCTATTTGTTATCCCACTATGTTCTAGTAGATATTGTGTAAAGTTCCATTTTGGGAACATATTTTGGTTCTAGAAATTTTTTTTGATCTACCTTTGGGGTCTCTATTTTTGTCAATACTATTTTATCACTCAGTCTCAGATCAAAAGGATATGTCAAAAATGAATATTATAAAATTTTTGAAACTGTTTGTTTTTGTGTTGGGCTCACCATTAATTTATTATTAACCTTTAAGATGTTTAATTTTTAATTTTCAAAAATTGTGCGTACTACTGTATCTAACCAATATTGATTTACCACTTCCCTTTGTCACTCCACCGCTAATCCACTTGGCAATGAGCCAACAAATCTTTGAATTCCCATATTCAAATGACGAAGATGAACATCTGCTCAAATTCTAGTAAATTTGGAATTTGGGAAAAACCATCTAGCCCGTTGCGCAAATATGAAACAGATTCCAATGTCAGATGTGAAGGGTTAATTGATCGTAAAAGTGTTGTGTGGGAAGAAAGAAGAGTTTGGACCATCCGAAATAAATATGATGTAGTGGTGGTCAAGGGCGTTGATGAATTTCCATAGATAAGGTTCACATTGTTTTTTTGATGGAATTTTAGGATTGGCCTTGGATTTTGACATTTTTGTATCTCCGTTCCTTGGAAGTTTCTTTTCAAGCACTAGTTGGAGTTCTCATGTGCTTTGAATGAATCACTTGGAACTGAAACTTTGTAGAAATGAACTTGAATTCAAGATTCAAGCATGACTATTCTAGATTGACTTTATTCATTAAATTTCCTCCCGGTGAGCTCCTTCGAGTTCACACACGCCTTGCGAATAATTCATCACGGTTTCATAAAAGTTGAATAATCTTGTGGTGCTGGAGAAGTATCTCCCTCTACCCGGCTTCTGAGCTCTTTCCGTCTCCTTTTCAATTGAAAATAGAAAAGAGTGGAAAATTTTAGTAAAAATACGGAAGGTTGTCTATGTGACAAGGTCCCTTTTCTTGCCGATGGATATTTGAAACGAAAATCGCAGGAAACGATTACTCGATTAAAGTGAGACACTAGGAGACACTGCCTGGAGCCTCTTTTCGGGTGAAATTTGAATATGCTCCGCCTACTTGTTTGGGTTTTTGAGAATTCCGAGATTTTGAAGAAAGTTTTCAGTGTTTTTCAATTTATCTAATAGATTCAAAAGTGCTAACACGATTATAAGTACCAAGAAAAGCTCGGAGATCCATATTTCTCTTGACTAAAAAAGTTAAGGCGATTTCGTGTTCATACAATAATGCGTGTAGTTTCGATTTTGTTGTTCTTGAGAGTTTGAAAGTTATTTTAAGAAAATTTGAAGTTAAGGTATTTCAAAAAAGGTTCAAACAAGAAACTAGATCAAATCTTCGTTCATTTGACCCCTTTTCTTTACTCTTTGTCCACTCAATTTTTGTTTAGTTAGCCTTTTGACGCGTTCGGAGGGACCATTCAGACATCCCTCCCGGGAAGCCCCACCCTTTTCCCATTCTGTGTCTCCTCGAAACGTGTACTCTCTAGAAGTTATAAGTCCACTCTAAATACAGGGTTGTCTCCTCTTCTTCTCCTTCGTTTTTTACGTCTATCTCGCATTAGACACACAGAGACGGGAGGAGGGTCTCCCGCAACGGGACCACTCATATTCTCCCTTTTTGGTTTTTTCGTGTCTGAGTCTCTTCCCCCGTTTTTAATTTTATTTGCCCCCCCCCCCGTTCTCCCCGCGACGTTGCATTGAATTTATTGTTGAAGAGACATGGAACGGGTCAGTTGACCGACAGACGGTCCCATCAATTGTTCTTCATTTTTTCCCCTGTTCTCTTTCGATATAGTTTTATGATAGTTGAGAAGGTCCTAGGTACTGCGCAATAGTTTTTGGAACTGATAAACTGTGTTTCAAATATAACTACTGATAAGATACCTAGTCTTTTAGATCTAGAAATCGGTTCCCCAAATATTTAGTTCCATTAGAAATTTGGCAAACTTTTCTTAGATAATTCGAGATTTTGAAAATTGGTCAATTGACATTTCAATGAGCATGGTCCAAATTACCCCCTTATTTTTCTACGATGCTTGTAATCTCGTGTGAAATCTCACCTCATTAGACAATAGTCTATCCCTTCTCCCTTCACTACAGTACTCCTCCTTCCAATCTAATCCATAATTCTATTGTCTTTCAAATGACCCCTTACTCCTTCTTTTCTTTTTCATATCTGAAATCTTTTGTCAAATAACACTTTTTGATGGATCTAGTTGTCTTCTCCCTACATGTAAACTTTAACGTAAAAGAGCACAGAACATTGCTCTTGTTCCAAGACGGATGATCCCTCCACCTTCGCAGAATTAAATTTCAAAATATGTATAAATCCAAAAAAAAAATATATTAAAAACTTCCAGTAGATTTTCTTCATCTTTTTCCCATTTGGAAATGGAGCACTTTTTTTCCTAATTTTTTGATCGAAATTTTTGGCAACATATTCAATCTAATTTCGGACTATGAGCGGGGTGTGGGAAAAAAGTCATGTGGAAGTTTGAGTTTTTTGCCTCAATTTTTCTCAAATTTTTCTCAATTCACCTCAGTTTGGCATACCTAATCCCTTTATATTGAAACCACTTTACTTTGATAACCAAACACACAATTTCAATTCAAGATTGCTTCTTTTAAGCTCCCACGATCTTTCGTCTTTATAATATTTTCAACATTTGTAAATTTTCGAGTGCAAATAGTCTGCATATTTTTCATATTTCATGTTTTTGTTTTTCAGTCAAGCGCCAACCAATTCAATATGATGAATAAAGGAGGTGCTTGTGTCATGGCTACTTCTGGAGGATCTGCGAGCCCAACTTCATCTTCCGGAGCTCCATCATCATCTTCCATCATGGCAGAGACCGATGAGAAGGATATGTTCATGCCGAGCCAACTTATTCAAAACGGCCTTGCCAACAATCAATTGATGTCGATGATTCTCCAGCAACAGAGCAATCAGGCTGACTCGAACATCGCCGACGCTGGACACAACAACTCCGGAGCCGAGAAGAATATTATCGAGCTGCTGATGAGTGGAAATGCAGATTTGATGAAGTTCGCAACACAATTTGCTCAACAAGCTAAATCGGTAAGTTGTCAGCCAGACTTCATGCAAACAGATTAGCACCTAGATTTTTCAAATCTTGTACCAAGATTTAGACTTGAGAGAGTATTTGCAGATTTGAGTGGGCACCAATTTTAGAATTCTCTATTTCGTTTATTATCCAACGTTTTTTTCTTTATTTTGGATCCCATCTTTTCAAAAAGCTATAAATAGTAGAGGTGGAAGCCAATCTATTTATTAAATTATTCCTAAACGGATCTTGACAGATAATGCTGGATTTCGCTTGTTATCGTTATCAAAATTCGAAAATAGTTGTAATTTTTAAATTCCCCATTTGAATTTGCCACTTGAAGAAATAAGCCAATTTCAGGTTGATCAGGAGCCAGAAGAACAACGAGAATCCTCTCCAAGCCCACCACCAGCTGTTTCTCTGAACTCAACACTGGCATCCATGGTATTTCCGACCACCTCAACAGCTACGGAATGTAGTGCTGCTAGCACGACATCTTCAGTTGACTCAGCTCCATCTACAGTAATCGTCAATGGGCATTCGAATTCTCAATCAAATACAGATGATGATGATGTCACTCAGCAACCATCAGCCAAGAAACAGAGGACTGGAGATGAAACTCCATTGACACCAACTTCAAATAATCAACTCATGCAATCACTTCTCGCTCAAATGGGTCTTTCAAACCCGCTTCATCAGCAGAATCAGAAGCAGATGAAAGATGAATCTATGATGTTCAGTGGTCTCTTTCCACAAGGATTAGCTGGTATTCCACTGATGTTCCAGTCTCCTCTCCACCAACAATTTGCTGGAATGCAAGACTTTGAGCCATTGTCAGCTTTGTCCACAGTGAGTTTCAGTTTCTTTTCAATCGGTACATTGAAATTTCCTTTTTAAAATGCAAAATTTTCAGCCAAACAAGGGAAGTGGAGTCAAACGTCAATACTCTTCCAACAACAAAAACTTCTGTGATATTTGCAACAAGGAAGTTTGCAACAAGTACTTCCTCCGTACACATATGCTCAAAATGCACGGAATTGTGATTGATGAGAACAAGACAGTTATTGCAAATATCGACACAAGCATCAAGGAGCGAGAAGGAGAGCTTACTTTCCGATGTGACACTTGCCGAACTATGTTCAAAACTCGTAATCAGCTCAGGCAACATCGTCAGGATGTGCATGGAGTCTTGCCATTGTCAACTCCACGTAACAATCCAAACAAATCATCTGTTCCAACAACACCAAACGGAGCCAATAATAACTCTGGTCCGAATTCCGCCTCAATGTCTGAAGAAAAATGTGCATTGTGCGATAAAAGAGTTTCTCCATCAATGATGATGTTGCACATGGCTCAAGATCATTTTGGAGCTGCTGCAGCGAATGGAGATTTGAATCAAATGATGGCGATTCTCGGACAACGAAATCAATCAACTGAGGAAAAGATGAGCTCAAATCTTCTCGAATGTACTGACTGTAGTTACAAGACTCGTGATCCAAAGAATCTTGACTTGCACATGGAGAGGCATATCAAAATGAGTGAAGCGAAGGGAAGAGGCGATGAAGATGAGGATGTTGCTCTGCAGCTGACAACTGAAGCAGCTCTTCAAATGGTGGTTCAGAATCAGAATCAATATGACGGAGATTCAACGGCAGCCGCTCTCAATCTTACGTTCAAGAATGATGGAACAAAGAAAGAAATTGAAGAAGAGAAGGCAACTGGAAATCATGAGAGAAACTCTCATACGGTATGTTGACATATCTTATGATTTTAGCAACCATACTTTTTTTTAGAGTGGAAGCATTTCTCCCTCAGGATCAATTCCAGAAGGATTTGGAAAGAACATCGGAGAGAAGGCGTTCCCAACGCAGAGCTTTTTGATCAAGTGCAATGATGACAGTGGTAAGTTGACTTTTAAATTAGAGCTTTTCCTTACCAAATTTTCCATTTTCAGGTGAATTCCTCACCGAGTTCCTTGCTCAACTGCCTGTCCGATCAGTGATCGATGGACCACGTCAGCTGGTGTTCAACCTCCATCCAGCTCCACCGACTACCAGCTAGATTTGGTCCACTACCTCAAAAATGCTCTCCCACCATCATAGTATCTACCTTTTTTCTTCTCAATCTGTTGTATGGGTACCAAATGTTCCGGAACCAAATGAAAATCCCCGCCTTTCTCGTCTTTTGAAGTCCGTATCCTCCTTGTAATCTTCCACCACCACTCGCCCCAGTTCTTGATCTCCGTTACCGAATGTTAAAACACGTGAATATGTAATTGTTTTTTGTCTCATCTTCCGCTCCCCGAAACCTCTTTCATCACAGCCCCCCAAATTCTCCCAGTTAGCAACGGGCCCAAACATATTATCCACATTTTTTGTCCTAACTCTTCAGCCAAAATTTCTATTTACAACTTAATGCAAACTCTGAAGCTTGAAGCTTGTCTGAAACTTTCAAATTAGCTGAATCAGTTGATTTTCTAGTTTTTGATCTCTTTTATTTAATGGCTTCAATCTCTTTTCCAATCTTCTACCAAAGTTGAAAATAGTCTCTGCCATATATTTGTTTTTCCATTTTATTTTTAAAATTAGGTTATTTTATACCTCCTCTGTGAAAATTATTCCCAAAACATGCTACCTACTGTTCCAATGTCGCCTTCCTACTTTATCAAATATAATTTATTACTTGATCATCAGAAAATCAATCAACACTTTTTTCTTCTTTATTCAATCTTAATTTCCTAATTACTCATGTCATTCATCTCTAAATTTAAATTGTTTTTCAACACCTTCCACCTTATTAGAAGGATATAAATGTATGGTTTTGTACGTATTGAGTGCCGATTGATAAAAGTGGGAATTTTCAATATTTTGTCCTGAAGAGTACATTGAAGGTTTTTGATTAACAAGGAAAAAAGTTTTAGAAGAAGAGTAAAAACCAGATGTTTCATTTGGAAGTTTATTTTCAGACTAAATTGGCACAAATATTAAAGCTGGGAAATCAACTCCGACCATCTGAAATCTCCATCTGAAATTTGTTCAGTAATTCTTAACAACTTTCGATGTTGCGGATTTTAAAGTAAACACTTTTTGAATTAAAAAAAAGTTTAAATATTTTTGGTCTAAATTATGAAATCTGTCAACTAATCACACTCTTGTTTTTATCTAGAATTTTCAAAAAAAAAACGTTGAGTTTGAAATTTTCCATTGAAAATTAACCTCTTAGAAATAGGTAGATTTTTCAAAAACAAAGGTTCTGAAGTTGTGCCATTTTCACAAGTATCATTTACCTTGAAAAACTGCTCCTTGAAGAATGAATAAATCCGTTATTAGAATTTTTGAAACTAAAATAAAAGTTTTGAAAAATTCAAAAATAATATGAGATGTGCCGTTTGAGTACCAGCTAAGGGATATTTATGGAACTTTTTTCGCTTGCCCCGCCCGCTAAATTGAATTTGCATGGGCATCCTTGAGAAAAGAGAAGAAGTCAGACACACATACTCTCTAGTCACAACGGCTTCATCTTTTTTTTATATTTCCAAATACTACTACATCATCGAAAAGCCCCGTCATATTTGTTTTAAAAGATGATGGTAATACCTGTCAGTCAGCATAAACTTATCAAAATCCGTCGAGTTAATCGCGATCGGCTCACCAAATTTGCACTTATTTGCTCTGCGATGGCTTGTGGATGTAATACGCTTTGTGAGTTATGATTCCTTTTTTTGGGACGGGGTGGAGGGAGAACCTAAAAAAAGAGCCTTCGAAAACTGAAAAATGTTTATATACACATTCAAAAACATAAAGTCGATAATAAAATTCGAATTCGTCTCGTGAAGTATTGCTCTAAAATTGAACTCAAAAAGTGAAAATTCTGTTAAATTAAGTATTTCTCTGTTTTTCCAGCTGTACAAAATTTCATTTCAAAAATCTAGAAACCAATTGTGCATCCCCCAGGTTCTTCAACAAATCATTGGCTCTACACATCAGAAGTGCTTCGATACTTCATATTTCCAAATCAGACTCTCAATTTTGATGACACTTCTACTGCAACGGCTCCGGTTTATTATAAGAATGCCACAATTGGACCGTGGCTTTTCTGTTGGGCAGATCGTGAGTTTTTGGAAAAAAGGTTTCATGATGGGGTGAGACGACGACTCAAGCTTCCGTAAATCAAATTTTTTGTTTGAAATCAGAAATTGAAAAGTCAAGTTTTTTTTTAGAAGAAAACGCTTATAGTTATAGTCTTATAGTCTTGAAAAAGAAATCTGAAATAGAGTTTTAAAGGACAACATTTTCCAGGCTTGATAAAATTAAATTTCCTGCTATACTGGATACCTTGAAAAACTGTCAGGCTTTATGTAGTACTTCTTGTTATAGTTTAAAATTTTTTATTTTAGCAATCACTCCGTTCCATTGCTCAACCGTATACTATTTGACAGATGAAGAGCCTAGTGACACTACAACTTCTGTGCAACGTAAGTTTTTCTAAACTTCATCTGAAATTAAAGCTTTGAATTAAAAATGCACAATGTTTTGGTTGGAACTTTATTAATTTTATGTTGCAAATTATAATCAGGAAACTCTCAAACTCCACTAATAAACAGGTTCTGATTTTCAGAATCTGTACGTCGTGCATTTCTCTTCATGTTGGCTGGAATGATTTTGGATGGGTTTGGGCTCTTCATGGCTATTATATGCTATTGTTTAAAGAATCCGTATGCATCTTTACTGATTTCTTCCTTGTTACATATCAATTCAGGTATCGAACTATTTTTTTAATTTTATTTTAATCTGAAAATGTTGTTTTTGTTCCAGGAATTGCTAATTTTTCCTGTATAATTGTCTACATGTCTGCAGTTTCAAAAGAAGTAGGAAACAAAATTCATGCAGCCAGTGAAATGGATGATCCGTTGTTTTATATGTCATACGGTTTCTCGTTTTGGTGTTTGAAAGTGAGATATACCTTATTTCAAATTAATTTTGAGCTAATTTCAACTTAATTACATTTCAGGCAAGTTTCCTGTTTACCGAATTAGCCGCACTGTTTTCAATAGTTGTCTACATGGCAAAAAGGGACGAACGGACATTCAATCGATACAAAATTCGGGCAACTTTCAACTTGCAAAAGGTAAGCTTCTACATTTGAAAATTAACTTTTAAGCAGAAGTATGGGTCAAAATTTTATTATTATTACGTCAGCGTCATCAAAATCAACCACAATATCTTTACCTGGTGTTTTCTTTGTCCATTCAGCCGGTTCTCCTTTTGCATAAATTTGGAAGACCAAATTCGATAGAAACAGTATTACAAAGTGGCTCATCCAAACCCAATACCACTCATTCCACGTGTCATTTTCCACAAATATATTGACAATAACGGGAGCTAGAAGAGCAGCAAGACAATTGAGAAATGAGTTCATTCCCATGACGAAATGATTGTGCTGTCTTAAAATAGCAAACTTCAGTTTTTCATTTATGAAGTTTTTATGTTAACTGTGAAAATGGTTCATCTTAGTTTTTAACCAAATAGCAGCCAATTTAATTTCCACATTTTTCAAAAACAGGTACTCCAATGGAAAAAAAAAAGAAATACCACTTTTAAAAAGTTTTAAAGTAAAAATGAACTTACGCAGCATAAATTGCCGAGCATCTGAAAAATCCTCCACAATTGAATCCAATAATTGAACATGACAAAATAAGCATAAACAGTCCCAAATAAGGCATGCTAGTTGGAATTATTGCTAGTCCCACAAACATGAAGCTCATTCCACCTAATGCCAAACTATTGAATATTCTTACTGAAGTTTTCGGGGTGCAACATTGCAATTTGTCGGCTGAGTATCCAGCAGATACCTTGACAAATGCGGTGATTACTTGTGGCAATGCACTGAATGGTCCCGTGTCTTGAACAGAGAATCCTAGGATTTTATGAAGATATGTTGGCGTGAACTGCATTGTTAATTGAATTCCCATGAAATTCGCTAAAGCCGTTGTCCAAATGCTAAGTACCACAGGGTCTCTGAGTATTTGAACAAGAGGAACGCGTTGTCGTTTTGTTTCTCCTTTTCCTCGTTGAATTTTTGAAAGTTCTAGTTCAGTGACGATGGTGTGAAATACTGGACTTTCTCTGAAAAATGATATGCATTGATTAATTTCAATGTATATCATTAATCAATGTATATCTTTTTCCCTGTAAAATGAGTTACCTATATAATGTAAAAAATAGAAGAAATATGAAAATTGTTACAATTGAATGTGTATAATATACTGCTGGCCATCCAAAAGAAGATGTACAAAATGCACTAGCTACAGGCATTGTGAAAATTGGACCTATCTGTAAAACTTTTAGTTTTTTTTTTGAAATTTGAATATGACGAACTTGAAAAAAACACGACAAGCATGCAAAAAAAAACGCCCCCTGAACCTGCATTGACCATTGTCTAGTGACTATTCCAATTAAAGTAAAACCCGTTGATAAACCAATTCCCTGTAGAAATCTCATGGCAAGTAGTGGGTAGAATCCCAAATAAGCTGCCCATGGAATCATCGCAGTGGTTGCAGCTGAGAATAGTCCAACAAATGTTACAACAGATCTAGATCCTTTTTTCTGGAAAAAATTTTCTCGTTTAGAACTACTGAATACACATTTTTAACCAAGGCTTTGTAAATTCACATGCAAAGCTGATGGTAATTTTTTGTTTGTTTGCACCATAATCTCAGATCTCCTGTTATAAATCTGACTTAACATTTTCAAAATCTCCATCAAATCCTCACTACAAAGAACATCGCACAACCTTTTTTAGCTTGGATTATGACCAGCTGTGTCATGTAATCCGTTCAAAATTTTAGTTCCAAAAAAAGTACATACCTGAATTATATACATAAATGGATAAACCGCACACATTGCACCAATTGCGACAGCGGAGAATAATAAATTAGATTGAGAAGCTGTGTATACATAGGTCTTCTGAAGAATTTTATGAAGCATGAAGTCCAGGACATTTGTTGATTTTTCAGAAGCCTCTGTTGCAGTGAAATTGTGCAATGTAGACATACAGATAATTGTAAAGTTTAAAGTAAGAGTATTTGATTGGGATATTGAAAGACATAATAGACAAAGAAACAGAATGAAAAATCTTGTTCGATGTCTAATTTTGTATGAACGAAGTGGTTTAGCCATAATTGAATAGTGTAGGTAAAGGGCACGGGGTGGGCGGTAGTTGGATCAAAAGTCAGAATGTAGTATGATGACACGATACCTGAATAGATAGACGCCGTTGGTCATAAAATTGATCGAGTGGAAAATGTGTTTGTTTCTGTTTCGTTGATTTGATTTTGATCAGGAATTTTAATTCTAGAAAAAGTCTCTGAATTTTTTGATCTACAAAACACAAAGAAATTGGGTGCAAGTTGGTAAATGAAAAATACATCAAAAGTTTTTCAGAAACCAGACGACGACGATCGGCAATTGAGCATATTAACAGAATCTTCTAACACAAGATTCAATCGTCGAACTGGGTGAGTTCTATAGGTTCAGGAGAAAAATTCTGGATTTCTCAAAAAACTTACTGTTTCAGATCCCATACAACTGCTGACTCGCCTCCTCCGGAACTAGACTCAATGATCAAAGCACCTAGTTCAGACAGAGCACTTCAAAAGTATAAAACAGGAATTCAAGGGTCATTCTCATTGTTAGCCGAATCATTTAATCATTTACCAGAGCAGAGTAGGTCAGGAAGTGAAATATCGTATAATGGACGGAGATCAACTATTCGTAAACCACCAAAACCTTCGAAATCTCAACCATTGAGACGATTCGCAATTCCTGTGTCACAAGGATATCCATCGTTGAGCTGAAAATAATTTGAAAGTCGTGTAAAATTTTATTTTTGAATAAAAATATTTTTGTTCCTAAATCTGGATAATTACTGTAAAAAAAATTCATATCAACTGATCCTATTCAAGTTTTGGAAAATTCTTAAATTGTTCATAATTCCCAAATAGTACATATCAAAAATACAAGAAAATTGTTCGGTCAAGACTCGGCTCGGCGAGCTTGACTGCTTTAAAAGTTGAATGATCTAAGCCTGCATCTATAAATCCTAAGTTTTTAAATGGACTCTAATCCTTGACGCCAGTGACATTTTCGTTCTCCTCCGTTGTTAGACACAGCTGAAAATTAGTTATACAAAAATTCAAATTATATAAATAAATGTCAAAGATACTCCAGGTGAAGCACTTGATCAAGGAAGTTTTATGTTCAAGTCTAAATTTTCTGGCAGTGTTTGTCTTAAGATTTGAAATTTCAGATGTACTTGTGATCAGCTGTTCTGAAGATCGACAGATAACATTTTGAAATTAGATACATTTTTTCATGTTCGAAAAGTTATGTGAGATCTCTTCATCAATTAAAAATTCTTATTGTTAAGTGTTTTTCCATTGTCTAGTCTGTGTTATTTTGTGACTAATAATTTCCTGGTCGGAGTAAAAAAAAACATCTGCAATAAAAAAGTGATTAATCCGAACTTTGAGCACAAAATCTGTTTCTTTTGTTACGTCGTTAAAATCCGATTAAATAAGACTTTTAAAAAGAAATTAAACTATAAATTGATAACAACCAATCCATTTATCAAAGAGAAGAGACTGAATACAAATTTTAGATGAGAGAATTGAAATTTTTTTGAAATTTTGTTTTCGGGGGCTGCAAGTTTTGAGACAGAGACGTGACGCGGTGTGGCAGATGGATGCATTTTGATGGTGGAAAATTAAACTACAGAAAATGAAAATTAGGACAAGTGAGATGATTGATTTATTTTCCAAAGCGAATGAATGATGGAGAAGCCCGCTTGCCGAATCTGATGAAGGTTGGTTTTCCGTTTGATGATCTGGAATTTAATAATTTAGTGTTTGATTTGGCAATGGTTAGCTATTTGCTAAAAACACGCGACTTTGTATGTAGGACTGATGAGAATTCAAAGGCTTTTATTATTAAAAGTTTTTCAGAAATATATATTTTTCAAGTCTATAATAAATTGTGGAATCCGGACACTATGTCTACCGCAGGTTAACAAGCGGTATGTATATGCATGTAGGCAGACTGGCATGTGGATCTAAAGAGGAACCTGCCTACCATGAGAGCTTTACGTTTGACAAGTAAGCATATTGAATTTGAAAATTAATTTACACAGCGTTTCAGAATGTTTCGTTTTGAACTTATATCTTATAATTTAAAAAAATGTGAAGACTAGGCGCAAGGCAATTTTTCTACTTACCGTAATCCACGAAGATGCACTGGTGGCCAGAAGTTTTGCTGCTCGACAATTTCCGGCTGAAACATTCATTTATTTTTATAACTTTTCTCAATTTTTAAAAATCTTACAATAAGTTCATCTGGACTTGCAATATTCTTCTCTTCTTGCTCAGCAATTTCTTCACCAGATGACGGTGGATGAGCTGCTGTGAGTGCAAGCAACGTGGCAAAAAGCAAGGAGAAGATGAATGTTTTAAGGGAAGAGGAGAAGGCGTTCATGTCGCTGTAGTTGTCTGAAAATTGCAGAAATAATGAAGAAGGGGAAGGGGGAGCTTGAAGCGGAAAATTATGCGACGAAAAGGTTGAGCAGGTGCTTTTAAAAGAAACGGAGAACAATTGATAAAGGGGTGGAGTCAGTGTGACGTTGATAATGGTTGGATTAAAAAATTAGAGGACAAGTAATTTATCAATATTAACTTAAACAAAGGGTGAATAAACCGGGATTGCCCAAAGTTTGGCCGCACCCAGCTCAAAATTTTTTAATTTTTGTTTCGCCTGAAAACGAAATTCGAACACTTTTTTTGGTTGCTTTTTTGGCATTTCTGGTTTACCTGTTTAAAAAAAAATTGACGTTCAGTTGGAAAATACCATGAAACAATTGTACTTCAATAATTCTCCAAAAATAGAGGAAATAACATTTCACTGGTGTCTAAAAGTGATAGGTTTCCTAAAAAACAAAAACGCACATCCGTTTTCACAAACTTCAAGCCTTTTATTCAAAAACTCAATCACCAATGTTTCTCAACTGACGCATCTTCAACATTTTGACGTAATTTTTGAAAACTTTGACGTGCTAAATATTTCCTGTGCAAGCTGATTTTTGTTATCTAGACATTTTGGTTCAATTCTCAAAAAAAAACATCTGCAATGAGGCGTGTGGAATAGTTTTCGGAAAAGGTTGGAGATTGAAAATTGATCGGGATTATTCTAAATTATCATTGAGTTGATTAAAAAGTTTTCAATTATTCTCTTATACTGTTCACCCTGGGACTAATTAAAAATACGGTAAATACTATTTATTGGCTAATCGTAATATTTTATTTAAATATCCAATGACACAAAAACGCACGTCAAAGAGAGAAGAAAGAAAATTTAAAAAAACGTATCAATAATGCAAAGAAATATCTCGGAGAACATCAAGACCGGTGCGCCCGATTCCTGGAAGACATTGAGCCCCCACGTAAGAAGTGAAAGACCGAAAGACCTTTTTTATAATAAGTAATGAAACATGAGAACTATTCTGAACATTATACGAGCTGATTGGACACCCGATATGAGCATTTGAGTGGTGAAGTCTCTTGAACTTTCAAATTTTGCATAATTTCTGTTGGAAAAGAAGGAAATGTGGGTGTGGTCTGACGTCAAGGGTTCAAAATTATGCTGGTGGTCCGTTAGAAGTAGTTCTATGAAATTTAAACAAAAATCAATGGTTCTCCAAACAAATTTCTGAAGCTTAAAGGATAGCTGGAAAAAACACCAGAACTAAATCTTTAGAGCCAGCCAAATTTTTCAAACTTGTCAATTTCAGATATTATGCGTTGAATCCATGTTCTGTTATCCGATGGATCAAAAATTATAAGTTTGTAAACAATACGAATTTATAAAAGATCCTTATTAAAACTTCAAACTCACATTAACCTCCTCGGAAGGGATTAATTATAGACTTAAGCTTCTAAAATAACTAATATTTTTTAGTCGAGCTTCTTTTATGTGTCTAAAGAAATTATTACAGACGTTTTGGTTTTCAATGAAATATAATCCTTTGGTTTTTAGTTTGTGTCTATATCTATTGGTCTCTAGGGTTACGGTAGTGACGGGTTAACTTCAATTAGTAAATCACCTATTTACTGTCTCGAACGTGGTCATAAACTTTGTTGAGTGTAGGCAAAAAATGCCTACCTATTCATGTATGTAGATTGTCAATTGATCTCCATAATTGCTGGAATTCAGTGATTTTGATAAGATTTCAGAAGCTGATAGATTTTCAAAATGGAGAATAAAACTTCTAATGAATAAGACAGAGTCAAAAGTTGAACTCACCACTTTGCCAAATTCAAAAGCTGAAACTAATGTTGTAAGAGTGGATTTCTTAGGTATTTATACTTAAACCTTCAGTTCAAAAAACCTTAACTAAATACCAAAGGGGTATTATTACGACACATATCAGACTTTAGTCTAAGATTAGGATTAATATTAATCTATTGCTTACATTTTCATGTTTTAATGAATCAAGGTTTAGGTTACACTGTGAAAAAGAATAATCTTTTAATGGACGAGATGATCTTCGGAAAGTGAATTGACAATGCGATCTTAGGAATAAAATTAGAATTGTGATAAGTTTAGTCTAGTTTCAAAAGCTTGCTGGAAGTGTTTGTCTTAAAACAAGGAAATCTATCACCTAGCCTATTCATAGGCACAAAAATACATATCATCGAAACTATCACAAAATGTCCAAGAGGCACGCAGGTAAGCATTTTGGGGGCCTTTAGAGATCATTTCAAAGTAAAATAACGCGAACAGTATGTGCTTGGATGTTCTTCATTTGAAAGCTTTCTACTGTTTTTCGTTCAGGAAAATTATCGTACTGCGTAGGATTCAGATCTTTGTCATAAACTTCGTTCATTCATAGTTTCTTCCGCATGCCATTTCAAATAAGATCAAAAGTCTATTTTTTGAATAACCTTAACATTTATCTTAAACTCTAATTTTTCTTTTAGGTTCTATTGTTTGCGATAATGGATGTCTCTCAGGATTAAGCATAGTCAAAAATCACATCCGTGTCTTTTTCCGGATTTTCTATCACGAAAACTCATCACATAGGTAACTGTAACAGATGATCAGTCAGGTAGTGTGGCATAATGAAACCTAATAAGTATTTTGAAAATGAATATTCTTTGTACAGCAAAAATACATTTAATTCTAATACCACATTGAAACTCTAAAATTTCAATGAATTATATGACGTCACACGGCGCTGAAAATGTGTCCCAGCAGAGAAAAAAGAAAAAGAACGGAATAATAAGAAATGTGAAGAACAGTTGGAGGTGCTTAAAAATGCATGCAAAAATACTAAGAAATTCACTGGATATTGGTCACAATTTGTAGATTTGTGCGTACAAACTCGTGGTGTAGAATTACTTTATTAGGTGTGATATGAGTTATCAGAATCAGTTTGATTAAAAATTGGATTGGAAAATGTGGAAAAATTGTCATGGTGCGTGGTTTGATCTGAGAATAATTGGAAAATATGATGGATTGAAAAGGAAAATCCTGAGAAAATTTTGAGAAATGCCTTTTTGGAAAAATGACGCAATTGGAATTAATTGAGTAGTTGGGCTACAGTCACGTACTACATTTTGAAGAGTTTTATAAAAAAATATGGTGGTTCTTTGATATATTTTTCCCGGTGTAATGATAGAAATTCCTATCTGGAAGTAAATTTCCAGAGCTCTCTACGTATTCAGATTCCCACGTAAAGATTTTATAATTTTCAAGAACTCTTTTCTGTTTTCTGGATTTGTGGTAAAGCTCTGAGTTTTGTGATCACGATGCTTCAACTGGAATTTTAAATAGTGATAAACAGTTTCTTAATTCTCAGAGTAAGAGAAGTTTCTCCCATAGTTTTAAGGAAAGTATTCCAACTTTTAATTTTCTAAAGAAGGACACTTTTTATTACGTCTGGACTATTGAAGAAGCCAGAAACCACTAAAGTTCAAAAGAGCTCATCAAACAGTCATGGAGTCAGGGAGCAGGAGTGTAAATCAAGTGCGTGAAAGCTTGAAATTCTAAAAAAAAAGAACATTTGAAGACCTCGAAGCTCCTTGAAAACCATTTTACTACGCGACTTCCAAATCGGAATATTAAAATTTGCAAAATATTTATCAGGCATTTCCAGTTTTCGAGCCCTTGATTCACACCCCTGTTGTGTAGCAGCTAGATGTTTGAATGAAGATTTTGAATTAAAAAGAAGGAAATTTTACTGTAGCCCGTAATATAAAGGTACACTTATAAGTCGATCCAAGAAGCATGAAAATCTGAACGAATGATCTTATTCTATGCTCAATTTTTATAGGAGACGTAAATACAATTAGCAAAGAAAGAACTCTCAAAATGTTATTTTGTTGTCTACGTAATTCAACAACAACTTAAATCTTCCATGTTATGCTGAAAATATTCTGCCTGCCTTCAAGGTAACCTACGTTCCTTGGAAATATGTCATGACTACTGCCAAAGTTGTAAAAACATGAATACAAAACATACTCCTGAAGACGTGCGTGCATACGACGATGCTATACAAGAACTATAACAAGAAAGAAAAGTAGTCCTGCATATATACTAAATCTAAAAATGTATTTACAGTTTCTTTTGCCCACACAAATAAGACGCCCACTTAACTTTTCATCTTTTGAACTTGGCTCTCAAGTTTCCATAAAAAGAAGAACATTTTTGCAGGAAGCTGTCTTTCAGTCCTAAAAGCTAACTTCTTGTTTTTCTTAACTTTCGAATATCTGAAGATTCGGTGCCGCAAATTGAATAACAACAACTATTTTTGGATGGACCATAAATAGACGTTCCTCCTAACTCTTCAGGTTACACCTACGTTTTCCGAACATTTTTGAAACCTTAAAGGACAATTTAATAGAAAATCAAAGGAACATGGATAGGTAATAATTCAAAATCCGTGTGTGTTTTTGTCTGATGTTGTCACTTTCGAACAAGCAACAACTAATTCGACAACATCAATCAAAATTCCCGAATCTCGGCAATTTTTCTTCGATTAGCTTTTGAGCGTCCAAGGTTCAATTCAGGAAAAAGAAATATGAGAGCAAATGAGTGAAATTGAAAACAGAACAAGACAAGAAAATGACTAACTAGATAATATGTAACATGATAAGAAGATTATAGATTAACAATGAATAGTCAGAAATTATTCTTGTAAGTCTAGTAAATCGGCTTGCAGATTTCATCGGAACATTTATTAAAAACAATACATGTAAGAAGCCAAAATTGAACACGTGTTTTGAATTCAAGATTTTTTAAATTTATAAAAAACAAGTCTGCGGTTTTTTTTTTGGGCTTAGATTTATGTACTCTATAGCTTTTTCAAGTCATAAAAAGCTTTGAAATGCATTACTGTATTGAATAAATGTTTAGTAAATGTTTTGAAAAACTGGTAAATTTTCAAACAAAAAATTTTTTTAAAGCAATTTCAAATCATGTAGGTTCGATTATTTAGAGGTGCTAATTTGGAAAACAACCTTGTATAACTCTTTGGAGATACCCTAAATTTAGATCCACAATACATATCTAGAAATTTGATACACTAGACACTAGACATACCTCAAGAAAATTATGAACGAAAAAATGTACATTGTCTTATATAAATACTTGTATGAATGACGTTGCAATGGCTAACGTCAAATACTCCAATAAAAACTCTAGAAGTTAATCAACAATATGTGTTTAGTAATAATCGTTTGACGCCCACTTTTCGCTAGTTTTCAAGCAAAACCAATTTCCGATTTCTGAAACGAAAAATGAAAATAACTATGGCAGCTACAAATGGTCACGTAGACTAAACCAAACAACAACAATCTTCAAGAAGTTCCTCGAAAAAATTGAAGATTTTCCAGAAAAAAAAACAGTCAGATACACCACGTTTTCTGGTTATGCTCCATTGTGGCCTCAAGATACTGCTGTTAGACCAAAACTTTTTGTCAAATTTCATGAATTTCAAAGAACATTTTTGCCAGTTTGCTTTTCACGTCAACTAGATCTATTGATGTCAAAGCGAAAAAAAACCTACCAATTTTTTGCGGAAATATTGAGATCCAAATATGAATTTGCGAAGAAAGGCGTGAGCAGGCGGAGCCTAGTGCGCAATCAAATGAATGTGACTGGAATGATGTTGAATAGGGGAAAAAAGGAAACAGAATAAGGAGACAGCACAAAAAAGGAGAATGGAATGGACACTGGAAGTTGGAATATATGTAGAATAAGTAGGAATGGGTTGAGGAAGAAGAGGACAGTTTTATTGAGTTCTTTACGAGCTGGGGAATGAGGAATGATGATGGAATCATTGGAGAAAAAATTGTGGTACGACCAAAAAGCTGAAGACGTGGGTTTTGTCTGACAAGGCATGACGAATCAATGATTAGGTGGAGGGGGACATCGAATTTATGACGGAACTTCGGGAATGAAACGTGCCAAAAGATGGATGGGGGTCCAACTACCCCAATAAGTTTGATCTTTTGGAATACCAAACTAGGAGGTAATGGGGGTTTTCGGCTATTTTTAGATAAAGTTGATTGAAAACTACCGTAGTTCGACTGAAAAATTATCTTGCGTAGATGTTGGCTTTCGAATTTATTTTAGAAAATTTAGGAAAGGTTGAGAACCTTCTAGAAACTCTAGAAACTTTTGGAATATTCGGGGAAAACCGGGAAACTTTGGAAAACGTCTGTATTGTAAAATAAAGACCCGTCGCTGCGGGTTCAAATTCATGCTCTTCAAAAAAATTCAGCGCCCACAGTTCAAATATGTGATTTTAGAATTATTCTGTCAAATTAGAAGGAAGTACAAAAATTTTATATAGAAACTGAAAAAAAACGTCAGAAGACAATATATGCACCAATAGCCTATTGATTTGAAGAGCTGAAAAAGTTTAAATCCCACAAAAAACAATAGCAGGATTTTTTGGGAACCCCGCAAATGATAGAACACTTTTAATATTGGAACAAGTGCTCAAATTTTTTAAAGACAGTTAAATGAATTATTGAAATTATTCATTTTACTTTCCTTTTTTGCAAAAATAAAATCCGAATCCGTAGGTCTCGGGAAATCACTAAAGATAAGTAAGTCTTAACATTTTCCTAATTATGAAAATCAGATCGGTCAACATTTTGCAATTTCGCTAAAACATGCACAAAATAAGAACCAAGAAATCAAGCCTTTTTTTTCGTGTTATTTTCTGCGCTTTTCTTTAATAAACAGAAAATTGCTCCTGATCCAAAAATAATCCAGACAACTCATCCAAACAATCTTCTGCTCGGAGGAGAAGGAAATGCACAATTTGCAACCACTTGTACGTGGGGAAATTGAGGAAATGGTTATGTAGTTCAAAAGTATTTGTGTGGGCTCCGGATTGGGGCATGAAAAATCAAAAAAATTGTTCGTATTGGACTATTTTTCTAATAACTTTGGTAATTTTATAATTTTCCAAAACTCGGCAATTTACCAAAAAAGACCACAGATCTATTCGGAAAAGTTTTGATGCAAAAATTTAACTTTACCAGTTGTCTCCTTTTTTGAATAAATATTAAAGAACATAACATCTCCACAAAATCCAAAAAAATTGAAAAGCATCTACAAAAAAAGAAAAATGCTGCTTAATTTTCTATTAAACCCGCAGGCTTTCAATTACACATTTCAAGATATTTGGGAAGCACTATAAATACTACAAGTAGTGCAAAACAAGACGAAATCGTCATTTTAAATTATTAAATTATTGAAAATCTGAAAGAATGCTGTGCAATTCTAAAAGGGGCTTAGTCAGCGGAAGCTATTTTTTTCAAATTACTTATTCACGTCCGAGTCATCAAACTACTCAATGTGTTCTACCAAGTCTATAGCATATTCAATATCATTTGCCACTATGTTTTCACTATATTTCTATTTTATTTATAGGGAAACCCAAACTTCATATATATAGCTACATCATTTCGTGGCAGGAAGTATGAAAATTTTGGGAAAAGGAAGATATGTTTGTATTTGTGAATAGGGAGAGAGAAGGTTCAAAAAGTGTTCGTTCTTGCTCCGTTCCAGCTCGGCAATTTATGGAGATAAAGATATAGTTGGAATTCTGAGTCTACTGTACTTGGATATAAGACTTTGCATAAGGAGGGGGAGGATTTCGATGTTTGTGCTGCTAAATGAATTCCTGGTATCCATTGGCAGGTTAAAATTTAATCGTGTTAATGCAAATTCAAAATGCACAATTATTTTAGCTCTAACACGCGATTCGGCTTACTACGTAGACGAGACCAGAGGTTGTTTGGTAGATGAAAAATAAGGAAGAGGTGACTGCGAAATTGGAAATCTGGAGAATGAATAGGGATCTCATGAATGCCAAACGTTGAGCTCAAGTTTAAAAGAATAAATATGCATATCAAGGGAATCCTAGAGTTTCCATAGTAAGCCGGCTCGATTTCAGAGCCTGGCATATGCGTGAAACCTGTCGGCCTCAACAAGAGGCATTTTTTGCCTTTATGGAAGCCGGCAGTATCAGTAAATAGTTTAAAGTTTTCTAAGACTGTTACAATAGAGAATTTTAAGATTAGCTGTAGAGTACGGTTCTGTTCCTGGAAAATTGTTCATTTTTCAGTACTAAACAAATGTGGGATTCTTGAAAGTATTTCTCATGCCTCCGTTTGCCTTAAAAGAGAAGATGTTGTATCCTTGAAATCTTTGGAAACTCAAGTTACCATAACTTCCGGCGGGTACCTTTTTGAGACGTCATTGTACATCTGACCAGCATGCCCATAAAGTCAAACGGTTGTTTCACGTGGTTTCCAGTTACCATGTGATCTTTATTTTAAGTATGTACTAAACTTGCCCACTGCTTCTCTTTGACACATGCATTTTTGTTCAGAAATTGTGGCTTTGTTCCGATATATTGTTTTTATACTTCCGACATTTTTAGAATACAAACAAAATTATTACCGATTCTTCTTTGTTGGCAGTTGTTCCTCTGCGTTCCAGAACAAGATCACAAAAGCAAGTATTTTCTATTCCAGTCTGGAAATCTTGTCCTTTGCTCCTTTTCTTATCCTTACTTTCTCCTTTTTCTTGATTTATTAATAATTCAAAGTCTCATGAATGCCTAAGCGGTGATGATGATGTGGGAAACACGGACTAGAAAAGCACGGCGGGAAGGGGGAAAAGTGAAAAGATGTGAAAGAGAAACCGACAGTGATTACGGAAACATCCATCAAACGTTTACCCCCTCCCACACACTAATTACCCTTTTCTTATCTCTTTATCATAATCGGATTTCTAATTTCTATTTCTGATTTCCATTTCAATCATGTCGGTTTTAAAGTTCACTCATGAATTCTAGTGTTGGAAGTTAGGCATTATTCTTTTTTGTTGTCTCTGCTGAAATAGATGGTAGAATCTATTCAAAACATAGCTGCTTCGCGATGTGTCGAGACCCGGTACCGTATTTTTCTGTGAAAGATCAAAAACTTTAGCAACTGGGATAATATGAAAAACAGATATTTACAATGCCTAGAATTTTCAAACCTTGATGCAGATCCAATAAATGAATCATATGGTCTCAGTAAAAACTTCATTCCAAAAACTAGATGACAACTTTCCTCATTGTAACAATGTATTCTTGGTTCAAATTAGTCCATTCTTACATATATTGCTAATTGAATTAAATTAGTAATACTAAGGAATCTTGAATCTATTCACATTGAGTCACATTGAAATCAGAGCGGCCAAAAACTCGGAACTTGTGAAATCGCTAGCATTCATTTTGTTCAATTTTTCAAAACTTGGATATTATAGAAGCGACCTAGTCCAAGAATTCTGCATTATTGCGTCAACGTGTGTACACACCCATCTCTTTTTCTCCTCTCTCTCACATCTCTCAATTGCTTCATCTTCCCGCCGCCGTCTAGTAATACGAATGGTTGTTTGCAGAGAGTCACACGTTCGTTCACAATAAAAAAGAACAACAATTATTTAGTCACAACTACTTTTTAATAAAATGAGTGAACAATATACTACTCCCGAACGAGAAAATCCGGATGACGAGAGAGCTTTTGATGTAAGTTCGTGTAGGTCTTTTTCAACTTATAACAAAACTTTTACGGACTTAATTGATTTTTGAATTTTTCCAGAGAGTCTTCGATGCATTATCAATAAGTTGTCCGTGTGATAATCCTTCGAACATACCAAATAGATTATTTGCAAGTGAGAGTTAAGAATAAAAAATCGACAATTACTTTTAAATATCCAGGTCCACCTACACAAAGTGCCCCGGAACAAATCGATAATGGTGCAGCAGATGTTCAGCCATTCGACTTTCAAGCATATAACCAGCCACGGTTAGCAAGGACGGAAGGAATGTTAAAATTGGAGATTCCGAACTTTTCGAATTTAAGATCAAAAGTCAGTACGCCTTTTCAATACATCGGGAACTTACCTTGGTAGGTACTTTTATTCCAAATTTGTAGATCAAATCAACTTTTGATATTTAAAAATTGAAGAATTTCTAACACGACCATATGTCGATTTACGGAGCCCGTTTACACTCCGAGAACAAGTTTTGAATGAAATTTAAAATTTTGGATTTTTTTGCTAGTTCGTTTTGTATTTAATAGTGAAGTACCTAATTCATATAATATCTAGTGTTCTAAGAAAAAATTGATTTGATTTTTTCCGTACACTTCTCTGGGATTTTACAAACTTCGTAAATCTACATGCTTGTTATCACATTTTTTAGAATATTAAACTTTGGCTTCATTGGACTCTAAAGAATAATCACGAATATCTTATTATTCTATTTCCCATTTTCAGGAGGTTAGCAGCGAAAACGGAGAAAACAAAACGAACATCAGATGTGAAATTCTTCTCAGTATACATTGACTGTAATCCAGAGTCAGAATCAACTCTTTGGTCTTGTGACGCTGTTGTTGAATTCCGATTAGTGTCAAGAAATCGAACGATCCCTCCGTTCTCACGTCAGTTTACGAACAAGTTCAACTATAATTCGAATAATTGGGGATTTCCGTCTTTCATGGCCTGGGAAGATGTGAATAATTCAAATTACGTGAGAAACGAAATGGTGACTGTCACTGCACGAGTTGTTGTTCAAAAAGTGCTTGGTGTCAGGAACGTACCGAAATATGATTTTGGAGCAATGCAGACGAACATTTGTGATATGACATTGGTTATCAACAAACAGAAATTGTTTGTAAATAAGGCGGTGAGTCTTTTTTTTTGAAATTTGGATTGAAATTAAAGTTTTTTTGCAAATTATTCAAAATGGTCTGAAATTCAAAAGACCCACAAAATAATGAAAAACTCGCTGATTGGTTCGAAAGTGGGCGTGGATTTATAGAGGGAAGTCAAACATGGAAATTCGCCAAAACTGAACATCCTCGGTTTTATAAGTTGGATGTTATTGTTCCTTCCCGATTTTTTGATTTTTTTTTCTGTGGTGAATATTTATGAATTAAAGATTATTTTGGTTATTTTTAGATAAAATTCCTATAAAACGGGAAATCAAAACTTTAAAATTTTTCAGTATCTTGCTCTCTACTCGCCAGTCTTTTATGCCATGTTCTTCTCAAATTTCCAAGAACGGGAAAAAACACAAGTAGAGCTGGAAGATGTGGTCCTCGAAGAATTCCGTGAGTTGCTTCACGTCATCTATCCATGCCACAAGCCAATCACATCGGATAACGTGGAATATTTGTTGGAACTCGGAGATAAATATGAAATACAATATGTGATGGATGAGTGTGAACGATTTCTCGTTGGATCCGAGGATATTCTACAAATTACCAAGTTGATGTGGGCTGATCAATACTTGTTGGCAAAGCTTCAGGTATTTAGATAATCGAATCGTCTACAAGATATAATATTTTTAATTTTAGGACAGCTGCCTTCGAAACATCAAGGAAGTATCCGACGTTAAAGCGATCAAATTGACAGAAGAATTCAAAAATCTCAGTGATGCTACAAAAGCTGCTCTTCTTGAAAAAGTTCTGAAAATCGTGAACTAGTATTCATTTCCCTTCATCTCGCTATTGCTTTCTTTCAACTCAGTTTCTCAATGAAAAGCTTTTTCAAAATAACAAACATAGGAATATTAACTGAATTTGACAAAATACTGAAATTTTAAAAAACTCAAGCGGCAATAGAAATTTTAAATGAAATCCTGAACTATTTAACTAACCATTTTAGTTTCAAAAATATAAATTATTCTGTGAAAATTTTGATTAATTGCACTTGTTTCAATGAAACATGCTGAGAAATTATCGGAATTTCTCGAAAACAATTTTTCCGCGTTTACCGTAGTAGACGATACTTGACAGCACTGGTGGTGGCAAATCGTGACCCATGAGCGTCGATTTAAATACGAGCATCTTTTACGATTTTTTAATTGCAAATTGATATTCGACTGTTCTGGATAAATTTATGATTTTATTTCGCATTCTATCGAATTTCCCTGAATTTCTCTTCAAACTTGCGTATTTTTTTAATGCAATAGAGATGCACATCCTGCATCGACCCGAAGAATTGACATTGAATGAACATGACCCTTCAAAAAAATAAAACTTATTTATTATACATGATAACGCTTGAACAGCAAACTTTTTGAAGGAAAACAAATAAAAGGGAAAAAATATACACGAAAATTATCGGGATGCATAAAAATACAACTTTAAGTGGCACTATCCCATTACTTTAAAAATATTTAAAAACCTTAATACATGTCGGAAGATATGATGTCGATTGCAAGTTTCAGCTTCTTCATTGGAACATCCTGCAATTTAAATATAAATTTATGAAAAACCGATATCTAATTACCTCATTGTTTCGCTCCAAGTACTGAATGTATTCACGAAGTTTTTTCGAAGTCTGGACATCTTGCAGTGACGAATCTATCGATACCATGCCTTCTTGAAACACTTTCAGGTGGTCCACAATTCTTTTGCGTCCTAGATTGGCATTCGAGAAGGAGCTTTCGTTTGATCTGAAAAAAAATCATAAAAATTATTAGTTTATATTTATGTAACTCACTTGTTCCTCAGAAGAGAGAATAAATCATTCATTTCTTTCATATTATCTGCCACTGCTCTCGCAAAACCGCTGAGGTCGTTCTGCATCGAAAGGGTTCTTGACAAAGTCTCACCGCTCTCTCCTGTTTCTTGTTTCACGTCTTCTATCGGCAAATCGGCACCGTTCACCATCGGATGATGTAGTTGGTCCGCGAAATCGGAGACGCTGACGAATGGGCGAGAAAACGGAATAGCAGAACTCGAAGTCATAGTACTGGAAGGGGGAACAAAGTCCGTGGTTCCTTGAAGAGTGGTTGAGCTGCTCGATAAGGAAGAAGAGTTATTCAAACTGATGTCTGGTTTCTCTTCATTAAACATCTCCGCGTGGTCTTCTTGTTCAGTCTTGCATGAACTCGACTTTAGAATTGAGTTGGCTGATTCAGGGGCCTCCGGAGGCTTATATGCGAAGAACTCGTTAACGCTATCAGAATCTGAACATTCAGAATCTGAATCTTCTTCGCTTTCAGAATCGGATGATATCGAGACATATTCACTTTTCGGCTTGATGAAACGCGTCGTTGTCTTCTCCTTAACAACAGACTGGGGATCTTCCTTATTCTTTGAATTTTCGTCGGCATTTTCCACCTTGACAGCTCGAAGACTCATTTGAGGGTTCACTTTTTTGTGATTCTCTCTCAACTCCAATTCTCCATCGTCGTATTCTACGATTCTTCCATCATCGTCCAAATTGACAGTCGCGTTTTTCCGAAGACTGAAATTGAAACATTTTCATAGGGCTGACTGATTGGTAATACTTACATAGGCAAAAATGCTTCGCTAATCGGGGTCCTATTCAAGAACAATACTTTGACCATTTCCTTCGAGTCCGGCATCTCGTGAGTTTGCGGTGCAACAGAGTATTGAAACCTGAAAGAAAACAATATATTTTATACAAAATCTTCAGACTGGCGATTCGAGTTTAGTTCAAACCAAAAAATTGAGAGAAAAGTGTACGAAAAAATGGCAATTTTTGATTAGTGCGGAATTTTAATCGATTTTTCAAAGTTTTTTTGATAAAAATATATTTATTTATCAAAAAACTTGAATATGACAATAAAAAACAAACGAAACTCAGCAATCGTGAGAAAAAATTATGGAAAATTGATGAACAATCGACAAAAATTCCGCAGAAACGAGAGGATGAAATTACAGTAATCTTTAAAGGAGCACACCTGTTCGCATAAAACAAATTTTGCAAACAAAAACAAACATTTTAGTGGGTACCGTCTAAATGGCTTTAAAATCTCTAAATTCCGTGTCTGGGTAATTCAAAAAAATTGTTGTAATTTTAAGAAAGGTTTTAAACACCCATGAATATGACAAAAAGTGTTAAAAAATACATAATTGTAATTTTCGAAAAACGTATTGCATAAAATATTCATATTTCTGAGAATATAGAACGGGAAAAAAAAATATTTCTTTTAACATAAAATCAACGAGAAAAATCAAGAAGACTGACAAAAAAACGTGGCTTGTGAAGTCCGTCTGCGGTGACGTGTTGACGCGTGGCAAAGTTCACGGCGATATTCTCACGTGACCTCACGTGAGATGACTTCTTTTTCGACGGCGTGGGATGAGTTTCCGTGAATATTTGTACTTAAATTTGTTGAAGTTTCGGATACTTGGTGGAGCAATTTTTTAATAAAACACCAATGTTTGTCATGTACTTCATTTTCTTTTTTATGGTTTCAAGGAGAAAGAATTAATTTACCAAGATATTTTTGCTGAAAGTACGGTGGGTACGGTATGATTGGAACACGATTCGAAGTCTGTAAACGACAGTTTTTTGTCTTTATTGAAATATTTTTACATGATACTTATTAGGATAATTTTTTGAAAAGATTTTTTTGTTCCTTTTTTCAGATCTTTTTCTCTCGTTTCCTAGTTCCACCGAACTGAGTAAGCGAACAGTCGAGCACAAAAAAAGTTGCGACAGCCTTATGAAATATCATATGAGAATAAGATACGCAGGTATAAAGAGAGCCTGGTCGACATCTGTTGGACAGCCGTCTTCTTCTCCATCTCTCGTCCTTCGATGACCCGTAGCTTCTACAAAAAGTGTAAACTCCTTCACTACCACTAGGACACGTTGCAGTCTGCCAGCTCTTGGAGCAGACTGTTCTGGTCGTTTTGCACGTATTGTTCGTATTCTGATGTTTCAAATTTTGGTAAAGTATGATAATTTTGACCGGTTTTGTAATATTTGATGATTTTGAACAAACTTTGGATTTTTTAAATGTATATTTTTGACAGTAAAAAAACAAATAAACTTCTGCACATCAGTACACTCTGGATCCATCTTAGATTCTTTAATTTATGTAAGTTTATAGACTTACATAAATTAAATGGAAACTACGTATATTTTTTACTTTTTGAAATAGTCAATATTTTCAAAATATTTGAAATGGATTTGAAAAAGGCTCTGGGAGATTTACCATCGTTATGAAAATGCATTTTTCAATTGAAGCTAGGCCAGATTCTGATGATCTTTTCTTTCGCACGTAGATTCACTAGTAATTAATACACTCTCGATCCATCAAACCATCTCAATGTTTATTGAGATTCGTCACGTATTAACTAGCTCCACCCTCGCGCACTCTATTGAGAAGTGCATTGACTTATTCATTATACGCTCTAAACAATAGGCAGCTAGTTCTCTAAGAACTTCGTTCAAATTTTCTGTACTACACTTACATTTAATTTTTCAACGTTAGCAGTAAACTTTTCAACGATTGAATTATTTTTTTTCCAAAATACAGACAGTAGTTTAACTATGAACTATTGATAAACCAAATCAACAAAAGAAAACAAGAAATATAAAACATGGAAACGCCTAAACGATAAACAATATTTTATAAAGATTCTGGTTATCAGCCTGTCTTGATAAGTATGATAAGTGTTAATATCTACCATATCCTCATTTTCCAAATACTCCCCCATGTCGTACCTCCTGATGTATAACAGAACCAATAACTTCATATTTGTTTTGTCAACACCAACAACATCATTGGACATGACCTTCGTAGCTTTTCGCTTTCAAAATTACTTCAGGTTTATCTTTTGAACCTTTTGATTTCTTACCAATTTATTAGGTTGGCAGAAAAGGATTAACCTAACCATACAAACGTTCTAGATTTCATTCTCGAGGATGATCCTAAACTATATCCAGAAAGAACACCTTCCGCTTCTTCTTTCTTACATTTTATTATATTCATAATTATACCCTACGTTTCCGTCGCTGTGTGTGTATGTCAATCCAATTCAATTTAATTCTCGTATTCATTCGCTAGAAGAAGGTCTCTTCTCACATCTCGACGATGAAAAGTAGAGGACAAATGAACAAAAAGTACGAAAAAGAGTGAGGAAGAGAAAAGAGGACGATTTATTTTGACATGTCACCCTATGTTTCTTTTCTGTTTTGGTTCTTATTTTATTTCCATTGGGGTCCTCTGATAAAAATTGAACGAACGTTTTTTTTGTTTTGAAGGCAAAGTGTAGATTTGAATTTTACACGTAAGAGCCATAAGCTCACGGAAGCTCTAAATGTATGTTTTCAGATAGTTTTTGTTTCTGTTCCAAAATACAGTTTATTCCGTTTTTTGTTTTGAAAATGTAGCAAGTTACCAAATATTTTAATTAAAACTTTGAAAAAAAATTATTAAACAACATTTCGGAATGTTTTTTTTATATTTTTTTGTCGAAACTTTATAGTTATGTATATGATAAATATCTAAAGTTTTGACTAACTTCTTCTTCAACTTGAAAAATATTTTAACATCCCCATTCTATCTACAAAAATAAAATTATAAAAGTTTCCGTTTACAATATTCATTGATTTATATATATATTTTTTTTCAATTTCTATAATTGGTTTTTTCAGAAAATGAGGGTTCTCCCTTTTCTACTACCACTAATACCCGTTCTCCTGGCAACCACAATAACCGATTTACCCGAACTGGTTGTAGTCACAGTTGCAACTGAAAATACAGATGGGCTTAAACGTCTTCTAGAATCTGCAAAAGCATTCGACATCAATATTGAAGTTCTTGGATTGGGCGAGAAGTGGAATGGTGGTGACACAAGAATCGAACAAGTTAGTTGGATTACTATAATTGAAACTTGACTATTTTTCTGAGCCTTCGGGAATTAATTCTAAATTGTTGGAAAATTTAGCTTCTAAAGATATTATACATTAAAACGTATTTTCAGGGTGGAGGCCAAAAAATTCGAATTCTTTCCGATTGGATTGAAAAATACAAAGACGCTTCGGATACAATGATCATGTTTGTGGATGCTTATGATGTTGTATTCAATGCTGATTCTACAACAATCCTCAGGAAGTTTTTCGAACATTACTCTGAAAAGCGTCTTCTATTCGGAGCTGAGCCATTCTGCTGGCCAGATCAGAGTTTGGCACCAGAATATCCTATTGTTGAGTTCGGGAAACGATTCTTGAATTCTGGCCTCTTCATGGGTTACGGTCCGGAAATGCACAAAATTCTGAAGTTGAAGTCCGTTGAGGATAAGGATGATGACCAGTTGTACTACACAATGATTTATCTTGATGAGAAGTTGAGAAAAGAATTGAATATGGATCTTGATTCAATGTCCAAGATCTTCCAAAACTTGAATGGAGTTATTGAAGATGTTGAACTTCAATTCAAAGAAGATGGAACTCCAGAAGCATATAATGCAGCTTATAACACCAAACCATTGATTGTTCATGGTAACGGTCCTAGCAAATCCCATTTGAACTACCTTGGAAATTATCTCGGAAACCGTTGGAATTCACAACTCGGATGTAGAACTTGTGGGCTTGAAGTGAAAGAATCTGAAGAAGTGCCACTGATTGCATTGAACCTTTTCATTTCGAAACCTATTCCATTCATTGAAGAAGTTCTACAAAAAATCGCTGAGTTTGACTATCCGAAAGAGAAAATTGCATTGTATATCTACAATAATCAGCCATTTTCAATTAAGAACATTCAAGACTTTTTGCAAAAACATGGGAAGTCATATTATACAAAGAGGGTTATCAATGGAGTCACAGAGATTGGAGACAGAGAAGCTAGGAATGAAGCAATGTAAGGTTTATAGTTAAAAATATGGAACGTTTTTAAAAAAAATTTGAAATCCCTAATGAACGTTTTTGTCAACATTTTTATGAATAATTTGTATGTAAAGTTTTGTAGAAAATTTGTGTTAGTTTCATTTTTCTGGTAATTACTTACTGTTATTGTAAAACTACCAAATTTCGCTTGCATAACTTTAAGGCGGCCTACGCCTGCCTTGTGCATGTGTGCTTACTGATAAAGTACATGTTAATTAATTTTTACAAATTAATTTAAAACTATAATTACTTTAATAGAAACATCGAATATCGACGATTTTACCAACATGCAAAAAGTAGGTAGGCACGCAGGCAGGCATTTTTTAATCAAAAAATTCACCAAGTACACATTTTGTTTATATATACCATTTTAAACATTGTAAAATCTAATTTTCAATTCAACCAAAAATATTTTCAGAGAATGGAATAAAGCACGAAACGTAGAATTCGCCTTCCTCATGGACGGAGATGCCTATTTCTCCGAACCCAAAGTAATCAAGGATCTGATTCAATACTCCAAGACCTACGATGTGTAAGCTCCCTAAATTCTTTGCCATCTATCTAAATTCCCTATTTTCAGTGGAATAATTGCTCCAATGATTGGTCAACCTGGAAAACTCTTCACCAACTTCTGGGGTGCAATTGCTGCAAATGGATACTACGCTAGAAGTGAAGATTATATGGCAATTGTCAAAGGAAATAGAGTTGGATATTGGAATGTGAGCAACTTATATATCTTCATCTAGAAAATCATAGTCTCTTCAATTTTCAGGTTCCATTCATCACATCAGCTGTTCTATTTAACAAGGAAAAGCTTGAAGCCATGAAAGACGCATATAGTTATAACAAAAACTTGGATCCAGACATGTCAATGTGCAAGTTTGCAAGGGACAATGGACATTTCTTGTATATCGACAATGAAAAATATTATGGTTTTTTGATTGTTAGTGATGAGTATGCTGAAACTGTAACAGAAGGAAAATGGCATCCCGAAATGTGGCAGATTTTTGAGAATCGAGAGGTGAGAGCTTCTAGGAATTTAACCTTTAAACCTGCAATTTCCAGCTTTGGGAGGCTCGTTACATCCATCCAGGCTACCATAAAATCATGGAACCTGAACATGTAGTAGATCAAGCCTGTCCAGATGTCTACGATTTCCCACTGATGTCTGAGAGATTCTGTGAAGAGCTTATTGAAGAAATGGAAGGATTTGGACGATGGAGTGATGGAAGTAACAACGTGAGGAGTTTTTTTTAAATGGTATTTATGATATAAACATTCTAGGACAAACGTCTTGCGGGTGGATATGAGAATGTACCAACTCGAGATATTCATATGAATCAAGTTGGTTTTGAGAGACAATGGTTGTACTTTATGGACACGTATGTTCGTCCAGTACAAGAGAAGACTTTCATAGGATATTATCATCAGGTACATCTTTGACACTTGTTTTTAAACTTATTAAAATCAATTTTCAGCCAGTTGAGTCCAATATGATGTTCGTTGTTCGTTACAAACCTGAAGAGCAACCATCGCTCCGCCCACATCATGATGCAAGCACTTTCAGTATTGATATTGCACTGAACAAGAAGGGAAGAGACTATGAAGGTGGAGGTGTACGATATATCAGATATAATTGCACGGTGCCAGCAGATGAAGTTGGTGAGTAGTTTTTGAACACTGAATTTCGTTTAAAAAAACTGATCTCTAGATTTTCTGGCTTTTCGAAGATCTGGATTTTCAAAAATCTAGAAACTTCCACTAAATAATGTTCTCAAAAATATTATCGAAAAATGGTCATCAAATTTACTTTGAAAATCGATTTAAACCTATATAATGTCTCACAATCCTATTTCCGCGATTTTTCTTCTTCGAAAATGTGAGGTCGAGGGGTACGTTTTCGTAAGGGGATTTTTTCGTAAGGAACGCTTTCAGTAGGGCAATGTGCGGCGCGCCTTTTCGCAAGCCCGCCGCACAGTCCTTCGCAATGCGCCGCACGGCTTTTTGCAATGCGCCGCACGCTTCTTCGTATTTATTTATTTATTTTTCCAACAGGAAATTTCGAACGGAATTCAATTAAAAACGGATTTTTAATGGAAATTAATTAGTTTTATTCGAGCTAAATACGGATATTTTCAGAATTTTCGATGACAAAAACGGGTTTCAATCGATTTCGAATCGATCAAAATTAATATTAATCGAAAATGAGCGTTTCCTTCCCGGAAAAAGAAGAACTTGATGCTGAGAGTGATCCAGGCGGAGCCAAACGATTAAAATGATAGAAGTGATTTTTTATTCAGTCGAAATGGAAAATAAAACTGTAAACAAAAGTTAATTCGATTAAATTAAGTAAGAAAAATCATGGCGAAATTTGGATAACCTGAGTATGGAAAATTGTTTCTATAATCTAATGGCACAGAGGTAAACAAAGAGATCAGTGATAGCATTTCGGAATTTCCATAAAAGGGAAAAGTTTCTCATTAAAAGCACTGAAACCGGTATAATTCAAAAACACTGAAGTACAGAAATCGGGGTTTTTGTATAATGGCACAGCGGTTGTTCGATTTCCGGATCGTCTCTTCAAGTCTAGGATCAATGATTTTGATAGTTGAATGGTCTTTTGAATCACTCCTCGCAGGTTTTGATAGTCGTTGTGATGATACATTCTCTGGAAAACAAAACAAATCGATGTTATATACCTATTTGAGAATTTAAAAAACTACAAAAAGAAACTTGCCTTCAGCTTGGAAAATTGCTGCTCACTCGGGTTGTTTGTGAACGCTGAAAAATACTTTTCACTCTTCAATTAATCTTTAGACATCAATACTTGCCTCTAAAAAAGCGTTTGGCTCCGCTTGGATCACTCTCAGCATCAAGTTCTTCTTTTTCCGGGAAGGAAACGCTCATTTTCGATTAATATTAATTTTGATCGATTCGAAATCGATTGAAACCCGTTTTTGTCATCGAAAATTCTGAAAATATCCGTATTTAGCTCGAATAAAACTAATTAATTTCCATTAAAAATCCGTTTTTAATTGAATTCCGTTCGAAATTTCCTGTTGGAAAAATAAATAAATAAATACGAAGAAGCGTGCGGCGCATTGCAAAAAGCCGTGCGGCGCATTGCGAAGGACTGTGCGGCGGGCTTGCGAAAAGGCGCGCCGCACATTGCCCTACTGAAAGCGTTCCTTACGAAAAAATCCCCTTACGAAAACGTACCCCCTCGTGAGGTCTAAATGTTTGAGTAGCCTCGCTCTATTGCTAACTTTAGCCTGTGTAGTCCTCTCGGACAAACATTTTATATTTGTTTTTTGTTTTTTCATGCCATACAACAATTTCCAGGCTATGCAATGATGTTCCCCGGAAGATTGACACATCTTCATGAGGGTCTTGCCACCACAAAGGGTACCAGATATATCATGGTATCCTTTATTAACCCATAACCTGTTTTTTTTAAGCTTTAAATGTGTAACTTAAAATTCGTGTGCTTTAAATATTTCTTGTGCCTTTTTCACGGGACGCTGTTGATTTTTGCCTTACTTTTTATGTATTTAATTTATTATATTTAATAAATATAATTTTCATTCAATGTTTTCTTAATCGAAAATGAATGTTGATCTCTCAATATAATTCTATCGGGAAACCTCAGAAAAACCAGAAACAAAATTAAATTTCAGATTAAATGTTAAGCAAAAGCACTCGATTATTGCGACGATGTTTTCAAACAGATGTTGATGTGATTGTGATTGGTGGAGGCCATGCTGGATGTGAAAGCGCTGCTGCTGCAGCTCGTTGCGGATCAAATACTGTTTTGGTCACACAAAATAAAAATACAATAGGAGAAATGAGCTGCAATCCGAGTTTTGGAGGAATCGGAAAAGGTTACAAAATTGAAAAAAAAATAATCATTCAACAATTATTTTTCTAGGTCATTTAATTCGAGAGGTCGATGCTCTTGATGGACTTTGTGCTAGAATTTGTGATAAATCAGCCATCACTTACCAGGCGTTGAATCGAGCTCAAGGACCAGCAGTACTAGGACTCCGTGCTCAAATTGATAGAAAATTGTATAAAACGCAAATGCAAAATGAAATTAATTCAACAAAGCGGCTGGAAATACTGGAAGGTGAAGTTGCAGAGCTTCTCGTCGAAAATGGAAAGATTGTAGGAATTCGAATGATGAATGAAACAGTTATAAGGTGAATTTAATCCAAAATTAAAAATAAAAGTTTATAAAGTTACAAATTTTCAGAACAAAGTGTGTTGTAATCACTACGGGAACATTTCTTCGTGCTCAAATTTACCAAGGAATGAAAACATGGCCTGCTGGACGAATAGGAGAGAAAAGTTCAGATAGACTGTCAGAAAGTTTTCTCAAACATGGATTCGAATTAGGAAGGCTTCGTACCGGAACTCCACCTCGTCTCATGAAAGATTCCATTAATTTTTCAAAGTTTGAACGTGTCGCTCCTGACCGGACACCTATTCCATTTTCGTTTTTAACAAAAAATGTGTGGATCAGCTATGAAGATCAACTGCCAACTTATCTGGGGCATACTAATGACGAAGTCTGTCGGATTGGAAATGAGAATATGCATGAGAATTATCAAGTTGCTTCCGAAACAACATCGCCGAGGTGAAATAAATTTTATAAGTTCAAAAAATAATTGTTCTTAAATTTTCAGGTACTGTCCCTCACTTGAATCCAAACTCTTACGGTTCCCAAAGCTGCACCATCGTCTCTTCTTGGAACACGAAGGTCTCGACTCTCCTCACATTTATCCTCAAGGAATGTCATTGACTTTCAAGCCAGAAGTTCAAACCCAGCTTCTTCGTGCAATTCCTGGCCTAGAAAATGTTGAAATATTTCAACCAGGATACGGAGTTCAATACGATTTTGTGAATCCAAAACAATTGAAAAGAACATTGGAGACACGGAAGGTGGAGGGAATGTTTTTGGCTGGTCAAATCAACGGTACAACTGGATATGAAGAAGCTGCTGCTCAAGGAGTTGTTGCTGGAATCAATGCATCCGCAAGAGCTCAAAATGAGCCAGGAATGGAGGTGTCAAGGACAGAAGGATATATTGGTATTAGAAAATTCAAAAAAAAATCTTTAAAAAATTCAAAAAAAAAAAAAAAAAACATTTCAGGCGTTCTGATTGATGATTTAACAAGCCTCGGAACCAACGAACCGTATCGAATGTTAACTTCTCGTGCGGAGTTTCGACTTTATCTACGACCCGATAATGCTGATATTCGACTCACTGAGTTGGGAAGACGTCACAATGCGATCAGTGACAACCGATGGGCGATATTCACTGAAACTAAGGGCGAACTCAATAATCTGACTCAACGAACAGAGGAAATGAAAATGAGTATGGTGAAATGGAAACGAATAATTCCAAAATTGGCTGCGACATCCAGAAATGACGGAAAAGTTCTATCTGCATTCGATCTGATACATCGGTATGATCTAGACAAAAGTGACTTGGAGCTTTGTCTGAAAGATAAAAACATCGGAGAAGATATTCTGGAAAGGCTGAAAATTGAAGGAAGATATCAAATGGAACATGAGAGGATGAAGGCAAAGGTAAAAGCTTGTGAAAATCGTTATGAGTTGCTTCAAATTCAAAACATTTTTTTCAGAAACAAGAAATCGATCGAGAATCGGCTACGGCAATTCCGGACAACACTGATTTTTCAACAATGCGAGGCATGAGTTTGGAATGCATCGAGAAGTTGGAAAGAGCACGACCAAGAAATCTGGCAGCAGCTACGAGAATATCTGGAATTACACCTGAAGCCATTGTTGTACTTATGAGACATTTGAAGAATCCAGCCCCAGTGAGAAGTTCCGCTGTATAAATTAGTAATCTTAGCCCGCTAGTCTTGTATCTGTTGTCATTTGGAATAGATTGTTTTTTTTTGTTATTGTTGAAATTTTTATTGATTAAGAAGAATTAAAAAAACAAAAAATTAATAAAACAAAAAATTGATTAATCCTCTCCTGTTTTGGCTTTTTCAAAAACCTCTGCAAGCATTTTGTTGCACATTGCAGCATATGGGTTCAGTGCCACCAACTGCATTTTGGCGAACGAGGATCCCAACTCGGCTGCTGATGCGAAATCGGTCTGAATAAATAGTTTTGAATTGAGTCCTTTTTTATGAAACTAACTCTAGCTTTATCATCATCTCCTCTCAATCTATAGATGCTAGCTCTCTGTACGTATGCTTGGCAGGCAGTTTTTGTTTTTGGTCCAGCTAATGATAGAGCTTCGTTAAGATCGTCGAGGGCCTCTGAAATTATTGAGAAATAAGAAAAATCGTAAGATTATCCATTGAGCTCACTTTCTGGTTTATTTTGAAGTCGGTATGCTTGTGCTCGGTTGTTGTACGCGGATGGATTTTTCGGGCAAACTTCGAGTGCTCTGAAAATTTGCTCGTTCGATCAAATCAGATAAGCAATAAAAGAAAACTCACTTTGTAAACTTCTCAATAGCTTCATCCAACCGTACACCTTCTGCCAACGCGACACCTTCTCTCTCGAGCTGCAAACTGAGCTCATAGCCTGGATGCTCCAAACTATCTGATTCTAAATGAATTTCAGCAATTCCAGAATCCGATGTAGGCATTAATGGATTCAGTATTTGATTTAGAACTGCACGATCATGTGATGTCGACATTTTCTAATTTCTGAAATTTATAGAAATTAATTAATTAATAGGATTAATAGGAAATCTTTGATATAGTGAAAATCTTATTGCAACGATGAAATATAATTATCAAAACAGGAAATGTTAATTAATTGAACCAAAATGGTGAATTCCCATGTTCCCCAGTTCGACACCCATGGACACAAAGTAGACGTAGGTCGCCTTCATAAAAATAGACCTGCTTTTTAGTCTAATCGTACTTAGGCTTAGGATCGTTCCTAGATACACTTTTAATAGTCTAAAATGATTGAAAATCATAATTAAAACCCTCCAAATACTTTTAGATTTCACAAAATTTTCAGTCAAAGTTTTTGGTAAATATTTACCAATATTGCCAACAAAGTTTCCAACTGTATATATTTTTTAGGTAGTTTCAAATACAATGGAAACGAAATTGAAGCATACAACTATTTTTTGATCGACTTTCAAAATTATGGCAGGTGAATAAAAACGTACAAAGCTGGAAAAAAAACTGAAACACTTTTCAAAGCTGTGTAAACTTTCAGTCAATTTTATTGGTAAGTTTCCAAATATCGAAAAATCGGACGTTTTGAGTAATTTTAAGCATTGTTGCAGTCAATAACTTCTAATATTAAATTTTAAGAAAATTTCCATGTTTTCCCTCAAAATCTTATCCACAAAACCCCTTTACAACCGGAAAATTCAGAAACTTTAAAAAAAGAACGAAAGATCATAATTAAAAAATGGAAAACTATACTGTGAAAGTAGAGAGTAAACAAATAAACCCAATAGGTACAAACATAAAACTTTTAAAAGTCTGACAAAGTCATACAGGTCAGAGATAAAAGACGAAAAGATGAAGAGAAACATTGAAAATGGAAAAACTATCACATGGCGCCTCTCTATTTTATTCGTACTGTTATCAATAGGTGAAATGACTGCGACGAAATGACCCCGACTTGGTTGCAAAGAAACGCATTGTGACGAGATTGAGAATTGTCAGTTAAATAGTCGTTTTCTGTTAAATGTAAGAAGACAATGGAAATATGATGTCATCTTATCTCTCCGGGGGACACTGGAACTGTTTAAGAAGATTTATCATGTGGTTATTTAGATTAGAATCTGGAATAGGTCACTTGGTCAGATGTTCGGGAAGAAATGATGTCATCTAGATAATTGAAATATTTCAAGTACTTGTTTTCATCAGATTTCTTTGGAAAATCCAGTTCTAAAATTGCAACATCACTAATATAAACGTAAATTTCCAATTTTTTTCTGGCAACTGCCAGCAAAAATTGGTAGCTTGTTTGAAATCACAATGAAACTGCTCAAAGTTCCTTTTGGAATTACAAAAATAAATTTATATTTCAAAATTATAGTCTATGAATCGATTTTTATTAGTATACCACATTTTTCCAATAGATTTGTGCAAAATCAGTCTAGTCTATAATTATCATCTAAAAAAGAATTTGGCACTTATTTCGTTACTTGAAGAGATACAGTAGATGTTACAAAGTATGTAAAAATTCTAAAGACAGATGATAATAATTTTAGAAAATTGATAAAATTTATTGGGAGAATATAGAATGAAAATGAAAGGTAGACGGAACTTCTCTATATAAATATTCTCAAACAAAACAAAGTACACGAAAAGCAAATATTTTCAAAAACTGAAAAACCCCGAGATCTCTAAAAACAGAGTCAATAATCCTCTTTTATCTACCACACACAGTTTTTCTTTCCAATTTTTCACGTCATTGTTATTGTTGAAACAGCTCATTGTCACATTTTGTTGTCATCTCTGACACTCTGCACCTCTCGTTTATTGGTACTGTTTGAATTTTTCGCCTGACTATTATGTGTTTATTTCAATGCACAAGTGCATGAGGGCGAGTGTTCCGGAATAAAATGTTCACATGAAAAACAACGATTTTAGGAGTGAATTTGTACGAAGGACAAAGAATTTTCATGTAGTACTATTTTTAAAAATAGAATTAACAAAGATCGAAATATCTGCAGGAGTTTTAACACTGAGAATTCTATATTATTTCCTTCCATTTCCAGTTTTTTGCCGATTTAACTGAAAATTAATGATGTCTAAAGTAAGGGTAGGCACACATTCTGGATGATTATCGTAGGGATGAAATAAATTAAATCAAAAAATCAAAGTCATGAACTTTTGCATATAGTCTCGTATGACCCCTCCTCCCATTCGGTTGTTAACTTTGATTAGATCTTCCAACTCTTCAAAACAAGGACTTCGATTAAAAATAATTTATTCCCACTTTAACTAACCATCGCGGCATCTCGCATCTTCTACTCACTGCTAACAACACTAACCTACGCTCGAAATGGTCAATATTCCTAGCTTTATCGATAGACTTTTGTCAGGTAAATTAATTTTGCAGATTTAAAGTTTCATACTGAAATGGTATAATTTTCAGTCAACGACACTTCTAACCCCTCGCTAACACGTTGCATCAATGAGGCAGATATTGATGTCGTCATCGAGAAATGCACGAAGATCCTATTAGCGCAAGCGACAATGGTTGAGGTTCAGGCGCCAATTGCGGTACGTTGACTTTTAATTTGTTAGTAAAATAGAGAGTAATTCTTTCGTTAGTTCCTGCCAGAATACGTGTACTTTCAGGTCTGTGGAGACATTCATGGGCAGTATACTGATCTTCTTCGAATCTTCAACAGATGCTCATTCCCGCCGGATCAAAACTACCTGTTCCTGGGCGACTACGTGGATCGAGGACGCCAACAACTTGAAGTCATATGTCTCCTCATGGCCTACAAAATCAGATACCCAAACAGATTTTTTATACTCCGAGGAAACCACGAGTGTGCTTCAATCAACCGTACATATGGGTTTTACGATGAGTGTAAACGAAGATATTCTTTGGCTCTATACAATGACTTCCAAGTAAGCTTTAGTGTATTGAGGTATTCTGTCAAACCTCAGTTTTTCAGAATCTGTTCAACCATCTCCCATTGTGCGCGATGATCTCCGGACGAATCTTCTGCATGCATGGTGGATTGAGCCAGAAATTGGTTTCCTGGACACAGCTTGCCGAAATCACGCGTCCATTCGATCCACCAAACAATTCCCTTGCAATGGATCTCCTTTGGGCAGATCCAGAGAACAACATGACCGGATGGGCGGAGAGCTCGCGCGGAGTTTCGCAGATTTTTGGAGCCGACGTAGTAAAGGACTTCACGGAGAAGATGAATATCGATCTCATTGCTAGAGGACATCAGGTATGATATCACTTAATAACTTGTGTTAAACCTTTTTCAATTTCAGGTTGTTCAAGATGGATACGAATTTTTCGCCGACAAACGCCTCGTGACAATCTTTTCTGCACCCAAATACTGTGGAGAATTCGACAACAATGCAGCAGTTATGATTGTCGACGAGCGGCTCATCGTTTCCTTCGAGATCCTGAAGCCAGCCATAAGAGAAGTGAAAATTCAAGCTCGCGGAGCAGCAGCCGCCAAGAACATGTCAACCAGAAGTATACTCGTGAGCAGCAGAGGACCGAAGTCTAAAAAAGGATAACTAACCATTTATGCAGCTATTGATTGTTTCTTACGAAATAAATGTTTTAAACTTCACAGTGTACCAATGATGTTTACTTCTGTTCTTCCATTGTATGGACAACGAGATAAAATGTCGTGAAACGGACAAACTTTAGCTTCTAGCTCATTATAATAGAATGAAGGTATTGGGCAGTCTACGCAAACGGGTCTTAAGTTTTTGGAGTCATCCGCTTTTCTCAGTTTCACTTTTCTTCTGCATTTCAATGTCAACAATTATATTGAGAAACTTTGGCAGCCGACTGAAGTAATCTATATCTCAGATGTTGCATTGTCTTTAGTTTGTGATAGTTCTGCCTGAAAAGGATGACAAGCAGATTTCCCCGTCAAAAAATAACTGATCATCCACTAACCCTCTTTTACATATCCCCCAATAAACAAAATCCGCAATTTTTGATAATCCGTGCTCCCCAAATATCTTCCTTCTTCGTCATATCAGAAATGTATACATATCCCCCTCATACTCTCCCACTTCTTAACTTCATTCTTAATCCTCTTTTCTGCTTCAATACGCATTTTTTCTTCAACTCTCAAAAATTTGCAGCCGGTTGCCGAGGACACAAGCCTGTGTGTATCCGTGTCTGCTCTGGACGAAGAAAAAATGCAGAAAAGTGCACGTTTTGAAGAGGTGTGAGAAGCAGAAAAAAAAAAGAAAAAAATTGAGTGGGAATAAGAGCAAAGAATGAAAATCGTTGAACTTTGAGTGTTTTCAGAAATTAGATTACAAGTTGTTTGGCAACACCTGGGCAAGGTAAAGCTTGGCAGCTGTGTGAAATAATTAGGACCATACAAAAATGTTCAAAAATTCAGATTCAGAAGATTCACAGTTTTCTTTTCCGACGGCATCACGGGAGCGCCCTTCTTCCTTCAGTGTACATTTGCCGTCATTAAGCCTTCCGAACTTTTTTGTTCCTGAAATTGAATAATTTTTTGTCCATGCCGCTTCTGATAGTATTCATAACCTTTTCAAAACTTACCGTAAAAATAGTTTTCTAAATATTTCTCAATTAGGAGATTATATAGCTATCCCAGTATTCAATAACTCTCCATTTTTTCTTGGTCCAAATGGCAAAACTTGCTTGATGCAGTGAGACCACAAGATTGGTGTAATAAATCGTCTGTGAGAAATACAAATTTGTGGAATATGACACCACAATCCTTGCTCTCAAGTCTCGACTTTCTGAGCTTCTCCAGAACACCCTCAACAATGTTATCATCATTCGAAAATCCTCAATCAATCTTCCTAATGTCCTTTTGTCCTAGTTGACAGGGTTCTCAGGTAGTTGAACCCCGCGAACAATGACAACAACTGATTGCCCAATCAATCGAAACATGTCCGATCATTTGCCGCCAACAAACCCACGGATACCCTCTAGATTTCCTACGGCACATCGAGTTCTCTGCTCTATGATTTTGTCTACGTCTCTCACAATGCCACACTATTCGCGCGAATTTTCTGTGTGGGCTCTTTGCAGTAAAGGAGGAGCACACGAAACATCACAACATGGCAGCAGATGAAGACGAGCCAGATTGAAAGAGAAGTATGAGTATTCATAGGGTGTCTTCAGTGAGTATTAGAAAAAGAAACGCACTTGATTCACTCTCAAGTTTTTGATGTTGTTTTCTTGTTGCAATTTTACTTTTTTTTTTTACTTATTTTTCTTATTTTCCGATTTTTAAAAGGTTTAGGCAAGTCTGCACTTTTCCTCTTAAATAGCGACCTTGCCAAGGTGGTCGTTTTTGAAAATTTAAAATGTCCCGGAAAAATGTCCCAAAAATTTAAAAATATTGCTGACGCTTTTTTGAGCAATTATAAAAGTGGTTTCACCAGGTCAATTTTCAATTTTTTTTTGTTTCTCTCGATTCCAAAAATATTGCCGTGTATGGTCATCTAATCGGGGTATCATGATTTTGCTCGCGGAGCCCATGGGAGCCGGAAAAGTGAAGGTACCTCATTTTGGTGGGTGTTCAAGTACTGGCGAAAAACCACTTTTCGGACTGTTGCACCTCGGGCTTTGCTCCAATCAATTTCAAATCCGGAACTTTTTTGTAGCTCTCGATGAGCCCGATTTTTTGAAGCTAAAATAAAGCTGATTGACCCAATTTCGAAAATGTAGGCCATCATTAAAGTTTTCGAAAAACTAAAAAGATGAACAAAAATATGTAATACGTGAAAAACTCTCTCTCCACTCTCTCTCTCCCTCTGTTTTGTGGCAATTTTTCATTTCTTATTTATCACGCGAAGAGAATTATATTATTTTAATAGTTTTCAAAAATTTTTTTGTAATTGAAAAGGAGTACAAGTAGAAGCTTTGGACAACTGTTCTTATTCTTAGCTCAATAATTCAGGCTGAGGGCCACAGGCCCAATTAGGGCCCAATTGTTGGACATTCGTTAAGCCTATTCTAAGCCAACAACCAGGTTTGAGGGAACAATCTTGGAAACTGTGGGCCAGCTTTAAACCTATTCAAAGCAGATTGTTATTTTCTCAAGCCTACCAGCCAGGTTTGAGGGCCGCAGGCCCAAATACTCTTGGAAACTGGGCTGGCTTTAATCCTATTCAAAGCAGATTGTTATTCGCTCAAGCGTACCAACCAGGTTTGAGGGCCGCAGGCCCAAATACTCTTGGAAACTGGGCTGGCTTTAATCCTATTCCAAGCAGATTGTTATTCGCTCAAGCCTACCAACCAGGTTTGAGGGCCGCAGGCCCGAACACTCTTGGAAACTGTGGGCCAGCTTTAATCCTGTTCCAAGCAGATTGTTATTCGCTCAAGCCTACCAACCAGGTTTGAGGGCCGCAGGCCCAAATACTCTTGGAAACTGGGCTGGCTTTAATCCTATTCCAAGCAGATTGTTATTCGCTTAAGCCTACCAACCAGGTTTGAGGGCCGCAGGCCCGAACACTCTTGGAAACTGTGGGCCAGCTTTAATCCTGTTCCAAGCAGATTGTTATTCGCTCAAGCCTACCAACCAGGTTTGAGGGCCGCAGGCCCAAATACTCTTGGAAACTGGGCTGGCTTTAATCCTATTCCAAGCAGATTGTTATTCGCTTAAGCCTACCAACCAGGTTTGAGGGCCGCAGGCCCGAACACTCTTGGAAACTGTGGGCCAGCTTTAATCCTGTTCCAAGCAGATTGTTATTCGCTCAAGCCTACCAACCAGGTTTGAGGGCCGCAGGCCCAAATACTCTTGGAAACTGGGCTGGCTTTAATCCTATTCCAAGCAGATTGTTATTCGCTCAAGCCTACCAACCAGGTTTGAGGGCCGCAGGCCCGAACACTCTTGGAAACTGTGGGCCAGCTTTAAACCAATTCAAAGCAGATTGTTATTCGCTCAGGCGTACCAACCAGGTTTGAGGGCCGCAGGCCCAAATACTCTTGGAAACTGGGCTGGCTTTAATCCTATTCCAAGCAGATTGTTATTCGCTTAAGCCTACCAACCAGGTTTGAGGGCCGCAGGCCCAAACACTCTTGGAAACTGTGAGCTGGTTATAATCTTATTTCAAGCATGCTGTTGTACACTCAAGCCTACCAACCAGGTTAGAGGGCCGCAGGCCCGAACACTCTTTGAAACTGTGGGCCAGCTTTAATCCTATTCCAAGTATATTGTTATTCGCTCAAGCCTACCAACCAGGTTTGAGGGCCGCAGGCCCGAACTCTCTTGGAAACTGTGGGCCAGCTTTAAACCTATTCCAAGTATATTGTTATTCGCTCAAGCCTACCAACCAGATTTGAAGGTCGCCGGCCCGAACACTCATTAAAACTGTAGGGAACTTCTAACCACATTCTCAGCGGAACAGGCAATACACGAAGAAGTGTTGAGCAACTGTCAAGCCTATTCTGAGCCCAATAAGTCAGGTTGACGGCCGCAGGCCCGAAAACAATTAATAAAGATCCAAGAACGATCTAAACTTCAAATGACCATAACTCAGTCAGTTTTGGTCGTAGCGACCCCATTTTTTCGGGCACACCCAATACCCGAAGGGCTGGCGCGGCTCCGCCGCCCTAGTCTTTATAGTCAGGCTTATAAATATGAAATCTTGTCAAAAATTGATAACCATCTGACCTCAGAATTTTTTAAAAGCTAACATGTCCGATTTGGTCCTTTATTTTGTACAGCTTTACGAAATTTTTATGAAGCTTTACGATATTTTTATATTTGATGTGAAAAATATGACGGCCAGCAGAAAATTAAAATTTCTGTCCAAATTGGCAGAACATTTTGTAGTGAATTTGTACTGTTTGAATTTCTTGGGAACTATTCAGAATTTAATATTTGAGCTACTACATTTAGGACTTTTTTTTTAAATTTTCACTGCCATAAAAAGTAAAAATAATTATTTCAATAGGTGAAATTAGTATATAAAAATTATAAAAAATTGGGTTGAAATCAGTTTAACAGCTGAAAGTTAGCCAAAATGCAAGCTTCAGTTACTTCGAAATTTCACTAGTTATTCTTTAATTTTCAAATTCCACTTTTAGCTATAACTCCTGTTATTCAATTCTCCACTTGATCCGAGCTCCAAAAAAAATAAAAATTCAAGAGCTCTGCTCATATATGCATTGCACTGGACATTTGATTCCTTTGAAATTCAATCAAATTTTGCTTCTTCAACTCACCCGTTTTTCTTTTGTTTCAATTTCCTTCTTAAAAACCTCGTTAGTCGAGTTCTTCTCGCTCATCCCAACTTTCAAATTTTCCAGCTATGCCACTTTGTTCTTGTTTTCTTTTTTCTCCCGAAATTCCAAATTTCATTGCCTTCTTCTCTTCTCCGTCTTCTCGTCTTTCTTCGCCTTTATCGTTTTTCTTCAACACCCAATGCTTCTTGCTCACTGAGCCCAGAATTTCCGCAAATTGCGTGCCAACTCGTGAAATTTTCACCCCCAAAATCGTCACTAGTCACCCGAAAATGCCCTTCTTTTCTTGTTTGTTTGTAGTTTTGTTATTGTTGTTATTGTGCACATTTTTTTTTAATTTCCATATACTTTTGAAGTCATGTAAATTTCCCGTTTTCTAATTTTTAAAATTATTTTCCCAAAAATCGAACAGATCGAACTATTTGCCAAAACTCTCAATTATTACAAGAACACATTTTCCAAAGAGTAAATAGTTCTCCGGTTTATATCAAAAATTACTCGAAACCTTCATTTCTATCTCCATCCTTTTCCACGTAATACAATCATTTGGGTGTACATAGACTGTGAGCTGCAACTGCGGGGGATAAGAGACAAAAAAGTTTGTGTGTTCTTGGTTGAGAACGGTTGAGCACAAGAAAGATAAGGAAAAAACATAGATTGATAGTTTGAGGTGTTTGCAAACCAGAGGCGCCAGTCAAACTTCTAAAATTTGCAATACTTTGTTTCAAACCCTGTATAATTTTTTTGGTTGAAAAATGTTTGGTGAATGGTCTATCAAAAACGTAACTGAATCATATAAACAAGAAAAACGAATTTAAGAAAACAATTGTCATATGATTCATTGAATAATAATTTCTATTTGGTTCACCAAACATTTTGAAACATTTTTAAAATTACAGAATGCATACATCATATGTTTCGAAAAAAAAAAACATCCCGGACCGGGAATTTTCGTTCAACTTTCGCAACAGTTCCATTCTTCTGTTCTAGCAAGCTGTACAAACTGACGTGTGTACGTAACCTATAACAATGGGGGATTTTTTGATGGATATATGTGTAAATAGTGGGATGAAGCAAGTAGGAACTTTTGCAACATGGTATTATGAGATTGGTGACAGGGGTGAGCGGCAATCGGCGATCGGCGATCGCCGATTGCCGATAAGAAAAATAGAACTCGGCGATCGGCGATCGCCGATCGCCGAAAGGAAAAAACGGGTCGGCGATCGGCGATCGCCGATGAAATTTTATAGTCCAAGATAGACCCCTCTGAAGAAGGAAAAAGGTATATTTTCGGACTATTTTTCACTACTTTTCGAATTTTAAGGTATCAAGGAGTGCTTTTCGTTGCCTAATATTCCTGTTTTTATAAAAATTATTTGAAAGAGCTCTTAAAATTAGGATTTTAAAATTGAAAAAAATTAGACGCACACTGATCGGCAATCGGCAATCGGCGATCGCCGATTTTTTTTTTGGCAATTTGTGATCGCCGATCGCCGAAAAAAAAAAAGTTTCCGCGATCGGCAATCGCCGATCGCCGATTTTTTTGGGCGGCTGCTCAGCCCTGATTGGTGATGAATCTGAAATCTCATAAAATCAGTTTCAGTTTCATCCCTGCAGAAACATCCCTACCTTTTAGGCGACCGGAACGTGTGCCCACCTTCCAAATTAATTCATACATACCTGTAATCTGCAGAGTTTCGACGTTATTTTAGGTAATTGTACAAGGTCGAAGCTGTTTTAATTTCATGCCTTTTTGGCTTTCAAAAAATGGAAACTTCAGCTACACCGTATTGTCAATCCCTTTAAACTACAATTATTTTGTCGGCATTTTGACATTCTCTATATCAACTATACCATAAATCATTGTTCCCACTGTCTCGAAATCTGACATAAATTTCAAATGTTGTTCAGTATTGTCTATCGAATTTGGAATTCCACCAAAAAACTACCTATCACTCCGAATTAAATCAAATGAAACATTGTCACGTTCCGTTTGGGTTCTTATCGTTTCTCCAAATATAACCTTTCTCTCGGGACAGCTAGTGTAAATTTTTATTTTTTTTTGTTTGGCTGAGGTTGTTTCTGCTGGAATGTCAAAGAAAAACCGACCATATGACCCGTGGTAGATGATAAATAACACTCGATTTTCGCCCTTTTTTGTAAGGTTTTGTGGTTTTACTGACCGTGTCATGTCATGAGACTCACGAGTCAGATGTAGAAAGACACTTTTTTTATCATCGAAAAGAACTCCCTGGTAGAAAGGTAGCAGTACAGCTAGACAAATAATTCGATCCCCCTAACTGAATGAAATGTTTGAAATTGAGAAAGATGAAAGGTGACGACATAAAGAGATGTTCATGATGATGACGGTCATGACATAATTTCACAACTTTCCAAAAAAAAACCACAATTGAACAATCTAAACGGATTAACGGTTTTCCCTTTTTTCACCAAGTTTGCTTGACAATGGCAAACACACATTTACCATTAAAAGCACATACAGCATATTTTTTGAAAAAAGATGAAGCCAGCCTACCTACGTGCCTACTGTACAGCTTAAGATTATGGGGTTCTTGATTTTCCTTACTTTCCTTACTTACTCGGCATTCAAAGGCAACTTCCTGCCACACTTTGGCAGCTTATTTAGTGCCACTAAAATAAGTTGCCGAATTGCTGGCAGGAAGTTGCCGAGTTGTTGGCAGGAAGTTGTCACGTAGTGGCAGCAAGTGGGAAAAAACGCTCAGCAACATCTAAATGTTGGCAGGAATGTGCAAAAGTTTGGCAGGAAGTTGCAAGTAATCAAAGTTTGGCAGAAAGTTGCCATAAAATGGCAGAAAGTTGCCTCTGAATGCCGAGGAGCGTTTTTTCCCACTTGCTGCCACTACGCGGCAACTTCCTGCCAACAACTCGGCAACTTCCTGCCAGCAATTCGGCAACTTATTTTAGTGGCACTAAATAAGTTGCCAAAGTGTGGCAGGAAGTTACTTATAAGTGTAATTTAAAACTTTAACAATGTTTAGTAGGCACGTGCCAGGTAGGTATGTTTATGTACCTACAAGATGACCTGGCCTAGTAGGCTAAACAATTCGGACAAACAAACGCACAGACAGACTTTCGTTTAACCATACCTAAATGGATGATCCCTCATAAGTATCTGCAGGTGACAAGTAAATATAGACACTAACGCACACACATACATGTATATAAATAAAAGTAAATTTGATTTTTGAACAATTTAGATCTGTTTCCCTCCAAAGTGAACATCATCTGTGTGGGTTAAAGGTGTGTGATTGGAAAGTTTTGGGAGATTCAGGATGATGATTGTGCAAATATTTAGCCAAAGGTCATGAGTTTTGAACCAGAGAAGCAGGAAGAAAAACTGGAGGCTCCTGCTCTGTACTCGGACGATTGTTGTAGTTGCACCAAGACACATTTATAGAATATGGTATAGTTCTTTGAATTGTGAATTTTGAACATTAAAATAATATTTGAAAGAAATTAGTGCGCAGGTGTTGGAGAGAAAAAGGTTATAATATATTGAAAGGCAAATATGGAAAAGAGCAGGTGCCAAGTAAGGAATCGAAGTAAGAATGATGTTTCGGGAAGTTGGTTGGGAGCGGGTGTTCAGGGTAGATAGAAGTATCTAAGGCCTGGGTAGGCGCAAAAAGGCCTACCAGACTGACAGAGGCATGGTATAGCTGAAGACTCTTGATCCATCACGATTAAAATCGAGAAATGAATAACATTGCGGTAAAATGGATCCCTTGAACAAGATTCACAACATGTTGTGTTCTCTTAAACTCAAGAAAAGACTTTTCATGTATTCAGATCTGTACGAAATTCAAGAACAGTTTGTATTTTTAGCTCTTTACTCCCCTCCACATCCTTCTCACGAACTCTCCTGTCATATTACTTTGTGAAACTTTCTTTCAAATTTCAAGAAAAAAGTGGCTCTTCTCTCATGTCGTCCTCCTCATTTTCACTTTAAGCTTTTTTTTTCTCCCATTTCATTACCACCACATGTTCATCATCATCACCCACTCTTCTCATCTTTGGCCCGCTTCAAACCAAGCACATCTTGAAATCCGAGGCGTCGAAACAACGATGTAAACTAAACTATTTCATGAGAATGTTTCCGCCTTTTTTCACCCATTTCATGCTGCAAACTTTTTTTTTCTAAAAACGAAACATGTGGTGTGTTCAGTTCTGTCATAACCCCCATTGAAAAGTGAAATCAGAGAGAAAATGGATAAGAGAAGATAGGAAGTGTTCAGGTTGTCCTGTGGAATGCATACAGAAATTTATAAATAAATACTGGCACAGTCACATGACAGATGGGTAAATAGTTAGTATAAGTTAAGTCTCGCGGGTTCTTGATCAAATGAGTATCATTTGATTTGATGATCCAACATTATGAATCAATTTTTCCGAAAGTCCTACCGTATTCGCTCACTATTTCATGAAAGCAAAACCCAAGAAAAGTCATGGAAGACAAAAGTAAGTCTGAAGTAAAACTTTCTTTAAACCTTCTAATATTGACAGTGCAACTTTATCAAGTTCTAATTACATTTACCTTCATTTTATTTGTATTAGTGTTCAATTGTTAGAGGGGAGAGCTCCTGACTGACGAAAGGTCAACATTAGAGTAGTGGCGGCCGATGGGTGGGCGCCTATAGGAGCATCTGATAATTGTTTGTACGGACCGTCGATTGTGTAACTTCGGATCATACGACGTGTGTGTGACTCCCTCCTGCAAAAGTTCGGAATGTAAAAATTAATAGGCAAAAAACCACATGAGCATGTGATTTGGCATCCAATTTTATTGACATCAGGAGGGGGAAGACCACGAACCTCTTATCACCCCGGAAGCCAGCACCAGCTGATTGCGTCGTGTAAACATTCAAAATTTGAAAATGACACATCAAAATACGAGTGCATTCGATTCAAACAATACATAGATCAATAGACATTTCCCTTGTTCAAGATCATGTAACATATATAATCCTTTCCGTTGAGAGCCCCGTTCTTCAGGAAACACCGGAAATACATGATTTACATGAAGGGGGATTTAGACTTGCCAGCAGGAAATGCGGATAAAAAATTGGGGATAAACGATGCCACGGCATAAAAAATTGAGGAGACATTGTATACCTAGATTTTGAATTGAATTCTTCTATATCCAGATATCCAGACCTAATTCACGATGAGCTTCTTTTCATGAGTAGCTCTCTCTAATTTTGTGCACTAACTCTCATTCTTTTTGAAGAAAATTCAGATTTCATTGTTACACCATTATGCAAATCAAGTGTACATTCAAATCAGAAATTTCATAGTTTCCCCTTCTTTTCTCTCTATCATACGAACGACTAACAAATGTTCCGGAATATTTTGCAACGAATATTTTCTTCTTCAAATTCTAGAGTTCTTATGGTGAGTCTGACGTGCGTCACTTGGACACCTGAAAAATCAGCAGGCTCTCTTACCAAATCTCCAAATCTGGTGGGTTGCATTGCACTCTTTCTGTTTGCCGCACATCGGCTTCCCCCGGGCTTCACCTCCTTTCTCTTCTATCTCTCTGTATCTCTACCCATATCAGTTTCGTCTAGCTGTATCTTGTTGTCTCACACTATTTCCCGAATTGCCAGCCGTTTTTTTGCAGACGGCACACGCGTGCGCGGCGCCCCGTGTTTCTTTTTTTGTGCCCCCAGTTCATTTGGCAGAAACGAATGGAACGACAAATGAAGAGAGGGGAAGATAGAGGCGTCCTCAGGCAGCAGCGCGGTGCGCGTGCAGATCAGTCAATACTCGTACACCTGTATGCGTCTCTTTGGCGCGGCGCCTCAAAACCTCTCAAACCCTTCCGAACCTACGCCACGCCCATCCTAGGCCACTCCCATCATCACAATGTTGAAATAGTGCTGGCTCGAGAGAGACGAGTAGAGAACGAGAGTGCCTCCTTCGTTGAGATTGGCCTGGTGTGCACTTTCAGACTCATTCCGACACACTCCAAGCCTGCAAAGAGGTGTGTGTCTTGTATTTCCCTGCTATTTTCTACAACCTCTTCTCATTTCGTTGACTTTTTGTGCTAATCATGGCCGATTCGTCATCATTCTTCTCATCGGCCTTCAGCTCAGCGAAGAATCTTATTCCGTTCGCTAAGAACACAGAGGATAAGCCTGTCGATGCCGACACTGCTTCCGATGCTAAGGATGCCAAAGATTCAGCTATTCAAGAAGCCGTTCAAAATGCTTCAGCTGCTATCAATGACGTCTTCACCGATGCTGTTGATAAGCTGGAAGAGGTGAAGGATACCGTAGTTGAGCAATTTTCCAACGGTGATGAGAAGAAGGAAGAAGCTGTTGTTGAAGAGAAGTTTGATTCTGTTCATGTTGGAGTTGATGGAGAGACTGCTGTACAGGAAGCTAAAGAAGAAGTCAAGGAGGCTCAAGTTGTTGTCAAGGGTGTTTTGGCTGATGGAACTCAGATTGTCGAAGGTGTTACTGATGTCGCTGGTGAGTCGGATTTATTGAATATTCCAAATTCTGATCCTATTACTGTTTCAGAAGCTCCAGTAGCTGATGAAAAAAAGGAAGAGACTGTAGCAGCTCCTCTTGATTCTGCAGCTCCAGTTGAAGAACATAAGGAGGAATCTCACTCTTCTGAGCACACTGAAGCACCAGCTCACACTGAAGATTCAATTGTTCAAGCTGACCCAGAAGCTCGTATCGTTTTCCAAGGAGTTCTTGCAGATGGCACTCAAATTATTGAAGCTGTCTCGGCCAACCCACCTTGTATTCAAGAAGAATCTGCTCCAGCTGCAGCTGTATCTGAAGAGGTTGGCGAAGCTGTACATGTTGTTCCAGTTGATCAAGCACCAGAAGCACCCACATCGGAAGCACAGGACGCTGCTCCAATCGAGGAACATGTTGAAGTTGTGCACGTGGCTGAAAATGCATCAACACCAGCTGCTACGGATGCTCACGAGGAGACAAAATCAGCTGAGGAGCAAACACCAGTTGTTGATGCTTCTCCAGCTCAGGAGATAGTGAAGGTTGAGGAGCATGAACACAAGGAAGAAGCTGCTCCAGATGAGTCAGCTCCAGAAGCCGCTCATGATTCACATGTCGAGGAGACCGCCGCTCAAGTCGTCGATGAAGTCATCGAGGCTGTTCATGTTTCTGCTAATGAATCGGCTCCAGAAGAGCATAAAGAAGAAGTAGCCGCTGCAGCTACTTCTGAAGATCAGAAAGAACCAGCTCCAGCCTCCGACGAACATACTTCTGAATCAGCAGTAGAAGGAGCCATTGAATCCGTCCACATTGCATTGACCGAATCTGCTCCAGTTGCATCCGATGAAAACACAACTGAAGCTGCACCGGGAACTGTTGAAGAGCACAAGAACGAGGTTCATGATCCAGTTGATGGAGCTTCATCCGATGCTCCAGCTGAGGACCACAGAGAGGCTGCTGCATCATCTGAGTCTGTAGAGGAACCAATCACAGCTGTCCATGTAGAAGCAACTGAATCTGCTGCTCCAGCTGACAAAGTTCATGAAGAAACCAAAATTGATTCTGCTGCTGAGACTCATGCCGATGCTCCAGTTGTTGACGCTTCTCCAGCAGAAGATCAAGCTTCGGAAGTTACTGAAGCTCCTCATGTAGAATCAGCTAAGTCTGCACCAGCAACATCCGAAGATCACAAGGAAGATGTCGCACAAGCCACGTCTGAACAAGTTGAAACTCAAGCTCCAGCCGATGAACACAAAGATGACGCATCCCCTGCTGAGCCAACAACAGTGCAAGATGTTATTGAAGCCATTCCCATTGTCTCTACAGAATCGACACCTGCGGAACATTCCGCCCCAGCCGAATCAGCTCCTGCTCTAGCTGAAGAACACAAGGATGAAGCAGCTCCATCTGAGCCAGTTCAGGATGTTCCAGTTGAAGAGGTCATTGAAGCTGTTCACATTGCTCCAGCAGAATCAGCACCGGCTTCAGTTGAAGAAGCCGCACCATCAGAATCGACTCAAGCTCCAGTTGAAGAACACAAGGACGCTACCACAGCAGCCGATTCATCTCACGAAGAGCCAAAAGCCGAATCTGATGCTCCAGCTGCAGAGTCTGTAGAAACTGCTCCAGTCGAGGAACATAAAGATGAAGCATCACCAACGGCGCTAGAATCAGTTGAAGATGTTATTGAAGCTGTTCACGTAGCCTCTACAGAATCAGCACCAGCTCCAGTTGAAGATGCCGCATCAGCTGACTCGACTCAAGCTCCAGTTGAAGAACAAAAGGATACTGCCGCAGCAGCTGAACCATCTCACGAGGAAGCACAAGCAGATCATGCTGCATCCGTTGAAGATGTTATTGAAGCTGTTCATATCGCTTCAAATGAATCAGCACCAACAACAGAAGCAGCTCCATCTGAATCTATACAAGCTGAAGATCATAAAGACGAAGCTGCTTCCACAGCCGAACCAGCCCACGAAGAATCCGTTACAGTAGTTGAGGCATCACATAAGGAACCACAAGCAGAGTCTGCCGCACCAGTTGAAGAAAATATTGAATCCGTTCACGTAGCCTCCGAAGAATCTGCACCAGCCCCATCCGGAGATGCCGCCCCATCAGAATCAGCACCAGTATCAGAAAATCCAGTAGAAGAAGTTGCCGTAGCTTATCACGTTGAATCAATTGAATCCGTCCCAACCGACGCCCAATCAGTAGAAGAACCAGTTGTTCAACAACACGTAGGAACAGTAGAAGCTGCACCAGAAGCAGCAGTCGACGAGGAATCATTCGACGTCGTGCATGTTCACAGTGACGCCGCACATCCCGAGACGGCTACACCAGAATCTGGAAGCGAGGAGACATTCGAAAAAGTCGAGCATTCACAAGTGCAAGAGGCACCTTCTTCTGAAGAGCATAACTCTTCAGAGCCTGAAATTGTGGAAGACGTTGTCGAGAAGCAAATCGTCGCCGCAGTTGCTTCAGCTCCAGTAAGTTGTTTTTTCCCATTTTTGACTATTGAATCTATTTGAACTTACCGAACTTTTCTTCTTCCATTAAAAAAAGTTTATCTCTCATTACTTTTCTATTTTTTCTTTTTTCGAAACCCGCTTCCTCCATCTGTCATTAGTTTAGCTTTGAAGTGTTGTGTATGTGTTTGCAGCTTTCAAACACTGAAAACACCTGACTTTTTCAAAATTTCACTCAACCTGCTGCCCTCTTGACATCCTTGACATCACATAGTTATGAGTGGGAGGAACAGCTTTCTTGCATCATCTATCATAAGAGTTCAGGGGTCATTGTTTCATACATCGAACATCATCACTTCAGATGAATCACACACAAACTACCAATTTGTCGCCCTTTTACGAAATTTGTCGGTTGATTCAATTTCACTCGAAACTATAGGTAATTGTAGAGGCGAATTTAGTGAAAGAGGGTGGGAAGGCTTGAAACCGGTCCAAATTTCACCTGCATACATATAGTGTGCGAGAGGGCTTCGGTTGCGGGCACGTCAAAAATCTGTTTACTTTTTTCAAAAAATTGCCTCGGACTTTGCAGAGTTCAAATGCATAACCTGAAGTTTTTTAGGATTTTAATGTTGCATCCAACTTTAAAGCTTAAAAGCTTAACTTTAAAATTTTAAAAGACCATAAGTCAGTTCATTTTAAAGATATCAATAAAAGACTAATTACAAAACGATAGAAAAAGAAATAAAAAATATTTTGCCAGTTGACTATTTTTGAAAAAAAAAAATTGGAACAACAGGCTGCAATAAACTATTCTGTAGAGTTCCTCCCTGGTTTGATACTTGATATTTTAAGGCTATATGTTGGCCATCTTACTTTTTCCGATAAATTTTCAGATTTCTAGATCGATCAGAATTGTATCGTTGTTGTTTTTTAGATGAAATTGTTTTGTTTTTCTGTCGCTTTTACTCTCTTTCTCTCAAATAACAACATAGGCTATTCTTCGCGGTGTGAAAAGAACCGAATGATGTTGGCACGCCCAAAGCCGATATCATTCACGCGTATGGGTATCTGCCATCATCTCTCTCCCTCTCAAACAATTCTCGTTTCAATTGACAAATCGAAAAGATACAGTTTATTGTCTTTTTTCGGAAATTGAACCTAGTTTTGCGTAGAAATGTGTAATAGTGTAGTAGGATTGCTGTGTCTAGTTCATGTGTTTCAGTAAATTTAATAATAAAATTGAAAATTTCGAACAACAAAAGACACATCAAAAATGAGTCACTTTTTGTTTTTTTCCCACATTTGATGTCTGCCTGCTATCTCTTTTCCTATCCAAGTGATAAAAATTCGAAAGATACACAATTTTTCTTTCAATCTTTTTCGTCTCCTTCGGAATTTTCTCTACGGTTAAAAAGCGGAAAACGATGGGTCCCATTCTCCATTTCCATTTCAATTTCCTGTGTTCTTTTTTCTGCCAATTCCATTCCATTTTCGTTCGAAATTTGAAGAATGGATTCAATTGAACTGAAGAAAAACGATGAAGAGAATGGGCGAAAAAAGCTAATTTAGTTTTGCAAACTTTTCTTTTCCAATTTTTCAATTCACTTCCAAATATTTCTACTGTATCTGACTTGACTTTAATCCATAATTTTTTATAATTTCAGGAAACTCAACCGGAAGAATCACCGAAAAAACCAAGAAAACTTGCTGAAATGGCCCATGAGTCCGCATTCGTAAGTTTTATTTTTTAGATCTGATCTTTTTCTTCTTCTTTTTTCATTCTATCTGTCAACACTTTTGCCCAATTTATCTCAATTTTTAATTGGCTTTCTTTTCCTTTTTTATCTCAAGTCATAAAAAAACGGGCGGGATACAAATTCGTGTTTGTTAGTTGTTGCGAAGACGACGACAAATATTTTTCCTGTCAAGGTCAATATCACCTTGATAAACATTTTTGGGTGATGTTGATCGTGAAAACCCAGAATTTCGTGAAAAAATGACGGATTGAAAACGTAAATTGATAGTGATAAATTGAGTAACAAGGACGAATTTCAGCCAGTTCCATACCGTAGCAAGCTCGTCGAGCCATTTGAGCCAGGACAGACACTTATTGTGAAGGGAAAGACTGGAGAGGATTCCATCCGGTAAGTATGAAGAACCATCTTATTTATTCACAATAAAAAAATATATGTGAACTGATAAAATATTCAGCTTCACCGTCAACCTTCACACCAACACCGCCGATTTCTCCGGAAACGACGTTCCACTCCACGTTTCCGTTCGTTTCGACGAAGGAAAACTTGTCTTCAACACCTTCTCCAAGGGAGAATGGGGCAAAGAAGAGCGCAAATCGAACCCATACAAGAAGGGAGACGACATTGACATCCGCATCCGCGCCCATGACTCCAAGTTCCAGATCTTTGTTGATCAGAAGGAGGTGAAGGAGTACGAGCATCGTGTGCCACTCTCCTCCATCACACACTTCACTATCGACGGAGATGTTCTTGTCAACTACATTCACTGGGGAGGAAAGTACTATGTAAGTAAAAATAGATGAATTATACTCAGTAACTCATACTAAACTAATTTCAGCCAGTTCCATATGAGAGTGGGCTCGCCGGAGAGGGACTTGCCCCAGGCAAGACTCTTACTGTCTTTGGAATTCCAGAGAAGAAGGCCAAGAGATTCCACATCAATCTTCTCAAGAAGAACGGAGATATTGCTCTTCATCTTAACGCTCGTTTCGATGAGAAGGTATATCAATGATTTGAAGATCCGTGTAATACTCTAAAATTTCAGCACGTCGTTCGCAACTCGTTGATCAACTCCGCTTGGGGAAATGAGGAGCGTGAAGGAAAAATGCCATTTGAGAAGGCTGTTGGATTTGATTTGGAGATCCATAACGAGCCATACGCATTCGCTGTAAGTTATTTTTCAAATTAGATGTAGACACCAAAAAGTTGTTCTTTTCCATATTATCCAATATTCCAGGTCACCGTGAACGGAGAACGTTTCGCATCGTATGCTCACCGTCTCAGTCCTGATGAGGTCAATGGACTCCAAATCGGAGGAGACGTTGAGATCACCGGAATCCAACTCGCCTAAATGTTGCCCATTTTATTCTGCTCCAAGCCTCCCAAAAATTCGTTCCCCCAACCGCTCTTTCTCTGCAGTAGCTCTCCCCTTCAACTTTAAAAGAAAAATACTTTCGCTTTTGCGCGCAACTTTCAAAAAAAAAAGAACATGAATTGTAAATTTCAAAAAATTTTCAAATGTCAACTAGTCACCACCCTAATCACTGTTGCTTCTTTGTGAAATTCTAAATTTCGCTTGATTGTAAATCTTAAACTTATAAATACACACTGCAGAATAAAATCATCCGAAAACCACAATCACGTTTAGAATTCATCCAATAATGTTCAGGGAATATGATAAATATGGCTTATACGGAACCGCACGAGCTGATCCGGTCACCGTCTCGTTGGAACCCTAAAAAGTTTCCGCGAACGGATTATAACCTACGATTTCAAAGAGAGATCACAAAAAATATACAAACTGATATTTTTATTCATAAACATAAATGGGCCCTTCCATCTCCTTGTCCTGATCCGAACATCTACGCTACTCTCACTTCTCCCTGAAACCAAAATATTTCCAATTTGAAAAGTTGCTCATTTCCTACCTTCACATCCATTGCACCAGATGTTGTCACAGTGACATCAGCATTTTCATTAATCTGAGCTTGGACAGTCTTCTTTTGGTGTTTCTTCTATAATAAAACTTTGTTATAATTATCCAGAATTAAGAATTACCGAAATAAAACGTTTTCCTTTGGCTCCATGCGACAATTTATGAGCAGAATTATCATTCGAACTGGTAATATTGCAACTGGACCTGCAAAAAACTTGCTCCCGGTGAGGCTCGAACTCACGACCTTCAGAATATGAGACTGACGCGCTCTCATAGTGTCTAGAGTAGAGTACTTACAATTTGGTCTTCTTCAATTTTCCCAGAGCCCGTGCCACCGCTTCTTCTTCTGTCTTCCTAAAGTTCATCTTAACCATCACTAGTGGTGTGAAGTGCCATGAGCCACAAATGCACATTGCACAGTTGATAATGGAAGTGAAGACGATGATGGAGTCGTAGAACAAGCTCAAAAGGCCATACTCGGAATATTTGGTGAATGTGCTCTTAAAGTGACGACGGAATCCTGGATCCAGATGCTGGTTTGCAATTTGGAAAAGTTTCAGCGAAGCAGCAGCGAAGTAGAGAAGAGTGAGGAATACCAGAAGTGCTGAAAACGAAATAAAATAAGAAAATAGTAGTTGTATATCTGATAGGTAACTTACCACATTTTTTGGTAAAAATCGAAAAATAGACCAAGGAAATCACCAGGAACATCACACAAGTAGTAATCATAAATGAAATATGCACCAAACTATCAGCCATGTGAGCATAAGCTTCCGATAGGTAAATATACCATCCGACAGTTGTACACCATTGGAATGTCTATAAAATAGTTGTTGTTCAACTTCAATCAAGAGATTACTTACTGCGAGAATTGCAGTGGCAGAAACCACATTCAAATAGTGACGACGACGTTCGATGAGCTCACGGATTTCAGTTGCATCTTCCGGATATTCTTTTAGATCGCTTAAAATGTTTATGAATATTACCAACTATGGATGGTAACAGCTCTAAATGAAACCAACCTCATTTCGTTTCGAAAGTCAATCGTTTCACTGTCTCAATGTTAAAGTTGAAATAAACTTTTTTTTAATGAAACTTATGAGTACGTGGAATTCGATTTGTTCTTTTGTGGAAAAATTTGTGAAAGTTCACGTCACACCTGAAACCGATAACAATTTTTCAACGAAGTTTATGGGATGAAAAAATAGAAAAAAGTTATCATTTCTTTGACGAAAGTGCAGCCAACTCATCTTGCGTCCAGACTCTGGGAGAAGGATTTGCGATCCAATTACTACTTGTTTTGGTAAAACTATTACGGTCGACATGCTGACCATAAGATCCGACTTCATGAATATCCAAAACTGGAGTTACACAGCATTCTTGGCCTGAAGAAATGCGATGTTCAAAATTAGATTAGACCATATATTTGGTTTTGTTTGCTTTGCCCTGGTATTTCAATAAAGTGAAAATCGACTATGAGTTTCTACTACCTTTAAAAATGTTTGCCCATTTATCACGAGTTTTTTGTAGAAATCTGCTCTCCAAATCTTCTGTAATTTTACCGGGATTTACGAACAAGTCACGTCCATCTACATTCAATAATTTGAACAAATTTTGATAGAACTTCGGCTCAACTGCTCCAACTGCTACAAACTTGTCATCTTTCGTTTTATATGTCCTGAAAAGTATCTTCAATATTAATCATAATTCAGCTTTTTAGGCAGACCTGTAAATCGGACATTCACCACTAAATAATGCATATTTGTCAGTGAACAGGTTCGGTTGGTCATAGTAATGCTGTACAAACGAAGACAAATAAGCAACACCTTCGGTCATCGAGCAGTCTAACAAGCATCCTTTGCCTCCTGAATGAGAATAGTTTTAGAATAGTCTGCAAGTTAATTTTTTGGTTAGCTCTTAAACTAATAGTGAATACAATGGAAATTTAAGTTAAAAACACTATTTGAAAACAGAACGTACCATTATGAGATCTTGCATAAATTGCTGACAGAATTCCAAATGCGGCTGACAAACCACCGCCAGCAAAATCAGCCAGCATATTTGCAGGAGGCCATGGCCGTGTTGCATTGACTCCAGAGAACGTTGGAAGCATACCTGTAAAGTTTTCAACATGAGAATTGCCCTTATAACAGCCCTTGGGATAACTGACCACTCAATGCCACATAATTGATATCATGTCCAGTTTCTTGGCTCATTCTCCCTGTTTGACCGTAACCACTTATTTTACAGATAATTAACCCCTTATTATTATTCCACAACGTTGATGGATCCAAACCCATTTTCTCTAGAGTTCCCGGTCTGTAGGGATCCAGCAACACATCACTTGTTTGGCACAGATCTCGAACCTAAAACTTAAGTTTTTGTGAACATAGCGTTGGATTTTTGAGTACCTTTTTAATATCTTCTGGGTTTTTCAAATCGAGCTGCTTCATTGTTTTTCCACGATTCAGACGTTGTTCAATTGCCGGATTTTTCTGAAAGTTAACTGCATTATTAGTACGCCAACAACTAATAAAATTTATATATCGTACTTTATCGATAACAGTCACATCGGCTCCAAAATCTGCAAGCATCATGCCACAATGAGGGACTGGAGCAAGGCCGGCAATTTCGACAACTTTTATTCCGGATAGAAAACGATACATTTCGATTTTCCTCAAAATTTTGGTTATGAGATTTATGAGATTTTAAGAAATGTGAAACAAAAAAGTGAGGAGCGTGTTATAAAAAATAAATTTTTTATGAAATTTTTTATTTATTTACGCTCGCGAGGAGACGTGGAAAAAGTTGAAGAAAAAAGAAAAATGTACACATACAATAGATCATAAATACAATACACTGAATAAGAGGGATAGAAACAAGAAGAATAAATAGGAACGAAAGTTTGTTAACAGGACAGTTAGGTCAGGAGGGAGGAAATAATGTTATGTGGTAGTTCATGTTGCAATCATCAGTTGTCAGACATCTCGTTATTCAAGATCTGATATATGTTTTAGAAACTTGGGGTTACTCAGCGTACGGTTTAGAATAAAATGCTTTCTAGTTTTGGTTTTACATCTGCTCCATGAGACTTTCTTTTTGGAACGAGTTCGTGTGTTTTCAGAATATGTAAAAAATTGAGAAACGTTGAGATCTAGTTTACCATTAATCATCTTCATTGAAGATCTACTGTACATTTTTCAAATTAAAAGTCGTATATTTAGTTACTCAGCAAGTCGCCGCGTACATTAAGATAAAATCGAGGAATTTACAACGAAACTGTGAGTTTAAAAAGGAAAGGCGACCAATATACGAGAAGCATACGGCAAATTTAGGAGAAACTCATCAAATCACCGCCTACATTCCTCGTAGCTTCGTCATTCATTCCTCATATATTGGCGAGTATACGACATAATTGTTTAAATTCGTTCTGATAGCACCTATCATCTTCAGAATATGGAAGCCAACAGATTTGTGCGAAACATTTTTTTTACACTTTTTCAGAATTGTATTTTTCTCCAGGATGTGTCAAAATTTCTTTAAGGAACTGTAGATAGACAAATAGAAAAATGCTTGTACTTTCTAAAAATAATTTCAAGTCGGATTGAAAATTTCAAACAAAAAAATTTCAATCAACAAAAATTGGGAGAACTGTTATGTTGTACCTGTCATAACTCAGCATCCGTTGAGTTTCAGAAGTAAAATGCTAATGAATTATAATTGCAAGACATTTTTCCATATTTTATCAGTTAATTTTTTTTTGATATTTTCATGTTCAGCCAAGTTATAGGCCGTTTTTCGAAAAAATCCAATTTCGCTCATAAAACTCTTCATATTCAACGTATCGACTTGAAATTTTGAAAAATGATCATTTTTTTGATGTCTCTACAATGTCCAAAAAAATCTTTCAAAAATGTTGGCTCATCTCCAAAATCGTCCTCCGCTCTCAAAAACGAAAGTGGACCTTTGCCTTCCGAAAAAATGTGCGAAAAAATGAAATTGAGCTTTTTGGGTCGAAAAAGATATTTATAGAATGCTGAGAACACGTTAAACACGAATATCATGTTTATTTTGGGATCCGGATGTTCTGAAAATGTCTGACATAGATTTAAAAAAGCATGGATTTATTTTCATTTTCAACGTGAAAGTTTTGTGTAGCTTTTAGATTCCAAAAGAATCTCAAAATTTAGAGACATAACCTTCACGTTGAAAATGAAAATAAATCTATGCTTTTTTAAATCTATGTCAGACATTTTCAAAACATCCGGATCTCAAAATAAACATGATATTCGTGTTTAACGTGTTCTCAGCATTCTAAAAACATTTTTTTCGACCAAAAAAGCTCAATTTCATTTTTTCGCACATTTTTTCGGAAGGCAAAGATCCACTTTCGTTTTTCAGAGCGGAGGACGATTTTGGAGATGAGCCAACATTTTTGAAAGATTTTTTAGGACATTGTAGAGACCTCAAAAAAGTGATCATTGTTCAAAATTTAAAGTCGATACGTTGTATATGAAGTTTTATGAGCGAAATTTGATTTTTGAAAAACGGTCTGTAACTTGGCTGAACATGAAAATATGAAAAAAAATTTTAACTGGTAAAATGTGGAAAAATATCTTGCAATTATACATAGTTCATTAACATTTTACTTCTGGAACTCAATGGATGTTGAGTTGAAATTTAAGGACCACCGAGCCTTGGTTTGAACTTTTTGCTGTCTGATATTACTTCAATGAGGAGAATTGAGAATTTGCTATTGCCTAGGTAATAAATTGTAGAAAACGACAGATCGAAATCTTTATTGTCGGAGCCTCAACTTTAAAATATTTTATATTTTCTAACAGTGTCAAAATACGGTGACTTGCTGAGTAGTTGGTAAGTCTGCATTACTTTCTTCAAATGTCGTATCAATATTGACTAACTTCAACTAATTATGTATTTTATAATAGCATTAAAATAGTGTCCTTGCCTTGTCCGGCAGACACTGTAGGAAGACAAAAGAAGAGGCCGTGGCACGGGCTCTGGAAAACTGAAGAAGACCAAATTGTAAGTACTCTACTCTAGATACTATGTTAGCGCTGGCGTCATCGCTTCCGTAGAGCAGTAGGCAGCGCGTCAGTCTCTTAATCTGAAAGTTGTTTGCAGTTCCAGTTGCAATATTTCCAGTTCAAATAATAATTCTGCTTATAAATTGTCGCATGGAGCTAAAGAAAAACGTTTTAATTCGGAAGAAGTGAGAGTAGCGGATCAGAACAAGGAGATTGAAAAACCCATTTGTTTGTGAATAAAAATATTGAATGACCAAAAATTTATATACTTTATGCAAAAGTTCTCAATCATGCCACTCTGCTCTTTGTATTTGAATGTTCCGTCTCGGATGCTTCATCACGTCTGTCGGTACTTGTCGCAAGTGCTGAATTGTCAGTTGAAGCTACACCGGAATCGTCAGCTGATCTGAAATTACCAAGCTTGAACACTCAATTTTTACGGTACTTACTTCTCCCCAGAGTCGTTCAGCATCGCTTTAGAGTGTTCATCTTCTGCAGATGGCTCCTCATCTTGCCCAACATGTTGAAGATTCACATTCCTAGATTCTTCGAGATAGAAGTAGACAACTGTGATTCCAATTGAACAAACAATCAAATTAATCAAGAAAAGGCCAGGTTCAAATGAGAATTTGAGTGGTTTTGTCAGTGAAGCCACAATTGTTCCCAGTCTCAGACAAATATTCGTAATAGCTGCTACAGTAACCCGCACATCTGTGGGAATAAGTTCCGCAACTGAGAGGTAGCATGTTTCTGTTGCTAGTGCTTGAAAAGAATATGCACAAAGATAGACAATGAGATACCATGTTGTTTCCTGAACTATTATTGCTATCACTTTTGAACAAACGTAAACAGTTTTCTGACCTTATTACTAGTGACCAGTGCAACCAGAATAAGTATGTAGGCAATGATAGCAACACCCTGCGAGAATAGGAATATAGCTCTTCGCCCCAACCATTCAAATCTTGGCTCCGCGAATCCAAATATTATTTTGGAAATTGTCAAAAGCAATCCTGACAGAAACTGTCCAACGTACAAGTTTGTAGACATATCCGCACCGTTGAGATCAGTGATATAAGTTGCCATTCCTACGAAGAACCACCTGAAAAACCACATCTGAAACGATTATTCAATATCAAAGTGCTCACATAAAACATAGAACCAGAAAGTTTGTTCTCAATCTCTCATTCCTCCACAAGTCCATAAATGTGATCTTTTTAAGATTATTAATTGCAGCTGCTTCCTTTTCTTCGTATTCCATATCACACAATTCTGCCAATTGTTCTCGTGCTTCATTCGCCTCTTCTATTCTATGCTTCTGCTCAAGGAACACTGGAGATTCGGGAAGCTTCCATAAAATTGGGAAGATCAATGCAGATATTGCAGCACAGACATAAGAAGCCGTGTCCCATCTACGCGTGATGAAAGCAACGAAGACAACGAGGATTCTAGCGTTGGCCTGTAAATGATCAACTAGTGCCGGCCAAAACATCATCGGTGTATTTAGAAATTCATGACAATTCATGACATTAACAAAATAGTCTGGACCGACCGACGAGTAGCAGTACTTAACTTTAAAACAAACTTAATAAGTGCAACAAGTATCTCTTATCAGTCTGATCCGTCGGTTTTGTCCGCTTTTCAGACACTAACCCAATTTGAAAAAGTCCTCAGTTGAAATCTTCGTTTCGCAGAGATCATCTCGGATCCATAAGACCATCCAACAATTTGTGCACCAGCCACACCAACTCCAGTTGTGAATCGAAAAATGTAGAATGCAATGAGAGATGGTATTGCTGCTGACAGAATCAGAGAAACTACTCCAATTGCGATAGATGCAAAGAAAATCGGACGTCTTCCAAGTTTGTCAGCCAAAACTCCTAGAATAAGATTGGCAAATAGAACGCCGAGATACATATTAGTAGATGCGGAGTAGCTGGAAGATTCGGCATATTTGGCATGTAAAGTCGAATAAAAAAGTACTGAGTCAAAGACGTGCAATCTTGTTGATAATAATGTTGAGCTGATTCAAAATACAAATACTTCTTATCGTTCACACATTCATCAAATTGAGATTTTGAACCATTTGGTACGAGACAAATGTTCGGCTTATTTTCATCGTAATCCGACAAACATTTGCTCTCGAGTTTGTAGCAATAGTTTTCTGAACAAATAAAAATGTTAATTTCTAAAATTCAAGAAACAATTACTTTCGGTGCAAGCAGTTTTTGGCATATACTCCAGAAATATAACAAAAACGAGCTGGGCAGAGAAAAACAGAGCCATTTGGTAAAGGCACATCATCATCACGTCGAGTCTCCATTGCCCTGATGGGATGTTCATTTTGTAGTTTTTGATTCAGATTCAGGATGATTTGATGATGATCGTTGAACGTGATTACTTGAGAATCGAGAAATAATTGAAATCCTCTGATCATTGCGAATTAAAAAAGTTTTAGGCTGCCGGTACGTGTAAACCAAATTTTTATTTTATTTTCTTTTTTGACTGGTAAGAAAAATGCAGAATTTAACCAAATATTGTTTTTTTTCCAAATTCAAAAGTATGGGAAAATCATAGAAAGCCCTTCTTTATTCTTTCAAACAAGTGTTGAGCGTTGTCATTTATACCAGGAACATCACCGGTATCTAACGGATTCAGTTTAGCCTTCGTTCGGGTTGTCCTTCATTTTTTTTTAATTTTTACTTTTGGATCTTTTAATGATTTCCAAAAGATTCCACACCAATAAATTTTCGTAGTTTAACTTTTGTAGTTTTTGTACCACCAGCTCCGTTCATTAGCGAAAATAGTTCAAACTCGTTCAACTCCACTATCATACAAAGCGTGCTTTCTACACTTTTTCCCATTTTTTCTCTACTTTCGAGCCCTACTTTGTACCACTGATAAGAAAAAGTTTTGCCTCAGTGTAGTCTTGTTTGATTGCATATATAAAACTTTTGATGGCGGTCACTAATTTGTTCATTCCCGTGTCGTCTCTGTTTAGGCGGATTCAGTTGTCGTCTCCTTCTCTAATTCTCCAGGGGTCTTATCAACAAGATCCGTGTTTTAGGCCTCTTATCAGTCCATTGATTTCTCGTCGTTTTCATTTTTGGTGTGGTTTTCAAACGCAATAAATCATTTTTCATAGTTTACAGCTTCAACAATGGCTTTCAAGTCCGATGTTATTTTTGAGGAGATCAAGGAGAGAATTGCCACCGTGAGTATCTTTGTGGTGTACCTGAAACCTTCAAACCTGAAAAAATAGAAAAATGTGAAGTAAATTCCAGGACAAAGAAATGGTGAAGAAGGTGGGCACCTCATTCCGTATGACAATTGCTGGAGCCGATGGAAAGACAAAGGTCTGGACAATTGATGCCAAATCAGACACTCCATACGTCGGAGACGATTCTTCTCGACCAGTTGAGATTGAGATTAATATTAAGGATTCCGATTTCATTGCTATTGCCGCCGGAAAGATGAAGCCAGATCAGGTGAGACAACTGCTTTTTTTTGCTAATTTTTCATAGATCTTGTAAAAGTTCAAGATTTGGACAAAAAGGAGACATCCAAAAAGAAAAATGGCGGGGCCCAGATCGCCTTAAAATTGTTTCCGAATATGAAAGTTGAAACCTCATATAATAGTAAGAAAAACTTCATGTGAACAATCTAACATATTTTCAAAAACTGCTAGCAAAATGTTGCCAGAACGTTAGCCGAGACATCAATTAAATTTATGATGTACTATTTAAATATTTATTCCAGGCTTTCATGCAAGGAAAGATGAAGCTTAAGGGAAATATTGCCAAGGCAATGAAGCTCCGTACTATTCTCGACCCAAAGATGCTCAAAGCCAAGCTCTAAACAAAAACCACCCATTATGCCATATTTTGTATTAAAATCATTTCCAAATAAACTATTATTGTGGCCATATAACTTTATTGTGTTCACATTGACAGCTCTTAGCATTCCAACGAAAAAATGGGAAAAAAGGAAGAATTTGAATACTTTTTGGTCTTTTTAAATGAATTATTTTTTGATGATGGGGGGCAGTGGTATGGAAAAGCAGAATATGAATTGAAAAATCGGGTGGTGGGGGACAAAAACGTAGATACTGAATTTTGAAAATTCAGGAAAAAACCAAAAAAAAAGAAACCATGGAGACGTGGAGAAAGTGACAGATATTGGATTGTGAAGGGATGATTTTGGGGCGAATTTCAAATATATCAGAGATAGAAAGAAACTAGGGACGTGGTGAACTATATGAGTGGCTGGATGAGTCTCTTATTCCTGAGCAGGTTGATTGTTGACAACCTGGATTCCTGTCAGCTCAATGTCTCCCTGAATCTGAAGTCCGGCGATGTCGTGTGGGTCGACGCGGTGGGCGTATGAGGCGAAGCGTTCTCCGTTGACAAAGATCTGAAGTTTCAGAAACTTATATAAAATCAAGTTTTTGTGCAGATTAATATTCGATAAGTTGTGTCTAGAATTTCTAAGTTCACAGAAGGAGTGACCATGTTGTGGCTTATTCAAAAATGTGCCTTTTTGGCTGAAAGTTTTGGAAGATGTTCAAAAACTAATAAAAATTCTACAAATAATCCTGGATGTTTTTCCTACTACTGACTAAGCTTTCAAGCAACTTCTGACAAAATTAAAAAATATTTTTTGATCAACTAATTCTATTTTAATGTATTAAAACAATTGTCAAAACATATTTCCACCCACAACTGACCTACAGTCTGTTAAACTTATTCACCTACACCTGTGCCTAAAACTAAGCTTCTTAACAAAAAACGTGACTTCGTCTCAAGCCAGGTTTTAAAAAACTGAAACTTATCATCAATGATACAATTTCTTCATGATTATTATCAAAACTAGACGTCCGAGTTTTTGTTTGAAACTACGTATATACTCAATTATGATTGCGGCTAAAGGTATACAAACCTGGAAAGCAAACTCTTCGTTTCTGATCTCCAAATCGAAAGCCGTCAATCTCTCGAATGGGTTCTTTCCCTCTCGTTCCTCATTTCCCCATTCTCCATTGACAAGCGAGTTACGGACGACACTCTGAAAACAATTTTTGAATATTTCCGCATGCCATCTTACATCCATAACATAGGAACATTTATCAAAAAACAACAGAAAATTCAAACTCTATAGGCTTGAGCCCCGAGATCCAGGCCATTGAAAATTGCGAGTAAGCCGGATCTCGAAGCGGTTACAGATTTCAAACAAACCTCGTTGGTTTCAATAAAAGGATCGTAATCCTTCTGTAAATGCGATATATTTTCAACCGGATTTTTGGGAACTTTTAGGATTTTATGAAAAAAAAATTTTGTAAGTCCTTTTCCATCGGAAATGTTAGCTTTCACTGAACATAGGAAACTTATAAAATATTTGAATAATTTCCAAAAATCTTATGCAAATGCGCTCTATAGAATTAGAGCAAAATTTGAATGCATAATTTGAACAAAAGTATAGGAAACATCACAAACACAATAACCAAAATAAATAACCGATACTACACAAATGAACCTACTCCAGGGGTCGGCTTAGCGCACATAAATCCATTTGCCTGAAAATGGAAGAGAATGCATTTTTGGGTTTTTATTTTTAATCTTTTAGTTTTGAGAAGTTGCAAATAAAGAAGTTTAGTATTTGCGTCTGAACATTATAAAAAATCCTACCTTCTCATCGAAACGTGGATTGAAATGAAGAGCAATATCTCCGTTCTTCTTGAGAAGGTTAATATTGAATCTGAACACAAAACGATATGAAAGTTTCAATCAATTTATCACTCACTTCTTGGCCTTCTTCTCTGGAGTTCCATAGACAACGAGAGTCTTTCCTGGGACCAATCCATCGGCGGCGATTCCGGATTCATATGGGACTGGCTGAAATTAGTTTAGTATGAGTTGCTGAGTATAATTCATCTATTTTTGCTTACATCATATTATGTTTTTTTTTTGAGCTTAAAGGCTTTCTGGAAAAACTGAGAAGTAAATTTTTGAAATTTTTTTGAATTTTTTTCAGAATTTCAATTTTTTTCATTTCTAAGCCTAACAAGGATGATAAGGTTTTATTTAAATGGATAATCTAACGAAATCAAAATTTTATTAAATGGTGGTTTATAATACAAAAGTACTTTATTTTAAATAAAGTACTTTTGAATGGAAACTCACGTAGTACTTTCCTCCCCATTGAACGTGGTTCAGGACAACATCCCCATCGATGGACAAATGGGACACCGAGTTGAGTGGGATACGGTGCTCGAAGTTCTTCACCTCTTTCTGAAAAAAAAATCATATTACTTCCGTGTCTTAACAAAGTTCCCACTGAATAATTCTGGGGTGTGTTTATAAATTGACCCAAAGTCCTCGAGACCCCATTTCTCAAAACAGATTTGGTAAGGGGCGAAAAACAATTTTTCAGTTTGTTTTTTTGTTGCAGGAATGCAGAAGAGGCAAAAAAAGAACGACAAAAATATAAAATTTAGGGCGACAATTACAAGCTAGAATACTCTAAGAGAAGCATAGATTAAAAATCGTAAACAAAACTTTTTTTCAAGAGCTCCAACCATATGTTGGCTTATGAATCTACGTCATTTAAGTTTGCGGGGGCCCTAATAGTTTGTTGCAAAGAAAATTTACAGCGTTTTAGCTTTAGACAAAGATCCGTGACCCGAAGATTCTTAAACTCTTAACTCTTAGAACAATACTTTTTTTTTGAAAAGTTCAACTATTCAGGCATTCCTATTCTCATTGATCAAATTGTGTCAGTTCAAACCACAACATCTCCAAAATTCTTGTACTTTTCCACTCAATTTCCTCTGATTCTTCCTTGTTTTTGTTTTTTATTTCTTCCACTTTTCACGTCTTTCGTTGTTTTAGGACACAAATCAGCTTCTTTTCTTCCCCAGTTTTCTCCTTATTTTTTCAGCGGTTCCCGCCAAATAAGGAAGAAAAAGAAGACGAATGAAGAGAGCATCACAGTTTTGGAAAAAGGAACCAAAAAACATGAATGTGTGCGTGTGACTCCATTTTTTGCCCCCATATCTCTACATTCATTCGACTCTTTGTGCTCCTGAACCGTGCCGTTCCCTAAGGCCTCATAAATGTTCGGATTTCTCTTTGGAGCACCACATACAAATTTAAGAGCACATTCTTATAAAACACTGATGAGTTTTTTGAATCCTTCTTCTTTTGTCTGAAGCTTATTCAATTCAGTGTTCTAAGCCTTTCTAGCTAAAAGTGGAAAAGGTCCAAAATGGAAGTTATGAATATTTTAGAGAGGTACTCCAACTTGACTTTACAATGACTCAAAATTTCTCGTTTTTGTGTTAGCCACTCTGGACTCTGTGAGAATTTGTGAGGCGGAAGGGATCGGAGATCGAGAATCACTTCCTGCTGGTCAGAAATGTTGGCTGCCAGATGTGTCAAGGGATAAAAATAGAGGCTAAATGTGAAAGTTTTTGTGTTGTGCACCAAGTTAGAATAGGGCAAATGTCTACTACAAGTTGTATGTTTTGATTTATTCAGTTAAAAATAAATACCTAGGATGTATACAATGTATTCAACTAATTCAGTTGGTAAATATACTGCAGTTTACAAAATTTAGTGCAGAAATTTCAAAATTAAAAACTTATAAAGTTGATCATGATTTTTTTTTTTAACTGTGAACTCTAGAGATCTATTCTATTTTTAAGGTTCAAAACTTGTTAAACTGAAGCCTTCCCAAAAAAGCTTACTTGTCAACCTGAGAGAATGAAGGTGAGATTTTTTTAATGTTTTAATTGAATTTTGCGGTAAAATAACGCCCAAAAACCCGGTTCTAGAAATCCGGACGAATGACTGGTCCGGATTCATTTGTAAAATTGAAACAAATTTCTGGAATTTCTATAATTGATTGGAATCCACGAAATCAAGTGGTTTTTTTTCAAAAACAAGATTCCACAAAGCGATCATAAAAGCTACAAGCTCCCTCTTTTCGTTGGAACATTTGAGCCGTGAGCCGTGAGCCATAGCTCAAAGTTCTTCTGGAAATCCCAATCCCTGATATTTGAAATAAGATGATGGACGAGGCTCATTTCAAGTGATGGCGCAAGAAACTCGTTCCCTCACCTGTCAAACCTCATCTCATCATTTCCGTTTTTCTTCAAAATAGAAAAGAAGAAAAATTGGGGAGGAAGAGTTCCAGACGTTTAGTCTTTGTTTCGAACTCTCCACAATTATATTCCTATTGTTTTAGCCGGGAAAAGAGTGATTTTTGAAAAAAAAAAATCTCCCCCAGTTTCAATAGAAAAGAGAAAAATCGTTTTTCGTCCCAACCTCCTTCAATGCTTTTGCTCATTTTGAGTGAGCTCTCGAGGAATGAGTTCACGGAGGCTTCAGTCCCTCTAGGGGAAGACTAACACTTTTCTGACGTTTGATGTTGATGCCCTGTCAAAAAGTTTTTAACTTTTTAACCCGCATGCACTTGACCAAACACGTCCAGAATAAAATGATCAAGAGTACTCACGTGGTTAATGGACACTTGGAACTTGGAATCGTGAGCCCGAATGCGGATATCGAAATCGTCGCCCTTCTTGATAGGATTCTTGGCGCGTTCTTCTTTTCCCCATGTTCCCTTGGTGTATGCGTTGTAGACGATCTGCAAAAAATTGTTTAGAGTCTAGAATGGAAAGTCACTTTCTTGTCGGTGTTCATTTTTTTACAGCCACCTGTTTCTTGTTGTTTGTGGTAGGCTTTACGAAATCGCATTCTAAAGTAAATTGAGCTTAATTTTTAATTTCAGAAATTAAAATAGAAATGTCTTAAATTATCCTGAAATTCATCAATTTTAGCGAAAATGAATAAATCTTCATTTTAATTTAAAACTTATCGACTTGATCCGAAAATATGAACTTATAGACTTTCGACAAAAGTTTTCAGTTTTTGAACTATTTCAATCGCGCGTGGTCTTCTTGTTTTTTCCCAGGTAGTATTCGTTTTATTGCGGATATCACGAGTTTTTTGGTCTATCAATTTTATTATGAGTATAATAAGATTCTACCATTTTCTTAACCTCTTAATTTTGTGTCGACCGAAGCCACTCCAGATAATCGATTTTTAAAATTTTATAACCAAATTGATCTATACATTTAAAAAAACAAGTTCGGTGGAAATGATGCATGCACAAAAAATACACATATATTCTAGGGTGTATCAGAAAGGGGGAGTTGTGAACATTCAAAACCTACACTTGATCTCAGCGTTTTTTCTCGCTGCCACTTTTCGAATATGATCTGGAAACGGAGTGAGTGTGTGTGTGTGTGTGTGGGATCACCTGACACAGATTCACTGTCTATTTGAGTGAGTGAAGGGCAAGGCAATGAGCACGGATCAATCATTTTCTCGGCTCACCACCATCATCCCTCACACATGCCGAAAGGGTAAACATCATCAAAAAGAAATCAAGAAAAAGAAGCTTGAAGGAAGTAAGAAGAAACGGGAAAATGTGAAGCCAAAAGCAAGCCAATTTCCTGATGTCTGAAAGCTAGAGCTTCTGGGTCCCATTGGGCTCCCTCTATTCATGTCACCCCGGTTAAACCCATTATGTGGATGGAGAAGATGGAAAGAAGCGCCAATTTTTTATAGCTCATACGCTTGATCGAGCCTTATGTATATCTCGGGCGGAAACTTTGTTTTTTCTGTGTGTTTATGTATGTGTTTTAATGGTTTTAGTTCCTATAATAGTCAGAAGCTCGAACATCAAATGACCTACCTTTCCCTCGTCGAAACGGATGGAAAGATGAAGAGGCACGTCGTTGCCGGAGAAATCTGGAGAATCCTTGTGGAGATTAATGTTGAACCTGCAAGTTTCTTCGGGTTAGAATTCGAATGAATATTGTCAAAATCTCGATTACCTCTTGGACTCATCGATAGTCTTTCCACGAATGATCAGAGTTTGTCCGGGCTCGATGCGCTCGGTGAGCTTGGAACGGTATGGGATGTTCTGAAATAATACGAAATATTAACTTGAGTTGTTGGAATTTGTTTTTGAGCTATTCCCGAAATTCTCGGTTTCACAAAAAACATCGGGAGCCACTCAAAAACTTGATGGTTAGATTGGACATCACTGGTTGAAATTTAAACTGAAAAACTGAAAAAAAGAGAAACTGAAACTGACTGAACTGACACAAAACTGGACAAACTAGAACTAAAGTTCACTGCAAGAAAAAGCACTGCACAGAATTTCAGATTTTCACGGTCCTACAAGAAGACGATGAAAATCTGCACCCAGAACCCCCAATAAAAGTCCTACGATATATTTGGCACAGTGCCAAACCGACGGCATATCATCTCCAATCGTTTCGTAGCAAGTTCCCAGTGGGTAGCACGATGAGGTGCTCGTCGAGCAAGAGCTGGATGTCGAGCAACTCGGCAGACACGGCGGCTGCTCTTTTTGGTTCTTTTTCTGATATTGCTGAAGCCACGTTTTGGGACTCAGTTGACCATGGTCACCAAGTCCCAAATTAAGATTCTTGATCGACAACAGTTTGGCGGATTAGACGAAGGGAGCTTCGGGTAGAAGATAGAACAAGTGGGGGTGACAAAGTGAAGCAGCAACTAGGCTTCAAGAGTAGATGCTGGGGCGGGCGGTGGCTCAACGAAGGGAAGGGAGCCACCAAAATGTGGGCGTGGCCTATTTCTCAAGGGGAAGAGGCTACTATTGTTTTGACACTTGGCCACTTGCCAGCTGGATTGAAGTTGGAAAACGAAAGAAAAATACACATAAAGTGTGATGTGACTTTTTGTTGAAAAAAACGTTTTTTGGAAAGTTGAGTTGAGAGTAAAGTTCTCATGTCAACTTTCATGAATCTTGGCAGAATACAGCTATACGTCACTATTTGTGGCGCAAAGTTCAAAAGTTTAAATCAGCTACCAACTAGGTTCAAAATGTTCATGGCGTTAGAGCAAGATAGAAGAAAGTTATGTAAGTTGTTCATAAATTATATTATCCAGTTGTGTAACAATCCGATTTTTTGAGGCAAAATAACGGTAAATGGTCTCGACGCGATCGAAAAATTTTCACTTGCGCATTTAAAGAGTTCGTTCCGCAATTTTTATCGACTTTGCTCTTAAAATTTGGCAGTTAAGGAGAAAATAGCATTAAGAACAGGAAGCCGAAACTATTAAACTTTTAATGACGCATATTCCATTGCTCAGAAAATTTTCAGTCGTGTCGAGGCGTAATTTTTGACCAAAAATGAAATTGTTTCGCAACTTGGTAATAGGCAGTTGCTAACAATCATGGGGTTCGTTTGTGATTATTAATAATAGTTCAAAAACTGTTTCCAGATTTCCAAATGCCCGCTGCAAAAACCTAGTTCATGCTCATGGGCTAATAAATATAAAATTATTCAATTCCAACAAATTCTCACTTTTTCTTGTTGCCAATAGAGCGCAGATTCTGCCACCCACAATGAAAAACTGACACTAATCTTGAAATAGGAGAAAATAAACAAAAAGAAGAGGGGGAAATCCTCCTTGTCTTTTCTTTTCCTGCTCAATTTTTCTCTGCCTGATATTGGATTACACCCGGAATTTCCGTTTCGCATCTGATTTTGACTTTGTTGCAACAAGTTGCACACACACACACCGGATTAAAGCCTAAAGTTTCCCGGAGCACAGAGCATAAAACAATTTGTCTACGTCAAATAAATTTTTGGAGAAAAAGAAAAATGAGCATGAATCAAAGGGTAAACTAACAAAAGGGGGAGTGAGAAATCTAAGCGAGTAAGAGAGCAAAAGGACATAAAATGTTTATGGAAATAAGGGGAGGCGGATGTGTATGTCTATCTGTGTCAGTTTTGGCTTCAGTTAAAAAAAGAAAAGTTGAAGCAAAAATATTTGAATTAATTTGAATTTCCACCGACTCAATTGTACTTTTTCTGCAAAAGAGGGGGAAGATTGTGCTAACGGTTCGTGCACATAAAGGCTTTTAGATTTATGACGTGGTTCCTATGAGCCCCGGGTCACATAACCTAACAAGAGGAGGATAAGCTCCTATGGGAGCTCGGCTCGAACTAAAAATAGCAACTTGAACTGGGAAGTGGATATTTTGAGAAAAAAAAGTTTAAAATGAAGTGAAGATTTGTTTGAAAGTGGAGAATATTAGAATGTATGGAGGGTGTAAACATCGCATAGCATGTTTTTTTTTCCAATTACAGTTCATATTCTATTTGCAGCTTTTTGTTCTACTTTGACAGCGAAATAAGTATTCCAGCACAAAACAAACTTTGAAGCTCATATATCTCCCTAAAAATATCACTGAAATTTTTATAATTTCACAATCAGACAAAAAAAAACATGTTTTCAATTTACAATGTGTTCTTTGTAACTTCTTTACAATTCATAAGCTAGCTGAAATTTCTTCTTATTACTCCCATTCTTTCTATTTACATAATTTCCAGAAATGCTTCAAGCGTACATTTTCAGACCAAGCTTTCTCCACTTATGAAAATTCAATCTTTGATGTCCTTTTTACCACCACCCCCACACTAAATTACAATTGTCTCTTGTTCGAGCACATAAAAAGCTCCATCGTGCTTCTTCAAGATTCAAACCTCAATTTTATGGTTCACCAAGTCGGCTATTTGTGTTAATAAGGGGGTGGCATTTCCGAGAAGACTGTAATGGGGTAGAACAGAACAACACGCAATGTTTTTTGTGTTAGAATTTCCAAATTAGGAGGAAACTGTCATTTTTGAAACTCAAAAATGAAACAAAAAACAGAATCACATGCACACAAAAAAAACAAAAACCGGAAAGATTGCATGATCGAAAAAAAAAACTTACGAAGGATTTCGGCTCGGCCATGATGATCTCTCGAAGATAAACGGGGAGTCGAACGGTGGTCCTGAAAAAATTGGGAATTGAAATATTTTATGATATTTTTCATAGCTGTTAAGGAAAGTGAGAAGTTGTACAGAAGTTGGAAAATTACATAATTATTTGCTCTAAAAAATTTTCGTTTGTACCAACATACCCATGACCTCTCTTTTTCTTTACAGTACCATTAGTAGTAGGTTCTGTAACTGCTAGACTTTTCGATCTTCGTCGAAACATTTTTATAGGAGAGAATAGTTCAAATTTGGCGATGTTCTCCCCTATGTGAGATGTACAATATTTGTGTTGGTTTTGAAGAAGAGGTTATGGCTACGCTGGTATCAAAACTATATTTGAACATCATAAACGTTTTCGAAAGAGTTTCGAGAACTAAAAGGAAGATTAAACAATCCGAGGTTTTGTGTGAAGAAAAATAGTATATATTTGATTGAATTGTTACAGAGAATGGAAGGAAGAAAGAATGTGATAGATTGTAGAAAAAGAATAGGCGGGAAATAAAAGTGTGAGTCATGGAATTATGGGAATGAATTCCCGTGGATCGTTTTGGATGCAGGGAAAATTATAAATGATTTGATTTGGTTGGTTGCGAGAAATGTTATAAAATTATACCAGTTGTTGGAATCTGAATTTTTCATGCAAAAAATGATTTTGGAAGTTGTCAATTTGTCAGAAAGCGGCTGAACCGTAGCTCGAACTATTTTCGATTAGTTTTAAGGTTTTAAAACAGGGATAAAGTGTTATCAAGACTATTACTTCTGAGAATCTGTATGACTTGGAGTTTTACGAGAAATCCTTATTGGGAAAATTTGACAAAGTGGGCATAAAGATTGAGCTTCTAAATTAATCAAGTGAAACAAACTACAAAAAAAAACAAAAATATATAAAATTGAACAACCAAAACTCACATAATTCCAACTAAATTCAAGTTAACACCGACAAGAGTCGAAATATCAGAAACAACACAAGAAATAAAAATCAATCAAAACTGATAAATTGTGAGGTTAACAGGTGGCGAGGGGTTTTTCCCACTGCTGCTGATCTTTTTTATTTACTTCCCGCACGTTTCATTTTTTTGAACTCAGAGACAAAAATTATTGGGTGTGGAAAATGAGATACGCAGGAGGGATAAGGAGAGAGTTGGACAAATAATTATATGTCATTAGATTTTGAAATTAATTTGGATTTCGAAAGTGATTTGGAAAACCTACGTTTTTTTTAGGCAGAGTTAGTATGCTCACGCTAGTAGAAGTGCTTGCTGGAACCATGGTTTACAGTTTAAAAGAAGTGAAAAAATTTCAAAAAGTTTTTACTTTAAACAAAAACGCAATCATCCAGATTGCCGCAAAAAATACAATGTACAGCTTTTTTTACACAAACAATTTTTTCAGAAAAATCCAGATGCAAATTTGCAAGAGAACTGTAAAAACTGCACATTTCAGTCACTATTTATACCAACTGTATACATATAGTTGGTGAGAAGAAAAGAGAAAGACAAAAAATATATATACAACATAATGTATCTTCTCACTTTTTTTGCAATTTCTTTCCTAGCTACTACTCCACCTCTTCCTCCTACTCTTCTATCCTTGCTCTCCGATCACTCATTTGCCTCTTTTTCATGCTTTTCTTTTCCATCACTCAAAAATTTCAAAAAAAAAAACGTTAACGAAGAACATATGACTCAATTGAGGTCTTGGATAGTGAGTGAGAAAAGATATCCGATATGTTGCAGTTGTCGTTTTTTTTTTTCTTTTAGGTTTTAATTTCTAAAGGAAAAAACTCTTACGTTTTTCACATTTTTCGATGTTTCTGAATTTTAAAAACTAGAGTGTGATAGTAGAATTTCAGCGGGAAGGTTGAAAATGAACAATAGAAAAGAAAAATAATTGAATGTGATTAACAGAAAAAGAAAGAAAAATACATAAAAACCAAGTATAAGCATTTTGAGACAATGACTCACTACAACTTATTTATTATTTTCTATTCCAATATTTTGAAATTTAGTAGATTTTTTTTTCCGAATTTTAAAATAAACAACAATCAGGGATCGACTTTTGCTATTTGGCCTCGAAAAAAACTCGGTCATCGATTTATATTTGATATTTTATTCTTAAACTTGAAGATCTTTCAAAATTTTAAAAATTTTGGCCGAGCCGATTCAAGGAAGGAGTCTATCTAATTGGCATTTTGCCAAATTTGAAAAAAAAAACGGTGAAAATTTCCAACGGTTTCAATTCAGTAAAATCTAGAAATTTGGAACTGAATCTAAAAAATTCAAAATCCTGTTTCTGGAAATTGAGGTGACGTTGAGAAGTTAAAATTACTAAAAAATTCGCACAGTCGTAAAATGACAAAGAAAACGGAACACACTCAACATGTTCAGTGTCATCGGTTTCTTGAAAAAAGCCTAGCAGTATAAGTGTCACTTTTGCCAACTATTTCCAACATTTCAAAAAGCAGAAGAAGCAGAAAAGCTCATAAAATTCCGACGAAAACTCGCTTCAGAACGACAAAATAGGCCCCCCATGTTTCACATAAATATTTTCAGGGCGTTTCGTGCCTGAAAACCGGTTTTTTCGATTTTTCGGGGCCGGTGGCATTGGTGGTCGCCGACGTAACTATTTTATCAGTTTTTGTGTAAAGGGGTACTTAGATTGTAGGTACTTATATTGGTTGATTTTCTTGATTGAAAGTGGCATTTTCTATTTTACTTTCAAACTGCAAGAGACCACACAAAAAAATAGGGAAATCGCAGAGAATGAGCTAGAATTCCATACGGCAATCCATGTAAAATTGAGGCAATGCAAATTTTCATATACGTTTCGACGCGTTGGCACTCAATTGAAATGATGAAAAAGTGGAGAGATGAGAGAGAATCCGGAAGAGAGAAATGAAAACATCAACAATAATAAATAATGATGAGGGTGGAGGATTACGCAGATTTGTAAGCGCAAATCATGAAAAATAAAAGTTGAAAATTTACGTTATCTTGTCATGCGGTGCAAAGAGAGTTGAAAAAAGTGAAAATTAGAATTTTAGATATCAAATACCGAACTAAATTACTAGAGACTCTAGAGCTTAAGATTTCAAGCAAAAAATCACCAAATATTCTTTGAAAAAATAAAGCTTTCAAGCGTTTCAAGCTTCAAGTCTTGAAAGACTAAATTTATAACAACTTTATAGTAATAATAAGTAGTCTGATTTCTTTTATATTGTAAAGGATTCACTTTTACAATCAAAAATTGCAGTTTTCGAAGAAACAAAAATTTAATGAGCACGGTAAATTTCGACCACGGAACTTCTATTTCAATAAATAAATTCCAATGTTAGATCAAAAAAGTTCACAACCAGCCTCTCCTAGTATCTAATGAAAAACGATGCTTCACCACACCGCTATTTGGCACAATGCCGAAGTACGAGGTGTGCGCATCAAATAATAAAGGGGGAGAGAAAAAATCGAGAAACACAACGGGGGCAAATAGAAAAAAGTATACAAACATGTACATATTTTGGGTTAGTCGCCGAAAAAATGAGAGAGAGCGAAAAAACCTAACAAATGACAGAGGATTGGTACCGAGAGTGAAAATATAATATTGAGGAGGGTGATGTTGGTTTCGGCGATATTAAAAATTACAAAAAAGGGGGAAAATTGAGAGGTGGAGAGTAGAACTAGTGGAAAAAGTTTTAGTAAATAACCTGAAAAAGAAATTGGACTAGGGCGGTCATGTTGGCGAAAATTACGCCAGCCCCGTGCCTACATGACCCGGGCACCAAGAAGCGAGAACTGTGCAATCATCGGAAACTGAGATCAATAGGCGATTGGTAGGTACGGCGGTAGGCAAGAATGTAAATCAAAAACGCGTTCATTCCAGATAAAAAAATTTTACCGCAATGCCCATTCCAATTTCTAAACAACAATGAAACAGTTCTGAGATGCTACTCAAAGAAAATAGGTATTCGGAAAACGGGTGAAACCAGTTTTTTTGGAAAGAATGGAAGGTCGTCACTAATTGAACTTAATTGCACTTTGATCATAGATTGTGATTGTGGCTAATTGGATCTTCTTTACAAAAGTTTGAGAAGAAGTTGCTACCTTATATATCAAGAAGATTTCGCAACCTATATCTATAGGCTTTAAAGATAAATTTTGAAATGAAGAGTTATAGATAAAACAGCTTTGAAAAAGAAGAAATCGTATTAAATATTAATCTTATCACTTTCAACATAGTTATGTAATAGACCTTGTAACCTTGAAGACTTGAAGCCGAACGAATCTGTTTCCCATTTCTCTCATTTTTCCAATTTCCAATGAATTGGCATCGTGCCAAATGTTATGCAAAACAGATGGTTTCAGGAGGAAAAAGACAATGATTGAGTGACACAGTGGTTGTTGAATTGTGGAAAGACACTACGTTCAAAGATGAAGTACACGGAACTGTCAGACCAAGAAAAAAAATTATAAGAAGATGAATTGAGAGGCGGAGATGGAGAGAAATTGAAGGTTGACCCTTGAGGAATGGCGACAGGTGTTTTTGTTGGTTGATAGGCGTGGCTTGTCAAGTATTGTGTGTGTAATGGTGGGAATTCGGAAATAAATTATAACGGATAGAGAGTCTAGACGTAGGAGGTGAACAAAAGAAGATATATGAGAGGGAAGAGAAGCTAAAAAATCTTTCTGCAAACTGCAAGTACATTGACAAATGGCATCAAATATAGAGTTGCACCATTGGGGGAAATGGATTTTCATACTGTCAAAAAGTGGCAATTTCTCAGTTCTAACTTATCATAGATTAAGAATTCACCAAAAAAAAATTGTTCCAATTTTTATTGGTATTTTATTAGTATTGGAAAATTGTTGGACTTTGAACCTACGAATGCTCTAAAATTATCAAAAATTTCAATTTTTATTTGTTTAAATTTTGGCAATTTACCAAAACTGACTGAAAATTTTGAAACCCTAAAAATATGTTTTAATGTTTTTATTTAGATACATATTTAGCCTTTCCACTCCTCACAATAAATATATTCTAGCCAAAATCCCTACTAGTAATCCAGCTCAAAATACTGTATTTTCCTCTGTTACAACCAATACAAAAAATGAAAAATTTAGTGCTGAACCGAAAAGTTGAGCGGTGTGCCGTACAAGGCCAAAAAGGGAAAGTCGACTACTATTTTTTTGCCGCTTCGATGCACACACTTGGCAACATGATGGCTGCAACGAAAAAAAAATAAGGCAATAAAGAGGAAAATGATGCGAACTATGGGAGAGAGAAAATTAGCATTAGTGGGGCAGAAAGACAAAAAGTTGAAAGGGTGGAGATTACTTTTAGGAAATTGTATTTTAAAGAAAACGTACAATATATGCATTTAAATTAAAATTCTAATAGTAAAAACTCTGAATCTTCCAAAAATTGCATTTTGTGCATTTTTAACTTTTGCTTAACTTCTCTAAAAAATTTTTCTAGATCTTTGTATTTTTTTTTCAGAATTTCAATTGTTGTGATTTCAAAATTACTAAAAAATTTAGTTACAGTCCGGCAAAAAAAAAAAATCAAAAATACAACAATACATATTTTTCCGATTAAGACCCGGACTTTAATTACGTTTTTGGTAACTTTTTAAACTACGATACCTTTCATCCAAAATGTTTTTAAAAAATTCAATGAAACGAAAATGGGAACACTCACTGCCAAATACAATTGAGGTTCGTTGCCAGAGAAAAAAAATCGTCAAACACTAATCGAATTTGACATTTTGACATAATTCAATATATTTCTAGACATACATATTGAATTTTTCATACTTGAAAATACTTTTAACATAAGAGTTCTAGGGGATCTATGAAGTTCCTTATGACAAGAGAATGATCTTTAAACACTCTAAACACTATTTAAAACGACGACACTAAACCGAAATAGAGCATTTTTAAAAAGTTTGGAGAGCAAAGAACTTGGCATGTGTCAATCTTTTTAGCGTGGGAGAACCGGGGCACTGCCGTGTCCCGTCCGTCCGTACAAATGAGATTCTAGCAATTTTCAACGGGAGTGAGTGAAAAAAGGTTGAGGAGAAAAATAGAAAGAGAAACAGAATAACATAGTAGTCGTAGTAGCTGACCATGGAATTCTGAATAGTCAAAAGAAAGAGGACGGGGTGGGGGAAAGGGACAGCTTCACGGGCGGTCCCCTCGTATTTCTTTTCACTCACTAGTTTTGCAACAACATGCACACAAACAGCCCGTGGGAAGAGAGAGTGTTGAATAACACGATGGCACTGAGAAAAGTGGGGTGGACGCGAAATTGAGATGGCCAGTGAGTCTCTCCTTTTCGTCGTTTTCCTAGCAATAGTGCACTAGTGAAAGAATTCGGTTGGCACCATGCCAAAATGAAGAGAGTGTTTGTCAATAAAAGATTGAGAGAGAGAACGAGAGAGAGTTGTAGGGGGAGGAGCTTAGGAGAGTGTGACATTTCCGCGAAATTGATGGGAGGCGGCGGGAATTGGAAATGATGAGATTTAGGTGTTTCCGGTGACATTCGGTGTGCTTTTGGAGATTTAGGGTTAGAGATTCTGATCATTGATAAGTAAAAAAGGAATTCCATTTTTCCATTTTTCCATTTTTGAAATGTCTAGACGAATGGAGTATCTTGATGGATCTCGCCACAAAAAAAGACTACCGTATTTTCACTCGAGCACCCTTGTTTGCAATAATAAAAAATATTTGAAAGCTTATATCTCGGTTCTCTTTGGCTTTATCAAAAATATGTCCACTGACAGTACGTGTGCAAAATATTTGTTGTATTTTGGTTGTTTAAGGTTTTTTGAGAAAAGTTAAGACAACTGAGATTTAGACCAGGGCTGTTGCAAAAAAAAATTTTCGACCAAAAAACAAAAAACAAAAAATTTTTTGGTCGAACTTTGGACCAAAAAACAAAAAACAAAAAATCGAATTTTTCAAAAATACCAAAAAAAAACAAAAAAACAAAAAAACAAAAAACAAAAAAACAATTCAATGTTTGATTTTGAACGGGACAAAACGGAATTTTTCATAAAATATTAAAAATTGAACGAACAGAAGGTTTTTTGTTTAATTTTTTGCGGAATCAGTGCTGTAATTGATTTTTTGGTTTTTTTGGTTTTTTTGGCGTCAAAAAACCAAAAAAACCAAAAAATCAATTTTTCCCAAAAATACCAAAAAAATCAAAAAAACAAAAAACCAAAAAAAACAAAAAAAAAACAGCCCTGATTTAGACCATCAAAGTGGGGGGGGGGGCCTACTGGTAGAAATATGGTATATTAGCCTCCCATTTATAATGTATTTTTAACAAGAAATAATTTAAACATCAAAAGTAAAAAGAGCTACTTGTTGGCGTTTCGAGGTGAGACCCATTCAAATATATCTGTGCGTCTTTTAGTGTGAGTTTCAAAAACTAGGAAATTACGATATGACTGGATTTATAGGTTTGAAATTTTTTTTAAAAACTTTTTTTAAGACGTGAAGCACGCTTTGAAAACTGAAAGCTAACTGAAAACCTATACCTCCCAGTGTGAAAATTTATGTAAACCGAGAACGTGAGAAGCTGAAAAACAACTGGTAGCCCGGCTAACGCTTGTGGAACTCGAATTGCTAGCGGGTATACGAGAGGAAAAAAACGAAAAAGGATGAAAACGAGACGGTGTGTTGTTGTTGTTTTTGACACCGAATGTAGATAGTGGTTGAGTGAGTGAGTGGGAGAGAATCACGATAAAGAAATTTTAAAGAGAATAAAAAGAACGGGAGGTAGAGAGCATTAACAAAACAACAATAACAACTATCGAAATACAAGCGGCGTAATGGGAAAAAAACTGAAAATTAGTAGTCTTCGGTTGGGAGAGGATGTCGGGGGATAGGGAAAGATTGCGTGTTCCGGTTTTGGATGCAGAAAAAAAAACGAAAAATACGGAGCTATGAAAAAATAGCAACCAAAAACCAATTTAATTGACAGTCTCTTCAAAATTTTGAGATTTCATATTTTCATGTTTAGTCGTGAACTCATTCCCAATTGGAATTTAAATACAGAGTTTGTCTTTTGCTTTAATATGTAGAAAATGTAAACATTTTCACTGTGTAATAAAATTCATAATATTTTCAAACGATTATACCTACTGAAACAAAATTGAAAAAGCTGAATTAATTTTGGAATTCCGTTGCATTTGAATTTCCTAACTTGTTTCCGATTTAAAAGCTGCTAAAAGTTTAAACTTTTTTTAAATTTTTTCAAAATATGTTAGATACAAATTTCTTCTGGCTATCAATTTTTTTACAGACGAAAATATCTGAAAATTGGTAAATATTCGTTTCGAATCTTATTTTAGCGAAAAAATCAAGGCAGTCTGATGAATTATTTTAATTGAAATCATTGAAAGTTTTTAAATAATTTAAAATTTTTTTTCAGCTTTCAAGGTAAAGGCTATTGACACCTACAGTACACCAAAGTGATACTGAAACCAGAAAAAAAGACTTTAGAAGTTGTTGAGGTGCTTTCAGTTTTGGTTTCCTCTAATCTCACCAATAAAATCTTCCATCTCCTCCTATTTCTCTCATTTTACGATTTTGTTTGTCCTTCTTCTCTCTCTTTGGTTCCTTCCCATTTTGGTACTAGATACTTGAACAAGACAACGTAGAAAAAGAAGAAGAAGAAGAAGCACTCCACACAAATTAGATCCGCTTCTGTTGGTGTGAAGAAAATGTTGAAGAATAGGAAGAAGAACATGATTTTAATTTCAATGTAAATGGGTGTTGCCTTCCGTTTGCCCACGGAACAAACGGAGTAATTAAATTTTTTATTCAAATGAACAATTTACACATAATCGTCAAAGACGGATTTTCTTGAAAAAGGTCAACTAGATGGAAAAGTCTAGTTCGACAAGTTTCCAAAATTTCCCAAAAATCCCGATGTTAATAAAATTGCATATTGTGACTGATGATGTGGTGTTGAAATTCCTTTCCGAGGTGCTTTTTTCATAGGACCATTATAGTTGAGAATCGAAAAAAATAGAGAAATTCATCGAAAAATGGTGTAGCAATTGAAAAATTATACCAAACATTGGAATATTTCAATTAGAAAAGGTTTTTCATTTAGAAAAGGTAAAAGGAAATTTGGTTTTTAAATTCTGAAAGAACACAAAATTTGCAACAAAATGGCTGCAGGGATTTTTGAAAAAGCTAGTTTGAAGCCAGATATGAATTTTTAAAAATTGGGAAATCTATTAATTTTGCATATAAATGGTCGATTTTATTCAATCTCAATTTGTGCACTAAACGGTATGACTGAAAATTCACTTTTTCTGCTTGAACTCAGCGGATAGCAGACCACTGTTTATTGATTGGATGTTTATAGAGTCCAACCGCAATTTGATACATGAACGCAGTACTTGGTCGGGTGTAAACCTGGTGGAACGCCAGGTTGTCGATGGACTCCGCCTAGTTACCCATCATGACACGTTGTGTATGTAACGAAGACCACACATTCATTCACCACATTTTCCTCTAACCCAGTGTGCTCTTCATTCGGTCTGTATCGAAAGATTGTGTGTTTTCTTTAAAAATGTATATTTTTTCACGACTATTCTTCCTAAATCTCTTTTTTTTCAGAAAATGCCTCCATATTTTTCGCCTAAATCTGAAGCACCAATCTGCGGTTACTGTCAACTTACATTCAGTCAAACGGGCTCAATGACTCGCCATAGGGACAGACTTCACACCAAGAATCACACGTGTCTCATCTGCGTCTCAAACTGTGAAGGTGCTCCGATTCTGGGAGAAAGTATAAAGAAGCACTTGCAACATGCTCATGGATATGTAGATGTACAGTCGTGTAGTTGTTGCCATTGGATTTTTGAGAACAAAATTCAACTGAGAACTCATTTGGACGCAATGAAAGCAACTGGGCAGCCAGGAGACGAGGTGGTACTAGCCAAGGGTACATTTGCACCAGGTTAGTTGAAGCTTTAAAGTAGGCACAAGGATGCCTGGTAAAAAATAGAAAGACGATAGGCAGTTATGAAGACTTGAGTATTAATATCAAATTTATTCACTCTTAAATCTTAGTAAATTATTTTCAGGAACACTATCACAAGCAGCTATTCTCCAATCCAAAGCCTACTCTGCCAATCGACAGCAAAAATGTCAGCAATCACTGAAAGTTGACTCTGGAGGATTCAATGATTTATCGGAAACACAACTCAAATTCATTTTGGACAACTACTCACAGATTGTTGGAGAACTGGAATCTCCCAATCCTAAAATCAGTGGATGCAGAAAGCGAAAATGTGGAATGACAATCCAGCATGTCCTTCGAGACGACGATTTCAAGAAAATCGAATTGTGCTAGAATTTCATTTTATCATCATTTTAATAATTTTTTTGTGATCTATATTTAATTTTTTCTTTGAACAGTTTTTTTTTTAAATGTCGAACAGCGATATATTTTTAATCTCAATAAATTTTTCTTAAAAAATCGTTTTCCACTCTAAATCTTATCAGAATGATGTGCGCTTAATTCCCAAAGTGCATTTATTTTTAGATCCTGTGGAAAATATTTTTAAAAAATGATGTCCTGAACACAGAGACCCTTGATATCAGATTCTCGGGTCATTTTTCTAGTTTTGCTTCGAATTAACTTGTGATTTGAAATGTACAAATACAAATATTGTAACTAGAAATTATTTTAATTGGTTTTTTTTTTGAGAAATGAACAAAAATATTATCGAAAAAATACGATAGCAAATTTTTTAAAATTTATTTTTGATCTACCTTGTTGACTAGACTCCTCCCCTTCCTTCGACGACTCTAAAAATAATCATATTTTCCATCGATTTTTGCGTGTTTTGAAGATCTAGAAGAGTACATGCTCCCACGAGGGTCGTCTCTTTCTCATTGTGTCTGCGCACTCCATCGATTCATCTCTGTGCAGCTGCGCAACTGTTTGATCTACTTGCAATGCGGGAATTTCTGGACACAGATTTCTCATGTGATTTCGAAAGGTTAAGAGCGTGTTTTTTCCTTTTTTTTTGTCAGTTTCCACTGCCCAGAAATGCCTCGCCACAATTTTCCGTTATTGTGTGTCTGTAAGCACCGATAAAGGATGACATTTTTAATTCTATTTAATAGTTAAGAAACATAATTTACTCTAGGGAGAGCATAGTGAAAGTAACATATCAAATTTAAAAAAACAATAATCCAAAAAAGAAATTCAGAAACCATTGTTTTTAGGTCTACTATCTGATGGAGTCTTTTTCAAAGCATGTGGTTAGCCACGCTCCGATCATGTACGACTACACTTGCGAAGGCAGAACACCACGTCCCAACTTTGGTCTGTACAAGCCTCTGAAAAAGGGAAATTTTCCAAAAACCGTATGTTAAATAAAAACGAAATGATAACTTGATAAAATGAATATTACAGAATGACGGTATGCAACACGATTTGGTCAATGATGTCTTGGGAGGAAAATCGAGCAAATATTGCCCATTCATTCTACCTGCCGGAATTGCTAATGATGGGACTTTCTACCTGAAGCTGGATTCAAAGTTTTGGAACGACAGCTATTGGCAGCTAAAATATCTGGTTAACCAGTCGGACTTAATGTTAGTTAACTATCAAAAAGCCACATGTAATATCTTAATTTTCAGAGAAGAAATTGGATGCCTCAACACGCAAGTACCAGAAGCTCCACCATTTTGGAAAAGGCATATTTGCCTTTTTTTTGTAGATGGAAAGGATGTTACCTTCTGTTTACTGGCAACAGACAAAGTGGGACCGTGGTCTGATATTGGTAAGTGTTATACTCACAGTTTATACACTAGTTATACGACTCTAAATTTCTCAAATATTGACGCCCTTAGTGAATGAGAAAATCGTTGCAAATTTTAATTATTGCAGAAGAGACATCAGCTCCGCTTCGCTTTGACTACCACAACCATCTGAGAGTCTGCGTGAGAAAAGACACCATCCAGGAATTTCAATTATGCACAATGGACAGTACTTTGCTGTCATGTCCACGACTCCGCAAAAAATATATGTTCAAAGGAGCGGGAAACAATATGGACATGGCCTGCTTGTGTATAATTACACTGAGTGTGGAGAAGCTCCATCAGTTGTGCAATCTGAACATCAATCATCAAGAGAGTCATTTGCAAGATGTTACTCACCCAATCTTCAAGAAGAGATCTTCTACTTGTTAAAAACCACGTCTGTCTACGAAACAACGAAGAGGATACATCAGGATCACCACATCCATCTGAATCCTAAGCTGCTGTTGAATCTGAAATTACGACAACATTCCAATCTTCAAGATAACAAGAAACGAACATTATCTGTCTAGATTATACGTTTCCTACCACTTCTTAGTTATTATGTTCTGTAGAATGTAGCAAACGTTTTATCCCCCTCCCTCTTTATGAACCTTATAAACAAACTAATCTCGTTCTTTTAACTTTTGTTCTATATTACTCATCCTCTTCTGTCTTATACATTTTGCTTTTCGACTCTTACCGGTCTTCCTTTTTTATAAGTAATTCTGTCCACCCCAATGATTATTAATTGTATGAATTACATAACGTGATAAACTGACTCTGGGTCTCATGGGCGAGAGCTTGGGTGTTTAACCGAATGTGTACAGAAAACTGAAAAACAGGCTGTAAACGGCGGTTAGTGAATAGAATCAAATTAAAAATTATTGAATTGGTTGGTCAAAGAAGTAGTATTTTCAGAAATTTCAGAATTGATGACAACCGTTTTGTAGATAATTTTTTTCAAAAATCTTTTAAAACATGGTTTTTGAATGTATTTACTAATTTTACAAAAAACACACTAACTTGGGAACTGTCAGAAGGTCCCATTGGTGTAGCACATAAGATCCTAAATTTAAATTTTAAAATGTGGTAATTTAAATTTAATGATAAGCTTAACAATATCAGCTATATCAATCATTTTTAGGAATGTCTCCCACTGTATTTCTTATCAGAATGATGTGATCTTATTTCCCAAAGTGCTTTTATTTTCAGATGTTCTGGAAAACTCTGAAAAAAAAATGGTTGCTCTCTTGAACACATAGAACCTTGGTATCGGGTTTACTTCGTTTTTATTATGAAAAATGTTTTTTCTGGATATCCCATTTCATCATATTTTTCATATTTCCTTCCGTATTTGTGATATTTCCAGAGGATTTTAGAGCACTTTTTTAGTTTTTTTTTTTGAGTTAACATTTTACTTACCATTACACAAAAAGAACGGTTATAACTGGCAATTGGTTGCCTCTTGGTATTTTTTTAAAGGAGCAAAACAAAATAAAACAACTTCAGGCGCACCTACCTGCCGTTTATTTTCTTAATTTTATTCAAGTTCAAGTTCAGTTGGCAAGATGTATTTATAGGACGCCTGACCACAGGTTTATGTACCTATGTGAAACTTTAAAAGCTCATATCACAGTTGCTTTTGGTTTTAAGAAAATTGTTCAAATTTGCAAATATAGAGAATTACTTCATACGTTTCAACAAAAGAAAAGCTAAGAATTAAGGCTTCTTTGTTTCTTTATCTTTATTCTCAACTTTTGGTACATCTTTCGGTTGATCCTCCGGTTGTTCCTTCGGTTTCTCGCTAACCTTCTCCTTGTCTTTCTTGTCTCCATCTTGTTCCTTCTTCTCCTGATCCTTCTTCTGCTGATCCGCTGATTCTTGATCTTCCACCTTGACCATAACTTTAACCGAATTTCCATTTTTCTTGTCTTTAATACTAACGATAACCGGCTTTTTCAGTTCGCCTTTCGCTTTCAACTTCACAATTTTGGACTCCTTTTCAAAAACTTTCGCCTCAAAATTTGCTTCGAAATCCGATGACTTCTCGATTTCGGCCAAAATCGGTTTGTCAAACTTTATGACGATTTTTGTCGTGTTTTGAGGCACAATTGCTATCATTTTTGATTTGTCTGATGTGCTTTCTGAAATACAAAATCTGGATTAAAAATCTTGAATTGTTTTGAAACTTCGGAAAAAGTCTTTTTTTGGATGAGACGATTAAAGGTTCATACTGTATCATTACGGTAATTCAATCAGACTTTTTTAAATCATTTGTCTAGTTGAACTTGCCTTGCTAAACTTCTCAAAATTTTCAAAACAAAAGAGGATATTATTTTGCCTGTTCCATTATTTACTTCAAAAATACATTATAGTTTTAATATGCAGAATTCGAAATAGTTTTTTGCTGCTATAAGGCATCAAAAGCCACAACGATGTGAGGGTCTGGGTGTCCGACAAAAAGTCATAAAAGTGCGGATCGTAAACAACGATCATAAACTTTTTTGCCCGTTTTGTTGGACGATCAGCATCCATTCTGGCGTAAAGTAAGTACGTTGTTTTGGTATCCAGTTTTTGAGCTACTTTTCGATTTTTTAGAAAAATTCTTAGAATTATAATTCTAAGTTGTGTTACAAATTTTTTGGTTGAGTAACAATTCAATTTCTGTAATCTATTCAATAAATTGAGTTAGGAAAAGTGTTGTAGGAAAAACTTACGCTTCAGTGGGACGGGTGCAAGAACATATTCCACATTGAGAGGAGCGGCTAGTGATGTTGAACATAAGGCTACGGAGAGTAAAATAATGAACATCTTTGGTTCGATAGATTTTTTTTTCCTGCTACTCATGGTTCCAAAATTAGGGTTTTATGCAGAATTATGTGTTCACATGCCAGGGTCTGGGAAACTGATATGTTCTCAAGTGGACGGTTGGGAAATTTTGGACATTAAAAGTAAAAATCATGGGAAATTGTTAAGATCAAAGGCTTATTGTGCATTTCTATTTTAGAAGAAGCTTCCCAATTAATAATACTAGTTAAATGCGAAAACATATAAAATATGTAACTATCTTGATTGGAAAGTGTTTGATCAGTACTGTTTTTGAATAATTAGTTTATATGCACATATTGATTGGAGCGTGGCTCTGTAAATAAAAATAAAATGAAGAATATCTTTTCAAATAGTCTTTACTAGGAGCAGCAAACAGGACGTATGCATCATTTTTGAATTTGTATTAACATTCCATTGCCTTGCCTACGTGCCTACCTCATGCCTGTTTTCCTAGGACACATTTTCTGCAATAATTTTGGATCACTTTTTAAATAAGTTTAGAACTTTCTTTTCCATGATTCTGGTTAAGTTTCAGATTAATCTACTTCAAAAAAGAGCAGACAGTAATATTTTTCCTGTGACGTCTTCTTTTTTAGCTTCGGAGCAAAATGGTGGTGTCGTATAGTTGCGTGGGTATTGTTTCGACATCCACCTACACAATCAACTTTTTCGCCTCAGTAGAACTCTTCTACTGATGAGATAATAAATTATATCTGCACCGATGAACTTGTAAATATTATTTACGAATTTGAAAAAATATATAAATTCAAACTTTGATGTCCACATCGTCGTCACCTCCAAACATGTTTGTTCAGTACAAATCTGTGCAAATATTTTTCAGTATTTTTCTCTGTTTGATTTGGCAAAAAATTTTATCTTTCGAACTTTTAGAAAAATCTGGAATTGCTCCAAGATCCAGTGTTCTTGTTCGAAAACGGCTCCACATCTACGTGTAATTTATTCACAGTCGGAAAAAACAGTTTTCTCTCCGTCTATTGTTCCCCTATTCCTTCCGTTCCTACCAAACCATCATCCGCGCACCCATCCTCTCCCAGCTTCAGTGCATTTCGATTCTCCCCCCTCTTTTTCTTTGTTTCCATGCGATCAGACAGTCTCTCACCCTTCACTGTATTTGTTTTCGTCTAAAAATTTCCATCGATTGTCTCGTCTGATATTTTGGCTCATGCCACCTGTTTTCCGGATTCAGCATGGTGCACTTAAGTCCACTGATTTATGATTTAACTCACAATTTCTAAATCTACAAAAATTTCAGTGCCAGAAAAGGAAAGCATTGCCATATTCAAAGTTGAAATTTAATTTCAAAATTTAAATTCCGTTTGAAAAATTTCCACGTTCAAAAAAGTTATTTATCTCCAGACCTGTGAGCCTCAGAGTGGAAAAGAATAGGAAAAAAGTAGGTTTGTGGAGTACTTTTCTCATCTAAACAACGCACCAACAACCATCGCCTCTCACACTTTTCCACATTCTCAATTTCAATCTGACTGTCAACTTATCTATGTCTCTGTGGCGCCCTTCATTGCCGCGCCTCTCTGCATCTCTGGTGGGCTCCTCGTTTTCAATGCTTTAATGTTGCACTAGTGTTCTCTGTCACAGTCTCCTGCTTCTTGTGCGCTATTTTTTGCGCGTTTATTGCCCCCTTTCTGTCCTCCATCGGCGCAACAAAACAGTCCGTCCTCACAATGTCTGTATTTTAGGATTTTAGGACGAATGTTCTGAATCTTCAAAAACATCAGAATTATTAGAACTTTTAGTAATATTCTACTCTTTTCAAAGTGAGTTTCTTTTTCTTCTTGTGTTGCAGAAATGTTTCGTTTTTTCATTAAAAACTTTCAATTTTAATTTTTAAATTTAATTAAATACAGTAATACGGAGTACGGTGCACAAAGTCCGCAGTTGTCCGCAAACACCATGAGGCTCACAACCCAGCATCTTACGCGCAAATATTTTTTATCCTAATTTTGTTTCCGATTTTTCACTTTAATGCTTTTATTTTCCAGATGAATCGCTTGACAATGTTAGAAAAAGGATGTGACCCAATAGCAGGAGGCTCTCCGAAGAATTCCTACACAAAATCACCAAAACCAGGTTAGTATTTCATTTTTTAACGCTGAAATATTTTCAAAATAATTTTAATTTTAATCCTGGGCATGTATGTTTACTGATGTAATTTTTCTTCCTTGTTTAAAACATTTACATCTATTTTAATCGATAATTTTCATTGAAATCAGCTGAAAAGTTCATATTTCCCGATTCTTATCTGCAATTTTGATCACTTTCGACGCCCCGCCAAAGAGATTCTTATCATCAGACAACAAGTCATAAAAACGGGAAAAATCGTAAAAAATTAGTACTGGACAGCTGTTCAAAAATTTTTAACAGTGCAAATAGGCGGCTACTCATTGACAAATAGTACAGTTTGAGAAAATAAAATAGTTACTATATTGAATGCAATGAAACCAAAAAACCTCGAAATCAAAAGAAATTCAAAAAAAAAACTGTTCCGGCACATTGATCACGAGTGTTTTCAACAAGAAAATGGCGTTAAAGGAATAGTGTAATTTTGAATTTATTTAACTGGTGGAGATTTTAAAAAGCTATCATGGTAAAAAAAAATTATTCGACTTTTTCGAAATATAGCTTTTTGTTCCAAATTCATACAGACATTTCCGTCAAGAAAACTATGCAGATTTTCTGTGATCATCAGAATTCATTCATTGTGGGAACTGAGAACTCTGGAAAAGTGTTCTCGAAATCTGTTCTACCGTAATCCAGTCCACTTAAGCTTTGATCAATAACAAAAACATTTTATTCTGCCATTTCACACGTTCTCCGTCTCACAATAACACTTTGGAAGGTCATATGAATGTGTGCAATTTGTTGGAAATGGATAAGGTGAGAGATCAAGGTGCAGAGAAATTGGAACAGAGAACCCAACAAGCACTGATCTATCAAGTCCCTCGTTTTGAACAAAACTACAATGCAAATATATGCTTCCTCGATATATAGTTTGTGAGAAAATTGCCTTGTTTGGTCTGTCGAAGTCTAGACAGAGTACAGAAATTTTCACAGTTTTTTCAATCGTCGTCTCGTCGAATATTCGAAAACAACGATGTTTACTCTCTGTCTGATCCCTCCGTCTCTGTGAATATCACAATATTTTCAACTTCACAGCTTTACCGCCAGATGTTTCTTGTTTTCCGCTTCGTCCGAGCCCCACTCCGCCCACTTCTGAACCACGCCCGCCGAGTGACCTCGTTTTGGTCAGATACATAAAATCATGCGTCGTCTACTGACTAATTCTAGAAATCCCGAAACAACGGATTTTCGTGTCAATGAAACAGTGGTTTCAGCGATCCCAAGCCTTACAGCAGGGCCTAAAAGTGTTCAGTTTTCAAATCGGGTAGAAGTTGTGATGGTTGATGCGGAGAATGAGGTGGATAACAATATAAGTAAGCTATCAAAAATCTTCTGAATAGAATACAAATTTCCCTTTTTTACTTCTCTTAGAATTTTAATAAAGTATTTATTTCCAGACACACCAGCATCCGAACAACGTCGTAACTCGACAAGTGGTCGCCGCCCATCGTTTTTGTCTCAAGTTCGTGATCTCATCCATCCACGCACCGGAAGTCTAGGAGCCAGTATGTTCCGTCGTCCAGAAGCCACAAGACGTGTACAGGTGGCTGAGTGCAACGTGGAAGCGGTTTACGATCTTCGAGACAAACATGCACACTTCTACGATGATGACAATGGATTCCGAAGACCGCGATCCAATAGTTCGGATTTGTTGATTCTGAGGAAAACGTCTCGTCCGATCTCGTTCAATGTCGTTGGAGTTATTGGTTAGATTTTAACTGTTCTACCCAACCACGAAGTTTTGCAATTTTTGCATCAAAAATACGCTACCCGGTCTCGACACCACTAAGAGTAATGTAATTACAAACTTCAATTTCAAGTACTCTTTAAAAGCTTGTCGAGACGGGTTACTGTATTTTGAGCAAATTTCTCGTCTGAGCAAATAGAAAAATTATTTTTATAGAATCATATTTTCAGATCAAAAAACGGATCCCTATCATCAGTACATGTCAGTCGTGGATGTGTATGAACTTTGCCCAAACAACTCAAAAGTGATCATTATTGATGCATCGACTCCTACTACCCGGGCATTCAGAATCATGAGAGATCACAACATCACAACTCTAATCGTTTGGGATACCAGTGATGCTCGTCATGTGAAGAGAAACATTCTAACTCTCACTGATTGCCTTAATGCGATCCGAAACGAAACACCACCGGCAGATGGTCAAGTTCTCAGAGCTTCGGATATCTTGAGTGGAAATCAACTGGTCAGTGTCTCAATCTCGTCGAAAATTCTGGATCTTTGCGAGGAACTTCATCAGAATCGTCTGCATCGAGTCGTGGTCTTGGATGATGCGAAAGAAGTTGTCAACATCATTTCTGTTCGACGTGTCATCGCAGCAATTCACAAGCAAAACAGAAGTCTTCACTTTGCACAGTGGCTGTCCAAATCGATTGGAATGTCTGCCATTGGAACATGGGAGAATGTTGCAGTGATTTCTCAGAATGAAACCGTATACAGAGCTATGGAGGATATGTTAGGATTCCATTATTCCGCGCTTCCAGTCGTCGATTCCAAGCAAAATGTGATCGGCGTTATCACGAAGACAGATATTTGCAAGGCACTTCCACGTAACTTCATCGAACCAAAGCGTTGGCTTCAGGAGACTAAAGTGTCTGATATTCTTCACATCTGTAAGAGTCAAATACTGATCTCGTCGGCTGACAGCGTTGGGCAGGTTCTAGACACATTACTCGCAGGAGACACACAAAGTGCATTCGCTATTCACAATGGAAAGGTATAAATTTAACAACATTTTTATTTTAGTTTAGAGGATCTCTGGATCTCTAAACTAAAAATAAATAATCCAAAGCAATTCTAATTATTCAAAACTTTATAATTTTCAGGCGATTGGTGTGATTTCTCTAACAGATTTCCTATCACACATTCTTCGTTCTCCATTGGCAACAACTGATGAAGAACCATCACAGGAGCCAGCGATGCCACCCACTCCGGAATCCAATTCGAGCAGCACTGAAAATGTCTGCAGCAAGCTGAAGAATCTTTAGATTTTCCCAATAAATATTCCCCGTTTTATCCATGCATTTTCTCGATTTCCGTTGTTCCATTCATTATTTATCCCGATTCCTCGTTTAAAATAAGTAGAATTTCAACCGTTTCCTAGCTTTTTTCTCCCAGTTAATCTTCATCGTTTCGCTCAATGTTTACCATTTTCCTGTAATAATCATATTCTTGTTTTTTTTTTTGGTTTTTCCGCATCATTTCGGTCCCATTTTTCTCTTCTTACAACACCTAGAGCTTTACTGCTACCTCTTGGGGATAATTTGTAACCCCAAATTTCACTTTTCATGCCTCCTGACAAATCACATGCACTTCCATAATAATGTACTTATTTTCTCGGTTTCTTCTGTTCCTTCTTTTCCTGTTTCAAATTGATGTTTCCCCCGATTTTCAACTGTTCTTGAATTCTGAAGTTGTTCCTTCTTCAAATGAGTATTTAAAACAATGTGTTGTAGAGTGATTATTTTCAGAACAAAATGATATCTGAAGTTCATAGAAATTTTATATTTCAGATTAATTCAGATTAATTGAGATTTCTGGTGTTTTTTGAAGAAAAAAAAACTCGAACGCCTAGAGCTCATCGACCAAAAAGTGTTTATCAGCGTTTTTCTATGCGTTCTCTCAGAATTGCATACTATTTCCATAAGACACTACACTCTAACTTGTTTACCATTTTTCACATACACAACTTTTCCCAACAGAAATTCTTTTTATTCTTTTATTTTTAGACGATTTTTTACTGAGTTTCCACGAAAAAAAAGTTGTATCATAATTACTTCAAAACTTAACACTTCACTTTAAAGACGCATACAGTATTCTGAATAGGTCTCGCGACGAACTCACTAGTCAGCCAAATGTTAAGTTCAATTTCTTTTCATTTGAGAAAAAACTAAACACTGAAAAAAGGCCGTAATAGCGAATTTCACTAAATTACGAGTTTCTGAGCATTTCATTTTGCTGTGACGATTCAAAAATAATGTCTCTAATGTGCATTTTCAAAGTGGTCACCATTTTTTCGAATAACTCCAAGTTTCCAAAGCTTCTTCTTTCAGAAAATGGCATTTCTCGGTTATGGAGCTGCCGCTGCTCTCGGCGGAGCTCTCGTTTACGCGAATCTTCCCACTTATTTGACAATCGGAGCTGTTGCTCCAACCTTTGCTCATTTGGCGGCCGCAAAACTTGTCCCAATTCGTGGTGGACCGAAGGAAAAAGAAGTTGTGGAGAGAAATGAGCAGTTTACGGTAAACATTTTCACTCTAAAATTAAAATTATTTGAGAAGTTTCAGGCCGACTCGTTGTTCAAGAAAGGTCCGATCATGGTGATGGCTGTACGTCGTCCGGGATGTATGCTGTGCCGTCGTGAAGCTGCTGAATTGCACACACTGCTCCCGTTGCTCAAGGAAAAAGGAATCGAACTGGTAAGCGCTCCTTCAAAATAGAAAAATTAAAACTTTGCTTTCAGGCCGCCGTTGTGCACGAGACTCGTGGAGCAAATGAGTTCAAGTCTTGGTTCTCCGGCGGTGATGTCTATTTGGACACTGATCGCACTTTCTACGGTCCAAACGAACGCTGGCTGCCAGTTTGGATGGGATTTCTTCGTTTCGGAACTTACTCGAATGTTTACAAAGCAAAGAAAGCCAAGGTCGAGGGAAACATGGAAGGAGAGGGAAGACTTTTGGGAGGTACGAAAAATTATTAAAATTATTTTTTCATAATAATTGTTCAGGTGTTTATTTGATTGCTAACAACGACATCGTGTTCACTCATTTGGAGAAGGAGTGGGGAGATGCTGCCGATATCAAGGAAGTTCGTGCTGCCGTCGAGAAATTCTCGGAGAAGTCGAAATAATTTTTTAACTTATGTGTTTTCTTAATTAATTAAACGAGGCTACTTTTTTTGTAAAATAAACTGACAAGAAGCTATTTATACAGATCACAGGTTGAAAACAAAATACCGACAACAAGTCAATGAACAAGCTCGAGAACACCCTGACGTATCAGCATTTCGCAGTCTTGGCGTGGAAGGGAGTGCTGAAAAATGTTATACATTATTTAAAAAATTAAAAACGGGATTTCTCTTTTTTCAAATAAAGAAAAATTCGAAGACTTACCAAACTATCCTTGGACAGCTGAACTTGAGTTCCATCTGACGTTTCAAATTCTCCATAATCCTCGAGAGCTCTAACTTGTACAAAAAGTGACTTCGGTGGTGCAGAATGAAGCAGCAGATTAACACCACCTTCTCCAAGATTGCTTTGGAATCTTGCCAATGTGCTCGAATACTCATTGAAAAACTGAATTTCCGCATCGCAGAGGGCGTTCTGAAAAATAATGGTTGACAAATTTTAATCATGTGCACCGATTACCCTAACAGACGCGGGAAGAGCACCTCCATACTTCCATCTGAATGATCGAATCCTGTTTTTCCTCTCGTTCACATAGGCCATCATGCAACGCTGGAAAATTGAACCACTACAATATTTCAAAAATCGACCTTCTCGACTTACTCGAATATGGCACATTGCAGCTAAACGAGGTTGAAGAAGCGTAGAATCATGAGGGAGTCCTGCACGGATTTTTTCACTGAAAAATATGATTTTAAATCAAGAAGTCACGAACGAATCGGTACGCTTCCGAAATGTATCACTTACACGACGGCAGCATTCTTTTGAAACAACTCATCGATTTTCTGATAACATTGGCGTACAAGTTCTGTCTGAAAAGAACTCAAATTTAAAGCAGAAAATAGGATATAATTTTACGTTATAAGGCGGTAATACATCTGGATTTCTTTTCATCTCTAAAACAAGTTGTAGTGCTTTGTCGGCGACGCCTCCTCGATTCTGATCGCCGGAACTCATTTTTTGAACTGCAAAAATTAAAAGTTGATTTGAAAAATAAAATTTTAAAGGGAAATACTTGATTTTAAATATTAAATTCGAAAATAAAAAACATTAAATTTAAAGTCCTCGACTTTCCCACCATTTCGGCTCTTGTGAACTAGTTGTAGACTCGGCCACGGCCATGGGTCTCGCAGCGATTAGCCGAAATGTATCGCCGCCCGTTGAAAACTGCACACATTTTTCTTAAGCATTTTTTAAAAGTGGAATATTGACGATTTTTCATTATTTACTCAATTAATTTCTTCTAAAATCAAATATATCACTAAATTCTGAGTTAAATTCGTTTTAGGCGTTACTGAAACGTAATCCCATGGTCGATAATGATCAATGTTTACAAAAATACATGTTTATATTTAAAACAATATTTAGCACATAGTTAAGGATTATTGGAGCTGGAACGTTCTTTTTTAAATGTATATTCTTCCTGATATTCATGTGTATATTTGCTAAATTGAACAAAATGCCTGTTTTGGTTGTTTTTCTAATTAATTTCTTGTTTATTGATTATTTGGCTTAATCGTTACTCGATTCTCACTATTTAATTAAATATCTGGTTTATTTTTATTTTTTTAATTCTTCGAATTTTCAGTTATGGCCTGGTTCCGTCCTCCACCACCACACACTCAACTCAGACCATGGGTTCCGGACGCGATCTTTATCCCGATCTCTCGCGCCGTTGAGCGTGTCGGAGTGTTCTTCTACAACCGGTTTGTCATTGTCTGAAAACGACGAATAAAATTCTTTTCCAAAAATAACCGATATAATTTTTAGCGTGTTGAACAAGACCGAGGTTGGATTGTTCGACAAGAGATGGAACAAGAACGTTCACGGACCATACTGCCACTGGAGATACTACGGAAAGCTTGATACCAAGTTCATGGATGTGAAGCTAGGAGATCTTCCAGCCTGGATGGCTCGTCGTGAGAAGACCCCATCTGCCTTCTACAACGAGTTCATGCGCAATATCTGGAGAGTCCACAACCTCTATTACTCAGGACCAGTCTACAATAACACTGTTCGTTTAAATTTAAAAAAAAAATACTAATTTTTTTTATTTTTAGGTCAAGGTAATCTTCCGCTTCATCTTCGCCTACTCGTTCCTCAATTGGCTCGTCAAGTCTCACCGTTACGTCGATTTCCAGAAGACGATGTACCATTGGTAGACACCATCCGATTTCGTCTACTCTTCAAAGCTCCACATACAAACTCTGTCGCTGGGGGAGGACGAAACAGCCATCCGATTTTTTCGTATTCTTTTTTCCCCCAATTCATCTCATTCTCGAGACGTCTTCTGTTAATTTAGTCCCCTATCGATTTTGTCCGTTTGTGTCTTTTTTCTATGAGAGAATAAATAGTGTATGGATCGGTTGAATAGAAATATTAAGAAGAAGGTTAGATAGCCGATGCGATTTTCTGGATTTTTTCGCTGTCGGCTTTATCTTTAGATTTGAATCTGTAGATCTAAAGTTCCGATTCTATAGAAGCGCGTCTTCATGTTTCTATTTTATTTTATATTTCTCCATGCTGTCTTATTTCCAGAGCCTCATCTCTTCACCTATGGCTACTGATCAGAAACGAGGGCTCCTGATTGTATTCGAAGGTATTTGATTTAGCTTAATTTTAAAGAAATATCAATATTTTAATATTTTAACAGGGCTCGATCGGTCCGGCAAGTCGACACAAGCCAAGCGACTCGTTGAGTCCATCAACAAAAAATCCACAGAATCCGGAGATGCTTCATCTTCCCCATCAGCCGTTCTTCAAGCTTTTCCAGGTTTAACTAGAGAATTAAAAAATATTTTTTTATTTTCAAAAATTCAGATCGTTCCTCTTCAATTGGAAAGCTAATTGATCAATATCTCAGAAAAGAAATTGATATGGATGAGCACGCACTTCATTTACTCTTCTCTGCTGATCGATTTTCAAAGGTTTCAGATAGAAGATTGAATATAAATTAAAATAAAAAATAATTTCAGAATCAAATGATCCGTGACAACATTGCTAAAGGAATCGATGTGATCTGCGATCGGTATTGCTATAGCGGAGTTGCATATTCATTGGCTAAAGGTAATATTTTTCAAAAATTCGATAAATTATATAGATTTTAGTTTCTAAAAGAGAAAGTAGTATAAAAGTTAAATTATGAACGGGATTTTATAGTCCAAAAAGACCGAATATCATAATAAAACACTAAAAACTTTTTTTAAAAAAATTTTCTGTCAATTTACGAACAATTTTAGCATTTAAAAAAAATTAGTTCAATTTTTCATACCTATTTTAACACCTAAAATATTTTTTTAAAAATTTGAAATTAAAAATTTGAAACATAATTGTAGAGTTTGCAGAAATAAAAAATAGAAGAAACCCATGTTTTGGTCGGCTTTCAAAGTTGGAGAACTGAGTTATAGCCACGTTTGATTGTTAATGTAAAAAAACTTCCTAAAAATGTTTTGAAACGTTTTAATATTATATTCGGTCATTTTCTAAGTAGGAGTTCTCTAAAGTGGGAATTTTTAATTCAACCCTCTGCATTACCTAAATACCTCTAAAAGGTGTTGAAAACCCCTCCAATTCATCTCCTGGTGCCCTTATTTGACCCTATAATTATTGTTGTCACTTCCGTTAGCTCCTCTCCGTTCCGTTTGCTTGTCGATAATTGTCTTGAGATGCTGCTGCTGCTGCCGTTCAAAAGAGAGTACCTGTGGTAACAGGTGCGCGACAAGCTAATGAATAGAGAGGAAGTGCGCCTTTCCTGAGATGGAAAGAAACGGTTCACGCATCCGAAGTCATTCAAATTTTGAGTCGGAGATATCTGAAAGTTTAAAAGTTTGCAACGAATATTTGAACTAGAAAACTCATTAGTGAAGGGATGTAGAGTAATAACTAGTGAAGATCGACTACAAAAGTCCCTCTTGAATCTTTCTAACCTAAGAGACAAAAAGAGACATTCTGGAGACGTACCAAACAAAAAAAGATGATGATGATGATGGGCAGGAAGTTGTTATGGAAGAATAGAAGAAGCAGAATAAGTAGAAGAAGAAGACTGACAAAAAACGGAGAAAGAGAAGGAAGCTAACTATTTTGGAGATGATGGCAAGGAAACGGAAACGGACAGAGGCTCCATTGAGTGATTACTTGAGAGAGAGCCAGATTTGGCAACATCCGGTTTATGTAGGTCCATGAGGAATAAGAGTACATTCTGATATTCGAAAAACTTAAACTGAATCCCTAGTAATTCAATCATCATTGTAGATTTATCAGGGTGTTCACCCATCCATCATTTTGGCGCGTTTTGTTTGCTATTGTTTGCCAAACCAATAGACACCTTCACCAATAGATGATAACCTGTCGGCTCAATGCGGCTCCCCACATAGTAATCAAAACATTTGCTCGCGCACTTACTAGAGAATAGCGAGACCTATGAAGATTATCTCGGAAAGGACACCGACAAGGTGATTAGAGGACAGCGCCACGTGTCGTTACTCAAGTACCTAATTGGTGTCAATATGAAGTATTAATAAGTAGTTTAACAAAGACTTCTTGACTTATTTTAGCTTTTGGGTTCACATCAAAGACGTTGATATAACCAAGAGCCACCTGAAGTTTTCTACACTGATTTTATAGTCGCGAAAGCTGACCCTATGCTTCCACCGGTAAAACATATGTTCATCTCTTAATTCATCACTAATTGGAATAATCTCAGGTTACCTGAACCGTCTCCTTAATCCCTACCAGGCAGACAATCGGTACTCATAACTGACTAATGTATCATTGTGTATGTGGTGCTCCTTCTCCATCGCAGACCGATTATGATGACGTTTCGGGGGTGAACGAACAACATATTAGGATGTCCGGTGTGTGCTAGGGCAATACTTCTCAGATGCTGCCGCTCGCGCAATACGGCGGCTAATTAAACTTGTTGCAAAAGGGCCCAGCCGGCTGTCGTTTGCTCCAGGTAGTGAAGATTTATGAGTCTCTATGTTTTGGAAGAATGAGAAGAAAGAGATACTAATAATAATAATTGCCTTCCGGCAGGCGGCATCGGCTTGTTTGCTTCTCCTTAAATGTCTCATATTGGTCCTCTGGAAGAGAATAAATGATATCCTGGATATTGCTTCCTATTAATGGATTCCCGATACTCAATGATATAAGAAGATTCAAACTTCGTTTATTAGGGTTTCAGTAGATCCCCTGTGAGTCTTCTTAAAAAACTGACTTCAGAAAACTCCCCTATTATTTCTAGAAGGCAGTGTTCCCAACACACCTCCCGGGACTTATTGACACCTCGATGACTGTGATGATCCACTTAAAAGAGCCCTATTATGACAGTATGTTATTCATCATGTCTTCGTCTCCAACCAACAGACGTACAAATACGCATGTGCATACTTGGAGCAAACATGTCGTCTCTCCGAATCTTCTCACAATAATGCCACTGTGTTGCTCCCCAAAGGAGGCACACTTGCTTTTTAGATTGAATGTTTACCTTGGCCTATTCCTTCTTCTTTGCAGTCCATGAAAGGACAGGAAACGGAGAAGAGAGGAAAAGTTGGATGATTTGTATTGGTGTGCACTTAGATACCTCCGTTCCATCTATTCGAATTGCTCGGTATTCGAATTGAACAAAGTTAGTGAATCCCTTCAGTAAAACATTACACTAATGCATACTTCCTTCTGTCCCCTAAAATATATTTTATCAGCACTTCACCTGTCGATCAGACAGACGAGTTCAAATGATATGAAGAATGAAGACTGGAAATATTTTGAGTCATGAAATGTCTAGAAACGGAACTCCCTTTACAAGCTTAACCATGGAATGCATTTTTCTATTAATGTCAAAAGTTGTTCCCTGAAAAAAAATCATCAGAATAATTTTTGTGATGGTTTGTCGAGTTCTTGTGTTTCCTTCCGGCTCAAACAGAACTTTCGATTTTTTTTAAATGACAAATTGATAAGAATTCAAAAGTTCACAAAAACCAATAGAGCGAAAGGAACTGATGCACCACGCATCAACTATACAGGAAGTTCAAACTTTACGGAAACTGTAGCAGCCTTGATGTTTTTGAATTTAGCAGGCTAAAAATAAAGTGTCGTATTAAATACTTTCTAATTGTAAGACAAAAATTGTTTCTTAAAATAATATTTCTGAAGAATAAGTGTTTCAATTTTTTATTTTTCCAGGTCTTCCCGAGCAATGGGTCCGCTCTTCCGACGTTGGACTTCCAAAACCCGACGCAGTTCTCTTTTTTGACGTTTCCCCGGAAGTTGCAGCTCAACGTGGTGGATTCGGAGAGGAACGCCTCGAGACAGCAACAATTCAACAGAAGGTTGCTGCTGTGATGCCGACTCTTCGGGATGATGCCTACTGGAAAACCGTGAATGCTGATGGGGATTTGGATTCTGTTGAAAAAAATGTTTTTCGGATTTACGAGAATCTCGATAGAGAGAAACCATTCGAGTCGCTGGAGAAAATCTGAAATCTGAAAATAAACTGAATCCCAAACCCTCTCATAATCTGAAAAATCTACAAACTCTTTCACTTTTTCAAACCATAATTGATCTATTTCGCAATATCTTACATTCCATTTCATGTATTTGAAGAATAATTTATTCATTCATTAATTTATTTATTTTATTAATATCCTTGGCACAAAATAAAGAACATCTTGTTTATTTCAAAGAGAGCACTGGTACGGTATGTACATTTAAAGGAACATCTAAAAGAAGGGGAAAATCCCGTCAACAATCGATTGGTTTGAAGAAATGAGAGAAATGAAATGTGTTTCGAATTTTCAATGAAGACAGAAAAATAGAATGTAAGCATTAAATATATTATCCAGGCGCGAAATTTTTCGGTTTTCGCTTTAAAAATACGGTTTCCGGCCTCGGAACGACAGATTTTCGATATTTAAAGAGTACTGTAATTCAGAATTCTCATATTTTTCCGATTGAAAATTGTGATTGAAAAATAAAATATATTTTTAAAAATCAATTAAAATTCCACAGAAAAGTTTTAACTTACAGTAATCTTTAAAGGCGCACACCTTTTAATTCAATAAAACTTTGCCGTGTCGAGACCGTGTACCGTATTTTTGGCGCAAAATTTCGCGCCTGGGACAAACAAAACAAAAAAGTTTAGTTGAAAGAATCGCAGGAGGAAGATCGGGGAAGAGGGAACGGTTTTGTTTTGGAAAATTCTAGAAAAAAAATAAATGGTTTCTAGAGGGGACATGTGATTATTTTTGGAAATCTGAAAATGTTACGGCTAATCAATATTTTCCGCTTTCCTAATATTCCCATTAGGAATATCAAATTTAAATCTATCAGATTCCAAAAAATATTCAAAAAAGAAAAATTAGAACAATTTAGACTAGACAATCTTCATAAATGCGGCCGTGAGGTGCGGAATATCTGGAAGAAGCTCAGCGGCCTGTTCGTGCTTTTTGAGATGTCTGTCGAGATTTGTCTGCTGACCGAAGCAGCGCTCACACTTTTGGCACCGGAACGGACGTTCCTGGAAGATGAAGAAGAGGATGATGGACGGTAGTAGTAGTAGTGGAGGTTGAGGTTGAATTGTGCAGACTTCGTTGACGATGATGATTGTGGGGTGTCAGCGAGGTGTTCGGCTACAAACACGAACAGATGGAAAGAATGGGGGACTAGAGAGAGTTGGAGAAAGTACATGGGGAAGTTGCGGGGGGTTACTGTAGCAATGGGAAACTGTTAGAGATGGCTTACCTTATTATGAATGTTTCTAACGTGGCGTTGCAAATTGGAGGAGATTGAGAAGCTTCGCTCGCAATATTGACACTGTAAAATATTTTAGAATTACTGTTATGATTCACACACTAACAATTTGACTGATAAAAAATAATTTTTTTAAGAGCTCAAGCGTCTTAAACGCGAAGACAAGTGCGCACTGCTACTTTCAAAACCAAAATGCTTACCTTATAAGGCTGCTCTCCTGTATGTGTCCTTAAATGTCTTGTCAAATTCGCTGATCTTGGGAACACTTTCTGACAGAACTTGCACGTGTACCTATCCTTTCCACTTCCACTGCTCGAGCTTGGTGATGATGATGCTTTTGCTCCGCTCATTGCTCTTAGAAATGAGTGAGGCGATGGAACTGCTGGATTATAATTAAGCGAGCGCTGAAGCATGCCAAGGAACGTCGAATTCAAAGCCTGAGCACCGAGTTGTGGAGCAGCGAGTATGTCGGAAATTGTGTGAGATGTCGGACGCTTTTTCGTTGACGTTGTTGTGGACGACTCATCTAGAACTCCAGCTTCTGAGTCATCATCATCATCATTCCCAGAGTCTCCGATGCTGTCACGATCCTCTCCATCGTCGGACTTTGATGTAGTTTCCATTTCAGACGTCGAAGGAGGTTTTGGTGTAGCTGTTAGGTCGACTGGTTCAGTTGTAGTTGGTGAAGATTCACTGGCATGTCCACTGGAATAAATTGATTTTTTTTTGTGTTTTCTATACAATATATTAGCTTCTCACTAGTACTAAAGAGTGAATAGAATAAATCAATTATTGATAAGAGTAAGAGAACTACTCCACTTTTTTTTTGATTCACCATATAAATCATTCACAAACCTGGAACACTCGGCATCTGGAGATGCACACGTCGTCTGCTGCATCAGTTTGTACGCTTCTGGATTGGCGGCAAGAAAAGCAAGCGGGAAATGTGGTGCCTGAAAATGAGTGCATGTTCATTAGCCGCTTGAGGAAGAGAAGGAAAGAGGATTAAGCCCCCGAGATGCGGGAAATGAAGGTATCATATTGAACGGAAGAGATGGAGAGGTTGGGAGGAGGCTTAAGGTAGGTTAATTAAGGTACGATGATTGTTGTCCATGGATACTCTCAAGAGTGTTGTATAGTCAAGGGGGTGAGGGAAAATTACCTTATTTCCTCTATTGCAGCCCACTATTTCACTTTGAAATGCTATATCTCGGTTCATTATGACGATTTGATTATTTTATCAACTACAAAACTATAGAGAAAGAAATAATAAAAAATTGGCCAATTGATCATTTTCATGTAGGACAAACGGAAACTGAAATATAAAGCGTCAAAGTTGAATAATGGGATGCAATAGTAATAGGGGAGACGGTATCTATAGTTGAGTTTTCAAAATAATAACTAACCTGTGTTGCCATTTGAAGTATATGTGGCCAATATGGCACGGAACCTAATCCACCTGCTCCGCTCAATCCGGCAAGTTGCGCCATCAATGGTTTGTAGAGTGCAGTCATCTCGCAAACTGGTCGATGCTTCGTTAGTGCCGCTTGTGATGGCATCTGACTTTGACACGTTGGGCACGTCCAACCGTCCTGGAATATTTATTCACTAATGAATAAGACGGAGATTGATAACACACTGGTAAAGGTGGGAAGCGCACGTCACAAGAATGAGCCCTGTGACACACCCCAAAGGGAAGATGCACGAGGGATGGGCGGCGCGCGTGTCTTATTGGTTGAGAAGAAAGAGGGCGGAGCATCATGGCTCCTTGCACTTTTCTCACGGGGTAAACAATTAAGGAAGGGACCACCTCAGGTGGGGGCACATCATTGAAATCGTTTCCGTTTTTATTAGTACAGAGGACAATAACCTTCTTGACCACGCCTCGAGTTTTCCCCCCTGTTGTGAGATTATGGGGTTTATTCAGTTTTATATCCTCTCTTTAAGGACTCTTAGCCCAGGAGCATTGCACGATAGATTATTACAGTGCTCAGTTTATTCTTAGAAACTCTAAATTAATAACTCACTGAATGAACTCTCCGGTGCCTGCACAGATTTGAGAATTGTGTGTAGGACTTTGGACACAAATGACACCGAAACGGCTTTAAGGAGCAATGAATATGAGAGTGTTGTTTGAGACCGCTGAAAAAAATTGATTGATAACACGTGATAGTGAATGTGAATGACTGTTAAGTTTTGATTCGGAGAAGTTATATAGCAGTACACCCTCTATTAGTATTGTACCCAATTGTCCATGTTTCATATCTGATTATATTAGTGAAAATAAATCAGCACAATCAGCAGGTATTTTGTCCAGCGAACCTGCCTAAGTGCCTTCAGGGTTCCCTGTGCCTGCCTTCTGCCAACATGCGAGCCAACTATCAAAGTACATGTGAACGTTTTCTAAATATTGTTTTTTTTAACTTCTAACAAATAGAAATGCATGAGTTTATATTGCGCAAATACAGTATAAATAAAACGAAAGGCAGGTAGGCAGGCAGGCAGATAGCCATTATATAAGTCCAGTCCTGTGAAGATGCTCCATCTATTCTAGCCCAAGATAAATAAATAATAAATAAAAACTTCAATTGTAATGCACTGAACTTTCAACTCCGCTCAAGTTTTGGTCGTTACTTATCTTAAAATTTTCTTGTTGGCTGTAAGAATCCTAATTAACTTTGCCCGGTTTCCATACATCTCTATTATAAAAACCAAAATTCTATAAAAGGACTCTGTAAACGGGTTCTCATATCTTAGGAAATGCAAGACAAAGAAAATATATATTATGAAGAAGCCACTTCTCCAGAATATCTTCATTTCCTCCCTGGATCCAATTTCCTGAGTCTCTGGAGCACTGGTTTCAAGCATTCTACCTGAGCATAGAAGAGCTTCTCCTTCCACTTCTTCAAGAGGAAGGCGGGAAAATGATGAGCAAATAGAGGGCTCCGTGTCTCTATGCCACAAATGATCCTCCCTCTAATGGAATAGAGAAGGGTGACTACGGTATGAAAACATACAAACAGAGACGCATAAATAGACAAAACACTTTCAAACACCTGCTAAAATACAACAGTTGAGAGAGTGCATTAGCATGATATACCTTGCCAATAACTTTTCCGACTTTTTTTTTCAACGAACTCACCTTGCACTTGAAAAACTCTTTGGACAAACTCCACACTTGTGTGATCCGTCGGGAGGCGTTTGACCAGGTACAAGTTCGCCGTGTTCTCGAATATACTCCTCGAAACCGTTTAGATTGCTGTCTTCACTGCTGCTCTTTGTGCAGCTTTGAGTACTGTCCGGCCTGAAAATGGTTGATTTTCGAAAGGTTAAAAAACAGTGCCTCAAAAAATATAATACGTTTTTAATACTATCATATAGCAAAACCGTATAACACAATTAGTTTGGCTACTCGCTTTTTAAGTTAGGCAGTTTTGGAATCTTGGATGTTATTGGCTTTATCAAAAAATGTAAACACGCATGAAGTTATGTTTTTTTGAATATTCCGTAGTTTCAATTTTTGTTCTTAAAATTTACAGAACTCTTTTTTAATGTGGTGAATAATGAAAGTTCATGACTAAAATAAAAATATGTTTTCATTTTAATTTTTAGCTTTTTCATAAACTTGATAGTTGAATTTTGTGTTATTCTTTCTAGTGTAAAGTGCAATGTCTAGATAGTTTGATACGAATAACGATTTAGAAAAATCTATTAAATATTAAAATTAACCCAAACTTTTCAAATCTAATCGGGCAAGTTCAAGGTCTAACGTAAAAATTGAAACCTAAACTTTTGGGATACCAAGGAATCATCGTCTAAAAATTTAAGAAACATAGAAAAGATGGTAATAACACAAATTAAGTTAGCGATATAAAGATTTCGGAAAAAAAGATAAAAATTTATATTTTCCGCAAAAAAAACGATTGATTCTCAAAAAAGATGCAAAATCTAGATCCGCTTCCTTCCCCCGATGCACACCCCTCAAAATAAATCAACGATTTCCTTTGAGGGGCTCAAATACCCAAAAAAGGGCTCCTCCGGAAACCGACACGAATTTGTCATCCAGAAGCGGTAGAATCTATATGTAAATGAACGGGACACAAAAAAAGCGGGCGGGCTTCACTTGGAGATGCTGAAGGATGTGCTCTTATCGGAAATCCGTTACTTTCACCGCGCCAGTGAAAACTATCGAGAAAACGACGGGAGTTAGAAAGTAGGACGATGAGAAGAAAATGACAGAAGATTTTCATGAAGATTCACATCTTTCTTCCGTTACTTTTCCGTTAGAAATCGAGATTTATTTTCGAATATTCGCCTGTGTAAGACCGACAAAACCGGTTTGAAATTTTTTAACGCTGATCTCAACAACTCAAAAATTAAAGGTATACTCAATCTGCTTTTTAGAAATTGTTTTATGTGTAATTCAAACATCCTTCTATGTATAGCAACACAGAACTTCAAATCATAGAAAAAATTCCGGAAAATTACAGTTTTTGCAACTTGTTCAGTTATCGTTCCAATTTCAAAGGTGAGAAAAATCATACCTTTTTAGCATGCTCTTTTTCTTGTTTCTTTCAAGGGTCATACTCACCGATCTTCATCTTTTAACAAAATTAAATTCTCAAGATCATCCTGATCCTCCTCATCACACTCCTCTTCGGACAGTCTTTGTAGAAGAAGACGCTCTCCAATATTGATAATCTTACTGGTTTGTAGAAAAGTCTGAAATTTTTCTTATAGTTAGATAACTTCCTCATTAAATTTATCTAATAATCACCTTTCTATCCTCCTGCCTCATACAAATATTGGCATCTTCTCCGTCATCAGCTTCCTTAATCAGGTTCAAGATGAGAAGAGCATTCGAATCATTCGGTGTAGCCTAAAATAATAATATTTATAAAATTAATGTAAGTGATTGTTTTTAGTACTTTTTCTAAATGATGAGTGTAGAATCTAGGATCTACATAAATCGTAGTAAAAAAATGTATGCCTGCCTGAAAGGTGACCTTCGACGGCCTCGTGATAACATGGATTAAAGAAACGATTGGCACGCTGGGTAGGTTTCTCTATGACCGCTTGTAAGACAACGGTGATGTCTCTTCGGACTTAATTTTACAAAAAATGGACACGAATAGTTATAAAAAATTAAAGTTTCAAGAATCCCTGTATTTGGCGATGCGTTCTTCAAAACTGCATATCCAAATTTTAAGTTTTCACTTCATTTGATATATTGCGGACTGGAAAAAGATGACGTCACGCGCGTCACACCGTGTGACACCAGTTACAAGACTGCATTATTTTTCCTGCAATCTCTGTATATTTTCCCACAGATCTTCGCAGAAACAGTTTAGTACCTCAACAAGGGTTTTGTTGGGCGTACTGGGTTTCCTCCCTCAATTATTTCACAAATCGCACACATTCTAAACTCATTCTCGAAAAAATCTTATTTCATTTCGGCCAACTCACCACTCTCTGTGCTCCGTGAGCTTCAGCCCAAAAACCCATCAATATCTAATAAGAAGAAGCAGGAGCTGTCGCTCTCTCTATCGCTTCTGGAATCTAATTTTCCCACTGTGAGAGCAGGTGGTTTGCCTTCACCAAGCAACCATAAGCAATCAGTGGCTCTCTCGCAAAAGATGATGAACTTTTTCTTCAGTGGCTTCTGATTCTGAGTGACTGCCGCTTGATGTGGTGTGCGTGCGTGATAAGCCAATCAGTGTGAGAGACCCGTCGCCGGCTCTAGATGATAAACAACTGGGGGAAATACACTAATTCAATGATGGAATTGTGACGAAGTTGGATAACGACGACAGCTACAGTAGGAAATTGACGGCTTGATCAACGGATTCAATCCCTCTCCTTTATTGATAGAGCTCCTCAAATTCTTCTTCCTATGGAAACCTAGCAATTATCCATTTTCCCATCAGCGACTGTATTCATCAATTACAGTCGATCATCGAGTCTCTTTTCCCATCTCGGATCCCCCATCCACCAAGGCACCAGGTGTTCCGATTTGTAAATCCTAATGTAATGGTTACTAGTGTGCCCCCAAGGTTAACAAAGTGGTAATGGACGGGGGGAGCGGGAAAGGTGGAAAGACAGGTGTAAGGAATTTTTGAGGAGAAGAAGCAGGGAGGAACACATGGCGCCAAACATTTCAGGGTCCCGATAATTGCGGTTTTGGGTTCTGGGAAGAATTTGTAATTCGAACGTTGAATCATTAGGAAAGGATTTGAAAATGTTGGCGAAGGTACTGTAGATTAGGTAGATTAGGCACCAAGGTATCAATTTAAAATGCTTGTAAAAATATTTTAAAAAAAGTTTTGTTAATTTAAAAAAGTCATTATTTTATCAATTACAACCTAAAATTACTGTTATCATATAACTACTAACTAACAAAATATGAGTGTAACATCTGAAAGCTTATTTCATAGGTTACTCAAGCTATAAGATATTTCAGTTCAAGCGACCTGTATTTTTTCCGGTGGAGTTTTTTAGACGCCCGGGAATAAGCTTATACTTCTTTTTCTAGCGGACACCTCTAAGACAATGTCTACGGCGTAAAAATTGTACACCAAAAGCTCACCTTATCAATCACACCGATGGTCCTTCCGAGTGCAATTTGAGTTACTGCAATGAGCACATTTCCATGTAGCTCATCCTCCTTTACCTCAACACTCGTGAGGAAGTCTGTGTCGATGCTCATCCTGAAAACTTAGGAAACTGTACGTGGGAAGAAACAAGAACTGTACAAATTACAAGAACAGTTTTGGGGCGAAAGATGAGTAATACATCTTGTGAACGAGAACAATGCAACGAAAAAGTTGGATATGGCTGTTCAAGGCTGGCTTTGTCATTGAGAACGAACAGGGAGGAGGAATGGTACGGTAGATGTACGAATTTGGGATAGGAGTTAGGAGTAAGCTGAGAGATATTGGAGGGAGGTGTAGTTTGGGAAGAGATTATTATTTTATTGAATTTTTTAGTAGATGGTGAAAAAGTTTACAAGCCCAATTCATTTGGTAGATGAACTGTAGGAAATTCGTTTGAGATTTTTCATGACAAATTTGCTAGTCAGTTTTAAAATCAAGAAATTCTTAATTTAGAGATTATTTTTTGAGGGTTCTACACCACCACAATGTAGGATACAATTTTATTGAAAAATTGACATATGAGAAGATTGCTCTTCAAAATTTGACATTCTATATTTGATCCAAAAACTCGAATGTCTCTCCAGAAGTCATATATAGTAAAAACGTCAAGATACTTTAAGGATACTTCAACTAACCAGAAAAAAAAGAAAGGAAGATGGAAAGAGGCGCCTTCCATTTGTGGATGCGAGAGGAGCGAGAGCCTCTCCTGTCTCAAAAAGTGGGCGGGTGGAAGAGATGGAAGACGACACGCCCATCAGCCAATCGGTAGAGTGACAGGATGCTTCAGGTGAGGAGCATCTTCACTTGAAAAGTTGCAAGTTTCGAAAACCCCACGTTACTAAAGACTATTTTAATATAGAAAATTCTTAAAGTAGAATAGCAATTTTTATTTACTTTCTAACATATGTACTTCGATACTTAGAAAAATAAACAAAAGTGAAAATATCTACACCTACTAAATTAGAATCTATTGAGCATTTCTAGTAGAAGCCAAGCCGTTTATTTGTCGGCTGAATGTCTGTAATAAGTTTCCTGATATCATGAGGTGAAAGCAGAAGACAAACGTTTTTTCCAGGAGTAGGCTATCGCGAGACTCCATCGAGGTCGGCTGCGAGTTTACCGAACTGCTCAATAATCAAAGACCAACTTAAAAACTATAACAACTATTGACTTAGTTTGAATTTTTGGAAGTAAATTGCTGGACGGAAAATACAACAGGGTGTAGCAGTTTGCCGCAGCTTTGAAATTATACATTTGAGGACAGTCTAGAACCATCCAAAAAATCAGTGACCCCAGAGTTTCCAGTAAAAGCGAGCAAATGGGAGCTATTTTAAAGTAGAGGTGTGCCCCTCCACCAATTGTGGTCTTCTTCTGACGGATGTGCTGCGCTTTTCTTCTTCATGGTCCTCATCTTTTTGGAAGAAGGGACGGGACAAAATTGCCGCTTCTTTTCTTCTATTCTTTCCGTTTTTCTTCTCCTCATAGCTCCAGGTGAGCGCACCGAGAAGAGCTTTTATATAGGAGTAATAAAAGGTGGGCTCGTCCATTCTACAGAAAAATAGAAGAATGGAAAAGTTGTGAGGAAAATGGAAAAAAAGTTAGAGACATTCAAGTGATACAGTATTAAAAGTGTCATAAGTGTAGAAAGAAAACGGTCACATTTTGAAATGAAGAATTGTTGAACAAGAGTAAAATATTTCGAAAACCTTGAAAATTTAAAGTTATGGTGCTCATCACTTGACACATGATGTGCCATTAGAACTGATAATAATGATATGATAACAAAAAATGGAACTTTTTTTCTGAATCGGAGGCAAAAAAAACCTCGCGTAAGTGACAATTTCCCATCGAATGAGTGTTATCAGATAGTTTGGAAATTTTGTGAAGACGATTTTTCCAGAGAATTTTCCAAAAGGTAGGCTGCCTACTGTCTATTCTTTTGAATTTTAACGTGAAGTTCGGTGCTTGAAGTTCACAAAGTTACGCTTACCGTATTTTCCTTATTAGACGTGCACCCCCATCACCATATTTTGGCGGTTATTTTTTTAACTACTAAAATATAGTAATTTTGCATGTTTTTTGTTAGTTGACAATTTTTAAAGAAAACCAAAGACAACAGAGCTATTTGAAGTGGAAATAGATCTATATATTTGGTGGTATGCACACGCGAAGGCGGCATTTTTAAGCCTATTAATAGTAAAATCTAGAGGGTAGCAAAAAGGTAGGATGACGCATCAGATGACATTATTTACTGCCATCTACCCAAACCTAAAAGTCTCGAAGTCACTTTCACACTTGAAAGCATTTAGACGTCCATTTTACGGAGATTTTAAAGAGGCACCCAGTCGCTGCTCCGGAAGAAGAGGAAGAAGCAAAAGAGAGGCGTGGTTGCGAACCGATGGGAAAGGTAATGATGAGCTCAGTTGAGCATGAATATGAAGGAAAACGATGTAGAAAAAAGAAGAAGAAGAAGAAGCTGTGCTTTTCCCATGTGTGTCTGTCTCTGTAGTGGCAATCTGGATGGTGTAGGCTAACACAGAGGAGGAGCAGGTTTTGCTGCTCTCAGGCACTTGGAGTGAGGAAGGTGGACACTGAATAGGGGGAGAGGAGAAAAAAGGTGGAAGAGAACAATTCATCTCCAGGTACGGAATGGATTGATGAAACTGAGACAAATAAACAATGGTTTTGTGAAAAGTTGACTTTCAGGTTCTAATATGATGGGACAGTCTGAAAATAATTTTTTTTTTCAAATAGTTACCTACCGTATTTTCCAAAAAATACCTGCACCGCCTTAGTTCTATTTTGGCAGCGTATATCTCGGTTCTTTTTGCTTTTATAAAAAAGTGCCAATTAACAAAATACGTGCTAAATATTTTTCTACATTTGCATTTTTGAAATTTTTTGATAAACGCAAGACAACCGAGATATTAGCCTTTAAAGTCAGGCAGTAGAGGCGCACGTCTAATAGAGAAAATCCAGTAGATCAAGCATAATATGTGTTGCTCATCATTTGAACAAGAATTATAGATGAACCTACAGTACCCGTAAAGTACTTGAAATCGAAGCAGATGATAGCATTTGAGATGGAATCGAGGAAAGGCTGATTGAAAAATAGAATAAAGCAGAGAGGCGGCAGCTGATTTCATTATCTCGTGAGAGAGATTTTGATAAGAGATTCTGATAAGAGATTCTGAATCCTTAATGAGCTTTTGCGTTTTCAGATGAATTCCAAGTAATATCGAAAATACGAGGTAGGAAAAATGGGTGTCTATGAAATTGAAATAAACTTAATGTGAGCAAAAAGCAAATTTAGAAGATTTTCTAGGCATAGGTATCTGAATTATACCTCTCTGCGTTTTGCCTGCCTACGTGCCTGCCTACAGTCTATTTCTTAGATTTTGTCGTAAGCGTTGATGTGTGGTTCTAAAGCTCAAAGAACATCTTTGGAGGTAGGCATGAATTTTTTGCCCAAATGAAAGTTTAAAAGAAATCAAATAAAGATAGGTAGAAATCCAGAAATTGCAAAATCAAATAAATTGTTAACAACTTTACCAATGCTATCGTTTAATTCAAAATGCCTTGTGACAATTCTGTTTTGATGGCGACGGCAGATAAATAATAGAAAAATGAATCTCGAGATGATTCTGAACATAAAATTGTAGCGATAAAGAAGGGATGGAAGAATCCCCGTTTAATTTGGAGTCAAAAATAGAGAAGAGAATATCCATGAAGTAGTTATTGACTATATATTGACTTTGCTTCCTCCTTTTTCCGAATATTTTAAACAAATGCGAAAACGCACTCAGAAGTGTTTAAGTGGGATCAAAATCAGCAGGTGTTAACGGGTTCGAATTGCGGGTTAAGAATCAAACAGCATGTTGAGGATAGGTAAATAAAGTCGAGAATTTGGTGGATTAGGTAAGTTTCAGAGAAGATTTTTTATTTGATAATCTGAATTGTCTATAAACTTTTACGAGCTTTTATATGTGGGAAAGGCTAAGTAAAAATCAAAATATAAATTTTAATACCTATCTTAAATGATTATAAGAATTAAATTTTTTTCTTGAAGTTGTTTTAAGATAATCAATCAAACTTAGGTAACAATTTTAAAATATAAAATACCCTAAAGAATGTTTCTACAAAATTATGCGCAAAAAAACCTCTAGAAAATTCTATAGCAGTCATTGACGCAGAAAACATTCATTTAAAAAAAAATCAAATACACAATGTGTTCATGATATGAATGGCACTGGGATACCTGAGGATATCAGGAGGCATCATTCTCCATCTCGACAAACACCATCCACAAAAACACACAAAAAGGTTATATCAGCGGCACCGAGAATTTTTTGACAGCTAATTGGAGACGGTCACAAATAGATCAACGCGCGATGCGAATAGATTTCTGGTTGGAAGAGAAAATAGCGAGAGTGCACAGATGCCAATGTCCTGGATGAGCCCGATGGACCGGAGCAAGAAAGCATGATGACGGTTTTTTGAGTCAATTTGATCAGGAGGAGCATCCGATTCAAAGAACATGAGAAATAATACAATGTTAATTAAGTAGTAGATATTTTCAAGGTTTTTTGAGAATCTCACAACGAAATAGTCGAAATTTGGAAAAAAATTACATCTAAATAGTATCCAAAAATCCTTCCACAAGTTATACGAAAGAGATAAGAGTTGCAGAAGGTCACGCGATTCATCTGAAAGAGATGTCTAGCTTTCACTTGTTTAGACTTATCCTAGGTTCAAGGATGTCCTTCAAATGTAGCAACTTCTAAAAGATGATAAGAAGGTGTTACCATTCGAATATCATGATTATGTTTTGGGGATGTTTATGCCAATTTTCAAACTTCGAGAGAAAGTAAAAAAAGAAACATGTTCTAGAAATTTACAAAAACGCTAACATGCCGAAAACGGAAGGAAGACCGAGAAAAGCTGAGTCATAATTATTTGATATTGAAGACACACAAATTGAGGAACGGGGAGAAAATAAGAAAGAAATGATAAAAGGGAAAAATTGAAATAAAATAATACTTCAAAAGATAGTTTAGGGGTACGCGCCTGCCTTGTGCCTACCTGCCCACATTTTTTTAAATTTTAGTTTCAAAACGAGATAATAAAATTTTCGAAAATAGATGTGCCAAATTGATTTCAAAAAAAACTACCAAAAACTAAAATGTTTTGATTAATCAAGCATGCAGAACCTTATTGTTTACACGATTTTCTAATTTACAAGCGATTTCCAAATCTAGTTATTAACCAATTAGACCGTGTAAAAGCTGGGAAGGGGTGTGCACAATTAGATCCAACGGCAGGTGCTCCTCCATCTTCTCCTACCTATATGTACTACTACCCAATCGCCTACAGTAATCTCCTCCTACACGATGTATGAGCATCTTAGGCTCGGCGCGGAGCATTTTTGAGTCATGAGTTTGTCTATATAGGTGTCCTAATGCATTTCGAGGTTGGTTGAGGATAGATGCAAGAAAATGTGTAAATACAAGAAGAAAACGGTGGTGAATAGAAGGAGGGGTTGGTATATGTGTCATTGATTTGGTGGGTTTTTTGGTGGGCATGAATAAAAAAGAATATATAGTTCAAGAAATTAGATTCTGAACCAACAATACTTTAGTTCGATTTTTTAGAAAGAAAACTTTTTTCGATTTCGGGTTTCAATGGCTCATGTTAGATAAATAGTTTTAAAGTTTGAGAACCATGAATGATCACAAATTAAATAAAAAGTGTAAGATCACAAATTGACCTAGAAGTTCCAAAAACTGAAAAAAAAATTATGATAGTGAGCATTTAAAATTATAACTGTTTAAAATAATGAGCTAGAAAATTCACTAGTTGTATGTTATTTCTATCATCTAAAAAGTTAAGTATTTCCAAATTTCTTTAAATTTACCAAAAGTTCGACTGGGTCCATTTTGAAATATTAAACTCTTAACAAGTTGTTTATAATGATTACTAAAATCAATGCAAACGTTGAGCACCGGAGTTCATACCGTAATGTGGAACATGACGGTAGGCAGGCACGTACGCCTGACGACGCCTCCCTTGTGAAGAGCTCAAAATGGCACTGATTCAAAATTTTCAGATTCTCCCCTTCAACTGTAATACTTTAAAGGAACATATTCCCCTTCTAAACGAACTTCTGAAAATCTGCTCTATTATTCAAACTCCGTAGATCATTGAAAAAAGGAAGAAGAAGAAGAAGGATGACAGGTAATCACGAATGTATTGCTCCGAGCAATCGGATTTTAGATTTTCGGACATACACACCAGCTCATCTAAATTTGATGAGGGTTAGAGGTTACTCAATCTATCCACCCCCTTACAAGGTAAGCTCTCGGAATAAGGGAACATCTGTCATCTGGTTCAGGAATAAGAGGGAAGGAAAGATAAACTCGAATATGAAGGGATCTTGTCAAACCACATTGAAATCTGCACTTTCACTCAAACATACTCATTTTCGAAGAATTCGGTGATAAACTTGATAAGATGATAAGCGAAGAGAGAAGATGTTGAGCTCTATGATTATATAGGAGTGGCTCCTAATTTGTACTCTTCTTATCACAAGATTTTGGAAATGTGAGAATCTGGTTGAGACTATAGAAACTCGATATCAATTCAATTTTAGGCGCAAAAATGTATGCCTTTTTAATGCCCACACACGAAATTATTGCCATTTTTATATAGGCATTCTTTACCAAAAACTATAAGTTATGAGCTTCAAATAGGTTTCCAAAAAATTAATTAATCACATCGGAAGCATAATTCAAAATGTGGTATTTAAAATATTAAAAATAATATGGATGCACCAAAATGTGAATATTCAATCACATGGGAATGTGTTTAAAGACAAAGAGTGATAATTGATAGGGATGAGATATGCGCGGGAAAGATAATCAGAGGGTTTGAGTCAGTTTGAGCAGCTAGATGATGAGATGGAGATTCGAAGATGCACTTTTCTTCTTTTTCACTCACAAATGACGACAATCTGTGCCTCAAAATCTAGGGTTCTGCTGCTGACGATTCTCGATATTTTGTATGTACTTTTGAATCTTATTGGTGATTATATTGAACTGTAAATCTTTCCTCATACCCCAAAAATCATGTAAATTTCAAAAATGTCGCAGAAGTACAGCACGCGGTCTCAAAACGACCGAAATTTCGGAGCTACAGTACCCTCAATTATTTTGCAATTATATTTTTTCCATGAGTTTCTTGGATTTTTGTTCCCACATTTGTAGTTTTTGCATTAAAACCGTTAAGCAAAAGCCCAGTGGAACTTTGCAAATATTTATATGACTGTAGCTGAAATGTTTCGGTAGTGGGGAGACCTTGTACCGTATTTTGAGTCAAAAATTAAAAATCCCACAGAAACATAATAAATTGTACAGTGCAACTCCTGTATTACATAGACGTCTAAATATTATGATAGATTTCGCCTAAAATGGGTCTCGCCACGCGGTCAACGAGATACTGTAACTTGCACCGATTTACAAGAGTTTCAGTAACTCGCTGTCCGAGCGGCGAGACCCACGAAAATTCTTGTTTTTAAAAATCTAATAATAAAAAAAATATGTGAGTGACATCATACTTAGACACCAACTAAAATATTATTCAAAAAACTTTACTGGAGAAGAACTCGTATTTCTACCGTAACCAGCAAGGCGTCCAGGATTTTCGTTTGACCTAGAAAATGTTGTGAGAAGCCTTATTCCATCTCGGATTCCATGTTTTGATTCGTGCATGTGTACTTTTTCAAGGAAACATACACCTGGTCGAGGTCATCAATGTCCTTCTGTGAGAGGTGTTAGTCATTGGAGGGGGACCGTTGTGTACAGTATTCACTTTTTATGGAAAAAATTATATAATAGAGAAGTGTATTGAATATTCTTTAGATAATATTCAGTTATACAAAACCTACGAATTCTTGATTGAAAATTTTTATATTTTTTCAGGGAAGCACCATAAAACTACCGTAATCCTTCAGGCTTCAGACTTCAAATTGAGACATTTTACCTTGATTAAATCAGAGTTTTGTGTGCCAGCCAATATGTGCATACGGAGAGGGGGGGGGGTCGTAAAATTTTATGAGAAGCAGATGACAATCAACCGGTAGATGGAAGGAGAGACATGTTGGAATGAATTATTTATTATCTTTCACCCAATGTGAGGGATATGTTCCCTCAAAATAAGTGGGGTTACATCTACTTTATTTTAACAAAAACATTAATTTAAATATTTGATCTATTACATCGTTCTTCTGCATCGTTATGTAGCTTGTAAGCTGGAAGATAATGTTCTCGGCCATCAGATGACACAATTCGAAGGGCTGGGTGTTTTACAGTGTTGTCCCGACCACCAAGTGAAGTGTAACCCTAGAAATTGGAACTTATCATAAAAGTTTAAAGTTGCCAGTTCTAAACCTGGTCATACAGCTTGCAATACGGCACACAAAGACCTCTCAGCATATGCCATACATCGGTATACGTCCAATTAAGTATTGGGCATACTCGGAGAACTTGCGGCCAATCTGAATCAGTCCATTCGACTGGAGTTTTCATATATTTCCCATTTGGATCTGTTGCTCGACTGCCCATCAGCACTGGAATGATGGAAGGGCGCGTCTTTTTCAGTGCTGCAAGTCCGGTTTTCAATGGTCCAGGGAATTCGAGAACTTGAATGTTATAGCTGAAATACGACGTGGTTGGAATAATTAAAATTATACAGTAAACTTACAACTTCGCCGCGTCTATGATGAATTGGGTGGCTTCTGGGAATTGATCTTCCACCATGATATGGAATCCTTGGATCGGAGTTGACGGACCGTATTTCCTGAAAAAGAATGGAATGTATGAATGACAATTTTTTGAATTCAAACTTACTCGTCTACTTTTAGTCTCAATAAATGCAATAGAACAGTGCAATCTTTTCCACCATTAAACGACAGAGCAATCTGCTCCAGAGGGTATTTTTCGACAATTTCCTCCACAATACTTTCAGCTTCATTTAGCTTTTGAATAAATTCTATTTGATTCTCAGAGGCTTTTCGTTTTTTAAATGCTTTCCACTTTGTTACAATATCAAGCCATGCATGACTATCATAATAGACAATGTGTCCGGCGAGAAGTTCACGGAGTGACGTCACAACTGCTTCCATTGTTTCTGATGATTCAGTTTCAATTGTGAGTTTGGTTTTGAAGAATCTGAAATTTTAAATTTTATCTTAAAGAAATGCTCATAACTAAAACTTACTTATTCTTCAACTCTGGATAACTTCCAATTTGCACATTTCGATCTTCAAACTGAGCAGCCAAGTCGGTCAGCTTTTTCGAAAAATCAAATTCGTCTAGATCAGTGTACAACGTCTCGAAGCACAGAGACTGACGTTCTTCGATCGGGAATAATTGATCTTGAAGCTCATCAAATGCTCTTTCACAGAATTTTGGAACTCCAGGCAAAGCAACAACATTCGATATACGAACAACGGGAAACGTGCTCAAAGATCCATTGATTTTCTGAGTACCCCATAGGAGTTGCGACATTTTTGGAATCTGAAAAAAGGAAAAATATAACATTTGAAATTAAGAAAGCTTTTACAGCGATTTTTTCAACTGTTTTTTAAATGTGGATGAATTTGAAAATCTTAATACGGGAAGTATTCATAGAATATTTACTGTTGCAGATAGTTCAAAATTTTGAAAACAAATATAACTTGTTACCAGGAAGTTTTTCGACCAAACATTTGTTGATCAACTTTCTTTGGTCTGTGCGTCAAATAAAAACTGGATTTTGCGAAAGAAAATTTATTCTGTGGGAGCCATCTAGACTATTTCAGAGAAAAAGGAATGCTCATAGAACACGAACACTTTTTTTTGAAAGCTTTGATAACTTTTATTTTTAAGAGAAATACATTTTTTTATAATTTCTAATTTCAAAAGAAAATATTCTACAGGATCCAACTTCAACGTTTGTTCCGCGATTTTTCTCGCGCAATCTACGTCTCTTAATGTGATTAATCTAACAACTGTCACGTATTTTAGAAATCTGCATATTTATTCAACTCACAGTACAAAGTTTTTCAGTGGCCAAACGAACAGCCTCTTCGAGTCCTTCTCCAACACCTTCGGCTCGCTTTTTTGCAGTGTACGTTGGAAGAAACCGATTGACAGCTTGACGGATTTCATCGGAAAATTGCATTTGATCTGTGAACGCGTGGGCGAGTCCTGAATATGAATACATTTTATGGCAATTAACGGTGTCGGTTTTTCGATTAAAAAAAAATTGAAAACGAAATTTTTTTTGATGTTCCAGAGAATCGAAAAACCGGAAATTTTTTGTTTTTCGATTTTTTTTAAATATCGAAAAATGACAATCAAAATAGTTTTTATACAATTATTACGGAAACACAATCTTATGGGAATGCGCATTGCGCAAGATATTTGACGCACAAAATGTCTTGTAGCAAAAACTACAGTAATCCTTTAAATGACTACTGTAACGCTTGTGCCGATTTACGGGCTCAACATTTGAAAAAAAAAATTTCGAACATTGACAAAAATATTCCATTTTCTTTTGTTTCTTTTTTTAAAATAATTTTTTCTTGATTTTCATTTATTTGGAAAATCGAGCCCGTAAATCGACACAGGCGCTACAGTAGCCATTTAAAGAATTACTGTAGTTTTCGCTACGAGGAGAATATAATTTTTTGATTTTTTTTAACTACAAGTTCCAATATTTTTAAACAGTAATCTTACCTAAATATGTTTTATCATCATGAGTCGGCCCAACACCACCACTTGTGATCACATAGTCGTATGCCCCAGAGGCAGACTGAACTTCGCGAGAAATTTCAGAAATATCATCTCCAATTACAGAAATCTGAAAATGACTTCACAATTCCTTCATGTTTTTCCTCCAACTTCACTTACTTTCCTAATGTTTACACCTAATTTATGCAATCTTTTGCATAGAAAATGGGAATTTGTATCTCTTGTTGTCCCCTTCAGAATCTCATCGCCGATCACCAGAATCGCTGCGGTTTTCCGTTGTGGCATCCGTGGAGTTCTGAACATTGCGCGCATCTTTTGAAAAGTATAATGTGAAAAACGGAGAATATCTTTTAGAAGTATAAGCTTGAAAAATTCTACACAATTCAACTGAGCTGCGATAATTGTTGTGGTAAAATATCCATTGAACCGGTAAAAAGAAAGACATCAAGAACATGTTCATATTGATTGATAAGGAAACTTTCAGGCTAGCATGTAGTCTTTTACATAACATGAATAGAGAAAGAACAAATAAATTAGATCGGGCTGAAATTCTAGTACAATCGGGCTGTGAAAAATAAATGGTTTTACCGGAAAAAAAATACAAGCACTGGACAATTTATATACAAATAAAATTGAACCGGTCTTTTAGAACACTTTTCATACAGCATAAGTCATTTCCACAATATCACGAGCAATATTTTTTCCCGAGTCGTTCGAAACTGCATCCTTGAGACGAGCGGCAATTTGGGCAATGTTACGATTTTTGGCAAGCTGGAAAATATTGCGTTTACAATGTTTGTTATTTCTAGAAAACTCACTCGAATAACTGAGGCATCTCCCCACATGACTGTAACTAATGCTTGAAGCAGACGAATGATGGCGTCTTCACCCAAATATCCGAATGAGTCGACGCTTTCGATTCCCTTAAAAATAGAAGATATTGTTAAATTCTCGAATCTGAAGAATTACGTTCAAAATGGCTCTCAATAAGTCTTCCTTGGGTCCCAGCTGTTCGCATTGCTCGGATTGTTGCAATAAAGCAAGAGACCAGTTGGCAAGAGCTGTAGCAGCAGACATTTGGAGAACCGTCTTTTCATTAAGAACTTGACGAACAACCAGTGGGGCTAGAGTAGAGAGCTCGGTGGAAGCAAACAGGTTGCGACCGACTGGATGCGAAAATGCATTTGCGATGCATCTGTAAATAAATTACAACGATTATATCTTGACGAAAATATATATTTGTTCTTACCTACAAACCAGAACCTTCAAAGCCACATCAGCCGGATCTGACACAAGAATAGCAATTAATCTTCCGACAAGTTCCTGACCACGTTCACGATCACAGAAATACGAATTCAGTGAATGATGAGTTAGTGCGATTCTCAGAAAATCAAGAACTGGCGTCAAGTGCTCCACTGGCCATTGTAGAGACATTTCGAATGCAGACTGCGTGACTTCTGATGAATAATTCGAAGAGGTTGGGAGAACAAAAAGTTCCTCAAGGCCATTAATCTGATCAGGATTCAATTGGAATGCATCCTGCTTTTCATTTAGCTCTTTCAGTTTTGCAATTGCTTTCTCGCCTTTTCCAGCAAGCCCAATCTGAATACATTGAATTAAGTATGTTGAATTTTGAGGAGAAGAATTAGAAAACGTACAATGTAAAAATCAGGAACTGGAACCAATGGTCCACGTGGTTTCTTCTTGTTTTGTGGAAGAGATGATAGAGGAACGGCATGACTTCCAGTATTTTCAGGTGCGGACGCACGATATCCACCGTCTCCGGTAAGAGGATCACCAGAAAAACCAGTGTCAAAGCCACTCGAGTTTGATGCTTGAGGTACGTATCTTCCGGATCCGGTGAAAGGATCTGCACCGTGACCGCCAGAATTCGACGAACCTGGAATTCAAATATTGAAATTGTGGAGTTATTGATTTCTTTATTTCAATGAACCTTGAGGTACATATCTTCCTGGTCCAGTAAACGGATCCTCATATCCAGACTGAGCAGAAGCAGCTCCTTTCGACAACTTGTCCATCTCCTGACTGATCATTCCAGCAAGAGAAGGGATAACGCTCACAGGAAGTTGATGTCTCTCCACAAAGCGTTGAGCAGCAAACTGAGGGCTCTCATTCACGTTGAATGGCATTTGCTTGTCCGGCTCGCCTTTTCCAAAATTAACACCTAATGCGTAATCGTACTCTTTTCCGTCGACTATAACTTTTTTGCCAGATTTCAAGTCAAATGCCCGAGCTTCTGGAATACGGTCCTGAAATAAATGAAAATCAACATTGAAACATATTAATGGAAAAAGCAAACCTTGATGAATCTAGTAATCTCCTCCAGATAGTGAATTGGCAAATTATTCTCACTCAAAAACTCTTGAGCACAAAGACCCGGATCTGTTCCCTTTTTGTATTTGAGATTTAGTTGAGTCGGTCGATCGTCTATGTCAACTTTGATAGTGACAGTTTCATGCTCTTCTTGCTTCATCCTTTCCGTCTTCGCAGTAAGCTTTGCGACAACTTCTGCATCAAATGCATCTAAGATATCATCGTCAGCTTTTCTATTCTTATCAGTGGTCATGATATAGATCCGTCCATCACTTCCAGCCACAGCGATATCGGAATTTAATAAAACTTTAGCATCCCAAGTGTTCGTAGTTGGTAATTGAATAACTGCTTCAGAAACAATTGCCAAATTTCCATCTTTGCCTCCATCTATTGCCCAAAATTCAAGTGTTCCGTCTTCACCAGTTGTTAATATGTGGGAATCGCTCAATGTCATACTATAAATGAATTCATGTGCCTGAGTTGCAAATTTTCTGAGAATCGACGCTGATGCAACATCCCAATGAATGATATGTCCATCGTTTCCAGCAGATAAAAAGTGAGAGCTTGATAATACGACGAGAGCTCGCACGACATCAGTATGGCCTTTGAAAACTGAGAGAGTGGTATCTCCAAACCACATACGAATTGTTTTATCAGCACTGGCAGATAGATAAGTGTTGGGAAGATCCGGGAAAGAAGCGAGAGCCCACACAGACAAGGTATGGCCTGGACAAACAATAGTCTGGAACTAATTTAACTTTAAAATCCAGTAAAAAACGATTAAAAATATATTACAGTGAATGACGACGAGTTCAACTCGGTAATCGGCCAGATGATGACGTTGGAATCCCACGAACCACTCAGCATGTGAGTCGCTTTTTCGTTAATGTGAAGACAGCAAACTGAAATTATTCATTTTGCACTTTTGAATATTTTTTAAAGCAAAAATACCATTCTGTTTATGCTCATTGAAAATTGCATATGGTTCCGCCTGACTCGGGCCAAAAACTGCAATTGTTCCATCTCTTCGGCCAACAAAAAGTCTCCATCCGTCCGCTAGTTCAGCGTATGCAATGGAGTTCACAGTTATTCCTTTCGGTTGTTCAAAGGCGTGCGTTTTCGTATACTGTTTTCCTTTTTTTGCCCAAAATTTAACCGTCTCATCACGACCACCCGATATCAAGCATCCGCCTTGAGTAACTGCCAAAGCCTTTGTGTCGGATTTGTGGGCTTCAATAACATGGGAAATTGTGTACTGTGGCATCTGCAAAATAAATTCCACTTCAATTCGGCAAATTCTAAAACTCACACTTTCCGTTTCCATTGGCACGTCACCGAGACCGTCATCTGCCATTATCTGAAGAATAGCTTTTAATTAAAGTTAATCAACAAAAAAATATAACGAAATTGAGAAAAATCCGAAAAAGTTTTGATGACAAACTGCAAACGATGCTCCGAACTAACGCCACATGGAAGAGGATTTCTACGACCCCGCAGTAGGCAAATTTGCGGGAATTCAAAATTTAACACTGATAGGATGCAATTTTTTGGAGAAGGGCATTCAGATTCGCTTAAATAAATATTTGAAGTTTCACAGAACATCAAGACTTTGCAAAGAGTGTTAAAAATTCAATAATTAAAAATAAATAATACTTTTATCGGCAAACTTTTTTTAATTTAGTAGGTTTTTTGAGAGCGAAATTTACATCGCACTAGATAGTCTCGAAACAGGAGTGATACCTTTTTAATTCTTCAAAAAAAAAACAAGAAAGGAACCGAGTTTGATAGACAATTGATTTATTTTTGTCCTACGCAAGTATAAATGGGGAAACGGTGTTGGTTCATTATAAAACAACATAAAAACGCTAAAACAGCGATACCAATAGACTACAAACATTAAACGAAAGTTATTATTGCACACAACTAATCAATGAGTGGGGTGGATTCAAGAAGATTGATTATATTAAGGAATTATAGGTATATCACAATTATGACTCATGGCAACAATAAGGTTTAGTAAATTTTTTAAAGATAAAAATGCGATCTCAACTGGAAAAATGTGGATAAAACGTTGAGGGGCAGCAATTTCAGTCCTGGGAATCATGTAGACAGATTGCCGACCTGTCTGAAGATTGATTTACCGCTATCCGGAAGTCGTCCCATTCGCTGCAGAATGATGTACTCGTCGGCTGCTGGAAGTGTATCCTCCGTTGGCATTTCGTCGAATGGCCCAAGATACCGGGTTTGCGATCTGAAAATTTTAATATTTAAATTGAGCCTAAAAACAGCTAGAAAATCCAAACTCACTTGGCAAAGAACTCTCCAGGTGTCAGAAGACCACGGAAGAAGCGATTGAAGTCCTTTGGAATCGCACGAACTCCTGGCAATTGTGTCGGGGAGAGTGCTCGACGACGTGGCTGCCCATTGTCGATATTTCCTGCACGCATATTCTCTTGATTTATGCGATTTGCAGCGTCTTGTGCTGGTCTTCTGGCGTCATTGGCGTTCAATTGCCGCAATGGACGCCGCTCTGGAAGTCGAATCGGAGCCACACGGTTGACACGTGGCGGCGGTGTCCGTCTGATCGCTCTTCTGACGTCTGGTGATGGTTCACGTGGTGGCGGGCTTTGCGATCTTCTGCGGTCAAGCCTGAATAATCTTATTATAGAAACAATTATATAACATTTTGGGACAAACAATTCTCTCCATCCCTTTTCGCTGAGCTCCGAGGCTCTGGTCCATCCACTGGGGAAGATTTGGAATGGATCTGCAGGCGGGGGACACAGAATATCAGCTTCTACCTGAAAATATAAATATTGTAAACGAATTTTAATTCAAGAACTCACAGCACGCAACTGGTCCCAGCGATTTCCATGAAAATGCTCCATAATTAGTGTGTGAAATAGGTGAGAGGGAGAAAAAATGGGTCTGTGGAATGAATGACAAGCGAAAATTTAAATGAAAAAATCAGAATTTTCCCGCGCATAATTTTAATTTTCGACTGATACACTTTCATCGGTAAAATAGAGGCAGATCAATAAAATAAGTAGGTCGAAAATAATTGTTTTTGTTTTTTTTTAAACGCGCGCGCACAAATAGTTCAAACACGATGACGCAAAAATACACAGTTTCGCAGTTTTTTTAAATTTCTTTTGTTTTACAACACTCTTTTCTGAAAAATGTCAGATTTTGACGATTCTGATTCAGAATTTCAAGGATTTGAGCTAAGGTTTGTTTTATTTTAATAACTAATAATAATTCTAATATTAACTTTTACAGATCACCTCAGATCCATGTAAAAGAATTCTTGATAGTCGAAGAAGAAACTCCAAAAATCATCAAAAAGGAAGAGGTTCCAAGGAAGTTCGAATCCGAGTTTGTTGGCTCATTTCTGGGAGAAAGTCCAGTTGTACTTTCAAAAGAAACAGCGTTTGGAGAAGCTGGAGAGTCGGAAGTTCTGGATTGGGATGCCAGTACAGTTTTCAACAGCCTAGCTTGCCCTGAAAACAACCTGTGCGTTTTTTAAAAGTATACATTTTATAAAGAATTAAATTTGCCTTTTTCCAGAGAAAAGTCAGTATGCGTCATTCGTCTCCACGACGTCCTCACAAAATCCGAAATGGGAGTACACAAAATGAAGCGACAACTTATTCATTGCGGGTCGGTCTTGGAAATCAAACTTTTCATCAATTGTCAATTTTAAGACAGCTCCTTGATGAATATTCTCCTCAACAACGTCGTGATTTGGGCTTTGATGATTCTCAAAATGTGAAGAATCTTCTTCAAATGATCCGAGCGTTCCGGTCAACTGTTAAAATCATGCTGATCGACGTGGAGGATCTTCAGGACCAGATTACACAAGAAGCGCAAGATGAGACCCCAATTATATCCAAATTTTCGAAACTTTTATACGTTTCCGGTGCATTAGCCGTCATTCCTATTTGTTGGTTTATGTACCGCAGATTTTGTTAAGTTATCTTTTAAATCTTGAATAAAAATTTAAAAAAAACATATGTTTTATTAAAATTGCTCTTATTCGTAACTATGTACGGATTTATATATATTTTTTTAATTGTACAATTCGCTAAAATGACAGTAAACTACATTTGAAAATTTTATTTAAAAAGAAGCTAACGTCAGTAGCACACTTGTGTCCTGGCCACCTGTCTCTGTTGCCCTCCCATCCTTATCACAGATCACACTTCAAACATCAAACTTCTCAAGGCAGAACTCCTCCCAAATATCACCCGAATTTTTCTTCTCAAAACTTTTCGCCAGTCTCACAACCACGTGTTTCCCAGACCTTCAGTTAACTTCACTTCTCATTTTCCCTGATTTTCTGTCTGCGTCTCTATAAAAAGTAGACAAAAAATGCGAAAAAGAAACGTTTTTGTGTACTCAAGTTGTGACACACTCGCTCAGACTATTGGCTACTGATGGTTTTTAGTTTTTTTTTTGCTTTAGACAATTCTACCTCTAAAAATTAAGATTTTATAACAGTTTTCTAAATTTTTATTAGTTCAGTGAATTTATCATGATTTTTCTAGAGCCCCATCGGAATTAACATTGAAAATTTTACCCAGACGCGTTATTTTTGCAACTTTTGTACTAAAAATACAGAACCCGGTCTCGACACTGCAAAGTTTGTTAATTGAAAAAATATGTGTACCTTTAAAGAGTACTGTAGTTTTAAAATTTCGTTGCAGCAAAATTTTTATATTTTTTCTCGCATTAAACTTTAACTGTTTTTATTGTTTTGTTTTAGTTTTCTTGATAATATTTTGAAATACTTGAGATAATTGAAAAACTGTGAAAAAATCTATGAAAATCATACAGAAACGATAGTTTGAAATTACCGTACATTTTAAAAGCGCACTCCTCTTCGCGTTATTACGGGAACAATAAATCATGAGAATGCGTACTTGGTACCGTAATAAATAAAAAATTGTCGTGTCGATACCGGGTTTTATTATTTTCAGTAAATGAGACGTTCCCATCACTAAAACGTTTTATTTGTACGTTTCCGCTACTTTATTGTAAATAATATTGATAAGAAATCAAATACGCAACACGGAAATTGTTATCGAGTATCAACACACAATTATAATCTTTTCTACTTAATACCGATTCCTTGTTCCACAAATTTGACTTTCTGGTTTTTCCATCTTATAATCCTAAATATATTGTTTCTTTTTCCAAAATTAAAAAAATTTTCATTCAGATAAAATGCCGATTCTCTCAAAAATATGGGCGGCTCCAGCAGCTGGAATCTTGAGAAAAACTCCGAGAAATGCTCATCAAATGAGGCTAATCTCAATGACATCCTCGATGAAAGCAAAAGTCTTTAACTCTGCCGAAGAAGCCGTGAAGGATATTCCAGATAATGCAAAGCTTTTAGTTGGCGGTAAGATTTGGAATTTTTTTATGTTACCAAAATTTTGCGATTTTTGCGCCAAAAATACGGTAAGTCGAAATTACAGTACTCTTTACCTTTTTGCATTCAACGAAAATGTTTGTGTTGAGAACAGTTACCGTATTTTTGGCGCGAAAATCACAAAAAAATGTGTCTCGGCAATTTTGAAAATACTTTAATATCAATAGAAATAAAGTAACCAATTTCAGGCTTCGGACTATGCGGAATCCCAGAAAATCTCATCCAAGCTATCACAAAAACTGGTCAAAAAGGTCTTACATGTGTATCAAACAATGCGGGAGTTGATAATTGGGGACTTGGCTTGCTCCTTCAAACTCGACAAATCAAGAAAATGATCTCATCGTACGTCGGTGAAAACGGAGAATTTGCTCGACAATATCTTAGCGGAGAGCTCGAGTTGGAATTCACACCACAAGGAACACTCGCCGAACGAATTCGTGCAGCTGGTGCCGGTGTTCCCGCATTCTACACACCAACAGGATACGGTACCCAGATTCAAGAAGGAGGTGCTCCGATTAAGTACAGTAAAACTGAAAAAGGAAAGATTGAAGTTGCAAGTAAAGCGAAAGAAACACGACAATTCAATGGAATTAATTATGTAATGGAAGAGGCTATTTGGGGAGATTTTGCATTGATCAAGGCGTGGAGAGCAGATACTCTTGGAAATATTCAATTCAGGTAAGAATTAAAAAAATTAAAAAATCATTTTTGAAAAATTACAACAACAACAAAAATCAAAATTTCAGACATGCTGCTGGAAATTTCAATAATCCAATGTGCAAAGCCTCTAAATGCACCATCGTCGAAGTAGAGGAAATCGTCGAACCGGGAGTAATTGCTCCAAACGATGTGCACATTCCATCAATCTATTGTCATCGTCTAGTTTTGGGAAAGAACTACAAAAAACCAATCGAACGGCCAATGTTCGCACACGAAGGACCAATAAAACCATCTACATCGGCTGCTGGAAAATCGAGAGAAATCATTGCAGCACGTGCAGCTTTGGAGTTCACAGATGGAATGTACGCCAATTTGGGTATCGGGATTCCGACTTTGGCGCCAAATTATATACCAAATGGATTTACTGTTCATTTGCAAAGTGAGAATGGTATTATTGGAGTGGTAAGGAAATTTAAATTAATTATTTTTATTTTCATTTTTGTTTTTCAGGGACCATATCCAAGAAAAGGAACAGAAGACGCCGATCTCATTAATGCTGGAAAAGAGCCAATTACTCTTCTCAAAGGAGCTTCAATTGTTGGTTCTGATGAATCATTCGCAATGATTCGTGGTTCTCATATGGATATTACTGTGCTCGGTGCACTTCAGTGCTCACAGTTTGGAGATTTAGCGAATTGGATGATTCCGGTGAGCTTTGAGAAAAAATAGATCACTGATAATTCGTTCTTTGTGTTTTAATCGACCGAGTGATAAGATAAATATGATCAGTGATCTGAAATTATTTATCAGTGATGTCTAAAAACGCTCGAAGTTTCAACTAAAAAAGATAAGCAACTCAAATTAAATAAAATGCACGCAGCACATAGACTGATCGAAAATTATTAACCGAACAATTTTGGCCAGATCTAGTCTCAATAAAAATAATTTTTTGATTAAAAATATTAATTCTACAAAACTCCAAAAAATCTTGATTTTATTTCTTAAATATATATCTGAATTTATTTTGTTGGTCCGAAAAAACTTTAAAAAAAAAACGAAAAACCCCCAAAAACAAAAAATTTAGACAACTTCATAAAAATATACTTTTCCGCTTAATCTTCCATCTTAATAAATTTCTAAAATTTTCCAGGGAAAATTGGTGAAAGGAATGGGCGGTGCAATGGATCTTGTCTCTGCTCCCGGAGCCCGTGTGATCGTTGTAATGGAGCATGTATCGAAGAACGGAGAGCCAAAAATTCTAGAGCACTGCGAACTTCCTCTGACCGGCAAAGGAGTAATTTCCCGAATCATTACTGATATGGCAGTTTTCGACGTGGACACAAAGAACGGATTGACATTGATCGAAGTCAGGAAGGATCTTACTGTAGATGATATCAAGAAACTCACCGCTTGCAAATTCGAAATTTCCGAAAATCTGAAGCCAATGGGACAGGCTCCTCTTAATCAAGGATAATTTGTCAATTTTGACAAATTTCCGTGAAATGTGTAAATACTTCTTTAGTCCGTTGTTTGTTACTTTTTTGTCTTTTGCCTATAATACCGGTTTAGGATTGTGTGAACAAAAAGAGTTTTAATGAAATAGTTCATAAAAAAATATAAAAATTGAGTTACAACAAAAATTACAGTTCCAGTAATTCATAGAGGAGTTTTGCAGAGCTGAAAATTTTTTATAAAGTCGAAATTTTTGGAAACAAGAGCTTACAGTAGTAATATCTGGAAGTGGCTTCAGTGTCTCGGCCAAAGTCTGAAGAGCTCCAAGTGGACACAAGGTGGCTCCATTACAAATTGGAAGTTGACTTGTCACATCAGAAATCGGAGTGTCATCTCCTTCACGGTACAGAACCTGAAAATTTAATTGTTCGAATTTTCTGGTTTCTCTCTGGAATACCTTGAAGAATCTCTCGTTTGTTGACGTGTTTCTGTGGAATTCCATAAATATTCCAGCTGCGTATGCTGGCCATCCGTCAAGTGTGTTAGCGATTTGTGGAATACCAAGAGCAACCAGGACACCGTACACATTGTTGTCATGCTGGAAAACGAATTTGTTGTGAGATCTTGGAAAATTGATTTCAAAAATTAAAAAAAACATTTTTTTTGTCAAAATTTTTTTTTCTGAAAATCCTGAAAAAATTCGCATGAAAAGTAACTAGCTTTTCTTTTCTTTTTTTTTATATTTCAATTTCTTAGAGTTACCTACAATGCTTGCCTACATTCCGACAAGCCTTGACTGGTGCCTCGGCATGAGGTAGGCAGAGGTAGCTAGGGATGAACAGATTCCTACCTACTATGATGGTATACTTAACTTCCAGTCAAGTACAGTAATACTACCGTAGTCTACCGTATTCCCAACTACGGTAAGATCGTGGCTAGATATCATGCATTTTTGAACTTAAATTATGGAGTAAACTTTAAAATCTCTTACAATAGAATATCCATAGAATTTCAGCTTATTCAAATAGCTAGTGCAGTTTTGTCCCAGCTCTGCACAATTCAATTTTTCATTGGCACGATTGAAAACTTCATTGATAATAACTCCGGATCGAACTTTTTTGATTTCAAGACCCACATCGAGCCCGGAAGAAGTGACAGCAGGATTCTCTGAAACCAAGCTTCACTGAGACTTTAATCTCGTCCCAACTAACCAAAATTTCCCTCTAAAAATCCCTTAACCGGAGCATATGTAACTTGGGCTTGATAGTAGAGTTCTTCATTGTACCATGGAAGCTTCGCGTACATAGTTCTGTTGAAATATGCTCTCTGGCATTTCCACGTATCTGGGTATGTTGTGAAGGAGTCTAGGCCAGATGTCATGTTGTAATATCCACCGACACGACGGTTAAGTAGGACCACCTAAAAATTGAAATTCAGAGGAGGCACGTGCCTGCCTACCGTCTATTTTCTACATTCAGGCAGTCAGGATTTAAACTACAATATTTGAGATTCACATATTGTAGCTTTACGCATTTGATCGAATGATAAATGAACAATCGTTCACGAAAAACTTGACAGTAGGTCTACTAGTAGGCAAGCGTCTAGGCGGAAGGCAGGCATTTTAGGCGCCTGTTCATAGTTACCGACAAAGCCATCACAACGTGAATACGGTTACCGATGATAGTATAATTCAATCAAACCTTACCTGCGTATACTTTGGCAAAACTTCCGGAAGAGTCAACATCTGCCCTTGGAGAAGATCGTATCTTGTGCATGGACAGTTCTGACTAGCGGCCTGGAAAGGTTTGTAATAATTTTGTAATTTTAACTGGCACGCGCAGTAAGATTATTTAAGACTACTCGAGAACCAATGTAAATTTACAACATACACACTGATCCGGACCATCGACGTGAACTGGAACAAACGTGAATCCAGGGAACCAAGTGAGTGGGGAGTATGGATAGTCAACGTCTGAATATGGTAATCATCAAAACTAATGCATTAGAGGTAATATAATAGTTGGATTTTTGCTAATTTTATAAGAGACGTGCAGACAATTTCAATATGAAAAATTAAAAAGTAAAGATATCACTGGACTAAATTTATCTATTCGTTCAACAGAAAAAGTCATATTGGCTTTAAGTTTGAACCGTTTGGCATAAAAAATTTAATCAATTTTTTGACAACCTACTTTTGACATCATACAAGCTTGGTGGAAACAGCCCGTACAAAAGTGATTGTGCCGAAATAATGGTACGATTGAAATTAGTTGATCTAAAATATACCTGGAAATAATCATATTTTGGCACGTTCTAACATTTTTAGGGTATACCTCTCTGGACGCATACTTTGGTGTCAAAAACTTCAATTTAGTAACATATCTTTTACGAATAAGCCATCCAAGTTCGTTCATTTCTCCCATTCCAATTGCAGTCAGCTCTCCGAGACCACCTCCTCCATAAATCCAATCTTTTTCGTAAATTGGGTATTGATCAACTTGAGATGCACGTTCTCCGTGTCTCCACATCTTGAAATAATTAAAAATAAATTGTACTACCCAAGTAACTTTCACTGAGGACTAAATTTGGCATTTAGGATTTCATATAACTTACCGCTTGAACAAACTCCAATTTGACATTGCTCTGCCCATTAGCAAATACCAAAATGGCTGTTGAAGCCAACAGACTGAAAATTGAGATCATCATAATTTTTGATCTACAAATGTTCCTATATCAGAACAACCTATTTAAAGAGTTGAGCTCGTTAAAAAAACCATAAAAATTGTTTCAAAATCATATCTTCAGATAGAAAATGAATAAAAATATGGTCAGTTTAATAGATATAACTATCCCGCGTTTCGATTTTCTCGTGATTACATGATAAAGCCATGTACTTTTCAGAGTGATGATAGACTGAACTCATAAAATTGGTGTGAAAGAATATGTAAACAAACTAGGTCTGCAACATTTTTTCTTATCGAATGGATATTTTATCAATTCTGGTCTAAAGTCGAAATATATGCTATCTAAAAGTTTGTGACCATGGCCGTGATCTTTGAGCACTTTTGAAAGTACCATTTATCGAATGTTGCAAAATTCATGAAACAGTCTCTGTCAGAACTATTCATGTTTTTAGTTTTTAGTATTTTTTCCAGATATATTTTTTTGCGTTTTCCAGATCTTGGGCAGGCGTTAGGCACATCCTGATTAGGTCTTGGCACAGGGCGAAGTTTACCAAAAATTTTTGGCACGTGCTCGCTGGCTGCCTCAAAATTCATGTTTTCTCGCGGACAAGAAAACTTGAGAAATGTGAGCAAATGGCCTTGAAAATCCTGGAAGAGGAGAATTCCTCGTCCACCGCCAAAATAGCGTGTGAAAGAAGAGACGCAGATGGCAAAACGGTTATCCTTTGTGTTTTTCACGTCCAGAGAAAAAAGTATTATCTGCGTCTCTCACCGCCAATGCATAGCGAGAGTTTGCAAAAAGCATTAATCTGTTAAAAAATTTGACTAAAGTTGGCAGAGCCATTTAATGCGTTTTTTAGTTCGTTCGTGAATAGTCCTACCAACAAAAACAACAGTTAATTTGTAAAGTATCCATTAAAGGATTTGAACTGTTAGTTCTCAATTAGAAAAATAAAGGTATTAGTTGAATTTTTCTTCATGGTTACTCTATATCTTTTTAATGGCTATTATATTGTACGCACTTAAAACCAACTTTGAAAATTTATAGTTTTTTATTTCTAAATTGTAATACATATTACAAGTTTTATTTTACCATAATTCTCTTGGTCCCAACTTTTTCCGTACAATTTCTGAAAATGTTTAAACATTCTTCTGTGATTCAATGTCTTCAAAAGAATTTCCAAGACAGACAAAATCCATTTCATATAAAAATGGAACACTCAATTTCAACAGAAAAAAAACACTCAATTTCAACAGAAAAAAAAAATTAAAACAACCAAAAAGTGAAAGCTTGGAGATGGAAACAAAAGATCATCATGAAAATTTGATATGAATACAAACGGTAAAAACAACTAGTAGAAGACTAAAATTGGATATTTATGTTGATTTCTGGATGGTGGGCCAATCTCCATACGTCTCGTCATCCCATTTCTGAAACTATTATCGGATTAGATCAGTCAATGTTTGGATTACAGTATGTAAAAGTTACTTTTACTGCGATGATATAAACTTTTAAACATTAAAAAATGGCAAATAATGAATGCCCTGCTTACCCCAACAAATTCTGGATTCAATGAGTTAGTCACGCTCCGTTGGCTACCGTAATCATTGTTACTTTGTCTTTTAACGTGTTTGTGTTGTGAATTATATTCATTGGCACGTTGTTGTTTCGATTGTCGTGATGTTGAAATTAGTGGATACGATGACAATGATACCTTATTTCTTCGTTGATTTTGATACCAGTCATTCTGAAAGCAAATTTCAGTAATTCATAAAAATAATATTAGTGAGGCGTAGTCTCAGTTTGATCTACTAAGTTATACAAGCTCCGCAAGCCCTTCAAAACACTATCAAACTATTAGGTCTCCAAGTAAGTTCCGGGTCAAAAAACATAACTTTGTTTGCTGCGAATCGATTTTTCTGAAATTGTGGGAATTTATGTTATCAACCATGATCTTTCATTTGACAATAGTCACAAAATTTTTTGGCCGTCCGAAGTGCCCGTACTCGGAGCCAATTTTTTCAGGCATTTTTCAGATCTTGCTTCTTTTCAGGTTTCAACTGAGGTTTGTGTGCGGATATTGCTTAATTTAGTACACAATGTAAGAAAACAAGAAAAGTTTGAAAAAAAAATCCGTCCAAAAAAATTTTTTTTGTCGCTCGTCAAAAAATCTACAAAAAAATTTTTGTCGAAAATTCTTGAATTTTTATACAAAAATGATGTAACCATGTGCAAACTATTTTTACACATACAAAACATTTGAGTATGAAATTTGGATCTCGAGAAATACTCCAAAAACTCGAAAATAGTTCGAAAGAGCTGTGTTTTTTGTTATTTTTTAGTGTGACGCACTAAATTGAATTTTTTTTGTATGTGTAAAAATAGTTTGCACATGGTTACGTCATTTTTGTATGAAAAATCAAGAATTTTCGACAAAATTTTTTTGACGAACGACAAAAAATTTTTTTTTGGACGGATTCTTTTTCAAACTTTTCTTGTTTTCTTACATTGTGTACTAAACTAAGCAATATCCGCACACAAACCTCAGTTGAAACCTGAAAAGAAGCGAGATCTGAAAAATGCCTGAAAAAATTGGCTCCGAGTACGGGCACTTCGGACGGCCAAAAAATTTTGTGACTATTGTCAAATGAAAGACCATGGTTGATAACATAAATTCCCACAATTTCATAAAAATCGATTCGCAGCGAACAAAGTTATGATTTTTGACCCGGAACTTATTTGGAGACCTAATAATTAAAAACAATAACCAATATTGAACGGAACTTAGTATTTCAAACTGAGTCCAAATTAAAATTTAAAAATAAAAAACTTACTGCATTAACCAAATTCCCATTTTGCTCAATTTTGTTCACAATTGTGCTCCAATAATTGGCTCTTCTCAATCCATCCAAATGACCAATAATGATTGTGACCTGCTTCGCACGGGACATTGCAACGTTCAAGCGATTACTTAGCTGCATAAAGTCCGAGATCCGTTCGTTCGTGCTGCACATGATGATGATCTCCTTTTCAGATCCTTGGAACGCGTCGACCGTACCGCACTTGACACCGCTTCCACGTAGATGCTCAGTGAGAATCGAAGTTTGAGCACTGTAGAATGAGATCACTCCAATGTCACTTGGATTGACTGGGTTGCGAGGATCATTGATAAGATTTTGTACTATTTCTCCAACAATTGATTTCTCCGATGAGTTACTCGTAGATGTTCCCATTTTTGTAGATGCACCCGTATTGTTCACAAACATCATGGGAAACTTGGGATTAGGCCAGAAATCATCTCTCTTTGTCATGAAATCACTTCTTGCAAGCTCACTAACTCCAGAAACAAGTGCACCATCATAAAATAGCTCACTGAGCAGCTCAGTAGTCTTTGGATGACATCGGTAAACGTTTCGAAGGGTGCACACCGGAAACATTTTCTCCTTAATAGCTCGTTCCATAGTATTTCCAATTCCAAAATCTTTTAGTTTTCCTTCCAAACCTTCTTCACAATATGGTGGCAGTTGATGAATGTCTCCGATCAATCCAAAGCTTGCATTGTTGAACGATTTGAGCAATCCCAAAAGTGTGCATTCTGCCAGTTGACTTGCTTCATCAATTTGAACAGCACAGACATCTCGCAAAATATTCAGCAAACCTTTTGCAGAGTCTGCTGTGACCATTACCAAGTCCGGCTTATAGATCATGAAAAATGCTTCCACAAGCGTCTGAGCATGCGGAGCCCTGGAAAAATCTGCGGAGAGTTTGTCGTAAATTTGTGCGATGTGATCACCAAAGAGCATCGGATTGACCAGATCATTTTTTATAATGTGGGAGACCATTTGAACGTAATGATGGGTCTTTAAACATGTCAAATTCGTCAGATCAATTCTTCCCATTGCCCAGTCTTTGAACAGTTTATTCATAAGATACGGCATATCAGAGTCGGTTCGGCAGTTTGATGGTAGCTCATTCCAATTCTTTTCCGACACAAAACGCACAAACTTCAAGTCTTTCAAATCATCATCTCCACTCAGACAAACCCGTTGTGCAATATCAATCAAGTTAACACTTGCATAATTGCTCTGAGTTATTAGTAGCTGCTTTCGATTCTTTTTCAACTTGTATAATTCAAGAGCCGCAGTGATAATTGTCATTGATTTACCACATCCGAAGGGAGAAGATCCAATGATCAAAGGGTTACCATCAAGAAGCATTTGAACATATTCACATTGATATTTGTTGAGAGCCAATGGTTCTGGAGTACTTGGGAAGTAGAATTGAGTTGGGGTGTCTTCGGACTTTTTTCCTGATGTTTTATGTTCACTGATGCCCGAACCTACACCAAACAACTGACTCATCATCCGTTCAATTGAAGAATCGCGTTTGTCTACAACAACTCGTTCCAATGGCTTTCCTCCGTACAATGTCTCGATTATTCTTCTTCCATTACATCCTGGATCTAATGTTTTGAAGTATCCATCATCGAGAATTTCGTTCTCAAATACTTCCCTCTGTGAAACGAAAAACTCTCCGTCGCCTTTAAAACTGAACTTCTTCGGGATATCTCTTGATAATCTAGCTGCGATTCTTAAGTAACCAATATCCGGATCATCAATGACTGTTTCAATAGCACCATTCACATCACCATTCGGTCCTCCGATCACAATTCGATTTCCCGCACACCAGAGGCCAAGTGTTGGTTGACTGGTTGGATTTTCAATGCAGAACATTACGGTCATACCATTTTTCTTGATTTCTTCCATTTTAAAAGCTCGACAATCGAATCTTCCGTTGAAAATCGTATTAGCAGCGCTGAATCCCATCAGTGAGCAAGTCTCGACAATTTTTTCCCTCTCATCAAGAGAAATTTCTGTGAACTTCTCTTCCGAAAATGCATTGATTCCAATTTTGTAGTGTTCATTGTCAATATCAGATTCTTGAAAGTTATAAATCGTTCCGAATGAATTCGGATAACTGGCAATTCTCAAAGTGATTGAACCAATTTGATGCCTCTTCTTTTTAATGAAACCTTCTGTGAAGTTAAGTTCGGGTTTCTCAGGTTTGAACGCAGTTCCTTTGTAGATAAGATCCGGCTCAACGTTCTGAATGCTTTTCACCTCCACATTCATCGGCTCATCACATCCTTTCACCACTGCCATCCGATTTTTCATAAAAGAAAACAAAACTGATGCCGGTGGAGGTCTTGAGGGAAGAGTAATTTTGCTTGCCATCCAGGTACATGTGTTTTGTGATGACATAGAAACGTCGAAAGGAATCTTGAAGGCATCAGATCCGTGACCATTACATCTTGCAAGCTCAGTTACCGCAACAATATCTCCAAGGAAAAGTTGACCAATGACACTTCTTCCTTCAAATCCATATAATTTGGTGCTTTCGTTGATTTCCAAAAATCGAAGATCTCCTCGATGATATCCATGTACATTCATATGACAGGCAATCAATATATACTTGGACTTGTTCTCGACCAAAACACGATAAAATGCACAAATTTCTGAGTCTAATGGCATAGAGGTTGGAAGTGGTAACACCATGTTTGGTAGCTTTGGCAGTTTCGGGAGATGCTGTTGACGAATATTCTTCCAGATATATGACATGGCTGCGAAATCAATAGCATCCGAGTGCCGACAATTAGAAATACTTTTTCCAGGCCCAAACTTCCTCTTTTCGCTTTTTCCAATATCGAAAAACTTTGTAAAAACGTTTGTTTGCATCTCATGCTGTCGATATAGGTCAAGGTCTTCGAGGTCTTGCTGAAATAACAATTTTTTCCATAAAAATTTAAGTTATTACTATAAAAATTTGAGATGGAATGTATAAAAGAATGCCCCGTTTAGGGAACTATAGTCTATTCAGAAAAAGACAACATTTTTAGTAATAAATTTAGAAGAAAATAAATCGTGAAGGAAAACGGGGGCTAGTTAAATCAAAAATATAATTTGTGATTAATCATATTGGCAAAGGTATTATATTTAGAATTAAAATATTCGACTGAAAACTGACCTGGTAAGGATGTTCCTCTTGCTCTTGCTTTTCAACAACAAAGTTTGGTGTGTACTCTTCATACTGATAAATTGTACTGAGCGCTTTTGGATATATCATGATGTTTGATATTTCTTCTTGGATTCTCTCGTACCACTTTTTAGTATAATCCTCCGTATGAACTGTATAACTTGCAGACTTGAATGCAATTCCCGTATATTCTACATTAGTCTTTGCTTCCGTCAAATTGTTCAGAATAACACTCATTGGCTCATTCGTCGAAACTACAGAAGCCATACCATTGCAGGTGAATTTGAATTGAACATTTACGGGCTCATGGCGAGGAAAGAGGACAACTTTGCTTGCCATCCACTGACATGGAGCATCTGGAGAAGCATCCTCAACTGAACTGGCGACGTTCGAAACTGTTTCATTACATCTGGTGAGTTCAGTAACCGTAAGAATATCTCCAAGGAAGAGGTGTCCAATGACACTTGATCGCTCAAATCCCTTCAACACAGTTCTATTATTGACTTCCACGAATCGAAGATCTCCTCTATGAAATCCATGTATATTCACATGACAAGCCACCAAAATGTACTTGTCCTCCTTTTTCTCCAATACTCGATAGAATGCACAAATCTTCGAGTTACGTACACGAGAACTTGGAAGTGTCATCACAAGATTGGCTCGATGTGGTAACTTTGGAAGGTTCTCCATCTTGTTTTCTTTCCAAATATGTGACATGGCTGCAAAGTCGAACGCGTGATTTTGCCTGTAGTTGACAAGATGTCGTCCTGATGGTAGATCATTCTTGTTGCGAATTTGGCTTCCTCTGAACAGTTTTGTGAATATATTCATACTCTTCTCCATCTCTCGCATGACATCGAAATAATTCGGGTTCTGAAAAACAAAGACTAAAATGGAGTATTCACTTTCAGGATATACCAGTGACATAGGCTGTTGTGGAGCTTTAATTTCTGCTTTCACAATTTTACTCGTTTCAGATGAGCTGGGGGCAGGAAGAGCCGAAGATTGTGATTTCCAAGCGGAGAAGGAAGAAATTGTCGGCGCATTGACCTTCTGAAAAACAACTATTCTTGAAAATGACTATCATGGCGAATTAAAATTTCAATTTTAAATTCACATTTCTTTCGGGGAAAAAATTATGGAAATTTCAATTTTTACCATAGCCTGCTATCACGGTCTCCTCGGGTGGAAACGAAGGGGGAGGGAGATTGCTTGCGCGTTTCACCGATATGATGGCGCACTTCTGAATATTGAATTATTTTTGCGGAAAAAAAGCATTTCTTTTATGAATTTTTCTTGAAAAAATAAAGGAAAGAACATGAAATGAATTTTTGAAATAGTTTTCTCATAGTCAGTTAAAAAGAGAATACCTGCAAAAGGTTAAATTTATTGAAAAATAGAGAAAATAAGAAGTTTATCTTTGTTTTCACTACATAAAGTGGGGAAATCTCAAAAAATAACAGCGAAAAAAGTGGTTTTGGCGCAGGAGCGCGTTTGCTGCAGACGTCGCACGAATTGGAATTAATGTATAGCAAAACAGTAAAATATCGCGTTTTTGCTGGATTTTAGGGATTTTAAAGCAATTTTCAACATGCGGGACCGCCCAGAGACTGTTCGCGATGTGATTTACTTCATTTTAACATAAATTTTACCCCAAATAAGCTCGAAATGAGCTCTGAATTTCGGCGAGTCTGAAAATTTTTTTTGACCAAAAACAGAATTTTGCAAATAAAAATTGATTTTAGAGCAATTTATTGCATAAACATTTAATTTTAGAATTTTTATTAATAGTCTGAACCTTTTTAAAGAGTTTTAGTCATTAATTTGACTGATAACACAGAAAAATGATTTTTCTTTACAACGAAATCGATAAAAAAGTAAAGCAACATTTATCAAGGGGAATCTGGCAAAATTAGTTGAATAACTTTTATGAAATTAAAGATTTCAATAGAATAAAGTTACAAATCAATCAAAATCACTAAAAATACAAATAGTTCTGATCAAATTTCAATATTCCAATCTACCAAGTGATCTATGCCACGCCAAATTTCTTATGTAAGTGTTGCTCTCCAATTTTCCTCAAAAATGGCTCAAATACTCACATAAATGATCAAATTAACATTTTTTACGTTTGGTGTTATATTTTCTTTTCCTTGATAAGGATCCATGAGGTTCTTCCTACCCTCTACAGCTCTAGATACCTCAACTTCGACAACTCCTATCTACTCGGAGAGGCGAGATATCAAAAAGTGATCAACTGAAAACTTGTAGAGCACATCAAAAACTATGATATTCAATTTAACCTACGTTTTTATTTTTCAAGATTGGGGAGTTAGACTTGCATTTGTATTGCATACTTTTTGTTATTCTACTGGCTGCTCTAACTTTCTCATCTTAAGAGATAAACACATGATTTTAACTAATTATTATAGTTTTTGTTATGTTCTAAAATTTTTTAGTTAATCACTTTTCAATATCTTGCCTCTCTGAGGAGATAGGAGTTGTCGAAGTTACAGTATCTATAGCTATGCGCATATGAAGAATCATATGGCGCATATGAAGAATCATATATATTTTTAATTTTGGCCGTAGATGGCTGCAGATGCAGATGTAATTTTCAAAAACCTTTTGGCGGCAAATTCAATTCTTAATTTTACCAAAAAAATGGCGGGAAGATCTAATTTAAAATTTTTAAAAACGAGAAAATACAATTGCAATATAATATTTCAAAATAGTTTTGGTGTCTTATGAAATGTATATTAAATTCACCTGTAGTCCTAACGTTCTCAGGGATCCTTCGAGTTCATCAACGTCATTCCGATATGAATTTGTGTGCGCATTCTGAAAATTAGAAATTTAATAAAAAAGTATTCTAAAAAATTTGTTTTATTCGTTCGTAACACTCCAATTTTTTTCAAGAAAAAAGATTACCTTTTTACTAATCACTTCTTTATCAAGTCTATCATATGGGTTCATATTGCTAGAGCCCGTTGAATCTGAATCCGTTGAATCTTGTCTCAGTGTTGAGCCGATGATACCAGTTTCCCTTTCATCAATAGATGCTGTTGGGGATATCTGGAATTATAAATTATAAGTTTCAGTTTTCAGTTATCATATAATAAATTTGGAATTCAACCGAAAAATGTATCCACAAATTTTATAGCTGATCTACAATTCAAATGTTTTTATTTCAGAATTTTAGTCAGTTCAAACTTGTAAAAATGCTACAAATTACTAAAAAAAAGTTCATATTTTCTGAAAATTTGACAACTTACAAGAACTTTGACGAAAAATTTTGAAAAATCTAAGCAGTGTTAGAATATGAAATTTGATGTTGGAATCAAAATTAAAGACTTACCTTTGCAACTGGCTTTCCATAAGCATCATCCGTTGTACTTGAGCTAGGTTTTTGGTAATCACTCAGTCGTTCCCAAGTGTCAAAGTGAGTGGGAGGAAATGAGTTTTCTGGTTTCCTGAAAAATAGTCGTATTTTTTTAAAAAGTTTTTAGTTTTAAAAAATTAAATTTACAGTAAATTATTTCTACTGAATTTTGCTGAACTGAAAAATTGAACGTATTTCAAAAACTCACCTATTTTCCTCATTATTTGAACTTGTCGGCAGCATCCTGAAATTAGAAAATTTTAAAAATAATTTTTTTCAGAAAAAAATTCAATTTATGGTTTTTCATGGGAGATCGAGAAGTAAAACACATTAAAATACAAAAAACAACACTTTTAAATTCCTTTTAACTTCGAAAAATATCCTAGATATAAATCCAAAAAAAAAAGATTTTAAAATAATAAAGAAAATGTTTCGATTATTTTCGAAACACATAAATAAATGTCTGATTTTATACACAAAAAACAGAAGAAACGGAATTGTTGGAATATGAATACCAATGACACCTATTCAGGAAAAAACCGGGTGAAATTTCTAGTTTCCAACTGAAACCGCGTCCCAATAGAGACGAACGCTCAGTTTTCCCACCATTTTGGCAGTCAGTGTGAATGCAACAGGAGGTGAGACAAGAGTCGCAGACACTCTAAAGTCTAGAGACTATGAACAACAAGAGACTTAGGCACATACTCAAAGGAATCCTAGTGGTTTTAAGAAACGAAGGACGTGTTGTGGGAAGAAAATGTGAATAGGATAATATCCAGATGCGTCATATTGCAATCGATGACGCGAAACTATGGAACCCGGTCTCAGCACGATAAAAAATTTGTTGCATAGATGCTACAAAAAACAGTTTGCTCCTCTAAGAAGTATATTAGTGCCCACTCATAGCCGTTTCAGAATTTTTTATGTTTTTTATTGTTTTTTTTACACCTTACTACATAATTTAAAATACAATTAAGCAAAATATTCAAAACAGGGAAAAGTGGAAACTACTGTAATACTTAAATTTGCACACTCTTTTTCAAAACTTTCATCGAAAAATTCTGATCGTCATGAGACCGTGCCGCAAGGTTTCTCATATGAATAACATATGAGATAACAATCTAAAAGCGTTGTTTTTCTATATGTTCAAGGTGACTATGCAAGTTGCCAGAAGTCTAAAGTGAGATTACATACAGAAGGAGACAAAAAGTATTGATGAAAGTGATTTTTTGTACATCTATTGTAAATCCTTGCGAATAAATTTATAAAACTTTTATTTTAGCCACAAAATGAGAAAGGTCGAGAAGGATTAGAAGCCGAGAAAGATAGTAATTTTTGTATGACAAACAATTTCTCTGACAGGTACCTTTATGTGTTTAAGCCCACCTACCGGGATGTCACATCCTACAAAATTCGGGATTTTTTTTCACAGCGTCAATATAAAAATTTCTCATTCAATTTGTTCCTCGAATGGAAAGCATTTCAAATTGTCACGTATTCAAGCCACTTCTATTAACTTTTGAGTTGTCAGAAAACAATTGCTATACTTTCTGATATTTTTTTAAACTTTTAATATTTTCTATTCAAACAACATATGCAACTGCAACGTGAGATGCGGCAAATACATGTAAAATATTTTCCTTTGATTTTCGATCACTTTCTGATAAAAATGATAACCAAATGAACTTACCATAAAATTTCGTTAATATTTGTAATCTTTTCCGCAGATTTGAACTTCAATCGCATAAAATGCGTTTCATCATTTGAGATTATTCCCAACAAGAACATTTGATCAAAAAGCACAATTTTATCAAATTATTGAATTGTTTAGTGATATTTTTACGAGCCTCATACTTTAAAAGGATGGTTATGCTGTTGGAAAACTATTCAGTTAAGATTAATGTTTTTATCATTATTTTGTGTAATAATTGTGGCCGTTGGATGTTCCAGCAAAGATGGAAATGTCAAGTTGGAGTTTGTCCAAGCTGTGAGTAAAAGCAAAACAGTATAGGGTTTTGTAAAATAAAGTCCAAATCTCTAAATTGAAAATAATTTACCATGTGTTTTCTTGAAATTTTTTTCATAATAGTAATAAAAATTCAGATGTGGCGACATGGCGAACGTTCGGCTCTTGCTGACCTCTACCCAATCTACGAAAAGGACTGGGTATTTGGCGGTGGTGGGCTCGGCGAGCTAACTGGAAGAGGAATGGGAGAGATGAATAATTTGGGACGACTAATTCGTGAGCGTTATGTTAGGAAATTCAACTTTTTGGAACCAAAGTACGCATCAAAGGAGGTAAACGAATAATGAACATATGAGCTTTTCGAGTTTTCGAATTGTGTTTGTCGGAAAATCTAATCTGTGGCTGAGTTTATTATTCTAGCGGCCTTGCTGTAAACTACTTTCAAATTCTCTATAATAAAAATATGTCTTAAAGGCTACAGATTTATGAAAATATAACTTTTTTGAGAATCAAAAATGCCAGCGTTCAATGTCGCAGTCCTACTCAAATTTTCCATAAACAAATTGGCACTGACTACAGTCCTAAAAAACAGAAAGTAGGCGTTAGGCAGGCACGTAGGCATACAGGCAAACACAGATATATGCAACTAAATAGCCCGATACGTATCTTCAACCAGTAAACTGAATTAACATTTTCAGGTATATTTTAGATCAACCAATCTGAATAGAACTATAATTTCTGCAATGTCTCTATTGTATGGACTATTCCCACCAAGTTTATATGATATTCCGAGTGAGTTTACAAATATTAAATTTCAAATTTTCATTAAAAGTTGATTTATCACAGTTTTTCTTTTGAGAGAACCGCCGACTTTCTCTCTAAAAATATTTTAAAATTTCTTCAATTTAATCAGAAATTAGGGTTTCTAATTACTAGGCCCCGAACTTTAAACAAAAAAACATGAATTGGTGGTAGGCAGGCATTTAGGAAGGCACGGCTCATAAGAAACTGAAAGCCCAATATTTCAGATGTTGACTATCCATTCACCCCACTTAAATGGCTACCAGGACTTGCATTTGTTCCAGTACATGTTGATGGTTCAGATCAATGTGTGAGTTACAATTAACATTATTTTTCACAGATACTATATTTTAGGCTGCCAGTCAAAATTGCCCATGTCCAAGGTACGATTTTCTACAGCAACAAATGCTTACTCTGCCAGAAGTTCAACAGGCTTTTCAGCAGGTAAATTCTAGTCATTTCTAGTAATGACGCTTTTCTACATTTTCCATTAAAGGTTATTCTTTTGAACCGACAAATTGCTCCACTTTACAATGTAACAACTGGAGTTGACACGTTTTACGTCTACCCAGACACGTGGAAATGTCAAAGAGCCTACTTCAATAAAACAATGTACGATAAGCTTCCATGGTATAACGAGCAACTTTATTCCAAGGCTGAAATAACGTATGCACCAATTAAAGGTTTTTTGGAAGGAAGTTTTAGTAAGTATCACATATTTTGGGGCAAAGAAGATTTTAAAAATTTCTAGGTCAGCCGGCTGTCACTTCTAATGGGCTTGATGTCGCTTTTGAAATCCAACAAGTTCGCTCTGGAGTTATGATTAATGAGATTGTTTCTCGTGCCAGTGAGAAACTAAATTGTGTTGAGAGAGGGCAAAATTGTACAAGCTATTTGAATAAACTCAAGTTTTACGGATATTCCATTGTGAGTTTTTTCGAAAATTTATTTCATGTAGGTACGAAAATACCTACTTACCGTTCTTCAATTTTTAAATTTTTTTATACGTCTACGTAAACTATATAGTACCTATTTACCGAACACTAATTACCTAATTGTATTTTACTGCTTTAAACAAATAGAGCTCACAGATTTCTGGAGTATGCTCCTTTATTTTTTATTCAGTTTTCTACAAATTAATTGAACAAAAAAAAACAAAAATGGACAAAAAAATCCCATTTTACAGCACGACAACAACGTCTATGCTGTGTTGGTAGCCTTGGGAATCCCGCATATTTCCGCAACCGAAGATGGATGGCCTTCATATGCCGCTGCAATTTTCTTCGAGTTTTACAGAAATAGCCAGACGAATAAAAGATTGTTCAAAGTGAGAAAATTTGAACCATGTCTGCTGAAAAAATAATTTAGGTGCTGTATCGCCAGGATGCCAGTTCACAAATTACGGATGTGACTAGTCAAGTCCCAATGTGCCAAGGAGTTTCGATGTGTCCTTTATCAACTTTTCAGCATCTGGCAGATGTCTTAAAGCCCATTCCTGATATAAATACCGTAGGTTTATAATTTCCATTTCTGTCAAATTGTATTTTTTTTTTCAGGTGTGCAATATCACTTCCTAACAACAATCTTATACGTCTGTTCATATTTTTCTGGTTTTATCACTTCAATTGATCAATAAATAGAGCAATAAAATCAGCAATAAACTATTAAAAATCTACAACTATTAAATGTTTTTATTATTTGTCCGTTTAAAATTCCTGTATAAAACCATTACAAACTGTTCAGTTTTCACAACTATTCTAATATGTATGTGGCTATTCTCACCTTGTTTTTGCTTTCTACAACTATCACGGTAGTTTCTGCTGAAGGTGCGTTTGATTAACATTGTCTGAAAATTGCAGCTAATAGTTTTAAATAATGAAAACTGCAAGTTTAAAATAAGAATCTCTTCATGCATACCTGCCTATGTACCGTTTTTTTTTCAAGCAAAACTGATTGAACTGAATATTCTCAGAAGGCTTGAAGTAGGCGTAGATCGCTTTGAAAACATAAAGCAATTGGTATCTCCTCAGTTTACAGTAATATTATTCCAGGTTGTTGCCAATGGCCCTTTTCGCCATATACCAACAGCGCTAGTAAGCCTCCAATGGATTTTGAATGCTCCGAACCGCTTTCGGTTTTGTGCCAACTTTATGTGGTTGAACCGGATAAGGCTGCAGGTGTTGCAGGTTATCAATTAAATGACGAAAACTACGACATTGTATGTTTTCTCAAACCAAAGCTTCCAATTAGCAACGAGTACGAAGTCTTCAAATCTGATACTAAAATTTACTGTATTTTTTTCATACAAAGTTTGTGGAAAAAAAGAGCAAATTTGATTATTCAATTGAAATAACTTCCATTAAAACTTAGCTTTTTAGCAAAAATATGAATTTTCAGCTTCAAGTCGCACCCTCAAGACTCAACGCAACATTTATTTGTAACACAGAATCCAAACTTTGGCATTTGGAGAATGGCGTCAAAGAGTACGCATTGATCAAATGTGGAGAAAGAGCCGCCGATGGAACTTGGACGTTTCTCTAATTTTTTATAAAGTAGTCGTCAATAAAGTTGTATCTGCTATATTTGTGTGAAACTTATAGAAATGCGCTTATTTCGTTCTATTCTAATTTTGCCAGACGATGGCTAATTTTTGAAAAGGAAGTTGGAAAATAGTTTGGTTAGCGACTAGCATTTGGAACACACAACTCTCGCAAGAGTTTTTATTGTTGAAGACCATTTTGGGACTTCTTGCATCTAAAAGTGTAGCTAAAAAATTTTAAAAAATCTGCGTCAAAGATTTCTGAAATGTCACAATGAGCGCTTTTTTCAAAGCGTTTGTTCTTTTGGGAATCAAAATCCATAATAAAACAACATTCGAAAAATGTTTTGCACGACAAAATTAAATGCGTGACCTTGCCACGTTGATTTAAGACACGTGGCAAAGGTCTAATAGTTTTTATTGTTGTTCTTTATTTACAAAATATAAAAATCTAAGACTGCTCGAATGAAACAATTACATTATTGGAATCATTCTAGAAAGTTTGGACTTTCTCACTTGTTTTGAAAACGAATAAAGTTGACTAACTTGTTAGAATAACTTGGGAAAAAAATCAATCTGGCTTATACAGAAAACTGTTGAAACTGTTGCGTTGTACCAGACAAAACATCTCGGAGAAATAGAGAAAATGTGTATTTGGAATAATTTTTCAAAGATTTGATTTTTTTAGTTGAGAATTTCAGATTGGAAAAGAAACACTGAGTTTTTTAATCGTTTTATTATCAAGTAATAAACACCGATGTTAATGATCTTTTGATAATGTAAGCAAATCGAAACAATAAATAATTTATTACTGACTATAAATTTTATACCTTTTCGCGTTCGGTATAAAAACTCCTTTTTTAAAGTTTTTTTAAAATCAATTTAGTTGACAATGTTTCACCAGATTCTCTCCTCTGTGGTTCTTTTCTCTTCACTAGTTTTTATGACCAATGGACAATGTGAGTTGGAAAATCCTTCAAAAAACTATGAGGGTTTAAAACTAATGGTTTTGGCTAAAATAATTTTAAACGGAGTCTGTTTTTGAATTTAACTGTATATAAGCTTTTTTGGAATAACCGCTGAACACACATCTACTTCCTGCAATCAATATCAATTTCCAGCTTGCTGCGGCTACCCGGTTGACGCAATTAATGTATCTGTAATGAATGTGACTGCAGCAGCCTTCCAGTGTTCAGAGCCAATTTCCATAATGTGCCAAGTTACATCGTTTGCTTTTACTGCAACAGGCATTGCTGGATTTGATGGAAATGGTGGGCACAAGTTTGATATTGTAAGTTTCTTACTATGAAGGACACAAATAAGAAGTTTATATGACTTTTCTGGTTACCAAACGTCATCACTTATCACGCTTTGGCGGAAACATCAAATTTCATTTTTTCCATAAAAAACATTTTTTTGCGGAAAATTCAAGTTACAAATACATATATAAATGTTTTGCTGTTGCAAGTTGTATATTTCCTCCGAAAAAATGACGGAATATTTAAACATCAAATTTTGAAAGAACGACAAGAACTTTCTATTATTTTCCCGAGGACCCTATTTAACATACAACTTTTTTAGATCGAAGAAAACGAGTTCCAAATCGACGGTGCTCTCATCTGCAACACTAACTCTGAACAATGGCATTTGGAGAAATTTTCCAAGGAATACAAAATGTTCAGATGCGCATACAAACTGCCGAACGGAACATGGATAACTCCATAAAATTTTCCATCAAATTTATTTAGTAAAATTTGAATAAAACTTGAAGTATACTACATTTCAAACAAACATTGCTTTCTAGCAAACTTCCAACAATTAAATAGGTTGAGAAAATATATAAATGTTTTTAAAAAATAGTCAGACAGGTTAATAGGTATGTACGTAGGTACACGTACCTAGAAACACGGAAGCCCCATTTTCCAGTCCCCACTGCAAATTTGCAATTTATTCAAAAATTTCCGCAACGGGCCATGAATAGGTTGCCAGGGCAATTTGTCTACGAAATGTTCAGGATTTCCCTTTTTTATACTTTACTACTTTAGTTTTATTTCTTCCTTGAAATGACGTTGGTTCGAAATCTAGTTGTGATAAGTTTACTTATTCCAAAAATAATTGCATTTGATTGTTTCTGGCTCAGCAACCCAATATACAATAATGGACTGTGCTGCACACCACAAGCAGTTTCATATTTGGATAATAAGCATAGTCCAGTCTGGCGGATGTCGATTTCCAACATAAATTTGGTGGCCGATATTTATATCAATGACGCAATGGCTCAAGGTTTATGTCGATCATCTATAGGTACGTGGTTTGGATATTTTGAAGAAGTACAAGGTGGAACTAACTTTAAAATTATGTTCATATTCCGTGAGTGTCGGTAGAGGAACAGACAAAACCAATTTTGCGGGGAATGGGTACCATAATAGTCAAACTATAAGTCAAACTTACCTGTCGCACACTCTAATGAATCTAAAGAAAATTGTTAGTTTTATGGAAAACTTTTCAAATAGAATCTTCCAATATGTACAGACTATCCTATCAAAACTCAAAACCTACGAGAAATTGATTTTCGAGCGGAGACTCTACTTTTTTGAACAGTATTTTCCTCACATTTTTTTCGCAAATGTATCAATCTTCTTCCAATATTCAAAGTCATTTGCTGAATATTTATATTGAAAACAAATATATGTATGATCTCATATATACTATAGTCACATAATCCGCCGCTTTTGCACGGAAAGCTAAATTTATCTTACATGTTGCTAGGAAATCATTGGGTCCTGCAAGTTGATGAGCCGAAAAAAGCACATTTCATTCGTTTTTTTTTAAAATTTTTTATACTGACCTGACTTTTTTATTCATGAAAATTTTTTTAAACAATGAGAAACAATCTGATCTATACTATGTTTCTATCTTGCCTACACTTTGAAACTTTTTGCCAAAACACCACAACAAGCAATGATGATTGCGAAGCGTTGTCCCAAGATTTGGATAACAAAAACCCTGTGGAATGTTGCACCACGGAAGCATTTGACTTTTTGGATAAGAAGTACCCGAACTGGAGAAAGGTCAATAAATATGTTCGATCTCCGTATATTAACGAACTGAGATTCATGGGTTGCTGCAACAAGACTATTTCAACTTCTGCTATTCTCACAACTACACCACTGACAACGTCCTCTACAACTTTAGAAATTTATACTACAGACTCAGGTTAGTAGAATGTAGATTTACGATTGAAGTACAGCATATATATCGGTCGATAAAAAATAATGTTCAACGTTTAAGCTATGGAAAGTTATACCCTAAAAGTGGGTATTATAACTGCCAACCTTGGAGCATTATCTCAGAAGTTGCCTTTGAAGCGTATATTCCTCGCATACAGTGCGTACAAGTTCTATACGCCACCCCCTAAATTTGCTCCTATGGCCACGTGTGTACTTTTTAGAAAAATTTTGCTGATGCCATTCGATTCCAAATCCTAAAAAACCTAGGATCATGAATTTTCATGACCTTACCTCAAAAACTAAAGAAATGAGGTCAATAAATCGAAAAATTGGCCGTACAAGTTCTATACGCCACCCTCAATTTTTTGTTGATTTTTTCAAAACTTTCAAATTTAGAGAGACAGTTAAACAGCACATCAATAATTTCGAGTGAATATCAGTGCAGTGTAGCTTTTCCTACAACCACAGACAGTTTTGTCCCAATTCGTACTTCCGTGGAGCCCTAATGGCGCCGAAGGGCCTGAAACGTGGATCTCGGCTCCCACCTGAGATACAACATCAAAAATGTGGGGATATGTTCAAGACATGATGTCGGCCTCTAAGCATGCCAGTAGCCAAAAAGTGGCGGGATCTCACAGAAATGTTTTACTATCGAGACGAGGAACAGTCCAATTTAGACCAAAATTCACGAGAGATGTTGGAATAGTGTCTTGAACATATCCCCACATTTTTGATGTTGTATCTCAGGTGGGAGCCGAGATCCACGTTTCAGGCCCTTCGGCGCCATTAGGGCTCCACGGAAGTACGAATTGGGACAAAACTGTCTGTGGTTGTAGGAAAAGCTACACTGCACTGATATTCACTCGAAATTATTGATGTGCTGTTTAACTGTCTCTCTAAATTTGAAAGTTTTGAAAAAATCAACAAAAAATTGAGGGTGGCGTATAGAACTTGTACGGCCAATTTTTCGATTTATTGACCTCATTTCTTTAGTTTTTGAGGTAAGGTCATGAAAATTCATGATCCTAGGTTTTTTAGGATTTGGAATCGAATGGCATTAGCAGAATTTTTCTTAAAAGTACGCACGTGGCCACAGGAATACATTTTGGGGTGGCGTATAGAACTTGTACGCACTGTATTCTCACAAATCTAGTGGCTTAATTTCAACAGAGCAGCAGGCCTTGTCGAAAGACTAGTAGTTACAAGAAAAAGGTGTGACCTCATAGTCCCATGACTACCCGCATCTGCACAGAAATCCAAATATGTCTAACAAAATTCAGTTTCTGTGTAGAACGGACATGTTGCTAGGAAATCGGTAGAACCAAGCTTTTTATGAGCCGAAAAACACACTTTATATTTCTCATAGTGTTTCCACATACATACATCAGAATGATTTAAATTAGAATCTTGGGATCGGGAAATTCAGAAAATTGATAGGGGAGAAGAATGCTTTCTAACAGTCCTCTATACAACAGCAAAAAAATATCCAAGAAAAAATCAAAAGTGAAAAAACAGCAAAACTTATTGAACGACTTAGGAATAGTGCCCCTAGCGACCTAGCGTGCGCTTGCCAGCTTTTTAATACGTATCTATATTTTTGATGATTAAGACTGTCAAAAGTCAGATCATAGATCAATTTCTAGAAATGGTGGCCATGGTCATTGCCGAATAAAGGGCTAACATAGTTACAGTAAGATAAAAACTTGATCTTCTCAACATCGTTCGCGTCAGCACGGAGCAACTAAGTCTATCTATTAATATTCAGTTTCTATGAGACATTTGACATGTTGCTATGAAAGCATTGGAATCGAGAATTTCATATACCGATGAAAATCAATTCATTCCTTCTTGTTGTGTCGATTTAATTTTTGCATACATGAAAACGTAGTCTGACGATGAGAAACAAACTTGTCTACTCCGCTATACTTGTATCTTTCCTGCTATCCGAAACTGTTTGCCAATCACTTGGATTTTACCCTTGTAGCTCGTTGACTCGGGGTTTGGATTCAGAAAACTCGTCAGAATGTTGTACTAAAGATGCTTTTAATTATTTGTATTCGAAAGATTTATTTTGGCCAAATAGATCTAATGAAACTCGATCTTCATACATCTCCGAATTGAGATCAAAAGGATATTGTAGAATTAGCAGTTCAACTTTTTTGTTTTCTACAACAGAAGAACTGACTACAACGCTCACTATCTCGGAAACTTCTACTACAGATTTTGGTGGGTTGTGAAGAATTTCTGGTAGGATTGCGTTAGTGAATACGGCATCTCGCTATAGTATGGGCTATTTTTGTGGCAAAATCCTAACTTCCCCCAACTGGATCACCCTAACTATGTCTGGTTTATGTGATCATTTTATTATCTCTCATTACTCATCATTACTCAATCCTTCTCACCGGTGATCTCTATGTCATGTGCTATCTTCTTTTGATTGAATAAATATATATCTCTCAGGCGCATGAACCCCGCTAAGGCGCTAAAAGTCGGAAAATCTATTAAAATTCAGTTTCTATGAGACATTTGACATGTTTCTATGACAACATTGAAAACCAGAGTTTCATGAAGCAATATAAACACTTTTCTCGTCATTTCATTCTCATTTTTGCATCTATGAAATCTGAGTCTGAAAATGAAAAATAAATTTATCTGCCTTATTCTCTTATGTTCCCTGCTATCTGGAACGTTTTGCCAGGGGCAAAGATATCACTGTGGCCGAGCTTTTGGTGATTTGGATATCCAGAATACAAGCGAATGCTGTAACTCGGCAGCTTATGAATATTTGGAAACTAAGTATAGTCAATTGTGGTTTTCTTCGTCTGAAGAAAACCGAACCGCTTATTTTTACGAATTGAAATCTAACGGGTTTTGTGGTAATAACAGCTCAACTGCTTCCATTGCTACCACGGAAGAAGTTACCACAAGCTTGACAACTTTAGAGCCTTCCACTGCGGATTTGGGTGAGTTTTAGAACACAAACCGCATTTGTGTACGGCGTGATTAAAATATCACTAGCATCGATTGAAACATAGATCGGAGTCCACTACTCGCATCCAGAATTTCTTATAGCCCGCATGAGTATTCTCCGTGTCCCGGTATTCTTCGTGTGCGTTGCGAATGTTACCCTGCTTTTCAGATTTCATGGTGTTGGCTGCGAGTTATCTATGATTTTGCGTTTTGATTGACTTTGTTGATATAGAAAAATAGGCTCTCATGAAGATTCTTCTGAATTTTTTTATCCTGAATCCAGTCCCCCAGTTTTTGCATGTATGTATAAAAATTATATGATGATAACACAATCTCCCGTTAGCAATATGAAATTAGTTTACGACGCCACAGTTTACGAGCATTGAGTCAAAACCCATGACAAATCAAATCCAGTTACAGTAAGACTGAATAAAAATATGAAGCGTGATCTCAACATTGCCCGCCGTAGCGCAGAAAACCAATGACATCTATTAAAATTCAGTTTCTTTAAAGCTTTTGACATGTTGCTAAGAAAACATTGGAAACGAGAGTTTCATTGGCGCAAAGCTTCTCATTCCGTATATGTTTCATTGTTTCATACTTGTTTTCGCTTACATGAAGATTTAGTCAGGAGATGAGTAACACAGTTATCTACGTCATTTTCATATTTGTTCCCCTTTCCGGAGTGTTTTGTCAGTTTTCTAATTGCGACGCGTTGGGTTTTGGCTTGGATTCCCAAAACCCATCTGAATGTTGCACGTCGGAAGCTTTTGATTATTTGAATAGAAACTATAAATGGAAGTACACACTTAATGAAACACGATCATTGTATATTGCTGAACTGAGATCTCTCAGGACTTTGTGAAAACAGCAGTACTTTTCTCTCTACAACAGAAAAACTGACGACAAGTTTCACAACTACAGAAACCTCTATTACAGACTTGGGTGAGTTTCATCGAATTCATGATCTAGCCGGAATCTGTGCCAATTTATTTTTTATATATCTGTTACAGTTTTTGGCGAGAAAATGCCTCGAATAGATTCGAGTAGTGTAGACATACTGAAAACAGGCATTCTCACCCTGTCGTTATGTAATATGAAAAAAGTTGACATGTTGCTAGGAACAAATAGGAAACGGGAACTTTTTATACCAAAAGAAACACATTTCACACTTTTACTTCCAATTTATTTTCACACCCACCAGAGCTCAGTCTGAACATGAGAAACACTTGTATCTACCATATATTTATATTCTTTTTGATATCCAAAACTTTTACATCTTCTACAGATTTTAGTAAGTGCTGAAAAACAATTATATTGTTCTATAAAGAATGTGTTTGTACTAAGCAAAGACTGCATTGAGGTGCCGGTTTTACAGGGGTGTTCAAAGCAAAACTGAAAAATATTAATCAACTTTCGTAAAACTAGCAATTTTACACTTTTCAACAATAATTCCATTGAAATTTATGGTCCTTGAGGAGTGCTACACGAAATGTATCACCGAAGCGCGTACATAATATGGTAGTTTTCTCACTAGATCTAGCTAAAGAGCGTTTCGATTGTTTTGCAAGAAAAATATCCGGCGAGCAAGCGTTTCCTGGCAACATCCTAAATCGTAGTTTCTGCAACGATCATGAGATCTGCAATTGTTTTCAATTGCTCCGTAGTTTTTTTGATACATGAGATCACATGTGCTCCGAAACATCCTTAAATAGAAATTTAGTTTTTTACGATTCGTTGCTACGAGAAACTGAAACAATAAGTCAAATGACACATAAAAGCAAAAAAATAACCTCAAATGTTCATTTGCCTAGAGCATGCAACTTTCCGTTCTTCTTTGTATATTTCTGACTTTATTAACAAGAACATCGTTATGTCAAACAGTGGACTGCAACTGGCTCGCTCTACCTAATTATTTGATGAACTATAATAAAGAATGTTGCACCTCTGAATCAGTGACATATTTAAACACAAAATATGGGCAAGATTGGAAAAAGGCATGGTTGGACCGAGTTAATTATGTAACCGAACTGAAGTCAAACGGAATTTGTGGGGTTCTTGCATTTAAAACTACAACAATTGAGACTAGCACCAAGTTTATTCCGATAGTTAGAATAGGTTTGTTTAAAAATTATACCGGGTCCAAAACAAAGTAAACGTGAACGTTTTTTGTAAATTCGCGACTTGCCTGCAAAAAATAATTTTTGAGCTGCAGCGAGGCGTCGTTTCTTATGGAATTCTGGGATAAAAGTTTAGGTTTTGCTCACAGTTTTTTGTAACATTTGACTTTTTTTTCTTTCAATTTTTCAAAAACACTTATTATGAACAGTTTCCGTAGTCAACTAGATATCCAACCACAAAAATCCATCCGCGGTTCCGTCATCGAATGGGGTAAGGTCATGTAAGGGCTCCTCTAAATATGACAGCCAACATGACAATTTTCTTGTGTACAAATAATGAGCTATGGTTAAATTTTTTTTGGTAAATGGGATTTTAACAAGTTTCATTTTAAAACTGACCAAAAATTTAAAATTTTCAGACTCCACAACTGCTGAAACCACGAGTGTACCTACAACAACAACATCTATTCAATGTGGAGTATTGGCAAACACATCATGCTGTAATCTCAAAGTGACTGAATGCTTGTCGAAACAATATGAGGATTGGCGAAATGTCACTTTAATTAAAGGATATGAACGAGAACTGGAGAAATGTGATTGCGTATTGACATCAAGCAGTACTGAAACGGGTACAGTTAAATTTTTAGACCGCGAGTTTTTTAGAGTGTTTAGTAGTGCCGGTTTAATCCTTGTTGAAATCATGGTGCTCAATTGAAGAATTGTTTTGAAGACTAGAAGAAATGTTATTAATAACAGTTCCAGCTGTTTCTAAACAAAAACAACAATTTCCCATTCCTCGCCAATTTATTAAATCTAGGACTGGACATTTTGAGAGTACTTTGAAAAGTTTGAAAAATCCAAATTCGGAAGTCAAATTCTATTTAAGCACACATCTCGGTCGGTTCCTTTCTACGTTAACGGTCTCAGGTTTGGTGCATCCATCAGGAAAACAAATTTATATAAAAATGCAAAATTGTCATTAATCATGTTTTTTTAGAAATCGCTTCAACCACTTCCTTGCCAACAACAACATCTCCAAGTTTGAACTGTTATTGGCTCTCCGAACCATCTAATTTTTCCGAGTGGATAGATGGAAAACAAACAAACTTAAGATATAATGGGGGATGCTGCTCTGAAACTTCAATTCAAGTTTTGAATAGCAGTGATAGTACTAGGTGGATTCTTACCACATCCGATTCTTGGAACAAGGCAAACGCTTTGATAAACCTGCTATATTGTACTCCGAATGCCTGCCCCCAGCAGTCTATGCTTTGGACTAACTGCTCAAGTAAGTTTCGGATCAACATATTCAAATTTTTATTGAACTATAGATTTATCAACAACCACTTCAAGTTCTACCATGTTATCTTCTACAACATTGCTTACAACAGAGACGGAAACACGTGAATCATCATCTACTGGCTCAACTCAAACGACAACTCCATCTACAGAACCATCTACTACAATCACAACTCCAATGGAGCAAAGTTCTACAGTTTCATCGGTCCAGAAAACTAGAACATGTAGGTGACTGGAAATGTTAAGAATGTCTGAAGCAGTAATTGACGGTTCTTAGAAACTTTTTTTTTTAATTTTTTGTTTCAGCTGAAGACAAACCCAGTAGCTCAACAACAGTGCCCACATCTGCATCGACATCTGAATCATCTACGTCCTCTCCAATGGCTGAGACGTCCAGCTCTTCTACCACGTCTCAATCATCTCCGGCATCAACATCCACTGTTCCAGAGAGTTCTACAGTCGGCAGCACTCCCACGACAGGATTGACAACTCTTTCCACAAATGAGCAGAGTACTTCGACATCATCAGGAGGACATTCAACCTCCACTTTTGGCACAACATCTGAGACTCCTGAGACATCAACGGATTTTACAGCAACCTCAACATCTTCTAGCTCAGATTCAAGTACACGTTCGTATAGAAATTATGTGAAAAAATTCCATAGAACCCAAAGTTTCAGAATCATCCAATGCCCAAACTTCGACTATTGAGAACGGTTCTACTGTAAGTTATTACATTAATTAGTTTTTGACATAGGCGTCACTAAAGTTAACTGAAACAATTTTTTACTTTGCAGACAACTAATTTCACGTCAGCTCCAAGTACTAGCTCAACACCAGCGACTCCAACGACCACCTACAACTGGCCAACTGGAGGAACTACGTGGATGCTCCCATCTGGAGAAATTGTACAAGCTCACAAAACTTTTTTTTCTAGTTTCAATTATTTTCAGGTTCTCTCGGAATCTCTAATTGCGTATCCAAACTGTACCACAGTTCTTATGCAATTGATCTACAATCCAAGAACCAAAGAAACTAGAACAGAAATAACAAGCGATGCAGAAGGATGTGTAAGTTAGCTTGGTTGATTTGCAAAAGTTCAAATCTCAAACATCGTATTCAGAAGAAAACATCTTCGACACCAACGCCCTCATCAACTTCGGTGCACTCAACAACTGCAACTCCTTCTACTACCCCAGGAACCACAACCTATAACTGGCCAACTGGCGGAACTACTCGGATGCTTCCATCAGGAGAAATTGTAGGTTTCGATTTACATCTCTATGCTCAGGTTAGAAAAAAATTGCAGATTCTTTCCGAGTCTTTGATAGCCTATCCTAACTGTACTACAGTTCTTATGCAATTGATCTACAATCCAAGTACAAAAGAAACTAGGACAGAGACTACAACTGATGCCGATGGATGTGTAAGTCATCTTACTCTAAGAACGAGTCTGAATTAACAAGTTGGTGTTCAGAAGAAGACGTCTTCTACTTCATCTTCTACGCCCTCGTTAAAACATTCAACAACTCCGACTCCTACCCCAGGAACCACGACCTACAACTGGCCCACTGGCGGAACTACTCGGATGCTTCCATCTGGAGAAATTGTGAGTTTCAATATTTTATTTTACTGCTTTAAGAAAAGTCCAATGTTTTCAGATTCTGTCGGAGTCTCTAATAGCTTATCCAAATTGTACGACGGTTCTCATGCAACTCATCTACACTCCAAGCACCAATAAAACCAGGACAGAGACCACTACGGATACAGAAGGATGTGTATGTGATAATCCTGGAAAAGATATTCAAAAGCACAAAACTTGTTTCAGAAGAAAACGTCTACGATCTCTTCATCTTCGTCAAAGTTTTCAATAACTCCAACACCTACTCCTTCTTCCGGCACCACCACTTACAATTGGCCAACTGGTGGAACGACGAGGACGCTTCCATCTGGAGAAATTGTAGGGCTCGACACTAAACCTCTCACGTTATAGAAAAGTTTTTACAGATTCTTTCGGAGTCTCTCATAGCCTTCCAAAACTGTACGACAGTTCTTATGCAATTGATCTACAATCCGAGTACTAATAAAACCCGAACAGAGACTACAACTGATGCAGAAGGATGTGTACGTGGATCAATTCCTTCACAGTTGTATCAAAAATAGTGAATTCAGAAAAAAACGTCCTCCACCTCAAAAATCTCCACAACTCCAACATCACCCACTTCTTCAAAACCAACTCCTACATCTACTTCCATGACTACAACCTACAACTGGCCAACTGGTGGAACTACTCGTACGCTTCCATCTGGAGAAATTGTATGTTGTAGTATACCGAAACCCTAAACTTACAGCGAATATTTTTCAGATTTTATCAGAGTCATTGATTGCTTATAAAAACTGCACAACAGTTCTTATGCAGTTGATCTACAATCCTAGTACCAATAAAACTAGAACAGAGACCACAACCGATGCTCAAGGATGTGTAAGTTATATATGTTTATTGAACAGCAATCTGCGAAATTCGAGTAACATTGTGTAAAAATATTGGATGAAATACAGTTTATTTTCGTCTTACTATCAGAGATGTACATACCTCATGAAAACATTTTCAATTTCAGAAGGCAACTTCATCGACTTCATTAAAGCCCACATCTCCTTCATCTTCAACTGCTTCTCCTCCAACTACCACTTACAACTGGCCAACTGGGGGAACTACTAGAACTCTCCCATCTGGTGAAATTGTGAGCAATCAATAAGTTTGCAAACTTAATCATTAAAAAAGTTCAGATTCTATCTGAGTCACTAATTGCCTACAAAAACTGTACCACAGTTTTGATGCAATTAATCTACAACCCATCAACTAACAAGACTAGAACGGAAACTACCACTGACGCGCAGGGATGTGTAAGTGAATTAAATAAATTTTTTGTTTCAAAGATATATCACAATACCGAGTTCAGAAGGCAACAATCACAACACCAACCCCAATAACAACAACATACAATTGGCCAACAGGTGGGACAACCAGGACTCTTCCGTCTGGAGAAATTGTAAAAAAAATCTTTTATGCAATCATTTCTATCAATTATTGTTAGATCCTCTCCGAATCGCTGATTGCTTACAAAAACTGCACTACCGTTCTAATGCAATTGATCTACAACCCAAGCACAAATAAGACTAGGACTGAAACCACCAGTGACGCTCAAGGATGTGTATGATTCTTCCCATTTTGAAATCAGCCTAGATACAATTTCTAATTTCAGAAAGCAACCTCAACTACACAAACACCAACCACATTCAACTGGCCAACTGGAGGAACCACTCGAACACTGCCATCTGGAGAAATTGTAAGTGTGGTTTCTCTGATCCATATTTGGAAGTATACATGTTTCAGATTCTGTCGGAATCCTTGATTGCGTATAAGAATTGTACAACTGTGCTAATGCAATTGATCTACAACCCTAGCAAAAACACGACTCGAACTGAAACAACAAGTGATGCGGAAGGATGTGTAAGTTTACCAAATGATTAGAAACTTCAATCATAACACCTGAAAATGTAGCTCGACTGAACATAAATTTTTTCTTGACTTTAGAAATTCACTGCTACGAGAGTATTTTTTTTTATTAACTCCCTGTTTCAACTACTAGTTGATGAATATTTTATATTTTAACTAAACCATTATCAAAATTTTTTCAGAAAGCCACTTCCAGTGGAACGACATCAACAATGTCTCCCGGAACAACAGGAGGAACCACTGTAAGTTAATAAGATAAATTCGGAAAATAAACTTCATGAACGAAATAAATTGAAATGAAACAACATTATCCAATTCATGATCTGTATAGGTTTCGAGAACAACTAACTCAAACAATCCAATCGATTCATCCACTCTCGAAACCACAACTTTCGCCTGGCCAACTGGTGGAACTACTCGGATGCTTCCCTCTGGAGAAATTGTAGTTTTCAAGCAAATGACAGTTTCGAAATATTTCAGTTTTTAGATCATATCCGAATCCTTGACTGCATTCCCGAATTGCACTACTGTTCTGAAACAATTGGTCTACAATCCAACAACCAATACGACTAGAACTGATACTATTTCCGATTCTGAAGGATGTGTATGTCTCAGATTTAGCATACATCTTTATAATAAGTATTATTCCAGAAAGCAACATCAACTGCCAAGCCAACAACTGTAATCTCATCCACTGCTACATGCTCCTCCCTCAACCTAAATCTCAACTCAACAACCCGCCCGACGTCGTCCGAGATTAAAGATTCCTATTCAGTTGGAGAAAAGATATATCACATTTGTGAAAAAGACTATTCATTTGAAATTGCTCTGCAGCCTCTGAAAATATATCAATGCTTGAATGGTGGAGCATGGTCAGGAACACCGGAAAAGTGTGTTGGTACGGTTTTGTTTTATTTCACAAAAAAAGAAAAAAAAATCATTTCAGCCACCGGCAAATCAGAGCTCTGAGACCATGTTGATGGGAAATTATATTTGAAAACTTTTGAATAAAGTTGTATAATTGTTTTTATTCTTTAACCTATTTATGAATGCTGTCCCGGAACTGGGATATAATTTCTAACTTGACACAATTATTCCACCTCTGTCTTCAAGGCGACCTACACCTACCTCGCGTCTAGGTCCAACAGAAACACTGTTGAATGAAATCCTCGAATTGCAACAATATAGGATGCTCAGGAGACTATAATTCAAAAAACCCAACCCAAATTAGCATAAGCTTCCCCAAATTGGAACAGTGAAATACTCAATCAATCACTCTGGCGGTTTTCTCCACAAAGAACACGAAATTGGAAAAAGGAAAAGATTGATTTGTTTGAAGGCGTGAGGAAATCGAAAAAAAATTGTTTCAAAACAAATGAAATATTTTAACGAATAAACCCAGGAATGCCACTTTTTGGTGCCCGCCTACAAAAAAGTCAACTGTTCTTAAACTCCTACATAGTTGCCCTCTCTAACGAATGTTGCTTTTTTTAAATTTTCATTGAATTTGATTATCGTCTGTATGCGCCTACTCTATCAGTGGAAAACATGCCCATTTCCCACAAATTTACTCGTTTGGAGCTCAAAATGTTAAATGGGGCATCAGGGAATTGGCATCTCACAGAAAGTGGCGGATGAGTTATATGTAATAATAATGGTGGCTGAAGTGGAAACCGCAAAAAAAGGATGTGTATTTGAGATTTTGCAACGGAATTTGAATCAGATACACAAAATGAGAGAAATTTATAGATTCTTTAAAATCCACCTGAAGTCGGCAAATTTTTGAAAGGTCTGTTCGTTCAGTTTTTCATAAGTTTTATGAATTTTGATTTACTACTGAAGTTCGAGAAAAGCCCTTTAACCATACCAATAAGAAATTATGTTAACTTTACAAGAATATTAACAAAAAATTATTAAAAAACTGTGTTCCCCTGGCATTATGATATTTCCACCGTCAGTTCTCTATTAAAACTTCAACTCTACACAGTTTCAACTCTCAAATGAGCTGTCCATCTTTTGCCTTCAGGAAATTATGCTAATCTGCTGATTTCGCGCACTTTCACCACACTATTTCCAAATAGAAGGAGGGGTGGTGCAACACACGAGACACTGCAAAAAGGTTCAGTGAAGATTTATCTACTTGTGAGATGAGAGCAGGAGGGGTGGGAGAAGTGTGATGATTGACGGGATGACAAGAACAGTGATGTGGTGTCGAAATGGAAGATGCGCTAATTTGTGGAGTTTTATGAAATTTGAATAATTACATTTATAACATCTACTAGTTAGGCGTCTGTGTAGGTATTGCCTGCCTGCCTACAAGGCATATGTACGAGGCAGGTTAAACCTCCTAGAAAGCTACGGTACTTTCAAACCACATAACATTTATACTGGTGTCTTTTCGCGTCTTCTTCTTGAACATGTAGACCCTCAAAAAGCTAAGTTTTACACTGTGTAGTTTGCTTTGAAATCTACAAAAATTGGAGGCACGCCTTCTGGACTTTGCCGACACGCCTACTTTCTACCTACCAACTGCCTACTTCCACAGTCTAGCGTGAACTCCAATACCATTTTAAAAATTGTTTTATCTCAAATTTTCAATTTTTAAATCCAATTTCCCAGTTCTAAAAAAAAAATTTTTTTTTTAATTTAAAAACTCTCATCCTTTTTAATGCTCGTTCCCATTCGGCAAGACGTGTACCAAACACAAAACAAATTGACTGGTGATCCATCTCGAATTTCTCGTTTCAAATTAGTCGTTGCTATATATATTGTCTTATGTGTGGAAAACGAATAAGAAAAATTAGAGAAAGATGAGAGAGCAGGGGCAGAATGAAAATTTGCATGGAAATTGAAGAAGATCACTGCTTTTTCCGATGAATGATGACTAAATAGAATGAGTTGAGAGGAAAATAATCATAATTCTAATTTTAATTAGAAATATGATATGGAAAGTAAGCAAAACCACAAGGCTTTTGCTCTGAACTTATTTCCGAAAAAAAAAGTGAAACTGAAAGTTAGAATTTTCAAAATAAATATTGCGAGAGTCAACCTTCAGAAAAATTGGCGAGAAATCAAATTTGAATTCTCTGAAAATTTAGTTAAAATACATATGTTATCCTTCTTTGTTTTTTGGCCTTAGCCTGCCTTCAAGGCGACCTGAGCCTATGCGGGTGCCTAATACCGAAACACACATAATTTTTTTTTTTAATCTTTAAATACTGTAACGAGTCGCGAGATCCAGCGAGACCCATAGAATATGTTGAGCGCTGCAAACAATCGTATAACTCTTGTCCAAATTTTTCCACTCTGTATTTTTGCAAGCAGTTCAACAAATGGTCATCATTTTTATAACCCATATCTATATTCGAATCTGACATAACAAATAATACTAAGCACATCCTCCCACATCTCTTTTCATTCAAGTTGCGCAATTCCCCTAATAACTATGGATGGAGGGGGGACCGAGCCCAAAGATTATTCAAAACGATAACGACTTTTTCATGCGGCCAACGAAAAATAAAACTTTTCTCATATTCTCCTATTTCCCATTTCAAGAATTACATCCCCATGGGACGTTGAAATCACATCATATTAGTATATGTTAATTGTTCTTTTCACTGGAATATCGCCACGCCCCCCTTCCGGTGGCTCATTGGTTTCGAGAAGAAGGCGGAGCCGAAGTGGGTTCTTCTTTCTTTTTTTTGTGGTAGAAGTCTAGCAGGATTAAGCTACTATTCCATTAGAGGATCTTCTTCTTCCAAAAAGTGAAAATGATCGGTGCACTGCATGCATGTGTGGACGCTGAGCCAAAAATTATCAACGACATTTGGGCAGATTTCTGGAAATCACAAATTAATTCAGGTTAGAATTAGTTATTTTTTTGCTTTAGAAGTTTATTTTTTTTATTCAAAAAGTTGCCATTAGATTTTTTAAACAAATTTTCACATACTGTATTTTTCCTATTAGACCAGTACCGCAATAGATCTGCTTTGACAGCTTATACCTTGGTTCTCTTAAGTTTTACCGAAAAATGTTTTACAGTAAAACTGTAGTGAAATACTTTGCACGTATTTTGTTTGTTTGCAAATTTTAGATAGTGCCGAAGAGAACCGAGACATGCGCTGTCAAAGTAGAGCATTGGGGTGCAAGTCTAATAGGGAAAATACGGTCACTAACGGAAATCAGGAGAGATCACCACTTAATCCACAAGATTTATTTCAGTCCTCCTGAATCCATCCGATGGATCGGAAACGTATCTAGCATCTGACAATGGAAAATCTACATCATCCCGGGAACAATCCACGTCACCGGATGACGATAACCTGTTGATGAACGAAGACGATGGAATCGCCTTAGAAGATGATAATGACACTGGTGAATCTGCTGCAAAAAGACGAAGGACTAGGACGAACTTTTCCGGTGAGAGTTTCATTTTTTTTTGAATTTCATTCGAAAATCTAGTTGTTCTATCATTGAAGATACATGCGTACCTTCTTTAGAGATCTTAAAATTTTTCAATCCCTTTTAGCCTCACTTCAGTCTTTTAGTTGAGTGAAATCATCAGAATACACTTTTTGAATCACTAAAAAATCAAATTTTCAGGTTGGCAACTGGAAGAGCTCGAATCAGCATTCGAAGCTTCTCACTATCCAGACGTTTTCATGCGGGAAGCACTTGCAATGAGATTAGATTTGCTAGAAAGTCGAGTTCAGGTTTGTATCATATCAAATATTTCCTTATTTTTCTAAATCTCCTTTCACTCATTTCACCTTGCGTGACCAGTGTTAATTTGCTCCACTTTTTGATAATCAATGCTAGAAAGAACTGCTCGTTCTCACCATGAATCTCCAACATAGACTACCGTATCCCGCGTCTAATAGCAAACAAGTAGTTAGTTATTCCGCCCTCATAAGGGAATTCAGCTCCGTTTTGAATATAATCCATCATGCTCTATTCCAGTGAGCGCTTTGCGTCTTTTTTGTCTTCACAAGCATCTCTATTTTTTTCTCAAAACAAAACCAATAAAGAGTACGGTAGCTGTCTTCAAGAATATGGAACGGAATGTTGCCATTTGATGAAATGGGGCAAATGTTAAAGATTGAAATCACTTGCCAAAGACGACAGTCCGTCTACAGTAACCTTATCCTACCGTACCCTGGCCGAAATTATTTTCGAAAACTGTGATAAGAATCGGCTGTTCTCTTAAAAAATAGATGATATAATCGGTTTTTTATATGCCTCAAGCCTTCCTGTCTTCGATTTCCTGAGTCAGCGACATATTTTATAAGTGTAGGCAGGCGTAGGTCGCCTTTCAAATAAGCTTAAAGCTTTCCACCTTCTTGAATCCTAATCACTTCAAAGTAATCTCATCTGAAAGAAGCATCTCTACATAGGAAAAAAACATTATTTCTCCCCGTCACGTCTTCTTTAAAACTTGAATTCCAAAAACCATTAATTCCTAACTTGCAACTCTATTTTCATCCTTTTCGCTTTTAATCAGATATCCTTTTTCTTCATGTCTCAAAGATTTCATTCATCTTGTCCTCCTTCTCAACCTCAGGGTTCACCAAAAATGGGAAAACACGATAAGACGAGGAGAAGCCAATAAATTTTAAAAAGGATGCTATGGTGGACCAGATTGGAAACAACATCTTATTTTCTGAAAATGAAACATGAAAGTTTTGAAAAAAAAAAGAACTTGATTATTTTTCAGGTATGGTTCCAAAATCGTCGTGCAAAATGGCGAAAGCGAGAGCAAAACCGAAATGGTTCGAGTGAGATTAAAAAGGATGATGGAGAACAAATGGAAACAAAAGTGAGATTTTAAGAAATTATTTTATTAAAAGTGATGAAAATTCAGGCTCTACCAACATTTCCATTCTCAATTGACAGTATTTTGGCAGTTAGTAGAGTGCCTCGAGGCAGGCGACCAAATGCGAAATATCCCAGGGTTCAGGTAATTTGTTTCGTATAGTTTTTCGACAAATTTTACAAAACTATTTTCAGGCCTGCAAAAACCTATCACCATTTATGATTCCTTTGTTTCCAATCACTCAGCCTGGTGGGAATGTAATTCGTGAAAAGTCTCCCCCTCTTCCAACCCAACAATCTCAGATCGTAGCGACTAATGCATTGACTACGGTTGCTGAATTACTGAAAAGTGTATAAATTTTTTTAAAATTCAATTTTGAACCGTGCCCTCCATTGGTTATTTGTACCTCCAGTTTCTCTTCTTCATTTCTAAGATTCAAATTTAATAAATTTTATCAAAATGATCAGGATTGCTATTTTTGTTCTTCTTATGCTATCATTGGTAAGTTATAATGCGAGCTCTCTACGTAGGCATCACAATGCGTGCCTACGGCAATCTCGACCTATTCTTCTTTTTCCGCGAAGAATATTATTACTAGACACAAAAAGTCTGTATTGAAGGCATGTAGGCAGACATTTTTTGCCTTCTTGGGAAAGAATTTTATAGAGGAATTCAGCAATATCAAGTTTTCAAGTATATCATTGTCAGGTAGTTCTCGTTGAATCGAATAATTTCAATCATCTGGATCAACGAACTCGATGTGAGACGAAGTTCGACTGTTCCTGGTACCAATTTTGTCCGGCTGGTCGGTGCTTGAACATTCTTGAAATTTATTAGTCCTTTTTATTTTAGTTTTAGCCAATTACATAAATACTTTTATATCAAAAAATAAATTATTACAAAAACCCATATTTTATTGTTGAGAACTGAAGATATTGATGACAGTGACGTCTCGCAGAGCTGAAATAAAGTTTGTAGTTCTTGTTGGCTCTCATGCATATATTGTTTTGGTTTTAAAAAGTCTCACCGTCATATAATCTGGTAACGGTTTGAATTGGTAAGCAATATTCTGAAAATCAGACATGGCGCAATACTGGGCTCCATTGCACACTGGAATTTGGCTTGTCACGTCGGAAAAATTGTCATTGGAATTATCGCGATATAGAAATTTTACAGATGACTGATTGCCGGGGTTACTGTAGTATTCGATGGTCAGTGATGAGGAGGTGTCAGGCCATCCGTCCACAGTTTTCACAACATCTGTAATGCCAAGAGTGACGAGAAGAGCATACACAAGTTGATCGTGCTGAAATAGTGAGGGGTTCCCAGCGAAACCACTTGTTGGTCACTCACCGAAGAATATGCATAAAACTTCAGTGGCTTCAAGTAGTCGATCGAACAATTTTCTGCATCTGCCACGCATCGAATTTTTTCACGACCTCTTTCGAAGATTTCATTGAGCAAAGGACCACCTTGTAGTGTGCTCACTTCTTGCGGAATGTCTATTCCATCAACAATTGATGGCTTGGCTGAAAAATAAAGAAAGTTTCAAAATTTAAATCTAACGATTACCAAAATTTCCTTCTGTAAACCTCTTAAAAGGCGCATATGTTCGCTGGGCTTCATTGTACAAGTCCTCATTATACCATGGAAGTTGTTGATACATAGTATCGTTGAACCAATTTCTTTGACATTTCCATGCGTCAGTATATCTATTGAACTTTTCTGGTTGATCAGTTACATTGTAAAATGCAGCAACACGACGGTTCAAAGCAATCATTGCGACGGTAGCGTTCTTCACTTCGTCGAGTTCTGCCCATTTTTCTTGAAGCTCTTGAAATCTACGACAATTACAGAGTTGAGCAACTGCCTGGATTTTCAAAAAATAACAAAATAACAAAATTTCTCAATGTCGGGATACGTACACATTGATCAATTCCATCTACATGTACAGGTATAAACGTGAAGCCTTGTTGCCAGTCGACATCGTTCGGGTAATCAACGCCTGATAATAGTTGGGGGCTTATCAGCATTATCAAAACTAGAAAAAATACCTTGAATGTTCCACGCGCCAGGTGGGAACATACCATACAGCAGAGACATGGCAGAGATGATGGTACGGTTTAAATTTGTGGAGCGAATGTAAATCTGAACTAGGTTAGGGAATCAATGGGATGCTTTAGGCTTGACAAGGTAGTCAGAACGAATTGCCAGCTTATTAATTTTCAAACTTCAGTGAGCATCCGCTACTAAAAACCAGAAGCTTACCTCCTTTGCTGCATATCGATGACTCAAAAACTGCTGATCTTCTACATATCTCCGTCGGAAAATAGTTCCCAAATTATTCATCTCCGACATTCCCATAGGGGTTAATTCACCGAGCCCTCCCCCACCAAACGTCCAATTCTTTTCGGAAATCGGGAATAATCCTTCTAGCGCGGAACGATCTCCATGCCGCCAAATCTGAAAGTTTGAAAATCGAGCATTCAGGCCTGCCTAATCTGCCTACGGCCTAAATGGCGGGAACTATGAAGTTCGATGAAAAAAATAAATTAATGAAGTAACTTACAGTTTGCACGAATTCCAACTTCATGTTGTCTACTTCTGACATGAAACTCTTCTCGATTGCCAAAAAAGTAACCAACATGATAAAAATTAATAGTTTGTTCATTTTTTTCCTGAAAAAAAGTAAGGTACATAAGTGATAAAATTTAAAATTTCTGAAAAATATTTTCCGTGACTCTGTTCTATGCTTTAAAAAATCGCGATGTAATAAAACAATAAAAGGCTAGACACTGATAAGAACACTTTTTATGAATTAAACGACTTTTTTGTGTTCTGATCATTCACCGAGCCAAAATTTGATTGCCAAAATTTAATTGCCAAAATTTTGAGTTCAAAAACTGAATAAGAAAAAAGTTTTGTCGAGGAGAAAGTAAGTGCCTACTATCAGTGAACTAGGTGTCTGGCAAAAATATTAAATTTCGAGGAGCAAAATAATAATCAGTAATAAGCTCGGTACATACTATTTTTTCATTTTTTCCTGACACGAGAAAAACAGAAAAACTTTTCAGCTACAGTACCCGAGAGTACGGTAGGTTTTCAATCATTTATGTTTTTATTTCTATTATTGTATTTGTGATAGATATTCTATAATTCGATGATTTACACTTAATATAGTACTAAATTGATAAAGATACACAGAAAAAAATTAGTAACAATTGCGAAAATGGGTACTGTAACTGAAAATTTTCGTTCGCGTTAGAACCCAGTTTTTCGCAAAAATTTTAATAAAAGAGAATGAATAATTATAAATGTTATGTTAATAGTTAATTTTAGGAAATTCTATAGGAACTTCAATTTATATTTAGAAATAGTCGAGAGTCTGTACCTGTATGTTTGCTAAGAATTAACAAGCTTAATGAAAATAAAATGTATTTACTTTAAAATGTTGTTATTACATTATTATTTTTTCTATAAAGTAAAAAATAAATTCTAAAAAATGAAAGTTTTGCCAGGCAAGGGATACATAATCCCATGAATCGGTTGCAATGTAAAACGGATTTATTTCAGACTACAACTTCAATTTACTGATCTTTTGCACACTTGAAGCGGAATACTTTAAAATTAAATGAAAGAAATGTTGAAAGTAAAGAATGTTGAAACGCGTTGTTTGTTTTTATACCACCTATTAAATCATTTTGTCACAGAAAATCAAAAATAATTCGCGGAGGCCATTTAAATTTTATGCGCTCGTGTGGTACTTTGCACAAAGAGAACTCGAAGTTGACGCAAGTTTTTTCCCTTAAAAATGATTGTGATGTTGAACAAAAAGTCACAAAGTTATTGATAGGCATTTTATTATTATAATTATGAATTACAAAAAGAGATCATCCAAAAACTCGTCAATCTCGTCGTCGACGGTTTTCTCTGTTTCAGCAGGAGGCGGTCCTTCCCAAATATCAGTTGATGCAGACAGTGTGGACGTTGATGGTTGAACTGAAAAAAAAATGTTTTAGTATTTTGATGGTGAAGGTATAATTTTTATAATGGACGAAAATCGAGAGAACTTGAAAAAAGTCATTCTGGAAACTTTACAAAACTTTCAGTTTATTTCTTTAACTACTGTAGAGTTCCGCGAAATTGCTCAAAAATGAATTTTTGCAGACTAGACTAGATTTCAATTCCTAGGAAAAGGCGAAAATTCTGGAAGTTTTGTTTTAAATATATATTTCTGAAAACAATTTTTTACCAGAAACAACATTTTTCGCCCAAAATTTAAAAAAAAAGTTCGTTTTTTCAGACATATTGTTCATAATTTATGGATTTTCTAAAACATTTTGAAACATGAAATTTTCAAAACTTGTTTTGTGTTTAAGGTTTATCTCCTGATTACGGTACTTTTCTGACAAGAATTGAGGTTTCAACTTAAATTATAATTCTATGCAAATTTTAGTTTATTTTAGATTATTTTTAAAATTTTGTTTTAAATAATATTGCACCTTTGGTTTCTTGATTTTTCGCTTCATGTTGATTCAATTCTACGTCATCATCTTCTTCCTCATCCTTTTTAGTTCGTTTCCGTTCTTTTTCCCATTTCCGAACTGCTCGTTTCTTCTGAACAACTTGTCGTTTACGTGTTCCGTAGTTGAGCTTTTCCGAGCATTTTGGGCATAATCTCGCCTTCACCAGCGTACTTTTGACCCGATTGTCTTCCTTGTAAGTGAAGTTAACCTAAGATACTTTTATTTATTATTATAGAAATCTTTAAGGAAAATCTCACCTCCCAACTAGATAAATGAGCAGTTTCATTACATTTTCTTGCTCCACACGATAGTTGTCCTTTTCCTTCTTTTACTTCATTTTCAGTTCGCCATCGCATACCTATTTTGTTCGTTTTGTACATGGAGAGATCAACTATGCAATACTCTGAAATAAACAAACATTAATTTAGAATCATTAATCTCATATTTTACCTTTAAATAATTTATCGTAATATTTCTTCGCCATTCTCGTTTCCCATGAATTTTTATCAGGTTGTGAAGCGTTAATTTCATCGTCCTCACTCCAAACAAATCTGTGATGCTTTTTAAGGACATCCAGGTCAGTTGTTTCGTCTTGAATTTTCCGATTTAACAATTTCGTAGCTCCCGGGTATGAAAGATAATATAAATTGATCATTTCCTTATGTCGATCATACGCGTTCATAGACATCATTTTTGCCATTCTTCTATGCATTCTTCCGTGCTCTTCTTCAAAACCACCTCGTCCATCAGTCTTTCGCTTTTTCAGAATTTCACTCGAATAATCTTTATTCAAAAAATCTCCTTTTCTCTTCGGTTTAGAGCTACTTGAAGGCTCATCTCCAAAATCTGATTGTAAATCGTCAATTCCATGGTATGGGTTTCGAATTTTACGGGGATCCATTGAATATTTAACTGAAAAAACTTAAATTAATGCAAATGATATGTTTATAGCATTTTTGGTAATTATTTTCAATAATTTCCTAAATTAAAACGCCAAAAACATGTTTTAACCAATTAAAACACAAAAAACAAGTTTTAAAAAATTGACACAGCTGAAACGAGTGTTACCGTACCCCGACGCGTCTCCGAACCAGTTGCCACACTGCAAGTTCGTTTGCTCTGAAAAAACTTGTTTCTGGATATTTTTTTTGCATTTTTGCGATAATTTTAGATTTTATTTTTAAAATTCGTTATGATTATTCGGAATATCTGTGCATTGAAACCTTGTTTTAGGTCCCTTAGTCGTTGCGTCGTGAGTTTGAAAACCGTTTTTTCGATAGACATATTTTGTAGGCTTCTCCTTTCTAAAAAATCATTTTTTATCTTGTTTCACGCTATATGTTCTTTCTGAGAAAATCATAGTTAGAAACATGACAAAAAATTTATCCTGCGATGCGAATTAATTCTCGGTAAATGTCTAGGTTTTTCCCAATTTAAATTTGTCTTCTATGAATAAATTAATTGAAATCTAGGAGTATTAAATAAATGAGATTCCCGCGAGGAAACTTTTTTCAAACTCTAATCCTCAGTTGCCATGTTTGCAGTTTGTGACCCTCTCGTTTTCATTATTATTTTTATGATTGTTCTTGCCATACAACTCAACTCAGTCTATCACTGCCATCTTATCAGTAGTAGCCCGACATTTTTGTGGCTCGTTTTTCTATCTAACTGGTGTCCATCAATTGAATGTCAATAAGTTTTAAGGTGCAATTACGTGTATCTATCACTCAAAATTGGGTACATGATCCCTATCGCAGGCTAGTGGCGGTGCTAGCTGCGGCTGATTTTATCTATTTCATTTGAGGTGGATGGAAAAAGAAGATAGTTGATGGAACGGCCCTGACCTAGCAACTATAATCATCCTTCTTGCATTTCCCGATTAGCAATTTGTCAGATTTCTTATTTCTTAATAGTTGTTTCTTTCGCTCCTTCATTTAGTTCAAGTTTCTTTTTTTAGCGTTATTTTACAAAAATTATGAATAGCGTTCAATTCTGATTTCTTTCTGGTTTTAATAACCCTTTTCCGAATTCCTTAATGTTTTTGCCACACTTCTCGAGACGCTAGTGAAACTAGGGAACTTTAAAAAAAAAGAGCGGCACAAGACCAGCACCGCCACGTTGTCCATCGTTCAAGAAATGCAAGAGACGCAGAGAAAGAGTGTTCTACGTTCCAACGGGGAACTATGCGAGGAGGAACTATCCTACTGCCATCTTTACTGTGTAGTTGGCCGATTTGTGTATACGTGGTGTTTGCCCTGCGAGAGAGAGAAAGAGAGAGTCTGATCGTAATACGATTCGGCCCTGACCTATTGGGCTAAATTCATACCACTGCTTAGGATTTTCGACTTCGGTTTTCGAATATACCTTGCCTTTCAATGACAAAAATAATTTCGTGAATCATACCTTCTAGCTGTTCAGAACTCCTTTTGAAAAATACACGTCGACTTGCCTCTTCTTTAATAATACTAAAATAATAATTCTTAATTGTGGTCAGATTTCGATTCGTAAGCCTCGCAAAATTTCAATTTATCTTTTCCAATTCTCCTTTCTTCCTCTATCTTTTTTGCTCCATATGACTTTGAACAAATAGTTATCTTCTTTTTTGTAGGTATTGTTTGATTCGGACGGTTCTCGAGCCTAGTTCGGTCAACATCACAGGTCGCCTCAACAGACTCCCCCGATCGGATTAATTGCCTTGCGCACGGACCCCCGGACACGGATCAGCCAACCCTTCTGACAACACGAATTATGGACAACGGACATATTGGTTGGTTAAAATTAAAAAAATATATCTTCAAGTTTTTTTGTTTCAGAAGAGACTAATAATGTCGAAATCGACCCAGCCACTGGCGGAGCTGTCATGAGCTTCAGCTATGCTTCAGATTTCCCAACCCTTCCTGACGCTGCCCCTGCATCTGCTCCAACCGCCAAACAGACTCACGTCTGGTCTCGCCCGACTCTCTCGAAATCTGAAGTTAACATCACTTTCCGTTTGGCCTCGGACGAGCGTTCCAACAAGGTGAAGAGCTTTGGAAGCACGTCAGAAGAATCAAAGAAAGCCCAGGCTATTGCCACTGCTACTAGTGAGTTTTCCCAATTCCAACGAAAATCTAATCATCTCCGCTTTCAGAGACCAGAATTGAACTCAGTGAGTCAAAGGACGGAGAACTCACTGTCGTGGTGAAGGGAGAGCGCGCAAAGGCTGAAGAAGCTCGTGCTCGCATCATCCGCGATCTCCAAACCCAGGCATCTCGTGAAATCGATATCCCAAAAGATCATCACGGACGTCTCATTGGAAAGGAGGGAGCTCTTCTCAGAAATCTCGAGGCAGAAACTAATTGTAGAATTCAAATCCCAAATCGCGATGGACCATCGTCGAAGATCACTATCACTGGACCACGCGAGGGAATTCAACGTGCTGCTGCTCACATTTTGGCCGTTTCTGAGCGCGAAGCCAAACTCGCCACAGAGCATATCGTCTGCCCAAAAAATTTGGTTGCATTTGTTCGTGGCCCAAAAAATGAGACATATGATCGCCTTACTCAAAACAATGGTGTCAAAATTAACATTCCACCACCACACGTAACGAACGAAGTTATTTCGGTAACCGGAGAAAAGGATGGAGTTCTACGTGTTGCTGCTGAAATTCGCCAGATCATCGAGTCGAAGAAAAATGTTTCGAGCATTCAAGTTGCAGTTGCTCGCACCCAACATCGTTACATTGTTGGACAATCTCGAAGCGGAATTCATGATGTTCTTCAGAAAACAGGATGCGTTGTTGAAGTACCAGCAGAAGATTCGGGATCTGACCAAGTCACACTTATCGGAAACGCTCAAGATCTTGCCAAGGCTCTGGCTCTTGTCATTGAGCGTGCTTCATCTGTGGTCACCCAATCTATTTCTGCTCCAAACTGGCTCCACAAGCATTTGATCGGACCAAAAGGAGCAACTCTTACCGCTCTCGTGCCAAACCGCAATAACGTGCAGATCGAATTTGATAACTCTAACCAGATTTTCCTCGAGGGATCTCCAGAAGAAGTTAAGCTAGCTTTCGAGCCACTCAGCAAGGAAGTTGCTCGTCTTCAAATGGAGCTCGCTATCGAGAAAGTCAAAGTTCATCCAACACTTCATCGTCATGTTATTGGACGTGGTGGATCACTCATCTCAAAAATCAAGGATCAACATGGTGTTCAGATTACTATCCCTAACGAGGAAACCAACTCTGACGAGATTGTTGTTGAAGGAAAGAAGGAAGGTGTGAAGAAGGCTGTTACCGAAATTCGGGCAATTGTCACAAAGATTGAGAACGAAAAGTCGCGTGATATCATCATTCCACAACGTCTCCACAAGCTTATTATTGGATCGAAAGGCTCCGGAGTTCAAGTCATTCGCGATTCTCATCCAAATGTATCGGTTGTGTTCCCTGATGCCAAGTCGAAGTCTGACGTTGTTAACATCCGTGGAGACAAGACTGAGGTTGATGCTGTCTACAAGAAGCTCACCGCTCTTTCTAAGGAATATGTAAGTTGAAAACACATTATTAGACGATTTTAATGAATTTTCATTTCAGGCTGAGAACAACTACCAACAAACTGTTGCAATCTTCAAAGAGTTTTTGAAGCATATTGTCGGAAAGGGAGGAGCCAGCATTCGCAAGCTTCGTGACGAAACCGAGACCCGCATTGATCTCCCAGAGAGTGGATCTGACGATGGAAAAATCACTGTCACTGGAAAGCAAGCCAATGTGGAGAAAGCGGTCGCTCAGCTGAACAAAATTCAAGAGGAACTCGCCAACGTTGCTGAAGAAAGTATTGAAATTCCACAGAAAGTCCAATCTCGATTCTTTGGAAATGGACGTCGTTTGATCTCGGACATTGAGGACGAGTGCGGTGGAGTTCATATTCGTTTCCCATCAGAGAAAAGCGAATCAACCAAAGTTACCATCCGTGGACCTGCTGGAGATGTTGCAAAGGCTGTTGGACTTCTTTCTGCTCTTGCAAAGGACAAAGAAGAAAATTATGTTGAAGATACCGTCAAGGCTAAGCCAGAGTTTCATCGTTTCCTCATTGGAAAAGGTGGATCCAAGATTGCCAAACTCCGTGACACCCTCAACGTCAGAGTTATGTTCCCGAAGGAAGGAGATGCTGAGAAGGAGACGATCCATTTGCTCGGAAAGAAAGAAGACGTGCCAAAGGCTAAGGCTGCTCTTGAAGACGCTATCAAGCAACTTTCAGAGACTGTTGACATCAAGATTACTGTAGATCCAAAATACTACAAAAACTTCCTCGCCCGTGGAGCTGCACTCGTTAAGGAGATCCAGGAACAGAACGGTGGAGTAGTCATTTCATTCCCAAAGAATGGAACTGACAGCAGTGAAGTTTCTATCCGTGGATCGAAGCAATGTGTTGAGGCTGCGAAGAACCGTATTGAAGATGTCGTTGAGGACTACGAGAAACAGATCACAGACAATGTCACCATCCCAGCTCAGTTCCATCGGGGACTTCTTGCCGGACGCGGAGCAAAGATCCACGAGCTCCAGTCAAAGTACAATGTCTCCATTAGATTCCCCAACAATCGCGAGGAAGGCTCAGAAGGATCCGATCAAGTTACTGTGTCAGGCCGTGACACCAAAGTCGAGGAAGCCAAGGAGGCTCTTCTTGCCATGGTTCCTATCTCGAAAGTCATTCAACTTCCAGTTGACATGCACCGCTCGATTATTGGTCGTGGAGGAGAGACCGTTAGTTTTTTTAGTTTTTGAATCAAAGTTTAATGAGTTAAATGTTTCAGGTTCGCAAGCTTATGCAAGACTATGATGTCAACATCTCTATTCCAAAGGACAACTCCAGCGAGGATATCACCGTGACTGGTCAGACTGAAAATGTCGATCAAGCTCTTGAGGCTCTCCGTGGAAAACTTGGCGAATACGAGGCTCAAGCCGAAGACCGCAAGCTCAAGCAATGGTCAATGTCCATCAATGTTCCAACTGATTATCATCAGAAGATTATTGGACAACGTGGAGCCACCATCACTGCTCTCAAGGAAAAGTACGGTGTTATCATCAATGTACCACGAGAGGATGGAAACGAAACGATTACCATTCAAGGATACGAGGAGAAGGCTAACGAATGCGCCGCTGCCATCGAAGAGATGATTTCTGAGCTGAGATCTATGTTCACTCAAGAAATTAGCCTTGATGCCAGATATCATCCACGTCTTATTGGACAAAGAGGAAAGAACTTGAAAAAGGTCATGGAAGACTATCGTGTCGAAATTCGTCTTCCACGTCAAGGAGCAGAAGATCCAAACTTGGTTGTCGTTGCAGGAAAAGATGAAAATGACGTGTATGATTGTATCGATCATTTGCGCGCTGAGGAAGAGGAGTTCTTGCTTGACAACGTCGAGAGAGTTAGTTTAGAAATTTGTTTCTGAATTCTTATTTCATTGTTACAGACCCAATACATGTCTCCACGCCAACAAGAGTCGAACAATACCCGTCACCATCAGCAACCAACGTCTGTCCAGATGAAGGGAGCACCATGGCAATTGGATTTGGGAAGCTCTGAGCAATTCCCAGACATGGGACCAGCAGCCGGATCATCTGCTGCCGTCGGAGGAGCCGGTGCTTGGGGATCCTCTCGTCGTTGGTAAAGAACGTTCGAATCTGGATGATTCAACCAACGTCAATAACCATAGTCACCTGCTTTCCTTCTTGTGAATTCCTTAAATCAGCCCCATCACCCCTTAAAAAGTGTATTTATTAGTTTTTTCTTGTTGATATAAATGCCCTCCCATCTACTCTTTTTTGTTTAATATTTATGTCCCCCAACGCGTTACCACCAACAAACTATTGCGGATAATCTAATCAGTCGAATGTGCCTTTCCTCTCCACCCGTTCCAGTCTAGTAATAATTTATTGTTCATGGTTTTCCCCCACTCTTTTCGGGCTTTTATCCTGTTATCCCCACTCTACACGTTTTCGTTTGTTGCTCGTTTTCTTTCTTTTTTTTCCAACTTCTTTACTCGATGTAAACTTCCCCCCAAAAGGTTTTATCCGACCCCAATCCATCCGTTTTCACCACTTGACGTTGGTTTTATCATACATATTTTTTATTATAATTTTCATTATAATAAACTGAATTGGTGTAATCAAAACAATGTATAATGATGTAGGCTAAATGTACATGTGAGAATTCTTGTTATTACCGCTTTCCAACAAATACAGATAGATCCAATATTCATGTTCCTAGAAGCATGGGCGAAGTGCAGCTGGTCCTGGCTGTGACAGCGATCCTAATATCCTTCAAATGTTTGCTGATTCCTGCTTATGTATCTACAGATTTCGAGGTAAATTGGAGTTGAACACTGTTTCCCAAGTACTCCATACAGGTTCATCGTAATTGGATGGCTGTGACGTGGCAACGGCCATTGTGTGAATGGTATACAGAAGCAACATCTGAATGGACACTCGATTATCCTCCGTTTTTCGCATATTTCGAATTGGGTCTTGCGTCTGTTGCGCACTTTTTTGGGTAACAATTGGAATTTTCTCGGGCGAATTTATTCAGTTTTTAGATTCGATGAATGTTTGGTGATATCAAAGACTCCGCGGTTTTCTCGACGAATTTTGATTTTCCAGCGATTTTCAGTAATTTTCTGCGATATTTTGTATGTGAGTTGTTTAAAAATTCAAAAAGTTTGGTAGCTCAAGCCAGACGCGAATTTTCGTGAATTTTGTGCCAATAATACGATATTGGGTCTCGCCACGACCCTGTTTTGTAAAATATAAGCGCCTTTAAAGAGTACTATAATTACAAACTTTTGTTGCTAAGGTATTTTCATCGAATTTTCAAAGTTTTTCCCACAATTTGTTTAAATTTATGTGTTTTTAATTGTTTCACATTAATTTTTCAATAAATAAATATTTTTTTAAATAGCGAAAAACAATTTTTTAAAAATCCTCAGCAACGAAAGTTTGGAACTACAGTACTCTTTAAAGGCGCACGGCCGTTTGCATTTTGCAACCAATTTTCGCGTCAAGAAGGACCGTCACCTTTCCGCAAAAACCCTAAATTTCGTTTCTGAATAATATAATTTATAGAACAAAAAATCTTGACTTCTTTAAATTAAAAAAAAACTATAAATATCAAAAATCTAGAATTATTCAGATTGCTGTCTGCGCTCTATACTCCTTCCGCTCTCCACGTCTAGTCAGCAGAATTCCGAAGAAATTGCAACAAAATGGACGAGAAGCTTGTTTCGTGCTTCTGGCATCATTACAAGCCTTAATTATTTGTGATTCAATTCATTTTCAATACAATTCGATGCTCACTGCGATTTTTTTGATGTCTCTGTTTTTTATCGATACGGAAAGATATCTGATGGTAAGAATATTTAACTTTTAAGATAAAAAATTAAAACTTTCAAACATTTTGTAATAATTGTATTTTTCAGGCAGCACTTTCCTACTCAATTTTGCTGAATTTCAAGCACATCTACGTCTATTACGCCCTCGGATACGTTTTCTACTATTTAGTCAATTATTTTCAATTCTCTGGAAATGTTCTTCTGGCCAATACGCCAAAAGGTTTGACACACGAATAATTTTATATAAGAATCAAAATTGAATATTTTCAGCAATTTCTCTCGCCATTGCTCTGCTCATTCCATTTTGTGCATCAATTTTCCCATTTATCCACGCCTCAGGAGTCCAGGGCCTTCAAAATATTGCCACCCGCCTCTTTCCGGTATCGCGAGGCCTAACACACGCCTACTGGGCGCCTAATTTTTGGGCTCTGTACAATTTCGCAGACTTATGCCTGTATAGAGTTTTAAGTTTGCTCAAGATCGGAAAGTTTGATGCTCCGACATATACGTCTGGTCTGGTTCAGGTGATTTTTTTAAAATTATTTTTTCCCGTAATGTGTACTATTCAGGAATATTCGCACAGTGTCCTACCAAATGTATCACCCATGGGAACACTCTGCCTTGTTGTCATCTCCTCAATGATAGTTCTCACTGGGTTGGTGATTCGTAGGAAAGGCAAGATCCATTCTGATCCTTCTGGCTTTGAAATTATCTTTATTTTCAGATTCTGCCGATTTCTCGTTGTTCGCCGTCTTTTCCGCCTTCTGCTTCTTCTATTTCGGATATCACGTCCACGAAAAGGCGATAATCCTGGTTACGGTACCAATGACCGTATTCGCGATTAAGGTTTAACTTTAAAAAAAAATACAGTAGAAACATGACTACGTTATTTTAAGTTTTCCAGGTTTAAAATTAGACAAAAAGGTTCAGATTTATTAAATGTTTTATAATGTCGAGAAAAATATAATTCTTCTTGTTTCAGAATCCAAAATACCATTCAATTCTGATCCACCTCACATGCATCGCCTCGTTCTCACTATTTCCACTGCTATTCACACCTTTCGAAACACTTCTGAAATATGCGATTTGTGTGTCGTACTTCTTCATACAGCTGGTGTTCCTAAAGTAAAACAAATGTTATCTGAGTTTTCCATCTTTAATAATCAATTTTCAGACGCGTCACACTTATGCCACTTTCGGATTTGATACCTACAAGACACGTTGCAAGCTGGTTACTAATGGGGATGGTGGAGGTGTATAACACATTTTTGCACAAGGTACTTCATGCCTACGTGTCTGCCTAGCGCTTTTTAACAGTAAGCACACACACGGGGCTGGCACGTTTTTTTGTGTCTATCTAGAAGGCTTATGTGGAGAACTATATAGAAAGAACATTGTATATTTTTATAGTTTAATGGAAAATGTAGTTAATTTAATTTAATTTAATTTATTACGTTACTTTTTTTTATTCAAAAAATTTTCCAATTTCAGTGGCTCTGGACGTCTCGCCTTCCATTTGCCCCTCTCATGGCGATATCAATACTCACCGCTATCGAGCTTACCGGACTGATAGGTGCTCTTATCTGGAGCACATTTGGAGATGGAATATTCGAAATTTGGTGGGCAAAAGCCACTTGTCAGATTCGCGAGCGTCTTATCCGCGATTCAACATACTCTGTACAAGCTGTGGAGGACTTGGACGATGTGAAGTTGGTTGCTGGAATTGATACATCGGCGGCTAAACTAAATTCTGATATGGTTTATATTAGTGTCAGTTTTTGGACGTATCCAGATCTTAAACACGTGGCAACCATTTCTGACACCAGGATGCTCGAACTACCGTATATCCCACAATACTTGGCAGTTAGAGAAGCAGAAGTTATGGCTGATTTCCTGAAAAGTGTGATCACAGAGCGTCCAGAGCTCCGACCGGATGTGATTTTGTGTGACGGATTTGGAGAGTTTCATTCAAGAGGTTGTGGAATGGCTTGTCACGTGGGAGCTCTTTCCGGAATTGCCAGCATTGGTGTTGCCAAAAATTTGACTCTTCACCACACTTATGAAACTATTGGCATGGAAAACAAATCGAAAGTTGACAGTTTTGTGGAACATTGCCGAGAGGTAAAATTTATAATTTGATTTAAAACAAATTAAACCTTAAAATTTCAGGTCTATAAAAACAATAAAACATCGCCTGGATTTATCCCATTTGATATCGTTGAGCCGGTGGTGTTGAACATTCTAAGAATGGGTAGTTCAATGGTTGGTTTGATAGAAATTTTCTTTCTAAAAATGCTGAAAATTTTCCAGAACGGAGTATTCGTCTCTGCGGGTTACGGTATCGACTTGGAACTGTCCACTGAAATTTGCTCACAACTTTTGCTCAACAACACGACGATTGAGCCAATTCGAGCTGCCGATCTAGAGTCTAGACGTCTTGTTCGAGAGAATTTCGATGGGAATGAGAAACTTGAATAATCGTTGTTTTGTTTTGTTACTGGTAATTAAATTTTTTGGAACTTACGGGGTTTTTTATTTTTTATATGCTAATTTATTTTCTCTGTTTTTCGAAGTTAAAAAATAAACATAAATACCATAACAATTCAATTCCACACAACAAAAATAAAATTACCAATTCGCGAGGTGGAGTTTACTGTGAGTCTTAAAGGCGCACACTCTTTTTCGGAATTATCAGTGCGAACTTCTCGATCGTGTCGAGACATTGTACCGTAATTTTATGTCAACTTAAAAAACCCGGAAGGAACCTTTTAATCCTTTTGTAGAACAATATACTTAAAGTTCACAATTTATTAAAAATTTTCTGAAACAAACAAAGCTTTCTATAGTCTAAACATTTCATCTTTTGCAGAAAAAATTCCGTTTAATAAACCCGTTAATTATAATTCAAAACTCTAAGCAAAAGTAGGCAACCCGTATAATGGGTGGTGGGGGCATAACAAAAGAGATCAACAGCTTATTCCTGTATTCCTGTATAAGTAGATGGAGTCTGTTTGGTTGTATACGGCATGGGACAAATCAAATTCATCTTGAGAAGTACGGAGAATATCAAAATGATTGCACCACAAGTCCCGACGATTGTGAGGATGACAATCACCTGAAATATGGGGATAGGATTTTGTTGGAAACATTTATTTAGGGGCCTAAAGACATAAATTTCTCTAACAACTATGTATGCTTTCATATTCCTAAAATTTCTTTAGGCTTCAGTGGACCGAATAGAAACATCTACGTTCATCTAATTTGAACTTCCCGCCTAATTATGGGCTACTTCCGTGTACTCCTCTCGGACAATTAAATAGTGTAATTTCTCGACGAGAACGGAAAATGAATTACCACAAATGTTTGTTACACTTACCCATCCCTGAATAGCAAAACAACATTCCGTCTCGTGGAGACCGCAACAATCAAACTGATGGAATGCTGAAGCCTGTGGGCATTGAGTGTGTCTGAATTTTACATTATTAAAGCGCGTTCTACTTTTTCATGTATCCCATTTCATTTGATCTATAGAAAATGCGGAGGATATATTTTTGAATAATATGACGTCAAACGAACTTTATTGCGAGACGTCACAACATTCAAAAATAAATTAGTGACAAACTATGTGGGTCAAAAGGCGAACGAAATAAATTAACGGTCAATGTTTTTCAACAGTTTTAAGAATTTGGAAATAGTATATATTGAATGTTTAATAAGTTGAGTTTATCAATTCCCGTCACTCACTCGTTTACTGTGAAATTACGACACCATTGACCCAAATTCTTCTCGGCCCAGTTGCGAGGACGAACAATTGTTGAGCGCGTCGTGTTGCGATCTAGAACGGGCCATACAACCTGGAAATATTAAAATAAAAATAAGGTGATTAAGCCTATATGTCTGCTTCATGCCTGCCTGCCTATGTAGGTATGAAGGTTTGGAATTTCAATTAAACCCTAGAGATGCTAACTTGTACGTTGCAGGCATTTATGTAGGTCCGAGGTAGGCAGGCGTTCTCGTGCCTACTCAAAAATTATAAAATTTCAAACGAACCATTGCATACGCCACCGGCAGGATTAAGAGCAGCAATGTTGCTGTTCGAGCCATTTTGTGAAGGTGGATGTGGTTTAAAATTCCTGCAAATCAGATATTTGGTAAAAACTTTCAACAAAAAAAGGAAGAAGAAACAGTTAGACAATGCAAACACTTTTCCGTTTTCTCAAGGAGACTATAAGATATAAAACTGAACTGTCGAAAAATGAAGACGGAAAATCAAGGTGTTTTCACCGAAAATCAGTGTCGATGACGTCACCTCCCGATATTGATAAGAATGAAAAGTTTGGCGAACTTGTGTTACCAACACTAACAACTTTTTGAAAATTTTGATCAGCTTTTTATACGAAATTCATTAACTGATTGATAATGCTTATGGTGTGATTTTTGTGAAATTTTGGGCGTAACTTGCAAAAATTGTCTGGCGTTTTTTTGACGATGAAAAATATTCTTTGTGTTTCTAGTGTAATTGATGGATGCTACGAAATCAAAAACAATTAGAGATGAAATAACAAAACTATGAAAATTCTTTTAAAAAAACAAATGAAAATAAATAAAAAAAACGACTTCTTGGGTGGATTAAGACAAAACTTTAAATTTAATTTTAATTTCAGAGATCTATAAAAATTGTTGTTGTTTGTATCAAAATTTCAAGCTAAGATATTCAACAGTTTTCAAGCTTTTAAAAAATACCAAGCTCTTTTAAAAAAGGATAAAAATGTCAAAAATTTGAAATAAATCGTTAGGTATTTATTATGATATTTAATTTTACATTTTTGCCCTTAAATTTTGACTCCACCATTAATAAGAGAATAGCTACTAAAAACTTTACAAATTGGAATTCAACTTATTAACACTGTAATCAATAGATAAATAATATTCTACATCAACAGTAACTCATGACTGAACATCAAAGACACGTGGGAAACGATCGGCGTTCGGCAACATTCTAACATTTTCAATCAGCCAGAAAATACATCAACACGCAATCAAAAAATGTGAAGATGAAGAAAAAAATAATTCAAAAAGTAATCAACAAGTTGTTGTATTCTACCTGCCTGATCTATGCCTACCTATAGATTTGGCTGCCGATAGCTAGTTTGTTTAGGAGCACCAAATAGGCAAATGTCAGGCAAGTAGGCATTTCTGTGCCTACGCGAGGAAAAAACGTCCAGGAAAAGATTGAGGGAAACTTAAATCGAAATTCCATAGCCACGCATTAAAAAGAGAATAAGAAAAATGGAAAGTGCGTGTATTCTTGTCGAGAAACAGACGAAGGAGATGTATAAACTGGACATAGTGATGAATGAGGAAATAGTGCTGGATGTGATGGAAACGGAGAGCGGCCAAGATCAGGAGAGACGATTTGAGGACAATGGAATTCTTTTGCGGAAAATGAGATCGAGACTGTTGGATGTGCAGGTTTCGGAGAGATGCGATTAAAATTAAAGAAATTGGATTTTTTTCTTACATTAATTACTGTTGTTTTCAGAATCTTATTGTTAGCGTTAACCGAAAACTTTACAAGTTTTTGTTTAAAAAATTCTGTAGGCTTCAATTGTTGACATTTTCTGTTTATTTTGAAATTTGAATTTTCAATTTTCAACTGTTGTATCTTTTAGTTTTTCTTTTTTATTTATTTTTTCAATACTCCCTTATTTTTCGAAAGATCGTCTACATTCTCATATGCCAGTCTGCCCGCCTACAAGCTATCTTCTGAATTTCGACATGAGCTCGGTATTGGCAGTTCGCACAGAATATACTTGATAAATTCCCCTTATGATTAATTTCTAGAGGTAATAACTAATATGAAATAAAGATTCGCATTTATTTCTGCTGAAAACACGAGTAGGTTGCCTTGAAGGCAGGTATTTTTGTGCCTATCAAAAGCCATTTAATTTCCAACGTGTTATTTCTAAAAAATTTCTGGCAGGTACGTAGGCACGAAGACGAACTTATCTTCAAACAAAAGCCTACTAGGTGAGAACCTCAAAAATGCCAGTGACAACTCCTAAAGTTTGACCTTACCGATGAGAAAACAGAAAATGCCTGTTTTACAACACACACGCCCACCACGTTTTCCACTTTCAGGAAGGGCAGGAAATGTAAAGTGATTGAATTGAGCGAACCGAAAATTGAAAAGAAACGAAACATTGGTAAAAGTGAAAGATGAACGAAAAAGGCGTGGGCGAATTGGACAAAGAATAACGGATTTGAATATGAATAAGACCATCAAAAAGTTGCACATTTTTCTGAAAATACAAAAGGCGCAATTATAAATATTTGTTTTGAATTACTTCTGGAGTGATGACCAGAAAAATAAAAAAGTTGAAATTTGAGAACCGGTCCAATCAAAGTCAACTGTTTGTTTATTAGCAAAATAATAACTTTACTTTTTTGCAATTTTTTTCAAAACTTCCAGATGAATATATTTCAAACAGGCAACTTGCAGAATATAAAAATTCCTTACAGCCTAAAAAAAGTAAACAGTGATAGTAATATTGAAACTTTCGCAAACTGCTTTACTTTTCTAAATGCTATTTGGTGAATAGACTATAACCAAGGTCAAACGATATCTTTGCAATTGTTTTTGACCGTCTATCCCTTCTATTACTTAAGGGGTCATTGTCTTTTTGTGTATTACTCAGTGATACGACCAAATAAAAATGCTACAAAAATTCTGATAACCACTAGAAAAAGTGATGCAAAACGCAGACAAAACTACCAAGAAATGTGTGTTCGGTCACTTTAAATAATAAAGGTCTCCAAAACAAAATTTCAAAAATTTTTAGGGAAACAAATGGCTGATTAATTAACAAGTTTCAGGACAAAAAAGTTTATACCAATCAAAAAAACTTTACAAAAAAAAAATCTACAAAGTGATTGACAACTTTTAGAGTAAATTCGGAAAATGAACCGAGAGTGGCAATATGTGTGGGCATACGTGTTACGTAACTGAAAACTAAAAGTGAAAACGATAGAAAAAAAGAATGTGGAAATAAGTAGATAGCATACAGCCTGATAGATAACCAGTCTTTTCGAGGAAATCCTATTTAGTGTATACGTAAACGTACTAGAACACTCTGCCATAGAAAGCGGATAAACCTATGAAACAACTATTTTTTGCGCATTGTGCGAAAAATTCAAATTCGCAAAAAAAAAGATAAAATAGAATTGAATATCTTCGTTTTTCAAAGGTTTTTGTTTACCATTTTGTACTGTTGCTGTTAGGTTTCTTTTTCTAAAAAAAACAAACATAGCTAATTTGGAACTTGATTTATTAATGTTACACAAACTTATAAAGTATTCAAAATTGCAAATAATATACAATTGAAAAAACTATTTACAAAAAAACCCTCAAAAGACCAACAGTAAATTTGCTGACTGAATTTTGATAGTTATCAAACGGGCGAGGTGTAGTTTGTCATTTTTCCAGGTTTGCCTGTCAGAAAGTTGTGAACCATTTGGAGCGCTGGTCCAGGGCGGTCAAGTGGCACAAAGTGACCGGATCCCTGGAAAATTGAAAGTTACGAAAATTAATGCCTTCAAGGCGACCTGCACCTTTCTTTAGTACAAAAAAACCATAGGAGACTCGTTTTTTAATTTCCTGTTAAAATGTTCGTTATTTAAATAATTCCAATGCAAGTTGATATGTATTTTAGGTAGGCGTAGGCGCCTACCTAGAAAATTAAAGTGAAGTCTTACTTTAACTGTAACAACATCAATTGACAGCTTGGATCCCAAATGATTTGCTCCCTCGTATCTCATAAAATTCCCAGCAATCACTTTATGTTCAGAATGATACCATGGCCCGTGTTTCAACGTCTGAAATTAAACATTTGAGAAAATCTAAGCTTTTTCAGTAACCTCCCTTTTTAAATCCATGTATACTGGCTAAATCCCGTACAAAATACCCGTCTGCCAAATAGTTGCAAGCCGTGTCAATATCTCCACTGTAAATTAACACTCGGAACGCAGGACCCTGAAATTCAACAAAATCCTTGAAAGCTCTGGAATGCCAGCAAGCTTGCGTGTTATCAACCCTACCGTAAATTTATCAAATATTTTACTAAAGAAGGGCGTCATATCCTGATGAGTCATCACATATTGATCATATATTGGCATACTGAAACAACAATGTTAATACACAATAATTTTCTGCAATTTTTCAAATCGCACCTACGGAAGAATTGCAATAAGAAATAGCAAAGCAATTGAAAACTTACTTGCAGACTTCCCATTTCTTCTTCCTATCTTTCCATGCTCTATCAATCCCTAATGCATTTTGAACTTCTTTCAAATTCAAATATTTATGTAGAGCATCATCAGCCCAACATCTATACGAAGCTTGACCGTCAGTAGAGTGCTTATTAAACAGGGCCTGAAAAATCAATTTTTGATAGTAACAAAGTATTTTTATTGGTGGAAGTACCGAAATTCTTCTCCGAGGTATTTGTGCCAAAGTTTCTTTGATGGGATCAGTGGCGTTGGGAATCGAGAAGTTTGTGTAGCAATCGTGGTAGTAGTTGAAAAAGTCATACCTGAAATTGGGCGATTATAACTTCGGAAGCTTACCACCTGTTTTTAGGCATCGAAATTTTCAAAACCGATTTTTTTTCTATTTGACAATCTGTAGTTCTAAGTTTTAAAGGCGGCCTATAGCTTCAATATTAATATTTTATCAACTTGCAAAATTTTCAGATTCTTACCCGTCAAAAGTCTCAGAAAACTGCCCAAGAAGTGGTTCAATCAATCTTCCACACTCGGTACTGTTATCAGCAAGATAGTCCATTTTATTGGTGGTTTTCATGAATTGCTGCAATTAAAGTTTCCATTCTCAGTTTCAGACCTTGCTTGTTTACCATAAAATCATAATAATCAACATCGTGAGCTCCCGAGGTTGCACACTTCTCCTTGATCTCATCCCATTCACTGGACATAAATTTTGAGAAATGTTTTATATTGGGAGGAACTTACTCTGGAGATGTTCTGTCGTGATAGGCACTCCATAATATCATTGTATTTGTTGATAACTTGACATTCATAAAACCATTTCCAATAATTAATCCCTTGAAATTTTCATTGGGAAATTCCCGTTTCGATATTGAATCCACCACTAGTGCCGATAGCATAGGTCCGTAAACTCCACCATATGATTCTGCAGCAATGAAAAAATCATGGTTCACATAAGAAGAGTGTTTTCTGGAAAAATTTAGCAAATCAAATTAATTTTTAACTTAAAAAATGATACTAACCTCTGAAAAAAGTCAATAACTGAATTGAAATTCTGCTCCGCAATACTGTCATCGTTGACTTTTGTGAAGTTACTTTGTTCGGTGTCGTAGGAAAATCCAACGCCAATTGGGGACTCGAGAAACAGAATGTTGGCTTTCTGAAAAGCTAAATAAATACCGTAATCACTAATTTTAAGAAATTTCAGAAGAAGATGATCCTTTTAGGTCCTTTATAGAATTCAAAACCTCTACAACAAAAATTAAAAACCGTCATGACATATTTATGATTTATTGAGTTTTCCAATGGAAACGAAAAGTAATAATTTTCGTTTCAAAAACTTGTTTGATTCCTTTTTTTTAAATAATTTTTGTGAAACCGCAAACTACACAAATTTATTCGTTTTTCAACATTATAAAGTTTTTATTTTAAAAAAATTACGGAGGTTTGAATTTTTGAATTAAATTTTTTTCTAGAAAACACTCACATGATACCAAGAATGAACATTCTCAAATAGTGATTTCCCTCCAAAATTGACATACAAAGGGCCGAATTCTTCAAAAAATGCACTTAGTGATGAGCATCCAGGTCCTCCATTGAACCATATTATTAAAGAAGCTTCTCCTACTGGAATATCCCGCGCCTCGAGGAGACTGCAAATTTTAAAATTAATTTTAGAAATTTCTGTGCTTGAAGCTTACAAGTAGAACATTTTTTGAGTTCCATTTTCATTGGCATTTAAATATCCTGACTGTAACTTTAGATCTGGAATATCGGAATTTCCAGGTAAATGAATATAGTCACAGTTTGAAATGAATATGAGATCAAATAATAATACAGAAAATACTAATGACGTCCACCACATTGGATTTTTTGATTCCCAAGCAGTAATATCAGTGACGGAAGTTGGGAATTTTTAAAATAACTTTTTTTTCCAAATCACACTGTTCAATTTTCACTTTTTCTTCCCACTCACGCCTCTTTACCCTATTGTATTTGATACCCCCATGCATTAATACATAATACCCTCTATTTCCACTTTTTTCCAACTATAACCTTCTCGCGGATCTATTTTGATAGTTTATTGTATTGACAGGAGGTCAAACGACAACTGGAATTGACTTTTGACATTGAGATGTGAGAGAGATAATGATTGTAAGAGAGTTATAGAGAAAGAGGGAAAAATCTATCTGTAATTGAGATGATGTTGGGCAAAAAGTATCCAAAAAAGAATTCTGGAAAATAGAGGTTGCAAATTTTTTAAAGGTATTCAGACTTTTATTAAAACCCCAAGTAAAAATATTTGGAATAGAAGATTATGAAAAAAACTTCGATAAACATTTTATTAGTGAACTTATAAAAACCTGTCCCAACTTGACTGTCAATTCTCCCTTTCCACGTAACCAGAAATTGATAAAAAACATTAAATTTCAACCAATCAATGATTTCAGATATAACTGTGAAATGGAAATATTTTTGCAAAATTTTTCTGCTAATTACTTTAGTTTTGATTACTTGTGCGATGGTGGCCTATGGACTGTCGAGTGCAGTTTTGTTTTATTTGGAAGATTCGGAAGCATTTGAAACAAATGGTGAGTCTGTAACTTCGAAGTAACAAAGTAATTTTTTCAGAAATAAACTACGAATATTCTTCGAAACTAATGGCAAATTTCAAATGCCAGAAGCGCGTCGTTGCTTACTCTGCAAAATTTCTCAGTAATCATCAGCTCAAAAAACTGACTCATTTCATATTTACCTCAATTAGTATATTTCCAAATGGGACAATCAAATGGCCAAATTGTGAAAATTTTGAAAGTTACGCAAGAAAAGCAAAGATGGACAATCCAAACCTTAAAATAATGGTTGAAATAAATGGCAAATTTTTCTCGGTTTTAGCAGAAGATGAAAAGAAAAAGTAAGTCATTCTGCCAAAATTGAGCACATATAAAAATTAAAAAGTTATTTTATTTACATACTTCAGTTCCTTCATAAAGTCTATATCTTCTTTTGTCGTTGATCACAAGTTTGATGGTGTCGATATATTCTGGTCATGGCCAGAAGACGAGGATACATTCCATCTATTCATAAAGGAATTTCGAGAAAAACTTGAGAAACATATGATCATATCTATTGCTATTCCGCGACTAGCTCAACAGCTGGAAGGCTTCAATCTGAAACTTTTAATGAATCACATTGATTTCCTCAACGTCTTATCAATCAACTATTATGAGCCATTACCCGGTAATGGAGCTAATATCGGTCCAATATCTCCATTATATGGTGGACAAAGAGGAAATGTAGATGGAACATTGAAATATTTAACTTGCATTACAAAAAGACCGAGTATTCTCAATATGGGAGTCACTTTCACGGGAATATTTTGGAATGGTGTGAAAGACGGGCTCAACGAGCAAGACGATATTTGGAAAGTAGCTCAGAATGAGAATGGCCCGGGTAAAAGTATTGGATGGAGGAAATTCATTAAGGACCGAAGAAATACAATTCCACAATGGCATGACTCGTCTAAAAGCTCATATGCCTGGGACCCGAAATCTAAAATATTTCTAGCTTTTGAAAATGAGAAAAGCTTATCGGAGAAGGTGATTTATGTTCGAAACAAGAATATTGGAGGACTTGTTATATGGAATGTGGATCAAGATGACAATGACAACTCTCTTTTGAATGCATTAACATCCATGGATATGTGCGCACGAGGTTCTGGGGGTACAATGAAATATCGCTGTAGCAATTCAAATTTGTTAATGAAACGTATTCAATAAACCTTTATTATATCTTTTTCTGATGTGTAAAAAGTTATATCCTTATTTGTAAAGCTCGATATAAAAATATAGGATTCGTAGAGTTGAAGTTTTGCAACAGCTTCAAAAAACTTGATGAAGCAATGGAACATTTCCGAACGCTCAAGTCGATTGAAGGTTCCTTGATAAATCAATTCAAAAGATTACACAAATGTGTTTATTTTGTTATTTCAATGGTATCGGTGATTGATTGCAGTTTTTGATTCGTTTTCGACAGTTTCCTTCTTTCAATTTCTGATTGTTTTTATCTTTGAAAATCAATTGTCAAATCGAATGCCCAAGACCTATAAACTAGCAATTCTAATTTTTGTACTACTTTTTGTTTTTGGGATTGTCTCCTTTCTGGTGTCATCATTATTTTGTTATTTTTATGACTTCTCAAACTCAGGTAAGCAGAGGTATCTTGAAATTAATCGAACTTATTCAAATTTTCAGTGCAATCACCATCAGTGCTCCATAGAAAACGAATTATAGGATATGTTTCTAGTGACGAGGGATCAGAAATAACAATTAAACAGCTAGAGAAACTAACTCATGTTATTTTTGCTTTTATCTTGGTCCACAAGGACGGAACTATCAAATTCAAATATGGCACAAAAGATGGATTTTTTGATATGAAAAGAAAATCGATGGAGTTGAATCGAGGGCTGAAAGTGATGGTTTCAATTGGTGGTTATGAATCTTCCCCGCTATTTTCTGATGTGCTAGTGAAAAAGAAAAAGTGAGCACGTATATGGTAGATCTTGAAGGACAGTTAATTTTTCAGAAAACTAATTGCTTCCATTGCCTTACTTGTAAAAAAGTTTGACCTGGATGGTGTTGATATATTCTGGAATTGGCCTTCTATTACAGATCAATCGAATTATTTGATTTTCATCCGAGAACTTCGAAAAAAGTTGACAAATTTGAAAGATGAGAATGGAAGATCAAATGAGTATGTTATCAGTGTTATTGCTCCAAGTTCAAGCTCACACTCGGAATATCCTTACAAGTGGACAGAAATCTTGGAAAATGTTGATTTTATCAATGTGATTACTTTTGAATATTTCTATGAAGCTAACAAGATTGGACCACATTCCCCTCTCTATGGTGGCTCGTTTGGAAACGTAGACGATACATTGAAATACTTGATATGTCGGACCAGAACACCAAACAAATTAAACATGGTGGTATCATTCAATGGAATTTACTGGGGTAACACTACACTTCCATTCGACGATAAAGGTGTATGGATCCCGGACGATTCGGCACAAGGACCATACTCGTACGGATGGAAACAATTCGCACGGATGTCTCATGGATTCGACCAAAATGATTTTGAATGGAATGAGGAAACAAGAACCCCGTATATTTGGAAAGCGGATACACAACAATTTTTGACATTTGAAAATGAGAAAAGTTTGACAGAAAAGATGAACTACGCAGTTGCACACAATATTGGAGGAGTAGCAATGTACACGATTGATGATGACGATGAGGAAAATACTCTTCTCAATGTTGTGGTCACGAATCTTCCAAGTTTAAAGAAAAGTGGAGGCGAAACTAAATACAACTGCACTCGATAATTAATGTTTGAAGATTGTTCGATTCAATTAATGTTCAGTAAATGCTCAAAAGTGTTAGAAGTGAGCTTTTTCGTTTCAGACAAGTACCGTTTTTTCTTTATAAATGCAGCGCCTCCAATAGTTTTGCAGTCTCTAAAGTGCCCAAAAATTAGTATTGCACACCTTACTGTACATACAGTATAACCTTTTGAACATACAACATTAGCATAAGTATGAACAGGTTCAAAAAGCCATTAACAATGGATCAATCTTCCCTTCAATATCAATTCCTCATTATTTCCGCATTGATAAGTGTAACTAGAACCGGTTTGAGAGTCGTCATATTCGTTTAGATATTCCTATCAAAAACGTTTTGTTCACACTTGCTCATTCAAAATACACTCTGAAAGCTTGTTTTCAGACTCAGTTGTTATTTGATTCGCTGCTGTACCTGATTCAAATTATCAATTTCACTTTCTGTCATATCGACTTACACATTTTCATTCGAATGCCATCAGAAAACATAACACCACGAGTTAATGATTTGCTTTTGGAAAATAGAGACAAGTAAGGTATGCAAGTAAACGTTTTGAGTTAAAATTTTATTTTATTTTTAGCAGACGCAGGAATGGAAATGCTCTATCTACTAAAACCATCACGTACTCAATAAGTATACTAGTAGTTATTTTAATCATGGCAATTCCAATTGCATACACTCTGTCAGAGATAGTTATGTACGCATACCGAAATAATGAAACTGCTTCAAGTTAGTTTTAGAATTGGTGTTTATTTAAAAAATAGTTATTTCAGAATACATTGGAATAATTATAAATTCAATAAATGTCAGAGCACTGCATGCGCCAAAGAAGGCTGAAGACGTTGGTGAGTTAAAAAAAAACTACATTTGTGGAAATTTTACTTAAATAAGAGATCCTACCACTGACCAACTGTTTATAGAAAACTCTTTGAATGAAGATTCATTCACGACCAATACTAATCCAGAAAGCGATTACTTGTCACATCATTGTGAGTCTTGCAACACTGTTCTATTGATTAAAAAATGAAAAATTAATTCCAGATCAACCTCCATCTGCAAAGTGTAATAAGCGAATTGTTGGATACTACACCGACTGGGAGCCTCGCAAAATATCTGCAAAACAACTACAAAAACTGACTCATTTGATATTCACAAATGTTCCGATGAACTCCTCTGGGCACGTGTTCTTTGAGAATTTAGCACAGAGACGGCGCTTTTTGGAGATTAACAGAAAAGCCCAGCTAATGAATGTAAAAGTTATGTTTTCTATCGGTGGACACAAAAATGCCGAACATTATTCTACTGTTGTAGCAGATTCTACTAAAAGAAGGTTATTATTTTAAGTTCTTCTAATTCAACGATTCTAATATCTTTCAGTGTGTTCATAGATTCTATTGTTTCATTCATCAAATCCAACAATGCGAGTGGTGTGGATCTATTTTGGGAATGGCCCAACATAAGCGAAATGAATGATTTTATTACTACAATAAAGGAACTTCGGAAAAAACTAGCTGCATTAACAAAAGCCCAACCAAAAGGTACTCGTTATCTTCTGAGCATAATTGTTCCAAGCTCTCCAAGTGATTTGGAATATTACCTCAGAATGGATGGACTCCTTCACTATGTAGATTTTTTGAATGTTCTCACATATGGATACTATGCACCATGGAGTGGAGTGAATGGAAAGTTTGTTGGACCTAATGCCCCGTTATATGGAGGTAATAGAGAAAATGTTGATGAAACAATGCAATACTTGATATGTAAAACAAGGACTCCAAGTAAACTAAACATGGCACTCTCTTTTTACGGAAGATATTGGGAGAATGTGAATGACAATGTGCCAGATGAAATGTTTAAGGAAGCGGATTTAATAAATGGTAAAGCACAAGGAATGTTTGTTGCTTGGAAGAACCTAGCTGGTAGAGGATGGGATAAATCAGAAGCTTTGTGGCATGAAGAAACTCAGATCCCTTATATTTGGAACAGCGAGGAGAGGAAATTCTTTGTATTCGAAAATGAACGAAGTCTGCAAGCGAAAATGGATTACGCAGCAGATCATAATATTGGCGGAGTGTATATATGGGCATTGGGAGCCGATGATAACAATGATACTTTATTAAATGTGGTTTCATCTGCAGATTTATGTGAAGGAGGAAGTGGAAATACACTGATTTCACTTTGTGGTTGAATTTAAATAAACTTGTGTATCTACGAAATTCCCAAACTTTAAGTCTTGAAATCAGCTACCAGATTCTATATTTTAAAAATTATATGACACAACGATGGAAACCTCTTTTCACAAAAACCATTTTACCGCAGAAAAGTCAACACAAATTTGTATCAAATTTTTGATGTGATTTGCTGTAAAGCGATGTGGTATTATACCTTATTCTGTAGAAAGAAAGATACCGCGATGTTTTTCATTAATTGACAATTAGTGGATGAGTAATGTATCCTTTCCGTTTTGTCTTTTTTCTTCAAAAAATAAAACTAAAACCCTTTAACTTTTTGATCGAACATAACATAAAACATATTTATATTTTGTTGAATATTTGATATTGAAAGTTATTAATACATAGTGAAGTAGCGTAAATGAAAATTATATTTCAAAAAAAAAAAAACACAAAACAGAATTGAATTCCCTGGTGAACGAGACGTCACGCCCACTTTCCAACCAATCAGCGCATTCGATCTTCTCATACTCCTTTTGATTGGCTGAAAAGTGGGCGGCGCGAGTTGCTGATTGGTCGTGCAGTTCGCATTTAGGAGGAAATTCAAATTTTCGAAATATACCATACGTTTGTAATAGTTGAACATGTAACATTTTTTGATTTTTCCGTTGTGGTATTTTTATTATTTCAGACTATTTCGGGAATTCGGGAATGTACTCAAATATTTTCAGCCCAAATGAAGTAAGCTCCCAGAGGCGTGGAATGAAAGGCACCTTAATTTTTGTTGTATTTTATTCTTCATACGGATTTGCTCACTGCAATACAATATTAAGGTTGGCCAACATTTTAAAAGTTAATTAAATAATCAATACTTTATTTTCAGAAGTTCATCATTGAGTCGAAACTTTGAAGATTCGCTGAGAAGAATTCCACGATCTACTGATAAAGATGAAACTGGGTTTGAAGATTCGAATGTACAGGAAGTTATATTTATTTTGTTATATTGTTTGTTTGTTGCACTTGCAATTTTAATTTGTGGATTGATAATTTTCTATAATTCAAGGAAACGAGAACTCCGGGCAAACAGGTGAGTCACATTCAATTTTTTTGAATTACGTGTTTTGAATTACATATGTAGAAAGTAATTTTTGGGCAATTATTTTGCTGGCATTTCAAATTTTAGAATGATTCAAATCAAAATCCCCGTTGCGCCACACCACCTTCAAGTAGAAAGTCAGAATAACTTATGATAATTTACATTTTCTTCCAGATCAAGAGGTGATGAGTATCTTCTTGAGCCAACATCGGCGGATCATAAAAGAAGAAATTCAAGCAATATAGTTCCACCAGAACCAACTCCCTACCCAATTACATCCGGAGAAAGTGATTTGCGGCAAACTCCTTCTCGTTTGTCAAATGTAGAATGTCCTCCAGAGCTAGAATTAGCCCCAATTAACGAAAAAATTATGTATCTTCATTATTATGCAGAAGTTGAAATCAATGAGGAAGATCTTGACATTTCAAAGGGAAGACCACTAGGATCAGGGGAGTTTGGAATAATACGAAAAGGATTTTTAAGAAGCAAAAATTCGAAAAATGAAGAAAAAGAAAGCAGGTTGGAAGTGGCAGTGAAATGTATGTAGCAAAAGTTGAAACAATCGCAGAAAATACTTGAAGATTTCAGTACCGTTAAATGAATACAATCAAATTCAACAAGAATTGATATATGACGAATTGAAAGTGATGTGTGCAGTCGGTAAACACCCAAACATTTTAGCTTTAGTCGGAGGAATTACATTTGGAGAAAGGTTGGTGTGGAAACCGGCGGTCTTAGTTAGAATCTGATAAAAAATAACATTCAGAAAAATGATAGTATCCGAGTTTGTGGAGAACGGGGATCTTCTTAGTTTCTTGAGAGACAATCGAATATATTTCACAAACGATCAATGGACACTAGAAACTGAACAAGATTCTTTGAGCCTCGTTGACTTGCTCTCATTTGCTTTCCAAATTGCAAAAGGGATGGAGTATTTGATTCATGTTCCGGTATGATTTTGGCAATGTGAAATTTGAATAAATTTTTGCAGTGTGTTCATCGTGATTTGGCTCTCCGCAATGTACTGATAAAGAAAAATCGAATAATTCGAATTGCAGACTTTGGATTGGCTAGGAGGCATAAAAATAAAGATTATTACAAGTTAGTTCTTTTTATTCAAAAGCTCAAGAGCGTTTCTAGTGGTAAATTTAAAAAACGTTTAACTATAAAAATACAGAACTCAAAGTGTCGATACACCGCTTCCAATACACTGGATGGCACCTGAAAGTATAGACAAATTACTGTTCACTCAGAAATCAGATGTTTGGTCATATGGGGTCTGTCTTTATGAACTATTCTCTTTGGGAAAATCACCTTATGAAAATGTGATAAAATATGATCAAAGAGATTTTTATTGGAAGTATGTGCTGTCTTACTTGAATGAAGGGAAAAGACTTGCACAGCCTGCACATGCTGACGCAGAAATGTAAGTTGAAAAAGTATTTTACACTACTAAAATATCACCAATTACAGATATAATGTAATGAAACTATGCTGGGATCTAGATATGAATAGTCGTACAACATTCTTAGACTGCATTGAGTTTTTTGAGAAAGAATTGAAAACAACATCAAATGAGGTAAGTGACATTTTGAAATGTTTTGGTTGGAACTTTCATTGTACTGTCTTTCAGTATTTTCTTGATCTCACCAGAAAGCTCCGTTCAGAAACCAACAATCAACTTCGACTTAGTAATTGGCTTTCTGATGAGAAACATTGTGATAGTTAAATAAAAAATAATGTTTTGCTGCTGATTTTCTTTCCATTAAAAACCTGTTACTATTCATATTTGATACTTCTTCCTCACTTGATTCCTCTTCCTCAGTTTTATTTTTCTTATTTGACGTTTTTCCTTTAACACATCATCTCTCAGAAACTTGCTATCTAAAGTTACTTTTTTAGCATGAATACTTTGTGTTGTGTATTGAGCGAGCGACAAGGAGAGAAGAAGTTTATTACAAGAGAGTGTAAGAAGTAATGAATTATCAAGAAAGGTCGCTTACGCGATAGGTCACGTCTGTATAAAGTTCAGGTTTACGTTCCGTCCACAACACTTTGAATTCAACGAGCTCTTCTACAAAATAAACATGTGTAAGTATATCGAGTTTCTTGTGCTTAATTTTAATTTTCAACCATGATTTTCCAGAACACCTAAATCCAGCTGTCTAACTCAATGGAAGCATCTTGTCAAGCAATGTTTCATTTTGATTGCAATTTTAGTGTTCTCCGCACCAGTTGCATATTCATTGTCAGAGTTAATAATGATAGCTCGTCATAAAAGTCCGACAGTTTCAAGTAAGCGGAACTATTTCGAAAATTAATATATACATTTTTTTTCAGATTTGATAAAAATAGTTATTCTATCATCGAAAAAATCAAGAACTATGATCAAAACAAAATCTTCTACTGCGACAAAACTTGTGGGTCTACCTCCACTTTTTGATGTTCCGAGCAGTAAGTATCTGGTGAACACGCTTTTTTTGAAAGACATTTTATTAGCAATATGAACATATAGTAAACAGAAAATAATATAAAAAGTATGGAATCTTATAAGCTGATGTGCTGTAAAATTGTAATCACAAAGCCGCCAGTCTTCACATGAATAACAAAACAAAAGAATTTATGAAAATTTTGGCTCCGAAAACACAATTTTGCGTCCAGATAGTGATATTTATTTATTATTTGTACTTCAGTTAATGATACTCTCACTTTCAGTTTTCAGGCAATGAAACCATTTCACCTCCTGCTGCATTATGTGGCAAACGAATTGTGGGTTACTTTGCAGAATTTGAGAATTCTGTTCTAACAAGAAAACAACTTCAAAACAACTAAAGCCAGCTCTACTCTACTTTGAAAGTGATGATCAGTATAGGCGGATAATTAAATTCTCGTTCGTTTTCGGCAATAATGTCTAACGAAACATCACGTAACGTGTTCGTAAAGTCCATTGTCTCGTTTGTCCAAAATTACGATATAGATGGAATCGAAATATTTTGGACATGGCCCAAATACAAGGATGTGAATAACTAATAATAATAATAATAATATAATATTCATTCATGAACTTAGGAACACATTCACTGAACTTCAAAAAAGGACAAATAGAAAAAACGAGTACATAATTAGTTTGATTGCTCCAAAAAAGAAATCGAGGATCCTTGTTATTCGATTTGGAAGATTTTTTTTTCAGTTTGTTGACTTTTTCAATATTTATTCAACACAATTTCGAGAAAAACAAGTAGGACCTGATTCACCATTGTATGGAGGAGAAGGTAGAAACATCGATGAGACAATGAAGTATTATACTTGTAAAACTGGTCAACCAAGTAAATTTAATATATTTGTTTCTTTCCACGGAACATTTTGGAAAGACGCCGAATTACCATTACGGAATGATTCTGATGATATATTCAAAGACAAAAACTTGACAAAAGGAGCATTTGCTGTTCGTTGGAGAGAGCTACTTCAACAGAAATGGAACCTGGAGGAGATTAAATTTCACAATTTAACGAAAACCTCTTATATTTGGATTCCCGGTCCACCTACCTGGTTTATGACTTTAGAAGACGAAAAAAGTTTGAGAGAAAAATGTTGCTGATCATAATATTGGAGGAATAACCATGTGGACAATTGATCAGGATGATGATGATCACACTCTTTTGAAAGTTGTATCTTCTGCTGAATTATGCACTGGAGATGAGAAGAATAAGATTAAATACAAGTGTGATTGACCGAATTAATCAATTTTAAGTCAAACACAGATCCCCAACTAGGGAATGATAAAACTTCTATTAATTATTTGGCTCACTAGTAAAACAACATTATCGGTTGAATACATAAATCCTGACCGTGTGTTGCTGCTGATTGTTTTTATTTAGTTCTGTTATTAATCAGATAAGATACTTGATTCCTCTTCCTCAGTTTTATTTTTCTTATTTGACGTTCTTCCTTTATAACATCACCTTTCAGAAACTTGATGTCATCTAAAGTTTCTTTTTTTTTAGTATGAATGTTTTGAATTCAACAAGTCCTCTTCTACAAAATCGAAATATGTAAGTAGATTTAATCGCTTGAAATATAATTTAATAATGATTTTTCAGAACACCTAAAACCAGCTGCCTAACTCAATGGAAGCATCTTGTCAAGCCATGTTTCATTTTGATTGCAATTTTAGTGTTCTCCGCACCAGTTGCATATTCATTGTCAGAGTTAATAATGATAGCTCGTCATAAAAGTCCGACAGTTTCAAGTAAGCGGAACTATTTCGAAAATTAATATATACATTTTTTTTCAGATTTGATAAAAATAGTTATTCTATCATCGAAAAAATCAAGAACTATGATCAAAACAAAATCTTCTACTGCGACAAAATATGTTGGTCTACCTCCACTTTTGGATGCCCCGAACAGTAAGTATCTGTTGAACGCGCCTTTTTTTTTGAAAGATATGAGGTTATTAACTTGATGGGTTAGGTCGTGTTTTCATTACTGAGTATCAATTTATTAATTATGCGGGTATACCTCGACATTTTGATTTTCATACGTTTTTTGTCCACTGCTAGATGTTCAATAGTAAAACGTAACTGCTTGAATTTTTACTAGCCAAGTTTTTAGGTGCTTTTCTTGAGTTTTCTGAACAATATGACTATGTATAAAGTAAATATGAAATAATACACAAAAATCTGAAATCTTATAAGCTGATGTGCCGTCAAATTGTAATCACGAAGCCGCCAGTCTTCACATATAAAACAAAACAAAAGAATTTATGAGAATGTTGACTCCGAAAACACAACTTTGCGTCCAAATATTCATTCATTGTTTGTACGTCAGTGAATGATACTCTGACTTTCAGTTTTCAGGCAATGAAGCCCTTTCTCCTCCAGCTGCATTATGTGGCAAACGAATCGTGGGTTACTTTGCAGAATTTGAGAATTCTGGTCTAACAAGAAAACAACTTCAAATGCTAACACACATTATTTACCTGTTTGCTATTCCAAGGAATGGAGTTATAACTATTGTCGATGACCGATCTCTTAGAAAGTTCGAGGAAATGAAAAGTAATGCAAGAGAGGCAAGCTCTACTCTGAAAATAATGATCAGCATAGGCGGACATTATAATTCTCGTTCATTTTCGGGATTGGTGTTTAATGAAACGTCACGTACCGTGTTCGTCAACTCCATAGTCTCCTTCGTTGAAAAATACGATATAGATGGCATCGAAATGTTTTGGATGTGGCCAAGATACAGAGATAAAAACAATTATTTAATGTTTATTCAAGAACTTCGCTACGCATTCACGGAACTCCAAAATAAATTGAATAGAAAAGAAGATTTTGTGATCAGTTTAGTGGCCTCCAGCAATCTCAACCTATTATTCAATTTGGTGGAATTCTTGAATTCTGTCGACTTTTTTGGCATTTACTTGTTTAATAGTTATTCATATCAAGTTGGACCAGACTCACCGTTGTACGGAGGAGGAAGTAGAAACGTCGATGAGATTATGAAATATTATATTTGTAAAACTGGTCAGCCAAGTAAATTTAATATTATTATTTCGTTCCACGCAACATATTGGGAAGGCACCGATTTACCATTACGTGATGATTCTGATAATATATGGAAAGTTAACGAATCGGGAAGATTAGCAGTTGCTTTACGTTGGAGAGAACTACCTCATCATAAATGGAACCTGGAGAACATTAAATTTCATAATCTAACGAAAACTTCGTATATTTGGATTCCTGGTCCACCTACCCGGTTTTTGACTTTAGAAGACGAACAAAGTTTGAGAGAAAAAAACCGTTATGTTGCTGATCATAATATTGGAGGAATAACCATGTGGACAATTGATCAAGATGATGATGATCACACTCTTTTGAAAGTTGTATCTTCTGCTGAATTATGCACTGGAGAGGAGAAGAATACGATTAAATACAATTGTCATTGAGTGAATTAATCTTTGTTTAAAAGTCAAACACGGATCCCCAACTAGGGAATGATCAAACCTCGAACAAATATTTGGATCTATAATAAAAATATATTGTCATTCGAATAAATCCTCATTGTGCATTGCTGTTGATTATTTTTTAGTTCTGTTAATATTCAGATATGATACTTGTATTCTCATTCTCAATTATTTTCTTAATTGCTTTAGTTTCTATCATACGTCTCTGAAAAATATAGACATCTTACTATTCGAACAATTTTGTTTTTGAAATGAACCCTGTTGCTCTGACACTTTCCACAAATAGGAAATCAAAAATTGTGAGTTTCTGTAACCGTTTTAGTTTAATTTTAATGTGTATTTTCCAGCAAAATCAACCGCTTAACTCTGGATAGCGCCCGGGAATTTATTGTTCAATATGAACAAATATTTCTATTGGAAATACATACGTCGACTGCTGATACATAACGTAAGTTTAAAAAATGTGTTGCACATTACTAAATCATCATCAATTACAATTACAATGCAATGCAACTGTGCTGGGATCTCGATACGAATAGTTGTGCAGCATCCCTAGGCTGCATTGAGTTTTTTGAGAAACATCATATGTATGTGTATGCAGTATTTTGAACTTTTTGATTTGAATTTCCATCACATATTTTACAGTACTTTCCTGATTATAAAAGGGCCCGTTCAGAAACCAACCATCAACTTCGATTTTGTAATTGGCTTACTGATGGGAAATATTGTGATAATTAAATAAGTCAGAATGTATTATCGCTGATTTTCTATCTTTAGTTTGGTTGAACCCCGTTTATAGTCATGTTTGATACTTGATTCCTCTTCCTCAGTTTTATTTTTTTGATTTAACCTTGCCTCTTTAACACGCCTTGAAAATGGTATATATTAACCAATAGGTATCATCTTTAAGAAAATTTCAGTTATTCAAAGAAGTTGGTTTCCACTATGAATTCTTTGAATACAACCTATAATCCTCTTCTAAAATATCACAAGTTGTAAGTATATTGTTTCGGTTGGATTCATTCCTTGTTCCTTTTATGTATTTCCAGATCGCTAAAAACCCGCGCTTTAACTCAAGGGGAAAATATTGTCAAGCCTTGTGTGATTCTTGTTGCGATTATATTGATATCCACACCATTTGTGTTTGTATTTTCGAAGTTAATCATATTGGCATGTTGTAAATGTCAAACAGTTTCAAGTGAGTAAAGTTATTTTGAAATTTAACATTAAGTTGAAAAACTTAAAAAAGTCATCTTTCCAGCATCAATTAATGCTTTGATGTTAAACAATTCTACAACTTCACAGCATGCTCTGAAAAGTAAGCCATTTTTAAAAATACCTATTGGTGACTGGCAACCGTTGTATTAGAACACATTGCGTTTGTGCCGTTTTGTATGAACAGTGATGGTTATCACGTGAATGGTTCAGTTGACGATACTCAGAGTTTCAGTTTTCAGGCAATGAAACCATTTCTCCACCTGCTGCATTGTGTGGAAAGAGGATCGTTGGATACTTTGCAGAGTTTGAGAATTCTGGTCTAACAAGAAGACATCTCCAAATGGTAACACACATTATATACCTATTCGCTAGACCAACGAATGGAGTTATGACTCTGGATGGAGAACGAACTCGCCGAAAATTCCAGGAAATGAGAAGTAAAGCGAGGGAGGTAAGCTCTACTGTGAAAGTGATGATCAGTGTGGGCGGACATGATCATTCTGGTGCATTTTCGGCGATAATGTCTAACGAAGCGTCACGTAGCGTGTTCATCAAGTCCATTGTCTCGTTTGTCAAAAATGAAGATATTGATGGAATCGAAATATTTTGGATGTGGCCAAAACACAGAGATGTGAATAACTATTCAATATTTATTCAAGACCTCCGAAACGAATTCACTGAACTTCAAAAAAGGACAAATAGAAAAAACGAGTACATCATTAGTTTGCTTGTTCCGAAAAAGAGCTACTGGTCATTCGATTTCGAAGATTTTTTAAAATTTGTTGACTTTTTCAATATTTATTCAACACAATTTCGAGAAAAACAAGTAGGACCTGATTCACCATTGTATGGAGGAGAAGGTAGAAACATCGATGAGACAATGAAGTATTATACTTGTAAAACTGGTCAACCAAGTAAATTTAATATATTTGTTTCTTTCCACGGAACATTTTGGAAAGACGCCGAATTACCATTACGGAATGATTTTGATGATATATTCAAAGACAAAAACTTGACAAAAGGAGCATTTGCTGTTCGTTGGAGAGAGCTACTTCAACAGAAATGGAACCTGGAGGACATTAAATTTCACAATTTAACGAAAACCTCTTATATTTGGATTCCCGGTCCACCTACCTGGTTTATGACTTTAGAAGACAAAAGAAGTTTGAGAGAAAAAACTAAATATGTTGCTGATTATAATATTGGAGGAATAACCATGTGGACAATTGATCAGGATGATGATGATCACACTCTTTTGAAAGTTGTTTCTTCTGCAGAATTATGCACTGGAAAGGAAAAGAATGAGATTAATTACAAATGTGATTGATTTAGTGTTTTTTTTTTTAATTTTAATTTCTTCTTTGATTAGCTTTTTGGGAAACATGTTGAAAGTTAAATAAATCCTCATACTGTTACTGATGGCTTTTGATAGTTGGAAAACACTCATTGTTAATCTGATGACATACTTGCACCATCCTCCTCAGATTTGACTTTTTAGGGCAAGTTTAAAAAAATCAACAGGTTATTTCAGGAACTAATTTTTTCCTAAAAATTATTTATTTTATGAACCCTGTTCCTTCAAATTCAACAAATGCCCCTCTATTAGAGAATCAACAAATGTAAGTATATTTAATCGCTTGTAACTTTATTTAACAGTGATTTTCCAGAACACGAAGAATAAGCTGCCTAATTCAATGGAAGCATCTTATCAAGCCTTGTCTTATTTTGATTGCAATTTTAGTGTTCTCCGCACCAGTTGCATATTCATTATCAGAGTTAATAATGGTGGCTCGTCATAAAAGTGAAACAGTTTCAAGTAAGATAAATTGTTTCGGAAATTAATATCTAAAAACATCTCAGATTTGATAAAAATATTTATTCCGTCATCAAAAAAGCTAAGCACTACGACAAAAACAAACTCTCCTCCGAAACATTTGATTCAGGAAAGTGAGTATCCAGGGGGGGGATCCTAATTTTTTCATAGGTTTCATTTTCAGGCCATCAAACAATTTCTCCTCCTGCTGCATTTTGTGGAAAGAGGATTGTTGGATATTTTGCAGAATTCGAAAACGCTGGACTATCAAGAAAACAACTTCACATGCTTACCCATATTATTTACCTGTTTGCTAGACCAACGAATGGAGTTATTACTCTCGATGGAGAACAAACTCGCCGAAAGTTTGAAGAGATGAAAAGTAAAGCAAGGGAGGCAAGCTCTACTCTAAAAGTGATGATCAGTGTAGGCGGGCATGATTATTATAAGGAATATTCGCGTTTGGTGTCTAATGAAACGTCAAGAAACGTTTTCGTCAAGTCGATTGTCTCATTTTTCAAAAAAAACGATATAGATGGAATCGAAATATTCTGGACGCGGCCAAAATACGAAGATATTAAAAGTTATTCAAGTTTCATTCAAGAACTTAGGAGCGCATTCACTGAACTTCAAAAAAGGTGGAATAGGAAAAACGAATATATCATAAGTTTAATTGTTCCAAAAGAGAAACACTGGTCATTCGATTTGAAAGATTTTTCAAAGTTTGTTGACTTTTTCAATATTTATTCAACACAGTTTCGAGAAAAACAAGTGGGACCTGATTCACCATTGTATGGAGGAGAAGGTAGAAACATCGATGAGACAATGAAGTATTATATTTGTAAAACTGGGCAGCCAAGTAAATTTAATATAATGGTTTCGTTCCACGGAACATTTTGGGAAGGAGCCGAATTACCATTACGTGATTATTCTGATGATATATGGAAGGAGAAAAACGTGGCACGAGGACCATTTGCAGTACGATGGAGACATCTACGTCAACGTAACTGGAACCTGACCGATATTAAATTTCACAATTTAACGAAAACCTCATATATTTGGATTCCTGGTCCACCTACCTGGTTTTTGACTTTAGAAGACGAAAAAAGTTTGAGAGAAAAAAATCGATATGTTGCTGATCATAATATTGGAGGAATAACCATGTGGACAATTGATCAGGATGATGATGATCACACTCTTTTAAAAGTTGTATCTTCTGCTGAATTATGCACTGGAGATGAGAAGAATACGATAAAATACACGTGTGAATGAGTGAATGTAATTATTTCAAATTCATTTTTCTGTTGTTCCCGTTCAAAATGAATGTCTCAATAAATTGAAAATTGGATAAATCATTAATATATGTCTACTTCTGCTCATTATCTTATTTTTAGTTCTGTTATTAATCCTATAAGATACTTGTTTTCTCTTTCTCAGTTTTTTCGAATTTATTTCTATAGAACGCCTATGAAACAGGTATAAAATTACATTTCAGAAACTATTTCACCATTCAATTTTGTTTTCATGAATCGTGCTGATTTGAACTCAACAAGTATCCCTCTTTTACGAATTCAAAACATGTAAGTATGTTTGATTGTCTCTAATTTAATTCGACCATGCTTCTTCAGAACACGAAAAACCAACCGTTTTGCGCAATGGAAGAATCTCATCAATCCATGCTTGATTTTAATTGCAATTTTAGTTATATCAGCACCAGTTGCATTTTCATTATCAGAGTTAATAATGGTGGCTCGTCATAAAAGTGAAACAGTTTCAAGTAAGAGAAATTGTTTCGGAAATTAATATCTAAAACCTTCTTAGATTTGATTAACATGCTTATTCCATCATCGCAAACATCAAGAACTACGATGAAAACAAATAATTCACCTACAACAAAACTTGTTCAAAAAAGTAAGTATAGTGCGATTTTGTGTGCCACTCTGAAGTTTGATTATATTAAAAGAAAGACAGTGTAGGTGTGAGCGATTTAGTAACCTTTTTCCCATAATTCGTCTTTAGTAGTTCTAGCATACATAGATCTCATTTGTATAACTGAACGTAGCTTCTCTATTGTGGTATAGGATTGATTAATCTGTTCAGAGTAGTCAGGTTAAGACGTGCATTAAGCTGCCAATTGTAATAAAAACCAAAAACATAAAAATCTTTCTGACATCATGACCACACCTTATCAAAAGTCAATTTTTAATTAGAAACGGTTAGAATATTTTTGATGCCTAACTTACTATTAGGGAACTGCTGGAAAATCAGAATAAAAAACCTTTGGAAAACCGGACGTCCGGTTTGCCATCTCTGGTGGTGGGCTTATAAGACGCAATTTCCCAGAATTTTTACTTTCAGGCAATGAAAAAGTTTCTCCTCCTGCTGCATCGTGTGGAAAGCGAATTGTTGGATATTTTGCAGAATTCGAAAACTCTCCTCTATCAAAAAAACAACTGCAAATGTTAACACACATTATTTACCTGTTTGCTATTCCAAAAAATGGAAGTTTAACTTTTCGCGATGAAAGTTCTCGCCGAAAATTTGTGGCGATGAAAAATGAAGCAAGGAAGGAAAGCAGTACTTTAAAAGTAATGATCAGCATAGGCGGACAGTATAGCTCTGGTGAATTTTCGGGATTGGTGTCCAAGGAAACGTCACGAAATTTGTTTACCAACTCCATTGTCTCCTTTGTTCAAAATTACGATATAGATGGAGTCGATATATTTTGGACATGGCCAAAATACAGCGATGAGAACAACTATTTAATGTTTATTCGAGAACTTCGATACGCATTCACGGAACTCCAAAAGAAATTGAATAGAAAAGAAACTTTTGTGATTAGTTTAGTGATCTCCAGGAATGTCAACCATTTATCTAATTTGGTGGAATTCTCAAATTTTGTCGACTTTTTAAACATTTACCTGTTTAATAGTTTTTTAAATCAAATTGGACCAGACTCACCATTGTACGGAGGAGGAAGCAGAATCGTCGATGAGAATATGAAGTATTACATTTGTAAATCTGGACAGCCAAGTAAATTCAATATAATTGTCTCGTTCCACGCAACATATTGGAACGGCGCCGAATTACCATTACGTGATGATTCTGATGATATATGGAAAGATAACAACTCTGGAAGATTACCAATTGCTTTACCTCGGAGGCAACTACGTCAATACAACTGGAACCTGACCGACATTAAATTTCATAATCTAACGAAAACTTCATATATTTGGATTCCTGGTCCACCTACCCGGTTTATGACATTAGAAGAGGAAAGAAGTTTGAGAGAAAAAAATCGATATGTTGCTGATCATAATATTGGAGGAATAACCATGTGGACAATTGATCAGGATGATGATGATCACACTCTTTTGAAAGTTGTATCTTCTGCTGAATTATGCACTGGAGATGAGAAGAATACGATAAAATACAAGTGTGAATGAGTGAATGTAATTATTTCAAATTCATTTTTCTGTTGTTCCCGTTCAAAATGAATGTCTCAATAACTTGAAAATTGGATAAATCATTAATATATACGTCTGATCATTATCATTCGTTAGTTCTGTTATTAATCAGATACGATACTTGTTTCCTCTCTCATTTGAACTGTCTTTATTTCTATAACACGCCTTTGAAACAGGTATTAAATTATATTTCAGAAACTATTCCACCATTCAAATTTGTTCTCATGAATCCTGCTGATTTGAACTCAACAAGTGTCCCTCTTTTAAGAAATCAAAACATGTAAGTATGTTTGATTGTCTCTAATTTAATTCCATCATGCTTTTTCAGAACACAAAAAAACAACCGTCAATGGAAAAATTTTATCAAGCATTGTTATATTTTGATAACAATTTTAGTGTTATCCGCACCAATTGCATTTTCATTGTCAAAGTTAATAATGGTGGCTCGTCATAAAAGTCCGACAGTTTCAAGTAAGCGGAGCTATTCCGTAAATTAATAATTAAAAACTTTATAGATTTGATAAGAGTGTTCATTCCTTCATCGAAAAAATTAAAAACCACGACAGAAAAAAATTTGCCTACAACGAAACAACTGTTTAAATATAGTAAGTTTATGTTAAGCTCTTTTTTGTGCTATCCTAAGGCTCTAACATGTAAAAAGGAACAAGCTTAAGTAAAAAATATTTTTAAAAAAGTAATCGGAAAGTGGTTAATCTGATGAACATTGGGAAACTGCGAGATGGAAGCATTAACCTGCCACTTAGAAATAATTAAAATCATAAGAGCTTTTTATGAAAATTTTTAACCCTAAAGTTGATGTAGAATTACGAGTTTCAGGCACTGAAACAATTTTTCCTCCTGCTGCATTGTGTGGGAAGCGAATTGTTGGATATTTTGCAGAATTCGAAAACACTGCTCTAACAAGAAAACAACTCCAAATGCTAACGCATATTATTTACTTGTTTGCTATTCCAAAAAATGGAAATATGACTTTTGGCGGAGAACGTTCTCGCCGAAAATTCGAAGAGATGAAAAATGAAGCAAGGAAGGCAAACTCTACACTGAAAGTAATGATCAGTATAGGCGGACAATCAAATTCTCGTTCATTTTCGCGATTGGTGTCTAATGAAACGTCACGTAACGTCTTCGTCAACTCTATTGTCTCGTTTGTCCAAAAATACGATATAGATGGAATCGAAATATTTTGGACATGGCCCAAATACGAGGATGCGAATAACTATTTAATATTCATTCAAGAACTTCGATACGCATTCATAGAACTTCAAAAAAAGCTGAATAGGAAAGAAGACTATGTGATCAGTATAATTGTCAACTGTTACGACAACCAGTTATCCAATTTGATGGGTTTTTCAAAGTTTGTCGACTTTTTCAATATTTATTCAATACATTATCAATCAAGACAAGTTGGTCCATCCTCACCATTGTATGGAGGAGGAAGTAGAAACATCGATGAGACAATGAAGTATTATATTTGTAGAACTGGGCAGCCAAGTAAATTTAATATGATGGTTTTGTTTCACGGAACATTTTGGAAAGGTGCCGAATTACCATTACGCAATGATTCTGATGATATATTCAAAGACCAAAACTCGGCAAAAGGAGGATTTGCTGTACGTTGGAGAGAGCTACTTCAACAGAAATGGGACATGAGCAACATTAAATTCCACAATTTAACAAAAACCTCATATATGTGGATTCCTGGTTCATCCTTGTTTTTGACTTTAGAAGACGAACAAAGTTTAAGAGTAAAAAATCGATATGTTGCTGATCATAATATTGGAGGAATAACCATGTGGACAATTGATCAGGATGATGGTGATCACACTCTTTTGAAAGTTGTATCTTCTGCTGAATTATGCACCGGAGATGAAAAGAATACGATAAAATTCAAGTGTGAATGAGTGAATTTAGTATTTATCAATTTAATTTTCGATGACAGTTAAAGTGGATAGCCAACTCTTTCCCAGTAGGGAAAGATGAATTTTCGGTCAATTAATTGGAAACATTGCATAAATTCTCACATTGCTATATTGCTGCTGACTATGTTGTTATTAATCAGACATGATAAATGTTTTTTTCTGTATTTACATTATTTCTATAACTTGTCAATGAAATATGTATAAATTTTGTTTTAGAAATTAACTTCCCATTCGAGCAACTTTGTTTTCATGAATCTTTCTGCTTCAGACTCAACAAGTGCCTCACTTTTAGAAAATCAAAAAATGTTAGATTATTAAATTGTCTGGAATTAAATGTGACTATGCTTTTTCCAAACATGCTGTCTTACTCAATCAAAACAATTCATTTTTATTCTTGGCCATTTTCCATTAGCAATATTCCTTATTATATCTATTACTCACAAACCCCCGAAGTTCTTAGTTTATCAATTTGATAACAAATATCTAGTTTATTTGATATCATTGCTTCTTTATTTTCCCGCATAATAAATAAGAGATTTTATTTTAAAAGTGACAAGAACTACTTATATCAAAATTGAGAATGAGAACCGTCACATTTTCGATATTATATTGCGCCACATTCATAAGTTTAGGAGCTCCGACCGTAGAACAGTAAGTCCATTTTTTTTTTTTAGTCTTCCAATAGAAGCAGAAGAAGTTGAAACGCCATGTGAAACGGATCCGGTGATTAGTGTTGGCATAGGAATTGTGCTTTCTGGGATTGTTCTTATTATGTCAATACTAACATGTCTTCTTTGGGTTCTTTGCAAATCGAAAAAAAATTGTCGAAGTTCAGAAAATAGGCAAGTCGTCGTGTTAGTCTTGTCAAATAATAGTACTATCTTCCAGGGCTGATACATATACAGTAACCCAATGTTAGAGCTTCAGTCGGTTCCTATTGATTTGAACTATGTCGAAGATCTTGATACAAATTGTTACGAAATCAAGCTAGAAAACCTTGAAATTGTTTCGGGAAGTTTGATTTTGAGTGAGTCTGTTGCAGTATCAAAAGGATTGCTGCATATAAGAAATCCTAGTGGTGAAGAACACGGATGTTTGGAAGTTGCTGTGAAAAGTAGTTTGCTTTGAAGATGTTATTTGATAAATTTCCGATTTGCAGGCGCCGCAAACAATAGATCCTGCAGTGATTATACAATCTACAAGGAGTTGATGTTAATGTGTGCAATTGGAAAACATTCAGATGTGTTAACTTTAATCGGAGCAGTCACAAGTCTTGGAAAGTAAGCTTGGGACATATGTTAGATAGCTTATAGTGATATACTTTTTAGACACAAAACTATGATCGTTTCCGAACATGTAGAGTGTGGGGATCTACTGAACTATTTGAGACAAAATCGAGAACGATTTCAAGCCAAACAGCCTATTTGGTCTAATGAAGATAACAGTGGATACCTCATTCCTAAGAGTAAACCCATTGAAAACTCATTGTATACATCTGGCCTACTCTCGTTTGCATATCAAATAGCAAATGGAATGAAACATTTGGCATCTGTCCTTGTAAGTTTAGGTTTAAATTTGGGGCTTCTATAGTTTGTACCCACACTTCTGGGATAGTATTACAATTTTTATAAGCACTTCAGACTTGTAAGATTTTCCAACTACCAAGAAATAACAGCTATTATGTGATATTTCCATAAGGAGCCGCGCTGCATTTAGACACATTATGCATATATTGCTAACAAAATTAGGCTCACATCACGAATTAATGTAGAGAAATATATTTTAATTCAAGCCACTAATATCCAATTTTCAGTGTGTCCACCGAGATCTGGCTCTGCGTAATATATTGGTAAAAAGAAATAAAATAATTCGAATCAGTGATTTTGAGTTGGCCCGAGACACCACGGACAAGAATTATTATAGGCTCGTCATCTGATAAAAATAAATCCATATTGAAACAATTTTAATTCCAGAGTTCTGAGCGGCTATGATGTTCCCCTTCCCTTCTTCTGGTTAGCGCCGGAATGTTTTGAAGAATACAAATTTTCAGAAAAAACTGATGTATGGGCATTTGGAATTTGTTTATATGAATTGTTTTCTCTGGGCGAAACACTATATAAAGATATTCCCGCGAGCGGAAATACCGTTGATGCAATCATAGAATTCCTGAAAGTTGGTAATCGGCTCCCGCAACCAGAGCATTGTTCTTTCCGAATGTAGGTGTTTTCATCATTCAGATTTGTCAAGTTGATTCGTTTTTTCAATTCCAGTTACGAATTCATGAAACTATGCTGGAGTACTGACCCGATTAAACGTCCAACGTTCGATGAATGCAAAAACTTTTTTGCAGATGAACTGAAAGATTTATCTCCACAGGTTATTTGTTACATTTGCCAATATTTCTAAAAGAAAACATTTTTCAGATGTTCGAGAACATTAAAAACATTCTTCAAGAAGAGTCTGCAAAACAGATTGATCTTGTGAATTTGATATATGCAAAGTAATCATTTTAAATAATACTTTTTTTTGAAATTTAACATTGATATCAATAACAGGAAATGTTACATTTTTCATATCAGATACAATAATAATGCTCTGAATTTTGATTTACTTATTTTCTATAAATTTCACGGCTGAATTTCCAAAATAAACCAATTTTCTGAATGGTATTTTCAAATGCAATAAAAATATTTTTGTTTCACTTCAATTTTTACAAATGATTCTATTAACAAGTCGAAATTACTGGTTGATTGCAGTGTAGTTTGATTTGACTTTTTTTGGTAATCGAAAGTAAATCAGGTAGTACAATTTTTATTGGAACTTTTGCAAGGATTATTTTTGAATAGTTACCTCTTTCACACTAAACATGTTTGATCTTTTTGTTGAATCTATTTTTTTTTCATTTTTTTGTTCATATTTTATTGACTCTTTTTCTGTGATTCATCTATATGTAGCCTATAAGAGACATACCTTTATAAAACTTTGTCCTTCCTAATAGCAATTTTCAACAAAACAGCTGGTGACTAACCAATTAGCGGTGTCTTTATGCAAAAACAATTTTTTAAGTTTTGCTGTGTTTAAAATCAATATAAAATCAAAAAAGGTTTCCCTATTTCAACAACGTTGTAAGCTTCATTCACTGCGTGCCTTTCAGATGGATTTTGTTGAAAACTCATCAACATGTTTCAATCAAACTGGAGAATTCGAAACTATGGTCTTCACAAATCCAATTCTTTACTGGATCACTGGAATCGGGGTTTTAGGTGTGATGGTTCTTATTAGTGTTACTTTTTACTTTTCCTGGCGTATTTGCAAAAAACGTAGGCAACGAGAAAGGTTAATAATTTCAAATTATGCAATCACAAATGTAAATTTCAGAACAACTTCAAATGTCTACAGAAATTCAACTGTCATTCGTTCTATTCCATTTTCTGCGGTCGAAAATGGAGGAATCCTAACCAAGCACAGTACAACTAATCAGAGACCAGACGATTGCAATGAAAACTGTGAAATCGGATCCGAGAGAGTTGAAGTTCTAGAAAATATTCTAAACTCCAATTCTGTATGAAGTCAAGAATTGGTTTCTGAAAGTCAATATCCAAAAATAGTATCATTTTCCCGTTCTTATCACATGATTTGCAAATTAATAAAGTTACTACGATGACATTTTTTAAATGAATAATAATGTTAACAACTCTTTCAAAATACACATGCTTTGGCTTTGACATAGATTTCATAAAATTGTGATTAGTAGTTCATCCAAGCGTGTTCCAGGTCCTGTCTACAAATGTAAAATATTCCGAGAACGTGAGATTTTTTCTCAAGATCAAGGTTGAAATTGGTCGTTTTCAAGCCAGGCGAAAAAACCCCCTGTCGAGCGAGTGTTGAACCTTGCCGACTTAGTTCCCACCAGTTATCAGAGTTGGCAGGAGTCGGCAAAAGTTTGACTCTCGGCAAGACCCGTACAAGTTTCGACAGGACTTAAGTTTGGAACCTTACTCGCTGGCCACACAGGCCTTAAAAAGCCCTCAACAATACATTAATCTTCAACACGAAATTAATTCCTCATTGTTTCTGTATTGATAAGTATTACTAGAACCGGTTTATCATCATCCTACTCATCGAACTATTCCTAAGAAGACGTTTATATACTGATTCACTTGCTCAATCAGAGCACGCTATTTTTGAATTGTGACTAATCTTCCTCATTTAATGTCCTTCTAGGTTATTAGCCACGCCCACTTTCATTTTAAAGTTTCGACACAAAGAAAGATTATAAAAAGCTGGATTTTTAAATATTTCTCAATTTTTTAATTTTCGTCTGCAGTTCAAAATTTCAGGTGAACGAAATAAGTTCACCACCAATATATTTTTAGAATGACGGGTTCTGTAATTTTTTTTGCTTTATTTTCTTCATATTGCTTTGCTTCATGCTACGCACGGTTGGTCAGCAATGTTAAAGATGAAATCATATTCAATAAACTGTTTCAGAAATTTAACATTGGGTAGAAACTTTGAAGATTCGTTCAAAAGAGTCCCGCGAGCGTCTGAAAAGAATGAATTGGGCGATTCAAATGTACAACAGATTATATTCATTTCGTTATACAGTGTGTTTGTTGCACTTGCAATTGGAATTTGCTGTTTGATTAAAGCTTACAAATCAAAGAAACGACAGCTCCCGGCAAACAGGTAGGTAAATTTTATATTCCAAAAAAAAGCGTAAAATAATATAATTTTGATATTTTACAAGGAGGCAAGGCATTATACATAGATATTAAAGTTTAAGTTATTGTTTGCATATAGTTCGAAGACGGTGATTGGTTAATAAGTGGGCATATACTCGTTATAGAGAAAGTTCTGACAGGAAGATTTGCGACAGAAAAATAATGAAATACTAAAAAAAATCATGTTGTTAACCTGCTTTTTTTTCAGATCAAAAGGCAATGAGTATCTTCTTGAGCCAACAACGGCGGATCAGAAGAAAAGATATTCAAACAATATAGTTCCACCAGAACCAACGCCTTATCCAATTACTTCCGGGGAAGATGATTTTGGGAAAACTCCTTCTCGTTTGTCAAATGAAGAATGCCCTCCAGAACTAAAACTGGCTCCAATTAATGACAGAATCAAGTACCTTCATTATTACGCGGAAGTTGAAATCAATGAGGAAGATCTTGATATTTCAAAGGGAAGACCGCTAGGATCAGGAGAGTTTGGAATAATACGAAAAGGATTTTTGAGAAGCAAAAATTCCAAAAATAAGGAAACAGAAAGCAGGTTGGAAGTGGCAGTGAAATGTAAGTAGCAAAAATCAAAACAATCCCAGTAAATATTTGGAAATTTTCAGCACCGTTAAATGAATACAATCATATTCAACAAGAATTGATATATGATGAACTGAAAGTGATGTGTGCAGTCGGTAAACACCCAAACATTTTAGCCTTAGTCGGAGGAATTACAATTGGAGAAAAGTTGACCTATACATAGACGAACGCAGATATAATTTAATCATCAATTTTCAGGAGGATGATCATATCCGAGCTTGTGGAGAACGGAGACCTACTAAGTTTCTTGAGAAAAAATCGGCGAAATTTCACAATTGATCAATTGGCTTTTGAACCTGAAAAACCGTCATTGGGCCTTGTTGATTTAGTCTCATTTGCATTCCAAATTGCAAAAGGGATGGAGTATTTGATTCACGTTCCGGTAAAATTTTGGTAATATGAAGTTTGAACTTAACATATAATTTTGTAGTGCGTTCATAGAGACTTGGCTCTCCGCAATGTGCTAATAAAGGGAAATATGGTAATTCGAATTGCAGACTTTGGATTGGCTAGGAGACATAAAAATAAAGATTATTACAAGTTAGTTATTTTTATTCAAAAGCTCAAGAGCGTTTCTAGTGGTAAATTGAAAAAACGTTTAACTCTAAACATACAGAACTCAAAGTGTCGATACACCGCTTCCAATACACTGGATGGCACCTGAAAGTATAGACAAATTACTGTTCACTCAGAAATCAGATGTTTGGTCATATGGGGTCTGTCTTTATGAACTATTTTCTTTGGGAAAATCACCTTATAAAAATGTGATAAAATATGATGAAAGAGATTCCTATTGCAAATATGTGCTGGCTTACTTGAATGAAGGAAAACGACTTGCACAGCCTGCACATGCTGATGCTGAAATGTAAGTTGAAAAAGTATTTCACACTACTAAAATATCACCAATTACAGATATAATGTAATGAAACTATGCTGGGATCTAGATATGAATAGTCGTACAACATTCTTAGACTGCATTGAGTTTTTTGAGAAAGAATTGAAAACAACATCAAATGAGGTAAGTGACATTTTGAAATGTTTTGGTTGGAACTTTCATTGTACTGTCTTTCAGTATTTTCTTGATCTCACCAGAAAGCTCCGTTCAGAAACCAACAATCAACTTCGACTTAGTAATTGGCTTTCTGATGAGAAACATTGTGATAGTTAAATAAAAAATAATGTTTTGCTGCTGATTTTCTTCCCTTAGTTCTGTAGAAACCTGTTACTATTCATATTTGATACTTGATTCCTCTTCCTCAGTTTTATTTTTTAATTTTACGTTCTTCCTTTACACACCATCTTTCAGAAATTTGCTGCCATTCAAAGTTGCTTGTTTAGTATGAATACTTTGAATTCAACAAGTGATCCTCTTCTGAAATATCAAAACGTGTAAGTATCTTGTATCGGTTTTAATATAATCTTTTGATGTCTTCCAGATTGCTAAAAACCAGCAGGAAAACTCAATGGAAGCCTTATGCCATTCTTATTTTGATTATATTCATATCCGCACCAATTGTGTTTGTATCATCGAAGTTAATCATATCGGCAAATTATAAGTGTCAAACAGTTTCAAGTGGGTGAAGTTGTTTCAAAAATTGATTTTAACATGAAAAACCACAAAAAAAATAATTTATCATTCCAGCATCAACTATTTCTTCAAGATTAAATGATTCTACAGCCACCCATTTTGTACAGAAAAGTGAGCTTGTGAGAGTGAGTAAAAGTGAGTTAAATTTGCAAACATTGTACTAGAGATTTAACAAAAAGTCGAAGCTTATGTAAACACGTGGTGCCAGAGTGTCCCATTTCGGTTTGATCTACACATTTCTACGAGATTTGCGAGAACTTAAACGCAGACTTCTAGACGGAATTCGCATGATCAAAAGTGTGCTGACGTCACTTTTTTTCGGGAAAAATATCCGCATTTTGTAGATCAAACCGTATGGGACAGCCTGACAACACGTGTCTGTTGAAACACAAAGATCAACGGTGTTTGAATGGGTTTCTGCATGTGCCTTGTGCGCAGTTGCGTTATTATGCGTAATATTAGTTCACACTTTATTACCTCAGCTAGTTATAATCAAAATATCAGTTTTCAGCCAATGAAACCATTTCTTATCCTGCTGCATTCTGTGGAAAACGAATTGTGGGATATTTTGCAGAATTTGAGAACTCTGATCTAACAAGAAGACAACTTTAAATGCTCACTCATATTATTTACTTGTTTGCTATTCCAAAAAATGGAAGTTTAACTTTTGGCGATGAAAGTTCTCTCCGAAAATTCGAACAGATGAAAAATGAAGCAAGAAAAGCAAGCTCTACTCTGAAAGTAATGATCAGTATAGGCGGACAGTATAGCTCTGGTGAATTTTCGGGATTGGTGTCTAATGAAACGTCACGAAATTTGTTTGTCGACTCTATTACCACCTTCGTTAGAAATTACGATATAGATGGAATCGAAATATTTTGGACGTGGCCAAAAGAGAGCGATGAGAACAACTATTTAAAGTTTATTCAAGATCTTCGCTACGCATTCACGGAACTCCAAAAGAAATTGAATAGAAAAGAAGATTTTGTGATTAGTTTAGTGATCTCCAGGAATGTCAACCCATTGTATGGAGGAGGAACTAGAAACGTCGATGAGATTATGAAGAATTACATTTGTAAAACTGGCCAACCAAGTAAATTTAATATAATTGTCTCGTTCCACGCAACATTTTGGAAAGGCGCCGAATTGCCATTACGAGATGATTCTGATGATATATTCAAAGACCAAAACTCGACAAAAGGAGCATATGCTGTACGTTGGAGAGAGCTACTTCAACAAAAATGGAACCTGGAGGACATTAAATTTCACAATTTAACGAAAACCTAGTTTATTTGGATTCCTGGTCCACCTACCTGGTTTACGACTTTAGAAGACGAAAAAAGTTTGAGAGAAAAAAATCGATATGTTGCTGATCATAATATTGGAGGAATAACCATGTGGACAATTGATCAGGATGATGATGATCACACTCTTTTGAAAGTTGTATCTTCTGCAGAATTATGCATTGGAGATGAGAAGAACGAGATTAAATACAAGTGCGAATGATTGAATAATTTATTTATCAGTTCTTACCGTTCTAAATTAATGTCCCAATAACTTGACAATTTGATAAAACTTTAATGTATGTATATACTTCTGCCGATTTTATTTTTCAGTTCTGTGACTCATCAGACACGGTACTTGTTTCCTATTTCTCAGTTTCTTTTCCATTGCCTTCATTTCGATGACACGCCTATAAATCAGGTTTTAAACGATTTTTTCAGAAACTCGTTTACAATTCATAATTGTTCTCATGAACCCTGCTGATTCGAACTCAACAAGCGTCCCTCTTTTAAGAAATCAGAATTTGTAAGTATATTCAAACTCAATTAATTAGAATTTAATATGACTTTATTTTTTCAGAATACCAAATAGAAGACAACCTACTCAATGGAAGCATCTTGCCAAGCCTTGTCTTATTTTGATTGCAATTTTAGTATTATCCGCACCAGTTGCATATTCATTATCAGAGTTAATAATGGTGGCTCGTCATAAAAGTCCGGCAGTTTCAAGTAATCAGAACTATTTCGAAAATTAATATCTCAAAACTTCTCAGATTTGATAGAACTGCTTATTCCATCATCGAAAACATCAAGAACTACGACGAAAACAAATGATTCAACTATGACAAAACTTGTTCAGAAAAGTAAGTATGGCGCGATTTTTGAACCACCCTGAAGTTTGATCATATTAAAAAAATACATCAAAGACACCAATTTTTAACCAAAAACCAAAAACATGAGGGTATTTCTGACAGCATGACCGCACATTATTGAAAGTTCATTTTAGATTAAAAACGTTTAGAATATTTTTTGATGAAATCTGGTAAACTAGACTAAACCGGGTTTCCGGTTTACGGATTCTGGGCTATCCGGATCTAGTTTTTGGGTGTTACAGAAATTTTTCTCTAAATTTTTGACAATTCTTATAATTTTCGTCTTGTTACAATACTTTGGCATTGTTTTCACCAAAATTTGTTAATTCTGGAAAGTGAAATGAAAACTCGAAAAGTTACCTTTGGATAACCGGACGTCCGATTGGCCATCCCTGGTTGTGGGCGAATAATTCACAACTTCTCAGAATTTCAATTTTCAGGCGATGAAAATTTTTCTCCTCCTGCTGCATTCTGTGGAAAGCGAATTGTTGGATACTTCGCAGAATTCGAAAACACTGCTCTAACAAGAAAACAACTTCGAATGCTTACACACATTGTGTTCCTGTTTGCTTTTCCAAAGAATGGAACTATAACTTTTGGGGGTGAAAGTTCTAGCCAAAAATTTGAGGAAATGAGAAGAAATGTAAGGAAGGCAAGCTCTACTTTGAAAGTAATGATCAGCATAGGCGGACAGTACAACTCTGGTGAATTTTCGGGATTGGTGTCTAATGAAACGTCACGAAATTTGTTTGTCAACTCTATTGCCACCTTTGTTCGAGATTATGATATAGATGGAGTCGATATATTTTGGACATGGCCAAAACACAGCGATGAGAACAACTATTTAATGTTTATTCGAGAACTTCGATACGCATTCACGGAACTTCAAAAGAAATTGAATAGAAAAGAAACTTTTGTGATCAGTTTAGTGATCTCCAGGAATGTCAACCATTTATCCAAATTGGTGGAATTCTCAAATTTTGTTGACTTTATTAACATTTACTCGTTTAATAGTTACTTATATCAAGTTGGACCAGACTCCCCATTGTATGGAGGAGGAAGTAGAAACGTCGATGAGATTATGAAATATTATATTTGTAAAACTGGTCAACCAAGTAAATTCAATATAATTGTCTCGTTCCACGCAACATATTGGGAAGGTGCCGAATTACCATTACGAGATGATTCTGATGATATATTCAAAGACCAAAACTCGGCAAAAGGAGGATTTGCTGTACGTTGGAGAGAGCTACTTCAACAGAAATGGGACATGAGCAACATTAAATTCCACAATTTAACAAAAACCTCATATATGTGGATTCCTGGTCCACCTACCCGGTTTATGACTTTAGAAGACGAAAAAAGTTTGAGAGAAAAAAATCGATATGTTGCTGATCATAATATTGGAGGAATAACCATGTGGACAATTGATCAGGATGATGGTGATCACACTCTTTTGAAAGTTGTATCTTCTGCTGAATTATGCACTGGAGATAGGAGGAATGAGATCAAATACAAGTGTGATTGATTTAGAGTTCTATTTTTACATACATGTTTTATTTGATTGGCTTTGTGATGTTGAAAGTTAAATAAATTGCCATACTGTATTGCTGTTGGTTATCTTTCTGCAAGTTAGAAAAAAAACTTTTTTTTATTCTGGTTTGATACTTCTTCCATCTTATATAAGTTTCCTCATTTGTCCTTATCTATATAACCGTCTCTGAATCAAATATATGTGTCCTAGTACTTTCCAGATCACCATTAACACAATAGTTTAATACTTTCTACTCAATAGATGCAACTTCCTTGTGCAATTTTGATTTCTTGTTCAGATTCTGAAGGAATTTTGGCACAGATTTGTTGAAATTGCTTGTCAAGCTCGTACTAAGTCGACATTTCTACTTACAATCGTGTAAATAATGTAAAACGTGTCCATAATGCGAGCTTTCTCAAGATCAAGGTTGAAATTTGCCAAAATCTCTTTTATGCCTTACCGACGAGGTCAACTTCCGGTAGCTTTTTTACAATCACTCAACTTCTACAAATTTTTCTTCTAGTGCTTCATTCTATCCTCAAGCGCAATGGCGGGAACCAGAAATGATCTGTGTGCTTCCACCATGACTCAGATTTTGTTTATTGTCAGTTTAACATTGCAAATTTGATTTTTGTTATTCATAACATTCATCACATGACTTTTTTCCATTCCTTCCTCTTATTGTTTCTTGGACCCATTTCATGGCTAAAAGCCTTTTCTTATCTGACAGATTTTCCTGTCAATCAATTTAAGTGTCATTTCTGTTTAAATAACCCAGCCGGCTTTCATAACATTGTATTAACTTTCAAGCATTATATTTTAATTTCGAAATTATTCAATACATTTTTAACCAGCAGAAATGTACTAGGAAGAAGCGTTTGCAAAACTAATATCATGTTTTTTCTCCTTTATTTTATGATTTTTGAAATTATTATCCTGACATATAAATATCTCTGAACAATATCTCGTTAGACGCGCTAACGGTATTTTTTAAATTCCCCATTCATCGTACGCCTGAAACATTACTCGCTACAGTACCCCATTTCGTCTCTTCGTGGTGGGACGCTTTAGATTTACGGGATATTTTGTTTGTCTCGAAACTATTGACTTTTCTGTTTCGAAACAACATGTTTCTATTCGAATGTCATTCAAGTTTGTTACTTTTTTTCTTTTTTTCTGTAAATTTATTGAAAAATAGTTTCAAAAATTATAGAAATATTGAAAACTGACTTTGTGACTAAAAATGCAACATTTTCACATCCATTTTTTATTAATCTAAATGCGTCGTTAAAACACTTTTAAAAGTTTTTTCATTCCTTTTCAGTTTATACTATTTCAGAGAAAACTTGAGAATGACGCGGCGTTATCGCGAAGTCTACACAGACGGATCAACAGTGAATAATGGAAAACGCGGAGCTCGTGGAGGTTGGGCCATCGTCTTTCCATTCGGTAAGTGCTCTTATTTTGCAGAGGAAAGTTGAAAAACAAATTAAATTCAGACAGATCACTTGATGAATACGATTTCATGAAAGTCGGAAAGCAGACAAACAATGTGTACGAGTTGACGGCTATTTATGAAGCAACAGAAGTGGTTAGATGTTGGGATTCCTTCAAATGCAATCAAAAATTGGAATTTGTCAGATTAAAAAACACGATAACTCCAACTACATCATCTATACTGATTCCATGTACGCGAAGAACTGTCTCACCAAATGGATCCACAGATGGAACAAATATGGGTGGTTTGCGTATTACACCGGGAATCCTATCAAAAATCAGCCGCTCATTCGTGCCATCGACAGCAATATCAGAGAGCTTGGTAGGCAAGATTGTTGAAATTTCATATAAACTGTAATGTTGCAGGACGTTAAAATCGAATACGTCAAAGGACATCATACCAACTTCTTCAATTGTGAAGCGGATCGTCTTGCCAAGAAAGCGTGCCGATCGAATATCAATCAGTATAATAGATATCTGAAGAACAAGAGCAACATGTATGCTTCGTTTGAAAGTCTTTCAATCTAATCTTTCACTTGTTGTTTTTAATTCAAAGTTTTTGTGTTCAATTACCTTCTCATTTTTCTCGATTTTGCCATTTTTCTTTTCAATTGTTATAATTATTTTTTAGTCTAGTTTTGATTTTAGATCTTCCGAAATTTTTCAAATAGTTCAATTAGTTAATATTACCATCTTCAGTTGTACTTTCTCGTCTTGTTTTCTAGTATGTTATTGTGTTGTAGTTTTCACATTTATGAGGCATGAAGTGATCATTTCTTGACATCCACTCTGTTCAAAAAAATTCAAAAAGTTTCAATTTCAGTTTTTTGATGAAATCCACATCAATCTGCAAACAGAGACAGAGTACCAGAGCAGTTTGGATTTCATAGATATCAGAAATTGTGTATTATATCTTATTTGTACATGTACGTACAGCTTTCAAGCAAAAAAAGTCATTTTCGAAAAGGTATCTCAGGAAATTCTAAAATGAAATGCCAGTAAATTAATTTATTAGTAAGATCTGCAGATCATATGATAAACAGTTTTTGAAAAATGCTGGTTCCAAAATTAATTTTAAAAAAAGAAAGTAACATTTTTCAACAACATTTTTCTAAAGTCTCCAGTTTTCATTACACCTGTTCATGCAACAAATTTGTGACTTATACAAAGTAGTACTGTTCCAAATCTCGATAACCATTGATCGCCGCAATAAGCCATCAACAGATGAGCAAAACAGGTGTACTAATCGGAGAACGAAGAAGGTCCGTTAGTCATAAAGATAGTGGAGAGACGCAGATATGAGTTGGCCATCCTGTCTGAAAGATCTGTGAGATAGGCGCGCAAACAGTACGATTGCATGGGCAATTGATGCATCTTCATTTGTACACGCATTGACAGTTACAGTCCTTACCTTATCTCCTCCGTTGTCTCTGTATGAATATTTCTGATTCATAATTTTTTTTCAGAATGTCCTTCTTCAGTTCCAAGCCTCGAAATCACTCTTGACAAAGCATCATATTGCCCTGGGGACTATGTAACTGCCACAGTTTTAGTAGATAATCAGAAACCTTTTGATGCAAGATCTGTGATGCTTACGATTCGAGGAACCTTCTGTTATGAAACATACTTCAAACGGTCAGCGATCGTATGGACTTCCAAGGACGGAAAGGTGAGTGTGCCAAACTTCATAAAACATCAATAATGATTAAGGTTAAATACCAATAATATGTTTTTATTTTTATTTTCAGAACAAACTCCCTGTAGAGCTGCTAGAAAAATCATTCGAATTTCAAATACCTACGGGTAGCCGTTTAACGTACAAGGCTGGGCACATCAAGTATACGATGAGCTTGGAAGTTGATCGACCATGGAAAACTAACTTGAAAGTTAAAAAAGAAGTGATTGTAGCGCGTAAACTTGATGTTGATGAAGTTTACTTCACTGAGAACAAAACTGTCTCGAATAAACCTGCAATCGGAGTTTTTCAAATGGGCAGCTCAACTTCACGGTAAAATCTCAAACTTCCTAATGACTTTACAAACTTTACATTTATTTTCAGGTTACCGCCCCATGTGTTGCTTTTCGTCCGGGACAAAATGTCGAATTGAAGTTTAACATAGAAAACCACAGCTCCACAACTGTAAAGAAAATCTTCACCGAGCTGAAAACAGAAGCCCATCATCATCATTTCAATCAAATTTTTCCGTGTAGGGATGCGTATTCCTGTCCTGTGGCAGAGAAGTATAATAAATACAAGACAGTAGGTGAAACTAAAACAATGAAAGTTTGTGTGGCACCGTATTCAACTGGAACATTCACGATGCCGTTTACGATCCCTGAGAATTTAACGACAGGTTTCGCAACTGGAATTATGACTTTGAGATATTATATGGCATTTGGAGTGGTAACTAACTCATGGCTCACGATGGATCCAGTGGCATTTCTCTCAGTCTTTATTGGAAAACGGGAAATTGACGAGAAGAATGATGAACACGTCGGAAGACGGAAGACAGCTTTGTTTGGGACATTGATACAATTAAAAATTAAAATAGATTTTTCGAACTTGATTCACTAATATTTGTAACCTCAATTTTCAAATTCTGTTTTACTCCAATGCTATCACATCCTAACAACAATTGTTATGCTTTTGTTTTTTTCTCTTAAAGAAATAAAGTTGTTTTTTGTTAACTTGATGAGCCACGGTCAAATATGTACTTAAAGGAAAAGTTTACGAACTTTGAACAAGGTTGGGCAATAAGTTGCAGCAAACTGCCGGTTGGCTGAAACGACGAGGTTTGTAAACGTAGACATCAGATTGATCTACTGTTGAATTTTAGGAAGTTTCAAAGCTGTTGTCTCGAAGATGTTGTTAGAAAGTGAATTTAATGTGTGCCACTCTAACTTAATGAAACGCTGTTTTTTCGAGCACTATATCTAGTTTGTTTTCATAAATATAACTTCAAATGGCATTTCATATATTCCACAAACTTCGAAGCGATATTTAAAATTGTTGTTCAGTTGTTGGAGTAAACAGCAACGCCACTTATCCTCTAATACATCATGTGCTCCTCTCTTATTATTCTCTCTCGAACTCAAATTTGATTATAGTTATTACTTAATTCGAGGGAGAGAAGACGAGAGTGATGAATAAGGCTAGAATGGCTTAGACATTATAGTAGTCAGAGAGACACAGAGATAAAGAAGAGTCCTAAACCTAAATGAGCAGCGTGAGAGGCGGCGAGACAGCTCTTGTTTGATGAGAGGGAAGAGTGGTGGTTGCCATTAGTTACGCCATCATTCACATGTTTGTGCTCCGCATTTCAGTTCTCGCATTTGCAGTTGTTTTTGTTTCTTCATCGTCAAGTTGGAAACGCATTTCCGCTCTTTTCTTTGTTTTTTGTTCTTTTGCAAAAATAATTGGTTTCTAGATATATGTATTTCTATGTATAACATTTAACAATAAATTAAGAGTTATTTTCTTATCAAAATTAGCAGAAAATTATTTTAATATTTTTTTTATATATTTAACAAAATCACTGAAACCCCCTTTCCTCATGAGACCTATTTTTTCAGTATGTTGAGCCCTCTTCCACAAGTCGATATTTCTTTCGACAAACAGTCAGAGCCATATTACCCAGGTGACACTGTCAAAGGAACAGTTGTGCTAACCAACAAGACACCACTGGACGCTAGATGTGTGACCATCAAGTGCAGGGGGAAATCGGAGACCTACTTGATCAACTGGACGGATTTGTATTGCAAAAAGGATTTGTTTCGCAAATCTGAGATGGTTTGGGTCTCGAAAGACGGACAGGTTGGTTTTAGTGTTCTCTTATCTTTAAAGTATGAATATTCAGAACAAAATGCCCGAAGGCGGCTACATCTGGACATTTGAAATCAAGCTTCCAATCGATTGCCCACCAACTCATGAAGGGTATGCTGGTGGTACCAACTACAAGGTGAAGGTGGAAATCGATAGACCATGGAAGTGTAATATTAGAGAGGAGAAAGAAATTATGGTGACTCGTAAACTTGACATTGAGAAGAAGTGGGATCAAGATGGATACACCTTTACCAGCAATCTAAGATCCGGAATATTTTCATCCAATGGGCCGATTTCGTTGAAGGTAAAAACAGACTCAAAAAAACAACTTGGAAAATACTTATTTTAGGTTTCTGTTCCAACTCTTGTTTTTCGTCAAGGACAAACTGCTGAATTCCATTTTGAAGTGAAGAATCACAGCTCCTCAACAATCAACGAAATCTTCATCAAGTTCGGAAAACAAGTTCATTATCATTCTCGTAACCAGCTGACTCCCTGTCGCAAGTTTGACTCGCATTCGTGTCCACTCAGTGTATACCATCAAACCAACTCAAGCAACTGCATTGGAGAAGCTACTGCTTTGAAGGTCAACGTTGCACCATACTCCACCAAATCTATCATACTGCCTTTCACAATCCCCGAGGAAGCCAAAACTCCGAGCTTCTCTACCGGACTTGTAAATTTCGGCTATTTCATGGAGTTTGGAATTGTGACCAAGCTGATTGTGCAACCAAGAATGAGGGCGACAATTTACGTGGGAGAAATGCCAGTCGACAACGTCACTGGTAAAGATGATGAGAAGCTCAAAAAGATAAAACAGATTCTGGAAAGCAGTGGGGCTCCACCAGCTTATAGCGAATAAGACCACGAATTCAATGTGTTTGTATTTTGGAACATACATATAATCTACCCCCTTCCAATAATCATCCTATTTATAAAAATTCTGCATCATTTTAAAAATTAATACTGTGATCTCTCCTGTCTTAATTGTGTAATTAATTTTGAACCAATAAATAACCAAACAACTAGTAAATTAATTATTGAAATGTGAAACCTTCATCACAGAAAAAGTATCAAATCATCAAAGTGGTCAAATAGATACAAACAATTCAAATTCGGAGGTTAAATTCATTCATCAAATTTAAAAACTGGGTAGAGCGGTGCAAACTTCTGAACATCTCGATTTTTCAAGGAAGTCGCAGCAAAGCCAAACACAGACTTTTTGTACTCGTACTTTCTTTCTGAAATTTTTAAAAAATTATTTTTAGATTTTTAGGCAAATTAGAAATCTACCAGGATCGATTGGCATTGTTCCAATTATGAAGGCAAGTTCCAACTTTACTGCACTTTTCAATGCTCCTGACGTGCTCATTTTGACTTTCAAAAAGTACTCGACATCAATGATCTCACAGGTTTTGGTAGATGGCGGCAAAGGGGGAAGAGGTATCGGTTTTTCAACTTCTTGCTTCTCATTTTTATCAATTTTGATATCCTGAAAAAAACATAGTGGTTTCTACAAACTACAAAGGTCTAACTCACAATATTTGTCTCCGAAATCTGACGTTCTTCCACACGTGTTTGAGCATTAAGACGAGTTGCATAGGTAATTTTTTCTTTTTCATTTCCGATGCAAGGTTGAGAATGTGAGTTAACAAATCCGTCGCGGAAACCGGTGTATGTGACACGTTGTACAAGGCGGAGAGATATCTGCAAATGATACGTGCTCAAGTAAATTCGGAAAAAAAATTTAGAAATTACCAGAGTGGTAAATTGGAATTTTCTATAAGTGAAAACTTCAGACTAATCAGTGTCGGCCACATTAACGTCTGAACCGATCAAGTCTCTGATTAGTACAACAGTATTTAAAACTAAACTTTAAGTGCTATCATTATCGATTCTCGATTTGAAAAAAAAAATACAAGAGCGAGATTAGCTATAATTGAAATATCATTGAATTTTCAAAGAATTATTCGCATATATCTGAAATGACAATACCTTTTTGAAACTTTTCGATGTCTTATTATCCACAATCATAGTCACCGGAATATTTTCTCCACACACGAATCCTTGTTTAGGAAGGCGGAGCTGAATATTATTGTGCTTATTTTCAGAGAATATTCCTCATTTTACCTCCATTCTCACAAGCCCATTCTTCCACAAAACTGCACCAAATTCTTCACAAACGTGCTTCTTTGATGGAACCTGAGAGTTGGGAATTAACCTCAGGTCAATATTTGGGAGCACGGTTAGGCAGGTGATAAACTTGTCGTCGAATTTCCATGGTCTATCGATTTCCACCTTTATAAAATATCGAATGAATCCAAGATCTCCTTAAATTGGAAAATGGATTAGATTTTAAATTTGAAAACAAAACCTTCAAAACTCGGTGGAGCCCAGTGAGGGAGTTGGAATGAAAACGGGAAGATGTGTGGGCCAGAAGGCATATCGTTCTGGAAAATATTAATTTTGTAGAATTACTATAATTATGCTACCTTTGCTCCATCACTTTTCCATACGATGGTCTCGAAGCGACAATACACAATTTTCCCCTTGTGATCTGCACAATTGTGTCGGACTCTAGCAATATCACCGTTTCTGAAAATGGTATCATTGAATTAGTGAGTTAACAAATGTCTAGAAGTTACTTGATTTTAGTGTGATTATTTCGAACATTTCCCTCCCAGTATGTGTATGCTTTTCCGATCATTTCCATTCGAACTTTTCGAGCTTTGAACTCGTCATCTGGTATTGTCATTTTCACATTTCCGGTGACTTTTTCTCCCGGAGAAAATACCGGAGGAGATTTAGCAAATTCCACCAAACAAGTGGCCATGATTCTGAAAAATGTTTCAAATATCATGATGTAGGGTGTAAGACGCGGTTTCGTAAATATCTAGGTTAAACTAAACCATTCTTAATTTGAATGTAAATTAAATACAATGCACTAGGATTTTTATTTGAGAAAAAAATCTTTGAAATACCAAAAATACATGTATTTTTGAAAAAAAAAAGTTGGCTCCCTAAAAAAACCTTGAGCAAAAACCAAGTTATTGGTAGTTCAAACCACAAAAAAAGGGGAGTGTCCTAATTAAAAGTTTTTGCTCAAATGAGCACATAATCAGGTTATGTGCTCTTTCCGTTTTTGTCAGATCTTCTAAAAAAGAACAAAAATGCAATTTCAGAGAACAAGACGAATAGGGGTGCATAAAATTGGAGCACGAAAAAATAAATTGATGTGTTCCATTTTTTCTCTGCCTAAAAATATACATTTTCTCCGCGAAATGGGACAAAAACGAAACAAAAAAGAGGGAAAGACGAAACTAAACCGGAAATTTGGTTGAAATTCGAGAGATTTTCAGCGGATTTTTCGGTGGTTTTTGGTTATCGCGGCACAGGAGAGGCATTTGATTTTATTTTCCTTCTGAAAACAGAGAAACGAGGAAAAAGAGCCCAAAAAATAATCAAATGAGCTTGACATGAGAAAGAGCACAGAGCAAAAACAATTTTCCCCATATCTTTTTTCGTTGATCAATGTTTTACTAGGGGCTCTCCATATTTACTCAACTCACGTATAATTTGATAAATGTAATGTGGGTTGATCGGTAGCAAGACATTATAAATCAAGAAGAAATTTATGAAATTCAACAATTCTTCATAGAGAAAATAAAAATGAGCACCTGCAAGTCTACATGGTAAGCGAAATTTTCCTTCAAAGTGATCCTTTTTTTTTGCCCAGAAAAAGTTTATCACTCGAGTCCATTTATTTTTCTTAACACACGTGCTTGTGGTACACAGCACAAGATATTAGTGACTGTGTGAAAAGTTCAAGGGCGTGTAATGGTCTGGGATTTTCATAAGTAGATTCGATTTTCCGTTAGACAAAAAGTGCCTTGCGTCGCCTTTTCTTAGTTTGAATTAAAAATATATTAAAAATCCAAATAGACTTCTTTATCTTTTCGAATTGTTTTCAACACATTTTTAGAATTTCTAGCACATTCTCTCTTTAACTTTCTTTCAACCTTCAATCCTAGCACAATTTCAATAATTTCAAAATTTTTTGAGACAATTTCAAGTTTATTTTCCGGTTCATTACACTTTATGTCGGTTTGCCCACTCCCCATTCTCAAGTTATTTTCAATTTACATCCGAATGTATTCTAAGCTCTATCCAACATCTCCAAAATTTTACGGAACACATCAGACAAAAGAACGGCTTTTGCATTTGGTAACTTTAATTTCTAGTCAGCTGAAACAACTGAATCGAGGTGAAAATGTCCCAAGGGTACGTTGACAATTCTAAACTAATCTATCAATATTGTTCAGACGAGAATGGTTTCAAATTTAGCTGGAAATGCTCGGAAGGACTTGATTTTTGAAATTTATCTAAATTTGATAAGCTTCTATAAAACTTCCGATCGAATGGTGTCTATTGAAGGTTCACAAACAAATTTGAAATGTCTTCTAGGTAAGAGCTGACTTCGCAAACTCACTTATAACTCAACAATTTCAGTATCTGCAAAAATGCTGAGTTCATTCTTCTTGGACGTCTTTACTAAAATTCCTACAACTCACATTGAAAGTGGGTTTGATGAGTTTTACATATCACACAGCTTCACTCAAGAAGACGTGGCAATAACTTCAACGTGGCGTATGATAAGCCAAGCTGCAATCGGACATCACGAGCATCATCTGGAAGTGAAAAGAGCATGTCAGGAACAGAAGGCATTTAGAGAATCATTTCTGAAAACGCAAACAGATTTTGATATTGATTTTGAAAATGCTGAAGCTGAACAAGAAACACAACTTTTGTCGATCGAATATGCTGTGCTCATTATACAAAAATTAGAGAGAAGTTGATATTATTTATTGGCTGTTATTCAACAATCGCTGTAAATATTAATTTTCAGAGTATCAAGCAATTTCTCGTAGAAACTATGTCCGTTTTGTTAGAGAACGAGCAGCGGAGCTTCATGGTCTGAAAGTCGAAATAGATGCGACGCAAGCGGCAATTAGGATTCAGGCGGTGAATTTAAATTTACTTTTCTTCAATGCTGTCATGACAGGCGCTCCTCTTTAGGCATATTGTCTCATGCCTACCTAGGTAGGCAGCCATTTCTGTGCCATGGTGGAAAGTCAACTTTACAAAAATCCGAATATTTCCTTTATTTCTATAGAATTTTTTCAGAGAACCCGTGGATACTTTGCTCGAAAGTTGGTTCGAGAAATGCGCGAAAAAGAGCTGAATATTCTGAATATGACTCCAGAAAGTTATATCCGAAAGAGATGTGCAGAGAGGGAGCGGAAAAGGAAGGAAGGTCTTGCTGGTGGCGTTGGTGGAGGGGAAATAATTGAACAAATTGAGGAGTTTGTGAGCCTTTATTTTTTGAAACAAAATTTTGATCTATTTTTTATTTATTTTAGAACACCGACTTAGCCGAAGCATTGAAACTTCTAAAGACACATTTCTTTTTCCCGACTTCCGATCTTACTGATATAAAACCATCTGCACTTCCGATTGATTTGAACAACCAGGAAACTATATTCAGAGATGCTTGCTTCCGTGGAATCGTATCCCCACTTGCACAAATTGAACTTTCAGAACTAACTTCCCAGAGGGAAATATGCAAAATTGAAAATCGGCAATTTAAATTTGATTTCCGCTCATTCCTTGTTCAAACCGTCTGTACTCCATGTTCACTTGGCACGTGGCAAAAACAAAAGTCGAAAGATCAGAAAATGCAGTGGCTATTGCTGTCAGGAGCTCCAGACTCGGGGAAGACTACGTGGGCGAGAGCAATATCGCGTGCATGTCATGTCACACACGTTCACATTTCGAAAAATGTCGTGAATATGGGAAAACGCAAAATTTATACGGTGGTTAAAAAGCTGGCAAAACAGGAAAAACGACTATTGGTCAGTATTGATCGAATTGACGTGATGAAGAAGGATCCCAAGCATAAAGGGTACACACATCGACAGGTACCGTACAAAAAACTATTATACTATGCACAATTGTTTTAAAAACACACGTTTACAGATACTTCTCCGAAACTTCCTATCCGATCTTTCGAATATAAAATTTGTTATGGTAATTGGGATGACAAGAGTTCCCCTGGACGACTTGGATAGTTATATTTCTGATTTATTCCCTCTCCAAGCAACTCTCAGTAACCCAACCAACGCAACTAGATACGGTAGGCCACATCAACTACAGTAATATAGTTTTCAAGTTTTCAGATCTTGCGGTAGATTGCTTAAGTCGGAACTGGGAACAAGAACGGCTGCCAAAGTTTCCAAATCGAATTTTTGACATCGAAAAGCAGACAAAAGATCAAACAAGAGGAAAAGCGGCAAAGTTTGTGACAAATCGATGGAGTGCCGCGAATAATAAGACAACTTTATCATAAAGTTGAAAACAACATTTTAATCATCTGGTTTTCTGGCACCAGTTTAGATTAATTCACTTAAAATATTCAATGAAATTAACTTTATTCAATAAATTACTTAAATTTAAATAAAATTACTTTATTATAATCATCATGGTATAAAGTGAATCAAGGACGAATTGGAGCAGGAACGTAGATTGGTGGCACCAATTTCATAGTGGGACGAGATGTGGTTGTTGGTGATTTCTTCATCGATTTGTAAATAGCCATATTGAAACCATTTACAAAATAATTACAAAAGATGAGAAAGAGAATTGGCACAAGGAAGAGCTTCATTTCTTGTTGGAAATGAATTGAACTTTGATTCTTGGACTGAATTTTTTATTCGTGGAAAGTTCACATTACTGTTCAAAAATTAAAACATTTATATTATGGACAACTCGAAAACTTATACAAATTACCAATACCTTATAGCATGATCAAAGTTCATACTTCTATTGCATCCTCTATAGGAAAACGTAGGAGATTTTGTGTTTTGCACAACAAATACCAAAAATTGAATATAACAACTGAATCCTTGCTACGCCCTTATAAAAACTGATGAAGCTCATTGACATTGGGAGGGTTTCAGACCTGGGAGCTCCAAAATGAATCCCTCGTTTCAAAACTGCAACAAAATATTTAAATGTCCATCTGCGTGAGCGGTTCGTAAGTTATGGGCCAACTATTTAACTGCTGACCCGCTCAGAAAAGGTTTTAACAGAAGGAAATAAAAGCATCGGCAAAGGCAGTTTGTAATTCTCCACACTTTCCTTTGATTTTATTTCGACTAAAGCTTTTAAGCTTTTAAAATTTAAAAGTAAATGTTGTTATCCACACATGAATATACATATATGTAAACATCATTGGTACACTGTGAAGTTTAAAACATTTATTTCGTTAGAATCAATCAATAGCTGCATAAATGGTTAGTTATCCTTTTTTAGACTTCGGTCCTCTGCTGCTCACGAGTATACTTCTGGTTGACTTGTTTTTGGCGGCTGCACGAGCTTGAATTTTTACTTCTCTCATGGCTGGCTTCAGGATCTCGAAGGAAATGATGAGCCGTTCGTCGACAATCATAATTCCTGCATTGTTGTCGAATTCTCCACAGTATTTGGGTGCAGAGAAGATTGTCACGAGGCGTTTGTCGGCGAAAAATTCGTATCCATCTTGAACAACCTGAAATTGAAAATTGTTTATCAAAAGTTATTAAGTGATATCATACCTGATGGCCTCTAGCAATGAGATCGATATTCATCTTCTCCGTGAAGTCCTTTACAACGTTGGCTCCAAAAATATAGGAAACTCCGCGTGAGTTCTTTCCCCATCCGGTATGGTTGTTCTCTGGATCTGCCCAAAGGAGATCCATTGCAAGGCACGCGTTTGGTGGATCGAATGGGCGTATGATTTTGGCAAGCTGTGTCCATGAAACCAATTCCGGGCTCAATCCACCATGCATGCAGAAGATTCGTCCGGAGATCATTGCGCACAATGGGAGACTGTTGAACAAATTCTGAAATACTGAGGTTTGACAGAATACCGCAACGCACTAAAACTTACTTGGAACTCATTGTATAGAGCCAAAGAATATCTTCGTTTACACTCATCGTAAAATCCATACGTACGGTTGATTGAAGCACACTCGTGGTTTCCTCGGAGTATAAAGAACCCATTTGGATACCTGACTTTGTATGCCATGAGGAGACAAATGACTTCAAGTTGTTGACGTCCTCGATCCACGTAGTCGCCCAGGAACAGGTAGTTTTGATCCGGCGGGAATGAGCATCTGTTGAAGATTCGAAGAAGATCAGTATACTGCCCATGAATGTCTCCACAGACCTGAAAGTACACGTATTCTGGCAGGAACTTCAAGAATAACTCTCTATTTTACTAAAAAGTCAAAAGTCAACGTACCGCAATCGGCGCCTGAACCTCAACCATTGTCGCTTGCGCTGAGAGGATATCCTTACATTCCTCGATGACGCCATCAATATCTGCCTCTTTGATGCAATGTGTTAGAGAGGCGTTAGAAGTGTCGTTGACTGAAAATTATAACGTTACAGTATGAAACTTTAAATCTGCTAAATTAATTTACCTGATAAAACCTTATCGATAAAGTTGGGAATGTTGACCATTTCGAGCGTAGGTTAGTGTTGTTAGCAGTGAGTAGAAGATGCGAGATGCCGCGATGGTTAGTTAAAGTGGGAATAAATTATTTTCAATCGAAGTCCTTGTTTTGAAGAGTTGGAAGATCTTATCAAAGATAACAACTCGATGGGAGGAGGGGTCACACTAGACTATATGCAAAAGTTTTGATTTTTTGATTTATTTTTAAAAATCTTCTGACAACTTAACAGAATATTTTGTTTGCTTCACGTTTTAGAATGTGGGGGATTTTTACGATACCCAGAACTTTCTGAAATTCAGGTACCACCAAATACCACAAAAGAAAAACGAAAAAAATTAAGAACACTAAAAATCCGACTAAAATAAACGTGATTTTTTTTTTCAATTTTGGCTACTTTTTAGATCAAAATCCCCATTCGCACTACTCCATTTTTAAATAGTTGGCATCAAATCTAGACTTTGAAATTAAAAAGCATTCCTTAATTCTCCCAAACAGTCTTGCAGCTGCCCTTTATCCTGCCTTATTGTCCAATAATTGTTATGTAAATCCAACAAGACCACTTCTGCATCCCTTTTCGGCTCTCATTTTCCTGTACCGACACCCAATTTTGAAGTGGGTCCGGATGTGCACAATGATGATTAGCACACGAACATGAATGTCAAGTGCTGCTGGCTCATTCCGTTAGCCATCGTCGCTGCTTGTCGCGCCGAAGATAGATCAGATTGAAATCTGATATCTTCTATGTGTTTTCTGTGTTGATGTGTTGTCGGTGTCCTGTCAGATCACACTCTGGTACTTCACACTTTTGAGGGGACACGGGACAGCTCATTCATGTGTACATTAGACAAAGGTTAAGAGGAATTGCGCAATAATTTACATGTGGAAAGTACAAAGAATTGAGTTTTTTATTTTACTTGTTTTTTTTTCTGATAAATTGTTTCTGTGTGTCTGGCATCCTTTGCTCTTTTTAGACAACTCACATTCCTTTGGATTTATCAAATTTATAAAGATTTTCACATTATATGTTTAAAACTAAATTTGGTTATAGAAATAGAGCTCACTTGATCGTCTTTCATGAGCCATATCAACTTACGTGCATGATTCTAATAAATCAAATCAACAGCGGAAAGATTTAGACAACTTATATCCCGGTTATTTTTCCAGAGATCAGAAAAAAAACAAAACCATAAGGAAAAAGTACAAATTTTTCCAGTTGATAATGTTTTATAAAACTGGTCCAGTCCTAAACGATTAGATGCAAATGAGATAGTGAAAATACGGTATCACATTCACAGTTCACATTTTTGGATATTATCGAATACAGCTCGACAACATGGACTCAGATGCACCTATCATAACTCTGACCTCACTCATCCTTCTTAACCAGTTAATCTGCATTATATTGTCCGTACAACACTTCATTACACAACTCCTCCGCCCCTTTTAATGATGCCGCCATATATTCAACACAATGTGGGGTACTGTAGAAAAGTAGGCGGGGTCTTTGAAGAGGATAAGCTAAGCTAAAGGTTAGATACGGTTCACTCACGGTTTACCACGACACAAATTTTTATGGCTGCTCAACAACCACTATCTCAAGAGCAGCTTTTGCATTTTTGGGGTAAGTTTGAATTTTATAAGTTATTATATAAAAAAATCTTAATGGAATAATTGTTTTTAGGAGCTCACAACACCATGGGCAAAATGACAAGACGAACTTCGCAGTCTGATGGCGGAAAACCATCAGGCAACAGTAATGCCGCGGGCGGTGCTGGAACAAAACCGAAGGTGAGATTTTATTATGATAAACAGTTGTTTTTGATTTAAATAAAAATTGTAGGTTGCTACTCCACAAGTCGTTGCAAAAATTGAGCAATACAAAAGGGATAACCCAACAATCTTTGCGTGGGAGATCAGGGAAAAGCTCATAAGTGAAGGTATGTTCAAGCATTATTAGATTGAATTCAATATGATTGTTACCTGATGAATTAATTGAATTATATTAAAAAAACTTATAACGACAATTCTTGGCTACTGACTTTGTGTTTTCCAAAAAGTCTTATCATGTTCAAACAATTTTTATGGGAATTCAAATTTTTGACTTAAAAAACTTGATCTTAAAAATTTAGTTAATTTCTCCGTCTCGCTCAATAATTTTAATAAAAGCAAATAATGTTAAATTTCTGTATCCAAACAACAAATTTTCAGACGTTTGCACCACCCCACCCTCGGTTTCATCTATCAATCGTATCCTCCGTACTCGTGCAGCCGAACGAGCAGCTGAGGAGCTTCAAATGATCCTTTCGGCTCAACATCTAGCTCGTCCGCGTGCTCAACAAGTCCGACTGCCTCCTGCATTTCCATTCCCATTCCCATTGGTTTGGCCTGGACTGTTACCAAATCCTGCTCAGCTGTCGTTGCTATTGAACTCAGGAGCGTTGGCTCCGCCTGTTCAGTCAGGAGGAGCAGGAGGTCCTGGAGTTTTTGGAAATTCTGGGCAAATATCGGTAGACTCGAATCTGAATTTGTCGGAAGACGACTCAACTCTTGGCGCAAATGCTAGAAGACTCTCGAGGAGTACTTTTACAAATGGTTAGTTTTTTTTTTCAAATTTCATACAGCTTTACCTTTTCATTTTTATGGAGATTGCAGCAAATGTCTAACTTTTATACTTACAGAACAACTACAAAGTCTGGAAGAAGTCTTCCTCCGCGATCCCTACCCATCTCCCAATGAACGAGCTGATCTTGTCAAGAGAACCAATTTGCCAGAAGCACGTATACAAGTCTGGTTTTCAAATCGTCGTGCAAAATGGCGAAAGACAAATGCAAATGGAAGTGATCGAGATGAATTGAGAGCTGAACGATCTGAAACAGATGATGCTTTAAGTATTTCCAGTCAGTCACCATCACCTGGAGGAGGACAGGAAACGGGAAGTGACGAAGGGAAAAAGAAGACAATAACTTTATTTAAACCTTATGAATGATGCAAATTGAAGATGTTTTAATATTTATGAAAGATTCTGGTAATAAAATTGTTAAAGTGATAAAACTTCTGGTTTTAAAATATTTTTAAAAAAGCGTAATGCTAACTATCAAAATGCTAGTTCCAATCTTCACATTTTGAGCGATAAATTCTTGTGAATTTAGAAGAAGAGCGCACTAACTTTCCCCTATATGCAATTCCCACCTTCTAGATTGAAACATAAGTGGCCCAATACTCAGTTAAAGTCTACTCAAACTTTTTGGGTTACGGTAGTTTTGTGCTCCCTATTGTGCAAACAATTGCTCAAAGCTTTGAGATCAAAGAGAGAAAGTCCATCTCCTCTTCCCTATGAAACACCTAATATCCATTTCACAATGTATTGTCACTCGCACACATTTGTATCGGCTTCTCATTCATTTGCAACTAATATACCGTATCTTTGGCGGGAAAATAAGATGATGCGAGATCAAATTACAAACAATGTGCGCGGTGCGCGAGCAAGTGATACTCTTTGCGTGTACAAAAATCTTCTCTTTTTGATTCATTATTTATTTACTCTTGTTATTGAACAAGGTGTGAACAATAGAGTAACGATGTACAATGCAGATATGTTCTGTCAAGTTAGAAGTCGTTAGTCCCCGGGATAAAGTTATACCAACCAGGGGTGGGCATTCTTGATTGATAGATTTCTTGAATTTCTTGATTTCTTGACATTTTGTCAAGAATTCTTGTTTCTTGATTTCTTGATAAATTGTGTCAAGAAATCAAGAAATTAATGAACTCGAAATTTAGGCTGTAAAAAAAGATTGAAAACGTTTTTGTCGAAAATTATTAGTTTTGCACGTTTTGCCCATTTTCGAAGTTCCTTCTGATGATATTCGTTAAAAAATAAGTTAAGACTGATAAATTTTACTATTTCTTCCAATTTCGTTCAAAAATATTGGCCGGAGACAATTTCTTGACTTTTTCTTGACTTTTTAAATCAAGAATTCTTGATTTCTTGATTTCTTGACTTTGAAAAAGTTTGCCCACCCTTGATACCAACCCAGGTTTTAAACAATGATCTCGAAAACTACTGAGCGCCAGGATTTTCTGAATTTATCCAGAAGATTATTGTCATTGCTAATTCGTCACTAATATTGTGCACTGGTTTTCAAATTTTTTTAAACTGAGAATTATTGAGAATATGGAGTTTGAATTGTGCACTGGTTTTCAAATTTTTTAAAACTGAGAATTATTGAGAATATGGAGTTTCAATTGTGCACTGGTTTTCAAATTTTTTTAAACTGAGAATTATTGAGAATATGGAGTTTCAATTGTGCACTGGTTTTCAAATTTTTTTAAACTGAGAATTATTGAGAATATGGAGTTTGAATTGTGCACTGGTTTTCAAATTTTTTAAAACTGAGAATTATTGAGAATATGGAGTTTCAATTGTGCACTGGTTTTCGAATTTTTTTTAACTGAGAATTATTGAGAATATGGAGTTTGAATTGTGCACTGGTTTTCAAATTTTTTTAAACTGAGAATCATGGAAATAATGGAGTTTCAATTGTGCACTGGTTTTCAAATTTTTTTCAAACTGAGAATTATTGAGAATATGGAGTTTCAATTGTGCTCTGGTTTTCAAATTTTTTAAAACTGAGAATTATTGAGAAAATGGAGTTTGAATTGTGCACTGGTTTTCAAATTTTTTTAAACTGAGAATTATTGAGAAAATGGAGTTTGAATTGTGCACTGGTTTTCAAATTTTTTTAAACTGAGAATTATTGAGAAGATGGAGTTTCAATTGTGCACAGGTTTTCAAATTATTTTAAACTGACAATCATGGAAATAATGGAGTTTCAATTGTGCACTGGTTTTCAAATTTTTTTAAACTGAGTATCATGGAAATAATGGAGTTTCAATTGTGCACTGGTTTTCAAATTTTTTTTAAACTGAGAATTATTGAGAATATGGAGTTTCAATTGTGCACAGGTTTTCAAATTTTTTTAAACTGAGAATCATGGAAATAATGGAGTTTCAATTGTGCACTGGTTTTCAAATTTTTTTTAAACTGAGAATTATTGAGAATATGGAGTTTCAATTGTGCACTGGTTTTCAAATTTTTTAAACTGAGAATTATTGAGAATATGGAGTTTCAATTGTGCACTGGTTTTCAAATTTTTTTTAAACTGAGAATTATTGAGAATATGGAGTTTCAATTGTGCACTGGTTTTCAAATTTTTTTTAAACTGAGAATCATGGAAATAATGGAGTTTCAATTGTGCACTGGTTTTCAAATTTTTTAAACTGAGAATTATTGAGAATATGGAGTTTCAATTGTGCACTGGTTTTCAAATTTTTTTTAAACTGAGAATCATGGAAATAATGGAGTTTCAATTGTGCACTGGTTTTCAAATTTTTTAAACTGAGAATTATTGAGAATATGGAGTTTCAATTGTGCACTGGTTTTCAAATTTTTTTTAAACTGAGAATTATTGAGAATATGGAGTTTCAATTGTGCACTGGTTTTCAAATTTTTTTTAAACTGTGAATTATTGAGAATATGGAGTTTCAATTGTGCACTGGTTTTCAAATTTTTTAAAACTGAGAATTATTGAGAATATGGAGTTTCAATTGTGCACTGGTTTTCAAATTTTTTTAAACTGAGAATTATTGAGAAGATGGAGTTTCAATTGTGCACAGGTTTTCAAATTATTTTAAACTGACAATCATGGAAATAATGGAGTTTCAATTGTGCACTGGTTTTCAAATTTTTTTAAACTGAGTATCATGGAAATAATGGAGTTTCAATTGTGCACTGGTTTTCAAATTTTTTTTAAACTGAGAATTATTGAGAATATGGAGTTTCAATTGTGCACTGGTTTTCAAATTATTTTAAACTGACAATCATGGAAATAATGGAGTTTCAATTGTGCACTGGTTTTCAAATTTTTTTAAACTGAGAATTATTGAGAATATGGAGTTTCAATTGTGCACTGGTTTTCAAATTATTTTAAACTGACAATCATGGAAATAATGGAGTTTCAATTGTGCACTGGTTTTCAAATTTTTTAAACTGAGAATTATTGAGAATATGGAGTTTCAATTGTGCACTGGTTTTCAAATTTTTTTTAAACTGAGAATTATTGAGAATATGGAGTTTCAATTGTGCACTGGTTTTCAAATTTTTTTTTAACTGAGAATTATTGAGAATATGGAGTTTCAATTGTGCACTGGTTTTCAAATTTTTTCAAACTGAGAATCATGGAAATAATGGAGTTTCAATTGTGCACTGGTTTTCAAATTTTTTTTAAACTGAGAATCATGGAAATAATGGAGTTTCAATTGTGCACTGGTTTTCAAATTGTTTTAAACTGAGAATTATTGAGAATATGGAGTTTCAATTGTGCACTGGTTTTCAAATTTTTTAAACTGAGAATTATTGAGAATATGGAGTTTCAATTGTGCACTGGTTTTCAAATTTTTTCAAACTGAGAATCATGGAAATAATGGAGTTTCAATTGTGCACTGGTTTTCAAATTTTTTAAACTGAGAATTATTGAGAATATGGAGTTTCAATTGTGCACTGGTTTTCAAATTGTTTTAAACTGAGAATCATGGAAATAATGGAGTTTCAATTGTGCACTGGTTTTCAAATTGTTTTAAACTGAGAATTATTGAGAATATGGAGTTTCAATTGTGCACTGGTTTTCAAATTATTTTAAACTGACAATCATGGAAATAATGGAGTTTCAATTGTGCACTGGTTTTCAAATTTTTTAAACTGAGAATTATTGAGAATATGGAGTTTCAATTGTGCACTGGTTTTCAAATTTTTTTTAAACTGAGAATTATTGAGAATATGGAGTTTCAATTGTGCACTGGTTTTCAAATTTTTTAAACTGAGAATTATTGAGAATATGGAGTTTCAATTGTGCACTGGTTTTCAAATTTTTTAAACTGAGAATTATTGAGAATATGGAGTTTCAATTGTGCACTGGTTTTCAAATTTTTTTTAAACTGAGAATTATTGAGAATATGGAGTTTCAATTGTGCACTGGTTTTCAAATTTTTTTAAACTGAGAATTATTGAGAATATGGAGTTTCAATTGTGCACTGGTTTTCAAATTTTTTTTAAACTGAGAATTATTGAGAATATGGAATTTCAATTGTGCACTGGTTTTCAAATTTTTTTTAAACTGAGAATCATGGAAATAATGGAGTTTCAATTGTGCACTGGTTTTCAAATTTTTTAAACTGAGAATTATTGAGAATATGGAGTTTCAATTGTGCACAGGTTTTCAAATTTTTTTTAAACTGAGAATTATTGAGAATATGGAGTTTCAATTGTGCACAGGTTTTCAAATTATTTTAAACTGACAATCATGGAAATAATGGAGTTTCAATTGTGCACTGGTTTTCAAATTTTTTTAAACTGAGAATCATGGAAATAATGGAGTTTCAATTGTGCACTGGTTTTCAAATTTTTTTAAACTGAGAATCATGGAAATAATGGAGTTTCAATTGTGCACTGGTTTTCAAATTTTGGTAAACTGACAATCATGGAAATAATGGACTCCTCATTTTTGCACTGGTTTTCAACTTGTTTTAAACTGAGAATCATGGCAATACTGGAGTTTCCATTGTGCACTGGTTTTCAAATTGTTTTAAACTGAGAATTATTGAGAATATGGAGTTTCAATTGTGCACTGGTTTTCAAATTATTTTAAACTGACAATCATGGAAATAATGGAGTTTCAATTGTGCACTGGTTTTCAAATTATTTTTAAACTGAGAATTATTGAGAATATGGAGTTTCAATTGTGCACTGGTTTTCAAATTTTTTTTAAACTGAGAATTATTGAGAATATGGAGTTTCAATTGTGCACTGGTTTTCAAATTTTTTTAAACTGAGAATTATTGAGAATATGGAGTTTCAATTGTGCACTGGTTTTCAAATTTTTTTAAACTAAGAATCATGGAAATAATGGAGTTTCAATTGTGCACTGGTTTTCAAATTTTTTTTAAACTGAGAATTATTGAGAATATGGAGTTTCAATTGTGCACAGGTTTTCAAATTATTTTAAACTGACAATCATGGAAATAATGGAGTTTCAATTGTGCACTGGTTTTCAAATTTTTTTTAAACTGAGAATTATTGAGAATATGGAGTTTCAATTGTGCACTGGTTTTCAAATTTTTTTAAACTGAGAATCATGGAAATAATGGAGTTTCAATTGTGCACTGGTTTTCAAATTTTTTTTAAACTGAGAATTATTGAGAAGATGGAGTTTCAATTGTGCACAGGTTTTCAAATTATTTTAAACTGACAATCATGGAAATAATGGAGTTTCAATTGTGCACTGGTTTTCAAATTTTTTTAAACTGAGAATCATGGAAATAATGGAGTTTCAATTGTGCACTGGTTTTCAAATTTTTTTAAACTGAGAATCATGGAAATAATGGAGTTTCAATTGTGCACTGGTTTTCAAATTTTTTTAAACTGACAATCATGGAAATAATGGAGTTTCAATTGTGCACTGGTTTTCAAATTTTTTTAAACTGAGAATTATTGAGAAGATGGAGTTTCAATTGTGCACTGGTTTTCAAATTATTTTAAACTGACAATCATGGAAATAATGGAGTTTCAATTGTGCACTGGTTTTCAAATTGTTTTAAACTGAGAATTATTGAGAATATGGAGTTTCAATTGTGCACTGGTTTTCAAATTATTTTAAACTGACAATCATGGAAATAATGGAGTTTCAATTGTGCACTGGTTTTCAAATTTTTTAAACTGAGAATTATTGAGAATATGGAGTTTCAATTGTGCACTGGTTTTCAAATTTTTTTTAAACTGAGAATTATTGAGAATATGGAGTTTCAATTGTGCACTGGTTTTCAAATTTTTTAAACTGAGAATTATTGAGAATATGGAGTTTCAATTGTGCACTGGTTTTCAAATTTTTTAAACTGAGAATTATTGAGAATATGGAGTTTCAATTGTGCACAGGTTTTCAAATTATTTTAAACTGACAATCATGGAAATAATGGAGTTTCAATTGTGCACTGGTTTTCAAATTTTTTTAAACTGAGTATCATGGAAATAATGGAGTTTCAATTGTGCACTGGTTTTCAAATTTTTTTTAAACTGAGAATTATTGAGAATATGGAGTTTCAATTGTGCACAGGTTTTCAAATTTTTTTAAACTGAGAATCATGGAAATAATGGAGTTTCAATTGTGCACTGGTTTTCAAATTTTTTTTAAACTGAGAATTATTGAGAATATGGAGTTTCAATTGTGCACTGGTTTTCAAATTTTTTAAACTGAGAATTATTGAGAATATGGAGTTTCAATTGTGCACTGGTTTTCAAATTTTTTTTAAACTGAGAATTATTGAGAATATGGAGTTTCAATTGTGCACTGGTTTTCAAATTTTTTTTAAACTGAGAATTATTGAGAATATGGAGTTTCAATTGTGCACTGGTTTTCAAATTTTTTTTAAACTGAGAATTATTGAGAATATGGAGTTTCAATTGTGCACTGGTTTTCAAATTTTTTTTAAACTGAGAATCATGGAAATAATGGAGTTTCAATTGTGCACTGGTTTTCAAATTTTTTAAACTGAGAATTATTGAGAATATGGAGTTTCAATTGTGCACTGGTTTTCAAATTTTTTTTAAACTGAGAATTATTGAGAATATGGAGTTTCAATTGTGCACTGGTTTTCAAATGTTTTTTAAACTGTGAATTATTGAGAATATGGAGTTTCAATTGTGCACTGGTTTTCAAATTTTTTTTAAACTGAGAATTATTGAGAATATGGAGTTTCAATTGTGCACAGGTTTTCAAATTATTTTAAACTGACAATCATGGAAATAATGGAGTTTCAATTGTGCACTGGTTTTCAAATTTTTTTAAACTGAGAATCATGGAAATAATGGAGTTTCAATTGTGCACTGGTTTTCAAATTTTTTTTAAACTGAGAATTATTGAGAATATGGAGTTTCAATTGTGCACTGGTTTTCAAATTTTTTTAAACTGAGAATTATTGAGAATATGGAGTTTCAATTGTGCACTGGTTTTCAAATTTTTTTAAACTAAGAATCATGGAAATAATGGAGTTTCAATTGTGCACTGGTTTTCAAATTTTTTTTAAACTGAGAATTATTGAGAAGATGGAGTTTCAATTGTGCACAGGTTTTCAAATTATTTTAAACTGACAATCATGGAAATAATGGAGTTTCAATTGTGCACTGGTTTTCAAATTTTTTTAAACTGAGAATCATGGAAATAATGGAGTTTCAATTGTGCACTGGTTTTCAAATTTTTTTAAACTGAGAATCATGGAAATAATGGAGTTTCAATTGTGCACAGGTTTTCAAATTTTTTTAAACTGAGAATCATGGAAATAATGGAGTTTCAATTGTGCACTGGTTTTCAAATTTTTTTAAACTGACAATCATGGAAATAATGGAGTTTCAATTGTGCACTGGTTTTCAAATTTTTTTAAACTGAGAATTATTGAGAAGATGGAGTTTCAATTGTGCACTGGTTTTCAAATTATTTTAAACTGACAATCATGGAAATAATGGAGTTTCAATTGTGCACTGGTTTTCAAATTGTTTTAAACTGAGAATCATGGAAATAATGGAGTTTCAATTGTGCACTGGTTTTCAAATTGTTTTAAACTGAGAATTATTGAGAATATGGAGTTTCAATTGTGCACTGGTTTTCAAATTATTTTAAACTGACAATCATGGAAATAATGGAGTTTCAATTGTGCACTGGTTTTCAAATTTTTTTTAAACTGAGAATTATTGAGAATATGGAGTTTCAATTGTGCACTGGTTTTCAAATTTTTTTAAACTAAGAATCATGGAAATAATGGAGTTTCAATTGTGCACTGGTTTTCAAATTTTTTTTAAACTGAGAATTATTGAGAATATGGAGTTTCAATTGTGCACAGGTTTTCAAATTATTTTAAACTGACAATCATGGAAATAATGGAGTTTCAATTGTGCACTGGTTTTCAAATTTTTTTTAAACTGAGAATTATTGAGAATATGGAGTTTCAATTGTGCACTGGTTTTCAAATTTTTTTAAACTGAGAATCATGGAAATAATGGAGTTTCAATTGTGCACTGGTTTTCAAATTTTTTTTAAACTGAGAATTATTGAGAAGATGGAGTTTCAATTGTGCACAGGTTTTCAAATTATTTTAAACTGACAATCATGGAAATAATGGAGTTTCAATTGTGCACTGGTTTTCAAATTTTTTTAAACTGAGAATCATGGAAATAATGGAGTTTCAATTGTGCACTGGTTTTCAAATTTTTTTAAACTGAGAATCATGGAAATAATGGAGTTTCAATTGTGCACTGGTTTTCAAATTTTTTTAAACTGAGAATCATGGAAATAATGGAGTTTCAATTGTGCACTGGTTTTCAAATTTTTTTAAACTGACAATCATGGAAATAATGGAGTTTCAATTGTGCACTGGTTTTCAAATTTTTTTAAACTGAGAATTATTGAGAAGATGGAGTTTCAATTGTGCACTGGTTTTCAAATTATTTTAAACTGACAATCATGGAAATAATGGAGTTTCAATTGTGCACTGGTTTTCAAATTGTTTTAAACTGAGAATCATGGAAATAATGGAGTTTCAATTGTGCACTGGTTTTCAAATTGTTTTAAACTGAGAATTATTGAGAATATGGAGTTTCAATTGTGCACTGGTTTTCAAATTATTTTAAACTGACAATCATGGAAATAATGGAGTTTCAATTGTGCACTGGTTTTCAAATTGTTTTAAACTGAGAATCATGGAAATAATGGAGTTTCAATTGTGCACTGGTTTTCAAATTTTTTTTAAACTGAGAATTATTGAGAATATGGAGTTTCAATTGTGCACTGGTTTTCAAATTTTTTCTAAACTGAGAATCATGGAAATAATGGAGTTTCAATTGTGCACTGGTTTTCAAATTTTTTAAACTGAGAATTATTGAGAATATGGAGTTTCAATTGTGCACTGGTTTTCAAATTTTTTAAACTGAGAATTATTGAGAATATGGAGTTTCAATTGTGCACTGGTTTTCAAATTTTTTTTAAACTGAGAATTATTGAGAATATGGAGTTTCAATTGTGCACAGGTTTTCAAATTATTTTAAACTGACAATCATGGAAATAATGGAGTTTCAATTGTGCACTGGTTTTCAAATTATTTTTAAACTGAGAATTATTGAGAATATGGAGTTTCAATTGTGCACTGGTTTTCAAATTTTTTTTAAACTGAGAATTATTGAGAATATGGAGTTTCAATTGTGCACTGGTTTTCAAATTATTTTTAAACTGAGAATTATTGAGAATATGGAGTTTCAATTGTGCACTGGTTTTCAAATTTTTTTTAAACTGAGAATTATTGAGAATATGGAGTTTCAATTGTGCACTGGTTTTCAAATTTTTTTAAACTGAGAATTATTGAGAATATGGAGTTTCAATTGTGCACTGGTTTTCAAATTTTTTTAAACTAAGAATCATGGAAATAATGGAGTTTCAATTGTGCACTGGTTTTCAAATTTTTTTTAAACTGAGAATTATTGAGAAGATGGAGTTTCAATTGTGCACTGGTTTTCAAATTTTTTTAAACTAAGAATCATGGAAATAATGGAGTTTCAATTGTGCACAGGTTTTCAAATTATTTTAAACTGACAATCATGGAAATAATGGAGTTTCAATTGTGCACTGGTTTTCAAATTTTTTTTAAACTGAGAATTATTGAGAATATGGAGTTTCAATTGTGCACTGGTTTTCAAATTTTTTTAAACTGAGAATCATGGAAATAATGGAGTTTCAATTGTGCACTGGTTTTCAAATTTTTTTAAACTGACAATCATGGAAATAATGGAGTTTCAATTGTGCACTGGTTTTCAAATTTTTTTAAACTGACAATCATGGAAATAATGGAGTTTCAATTGTGCACTGGTTTTCAAATTTTTTTAAACTGAGAATCATGGAAATAATGGAGTTTCAATTGTGCACTGGTTTTCAAATTTTTTTAAACTGAGAATCATGGAAATAATGGAGTTTCAATTGTGCACTGGTTTTCAAATTTTTTTAAACTGAGAATCATGGAAATAATGGAGTTTCAATTGTGCACTGGTTTTCAAATTTTTTTAAACTGACAATCATGGAAATAATGGAGTTTCAATTGTGCACTGGTTTTCAAATTTTTTTAAACTGACAATCATGGAAATAATGGAGTTTCAATTGTGCACTGGTTTTCAAATTTTTTTTAAACTGAGAATTATTGAGAATATGGAGTTTCAATTGTGCACTGGTTTTCAAATTTTTTTAAACTGAGAATCATGGAAATAATGGAGTTTCAATTGTGCACTGGTTTTCAAATTTTTTTTAAACTGAGAATTATTGAGAATATGGAGTTTCAATTGTGCACTGGTTTTCAAATTTTTTTAAACTGAGAATTATTGAGAATATGGAGTTTCAATTGTGCACTGGTTTTCAAATTTTTTTAAACTGAGAATCATGGAAATAATGGAGTTTCAATTGTGCACTGGTTTTCAAATTTTTTTTAAACTGAGAATTATTGAGAATATGGAGTTTCAATTGTGCACTGGTTTTCAAATTTTTTTAAACTAAGAATCATGGAAATAATGGAGTTTCAATTGTGCACTGGTTTTCAAATTTTTTTTAAACTGAGAATTATTGAGAATATGGAGTTTCAATTGTGCACAGGTTTTCAAATTATTTTAAACTGACAATCATGGAAATAATGGAGTTTCAATTGTGCACTGGTTTTCAAATTTTTTTTAAACTGAGAATTATTGAGAATATGGAGTTTCAATTGTGCACTGGTTTTCAAATTTTTTTAAACTGAGAATCATGGAAATAATGGAGTTTCAATTGTGCACTGGTTTTCAAATTTTTTTTAAACTGAGAATTATTGAGAATATGGAGTTTCAATTGTGCACTGGTTTTCAAATTGTTTTAAACTGAGAATCATGGAAATAATGGAGTTTCAATTGTGCACTGGTTTTCAAATTGTTTTAAACTGAGAATTATTGAGAATATGGAGTTTCAATTGTGCACTGGTTTTCAAATTATTTTAAACTGACAATCATGGAAATAATGGAGTTTCAATTGTGCACTGGTTTTCAAATTTTTTAAACTGAGAATTATTGAGAATATGGAGTTTCAATTGTGCACTGGTTTTCAAATTATTTTAAACTGACAATCATGGAAATAATGGAGTTTCAATTGTGCACTGGTTTTCAAATTTTTTTAAACTGAGAATCATGGAAATAATGGAGTTTCAATTGTGCACTGGTTTTCAAATTTTTTTAAACTGAGAATCATGGAAATAATGGAGTTTCAATTGTGCACTGGTTTTCAAATTTTTTTAAACTGAGAATCATGGAAATAATGGAGTTTCAATTGTGCACTGGTTTTCAAATTTTTTTAAACTGAGAATTATTGAGAAGATGGAGTTTCAATTGTGCACTGGTTTTCAAATTATTTTAAACTGACAATCATGGAAATAATGGAGTTTCAATTGTGCACTGGTTTTCAAATTTTTTTAAACTGAGAATCATGGAAATAATGGAGTTTCAATTGTGCACTGGTTTTCAAATTTTTTTAAACTGAGAATTATTGAGAAGATGGAGTTTCAATTGTGCACTGGTTTTCAAATTATTTTAAACTGACAATCATGGAAATAATGGAGTTTCAATTGTGCACTGGTTTTCAAATTTTTTTAAACTGAGAATCATGGAAATAATGGAGTTTCAATTGTGCACTGGTTTTCAAATTTTTTTAAACTGAGAATTATTGAGAAGATGGAGTTTCAATTGTGCACTGGTTTTCAAATTATTTTAAACTGACAATCATGGAAATAATGGAGTTTCAATTGTGCACTGGTTTTCAAATTTTTTAAACTGAGAATTATTGAGAATATGGAGTTTCAATTGTGCACTGGTTTTCAAATTATTTTAAACTGACAATCATGGAACTAATGGAGTTTCAATTGTGCACTGGTTTTCAAATTTCTTGAAACTGAGAATCATGGAAATAATGGAGTTTCAATTGTGCACTGGTTCTCACATCTATTTAAACTGAGAATCATGGAAATAATGGAGTTTCAATTGTGCACTGGTTTTCAAATTGTTTTAAACTGAGAATCATGGAAATAATGGAGTTTCAATTGTGCACTGGTTTTCAAATTGTTTTAAACTGAGAATTATTGAGAATATGGAGTTTCAATTGTGCACTGGTTTTCAAATTTTTTTTAAACTGAGAATTATTGAGAATATGGAGTTTCAATTGTGCACTGGTTTTCAAATTATTTTAAACTGACAATCATGGAAATAATGGAGTTTCAATTGTGCACTGGTTTTCAAATTTTTTAAACTGAGAATTATTGAGAATATGGAGTTTCAATTGTGCACTGGTTTTCAAATTTTTTTTAAACTGAGAATTATTGAGAATATGGAGTTTCAATTGTGCACTGGTTTTCAAATTTTTTTTAAACTGAGAATTATTGAGAATATGGAGTTTCAATTGTGCACTGGTTTTCAAATTTTTTTTAAACTGAGAATCATGGAAATAATGGAGTTTCAATTGTGCACTGGTTTTCAAATTATTTTAAACTGACAATCATGGAAATAATGGAGTTTCAATTGTGCACTGGTTTTCAAATTTTTTAAACTGAGAATTATTGAGAATATGGAGTTTCAATTGTGCACTGGTTTTCAAATTTTTTTTAAACTGAGAATTATTGAGAATATGGAGTTTCAATTGTGCACTGGTTTTCAAATTTTTTTTAAACTGAGAATTATTGAGAATATGGAGTTTCAATTGTGCACTGGTTTTCAAATTTTTTTTAAACTGAGAATTATTGAGAATATGGAGTTTCAATTGTGCACTGGTTTTCAAATTTTTTTTAAACTGAGAATTATTGAGAATATGGAGTTTCAATTGTGCACTGGTTTTCAAATTTTTTTTAAACTGAGAATTATTGAGAATATGGAGTTTCAATTGTGCACTGGTTTTCAAATTTTTTTTAAACTGAGAATTATTGAGAATATGGAGTTTCAATTGTGCACTGGTTTTCAAATTTTTTTTAAACTGAGAATTATTGAGAATATGGAGTTTCAATTGTGCACTGGTTTTCAAATTTTTTCAAACTGAGAATCATGGAAATAATGGAGTTTCAATTGTGCACTGGTTTTCAAATTGTTTTAAACTGAGAATCATGGAAATAATGGAGTTTCAATTGTGCACTGGTTTTCAAATTGTTTTAAACTGAGAATCATGGAAATAATGGAATTTCAATTGTGCACTGGTTTTCAAATTGTTTTAAACTGAGAATCATGGAAATAATGGAGTTTCAATTGTGCACTGGTTTTCAAATTGTTTTAAACTGAGAATCATGGAAATAATGGAGTTTCAATTGTGCACTGGTTTTCAAATTGTTTTAAACTGAGAATTATTGAGAATATGGAGTTTCAATTGTGCACTGGTTTTCAAATTTTTTAAACTGAGAATTATTGAGAATATGGAGTTTCAATTGTGCACTGGTTTTCAAATTATTTTAAACTGACAATCATGGAAATAATGGAGTTTCAATTGTGCACTGGTTTTCAAATTTTTTAAACTGAGAATTATTGAGAATATGGAGTTTCAATTGTGCACTGGTTTTCAAATTTTTTAAACTGAGAATTATTGAGAATATGGAGTTTCAATTGTGCACTGGTTTTCAAATTTTTTTTAAACTGAGAATTATTGAGAATATGGAGTTTCAATTGTGCACTGGTTTTCAAATTTTTTTCAAACTGAGAATCATGGAAATAATGGAGTTTCAATTGTGCACTGGTTTTCAAATTTTTTTTAAACTGAGAATTATTGAGAATATGGAGTTTCAATTGTGCACTGGTTTTCAAATTTTTTTTAAACTGAGAATTATTGAGAATATGGAGTTTCAATTGTGCACTGGTCTTCAAATTTTTTCAAACTGAGAATCATGGAAATAATGGAGTTTCAATTGTGCACTGGTGTTCTCATTATCTTAAACTGACAATCATGGAAATAATGGAGTTTCAATTGTGCACTGGATTTCAAATTTTGTAAACTGAGAGTTATAGAGAATATCGAGTTTCAATTGTGCACTAGTTTTCATATTTATTAAACTGAGAATTATTGAGAATATGGAGTGTCAATGGTGCACTGGTTTTCAAATTTTTTTTAAACTGAGAATTATTGAGAATATGGAGTTTCAATTGTGCACTGGTTTTCAAATTTTTTAAACTGAGAATTATTGAGAATATGGAGTTTCAATTGTGCACTGGTTTTCAAATTATTTTAAACTGACAATCATGGAAATAATGGAGTTTCAATTGTGCACTGGTTTTCAAATTTTTTAAACTGAGAATTATTGAGAATATGGAGTTTCAATTGTGCACTGGTTTTCAAATTGTTTTAAACTGAGAATTATTGAGAATATGGAGTTTCAATTGTGCACTGGTTTTCAAATTTTTTAAACTGAGAATTATTGAGAATATGGAGTTTCAATTGTGCACTGGTTTTCAAATTTTTTCAAACTGAGAATCATGGAAATAATGGAGTTTCAATTGTGCACTGGTTTTCAAATTGTTTTAAACTGAGAATCATGGAAATAATGGAGTTTCAATTGTGCACTGGTTTTCAAATTGTTTTAAACTGAGAATTATTGAGAATATGGAGTTTCAATTGTGCACTGGTTTTCAAATTTTTTAAACTGAGAATTATTGAGAATATGGAGTTTCAATTGTGCACTGGTTTTCAAATTTTTTCAAACTGAGAATCATGGAAATAATGGAGTTTCAATTGTGCACTGGTTTTCAAATTTTTTAAACTGAGAATTATTGAGAATATGGAGTTTCAATTGTGCACTGGTTTTCAAATTGTTTTAAACTGAGAATCATGGAAATAATGGAGTTTCAATTGTGCACTGGTTTTCAAATTGTTTTAAACTGAGAATTATTGAGAATATGGAGTTTCAATTGTGCACTGGTTTTCAAATTTTTTAAACTGAGAATTATTGAGAATATGGAGTTTCAATTGTGCACTGGTTTTCAAATTATTTTAAACTGACAATCATGGAAATAATGGAGTTTCAATTGTGCACTGGTTTTCAAATTTTTTAAACTGAGAATTATTGAGAATATGGAGTTTCAATTGTGCACTGGTTTTCAAATTTTTTAAACTGAGAATTATTGAGAATATGGAGTTTCAATTGTGCACTGGTTTTCAAATTTTTTTTAAACTGAGAATTATTGAGAATATGGAGTTTCAATTGTGCACTGGTTTTCAAATTTTTTAAACTGAGAATTATTGAGAATATGGAGTTTCAATTGTGCACTGGTTTTCAAATTATTTTAAACTGACAATCATGGAAATAATGGAGTTTCAATTGTGCACTGGTTTTCAAATTGTTTTAAACTGAGAATCATGGAAATAATGGAGTTTCAATTGTGCACTGGTTTTCAAATTGTTTTAAACTGAGAATTATTGAGAATATGGAGTTTCAATTGTGCACTGGTTTTCAAATTATTTTAAACTGACAATCATGGAAATAATGGAGTTTCAATTGTGCACTGGTTTTCAAATTTTTTAAACTGAGAATTATTGAGAATATGGAGTTTCAATTGTGCACTGGTTTTCAAATTTTTTTTAAACTGAGAATTATTGAGAATATGGAGTTTCAATTGTGCACTGGTTTTCAAATTTTTTAAACTGAGAATTATTGAGAATATGGAATTTCAATTGTGCACTGGTTTTCAAATTTTTTTTAAACTGAGAATTATTGAGAATATGGAGTTTCAATTGTGCACTGGTTTTCAAATTGTTTTAAACTGACAATCATGGAAATAATGGAGTTTCAATTGTGCACTGGTTTTCAAATTTTTTAAACTGAGAATTATTGAGAATATGGAGTTTCAATTGTGCACTGGTTTTCAAATTTTTTAAACTGAGAATTATTGAGAATATGGAGTTTCAATTGTGCACTGGTTTTCAAATTTTTTTTAAACTGAGAATTATTGAGAATATGGAGTTTCAATTGTGCACTGGTTTTCAAATTTTTTAAACTGAGAATTATTGAGAATATGGAATTTCAATTGTGCACTGGTTTTCAAATTTTTTTTAAACTGAGAATTATTGAGAATATGGAGTTTCAATTGTGCACTGGTTTTCAAATTTTTTTTAAACTGAGAATTATTGAGAATATGGAATTTCAATTGTGCACTGGTTTTCAAATTTTTTTTAAACTGAGAATTATTGAGAATATGGAGTTTCAATTGTGCACTGGTTTTCAAATTTTTTTTAAACTGAGAATTATTGAGAATATGGAATTTCAATTGTGCACTGGTTTTCAAATTTTTTTTAAACTGAGAATCATGGAAATAATGGAGTTTCAATTGTGCACTGGTTTTCAAATTTTTTTAAACTGAGAATCATGGAAATAATGGAGTTTCAATTGTGCACTGGTTTTCAAATTTTTTTAAACTGAGAATCATGGAAATAATGGAGTTTCAATTGTGCACTGGTTTTCAAATTTTTTTTAAACTGAGAATTATTGAGAATATGGAGTTTCAATTGTGCACTGGTTTTCAAATTTTTTTAAACTGAGAATTATTGAGAATATGGAGTTTCAATTGTGCACTGGTTTTCAAATTTTTTTAAACTGAGAATCATGGAAATAATGGAGTTTCAATTGTGCACTGGTTTTCAAATTTTTTAAACTGAGAATTATTGAGAATATGGAGTTTCAATTGTGCACTGGTTTTCAAATTTTTTTTAAACTGAGAATTATTGAGAATATGGAGTTTCAATTGTGCACTGGTTTTCAAATTTTTTTTAAACTGAGAATTATTGAGAATATGGAGTTTCAATTGTGCACTGGTTTTCAAATTTTTTCAAACTGAGAATCATGGAAATAATGGAGTTTCAATTGTGCACTGGTTTTCAAATTTTTTTTAAACTGAGAATTATTGAGAATATGGAGTTTCAATTGTGCACTGGTTTTCAAATTGTTTTAAACTGAGAATCATGGAAATAATGGAGTTTCAATTGTGCACTGGTTTTCAAATTGTTTTAAACTGAGAATTATTGAGAATATGGAGTTTCAATTGTGCACTGGTTTTCAAATTATTTTAAACTGACAATCATGGAAATAATGGAGTTTCAATTGTGCACTGGTTTTCAAATTTTTTAAACTGAGAATTATTGAGAATATGGAGTTTCAATTGTGCACTGGTTTTCAAATTATTTTAAACTGACAATCATGGAAATAATGGAGTTTCAATTGTGCACTGGTTTTCAAATTTTTTTTAAACTGAGAATTATTGAGAATATGGAGTTTCAATTGTGCACTGGTTTTCAAATTTTTTTAAACTGAGAATTATTGAGAATATGGAGTTTCAATTGTGCACTGGTTTTCAAATTTTTTTAAACTGAGAATCATGGAAATAATGGAGTTTCAATTGTGCACTGGTTTTCAAATTTTTTAAACTGAGAATTATTGAGAATATGGAGTTTCAATTGTGCACTGGTTTTCAAATTTTTTTTAAACTGAGAATTATTGAGAATATGGAGTTTCAATTGTGCACTGGTTTTCAAATTTTTTTTAAACTGAGAATTATTGAGAATATGGAGTTTCAATTGTGCACTGGTTTTCAAATTTTTTCAAACTGAGAATCATGGAAATAATGGAGTTTCAATTGTGCACTGGTTTTCAAATTGTTTTAAACTGAGAATCATGGAAATAATGGAGTTTCAATTGTGCACTGGTTTTCAAATTGTTTTAAACTGAGAATCATGGAAATAATGGAGTTTCAATTGTGCACTGGTTTTCAAATTGTTTTAAACTGAGAATCATGGAAATAATGGAGTTTCAATTGTGCACTGGTTTTCAAATTGTTTTAAACTGAGAATCATGGAAATAATGGAGTTTCAATTGTGCACTGGTTTTCAAATTTTTTAAACTGAGAATTATTGAGAATATGGAGTTTCAATTGTGCACTGGTTTTCAAATTTTTTTTAAACTGAGAATTATTGAGAATATGGAGTTTCAATTGTGCACTGGTTTTCAAATTTTTTTTAAACTGAGAATCATGGAAATAATGGAGTTTCAATTGTGCACTGGTTTTCAAATTTTTTTTAAACTGAGAATTATTGAGAATATGGAGTTTCAATTGTGCACAGGTTTTCAAATTATTTTAAACTGACAATCATGGAAATAATGGAGTTTCAATTGTGCACTGGTTTTCAAATTTTTTTAAACTGAGAATCATGGAAATAATGGAGTTTCAATTGTGCACTGGTTTTCAAATTTTTTTTAAACTGAGAATTATTGAGAATATGGAGTTTCAATTGTGCACAGGTTTTCAAATTTTTTTAAACTGAGAATCATGGAAATAATGGAGTTTCAATTGTGCACTGGTTTTCAATTTTTTTTAAACTGAGAATTATTGAGAATATGGAGTTTGAATTGTGCACTGGTTTTCAAATTTTTTTAAACTGAGAATTATGGAGATTAGACAATTTTTGAAACGTGAATGGAAAATACCGCTACAGTAACCAAACTTTAATTTAGAAACTTTATTTACTGTAGGCCAATAATAACACTCTAGTTATCTGTCCACCTATTTTGAACTTGATCATGCTCAAATCACACGCGACAAATCATATTTTTCTATCACAATAATCAGTTGTTTCGAAACTTTCTTATCGTCAAAACTTTGCATCACTCATGGCTTGATAGTATGTGTTTGTGGAGAGAGGGAAAAGTTAAAAAGGGATAGTAGTTATACATTTTCTGTGTCAAAAATTTGGTTTGTGACTGTTCGGGCAGATATAAAAATGAAAGAAAATTATGGTGGATATCTCATTTTTTGAGAATTGGAAGCTTTATAAATTCAGCATTTTCAACGTCTGAAAAATGATTTTCGAGCTCATCCTAATTTCAATTGTTACCTACTATTTCTGGCATTGGACTTTCTGGAAGCGACGTGGATTGCCAGGCCCTTGGGGAGTTCCGATTTTCGGAAAAGCTGGAGCTATGCTGGAGGATAGTTTCCCACCGGGTTACACTCTTCAAAAATGGACAAAGGAATATGGAAAAATTTATGGATTCACTGAAGGAATGCAGAAAGTCATGGTGATTTCAGATCCTGATTTGGTTCAGGAAATCCTTGTGAAACAGTACGATAATTTTTATGGAAGAAAGCATAATCCAGTTCAAGGAGATCCAGATAAGGATAAGGATATTCATATTGTTGGAGCTCAAGGTTTTAGGTAAGGAGACCACTTCAGACGTGCTGGCTTGCCTGCCACTCGCATATTTTAATTGATAACTTTCAGATGGAAACGTCTCCGAACAATCACGGCACCTGCATTTTCAAATGGCAGTATCAAAAAAGTATTGACTACAATGGAAGATAGCACACAGGAGCTTATGAAAAAATTAAGAGAAGAATCAGAGAATGGAAAAGCAGTCAATATGCATCTGTAAGTTGTTCATAGCGGTCTAATTAAGGTGTTTTACTGTTAAATTTTAGTTTCTACCAGGAGTACACCTTTGACGTGATCTCCAGAGTTGCCATGGGACAACCCGACTCCCAAATGTTTAAAAATCCATTATTAAAGGATGTTAAAGGGGTAGGTTCATCTCCTTTGTTGGATTGATTTTTAATTTTAAAAGTTTAACAAAAATGTATTTTTACAGTTCTTCGAGCACAACCGCTGGCAGATCTGGATGTTCAGTGGAGGATTTCCATTTGCTGTGTCTTTTCTCAAATGGTTGTTCATTAAAGTAGGCAAGTTCGGAGCTGGTCCCTTTATTGTCGTGCAAAAATCGGTAACGGACGCAGTGATGTCCCGGATTGCTCAACGAGAAGCCGATAAGAAACATGGAGTTGAGCCAGGAGAGGCCGCTGATTATATTGATATGTTTTTGAATGCAAGAGCCGAAGTTGAACATTTTGGTGAAAGCAATGACGAATTCCATAAATCATCCTCCTATGTAAGCTTGAAATTAACATAGTGATTTTTATAAATTCCTTCAATTTCAGAATAACCGACAACTGACCACTCAAGAAATCATTAGCCAGTGCTTTGTATTTTTAGTTGCTGGATTTGATACTACAGCCATTTCCCTTTCCTATGTTACATACTTCTTGGCATTGAATCCAAAAATTCAGAGCAAGTTACAAGACGAAGTAGACAAAGAATGTCCAAATGATGAGATCACATTTGATCAGCTTTCAAAATTGAAATATATGGATAATGTGATCAAGGAGTCATTAAGATTGTTCCCATTTGCTTCTTTGTGAGTTTCCAATGTTTACTTACAAATTAAATATATTTTACTTTCAGTGCAAACTCCCGCCGATGCATGAGAAATACGGTTATCGGAGAGCAAATTGTAGAAGCTGGTGTTGATGTGATGATCGACACCTGGACTCTTCACCATGACAAAAATGTATGGGGAAATGACGTAGAAGAGTTCAAGCCTGAAAGGTAAGATATTTTCGATGCGTACTTTAAGAAAGATTTTTCAAGAGCGTAGTGACGTCTATCAAGATTCTATGAAAAAGTAATTTAAAAATATTTTTAGATGGGACTCTCCATTAACTCCTCAACAAGCATACCTCTCATTTGGTGCTGGACCCAGAGTATGTCTCGGAATGCGGTTTGCACTTTTGGAGCAGAAAGGATTATTGTCACATATACTCAAAAAATATACTTTCGAGACAAATGCGAAGACACAGCTTCCGATTAAATTAGTAGGCCGAGCAACTGCAAGGCCTGAAAACTTGTTCTTGTCATTGAAGCCGAGAGTTTGATTATAATATACCTTTCCTAATCCCTCCATGTTGTTTTAACTTTCTTCAACTTAATACAAATAGCTTTAAATTTAATTTTTTAAGTAACTGACATAGAAGTTTGTGCTTTTAAATACGTGAACATACAAATTTATTGGGTAAATATATAAACAAAGACAACAATCCGTACAAAACACATTTCAAAACCTGGATTTAAGTTTGAGCAGCACACTTGATGGCGCAATAGTAGCAGTTCCGACTAACTTCAATGGAATCACAGTTTCTGGTGTGGTTTCAAATGTATAGTTTTTCAAAATATTGGTCAAAAGCATTTTCATTTCCATCATAGCCAATCGCATACCAATACAAATTCTTGGTCCCATGCCGAACGGAAGATATCCGCCTTTAGCAAAGAATAGTTCATCCCCGGACTCCCATCTGTAGAACATTTGATGAAATAAATAATTGTCAAATAAAACCAACCTTTCCGGCTTGAACTCGTTAACATCATCTCCCCAAACTTTCGGATCATGGTGAAGAGACCAGGTATCCACATTAATATTTGTTCCAGCTTCTATTTCCATTCCCAGAACATTTGTGGTTTTGAGACATTTTCGATTGTGAACACTGAATTATTTTTTAATTACAGAGAACAAACTACACCACGGCAAAACTTAGAAATTAAAAAAAAACTAACAGAGACGCCAATGGATACAATCTCAATGCTTCTTTCACAACACATTCCAAATATTTCAATTTCGACAGCTGATCAAAAGTGACTTCAGGGTCTGGACATTCTCTATCCACTTCTTCTTGTAATTTCTTCTGAATCTCTGGATGTGTTGCCAGGAGATATGAAGAATATGACAGAGAAAGGGCAGTCGTGTCGTATCCAGCTAACAAGAAAACAAACAGTTGTCCAATAATCTCATCAAATGTCAGATGCTTATCCACTTTCAAGACTTCACTTTTAGCAAAATCTTGTTCAGCTTCGCCTTCGAAAAAGTCTACAGTTGATCTAGCATCTAAAAACAAATCGATGAAATCTTGAGGCTCCCCAGATGGCTCAATTCCAGCCTTCTCATCAGCTTCCCTTTGTTCCAGTCGTTTGTTCAAAGCCTTCTCCAAAATACTTTGAATATCGGTAGCCATTTGAAGTGATGGAAATTTGGCAAAAATGTTGCGTAGAGCAATTCCAACGAAAGGAAATATTCCAGAGATCATAAAAACATTGTTTCGTCCTTCTTTGAAAATCTGAAAAATTTGAAATAAATTATTTAAAATCAAGTCATTCCACAAACCGTTTTGACTTTATCTAGCATTGGGTTTCTAAACATTAAGGATTTTTCTTGTCCCATTGCCATTTTTCCAATAATATCCATTGTGAATTCTTGGTAATATCTTTAAAAAAGTTAATTGTCTAAACAGTTCCAAACTTTTTATTTTGAAACATACTCTAGCATGTCAAGAGTTTTTCCTTCCGCACTTGCTTTCTCTAATGATCTGACCAACTCCGTAACACTTTCTTCTACAGTACCCATAATCTTTCTTAGACTTTTATTCGAAAAAGTAGGAGAAGCTAAAGTTCTCAATCGCTTCCATCTATGGCCTTGAGCAGCAACAAGTGGTACTCTCTTGTTTTTATTTGGATCTCCTTGAATTGCAGTTAATTTTCTCCCGTAGAAATTATCAAATTGTTTTACAAAAACTTCATGTACAAATTCTGGATCCGAAATTACCAACGTCTTTTCAACACCTTCCGTAATTCCATAAACAGGTCCGTATTTCTGAAATATTAAACATTACTTAATGATTAATGTAAAATAAATAAATTCATTCTACCTTTGTCCATTCGCTGAACTTCAAAGCTCCAGGGTTCTCATAGTTTGTGAACTTGTGAATAACTCCGAGAAATGGTAGACCTCTAGGCCCTTTGACTCCTTTTCGAATCCAGAATGACCAAATCCATAAATAATAGGAAATTATTCCAACAAATATTGCAATAGCTATGAGTATACTGAAACTCATGTCTAGTTTCAAAAAAAATTAAATTAAATTAAATTGTGTAATATGTGGCATTATTTATATACTTTTTTGTCGATCATCTGTTAAGTTAGTTTTTAGTCTTATCTTCTTGTCGCACAAAACATTATGGTTTGTGTTTAATAGAACAAGAAAGTGGGTGACAAGAATCGTATGATTTGGAGAAACCCAGCAATCAAGAAGATTTTGTTTCAAAATTCGTAGTCTGGATACTTTAGAATGTATTCTCAATTTTCGAATAAAGTTTAGAGGATGTTTTTTCAAACTTTTATCAATTTTTGAAAACTATCTGATGGTTTTATAATTATTACAGTCACATATTTGTAGCTTGTGAATCTAAACCTATTATGTATATTCTCGTTTTAAAAAAATTAATTGCCGAAAAAAAGCAAAAAATTTTAATCTTACGAAAAAAAGTTTTTTTTTTGGATTTATCAGCTTCAGTGCTCATTTTCATCCCTAACTTTCTTTCAAGAAATTTTAGATATGAAGAACAATTTTAAAATTCTAGATCAACCAAATCTCTGAAACAAAACTAGTTTTCTATTGTTTCTACATATTGATATTTTTTTTAAACTCCATTATCATTTTTAATTTTTTAAAAAGTTTTCTAACTACCATCTGCTCTCCATCACCTCTTTATGTTTTTTGCATTTGAGCAGTGAAAAGTTTGAAGAATATTGGTACAACTTTTATACCTTCCAAAAAGTGCTTGCCCCATTCTCTATGTTCTCTTATCAGTACACTATATCTCAACAGTCGACACATTTGTGTGGAAAAGTGTTGTTTGTGTCTGACTGTTGTTTCTACCACCGATACTATTTATAAGGTGGTCTACCGAAAAACATCAATACGTTTCTTTTTTATTCCTGAAAATAAAAACATGATTTTCGTTTTATTATCTGCAGTTCTACTAGGAGTATTCACATACTCCGTATGGATCTGGTCATATTTTATTCGAAAGGGCATAAAAGGTCCACGTGGATTCCCTGGAATTGGAATGTTGATTCAGACCATCGATCATGAGAATCCACCGTTTTTAAAGTACAGGGATTGGACTAAAGTGCGTTGTTTTTTTTTTAATTTAGAAACCTTTTCGCATTTCTGCTAGTTTCAAAAATTTCAAAAACTTTTAAATTTCAATGAAAACTAATAAAATAAACTTTCAGCAATATGGTCCTGTTTACGGTTTCACAGAAGGACCCCAACAAACTATGATAATCTCGGAACCAGAGATGGTCAATGAAATATTCAAAAAACAATTCGACAATTTCTATGGTCGAAAGTTGCGTCCAATCATTGGTGATCCTGAAAAAGACAAACGAGTCAATATTTTCTCGACTCAAGGAAAACGTTGGAAACGTCTTCGGACACTGTCAAGTCCATCTTTTTCCAATAACAGTCTTCGAAAAGTGAGGAACTCTGTTCAAGAATGTGGAACTGAAATTTTATGGAATATTGAGCAGAAAGTGAGGAAGAACGAAGATATTGATATGTTAATGTGAGTGGTAATTTTGTAAGTGATTAAGTTTTATGATAAAAATTCAGAGTCTATCAAGAGTACACTCTGGGAGTAATTAGTCGCATTGCTCTTGGCCAGTCTGAATCGAACATGTTCAAGAACCCATTGCTGCCAAAAGTTCAAGCCGTATGTTTATAATATTCTGAAGAAGAATAGCAAGTGTTTTCAGATTTTCAACGGTTCCTGGCATGTGTTCCTTATCACTGGAATCTTTCCTCCGCTCGCAGGAGTTTTCAGAAAAATGTCAAAAATGCTACCAGCAAGTTTCATTCCAGCCTTCAAAATTTTCGATTTAATAGAAGTAGCTGTACAGGCAAGAATTGATCAGCGAGCTAAAGATGAGATAAAAGGAGTTGAGCCAGGAGAACCTCAGGATTTTATTGATTTATTCCTTGATGCCCGAGTTCCAGACGTGAAAATATTGAGCGGAGAGGCGAATGAAGATTTTGCAAAATCGAGCGTTGTAAAAATCAACAAGGAGTTGACTTTCGATGAGATTATTGCACAGTGTTTCGTATTTTTAGCTGCTGGCTTTGACACAACTGCATTATCTCTCTCATATGCTACATATCTTCTTGCAACACATCCAGAAATCCAAACAAAATTACAAGAAGAAGTGGACAGAGAGTGTCCAGATCCCGAAATCTTCTTTGATCATTTATCGAAACTGAAATATTTGGAGTGTGTAATGAAAGAAACGTTGAGATTATATCCATTAGGAACGACGTAAGTTGACAAGACTATTTTTGGCTTAAAATTAAAAAAAAGTGAGAACAATATAATCTTACAGAGCAAACACGAGAAAATGTATGCGAGAGACAACAATCAACGGGGTGAATTTTGATGAGGGAATGAACATTCAAGTTGACACATGGACACTACATCACAATCCAAGAATTTGGGGAGAAGACGTAGAAGACTTCAAACCCGAAAGGTAATCTTAGTGATCTTGTTTTCATCACAATCTTCTATATTACAGGTGGGAAAACGGAGCTTGTGAGCATTTGGAGCACAATGGATCGTACATTCCATTTGGCTCGGGACCACGTCAGTGCATTGGAATGAGACTAGCTCAAATGGAGCAGAAGATTTTATTGGCTCAGATTCTCAAAGAATACTCATTCAGAACAACAAAAAATACACAGATTCCGGTGAAGTTGGTAGGAAAGTTGACACTTTCGCCGGAAAGTGTAATTGTGAAATTGGAGCCGAGAGATTCATAATTTTTTGTAATTTTACATGTATAAAAATTGTCTAATTAATATTTATTTTACTGATATGTTTTAATTGAAAAATAGCCATAAATAAATCAAAATAAAATCAAACATAATTTTATATTGAACATTTAATATTGAAAACAGTTAAACAAACTGATAGTTTACAAAAAAATGGTTTACAAAAAAATGAAAAAAAAAATGTTGTTGTCTTTGGAGTATAGAACATTATTCTACTTGAACAACTTCAAAAAACTCTAACAATAAATATCATAAATGAATTACCTAGCTAATCAATCATCATCTAAACACTATCTTGTTTCACTTCTGTCCAATTCCAAGTCACAAATTTTCCGTCATTCATTTCCCATTTTTCAAACACAAATCATAGTGACTTGTTGCGCCGAGAAACACCCGAGTGAGTAAGCAAGTCAAATGATTTTTGTGACCACGGCCTTGGTAAATATGTCGGTTAGTATATAAATACTCTCTGGACTAGATAGAAGAAACACTATATTTTGTTCCAAAATATGAGTTTAAGTATACTTATTGCTGGTGCTTCGTTTATTGGACTTTTGACATATTATATCTGGATTTGGTCATTTTGGATCAGGAAAGGAGTCAAAGGACCCCGTGGATTTCCATTTTTTGGAGTGATTCACGAGTTCCAAGACTATGAAAATCCAGGACTGTTGAAATTGGGAGAATGGACAAAAGTGAGTTTAAAATTATGTGTTTACCAAAAACGAGTCACATATTCAGGAATACGGACCAATATATGGTATTACTGAAGGAGTCGAAAAAACTTTGATTGTGTCTAATCCAGAATTTGTTCATGAAGTATTTGTGAAACAGTTTGATAATTTCTATGGAAGAAAGACAAATCCCATTCAAGGAGACCCAAATAAAAACAAAAGAGCACATCTTGTCTCGGCTCAAGGGCACCGTTGGAAGCGGTTGAGAACTCTGTCATCACCTACGTTTTCAAATAAAAACCTCAGAAAAATTATGAGTACTGTAGAAGAAACTGTAGTAGAGTTGATGAGACATTTGGACGATGCAAGTGCAAAAGGAAAAGCTGTAGATTTATTAGAGTAAGTCTTTAATTAAAAATATTGAGAAGATGCAAAACATTTACAAAAAAACAATTTGCAGCTACTACCAAGAATTCACTCTTGACATCATTGGAAGAATTGCAATGGGTCAAACAGAATCGCTGATGTTTAGAAATCCAATGCTTCCTAAGGTGAAAGGAGTAAGTTGCATTTTGTACTGAATTCCATCAAAAGCATAACAAAAATTATAATTTTAGATTTTCAAAGATGGTCGTAAACTACCTTTCCTAGTTTCTGGTATTTTCCCGATAGCGGGAACTATGTTCCGCGAATTCTTCATGAGATTCCCATCTATACAACCAGCCTTCGATATTATGAGTACTGTGGAAAAAGCTTTGAATAAACGACTGGAACAAAGAGCCGCAGACGAAAAAGCTGGAATTGAGCCATCTGGTGAACCACAAGATTTCATTGATTTGTTCCTAGACGCAAGAGCAAATGTAGATTTCTTTGAAGAGGAATCCGCACTAGGATTTGCTAAAACAGAAATTGCGAAAGTTGATAAACAACTGACATTTGATGAAATTATTGGCCAATTGTTCGTTTTTCTGTTAGCTGGATATGATACAACTGCCCTTTCCCTCTCATATTCTTCATATCTCCTGGCAAGACATCCAGAGATTCAGAAGAAATTACAAGAAGAAGTGGATAGAGAATGCCCAAATCCTGAAGTCACTTTTGATCAAATATCAAAATTGAAGTACATGGAATGTGTGGTAAAGGAAGCTCTACGAATGTATCCATTAGCATCCATGTAAGTATTTTATTAGCGGGCTTTTAGATGTTTCAAGTTATCCGTTGACTCTATTTATAATTTGAATTTTTAATTCAAGAAGATTTAAAATTCATTAGGTTTAATGCAATTCCCTATTTGATCTTCGCTTTGGAAAGTATTCTATTAATAATCTAAGCAGGTCAATTCGATTTTCAGCGTTCACAACCGAAAGTGCATGAAGGAAACGAATGTACTTGGAGTTCAAATAGAGAAAGGAACAAATGTTCAAGTGGATACATGGACACTTCATTATGATCCAAAAGTTTGGGGAGAGGATGCAAATGAGTTTAGGCCAGAGAGGTATGTTCTATGTTCTTAATAAGATGAGCTATGAGCTTCAAGTTTAATTTTTTCTTCCCAAAGAACATCACTTTTTGCAGATGGGAATCTGGAGACGAACTATTTTATGCAAAAGGAGGATATCTTCCATTCGGTATGGGACCAAGAATTTGTATTGGAATGCGATTGGCAATGATGGAAAAAAAAATGCTTTTGACCCACATCCTGAAAAAGTACACATTCGAAACTTCTACGCAAACAGAAATTCCATTAAAATTGGTCGGATCCGCCACAACTGCACCAAGAAGTGTTATGCTCAAGTTGACACCAAGACATTCCAATTAATTCCTAATTTTAGTTGTATAATAAATTATGCATATGTGTACCTATTGGTTTTTTGATTAATAAATTGTTCAAATCGATAGCTAATTTAAAAAATTGCAGAATCCTTCAAGAAAGACAATTTATTAACATTGAAAACCAGCTCATGTGCTTGCTTCTAATTTTAAATCACTTTTCTAATAAAAAATTACTTTACTCGTCCTAATGTATCTACACGTTAGGAAATCATTTAAATTAGAAAACATATTTTAAAACATCATTTCAAAAAAATAACTAACAGAAAATAGAATGCATATTAGAGAGATAAGTGGAAATAAGAGTTCGTTTGTATGGTCAAAACTAACTTCAAGTACGGAATCCTGCCCGTATGATGTCGACACAACATAACAGTTTCCAACAATGCATAGGAGTTGATAATTTTTCCAATTTATCAACCTACGTTCAGAAATTGTCGTGCTCTCTGCTATCATCCATGTTTCCTTCTAAAACACAAACCATAATTGTTGCGACGCGAAACACAAATGTGTGAAAGCAGACAATACTGAACCACAGTACACAAACTGATCTGTATATAAACACCATACTCTAAATAGCAAAATCAAGCATTTTTTCCAACTATGAGTTTAAGTTTACTTATTGCCGGTGCTCTGTTTATTGGTTTTTTGACATATTATATCTGGATTTGGTCATTTTGGATCAGGAAAGGAGTCAAAGGACCCCGTGGATTTCCATTTTTCGGAGTGATTCTCAAGTTTCATGACTATGAAAATCCAGGACTTTTGAAGTTGGGAGAATGGACAAAAGTGAGTGTTTGCTTCTTTTTATTGATACAGAGTTATATATAAACTATCATCAATCTTCCAGAAATATGGATCAATCTATGGTATCACTGAAGGTGTCGAAAAAACTTTGGTTGTGTCTAATCCAGAATTTGTCCACGAAGTTTTTGTGAAACAATTTGATAATTTCTATGGAAGAAAGACAAATCCCATTCAAGGAGACCCAAATAAAAACAAAAGAGCACACCTTGTCTTGGCTCAAGGGCACCGATGGAAGCGGTTGAGAACATTGGCTTCGCCTACGTTTTCGAATAAGAGTCTCAGAAAAATTATGAGTACTGTAGAGGAAACTGTAGTGGAGTTGATGAGACATTTGGATGAGGCAAGTGCAAAAGGAAAAGCTGTAGATTTATTAGAGTGAGTTTTTCGTTTAAATTTTCGAGACGATGCAGAAACCTTTTTCAGCTACTATCAAGAATTCACTCTTGACATCATTGGAAGAATTGCAATGGGTCAAACCGAATCGCTGATGTTTAGAAATCCAATGCTTCCTAAGGTAAAAGAAGTAAGTTGTACTTTGTAAGAAATTTTACCAATTTGCAAATAAAAAACTTCCAGATTTTCAAAAAGGGTGGTAAAATGCCTTTCCTAATTGCTGGTGTTTTCCCAATTGCAGGAACTTTGATGCGCCAACTTTTCATGAAATTCCCAAAATTTAGTCCGGCTTTCGGTATAATGAATACCATGGAAAAAGCTCTCAACAAACGACTAGAACAAAGAGCAGCAGACAAAAAAGCTGGAATTGAGCCATCTGGTGAACCACAAGATTTTATCGACTTGTTCCTAGACGCAAGGGCAAACGTAGATTTTATTGAAGAGGAATCGACATTAGGATTTGCAAAAAGTGAAGTCTTGAAAGTGGATAAGCATCTGACATTTGATGAGATCATTGGTCAATTGTTTGTTTTCTTGTTAGCTGGATATGATACAACTGCCCTTTCTCTGTCATATTCTTCATATCTCCTGGCAACACATCCAGAGATTCAGAAGAAATTACAAGAAGAAGTGGATAGAGAATGCCCAGACCCTGAAGTCACTTTTGATCAGATATCAAAACTGAAGTACATGGAATGTGTGGTAAAAGAAGCTCTACGAATGTACCCTTTAGCATCCTTGTAAGTTTTTTATTATCGTTTATTAAATTCTAGATATTCCAATTTACCCGCTATTACAAATTTGTTTGCTTTTTTTCAAAAAGTATATTTTCAGAGTTCACAACCGAAAGTGCATGAAGAAAACCAATGTTCTTGGAGTTGAAATAGATGAAGGAACAAATGTGCAAGTGGATACATGGACACTTCATTATGATCCAAAAGTTTGGGGAGATGATGCAAGCGAGTTTAAACCAGAGAGGTGCGTTCTATGTTTTTAATATTAGATGAACTCCAATTTTAATTTTTGTTCTCGAAGGAACATCAATATTGCAGATGGGAAACCGGGGACGAACTATTTTATGCAAAAGGAGGATATCTTCCATTCGGTATGGGACCAAGAATTTGTATTGGAATGCGATTAGCTATGATGGAAGAAAAATTGTTATTGACCCACATCCTGAAAAAGTACACATTTGATACTTCCACAGAAACTGAAATTCCATTAAAATTGGTCGGATCCGCCACAATTGCACCAAGAAATGTTATGCTCAAGTTGACACCAAGACACTCTAATTGATTCCAAAATTTTATTTTGTGTCATATTGTGTTCCGTTTTTTGTTTTTTTTACATAATTTTCAATGTAAATAAATTATTCAAAACTTGTGTAATAAACCGTTTTAGTTAGAATTGTTTCCGTCGATCAACATTCGACTGATCAAACTTTACTCTTTCTAAAGCGCTCGTCATATATTTTATCACAAAGCACAAAAACTGATACCAAAAAAGCACAAGAATAACAAACTTTTTGTAGGAAAAAGCTCCGAAAACTATATAAATATTACAGAAAAAAATTATTATCGTTCTATTTTTGCCTCATTCAAAATGATACTTACTGTTTTATTTTTTGGTATTCTAACATATTACTTATGGATTTGGCATTATTGGATAAGAAAAGGTATCCGTGGGCCCAGAGGTCTTCCATTTTTTGGAGTTATTCACAAATTTCAAAATTATGATTATCCAGGCTATTTGAAGCTGCGAGACTGGACAAAAGTAAGCTTTAGAAATTCGTTATAATTAATTATAGCATTTATTCTATATCCATAAACCCTGGAATATTTCAGAAGAACGGATCAGTTTACGGTATCACGTTGATCATATCCAATCCCGAATTTGTAGATGAAGTTTTTGTGAAACAATTTGACAATTTTTATGGAAGAAAGCAGAATCCACTTCAAGGAGATCCAAACAAAAATCCAAGAGTTACACTTTTCTCAGCTGAGGGTCACAGATGGAAACGACTACTTTCGTCGCCAACGTTTTCGAATAAAAGTCTGAGAATAATAATGGGAACTGTCGAAGAAAGTGTAGTAGAAGTTATGAAATATTTGGAAAAAGAAGTTGCTGATGGACAACATGTAAATATGTTAGAGTATGTAAACTTTCAAATTTTGGAAAGCAATGTTTCTTTTACAGATACTATCAAGAATATACATTGGATGTAATTGGAAAAATTGCAATGGGTCAAACCGAATCATTGTTGTTCAAAAATCCATTAATGAGTGGAGTCAAAGGGGTATGCTCATTTCAAAATTTAAATTTACATTCTAGAAACATTCAGGTCTTCCAAAACAAACGCAAATACGGTTCTCTGGTTGCTGGAGTATTTCCGATTGTTGGAGTTTTGTTTCGTACTCTATTTTCCTTCTTCCCATCAGCTCAACCGGCTTCCCACGTCTTCTCAATGCTGGAAATTGTTGTTTGTGAACGACTAAAACAGAGAAAAGATGATGAGAATAATGGTTTTGTAAAAGTCGGACAACCCCAAGATTTTATCGACTTGTTTTTTGGATTCAAGAGCAGATTTGGACTTTTTTGAGCAAGAACAAACACTTGAATTCACTAAAAAGGAAATCGCGAAAATTGAGAAACAACTGACTTTTGATGAGATCATTGGTCAATTGTTTGTTTTCTTTTTAGCTGGATATGATACAACTGCCCTTTCCCTCTCATATTCTTCATATCTCCTGGCAACTCATCCAGAGATTCAGAAGAAATTACAAGAAGAGTGGATAGAGAATGCCCAGACCCTGAAATCACTTTTGATCAAATATCAAAATTGAGGTACATGGAATGTGTGATAAAAGAATCTCTACGGATGTATCCACTTGCAACGGCGTGAGGAATGAACTAACACCACCGATTTAAACCAGAAAAAATTCAGAGCGCATAATCGGAAATGTATGAAATCCATAAATATTCGTGGAGTTGATATAGAGAAAGGAACAAATGTTCAAGTGGATACGTGGTCACTTCATTATGATCCAAAGGTTTGGGGAGATGATGCAAATGAGTTTAAACCAGAGAGGTATGTTAAGAGATCAAAAAATTGGCGGACTTGGGAGAATATCAATCTACAGGTGGGAAACCGGGGACGAACTATTTTATGCAAAAGGAGGATATATTCCATTTGGCATCGGCCCCAGAATTTGTATTGGAATGCGATTGGCAATGATGGAAAAAAAAATGTTATTGGTTCCAGTTCTGAAACAGTACACTTTTAAAACTTGCTCGGAAACAGAAGTTCCATTGAAATTAGTTGGATTGTCAACTATAGCACCAACAAGTGTCATCTTAACTTTGAAACCCAAGATGTCGAGAGATCAATAAATATTTTTTCTCAAAGTTGTTTCAGCAAAAACCCGGTTTTTTGGGTTGCTGCAAATTAAACGAATATTGATGACAAAATAGTTTCAGAATAAGACATATACTTAACAGGAAATTCAATCCTGGGAATACAAGTTTAAAAAAAAGAAAAAAAAACTGACAGTTTACAAATTTAAAATTATATAGTCGATTTAAATGTTTTACGTACCAAAAAGTTTGCCAAACTAATTGTTTCTATTTGAAAACACTCTATTTATCTTGTTTGTCTTATCTAGTCTTTTGATTTTTGTCTCCACTCTCTTATTTCCAAATAAAATTTTTCTAGTTTGCAAAGACCACGATGATCTTTCTGGGCAGAAAACACGAAACTGTCACACTCTATGATTTTCAAATCTTGCGGATTGAACAACGTGGTATATAAATCATCATCGCTTGTACATTTTTCATGACAAACTAGCAAAAATTATAGAAAATGAGTTTAAGTATACTTATTGCTATTGCCTTATTCATTGGAGTTTTCACATATTATCTATGGATTTGGTCGTTTTGGATGAGAAAAGGGATCAAAGGGCCTAGAGGTCTGCCATTTTTTGGAATAATTAATGCTTTTCAAAGTTACGAAAAACCGTGGATATTACGGCTCGGAGACTGGACAAAGGTGAGTTGTTATTTTATTACTAACATGGCTACTACTAAACATGGCTACTTTTATTTTCAAAAAATTCTGAAAAAATAGGAAACAATGTGTTTGTATTGCCATTTTCAGGAATATGGACCAATGTATGGGTTTACTGACGGAGTTGAGAAGACACTAGTGGTATCTGATCCAGAATTTGTCCATGAAGTTTTCGTGAAACAATTTGATAACTTTTATGCTAGAAAGCAAAATCCACTTCAAGGAGATCCGGATAAAGATCCACGAATCCATCTTGTAACATCACAGGGACACCGTTGGAAGCGTCTTAGGACATTGGCATCTCCAACTTTTTCGAATAAAAGTTTGAGGAAAATTTTTAGTACTGTCGAGGAAAGTGTTGCTGAGATGATGAGGCATTTGGAAAAGGGAACCGCTGGAGGAAAAACTATTGATATTTTAGAGTAGGTCATTTTTTGAAAAGTTAATGTACTCATTGAATTTTTCATTCTTTCCCAATTTTAGATATTACCAAGAATTCACAATGGACATTATTGGGAAAATCGCAATGGGGCAATCTGGATCCATGATGTTTGAAAATCCATGGCTAGACAAAATTAGGGCGGTGAATTGCGCATTAAAAAACAATTTTTAATTAAGTTTCTAGATTTTCAATACTCGAGGCAATATAATCTTTATAATTTGTGGAATCGTTCCTTTTACTGGATCAATTTTCCGATGGTTCTTCTCAAAAGTTCCAACAGCTCAAACTGTCACTTCTCTAATGCACACTTTGGAAATTGCATTGACGAAACGAGTAGAGCAAAGGGCAGCTGATGAAAAAGCTGGAATTGAGTCATCTGGAGAACCCCAAGATTTCATTGATCTATTTCTGGATGTTCAGGCCGATACGGACTTTTTAGAAGATGAAACAAAAAATGGATTTGCTAGAAGCCAAATCGTAAAAGTGGATAAACATCTAACATTTGATGAGATCATTGGCCAACTGTTTGTTTTCTTGTTAGCTGGATATGATACAACTGCCCTTTCCCTCTCATATTCCTCATATCTCCTGGCAAGACATCCAGAGATTCAGAAGAAATTACAAGAAGAAGTGGATAGAGAATGTCCAGACCCTGAAGTCACTTTTGATCAGCTGTCGAAATTAAAGTACATGGAATGTGTGATCAAAGAAACTTTGAGATTGTACCCATTAGCTTCAATGTAAGTTTTATTCCGTAAAAGAGTATTATGAAGGCAAATTTCTTTAAATTTTATGTCTCGAAAATTGATGAACATATGTATATTGCAAATCTCCTAATGAGTTTCCAAGTTGCGCCATTGTTGACTATTCTCTAGAAAAAAACTTGTCAAAATGTTTTGAAAAGAAAAATATTCTAACTAATTGTAAGAAGTTATTTTCGAATACCAGTATTAATTCTGCAACACCTAGGCAATTCCGTGGTACCTTTTTGACAAATTTTTTTCCAATTTATTCCAGACGATGACTAAATTTTGTTCGGATTGTTTTCAAAAATTAACTCCCCCAAGCACATGGTGCATTCAAAGTTTTGAAAATACAACATTTCGCTCACACAGATCTGGCTTAAAAGTCCAAAATAAGTGCATCTAGAATCTGTGATCATATCACCAAATCACCAGCATGTGTATGCCGGTGACCAGTACATCGGTAGAGAACGTGTAACCCAGAAGATTAAGGTGAAATGATAAGACTGATCACATGAAAATCAAATACTGATAAGGAATGTCAAGAGAAGTGCCTAACTATGCATATTCCAATTTTCCAATGACGAGTACAATGAATCAAAATACAGAGTTCACAATCGGAAATGCATGAAATCAACTACAGTACTCGGAATGAAAATCGAAGAAGGAACAAATGTTCAAGCAGATACATGGACTCTACACTATGATCCAAAATTTTGGGGTGAAAATGCAAATGAGTTCAAGCCTGAAAGGTAGGTTCTGATTTTTTTTTCAATAACTTTAAACTTAATAAGCAACTTTAACTTTAATAAATAAAATTCACAAAAATCAGGCATATTGGCCGGGAAAAACAGTTCCAAGATACATTGCAGTGTCAGTGGATCAAAAGCATAGCTAAATATCTTAAAACTCCTCATCTTCAAATTGGCGTAGCCTGAAAACTATGCGTCTAGAAAAGAGATGATCAACTAACAAAATAATCAAAAAGGCTTTGTCTACATTTTTCATTACTTTTCATGTTAATCTATCAATTATTCGCTGAGTTACACGGGAGGAAAGCAATTTAACCAAAATTTGTCAAAAAATTCGAACCTTCTTTGCAAGAAGAGTCACACTACAACACCCATTTGGTTTCAACATAAAAACCTGTAAATTTGTAATTTATAAATACTTATTTGAAATTTTCCTGCTATAACTTTTTTGATATCTTAGTTTTCAGCTAAGTTACAGACCGTTTTCTGAAAAAATCCAATTTCCGCCATAAAACCCTTCATATCCAACGTATCGACTTGAAATTTTGAAAAATGATCATTTTTTTGAGGTTTCTACAATGTCCTAAAAAATCTTTCAAAAATGTTGGCTCATCTAAAAAATCGTCCTCCTCTCCAAAATAAGAAATGGGACTTTTGCTTTTCGAAGAATGGGCGAAAAAATCAAATTGCGATTTTTGGGTCGAAAAATATATTTTTAGAAAGCTGAGAACATGTTATTTACGAATTTCATGTTCATTTTAAGTGATTTCTTCTCTGAAATGAACTAAAAATTAAACAAAAATAACATATTTTTAATTCTCACGTGTAATTATTTGATAATTTGCTCAGTGTTTCAATTGTTTTAATGCAAATTAAAAAATTACACGCGAGAATTAAAATTATGTTCTTTTTGTTTAATTTTTATGTCATTTCAAAGAAGGAATAACATAAAATGAATATGAAATTCGTAAATAGCGTGTTCTCAGCTTTCTAAAAATATATTTTTCGACCCAAAAATCGCAATTTTAATTTTTTCGCCCATTTTTCGAAAAGCAAAAGTCCCATTTCTTATTTTGGAGCGGAGGACGATTTTGTAGATGAGCCAACACTTTTGAAAGATTTTTAGGACATTGTAGAAACCTCAAAAAAGTGATCATTTTTCAAAATTTCAAGTCGATACGTTGGATATGAAGTGTTTTATGGCGGAAATTGGATTTTTTCAGAAAACGGTCTATAACTTGGCGGAACATGAAAATATCAAAAAACTTAAAACTGATAAAACATGGAGAAATATTTTTCACTCACAATTCAACAAATTTTATCTTCTGAAATTCAATGGATGTTGAATTGTGGCGGGTACAGCAAAAGAGTTCTCAAAAGTTTTCGTGATTTTTGGAATAATGGCTTTGACTCTGTGTAACTCTACAAATAGTTGGCGTATCGGAATAAAAATTAATTTATTAAAAAGAAAAAATATTTCTGATCATTTTGTTAGTTGAACATTTGTTTTCCAGACGTGTATTTTTCGAGATACGTCAGTTTGAAGATACGTAGTTTAGCGAGTTTTGGAAGTTATTTGGTCCGCTGAACGTCTTTCCCTATACTTTCATTTTTTCAAGGTTGCCATGAACAACAATTGAAACGAGTAGGCAATGAAAAAAGTAGTGTGTCCATGCGAGGCCCTACATCTCCGTACTGAAAGAGAAATGGATGTAAGTAGCATAACGATGTACCAAGTATGCTGATTTAGCAGCATAGTTGGGAAGTCTACAATAATGCCATCTCCAACCTTTATGACGTTTTGTGACGAAAACATTAGTAAATGAGCGTCAAAGGGATGAGCCATCGTTAGGGATTGAGCGTTCAAGTGAATGAGCACGCTAGTAAATGAGGGTTTGCCCTATCATAATGACTGCCCATTGTTGACACATATTTTTTAAAATCAAAACTGAAGGCTAGATGAAGGGGAAATATCAGGCAACACAACTTTCTTCATTTTCAGATGGGAATCTGGAGACGAACAAGCTGTTGCAAAGGGAGCTTACCTTCCTTTCGGACTTGGACCCCGAATTTGCATTGGAATGCGTTTGGCCTATATGGAAGAAAAGATGCTTCTGGCACAAATTCTGAAGAAATATTCTCTGGAAACAACTTTTGAAACCCATATTCCATTGAAACTGGTTGGAATCGCCACAACTGCGCCAACAAATGTTCACCTAAAATTGAAGCCCAGACATTCCGATTAACTTGGCTTTATCATTTCTTTTTGCCAATTCTTCCCCCCATTTTGTGTCTTGTTCTTGACACAGTTTGTGTTCTGTTTGATAAAAATGTGATGAATTGAGAAGTTTGTTCTGATAATCAACATTTCTGCAACATAGCTACTGCGACTGATCGAAGAAAGTTATATTTTGTTGGCAAAGTAGAATATTTTTTCCACTAATGAGTGAGGCTAAAGTGGTTTATTTTGAAAAAAAACTTCTTAAACTTTACTTCAGTAAACAAAATTTGTAATAAACCAATCATATTGGCCGGGAAAATAGTTTCAAGGCACATTATAGAAGGGCTGATCAAAATCAGATCTAAATATCTTAAAACTCCTCATCTTCAAATTGGCGTAGCATGAAAACTATGCGTCTAGAAAACAAAGAATCAACTAACAAAATGATCAAAAATACTTTTTCTTCATTTTCCATTACTTTTCATGTTAGTCTATCAATTATTCGCTGAGTTACACGGGAGGAAAGCAATTTAACCAAAATTTGCCAAAAAAATTCGAACCTTCTTTGCAAGAAGAGTCACACTACAACACCCATTTGGTTTCAATATAAAAACCTGTAAATTTGTAATTCATAAATACTTATTTGAAATTTTCATGTTATAACTTTTTTGATATCTTAGTTTTCAGCTAAGTTACAGACCGTTTTTCAAAAAAAATCATTTTCAACCATAAAACTCTTTATATCCAACGTATCGACTTGAAATTTTGAAAAACGATCACTTTTTTGAGGTCTCTACAATGTCCTAAAAAATCTTCCGAAAAGCCCTGCTAATCTCCAAAATCGTCTTTCGCTCTGAAAAACTAAATCGGACTTTTGCTTTCCCAAAAATTGACAAAAGAAAAGAAGGCGGGGTTTACGTCACGTGTTTCACGGTGTGTGGCGGAACCCGAAAAACTGTCGGCCGCTAAATTGTTTCACTTTGTTTGGTTTATATATGAATAATGCGAATAATAGTGAATTTTTTCTTTTTCTGAAAGAAACAGGGTATCTCAAGACTTTAACTAATCTTCAGAACGAAATCATATATCAGAGCAACCTGTTCAAAAACTGCAATCTTTAAATGTTCAATGTTTTCAAAATAGTTGGTCCGACCTTGAACTAGGTGTTCGGTCCATGTCTAAACACAAGTACTAGAAGATTAATGGGTAGACAGACCATCGGTAGACAACCTTCTCTTCCGTCCTTGAGAGCTCCTCTTTTCTCTTTTTTTCTCTAATTGTTCACACTCGCTCGTTTCAGGTAAAATTTGTGTCTAGATCGTTATCTCTTTTCGTTTTCTTTGATTTCTCGGCACCCAAATTGTGGACAGAGTGTGATTAATTCTGTAGACGCAGGAGGAGAAGCGTGTCTTTTTATTGGTATACCGTGATTAGAGAGACGGAGAGCTGGCGATAGAAAAAGAGAAAAAAGTTTTCAAAGTGGGTGGAGCGTCTTATATAAATACAGACAGTTGGTTTTATTGAACGGCTCTTCCATTTTTTTTTTCGTTTTCTGCTTCTACAAACACAATGAGCCTAGGGTTTGTGCTCGCCGTAACTTTTTCAATATTTCTTGGAATACTTACATACTACCTCTGGATATGGACATATTGGATGAGAAAAGGAGTTAAAGGACCACGTGGTCGACCATTTGTAGGAGTTTTGGATGTGCTCTTGGAGCATGAAACACCTGGATTAATCAAATTAGGAGAGTGGACAAAGGTTGGTGCAAGAGAGTTCACATGGTGAATAAGCTTTTTTGGAAAAAAAACTTTAAAAGCTGAATCAGGGAAAACGTGGTAAATGTTTTTAAATGAGGAGAAGCTCTAATGGGGAACATTTTAAAAATTATTCCAATGCTATTAAAATGATTGAATACTATAAAGTAAACATTTTCAAAATAAGTTTAAATGTTTTATCTACAATCAAAACTTGGCAATTCCTCAATCTTCAATTATTATAGTTTGGGAAACTGAACAAAAAATGTTTTCTCCACGAGGTTCACATTTTAACTATTTGAAAAATTTGGGCAAACTGGCTAGAAGTTTTGAAAAATCTGAATCACTTTTTTTGAAAGTATTTTTTAAAGATAAATTTATGTTTTTGAACAGTTTTGAGTTTATTTTAGAAAAGCCGAATATTTAGCGCATTTCTGTTTAGACCAGTCAAATTGTGAAAATTATTCTAGTAGGCAATATTAAAAAAAACATGTGAAATTCCTCTAATTGTTCCCAAAATTTGCAATTTTAATTATTAATTTTTCATCCTACTTCCAAAATCATTTTTCTCAATAGAATCACAGTTTTTGTGAGTTATTGCCAGATAACTTGACATAAAAACTCGTTCTACTTATCGGTTTCAACTTACTCTTGTCAAATTTCTTCCTAGTAGATAAAAAGTCACATGTACAATTGGTAAAGTTTTGTTTCATGGCCACTTCCAGTGCAGGACAAAAAAATTTCCTAAGATTTACTGCACTTTTGCGAAAAGTGACTGCCCTTGACATGTTTATTCACTGAACAGAAGTTCCTTCTAAACGCATCACTGTCAAAAGTTTTTGCTTTTCACGTATAAATGATGGATTTTAGTAGGTAGGGCAAAGGTACTTGGAGTTTAAATTTGCAGAGGGGTAAACAAAAATAGTAAATTATTTTTAAGAACATCATGAGTATTGGGTAAACAGTGTGTAGTCCTCGTCCACTTTGTACGGAAAGGGCAAATTTTGTGTGGGTTATATGTAGTTGAAAGAAATGGAAAATTAGATTTTTCGAAAATTTAAAGACCTATGTAGTTGGAAAATAACTTCTATCTACAATCCTAACATTTTACAGAAATATGGCAAAGTGTATGGATACACAGATGGCACTCAGCGAACATTAGTAGTTGCTGACCCTGCAATGGTCCATGAAATATTTGTGAAACAATTTGATAATTTCTACGGCAGGAAGTTGAATCCAATTCAAGGAAATCCGGAAAAAGAACAACGAGTTCACTTGTTGGCTGCTCAAGGATACAGATGGAAGAGGTTGAGGACTATTTCATCACAAAGTTTTTCGAATGCAAGTTTGAAGAAAATGAAGAGAACTGTAGAGGATAGTGCTCTAGAGTTGTTGAGACATATTGAAAAGCAGACAGCTGGAGGAGAACAAATTGATATGTTAAGGTTAGTTTTTAATTTTATAGAAAAAATTTAAGCTTTAAAAAAGGATACGAAGCAAGCTTGAGCCTATGTATATGAAAAATATCATGATACCTTCAAGGCAGCCTATAAACCCGTGAAATTTTTTTTTGTTTCACTGTATTTGCAAATCTGATTTTTCTAGGTCTTTGGGTTTTTGACAGTTTTGCTTTAAAATGATAACTTCATATTCCCTAACATTTCCAGTATTTGCAAATATTATCGAAATTTCTATTTTTTCTAATTTCTATTTTTTCTAATCTTCCAAAAAACCTTTTAAGCTCTATATTCTGAAATCAGTTTCCAGATTCTACCAAGAATACACCATGGACGTCATTGGTAGATTTGCGATGGGTCAGACGGATTCTATGATGTTCAAGAACCCAATTGTCAATGTTGTCAGAGAAGTTCGTTTTTTTTTTGAATTTATTCATCTATTTCATTTCATACCATTAGCTAAAAACTTTCAGATTTTTTGTGGCAGTCGAAAAAACTTGATGTTAATCTGCCAAGTCTTCCCACCAATTGGTCAATTCATTCGTGACCTAACATTCAAATTCCCCAGAATTCCCGCTTTCAAACTCTACAGTATCATGCAAGATGTAGTAGCTGCTCGAATTGCTCAAAGAGAACGAGAGAAGGGGGCGGAGTCTGGAGAGCCTCAAGATTTTATCGATTTATTCCTGGATGCCAGATCAGATGATGTAGATTTCAGTGCGGAAGCGAGAGAAGATTTTTCAAAAAGGAACTTGAAAATTACAAAGGAATTGAGTGCCGATGAAGTAGTGGGACAATGTTTTCTATTTTTAATTGGTGGATTTGATACAACTGCATTATCACTATCATATGTTACTTACCTATTAGCTGTTAATCCAAAAATTCAAGAAAAAGTAATTGAAGAAATTGCTCGTGAATTCGGAACTTCAGAAGTAGAATTTGAGAAGCTTGGGAGGCTGAAATATATGGATTGTGTGATCAAGGAAGCTCTCCGTCTGTATCCATTAGCTTCTATGTGAGTTTTTTGATGAACTATGTGTAAAATGTTGCACCAAATTCTATTGCATTTTAGTTTCCATGACAAAAACCTCATGTGAAAATTTTTGCAGAAATTATTTATTAAACTACCATAGACCGTGATTAGCGATAAGAAAAATGTTGTCTATGTCTGCAAAACTAGGTAGATTTGAGAGAAAAAATGTCTATTTGTTGCACTTGCATGCAAAATACTGTGTAGGTACAAAAAAAGATTATTCAATGTCTTGTTGGGCAAAATTGCAAATTAAAATATGAAAAAATATATATATCCGGAAATATCTGGAAATTGGGAATTTGATAATTTCAGCAATCTTGGCAATTGACAGAAAATTTATCTTTGACGTCTTGAAAATAGAAAAGAGCCAAGTACTGTTTTTCTGATATCTGAAACATTCCTAAAAGTTTGTTATAAAGTTACCAAAAAACACCTTAATCAATGACCCTTATATGAAAATAATTCAACATTTTCAGTTCAAATTCCCGAAAGTGTATGAAAACAACAACTGTGAATGGTGTAAAGATTGAAGCTGGTGTATACGTTCAAATGGACACTTGGTCTCTTCATTATGATCCAGAATTATGGGGAGAAGATGTCAAAGAATTCAAGCCAGAACGATGGTCCACCGACGAGCCATTAGAGCACAAAGGAGCATATCTTCCATTTGGACTTGGACCACGTCAGTGTATTGGAATGAGGCTGGCTATTATGGAGCAGAAGATTCTACTGACTCATTTATTAAAAAATTATACATTTGAGACAGGAAATAAGACTAGAATTCCTTTGAAACTGGTGGGAAGTGCTACTACATCGCCTGAAGATGTTTTCGTGCACTTGAGACCGAGAATTTGGTAAATTTCAGTATTATTGTCTATTTACTTTAATTTTGGAACCCGTTCTATCAATTTCTCAGATATTACAAGATCAGACTAATTGTAAAAATATTTTAGTTAAATTTTTTATTTCTATTTTGTAAAATATTTTCTTTGATTTTTAAAACTTGGGTGTTTGATGGTAACTTTTCATTTCATTTTTTCATTGTTATTCGTTTTTTTTTGTTCAATGATTGTTTCCTTGTTCACACATTTTTCACCGGTTGACTCCATCCACTTTTTATGTGTTTGTTTTTTCCCCGATCTGCACCAATTTATTATAGGCCTACCTCGCTTTGTTTTCATTTGATTTGATGATAGAAAATAATGAAAAACATGGTTGTAAAAAATTATTTTTTGAAGTTAATTTTGGTTCTATTTTTAACGTTGATAAATGTTAAAATTATATATGAAAGTTTATTATGGGGATTTTAGAAGTTTACAAGAAAAATCTTAGTGAAAGCAATTTACAGTGAAAACAACATTTTTGGATTTATTGTATTTTGATATGTGTTACTGAAAACATTAAAACATAAAATAAATTTCAAGATTTTTGTACGATTTGATATTTGATCTGCGCTATGTTTAAACATGCCGAAAAAAAATTCTAAAACTAATTCAGATACAAGTTTTCTGAATCCAAAGTATTCCAACACAGTCCATTCCCAATTCTCTCTGGGTTTTATTATTTTAACGTTTCCGAGAAACTTTTCAAAAAAATCACGAAATATGCATTCATGTGTTGCCCTTGGTTTCCAGAAACTACTTCACATTGTCGTTAAGAAAATTCTAAATTATATAGAAAAGGGGAACACATATGCGTGCACAAAATCTAAATACAAAAACTCCTATTTTTGTCAAGTTTAATTGAAGTTTTCAGCGTCACAGAATTTCTTTAAATAGTGAGAAGAATGAGTAAGACAACAGTAAGTTTCCGAGTTTAACAGTATTAAGGATAAAAATGAACAAAATTTTAGTTTCAATATAAATGGATTTCTTATAGGAACTAGGAATTCTTGAGCATATTAAATTAAAACTATAAAAAGCACTCTTACCGTGCTAATTTTTTTTTTCCTCGAAAGTTCGCTGTTCAGATTTTAGAATTTCTGAAATTAATATTTGCCAATTGTTTAATTAGCGAGTTGTCTGAATCTTCGGGTTCTACAAGTCATGTTTTTTTACCATTTACTATTATAAAAAAATGGAGTAAATTGATTGAAAGCCTGATTGAAATATTTCAAAAATTAATTCAGAAGTTCATTCGGATTCGAGGTCGGCACAAAATAAAAATTATGTATTATTTCAGTCTGAAAGTTCTGTTTTCAAAGTTCCTCGATTAAAAGACGCACCATCTGTTCATTACATGGTGTTTAAGGTGAACTTTTAATGATGAAACATTTAAATAAATTTATTTCCAGAATCCGAGACACACTGAAAAACAAACACATATGCTGAATGTTTCTTCGACGTATGTAAAAACAATAGTGAGCTGAAAATGAATGTTTAAAATTATTGCTTTTATTCTTATTAATTTTAGAAAGACGAGCCCCGAATTCAAAATTGTTCAGGCCAAAAATATTGAGGATGAATGTTAATTAAATGTTCCTAATTAATAAATTTGTTAAGCTATACAACCCTAATGTTTCAGAAAATTTTCACTGTAAGATCAAGACCAAACTCAATTCACAGGAAAACCCGCATCATAGACCAAAAATATGACCTCAAACACCTCAGCAGTGCATTATTGTGATTTCTATTTGAATGGAGGTTTAGAGAAAAATAGAGTACACAAAAATAGAATCTATGGTTATGAGAAGAGGTGATAAGCGAAATTAGTCAGACTAAAAAGTATGGGCTACTTTTGGTTTCCTTGGTTTTCTGCAATTTTTGTGGCGGTTTTCAGGTAAGGGATTTTTATTTTTAATTCTATTTTTTGAAATTCGTTGAACTTGCTGCATATTTTATCAATGTTGCATAGCGTTTTTATTGAATCGATTTTGAAATAAATTCACAAATTTGAGCGATAATCAACTTTCTGACATTTTTTTTTTCAAAATTTTAATTAATTTTTTTGTAACATTTTTCAGCTACTACATTTGGCAATGGACGTTTTGGCGACGACGTGGTGTTGTTGGACCAATGGGTTTTCCTGTTTTAGGAGTGTTTCTCAACAGTTTGGATAATAATTTTCCATTCCCGCTACAGTGTAGGGAATGGACCAAGGTTATTTTTTACAGTTAAATATTAGGGTCTGCAAATCGCCAATTTTTAAATGGAAAAACTCAATTTTCAAAAAGTTGGTCATGAGTTGCAGAGTGACGTGAAATCTAGTATAACTTTTATTAAGTTGTTTTTTTTTCAATTTTTGATCTCGAATATTTCGCAATTTCTAGAGTCTTTGTAAATGCAAGCAATATTTATCAACTGATAAAAATTGTAAACCTGGAAACATCACTAGCTATCCTAAGACTATCCGTAGCTATCCAAAGAATGACGTGCCTTCCGACTCAAAAAAAACTTGCCCAGGAACATAATTTAAAAGTACAAAAAAATGACCTTGAAACAATTTTGAATTCTTTTCAGAAATTCGGAAAAATCTATGGCTTTACCGAAGGGACATTGAAAACATTGGTAATCTCGGATCCAGAATTGGTGCATGAAGTATTTGTTACACAATACGACAATTTTTACGGGAGAAAACGGAATCCTATTCAAGGAGACTCTGAAAAAGAAAAAAGAACTAATTTGTTTGCTGCGCAAGGTTTTCGATGGAAGAGATTGCGAGCAATTTCGAGCCCGACTTTTTCAAACAGTAGTCTGAGGTAGGCCCTTTTTTCTAATAATAATAATAATATACTTAGTGATTTCCAGAAAACTTTACCAAACTGTTGAAGATAGCGCATTGGAGTTGTTGAGGCATATTGAAAAGCAGTCAGCCGGAGGAAAGCAAATTGATATGTTGAAGTACGTTTCCACACTTCGTAATCTAATATTAAGATCTACTGTAATTTTTCAAGTTAATTTTAAATTGTTTCAGTTGAATAATTTCCTTGAAAAAATTCAGGTTCTACCAAGAGTTCACACTAGACGTCATTGGTCGAATTGCAATGGGTCAAACTGATTCTCAAATGTTCAAAAATCCAATTATGCCTATTGTTTCAAAGGTTTGGAAAAAAACACTTTGAAAAGTTAACAAGTCATTTTTGTTCCAGTTATTCCAAGGAAATTTCGCTAAATTGTTTCTGATTGGTGGAATATTTCCAACGTTTCTTGTTGAGATAATTCGACAAATTCTTCTGAAAAACTTGAAAGTCGGATCTTTTCGAAAAATAAATGAGATCACATTAGATGCTATACATAACAGAATAAAACAAAGAGAAGAAGATCAGAAAAATGGGATTGAAATTGGAGAACCAGCTGATTTTATTGATCTATTTTTGGATGCTAAAGCTGAAGACGTTGAGCATTTCGGAGAAAATAATGGAGATTTTTCAAAAAGTACAACCTACGTAAGTTGACAAAACTCAGCGGCCAATAAAATAATTTCAACTAACGAATTTCAGACAAATCGCCAGCTTACAACAGAAGAAATTGTTGGACAGTGTACAGTTTTTCTTATTGCTGGATTTGATACAACCGCCTTATCTCTTTCATATGCCACGTATCTCCTGGCAACTCATCCAGAGATTCAGAAGAAATTACAAGAAGAAGTGAACAGAGAATGTCCAAATCCTGAAGTTACTATTGATCAGCTATCAAAATTAAAGTACATGGAATGTGTATTCAAAGAAGCTCTCAGATTGTATCCACTTGGAGCGTTGTAAGTTTAATTTTGAATTCAACTGTGCTCGTTTTCCGAGCAAGTGTTAAAAAAAAGGGATTTTTCAAATTAAGGATTTTTCAGTGCCAACTCAAGACGATGTATGAGAAATACTAAACTTGGTAATATGAAAGTAGAAGTTGGAACCATGATTCAGGTTTGTCACAGAATACTTACTTGAAATGCACTAAAATCGCCCGAAAGATTGTAAATTTGTTGTTTTAATGTATTCAAATTAAAAGAATTGATCTACAATAACTGAAGATTTATAGGTTGATACTTGGACACTTCATACTGATCCAAACATTTGGGGAGATGATGCTGAAGATTTTAAACCCGAGAGGTAATGTTTTTCCAGTTAATTTCCAGTTATTTTTGTTTTTTTCTATTTCCAGATGGCAAACTCCAAATTCTGATCAAATTTACCAAAAGAGCGGATATATTCCATTTGGATTAGGACCCCGTCAGTGTATTGGAATGCGTTTGGCTTATATGGAGGAGAAAATTCTGTTGGTTCATATTCTCAGAAAATTCACATTTGAAACTGGCGCCAAAACAGAAATCCCGTTGAAACTAATTGGAAGAGCCACCACTCAACCGGAAAGTGTTTGGATGCATTTGAATCCAAGAAACTAATTCTTTTGGTTTTACCTCTAAAAGGTATGATTGTGAAAATAGTGTGTCCAAAAATCGTGTACATATTGCAGCTGTCTGCAAACGTGTACAGCTAATTGATTATTCAATTTTCAGCTGCAAACATGATATTTATTGTTACGCTGAATAAATTTTATATAGAAGTTTTTATGTGTAAAGTTGTTGTTTTATTTATTTCAGCATTCTAGAAGTTAGCAATCGAGTCAGGAATAACTTGAGGGCATTTTTGGACATAGTGAATACATATGGATCTCTTAGTATTTTCCAAAAACTTCTTTAGGTACTTCCTTCTTGGGAAAACTTGTGTAGAGAATGTTCAAATTATTTTAATACGATTTTCAGCAATAAAAACTTCTAATCGAGCCTGTTTTTAAGCGTTAAAACATTTCTTGAACGTTTGGTAGGTTTTTTTCACTGTACGATTTTTGTTGATTCTTCGGAACAATTATCAAATTTCCATGTTTTTGCGTCTCTGAATTTTTTTTTGATATTCCTAATAAATATATAATTAAACTAGTACGACTACTTCCCAAAAACCACATGCTCTTTGTATAATCTCTACACAAACGTCACATTCTTCGTATTTCCGTTTCGTACGAGATGCAGCGTGGGGCAGCTCATTGAACCGAAAGAGCATTGTGGTTTTCTAAATAATTATACATTTTTCTCATGAATTCCAAAGTCAATACACGTCACTAAGGACTAGAGGAATCAAAAGTTCTGAAATTTTAGGTTGTTGAAACTATGGTTTCCAGTCCTGTCATCATGAAAAAGGTAGTAGAGCGAAGACTAAAGTTACTGTATCTGTAGCATATGCACTAGCAGTAGAACGTAACTTATCCACTAATGAAACTGAAATTGTTTCGATAACTCACTAGTCACACTTGAGCTAAAATTAAAGTTCAACTGATATTCTTTCTGACCATGAAGGTCATTACCCAATTTTTACGTCTGAAAGCAGTTGCAAGTTTAGGTTGCATGATTTTTGCGTCACCAACTTTCATATTTCAAGTTCAACTTTAACGAAGCTCTGTCGTGCAGAACATCCAAATTTTATTTCAAAAGTATTGCAAAACAGTAATATTTTATGATAGTGTTGTAACACTTCATTCTATAGCTCCACTTGAAACACTTTATTCATTAAAGGTACAATCAGGTGCACCCTTACAGTCTGTCAACATGAAAATAAAATTATAGTTTTTTGAGGGCAACGTCAAATTTTATTAGAAAAAATGGTTTTTGATCGCTCGTATCTATTCCTAAAATTTTTTTCAGTCTAAGAGATCTATGAAATAAGGGCGGAGTTCAATTATCTGCAATGAACCATATATCATCCTTAAAGCCTATTGAAAGTAACATCTTGTTTGAAAATGGATTAAATGGAAATTACTTTTGGATCCATCTTAGTTTAAATTAATTTTCACTTTTGCATAAAGGGTTCGTTTTTTTCATATATTTGCTTCCACCCTTTCCATGCAAAAAAGTTCACAGTATTCCGAAGCGTCTAATTTTCCAACCACAAATTAGTCGCATAGCACAAAAATCGCCACCTCCACCCTCTTACTTAAAATTAAATTTCGTTTTACTTTGCATTTTTGTTTCACGTCACAAATTGCATGATTGACTCATAGTCACTAGAGTAATCAAGTATTTCAAACGGATATCAAATGTCTGTTTGTCTTTCATTATGACTGGGATGCTTTTCATTTTTAAATATCATTTTATGTCGTTTTTTATTTTAGAATATTCACAATGAACTTGGTGGTTTTTGTTTCAGGTGTCAAACACTAAAAATGAAAAGTTGCTAGAATGAGCTTTGATTTGCCAAAGCTTCTGAATCAAGTTAATAAAATCTCGTCGAATAGTTATGGGGTTATTTCAGTAATGTCGCGAAATGTCGCGAAATGTATTTCGAAAAGTTTTGCGACATTTCGCGACATTACTAAATAACCCCATTAAATATCTAGTATATTAAGTTTCAAATAGTGTTTTCGAACTTTCTTCGCAGTATGACTATCAGGAGCTTTGCCGCAACATATTAAACGAAATAAAGTACAATATTCGTGCCTGGTGGAGATGAGTCCATTGTGCCCAAAAAGACATTATGCGCACATCGCGAATTAATTGTGAAACTTTACGAAATGTTCTATTTTCATGGTACGCTACTTTTTTTGGAGGTTTTTCTTGCAAAGAAAAAATGTTTTTCATTTTCCCATTCATTTTTGCACGTTTAATTGGGCACTTTTGTGCAAGTACACTTATAAAATCCACTCTATTTTGTCCTAAAGTTAGTAATATGATCTGCTTAATGGAATTGAATGACTACGAAAAATGGGGGAGAATTGTTGAGTAGATGAGGGTGGTGGGTGGAATAATGGTGGGAGGCTTTGTCAATGCCGTGCTTTTTCTTAGTTTTCATGTCTTTTTTGAAATCTGCACACCACTTTTTTGAGTACATAAATACATTTGATCTTGGTGTTTTCAATTGTTGAACGCCTTTGAGTTTTGTAGTCTTATTTTAAGAATAACTACGAAATTTTAAGTTTTGGTTCGAAATTGATCATATTTTAGTTTGATCATATTCTAAAAAACAAAACATCTGCAAATCCTTAAACGTGGATTTGAGAATCAGGATCTAAAATTTTTAATTTCAATTGATTATAGGTTGAAACTATAAACAAAAATTTTGAAATATGAACTTTTAATTTGCAATTGTATGATCATTTCATCACTGATTAATTATCATCTTTTAAATAATCACTGACTCATTTATCTGATTTTTTTAATCACATATTTTTGAAATTGTGCCGTTAACAGGGGAGTTTTGGGATTTGAAATGTTAAAAAAAGGTCTCTAGGAAATTTTCAGACATTTGAATTTGTTGGCTGAAACTTATCAGTGAATTAGGAGCTCCGAAAGTATCACCATGGAAGCTTTATTTCTATGCTCTAGATGTTAATTGTTCACAATCGGTTTATATAGTTTTTTTTGTATTATTTTTCTGAATCCATAGTTGTCTAAAACAGTTACAGTAAATCGAACCGTTTCACATTAATTCCCATTTTCGCCCTCATTTTTCATACTTATTTTCTGTTTTCAAACACTTTCCTCTTCTCTATACACAACCCCCGCAGAGCATCTGATTTCCTCTTCCGTTTTACTTATTTTTCGAATTCCCAAGTGAAATTATTCAAATATTCGAGACATGTGAAATCTAGACAAACAATAATTATTCAGAATCAAAAGAAAAGAAAACACACATCATTTTTAGCTGGCCTGGCTCGTTGCCATTTCTTAATCGGCTAGTTAATGATCAGTTTGGAACACTAAAACTAAAATTTATTTACACCTGTCTGGCCTTAACATTGTTGAAATATTATAACATTCCAAGATTTTCCAAAAATATATTTTTAAATCAGGTTAAAAAATTCTAAAATTTTCAGGTAAAACATGGGCACATCATCTGTACTTCTGATGATCGCCTCGTCATTGATTCTTCTGGAAGTTGTGATGACGTCATCAACAGAAGTTTCAAAGTCAAAAGAGTTGGAGAATTTGGTGGAGGTGTTGAGGTGTTTCAAAGATTTGAAAGAGAGGTAAGATTTCAGAAATTTCAAAACCGTATTCATTTAAAGGACCATCGAACTTTTAAAATCCCATCGTTGTTTTTGTCACGAGGTTAAGAAATTCTTTAAAAATCTCAAGTTTCTTCAATTTCAAATGTATCAATTTTCAGTGGTCAACGGACATACGTCACTTATATCGGAAGCCAAATGCGTCTTTTTGATGATCGAGGTTGGTTAAACTTTTAGGATTCCAAAAAATCAATTTTTTGAAAGCTTTATAAAAAATGAAAAAAAAAATCATAAGTGCAGACCGTGACAGGTTTACAGTTTGATTCAGCTACTTTTAATTCCAGGTCGCGAAGTATCGTGTGACGCAGAAAAGCAACAGGAAATCCGCCAACGATCCGATCGTCGATGCATCTTCTCACCGATTCATTGCCTATTCGATAGACGATTGCAAACGGCAAAACTTTTGCGATCAGGGACCACGAAGAGACTATTCGGAGAAAGAAGGAGGAGATAATCAGATGATGTCAAACATGAATTACAATTATAATTATAATTATACTAATAACAATTTGTTCAAACAAAGAAAACAGTGATATATCAAACGAGATGTGTTTTTGAAATAAACTCCAAAAAAAGTAAATGTTTAGTGAATTTTCTGTCTTGGTTGGCTTTTCATGGTAGCACGAAGGTAGGTAGGCACATCGTCATGCCTACGGGCTTTGAATGAAAATGACTCAGAAAGACAATTGATTTTCAAAAAAATATGTATACATCTACATACATCATATCATCTGCGCACTCCGCCTAACTTTTGTTCTATATCTACTCATTGAGAGTGCGATTTCTGCCGACCTCGGTGGCGCAGTGGGTAACGCTGTTGACTGGCGGTTTGCGCTGGTCGTGTTCGACGCCTGGACGACAATGATAGGATAACCTAGAGTCTCTGAACCATTTCGTGTTTGCAAAAACAATGCTCCTTGTCTGAGTCAGTCCTATTTTGTAATTTTTATTTTGTTTTCTCGTTTCTATAAAGTTTTCAAATTTTCAAAATGTTCCCCAATTGAAAATCGTATGTTTCAATATGAGTTGTGAAAATAAATTAAATACGTTTGGCTCAAAATTACGTCATCTCACTTAACAGAAAAATCCCCTCAAGTCTTCTCTAGAGAAAGAGTCTAAAAATAAGATGATAAGTTGTCCTGAGACGAAGGAATGGTGAGGAATAGAGAAAAAAAAAGACTTTTTGTTGTGACGCGGAAAGAAAAACGGAAAAAAGGTTGGAAAAATGAAAAACAAGAAGAGATCTCCTACACCTCCACCTTCAACCTTATCTCTCCGGCATATCCCCAACTTTTTTGTGCAGTTTTCCGTTTTTTCCACAACAAATGTCATGTGTCGTGTGATAACCCGCCTTCTGCCAAGTGTCTTAGTATCGTTTGCCATTCGATAAGCTCAAGACATTTTTGCGTCGTTTTTGAGATTTTTGTCAAGTTTCACTCTAATTTTCAATAGACTTAGATTGTAATTGGAAAGTGTGCCAAATTTTTGGCATTTCGTCAAAATTAGAGTTTTCTGATCGCCACGTGGTTCCTTTATGTGATTTTCCAGCGCATTTTCGCTGCCAAACTTCCTGAACTTTTGGATGAAAAACATCAAAACATCTGTATCAAATTGCTATTTTTATGTATTTTTCCAACACATAAATCACACCAACTGCACAAAATCACACATGTTTTACTTAAACCCAATTTTTTCTCCTTTTTTCCGCTATCGAACTTCACAATTTTTCTATATTTCTCAATTTGAAGGATGTCTCTGTTAGTGTCTTGATTTCCAAAATGTATTCTAGATCATTAAATTTCAGCCACCTCAGAATGACGTACGAAACGATTTCGGTTCGGATGAACCGATCTGACAGAAATATCCGCTGGGGGTTCTCTGTTCGACAACAAGCTGATGGATTAATTATTGATCGGGCAAGTTCTAAAAACTATAATTTTTTGCCTAAAAAAACAAAAAACTAAGCCCAATGCGGGACTCGAACCCACGACAACCAGATTAAGAGTCTGGTGCAGTCGGTAGACTGAGCTAACCGGGCGGCGGTGGCAACTGCTATCGCGTGTATACAGAAATGCATTGCTGTGAGAGAAAAGTAGGACAGCGAAACGGAGTACCCCATTGTCTAAACTTTTTGATTTTGTGTGAAAGTAGTGTTTGACGACGGTTCAAGGACTTTTCACTTTATTTAATTTCTTCAGCTAGTCAAACATTTCAGTTGAAAAATAGCTGCTCGTTAATCGGCACGAGTTACAGTAATTCGTTGCCCGCGTGGCGAGACCTTTGGGAGTAAGATATGGCGAATATGCTCATCTTTAGACTTCTACGTAATAGCACCAAAACCTTATTGTTCGTGGCGAGACCCATCATTCATTTAAAAAATACACCAACCTCCAAATCACTTCATTTTCTCTATTTCTGCACTATTTCTCAGTAGTTTTCCTCCCACGCACCTGTTCTGTCGATTGATGAACGGATGGACCAAGACGTTAAAGAGATGATAAGATAAGAGATGAGCAAAGATTATTGGTTACGGAACTTTTATTAAGACAGCGTTGAATATAATCATACTGATTGATTTTTGGGTGGAGCTTCAGACATAAATATTGACGTTAGCTTTGAATTTCAGGTTGAAGCCGAATCCCTATCAGACAAAGCCGGAGTAAAACACAATGACAAAGTTGATCAGGTACTATAGTTCCACAGTAGTTTGAAGATATTAAAAGTGGCAATTTAAAGATCAATGGGCGATCAACACGTGGATTGGATGCAGCTTCAGCTAATCGACTAATTGATGACTCTTTCAACGAGGTCCGACTTTCTCTTCAAAGGTAAATTTTTTGAGGCTATTTTAAACGTATATTATTTAATGTTTAATCTACTTTTAGCCTTAAAGACCCTTTTCACTTTCAAAAAGTCTTTACTCTTTTAAAAAGATATCCAAAAACATTCACAAATTATATTATAGGTTCGTCACTTCTCACACAACTCTTCCATGGACTCTGAATGAGAAAGACAACAAAATGGTTGTGGAGGAGATGAAGCCAGGATTCGGAACTGGATTTGGATCAGGATTCGGATCATCAAACTTTGTAAATTCTTCCTTTAACCAAAATCAAGTAAGTTAGAGAAAATGGGTTAAGTATGGATATTATCAAATTTTTACGGTCATTCGTTCATCCGATTACTAGATATCTTCTTATCTTATATTTTGAACGTATTTTGCCAGTTTATAATACTTTATTTTCAAAAAACTATAGTAATTTTCCAGAAGATTATTTTGTTCGCAAAATGACAATAGAACACGTTGAAAAATGAAACCCACAGCTTGAAAAATACCAAATCCATAAAATCCTAGATGCCACTGTTTTTTTTTCAGAACAACTTTGGTTCTCACTTTGGCACCGGCTCTGGAGTCAATCAACGTAATATCACAAACACAAACACAAGCAGCAGTAACCATCAAAGGTGGGAGGACGCCGTTGGGTTTTAAATTGTTTTAATTTCCGCATAGATACTAATTTCTTTAACATGAATACGTGATTTTAATTGTTTGATTGATGAATTGTAGTATAGTTTGTATAGTGTATGTAATAATTGATTGTTTGAATAATGAATGAATAGCTTTGGATTGATTTGGATTGTTGAATTTCAACCAATGAAATGACTTGTTCCAGATATTTCGGATCAAAACATATTCAAAAAGAATTCTCACTTTTCAGCTCAACATTCCACTCGTCCTCCCACCAATCATCTGGAAACTACGGTAGCGGCGGCTTCTCTCCATCATCCCACCACAACATCCCAATCCGTCATTCTCCAGCTCCACCATTCACCACCTCGAACTCATCTTACAATAACATCAAAAAGTCAACAGATAACACTATCCTGCCGGGAAGTGCAAATTATAATCCAAATAATTCATCGAATTACAACTCTGTTCCAACTGGATTTGGAGCATCATCTGGTGGATATGGAGGATCCGGTGGATTCAAGGGACATTCCAATGGAAGTGCCATTCCTGCTCAAGCACCACCAACTTCTTATAGGTAGGTGGATAAGATTATCATTCGTTTAAAATCAAGAACTTTCTAGTTACAACAATGGCGCCACGTCTCAACCATACGGTGCGGGATCCGGAGGAACACCATTGAACCAGATGACATTCATCAACACCTCTCCAGCTCCAGGAGCCAACGGAGCTTACGGAGCTCAATGCGGACTTTCTCCATCGAAAGTCTTTTACCATTCTCCATCAGGACGTAGCCGAAATGAGCTGTCACCCGGTGCGGCGGTTCACCATTTGCAATACAACTCGCCAATGAATCTTTATTCCTCTGAAGCCACCGCCGAGCAACTCTACCAACAAACTGGAGCGGTGCCTGAGTGGGTTTATCAGTCAACCTTGTTTTTTTTTTCTTTAAAAAAGTTAATATTTATCTTATGTCAATTTCCAGAGGGCCTGTGCCACACGATAAGTCACCAGCCTATTTGACATCTGAGACAAGAAAGGTAATTTGTGCTAAACTGTAATTGTTCTCTACGTATATTTTTAATACATATGTTCCTAGCAACATAATCTAGACCGTCCTTAGTTTTTTATCAAATATCTGTAATTAACTATTTTCAGTTGATTGAAGAAGAAGCTCGTGGCCGATTCCAACGTGGAAAGTCGCCATCCAGTCAATCGTCATGCTTCAAACGAATTAGTCACGCTGTTGGAGCAGATCACTAATTGCATTTCGAATGATATTTTGCCATATTTTCAAAATCGCTAGATTTTTGATTTTATTCCTCTGCCTTTTATATGATTTATTTGTGCGATCCTTGCCCCTTTTTTGCAATTCTGTTTGGTACAATCTTTGAAACATCTGGAGTATTTACTTTTTTAAAAGCGTAATGAGATTTATTTTTCAAATAAAGCTATTGAACTATTTCTTAATTACGAATTGTTTTTGTAAGCGTGATCTAATAGTAAACTTGGCCTTGACCAAGAATTGAATTTATGAAAGTTGCAATTCAATTAGAAAACCTTGCAATTAGGAAAGAAAAAAAAATTCTTCATAACTCTTAATGTTTGTCAGAATATCCTGGTTATTCAAATTTCATTTTCTTAATATGCCAAATATTAAAAAAATTTTAATCTGACATTTTGATAGTTATTACGTTCAATATGGCGTTACAGGGAATAAAGTTAAATATTTCATTCTCTTACAATGCGTTCAAAATAGGTTTTATATTTTTCCAAAACTCCCCCAGAAATAAAAACCAAACGCCTGCTAGCACATCTCTCTCCCTAGACCATCTCCCCGACTGTCCATCCCTGTGAGACGTGTGACGTCACCGTCTGTGCAATCACGTACACAACACCTGACCTTACGCACAATTTACATTGCAACTGATGTCTTGTGTGTACGTACGTTTTATTAATGTGACTGACGTGGCCTCTGTACTATTGAATGTATAGTTGGAACTGAAATAATGTGTTGATAAGATATTCGATTGTGCATTATTTTTGCGGTTTTTCTTCTTATTTTATTTGTTTTTCAAATGTTTTTTTTTTTGGATTTTAGAGTGCAATATTTTTTCATATTCAGTTTTTTCACGGTTGAGAGATTTGTATTTTGCAATTGTATACTATACCCCTGCATTGAAAAAATAATAAAATACCTCATCAATTTTTTCATTTAGTGATTCAAATATAACCCTCATAAGCATTAACTTTGAAAGTGCCTAACGTAAAAAAACACACATTTTCGTGGAAAATTCCCTCTAAATTTTAGTGCTCTTTTTTGTTTTCTTTGTATCCAAAAACCACGGTATTTTTTTTAAGTGTTCAATTTTCAGCCAAAAATGGAAGCAGTTTCCAGTGAGTACTACTTCCCATTGTATTCGGCTCTCGGGTATTTTGCACTGGTTTTTGGAATTGGAGAAATTGCTAGAATCGTGAGTTTTTAAATGTAAAAAATAGGCGGTAGGCAGGCAGGTAGGCACGCCTGAAAACTTGCTTATTATGTACGGAAGTCCTATTTTCATCAAAATTGAATTTGAACAATTTTAGATCACTGCCAAATATGTGTCACCACGTGGAAACTCGCAGCTTTTCCTCTACGAGCTGATTGGAACAATTCAAATGTGCACTTGTGTTTATGAAAATGGTGATAAATTTTTTACTTTTTCTTTAAAACTTACGTCTTAATTTAAAAAATTCATTAAAAAAAAGATGGAAACATTTAAATTTTCCAGGAATAATTTTCAAAAACTACGGATTCCCGGCGATTTTCATCTGCGTCGCTCTTCTCCTCACCGCTGGAAATATTTTTAATCGTGGTGCCATGACAAACTGTGCTCCAATTTTTGAGCAATTCGTTTTTGGAAACCTTGGTTCATCAAAGTTCTTGACTATTCTCAGTGCTCAACTCATCGGAGCAACTTTTGCATCGAAATTCGCATATTTGATCTGGAATATTACTGCTCCGTATTCAACTGCTCATTTGGAGAATGCTAGCAACTTGGAATGCATTTTGCATTACAAGGTAAATGTTTTTTCAGTCATAGCATTTTTGGAAAATTATTTATTTTTATGACAAAAACCCCCAGTTCCCAATCTCGAGAATTTACCAGAAAAATTTGCAGCAAACCGCCGGAATCGTTATTGGATTCGAGATCGTTGGTGCATTTGTTGTTCGTATTGTTGTTGCTCAACTTCTTGCTCGTCCAGCATTGATCAAGCTCATTCCATTTGCAATCTCTGCTTATTTGTCATTGGGTAAACAGAAATCTACAAAAAATATTTTTTTTTTTTGCAAAAACGAATTGATTTCCAGCTCTGTATGTTGTCGGAGTTCCTGGATTGAATCCAATTGTGGCCACTGCCCGTCTTTATGGTTGCCGAGGAATCGACAATTCTTCATTCTTCATTTTGTATTGGGTAAGTTAATTATTTAAAATTTCAAATAAAATTTCCAATTTTACAGTTCTGCCCAGTCCTGGGATGGTTGACCGGAGCTTACGTCGTCGGGCAGAAATCTCCATCGAAAAAGAGCGCGAAAGATGTTAAAGCCGAAAAGAAAGCCAAGGCTGCTGCCAAAAAATCAGATTGATAGATAATTTATTGTTGAAGATTAACTTTCTAAATCAGTTATCAAAGTTCCTGCCATTGTAAATTATATGCAAAAATTCCAAAAATTACCTTTTACTTGTTATGATTAAAACGTGTTTAATAAAATTATTTCATATCATTCGAAATGCGAATTTCTGAATATTTCCTTGGCAGTTAAATATACATTTCTATGTTTACTCATTTTATTTTGAAGCGTGTCTCTGAATGACATGGAATAATTTCTGTTCAAAAAAATGTGAAGCAGATTTTTATGAGAACGAAATTCTTAGCTTCAGAATAAATAACTTTTTAAACAAAAATGTGCATTATTTATTGAAAAACGCAATCACCGGAATTCCAAATCAGAGAGGAAGAAGATATTGAGAGGGGAGAATCGATGACAAGAGTACCCGCATTTTAAGAAAAATATTGGAAAATGGTTGACAATAAAACTGTCAAATTGAAAACAATGTCGATGGCCTTCGACTGCTGAGTGCTGAAGTGCTTGATGGAGCTAACAATGCAGAAGATCCACCACGTGATGACGAGCTCTCGGAGCAACTGCGTACTTCTGGTTCACAACTCGTCTCAAGGCCTTCACACCGTCATGCGATGTCGTCGTCTGCATCGTCACCCTTTGATTTCATCGAGGCAAGACGGTTTTCTTGTCGGTAGAAGTGTTTGAAATTTGCAACCTGAAAGTTTGAATGTTAATTCGAAGAGTTATGTTTTTCAGAATAAAAAGCGACTGAGAAAAATAAAAACCTACAATAATAGGAACTGGAAGTGCCAATGTCAAGACACCAATCATTGCGCACATACCGCCCACAACTTTTCCAAATGGACTCAGCGGAACCAAATCTCCATATCTGAAAAAATTGAATTATTTCAGTCCGGTTTCAATATCAAAAAATCACAATCACAAGAAACCACGTAAACAATTTCACAAAAAACAACATTTATCAGATTTTCTACTCACCCGACTGTTGTCATTGTGACCTGGAAAATTTAGAAATTTTAAATTGTTTCCTTTTTGAAATTAATATTTTCTAAAGATTCAAGTCAAAGCGTTTTTATCACTTACCAGTACAAACCAGAAGCTTGCTGGAATTGAAGTGAACTTTGAGTTTGGCTCCCCTTGCTCCGCAAAATACATTCCTGATGCAAAGAGAACCAGAGCAATTGCCATGAAGAAAATGAGAAGACAAAACTCTTGGACAGAGGATCGGAAAGTTTTTCCAAGAATTTGAAGACCAACGGAATGTCTGAAAATATATTTAGAGTTTTATCATTTGTGCCAAATCAAAACATACCGACTAAGTTTGAAAACTCTGAATACTCGAACCAATCGGAGCACACGGAGCACTGCAAACGACATCGATGAATTGGATTTGCTTGTGTCCGCGCTGAAATTTAACATATTAAGAGCTTCAACTTTTACAGGTTACTTACAAGAAAAAGTTAACAAAAAACGGAGCAATTGCCACAAAGTCAATAATATTCAACACAGACGTGGCAAATGTCACTTTACAAGGACATGAAATAAACCGAAGAATTAATTCTGAAAATTTATTTATATTTTTCAGATCTAAAATGACAACTTACCAATAGTAAACCACAAAATACACATGAGCTCAATCCAGAAAAATGGGGAATAATGTTTTTCGTCCATTTCATCCAATAGTTCCGCAGTTGCTGAATTATTGATTGGTTTTTCTTCGATGTCAGATGGTACTGTTTCCCAGCAGAATGAGATGATGGATCTAAAGATCATAATTAATATGTGAATTTCAGTTTCTGAAAAAAAACGTACAATGCAATAACAGCAATTGAAATGAATGCAATAATTCTCGCGGAAAGTGAACTATCCGGATATTCCATTAGTTCCCATATTTTTCTTTGGGTTTTATTATTTGGCATCATCACTTCTTTTGGTTTTTCATAACCCTCAGCTATCCAGAATTCTTCCAGAAGATCATCACCCATCTGTAAAAATACATTAAGCTTTGCGGTGATATTAGGGATTTCATGTAGATTTAAAAATGCAGGCCTACTTGTCTTTGAGGCAATCTACGCCAACCTAAAGTCAGGTAGATGGAAAACCAAGTCATAGTATATAGATTTTTGAAAAAAGAACTTACTTGGAAAAATCGCATTTCTTTCAAAAATATGTCAATCGGCACAATTTCAGGTCGTTTCACTCTTCCGCCACTTTGATATATGTAGAGAATTGATTCAAAACTGAAAGTAGCTTGGTTCTTCCAAAATGCGAATGTTTTTGCAAATAAGGTAAATAGTAAAAAAATATTCATAGCCGCTAGATTTTAAAAGCTAGGTAGGACATTTTCAATATTAGACGGCGCTTTTCCAGTTATGTATGACAATAGGATATTGACAAGAAAAAGCCAAACAAAAGCGAGAAAAACACCATAATACTGGGAATAAAATTTTGTTATAGTTTAAAAGGTAAAATATTTGAAATATTAGCATTTTTGGCTCACAGATAATTTCGAATCTCGAAGGTGAACGAGGAACTTCTTTAAAAATTAATTTAAATAACATTGGATAATAATAGTTTTCCACTGATTCAAAATTCTCGATTTCCAATTTCAAGGTATTATTTTTAAATGCAGAACATTTTGGCATTATTGTATGATCTCTAAAAATTGCAACTAAAAAACTTACGTGGTCCTGTGCCGATCAAAGAAAAATTCGTTAGTATCCGACACGAAAAAGTGTTGCCGTTTATTCCGATCACCTAGCAACGAGTTTGGGTACCTGGAAAATTATTTTTTTGGTTTTTTTTTAATACTGAACCATACCTTGACAATGTGCTCTCAAAAGTTTGAAACCGCATCCCGGACACATTTATTGTGACAATTTGATCCGTGTAAGGATGTCCCTGCCTGAAATTCAAATTTGGAAGTGTCTTTACTTTGATTTTCAAAGACAATCAGAAACTGTTAAACTAAACTTACGTTTTTGATATGACCTAATACAACCATAGACGGGGTGCAACACTAATAAGGTTCATTTTAAAAACTCACGTGCTCGAAGTATCAGGAGTTCCACGTTGCGGACTTGGGAGCCGAATCCGGTCGTCCCCGTTCCTCAATAGCATTCCTTTTCCTTCTTCACTGTTGCCAGATGCCATTTCAGCGGCTCTGCTTAAAATAAAAAATATATCGTATTAAGAAATGCATGAAATTTCAGATTGCTTGCTGTTATCAACACATGTAGAAACAGGAAGTTTTAAAGTCAAAGAAAATCTTAAATTTGAAGTGCACAACAAATTAACTGCTTACAATAAAATGTTCGAGTTCAAAAAATCAAGAACCGTTGTGAACAAGCAAAAACATAAATATATTTATCTTTTCACGAGAGTAGTTTCCATTTCACTTTGAAATCATAAAAAATTTCCGAAAACTCTCTTCTCAAACGACGTGTGGCAGAAGCATTCGAACGACATCTGGTTGAGGGGTCGGCAGGATATAAAATTGCGTTTTTTAACTACATTATCTCACTTTTTGCGGGTAAGAATGGCCGAAATACTCATGGTGTAGGGTCTGGTGGAGACAGGCAACATTTTTAGACTATTTAAGAAATTACTGGAAATTTTCTGGAAAAAAAAGAACGTTTTTGAAAAATTCAAAAATTGCACCTGAGAATTGATGTAAGAGAGGAAAACCGAATGGATGTGGGAGCAGTTACGAAGGAGGAACGAGAGTAGAAGTCATGAATGAACAGGTGACATTTTGTTTCTCTGACTTTCTAAGCCTCTCTATATCACTTTGTATATCTTCTTCTAATTCGCATGTCGTAATAGTCGCAATTGAGAAATTTTGAGGTCCGTTTGCATAATCTCATACCTTTTTCTCTCTAGTTGCTATTGAGAAGTTTCTACTAGAAGGTTGGGAGCTTAATTGTCAAAATGATTGATTGTACCTTGGAGAAGTTGATAATTTGAACTTATGTGTTATAGTCAAATTCGAATATAAAATCGTTCCTTAACAGCAAGGTTGTTAGAAAGGTCCTTATCATTTTCTTGGGGAAAATAGTAAACTCTCAGCCAGAAATTGAGAAAAATCAAGAATAAATGTTTTGGTTTCCTTCCTTTTTCATGTTTGTTCCACCTTGGTAATTGGATCTGAAGTGAAGAACAAAGGGAAAGTGCTCATTTTTTGAGACTGACACCTTTTTATCGGATTTCTTTCTGTTTTGTTAAGATTTTTTGCAGACTTTTAGAAACTTCACTTTGCAAAAAAAATTGGCATTTCAGTTAAAAACACGAAATGTTTTAAACGCTAAATTTCCTATCAGGGTGTCCAAATTTGGCCCAAATATTTTTTTTCTTATAAAAATTTGTAGCTATTTCAAAACAAACAGAGCTGCCATAAAATATGGAATATCTAAATTTTCAAAAAAATCGAGTTAGAACTGGCTAGCAAACAAATTTATGTTTCAAAAACTTTAAATGTTTGTTTATAAAACCCCAAATATTTGGAAAATGCTCCCATCCTTTTTTATGGCACTTCTCAATAAATTTGACAAATTTCCATAGATACATGGCAACTATACACATCACTTTTAAAACTTTGTCTGAATTTTAAATTTTAGATTTCAGCATCAAAAATCTAACCGAAAAAAACCTCAAAAAACATGTACAAAACTGAAGTGAAAAATAAAATTCTTCCCAAGATTCTCTGTATAATCCCCTTTTTGCCTAGTACATTCTCATGTCTTTTCACATAATCCTTTCTCATATAAACGAACAAAAATACTCGATAAGAACCACAAATTCGTGTGGAAATTCCCTTAAGGAGTATCTTGAATGCTATTATTTTTTAGCGAAATAAATTTTTTCAAGGGGAGAAATTTATTTTTTAATTTCAAAACTATTTTACTTGTTTCTTGAAGATGGGTCGTACAGAATTTCCGAATTCCGAAAATAATGTTTCAATTTTATTCAAGTTTTTCTCTCGAAGGATATAAGTTCAAGCCTTTTTTCCTATAATTTTGAAATTCTAAACACATTTGACAACCGGGAATATTCACTAATGGATTTCAAACAAAAAATAGAAGCCAAAAAACAGCCAAAACTGTGAAAACTCAGAGGTTTTTTCGCATATTTTCTTATAAATAATTTCATATGTCTTTTTCCCAACTATCCTCTGTTATATAAAAAATTTAGTTACACCAAACTTTTTCATACCTTTTAATTCGATTAAACCGCCACATTTTCAGTTCTTCAGAAACAAAAGTGCAGAATATTTTCAGAAATATTACCAGTCCTGATTATTCGGGAAAACTTGAAGAAAAATAAAAAGTAGGAGAAAATTCGAATAACTTCCGGAAATTTTCAGTCCCCAGACGGGTATCCGAGTGCATTCAAATGTGAAAACACCGAAAATCTGATCGAATTTATGCTCAATTCTTCTTGGAGTGAAGTGACGAAGAGAAGAATAATGAGGAGTGCTCGGTGAGCACACAGTGAAGACACCAAAAAAGGAGGGAAAACGAACGAAACACAAAAAATGAGTGTCTTTTTAATTGGGTCCGAGGAGCCGTAACAAACAGCTGGAATGGCTAATAAGACTTGGAAATTATGTTTTTTTTTGAGTTTTCTCTAGATGGAAAAGTCACATTTTATATGCTGAATAACTTGATGTTACTTAGTTAAAAGTTAGTTAAAAGATGTGAGAAGAAATTAAATATTTTGTTGGTGTGGTCAATTTTAGAAAAAAAAAGTTGAATCTTTTTTTTTGAGTTTCTGGTAACAATATTTAAAGATCAGACACTTTTATCTTCATTATATTTTTTTCATATTCTTCGAATTCCCCGATTCCATATTTTTCAGGTGATAATTAATTATAAACGAATGTATATGGTACTATTATTATATTATTAATGTAATTTTTTATTTCCTTTTTTTACAAAATTATTATTGGCATTATTGGCAACCCAATTTCCAATAATTAAAAGTAGTGTTCTTTAACTTTTTACTGTTGCAGAAAATGAAAAGTGCACATTAATTATTTTCCTTTCTCATTCAACAATTAAAAGTGCGTGCCAATTTTCATGTTCCTTCGTAGTATAATTCTATTCAGTTTTCAGTGTTTAAAAGTACAAGTTTGTTACAGGTGTTTTCTTTACTTTTTTTACAAAGTAGAAAATAACAAGTTTATCGTGTATTCTACTTGGTCATTCGACTTACTCGGTTCTCGTTTCATCACTGAACTTTTTGAATAATATATAATTCATGATTTGTGTGAGCTAGTTGGGGGAGCATGTTTATGTACTTAGACTTGAACATTGATTAAGCAAGGATACTGTAGTTGTTAGAAAGTTTTTGATAGTACATGTGTTACGGCCTCAGATTTCAGATAGCTTCAAAGCAGAGAGTTTGAATTTCCTATTTTTTCATATCCAATTCTCAATTGAAGTCTGATAAATGGCTGTTTTCTTTTTTCAAAAAAAACTAAGCATGGTTCTACAAATTTTCAAAAAACCAACCCAAAATCGGCACTATGACTCCGAATCGGGGCAAGTTGCTCAACCGGTGATGGCTGACGACTCGGACGTTGACTGCTGCATCCATTTTGATATTTTTCAGGATGGACGTTTAGTACTTGTTCCAGACGTCTAAAAATAATCAAGATTTGAATGGAAAGGGGGATTTTGATTTTTGGAGATGTGAGCCACTGCACAAGTTTCCAATTTCTATGCAGTTTTGAGCAGCGAATTTTGAATTTGTACACTACGCTAATGATATTAAATTTTTTGAAAACTACCACAATAGTACATTTGATGGGTCTCACCGCGTTCTGCGCCTGTCTACCTTAAAAGCCCAAATAATACCAAAACGATTGACGAATAGCTTACTCATTTTCAGCCTAATTGTTCAATAAATTTACTTTTTTGCACCGTCCATATCGCTTTTTCAGTTCAGATTAGCGCATCGGAAACTAGCACATGTGTTTTCTCATCTTTTTTTTTGAAAATGTATGACACCATAAGGAGATGATCTGGTGACGTTGGGATTTTCAGGTTTTTGAAAAAGATTTTCAGATTATTTACGTAGTATGTTTTTTTTTTATAATAGACTCATCATTCCAGTTCGAAAATCAAACATAAAAACCTGGACAAAAATAACAAAATGGAGGAAATGAAAAGAAAAAGCAGAATGCTTTAGAATTTCAATTCGGTCTAATTATTCTAGAAGCATCAATAAAATGGAACAAATAAATTGAATTTCTGTTCTGCTCAGCGAATGTCGATTGGAAAATGTTGATCTACGAAACATTGGAAATTTTTAAATCCATTTATACATATATAAAATGAATATTTTAAGTAATTTCGAAAATGTTCGCCTGGATGTCTTCAAGCATATGCCAAAATATGAATGAATTTTTTAAAACATTTCTTAATTGAACTGTGAGAACGGGGCGGTAAGTAGGCACTTTGGTAGGCCTGAAATAGGCCTAAAGGCGCACCTACCTAGCATACTTCTCCTAAACAAAAGAATACGATATTGGATTTGTCCTATTAGAATATAGCTGAAGTAGCGAAAGTTAACAGGAAGAAGGAATGCCAAATACAGAAAACCGGAATTACTGTTGAAACCTAGCCGAAAGGGGAATACAATAACCGTTGAAATTTCCGGAAAGGTATTTTACTGTTAATTAAGTTCTTACCTTATCAAACTGTCGATCATAGTTCAAAAATTCCAAATTCATCAATTGTGAGGCTCATCCCAAAAGCATAAGAGTTCCAGACAAAGCAGTAATAAATCAAACGTAATGTAATAATAATCTTTGTAGTTCTCCCATCAAACACCAAACACTCAAAATGCGAGAATTTTAATAATGAGGTGTATGTGTATGTGTGTGAGAGTGTCCACCGGAGCGACGGAGAAGCTTTTGACGAGTCAGATGAATGGGCGGGACTTGGAGACGGAGAACGGCTGGATGAGAGATGCAGAGAGTTTGATAGAAATAATTGAAACTGGACAGAAGGATGGGCTCGCTGAGCTCATGAAAATGAGTGACCATGGAATAAATGTTGGATAGGATGATAGAATGAAAAAGTATAGGATAAGTACACTTTTTAATGAAGAATAATTGTCCTATTCTAAATTTAACTAGATATATTATTTAAAAATTTTCTGAAAATTCAGAAAATAGAAACAAAAACAAGTGAAATGAAAAGCTTTTAGTAATCTAAAACAATAAATTTTCAACCATTTTTCATTCGAATTTTCAAATTTTTCTCCAATTTCTACACCAGAAAACGCTGACGTCAGGGACGAGGATGAATTACTGAGATATTAATAAAAAGTAATGCAATTTTGTTCAAAAAGAGCACATTTGAATGCTCTCCTTCGGACATGACGTACTCAGTCATTGACACCTTCTTGACTGCTTTTTGCATGGCTCAGAGAGCATATTACGGGTAGTCACAAGATCTTTGAGTACTTTGAAAAAAGTTCAATTTTTCCGTTTTTGTGAAATTGACTGGAATAATGAAGTTGTAATCATGGTAAAGTAAGAAAAGCCCAAAAAATCGCGAGTTGTTGTTCATGGCGCCTCATATCTACCTATCGCCTCCTAGGCAACCTACGCCTACCTACCTGCTTTAAGGTAACCTACGTACGCCTGACTGTCACCAAAATAGGTAGGTAGGTACATCGGCACGCAGATAGGTATTAAGTAGGCCCGTCGGCATGAGGCTAATCTGATTACCATGGTAACCCCAGGTTTACTGAATTAAAAATTAAAGAGTATATGGGGTGTTGAAGCATGAACTTGTAACTGTGTACCTACCAAGTTTCCAATTTCAATTAAATTTTATGATAGGTAAAAGCTCGAATGGCTGAAAATGTCCAATTAATTTCCAATTCATAAGCTCAAAAGATCTTTGAACCTATGATGTTTCTCTCAACATTTTCTTGCACAGATGATCCAATAGATAGTTGACACGCAAGAGCAATGATGACGTAATTTGTGGAATGTGATATGAAATTTAAAGGGAGATGAAACAAAAAAGTTGCAAATTTTTTTGACGAAACATGATCTGGAAAAATGAATCTCAGGTGTGAAAAGACTGGAGGAATAGACGACGGAAAATCAGTAAACAGAGGGATTTTGAAGATAAAATTAAAAATCTAGACCAAATTTTGGGAAGACTGATAGTCAAATACCAGGAAATGAAAAATATATAATTCGTTTTTGGAATTGTTCTTTATTCTCCCATTTTAAGAATAACAAATATTAAGTGTTATGTGAAATAATTTAAGAGCGAAGCAGATGCATTTTTTCCAAAAAAAAATCACCTGGATTTATGAGGGGTGTCAAAGGCCCTAGAATATTAAGTTACGAGAAAATTGAAGAAACAAACATCCAAGCCTCATAAGTTGATAGCAAGTTATTCAATAAAAACATATCGAATCAAGAAAATGTTAATAACTCGAATTTTTGTTTATCATTTAGTTTTTTTCAGTCCCGGAAGAGAAAATAAATATTTTTGGAAGTTTAGGGCAATTTGTGGTTTTCACTTAATTCACTTAAAACAATTGAATGCTCTGAAAATAGGTACCACGAACATAAAAATGTCAGTAATTGCGTTTTTTTTTTGTTCAATAGAATTACAGCACCAGTCATACAAGTCTCCTAGGCACGTATAAAAATGCCAAACTGTGCCTACGCCTTGCATGGCCTACTTTGAAATAGGTGTAGGCTGGCGTTAGATAAACTATTCCGCCAAATTAACTACTATTAATCAAAGCTGCCTAAAACCATCATCAAGGCCTATTATATATTTCTACCTACCGATAACTCCGACGACTATCGAAGTCAACCATTATGTGCCTCATTGTTGAATATGAAAAGCCAAGAAAAATTTGGGCAGGAAGTGGCACGAAGAAAGTAGTTTGTTTACAGCTAGGGTTGTTATTTAAAGGAAAGGAAAATTTCATAAATTTAAAACGAGGATATGACGGAACCGGAGGGGTTTCATTTTTCTTTTGGTCCAAGATTTTAAAGCAGAAAATAGTAATATAACTTCGTCAGTAGTCATGCATTCTTATAGCTAAGATATGGTCTGTCAAAGTGGAACAATATAGAGTTCGCACTTAATCGAATCGGGAATATACCATAATTAACTTTTAGTTAGAACATGCGTTATATCACACAAAGCTTGTTCAGTTGACCGATTACCTTGCTAGTGACTGTGCCCATTTCCACTCTTCTTTTTCCTTATTTTTTTGTTGAATTGACATCGAATCAATTGAATCGTTGTCATCGCTGCTTTCGATGCAGCGTCGTTGACCACCGAATCGCATCGGGTCGTAATGACCGCCTGCTACAACAATTTTTGTGAAAACAGTAAGTTGAAAAGCAGAAAAATGAAGAGATAACGTTTGAGATAATGATAAAACTGTACTAGCTGTGTTGAATTTACTGCAAAATTTCTAGCATTTCTAGCATTCACATAATGAAAAAATTTTCAAAAAGTGGATCAAAAACGTGGCTCAGATCATCAGCTCAAGAACATCAGCTCACCACCAAGTTTCTAAAAACCTTCGGCTCCGTGGAGCCCGCGGCCCGCGCCGACCTTTTTCCATGCCATTTTGTTCTGCGTATCCCCCCGTTACCCCGATATTTCTCCATTTTTTTGCCGGACCTGTGATCCTGACAGCTGCTTCGTGTGGAGCCCGTGTTATCATTTTTGCACACAATCTCTCTTTTTCGTTTCCCTTCCTTCTTCTTCATCTTTATTTCCCTCACTCTCAATAAATTTGAAAGAATCGCCGATGATCTATTGTCACATGTGTGGGTGGGAGAGGAAAAATGTTCCAGCATTTTTCAATTTCCGGTTTCAAATTCTCGTTATTTTTAATAGTAGTTTTTAGAATCAATTTTGCTATTTTGTTTTGAAATATGAATATTGAAAACCGAAAAAAATGTCAACTTACCTTCATTTCTTATCAAAAAAATTTTGCCGAAACAACTATTCTTCCCTTAACTCATTTATGTTTGCACTACGTTTTACAAGTAGTCACAAAAACGCCTGCCTGCTTCATACATGTGTGCCTACTTTTCTTATTTTTAAAAATTTCCAAAACCCACGCCCGTTCTCTGGACAGAATGAGCTAGTAGTTTCAAAGTCCAAGATTCGAATTTCTAAGACATCATTCTATTATTCGCATTTCAGTAGACCTTGCACGTTCTTAAATGACTTTCAGAGATCATCCACCTTCTACGGTATACTGAATAACACGAAAATCAAGAGTTCGTGACGTGAATAAGTCATTTGATGATCTACTTTTAGAGATGATCGGTTAAAGATGATAATCTTATGGAAAAGACGTCATTTTTTCATTGAGAAAATAACTATTCCAAAATATTTGTGAATGGAGGGAAATAGGAATTAGGCTTCAACAACTTGATTGGACGAAACTCCGGATCTTGTGAAATCTGTTTCGGGCAAGGAACAAGGTTTTAATCAGGTAACCGCACTACAGCAGTTATATATAATACCTAGATCGGCCTGAAACTTCACAGGGTGGCTATTTTTTTCACATGCGAACACACAAAATTTGAGCTGTATGCAGGCATGAAGTAGCCATGTATATAAGCACATACTCAGTAACAAGATTGGATTCAAAAAACTGAAAACGGTAAACGAAAAACTGCAGTCCTAAACAGGACTGTGTGGGCCTACCAAGAAGCCTTTCAAGAATTAAGTTACGAGAATCACTCACCTTTCCTGTCTCTTGAATCTGAACATTTTCTTCCTCTGAGCTCAATTTTTTGTAGCAATTCCAGAATTTCTAGGCAATCAGAAAATGGTCCAGTTTATCATGATTTTTTTATTTCTATGTCCAATTAACTAGAATTTTCTGAAAATTGTTTTTAAAAAATGTAAAAAAAAGTATGAAATCAAAAATCTTCCAAAAAATATGAATACTTGAAAACAAAGATGGCTAAGAAGGTGGAGGAAAGTGAAAGGGAAGTCATGACCATGTGTAATTCAAGAAGACACATGTATTCATTTTTCGTTTTTTTTTGGGAGAGCAAAATCATTTTTCTAATTTTTTTTGTTTGCATAAAGTTGCCAAATATTTCAGAAATTTAACTTATACGGTCTTACAAGATGCAGGGGATACTTGAATTTGTTCAATTTATTTAATAAAGTGAACGAGAGAAACTTAAAGGTTTTAAACTTTTTTAATAACTTCTGATAAGACTTGTGATATTTCGATCAAAAACAGTTTCCCTAATATATTTTCCTTAATCTGATGAGACAGAGAATCTATGACATTTAATCATTTACTTTGGCCCAATTTTAAGTACTCATTTGACAAAATTATTAAATATTCCAAATAAAAAAATTGACAAATTGATGAAGATTGAGCATATGCATTCAGTGAAATAAATAATGAAAAATACTTGAAAAATAAGGGAAAAGGAACGGATGTCAATCATAATAAACTTTTCTGAATTGAAGAAGGTTTCGAAAAAAAACAAGCATAAAATGAGAAGGATTTACGGAAGTGATAATTGGGTCTGGGGAAATGTTATGACGGGTAATGGGCATTTTCTTTTCAACAAAAAAATCAAAAAGTTGTCCCTTTTTTTCAACAAGAGAAAGAGCTAGTATGTGGCAGGGGCCTTTTTTCAACTTGAATTTTGATATCATACATTTCCTATAGCAATTAAATGTGCCAATTCAATATATTCTGAATTTTCAGAATCTTTTGGGTCTGAAAAAAATTTCTCGTTCAACTGGAATATTCAAAATGTACTCGGCAGTCTATTTCACTTCCTCATATATACATTTTTATCTACTAAATAATAAATCACTTGAGGATTACACCTAGACAGGAAAACATATCGAAACATCTAGAACTTCTAGGAAAACAAAGAAACAAGATGTAATTCTTTCAAGTGAGCACAAGTGAGCACACACTCTTCGAGGAATAAAAAGAGCTCACATTTGCATAACATTAATCCAATTACCTTAAGAAGACATGACGTTGACGAAAAGACGCAGATACATTTGGAACGAAGGAAGAAAAGAGAATAAAATGATGAATGAAGATTGAGCACGCGCAACATTTTTTGCTCGTCTGAATTTTTTATCGCTTTGGTGATTGGATTGGAAGGTAGTCATTTTTATTTTCGATTCAGATATGAATTTTTGAGATGTTTGAACTAACGAGTTTTGATATTTCAATCAAGAAATGGAAAGGATTTTGAACTTTTAAAGAAATCAAACAATCATGAAATCTTTAAATTATCCTATAACGTTGGAAACTCGAGTTTCAAAATTTTAAAATTGGAAATCCTCAGTAAAACTGATTTTTGTTTGTCTGAAATTATGACCTTCATTTGCAGGTTATCAGTACTAAAGTGTTCAAAAGCATGTTTTTAAATGAAATCTCTTTCGATGTAAATTGAAAAAAATTATGTTCATATCCAAAATGGGAATATAACTATTTCGAGAACTGAAAAATAATTTATGTTTCAAAAATTTTACGGCATGTGAAGGAACTGAAATTTTCGATTCATTTGGTTTCATTTTGAAGAACATTTTCAGGAATAAAATCACTTTAATAGTAATACTTTTTCAAGACATGGCACTTTATTCACAAATAATATATCCGAATTTATAATTTTTCTTTCACTTTCTTCACTCGCAAGACAGCCCCGACTGGAATCGTAGACACTATTTTTGGAGTTCTTTGAGAATGTTTCCTAGAAATCGTGTTTTTTATCTTAAAACAAAAAACTTTGTTCGTTCTCACGTTGTCACTGTCTTTCGTACGGCTGTTACAATTCGATGAGGTTTTGAGGGTGGCAGAGGCACTGAAATTTGGATTTATACTTCATTGGAGCGAGGAGGTTCAGATACCAGATAATCGATTACCGCCATGCTCGAAAATCACTGCATACTCGCGTAGACATGGATCAGGTACTAAAACATATACATTTTATATTTGTGATCACAAAACGTGAGTGCTTACATCGAAAACAAGCAAGCTTCTGGTTTGAATTTCCATGTTTCCTGCCACACGCTGATTTGGTCGCCAATGGATCACCACATGAACACCGTAATCTGACAGATTCCCAAGGTGTCAGAAATCGATGAGTTCGCTTGTTGAGCAGAGTCGGATCACCTGAAGAACGTACATTTGTAAATCATTTAAACTCATATTTAAAAAATCTCATATAGAAGTTTAAAGTTGGCAACTAGAATAATTTCGCGAATATGTAATCCAAAAAAAATTGGGCTCCAAAAATATATATGCACATTTCAAAAATTCCATATACTTTCAAAAATCAAAACTTTGAAAAAAAAATTACGCACATATAAATGTTCTGCTATTCGAATATGGAATTTTATGGAATTCAAAAACCTGAAATCAAAAAAACTCACAAATATAACTATTCTGTGCTAGCCAAATGTATAGGTTAGGCCTTTTAGGTGAGAACGCTGTAGTTTCAGAAGTTATCAATATTATGTAGAAAATAGAGATCAGGTATGAAAGTGAGAACTGCATCTGAAAATGTAAAACTGATTGAATGAACGTATATTTTTTTTGCTTTTTGCTTTGCTTTTAATTTTTACTTTTTTGAACCAAAAACACTTGAAATTTCGAACAATGGTCATTGAACGTTTTGATGCATGAAAGAAAGGATTTCAAGTGGAAACAAAAACTGGCATAAAGAATATGAATCCTAATATTTATTTTTCGGTTTGTTGATTTGTGTGAGTATTTTCAAAATTTTAATTCTAAAAAAGTGCATGAAATTATTTTTCAAAAAAAAACTCGACATGTTTATTAGAATTTCAGATTGTTAGACACTTGTTGTATTGCTGGTTTCAAACTTTGGCAAAACTGTGGTATTGTCATTTGAAGTGTCAGTTTAACGGCACAAATATGTCTTGCCACGATCTCAGTTATATTGATTGTTACAGATACCAATTTTTACAGGCTCTTTCAATTGAAAACGAAGTTCATAAGCTCCCAAATTCTAAAGAGCTAAGATCAGAGAAAGCCAGGACTTATCATAAAAATTTAAGCACTAGTTTAAAGCATCCACAAACCGAAAATGATATTTTTGAGTAAGATTTACATTTTGAAATATTTGAGCCAGCTCTGTGTAATCACTGTGCTCTGAACCACTATTCCTAATATGAAGTTTTCCATTTTTCCGTTCTATTCAAAAAAATAAAACCCCATACCAAATTCCTACAGAATATCTTCATTTCCGTATCAAATAGTTCTTATCATCAACCAAAAACGTGATCAACAAAGATATACTCTTCTCCTTTTTTCATTTTTTGCGCCAAATTTTATTACACTCTTTTCATCTTTCGAACGTTGAAATATGGTCACCATGTGGTATGTAGTCCGTTATTTTATATCTTTTTTTGTTTTTCATAATAAAGAAAACTAATTTCCGAAAATCAAACATCGTCTTTAGTTCATATAAAGTTGAAAGAATTTTTTAAAATAAAATGATTTGTCACCTTAAAAGTTGACATCATATTTTTATTATTTAATCTTTAAAAGGTAAAAGTAGACATTCTTGAAGTCGGAGAGGAATCTATAGACTACAAACTAAACAACATACCGTATCTAGTTTCTTATTATTGCATTGGTATTTAGATGTTTTCGTATAATCCAACTAGATAAAACCCTTTGAACCTAAAAATAGAGTCTGAGAGAAACGACTCTTTGAATTGATGATACGGTTTTTGAGCGGTTTGATTTTTAGGTTCAAAGGGTTTTATCTAGTTGGATTATACGAAAACATCTAAATACCAATGCAATAATAAGAAACTAGATACGGTATGTTGTTTAGTTTGTAGTCTATAGATTCCTCTCCGACTTCAAGAATGTCTACTTTTACCTTTTAAAGATTAAATAATAAAAATATGATGTCAACTTTTAAGGTGACAAATCATTTTATTTTAAAAAATTCTTTCAACTTTATATCTCACAATTTTCATAAAACTGATTCCGTTTGATTCTGCACGATCTCATCGTTAAAAACCTCGTGTCTTTTCGTTCCCCTTATCAAATTTCTATAAATCTTTCACTCCTACTTCTCTGCGTCTCTCTATCATATGTGATCTCTTATAGAAAATGGTCTGGGGGTCAGTAGTGGTATATAAATAGAATGGAAGACGCTACTATATTCGTTGATGTGATTATTTTTTGCGAATGTTTATTTTTTTATTTCCACAATATTTTCGATTTTGCAGAATTCAAACAGAAATGCGACCCCTGTCAACACTAAATATTTTCGTCGTATTGTATTCTTTCGTACCAGGTGAGATAAGCATCAGTTAATATCATCAAATGAAAACTCAAAAGCTTTTGCCTTATTTTGCACCTAATTGTTCAACTTTGTCAGTTTATATCTCAGATGTCGTTTGTTTTATTAAAAAATTTTCAACTGACAAAATATTTATTATTTCTTTTTCTATAGTTTTGTAGTTAAATATTCATTGTTATCTTCAAAATGAACCAAGATATAAGTTTTCGAAGTAAAGTAGTCGGGCGCATGTCTGTTAGAAAACATACGCTATACAAAACAGAAAGTATATCACTATTCCAATTTAAAGATGCACGTATCTTTTACAAAATTTAGCAATTTATATCTCAAGGCTACGGTACCCGGTCTCGATACGATTCAATGTTTAGTAAATAAATACAGTAATAAGGAGTATACGCCTTTAAAGAGTACGGTACCTTCCACTTCTCGCCGCGTCTGGCAAGTAGTTGACTTAATTTGACTTTTTAGTGGTTCATTGATAGTAAACGTGACCTCTAAAACGAGTATTAAAATGTTATGAAAACAAGTTATTAGAGAACAAATTAGATAATATGATATCAGAATGAATATCGCACTTTCCGAGTCGGGAGAAAAAATTGTTCGGATCAAAAATCAAACAAAATTCGATTTTCGATTTGTTTGAGCTACAAATGTATTTCCTTAGATGTTAAGAAAACCTAAAAACCACATTTTCCAGAAAAAATTGGTGAACTGCCAAGTTTTTCAATAAAAAAAACTTAGACTTTTTGAGATATTTCGAGAATTTCCGCAGGTTCGGTCTCCTGTAAAGTTTGAATAAAAATTACTTTTAAAATAATTAAATTGAAGAGTGAAAATAAAGTTTTCATTACAAAAAACGTTTCATTTCAGAAATATGCTCATTCAGTCTACTTGATAGAGTAAATGGAAAAGATATTCGAACGAGTATTCCCGATTTTCGAACTTCCGACGCCGACGTTGGAATGAGATCGGTTAGTTTTTGACTAAGATTTTCAGTTAAATTTTTGAAAATTTCAGGCTCATTTTATTGGCTCATTCCGGGGCCAACCGATAAAAACACGTCAACACCATGCTTTTATAGACGATAATGGGTGAGTTTAAAATTGGAGATGATTTTAAAAATTAAGAAAAAAGGAAATTACTACCCATACGCGAGTTTTTGCGATTTCCGCTCCAAAACTACGGTACTCGGTCTCAACACGCTTTTTCTTTGTGAAATACAAACATGTGTGCGTCTTTAAAGGTTACTGTAGTTTCAAACTTTAGTTGCTGCGCGGAGTTTTCATCGATTTTTCCTAGTTTTTTATTTAAAACTTATTTATTTATTATTAAACACTAAAATAGAATAAGTAAATTTTAGCAAATCGTAAGAAAAACTGTTGGAAAACAATTAAAATTTCACAGTACCGAAGTTTTGAGAATACAGTAACCTTTAAAGGCGCCCACCCGCATGTATTTTACAAACAATTGTCGTGACGAGACCTGGTGCTGTATTTTTTGCACAAAAATTGAAAAACTTCACGTCTTGGTGATGAAAAATATTAATAAAAGTGGATTTCAGTGTTCCAATTCCATTGCTGCCTTACCACGAACACTTTGCCACGTCTGCAGAATCTTCGTCACATCATCAGAAGCTGAAAGCGTTGGCGCGTGAACACAAAATCCTCAAATGGGCCAAGGAAATCGGTGGCATCGCTAAAAAACGGAGAAGGCGAAGTGGATGGAGTGGATGAAGATGTTCTTGTTTTCTCTAATTGATCAACAACAACAATACGGGACACTTCTGTTTGAATTTTGAGATTTATCGGAAACATAAATATTTGAAGATCGTTTTTCGAACCAACATCATCAGTATTATGCATTGTTTGATGGGGAAGAGAAAGGGGATAGAGAAAAAGAGGAAAACGGGCGGGATTATAGAGATACTTTAGAAAGTGGGGGAGAAGGGAGATAGTATAAGAAAGAAAGAACGGTGACACAATTTTAAAAAATCAGGATTTTCTGCCAAAAATTTCAATTTTCAACAAAATCATGACAGAAAAGGGATGACGAATTGAATTCGAACAGACCAAAGGATGGAACTCGAGTTACGGAATCCTTGTAGGATTGGGGGAATTCTTTAGCAAAAAAAACAACAAAAAAGAAAAGAAAAACAACAAAACGTTTCAACAACAAATCGGGATAGACATGAGGGGGTTTCTTTTAAAGCTTTCGCAGTTGGAATTCGGTGGGATGGTGGTATTAGCATGGGATGGAATGAATAGAGATCGAAGTGAATTTTGTTTGGGCGAGCGGGATATTTGAAAGATTCTTGAAAATCGGAGGAAGTTTTTGTTGTCGTTGGACATCGGTGCCAATCAAAATCCAACGATTTTACTTACGTTTATTCTGGAAACTTGATGGGAATTAGTTTTTTTTTTCAATTTATTAAAATACAAACCTGATAGTTTCCACGTTGTCCTCCTCCTGATCCTCCACCATGTCCACGTGAGTAACCTCCACGACCACCACCACGTCCACTGCCTCCACTTCCTCCAGACGATCGTCCACGATAGCTACCAGTAGAATTTCCGCCATAACTATGGCTATAGTTCTGACCGTATCCTCTACCGCCACTGCGATTTTCTGAATTGTGACGAGATTTATGTGACTGATTGTCTTGTTCGACTATTTGATCGGGAACATCCGGTACAGTATCATCCTGATCATCACTTATTTCCTGCGGATCGATCGGCTTCTGCGAAGACTCTCGAGATTTTGCCACACGTTCTTCTTCTTTCTTTTTTGGACAAATTAGAGGGTGATGACCTTGTTCTCCAGTCGCCTCACAATGCCCGCATTTGATCTTTTTCATATGCTCACACCACAAATCACCATTATCCTTGCGAATACTGAAATTAAATTTTTAATTTTTATAAATTAGAATTTTTAATCTTACTTATGGGAAGACACTTCTTCAGCAGGCAACTGGTAATGTTCACATCGATAACAGTGTAGTTCAGATTTCGAAGTAACATCATCTTTAGACTGAATATCATCCGTTTTCGGATTTTCCTCGCTTATTTCAGTTTTTGTCGCTTCGATAGATGCTTCTTGATCAACTTTAAAATCTTTCTTTGGGGTCTTCTTCCGATGTTTAGGAGTGCTTGACCGACTTGGTGATTCAGAATTTTCAGTCGAAGTTTGATCATCTTTCGATTCGACTAACTGAAGGATCTGTTTACTTGGTGATCCTGCACGTGAGCTAACTGGTTGAAGATGTTCAATTCTATTGGTAAGCTGTGTAACTGATTCATCCACTTGTTGACTGTCGGATTGATATTGACTTGATGAATCAAAATTTCCTCGATTTTGTGGATAACTTTGAGAAGAATTGTAGCTTTGATTAGAATTTTGACGAGAATGTTGGTATCCGTGACCTCGTGAACCACCTCTTCCTCTTCCTGATCCAGCATTTCCACCTCTTCCAGAATTGAAGTAGCCCATCGGCTGTTGCTGTTGCATTCCAAAACCTCCACGTATTGGTCCTCCCATTTGATTAATTTGTCCACTCATTTGATACGGCGGGCCTCCCATGAGCGGCTCAACACCTCCTGGACGTCTACCTTGCTGTTGCATTTGTTGCATTTGATGGTGAGGCGGCGGAACCATTTGCATATATTGTTGCGGTAGATATTGTCCTGGATGCTGTTGTTGGGTCATTTGTGCATTCATATGAGGATGATTTTGCTGATGGGGATGATTCATCATAGAAGCAGCAGCATGAGGTGGTGGTGGGCCTCCTTGTGGCATTCCGTATGGTTGCATTTGCTGAAACATCTGAGGAATTGTTGTTTGTTCTTTTTAAAAAAAGTGTAACTCTGTGAAATTGTCAAAATATAATATAAAATCTTCCCCTAATTTTTTTAAAGTTGTACCTGCATCTGATGTTGCATTTGGACGGCTTGTTGTTGATCCATTTGTTGATGTTGTTGCTGAGGCTGCGTGAAGTTTCCTGGTGGAGCGTAACCGACAGGCATCTGATTCCAGAGTGGGTTCGATACAAAATCCTGTTGATGGTAGCCTTGTTGAGGTTGTTGTTCATTCTGATGTTGATGTTGCTGACCATCGTCCTCATTTTGACTGTTTCGTTTACTTTTGCGAGCATTTCCTCCGTCTTTTTCCAAACTGCTAGCTCCACCAGCTGGCTCTTGCCGGAACACTCGTGGTGCTGGCACAGGAACATACACCATTGGATACAGCATTGGATGTTGTTGCTGCTGCTGTTGATTCTGTGGATTGTGAGGCATCATTTGAATAATTTGGCCTTGCGGGCCTTGTGGACCCCTATACTGTCCATAAGATTGAGCATTGTGTGGCGGTGGTGGCCGTTGCTGGATTACTGGTCCAGCATAATATTGAGCTTGTCCACTATGTCCCTGCTGTTGATAGGTATTTCCTGGAGGAGGTCCTTGTCCACGGTACTGATCAATTTCATAGTTGCCACTGTTCATCATTTGCTGCTGATTTTGTGGTGGTGGCCCTGCTTGAGGATCTAAAATTATGCTTTTGAACAGAACACAGTAAGTTTGCACCAACTATATTGTGGCCGACCATCGAAATTATCGTTGGGGCCATGAATGACAAAATTATTGTTTCCACCGTTGTTGTCATCCGCGTATCCACTTGGCGGACCACCGCTTTCCATTTGTTGATACTGCTGAAAATAAAGAATTTGCAAAATGTCTATCAACTCTTCTCATTATTTTCCTGTAGATATAATTTCCAAATCATAACGCTCATTAAAAAATTATTATGAGCTAGAAATAATTGAGGAGCCCGTAATTCTCCATACCCGATAGCCTCCTGGTGGTCCTCTTTGGTATTGTCCACCATCGGATCCACCTCCAAACTGCTGCTGTTGATCATATCCTTCTTGTGGTGGTGGTTGTTGTTGCTGATAGCCGGGCGCGCCGACGGTTCCTCCGTAATATGTCATACCATTTGGTGGTCCAGTATGTGGCGGCTGTGGGCGCATTTGAGAGAATTGCTGTTGACCGCTGTTCCGATGATAAGCTGCTCGATGCTGAAAATGAATGAGATAAATTACATGTTTGATATTTCACTGATTTGAAAAATCTCTCAATTCTCTTAAAACCTTGCGCACCTCAAAAGTGTTCTTTTTCTGACTTATCTTTTTTCGATAGGATTTTCAATAGTTTCCTACTTACAAATCCTGGCGGAGCACGTGTCTGTTGAGGTGTGCCCTTTTGGTCGTCAGTCCCTAGCCCAGAATCTGGTGTTGTCCTAGTGGTGTTTCCTGGCGGCTCTGAATACTCAAACGAAATTGCTGACGACACGTTGGCAGTCGAGTTCGGCACCGAATCAGTCGTTGAGGTATGATGGGGGTTGTTGTTGTTTTGGTTTGAGTTTGCAGCGCTGCCGCCGTTTTTCTTGTTGTTATTATTATAGACGGTTGGGGCACGTTGTTGTTGCTGCTGTGAATGTTGCTGGAACTGCTGTCCAGACATTACCAAGTGAACGTTGACTGTAAATGTTGACTATCGAAGTGTTTTAAAATATGCAATATGTTTAGAAAAAGAGAATCAGCAAAATTTTATCGGAATCTATGTTTTCAAAAATAAGGAGCTCAATTGGCAAAGAGTATCAAAGAAAATGAGAAATTGAAAAAGGAACATGTGATTTTGGTAAAACTAGTTTTTAGTTCTCAGTTGAGTGGAAATAACAGAAAAAAACATACTCGGAACACTTTGTGTGTAGAAATGTAATAATTGCATATTTTTCCAGAGTTTATATTGCAAAATGATAATGTTACTAGTTTAAGATAACTCTTATTTGAAGGCGGCAAGGTAATAAGAGAACAAAAAGGTTAGAAATCTATAAAAAGCGTCGGCGAACGCTAATAAATTCATCGATAAAATGCCGAAATGGGTGGGCACTTAAAGGCGCGTAGAATTAAACGGGAAGTGGGTCTCGCAGCGAATAAGTACGGTGACACTTGTTTCGGCATTAGTGTCGATTTACGGAGTCGTTTTTTTAGATCATTTGATAGATTTTAAGTAAATTTCACCTATTTTCTATTCTTTTCATCAACCTTTACAGTTTAAATTATGTTATTCTTATTTTTAACTCTTGATCCCTCAAATAACTGCGTTACTAAAACATTTTAAGGTGAAATGACTGAACCTATCAAGGAAATTGCCGCGAAAAGAAGTGTCGAAGCAGTTTACACCGGAGGAACTGTCAGATGGAGTGCAAATGGTCAGAAACTTTTTTCTACATGCACAAATGTTGTGAAAGTGATTGATCTGGCTGACAATACTGCAAGGTATGTGATGTTGCGACAGAACTTTAAAACAAGTTTCACCCACAAAACTAGAAGTAGATTGATTATGATTATTTGAAAAATTGAATATGAATAATTTTGAAGTTTAATAAAATAAATTAAATTTGAAATGCATCAAATCTTTTGCAGCTATACCATCGGCGACCCTGAAGATGAGCTACGCATTACGTGCACAGCTGTCGACAAGAACAGAAATCGCCTTTTGGTCGCCTATAACAATCAAATAATTCGTGAATACTCAATTCCTTTGGATCCGTCGACAACTAAACCAGAGTTGGCCAGAACATGGAAAACCATACACACTGCTCCTATTCTCGTTATGGAATTCAATGAGGAGGGCCATTTACTGGCGACTGGAAGTGCCGATCACATCGTGAAAGTCTGGAATCTGACAGAGCAACAATGTACACACACATTAAAAGGACCCTCGGTAGTTTCAGCAATTCTGTTCGGAAAACATGAAAAGCTTGTCGTTGGATACATTGAAGGACAATTGAACCTCTATAATATAATGAGAGGTGCTCCGAAAAAACTTGTAAACACATGGAAAAGTCATAATTCTCATATTACCGCACTGCTTCAAGTTCCGGATTCACGAGTTGTTGTGGCTCTTTCGCGAGATCAGACGATGAGTATTCATGAAACAGAAACTCAAGAAACACTCCGAGTTCTTCCACTCTACGAATCAATTGAAGGCGGAGCAATCGGACATAACGGAAATCTTTTCACTGTTGGAGAAGAGGGTGTTGTTAAGGAATTTGTGATTGAAACTGCGAAGTTGGTCAGAAAGAAAAGGATTGCCAGCTCGAATCTCGATCACTTGGCCTACGATGTTGTTTCTAATCGCTTTTTGGCAATTTCCGCCGAACAAAATCTTATAATTTTGGATTTTGAAAATCTGAAAATTGCAAGACAAATTGTTGGATTCCATGACGAAGTGAGTTTTATAGTTGACCTTGAAAGAAAAACAATGATTGCAAATTGGAATTGAAAACCATTTGTTGATATCATTTTTGTCATATCAAGTTGCTTTAATGTATAATTTTTCGAATGTAAATCTTTTATACAAAATTCGTAAAAAAACACCGAAAAACGAAAATATTTGATTTTATCATTTTTTTAATAATTTTTTCTTTGAATATTACCACTTTTAATATGCTCTCAAATTGCCAAGTAATATTTCTACGAATAGTAATAATTGGATTTAAGAACCTTCTTAATTATTATTCCCTATCTTCAGATCTATTCGTGCTGTCTTCTTGGAAAAGATGAATCTCACATGGCTGTCGCTTCCAATACTTCTGAAATCCGACTCTACAACACTAAAACCCTGGATTGTCAATTAATTCGTGGTCACACAGAATCAGTTCTTTCCGTAGTATCTCCTACCTGGGACACATCTCTACTGGCATCATGTTCTAAAGATAATTCGATTATCTTTTGGAGACTTGTAACATCTCCTGAAAATGACTCTTGCTCCACTCTGGTCCCAGTTGCGGCAGCTACAGGACATGCAAATACAGTAACTGCTCTAGCGATTTCCAATACCGGACGAGCTCCTTTCCTGGCATCAGTATCAACGGATTGTACTATCAAATTGTGGGGATTGGGAGTTTCTACAAAACTAAAAGAAGTCAAAATTGATGCAGAAAAAGATTTTGTCGAACAGCTGTAAGTTTGAAAACATTTTTATTGCGAAAATAATTCACTTTCCAGCCCAAAACTGACATGCAGTTCAACAATGGTTGCACATGGAAAAGATGTGAATTGTGTTGATATTTCCGAATCGGATGCTCTTATTGCCACTGGAGGAATGGATAAACTAGTAAAATTATGGCAAGTGGATACTCACAAAATGCAATTGGGAATCGCTGGAACTCTATCAGGACATCGTCGTGGAGTTGGAGATGTTAAATTTGCAAAGAATTCTCACAAACTTGCATCTTGCAGTGGAGATATGACCATTAAAATCTGGAACATCTCGGAAAAATCTTGTCTTCAAACCATTTCCGGACATTCTTGTGCTGTATTCCGAGTGATATTCGCTCGCAACGATTCTCAGTTGATCTCTGCAGACAGTGCTGGAATCATCAAGATTTGGACAATCAAAACTGCTGATTGTGAATGTTCCATTGATGCGCATACTGACAAAATTTGGTCGCTTTCGAAAAATCATAACGAGTCAGAGTTTGTGACTGCTGGAACTGATGGGCGGATTGTTGTCTGGAAGGATGTTACAGAGGAGAAACAAAAAGCCGAGGATAATAAGAGAAGAGAGGCTATTGAACAAGATCAGACTTTGACAAATTTATTGAGTCAGAAGAGATATTCGGAAGCTCTCGTGTTTGCACTGACTCTAGCCAAACCGTTTTGTGCTTTTAAGGTGATTAGTTAAATTCTATTAAATGAGTTTTGAATTATCCATTTTAAACTTTCTTTCCAGGTTATAAATGCTCTGATGGCTGAGGAGACACCAGAAGAACTCGGTTCCGCAATTCGCCGCCTTGACACCCGTCAAATTGAGATTCTACTGCAATTCACAGTGAAATGGAACACGAATAGTCGAACATCGTCAGTTGCACAACGAGTTTTGTACGAAATTGTTCATATCGTGGATCCAGAGGAGTTAGTGTCAATGCCCGGTGCATATGGATATATTGAATCATTCCTACCGTACACCCAACGGCACATGGATCGATTGGATCGGGCAAAGCAAGATGTTAGCCTATTCGATTTTGTTTGGAGACAAATGAGAAGCTCTGTCTGAAACGTTAAAACTTTTTTTGTTATTGTTGTTGGTTTTTGTTGAATTTTCAAGCTCATCGGATCTCTATAGTTATCTTTTTTATTTTTAAAGTTATTTGTTGTTTTTTTTTTGTTATAGCTCAATAATTTTTATAAAATTTGTTTCCTTTTCTCCTTTTCGCTCAGCCTAACTTAATTCGTTTATCACGGATTTTAATATTTTAAACATTTTTTTCAGTTAAATCTCAACCTTAACATTTATTTTCAGACAGAGGAAACATGGCCACTAGCAGCTCCGCTTTCGACGATGAGCTCCCAATGGAGGAAGGTAAGAATTTGATTTAATGGATTTTTTAAATTGAAAAATTAATAAAAAATAAAATAGTATTTTTTTCAGGAATGCCGGAACTTCTCGATGACGAGGATGTCCCAAGCACACTTCCATCACTTCTCGAGCAAAATTTGGACACTGCTCCAAAGGGGGATGAATTCAAATTGGTAAGTTGTCAAGAAAATTTTCTGTGGAGTTTCTTGATTAAAATTAAAATATCTCAAATCAAAGAATCAGTCATAATGGTTTTTATTTTGATTTTATAATACGACGGCGGTACTTTAACACACGAAGAAAACGACCTGGCCGACTACAAAAGGACAGTTTTTTTCTTGCCCAAAAATTCTTCTACTTTTAACGTCTTTCCTCATTCTGCTGCAAGTTTATTGTCGTTTGTGGCTGCGGCGGTCGCCTAAACGTCTAGAACGAGAATATGGAAACATTATGAGTGTTTTTGATGACGTTGGAACGAGTATGATTCAGAACAAACACTGAACAGAACGTATAATTTTTTTTGTTAGTTTTTAAAAATTAAAGCTGAATTTTTAAAAAAAATAAAAACAATTCCAAATTCCATAATTTTCAGGTAAAACGTAAGAGAAAGTCTGGAAATGCGATTGACGTCGTCATGGAAGACGTATCACAAGTCGACGAAGACGCCACCGCAGACACTGCAGATGACTCCACTGGACCAAAATCGTCGAAACGTACAAAAGGAGTGAAAGGAGAGTCTCGTGTAGTTCCGGTACCAAAGCATCGTTATACACCTCTCAAGGATAACTGGGTCAACATTTTCACACCGATCGTCAAAAATTTGGGACTACAGGTGCGTTTCAACTTGAAGAAGCGACAAGTCGAGATTAGAAATCCAGTGGATCGAGAAGACACTACAGATTTGCAAAAGGTTATTTTATTTTCTTATTTTTACATTTAATTTTAACTTTTATTTCAGGCCACAGACTTTGTTCGGGCATTCATTCTCGGTTTTGAAGTCAATGACGCTATTGCTCTTATTCGACTTGATCACCTGTTTTTGGAGACTTTTGAGGTAAACTTATTTCTAAATTTCTGAAAAATTGAAAAGAAACGCAAATTTTTTCTTCTTCTATCGGGTGATTCCACCAGATTGACACTTTGAAAATTTATTTATTAGACGACGAGTGACGGAAAATGAAACTTTGAGTTTTTGAAAATGTTCTGATATCTATTCAATAAATGTCAAAAATGGTTCGAGCGCTGAGATTGGCATGACGCTGAAAGACAGGTCGTAAAAAGAAGAAAGAGCAAAAGCATTTTTAAGAAAAAAGCTGTACATCGGAAAATATTTTCAGAACGGAGAAGATATTTTTGTAGAGTGGGAAAAGAATAATCTGAATTTTGTGTCAATTTTTTGTATAGTCCAGACGCGATTTTGCTTTTTTTTTTTAAATCACAACACTTTTTTTTTTTGCTGAAACTACTGTATCCGGTCTCGTCACGACAATTTTTTGTTAAATGAGAAAAGTTGTGCTCCTTTAAAGTGTAGTGTATTTTCAAACTCTCATTTCTGTAGATTTTTCATCGAAATTGTGGAGTTTTCAAGAAAATATTATGTATTTCTTAAAAATTCAAAAATAACGATGTAAACACATGAGATTTTTCTAAAAAATTCGTTACAAAATTGGGCAAATTGAAATTGCAGTACTCTTCAAAGGCACATGTCGAAACCGGGTACTGTAGCGCAAAATTTTCTTCCATCCAAAACAGAAAATCAGGATTTGGCGCCTTCAATCCTACCTTCTGCCCTTTTTTTCATTTCTGAATGTCTCATCGAAAAGCTCACTAACCTTGAAACGGTGTATAGAGAAGGAGCCATGTGTGTGTCCCACTCTTACACAAATGTCCCATTATTATCATGCTTCCAATTCATCCTTCGCAACCCCATTTCAACCTTTTTGACGCCAAACACCCGGCCAAATAAGCGTGTCTTTTTCCTCTATTCATCTATGCTTCTCCCTTCCTCGTTCAGTCGCCACTCCGCCTCTTTTTTGTCGCAGACGCGAATGAAGCCGGATTACGGTAGTTTTTGGGACGGGAAATGCTCGCAGCATTTATGTACGTTCGCTGTAATCAACTGATAAGAAATTATCAAAAACTAGAAGAAAGTAGAGGAGTTAGACATTTTGGGCCAAAAAAAAATTAAAATGAATATTTGTTATTCTAATAACAGACCTTAACAAATGATCAAAAGCTGTATTTGACAAGACATATTTATTTGATAATATAAACAATATTTTGTTGTTTTTACGAAACAATTATTGATAAGACACCACTGGTCTTACAGTTAAACTATTTATTCCAAAAATCACAAAATTCCAGGTCGCAGATGTGAAACACTCGCTGAAGGGCGATCATGTGAGCCGTGCCATCGGACGTATTGCAGGAAAAGACGGACGTACCAAACTGGTCATTGAGAACACAACCAAGACGAGAATTGGTAGGAAAAATGTCAGTGATCTAGGAAATTGCAAAAATTGAAATTTTTCAGTTGTCGCCAACACCAAAATTCACATCCTTGGAGCCTATCAGAACTTGAAACTCGCCAGAAATGCTGTTTGCAGTTTGATTCTAGGTGAGAAATTTCAAGAAGATTGGATTTTAAATGTTAATCATGATTTTGAAACATTAAAAAATTTTTTTTGTAAATTTGATTCCTGATTCATTGGTTTCCGAAAAATGCTGCCAATTTAATTGTCTGCGCCGTTTTTTTTGCACTTTTCGCGTTCGCCGTTGACACAAAAGCCTTTTGTGCGTATATGAGAAACATCCAAATTACATGGTGTCAATGCAGATATGTTTTTTTTGGTAGCTTTTTCCAAATTAATTTGCCATTATTCTACTTTTGTCTGTCTGTCACTTTTTGTGCCGTCTGGACAGGACCTGGTTCAGTCACGCAATAGGCGGCAGAAATATCAGAAGAGTAGGGGGACGGCAACACATTCATACGTATACATACACTTTCCAATACCACCGTGTCACATTTGATGGGACGCCATGAAAATGTGTGTTTGTACACAAATTCAGTGCGCACATGAAGATGAAGAATATAGAAAAAAAGCGAAGAAATGCCATTCGGGATGGGGTTTTCTCTGCGCACGAACACATCGTGGTTGCATTCCTGAAGGAGAAAGAGAAAGGTCGTTGCACTCGGTTTCTATTGCTGAAATGATGATGGACAGTTTGAGGTGTTGTGGTCTCACAAACACATATTCTTCCAAATATTACAGTGCATTTTTATTAAACATTGCAAAACTATCGAAAGATATATGCCCCTAAATTTAGATATTTAAAAATATCAAAAATCAAACTTAAAACTATTTAAAAACGAAATTTCAGGTTCGAACCCATCAAAAGTGTACGGAAGTCTTCGCAACATGGCATCGCGTGGAGCAGAACGTCTCTAATCAACAATTACATTTTTTCTGTCTTTTTTTTGTTTTTGTTCATCGTATTCCTTGTTCGTTTCTTTTTTAATTGTTATGTTACCACACCAATAATGCTTGTTTCTATATCTCAATTGTTGAGTTTGTTGAGATGATTTATGAACTTATACTTGGAATCTGCTAGTTTTCGGAACCTTCCCAATATAGTGCCCCTTCACCCATTCAGTCTAGACGTGCTCATTGTGCTCATCTCGTGCCACGAGCACCTCCCAGCACCACCATCCCACCGATCTCCGCCCTTTTTCGTACATTTCAGCACATGCAGTTTTAGACGTTTTAATGTCGTTCGCGTCGCGAGCCGCCGACGTTCGTCTTATCAGTAAGTTGACAAACTGCCAATCAAACAAAACCCCCAATGTGTACTGACTTTGGTTGAAGATTGTGAACAAGAAAAATGTTGCGACTTTTTTTTTGACTACGTTTGCACTTTTTCAAGATTTTCGCAACATTTTCAAGGAATGCAATCAGGCGGCAGCAGTCGGAAAAGAAATTGATAACAGAATGATCAATCACAAAATGGAGGAAATTTTCAAGCTTCAAAAGAATTTCAGCACAAAGTCCCCCTGAAAAGCTACGTGGATTCTCACAGAATGAATCCGACCTTTCCAAATGTTTTTTTTTCGGTTTAATGTGTTCGTTTGCGTTGCGTTTTCCGAATGGCATCGTCCTCGTCGCAAAACCGATTCGAATTGGTCGGTCGGTCGGCAATCTCCATTTTATGACCGTTTTTTTGGTGCTGCTGAGGCTGCTGTTGACTGGGATGTACCTTTGTTTCGCGTTGAGACCCCCGATCCATCTCATCGGGAGGTTAAAGCCCTCTTATTCATGTGGTTTAGTGATGTTTTTTTCTTGGTAAATGAGACAGAAATGGATGGAAATTACGGACATTTTAAAATTTTAGACAACAAATACGGTACCGGGTCTTGACACGATCAATTTTTCAGAGGACAAAAGAGTGTGCGCCTTTAAGGAGTACTGTATTCGCAAACTTTTCGGTGTTGAGCGGTATAGCTTTTTTTTCGTTGTTAAATTTTTTAAATAAATAAATACATTTTTATTGGGAGAACTGAAAATAAAACTTTTTAAAAACTCAGAAGCAACGAAAGTTTAAATTTAAAAAAAATATGTTTTCTGAAACAGGAGAAATTGGGAAATACCCTATGGTACGGTAACGGAAAAGTTTCATTCGTGCTAAGACCTTGTCTATGGGTTTCTACATGGCCGCGGAAGAGAAAGCTCGGCCGCCAACTTTTTTTCTGGAAATTGCTGTACGATCAAGTTTGCATACAGAACCAAGACGATTTAAAAATGAAAAGTTTATTGAAAAATCAAAAATAATAAAAATAAATCAATAATTATTAGACTCGATGCGTCGTGTGTTTGTATGTTTGGAAGTTCTATACATTTTTCTCTCCAAAAAATGTTTGGTTTTTTAAAACCAAAACATTAAAAAACATGATTTCACTTTTTTTCAAAATTATTACCACCGGGGGTGTCTAAAACGGACCGGTTAACTGTTTAGGATTTGATCCTATTTTCCGAGATAAAACAAAGAGAGAGGGAACGAGAATGAGAGACGCAGAGCGAGAAACAATACAGTAATCCTGGGAAAGTGTGGGCGGAGCTCAGCTCAATTTGGGCGGGGACAGTGGGAAATCGATGCAAACGGAAGAATATCGGTGAAATTTGGGAATTTTCGAAGAAATTGATGACATGATTAGGTGGCGAAGAGACATAGAAAGATAGTATGTGGTTTGGTGAGAGACGAAAAGATTATTTGAATTTAAAAAAAATGGGGATTTTTGGAATAACACAAGCGGTCTTGAAGACGAGAAAAAAATCGGTAAATTGGTTGGTTCACTTGGTGAAAAATGAATGAAAAAATTAGAAAATATAACAAAATTGGTAAAAAGTGAAAATTCAAGAAAATATGAAAAAATCATTGAGTTTGAAACCAAAGATAAAAAGAGATTGTGTGGAAAATTAAGCAAAGAAGGGAAACATACAATTTTTCTAAAAATCAATAATTGGTCAAAATTATAGATCTTAGGCTTGCAGACCATAATTTTTCAGATACATACTCCAGAACTCATTCAAAATTGCTGCCGATGAGACAGAACCTGCAGAAATGCCTGGAAGGAGTGGAGCCTGTTGTCCGATTGATGGAGCCATATTTTGAATAATGCTCATCAGGAACTGTTGTTGTTGCAAGCTTATCAATTGTTGATTCATTGGGATCGGCGGATAGATTGGAATCGGAGCAGCCAGCGTCAGAGTGTATTGAGCCAGAAGTGGAGATGGAGAGCATGGTGGAGACATTGAAAGGGATGGGGACATTGTATCAGTGGTTGAGGATGGAGATGGACTTGCTGATGTTCCTGGAATATTATAGATTTAATTTCTTTGAAGCTACAATATAAATTTTAACTGTCTGCGTTGATATTTGCATCAAAATTACCACTTTTTTGTCTTCCCCTGAATTTTGAAAATACATTGGCTTAAGTGGTAATTATCTTTAAGGCAAAGTAACTTTCAGGGCAGGGCCCGCCTGATAGGTAAGCAGAAAGACATATTCTATAACTGAGAAGTTGTACCAATTTGAGATTCTAGACATATTTGAAATTAACCTCTTAACTTTCGTAATTGTTTATTGATGCGTTTGGATATTCCCGTATTTGATTGTTTCGGTACGAAAAATTGGAAATAACAAGTAGCCATTTTATATAATCTATGAGTTGATGGTAAAATCTATGTTTCTGATAACGTTAATACGTACCGTCAACTCTAGAATTACTTCCGACTGGATTTCAGGTTTAGACTCCAATTTTTGTGATTCTGACTTAAAGCTCAATTTACACACTTCTACAAAATCCCATAGCTTACCAATTATCTTTTGACCATCTGTAGCTGTGACAACCATCATCTCCATATCCATATCTTTCGATTTTCTACGAGAGTTCCTTTTTGGTTCTTTACCATCTCGGGATTTCTGTTGTGATCTGCGTAATTTGATTTGAGCCGCCATAAGATTTCGACGGTGTTCCACAAGAGTACACTGAAAAATAATATTTTTAAACTCGAAAATCGTAGTTCTGTTTACGCGTTTTCAAAAATCTCACACAAATTAATGTGGCAACTTTCTCTGTCAGTCCAAGAGCATGCTCCAAGTTGCCTGCTCCACAACAATTTTTAAAAAGTCAATTCGTAGCACTGTTGCATTAAAAATACTTCGAAATAGTTGAAACTTATCAAAATGTTTCAAAAAGTCACATTCTCAAATCTCATTGGCAAGCCACTCCCCCATTTCCCTACAGTACTTTTATAATCCTATAATTTCTTCGCGCAGGTGACATTGAAAAGCATAAAAACTGCAATGTTGTCAAGGGCGCCTGACTGCCGATGATGACAGTATAATTACACTTACCAATGTACACTCGCATGTCACAAATTGGCACATTGTCCGCTTGTGTCCCCGCAATGGGACTAGGACTCCGTGAGCCGAGCACCGAGCACAGTGTGGGTCACGGACACGCTTCCCATCACGGGTTTGAGTTGCCGGTGTGCAGTGGATCTGGAAATTTGGAAAGGTTTATAAGGGGTCCCGCTAAAAAGTGTTTTATTTTCACAGTAATATTATAGGAGTTAATGCAATCACAAAAACAATAACCAAGAAATTCGGTATAAACTTTCAGTAGGCTCAAGAATGCTTGCAGTCAATGCAGCCTACAATTGCCTCATACCTACACGCATACCCATGGTCCAAAGTGAGCATTTTTCTCATTTAAAAATACACTTTCAACAAATAACTGAAATAAAACAATAAGGTAGGTACGCCTATAGATGGCCAGGCAATGACCTATATGTGACTTGCCACAACAAGAGCCCCTTTTGAAAAAGAACAACTTCATGAAAAATATACCTACCCTTAAAAAAATCCGATAAAATCAATCTTTTTCTCACTTTTTCTTTGCTTTTCACACTCTATCTATTCGTATCTTCAATTGTTTTTCTTACAAAAAGAGAAAAAAGCCAAGACGTCAACCCACTTTTCATTTTGAAAATGTCAGATTTGATCTGAAGTTGCGATTTTTTGGTGAACTGATAAGATGTGGTATTTAAGTGCGTGAGAACGCACATACAACCTTCAAGACCGCCTACACCGCGAAACAGAAATGTAGGCAGACAGGAATGAGGTAAGGCACAGCCACCTACAGCCACACCTACCATAGAATCCCTATAGAATACTCACCTTCTTTTTGCTTAGCAAATTGTTCAACTGTCTTCGCTGCTCGACCATCGTGCATTCTCGACATGGACATTTTAGATATCTGTAAAATGTTCGTCTTGTTTATTTTTCAGTGCCACTTGGTGTCATCGACGGGAGAATTTTGTAGTTGTACAGTAACCCGCCCACCCATTCAAATATTTTATTAGACTTTTCACAATAGAGATAGGCCCTATCTTTTGTTAAAAATTATATGAACTGAAAAAATTGGGAGAAAAAAAAAATTGGGTGAGGAATTTTACGACTGTATAGGTCATTGTGGAATGGTTTGTTTGAAAAGTGAGTGTATCTGTGTGATTGGATGTCAAAAAATGAATGAAGATTTTTGAATGAAAAGCAAACATAATTTTTTAATAATTTTCGGTTCCAAAAAAAATAATAAAAAAGGCTGAAAAATTTTTAGTTGCTTGAATTGTCTCAAACTGATCCCAAACAACCAAAATTCATGATGTAACTTCCCAAACATATCTCGAAAAAAAAGAAGCGCTTTTTTGAATTTATCTAAACATTGGAAAAAATGATCGACCGAAGAAGAAGCTGGCAGAATTTCACTAGTTTTTTTTTTAATTTTTAACCGGATAGATATTATTTTTGTAAAGCCTAATAATGAAATTCGGTCGTTTCGGGCGAGTTTTGGATATTTAAACCAGAGAAGTACAAATTCTTTAAACGAGCGTTTAAAAAAACCTAAAAAGAGTAACACACCTTGATATACATATTATTAAATGTGTAGTAGCGAAATCAGGGAATTAAAAAAATTTCACATAGGTATTCAAAAAACTCTTGTAGTCATTTTAAAATGTTTCCCAGATTTCGCTAATCCATCTTCAATTTAGCTTAGTGATAATTGTCGTCATTGCAAGATCTTTTTGAGTCATCTTTCACCTTGGTGAAACATCTACAGTATCCCTAGACCACCTTCAAAATGGTTTAGGTTAATGTATAAAACATAACTTTTTGCCTCTTTGCATTTTCCCATTCTTCTCCTCCGTTTTTCGCGTCCATATAATAATTCGTTTTTGACCCCCCTCACTCATATAATAACAATTTCACCTGTATGGGTGGTATTTTTCGCTTTAAATCGACAAGGTCAGCTGTTTTTTCTTGCTTTGCGTCTTTTCTTGCCCGATCGTAATCGGTAGACGAACATCTCAAATTTTACGGGTGTCTTTGTCGGAGGGCTTCGCGAAAAAAAAAACTGATGGTGGGTGAATAAGGTCGGTGACGCGACAATTTTGAGATAAAATTTGGAATTTGGAGTATTTATGGATAAACTACATACTTTTTCGGCACAACAAAAGTTACAAAAAGTTCATTAAACAGTTGTTAACTTTTTATCGTTGCAAGACCCAAAATTATCAAAAAATTCAAGAGTTTAAGCATTAAAACGTGATGTATATAATTAAGGGTGAATGAGGGAGAAACATGGAATGACAAAATAGTTTTCAGATGAAATGTAGTTTAAAAATGCAAAAAAAACCATTGCTCACCTACAATCCGGCTTGTGACCTTTCCTTGGCTTCAACTCCCCATGATTTAAACATCTCTGACAATAATAATTTTTTTCTTGCTCGGCGAGCTCATCGACTGCTTTCGCCTCACAAATCTCCGATACGGGATCCTCGGTGAGCATTAGAGCTCCTCTGCAAAATTTTTTCAGATTATGAATTTAGTTGTTTTTGTTGAAATTTTTATTTTTAATTAGGGAATTAAAAAGAGGGATCTATAAGCATTATATGAAACTGCTATACTCTAATCTTGACTTATAAAATAATTACGAAATTTTGAAAATGTCGTGGAAAAGTCAAATTTTCAAGACTGATTTTTGTGAGAAAGAACATTTTTTCGCCAAAAATATTGTTCTTTGCATCGGAACAAATTTTCAATTTTTTAAAGGAGCAGCTGGTAATGCGAATTTTTTTTGTAATACTGTATCTTTTCTAGTTTCCAGTGTATATCTTTCGGATTAAAAAAATTTTCAAAGTAAAGTAAAAAAATTTTCTTTTCCTATAATGTTAAGAATTTTGAGAATTTAAAACAGAAAATTTAGAGAGCTTTGAAACCAGTTTTTTTTTCTTCAAAAATTACAGATAGCTCAAACATATATAAAATACGTTTTTATAATCTAAATGTTCAATTCAACGTTGGGCTCATTCTGTGACTTTAAATGTGGAATAAAGTTGGGCTACTGTATGTTTTTAAACCTGCAATAGTTAAAAATGTTAAAAACCAGTTTGAAATTTTTTCTTATAAAGAATTTTTCAGAACGGATATACATGGAATTTCAATATTTAATGGCAACAAAGTTTTATTAATTTACAGAACCGTATTGCTTATTTGACTTGAAGGAAAAAAAGAGCAAATAAATTTCTAAATAAAATACGTTTGAAGTTTTTCAAACCTAACTGCAAACTTTATAAAATCACAAAAATCGATTAATTGCAACTGGCAACATTTGATCGTGTTACAAAAGGTTCAATTTTTAATCAATTAGAGGTTTTTATCAAGAAATAATTTTTTGTAGAGACTAAAACCAAGACAAACAGACAAGTCAGGAGCTACAGTATTTCTACAATGTACATCAGATCAAATGTTCAAGTTTTTGTTAAGCCATTTTCTCAAAAATTTCAAAGAGTAGACTGTTAGGAAAGTCAGCCACAAATTGTAGACGCAAAGATGGAAACATTTTCACATAATTTTACTGTTTTCAAAAACCCCAAAAAATTATTCTGAATCGACTGGAAGCACCTACCCAAAAGTACAATTTCCTCCAACAAGGGGTCAAGATCGAGCTCCTAGAGCACCGATAGCATTCAAATATCGAAAAGAAAAGGAAAAGAGGGAGTAATAGGCACTCCCCTCCTGTGAAACGGGGCGGGTCCCAGCAAGAAAGAGTCGCGGCGACGAAGCGCCGCCTCTTTTTTGGCGACTGATGCCACCCGCGATTGGATAGAAGACCTCACACGACGATAATTAGAGAACGCCGAACGTGAGAAAACCTGGTAAGAGACGCCAGACAAACATATATCGGGAGGGAGCGGCGCCCCGAGACTATGGCGGTGGAGGGGGACACCGCTATCAGTTCTCGCGACGACATATTTTTTCTCTGGCTGACACTCCGCGAATCGTGTGATCTCTGCGTTTTTTGGGGACACCTGTAAGTACGTGTGATCATGGAAAGAGAAGAGACGAGAGAAAATTGCAAACTTTTAGTTTTTTATTTTATTTCCTGTAACTCAATTTTTATAGGTTTTGTTCGAACTTTTATTATCATTCGTTGGGTAGGCTTTTCTAGACTTTTCTGTATTTTAGAAAACTATTAAACATTCCTGGAATGTGACCTACCTTGCTTTAAAGGAAATTGAAACTATGTCTAGAATTATGGATCCACAAGTTGGAACCTTGGAGCCTATATAGAAAGCTTAATTATATTTTTTTTTCGAGGAAAAATACAATTCTTGAGCTTTTTTTCAGTCCATAGGGCCAAGATCCCGGCACCGGGCTGTAGAAAAAATTAGGACTGGAAATTCATAACTGCTCCCATGTGACCTAATTAATATTCATAAGCTAAGTACTTTCTTTCAGCTTTTACTAGCTTTTTTCATTTCTTCATTTGAATCTTAACCCCCCAACCCAACCACAATTTTTTTTCTGAACACCCGCGTCACCAGTTTCAGATTGATTACATATCTAAGCCTACAGTAATCCAATATTTCTCAATTTCGCCTAATGAGCACCTTCAGGTCTTGTGTTCAGTTAGCAGAGAGAGAATGAAAATTGGCAGTTTCAACGCACACATTTGATCTCGACTGTGTCCTCGAAATGGAAAGGAGAAGAAGCGGTAGAAACAAAGTGGGATTGACAAGAAAATTACAGAGGAAACATTTTTGGTAAAGGTTGATTTGGACCTGAAAATATATTAGGAATGTTTTCGAGAGAAGCTACCAAAAACTTTGAAAAGTAATAGTTTTGTTGAAAACTGTCTTACCAACTGTCAAAGTTCTAGTGACTCACTATTTAGTCAAACCGTTTTTCAATTACCAAGATTTGAAGTTTCAGTCAAAAATTATTGACCTGCAATGGATAACAATTTTCAATATGACTTTTAAAGTTTCAGTAATTTAAATTTCTCAAATTTTCCCGAACCAAAGATATTTCCAGTTCCACTTTATAAATGTCGTTAAAAAATTTTAGGTTTGAGAACCAACTTTCTAAAGGAATTGCTGATAAATTTTGACTAAATTCTTGTTTTCAAATGTTGCCGAATGGACTGTATTTACTCTGAACATTCTCTGTACTCCAAAGAGATCACCACATCGAGTCTAGACAGTCTCAACTCGCTCACTACCCGCCCCGCTGATTGTTTCGCTCGTAGGAAAAAAACGGCTGAAGTGTGAGAGTGAACGAACATTCCGTCGTGTTTATCTTGTTGAAATAGTGCAGGTTTCTGTGAGATCTAGACCACCCATCTTTTAAATACTGGTGGTCGATCGAAGCGAAATAAGAGAACGATTTGTTGCGTAAGTGGAGCCTATTTCGAGGGTTTGCTCTTTTCGATTAAAAAAATCATTGCCTGTCGTTTTACACAGCAGACAAAAAATCAGATATTGGCTAGCATTTGATAGTATAGAAATTACGGTAGTGATTTTCAGAAATTTCAAAAAAAAATTTGAACATTTTTTCTGATAACTTCTAGCCTCCACCCAATTTTTTCATTCATTCAAAATCCCAAGCGCTTGCAAGATCAAATCCTTGAAATTTAAAACTCTTCCCTCGAGACAACCTCCGTACAAAAAGGTCTCATAAATCGGGAGGTCCGGGCGTCCAAATTCAAACGTCCTTTTATCTTCTCCGACCTCGCGCCGGGCGTCCGTCTTCAGGCCACCCATTAGAAAAATTGGGGCGGCCCAATAAAAAACGGCTGTTGTTATTCGCTTTTTCCAATCGTAGTTCTTCGCAATTTTCCGTGTCTGCGTCTCTTCGTCTCGCACACTATTTCGTCGACTCCCTTGACGGATATTCAGAGTGTTGCATTGCAAAAAAGTGCTGCTTTGCCTGATGCTGCGCCACACAAAATGAATGGCTTTTCGCAACAATGAGAAGAGGTTCGAAAAAAAAACGACTGTGGGAGGGGCTTGGGATGGAAATAGTGCTGGAAGTGGGGAGATAGGTAAAGAATCAAAAGGAGCGACGAAAGAACAATGAGGAGAAGCATGTAAAGGTTCTTGTTGAGGGCAAGGGGGTCGGCTGGAAAGGGCTCGAATTTTTGAATGATTATTTTTGTGTGGTCTACACATCATGGTGTTCTAATAATACGGGAGGTCTTGTAACACTGGTGGTCGGAAAAATATTCAAAAATAAGTCTTCCAATGTATTACTCTAAGTTCTCTGGAGATGACCAATAACCACTCATAAGTAACATTGTCAAATTGGTAAGCTTAAGCTTAGCCTACTTTTACCTTGCCTTTTCAACTTTTTAGCAGTGAAAAAACTGTTGGCTTTGATATCCGTAACAATTTCCTCTAATTTTCCTCTCATTTCCTCTCACTTTTCCTAGTTTTATTGTCCATCCTATCCATCTCACTGACACCATTCTAGGCAGCGAAGCGCAAAAGTGCAAGTTCTTTTTTTCCAGTTGTTTTTCCGTCTAAATCTCTCGAATTATGTGGTATACCACCTGGCCTCCGTGCTTTCCGATGTGTGCGTTCCTTTTGTTGAGATAGATAGACGAGTGCGGGGCGAGCGCTCGCTCGCGGCGGCGCCAAATTAAATATGCTTGACGAGATGAGAGAGCGTTCGGATCAGTGGAGACATTGACACTTTCACAGACGTTTTTCGCAACATATTCGAGAATGTACGAACAGTGTTTGTCGATTGGGAAGTGATCGCTGGAATAATGTTGAAACGAAAGGCTTTTCGATTCGGGGTTTTAGTTTAGGAGGGGGCGTTGAACGAAACTACCTGGAAACAGAATTTAAATTTGAAAAATCTTATAATTTTTAGACCATAACTAAATTCAGAATTGTTTGGTTAGGCATATTGGACTATATTGGAGTACATTACACAACTTTTAAAAAATCCTTCATTAAGTGGCACTGCGGTCTGAAAATCATGGTGGCCAAAAAAGTTGGGTGGCCTGAAACCTAGGTGGTCCGAACTTTTCCAGTGGTTTGAAAGTATAGGTTTTCGCATCAAACCTCAAATGTCTTCCTTGTTACTTTTTGCTCTTCTTTTTTCCAGAATAAATCTTTTCCGTTCTCGTTTTCCACTTGACTTCCTCTTTCTCTTTTTTTCCTTTCCAGAGGTCTTATCGCTAATCCCATTTTCTCAACTTTTTTCATGCTTCTACTTGTCTTTTCTACTTTCTTTCGTCGTCGTTCTTTTTAATGCTCTACACGTCAGGCATGGAAAAAGAGCAAAAAAGTGTGGAAAAGTAATTTGATCTACGTTTCCCGTTTCCCGCGCACAGGCGCTCCGATTTTCTTATCCGTTCTTTTTTTTTTTGAGAAACTATGGGAAAAATTGAAGGGAAAAATGAAAAGATATAGGGATAACGTATGTGTTCTTAAGTGATAAAATTGGAGAGAAACGTTGAAATTTTTAAAAAGAAAAATATGAGAGAAGTTAGAGCCAAACGGCCAGGTGCTGGAAGTATAAAGATTAAAGTATTGCGTTTGAAGAAATTTGGGAAAAAGGCTATTGAAGCTTTTTTGCAACAAAACACTAGATTTTTGATGTTATGGTCTATTCCATAATAAATTATTGAAAGGATATTTTGTACCACTTTGGCTTTTTCCACCGTAACTCAATCTGGGTCGAAAAATACAAACAAAAAACATTGTAGTACATTTTCTGGCACTTTTTAATTTCATTTTAAAACATTTTGATTTTTTCAAAACAATATTCAAGTGAGCTTGAAGATAATCAAACAGTTTCATTTAGAAATTAACAGATGTATCCTTTTCAGATGTGTTTTTTTAATTGATTTTACATATTTTGTTTAGCTGAAGTTTTTCTAGACATTACACTAACTATTGGCAACCTAGATAGATCCCAATATCAGGTTTCAGAAGTTTGCCACAGGGCGTCCGTTTCCTGAAGTTTTGTTATTCCGTTTATAAAATGATCAAAGCTGTGAAATTCAGGAAGATAAATTTTTGGCTGTGTATGGATTTTGAAGAAAAAAATCACAAAAAGACAAGTATAACATTATTTTCAAATTAGAAATAATTTTTCCTCGAGAATTTGTTTTCAAATTTCTAAGCCTAGCTGAAAACTCAAATGTTTATCAAATATGTTATGAATCCATAGCCTTCTTGGGCAACTCCATGGCTCATGGCTTGTGTGCTCTTGCAATTCTCTAACAAACCCAAAACGTTCCCAAAAAACGGACCACCAATTGTTGTGTGCGGGGTGTATTTTATTGCTTTTTTTGCCACCGAGTTACCAATTTTTCAGTGTGACAACTAAGAAGTTGTTGCGTGTGTGCACTTTGTAAAGTGACATCCTTCCCCTATTATTTCTCTGCGTCTCTTCATCTTCCATAATCATTTTTCAAAAAGACCCACAAAAACCGCTTCGGAACCCCTCGTTTTTCTCCCCTATTTTCGCCCATAAAAAAGTGCTCTTTCCCTCGTCTTGCTCTCTCTCTCTCCGAAAACCAGTTGCATTCGTTGTTTCAAAGTGTTTTCTAGGCGTAAAACAGTATGAAACATGAAGAGAGACGAGAGATAAAAGTGGGACCACACGGAAAAAAAGATAGAGCAGTCCGAATGCAAAAAGAACATGTGTGCGTGTGTTGGAAACAGGGGGGGGGGGGTGAAAATGAAATGAAATGGAATAGAAGGGTTCGTGGAGTGGTATCGGCCTATCGGCAGGAAAAAATTGCAAAAGTGACGAGTTTTTCTGGTATTAAATTGAAAATGTTCCATTTCAGTAATAGGATATCATATATGAACAAAGTTCAATATGGTTACGAACTGGGGGAAATCTGAAAATGCATTAAATTTTTTTAAAAATGCACTAAATTTTTTTAAAAATGCACTAAATTTTTTTTTTAATTAATAGATGATAAGGTTATGTAACAAGGCCTCAACCCGTTCCCACTTTTTCTGTATTATTCCACAATATTCAATATAATTTATATTTTTTCCTCTTTTTTTCTCTTATTTTTACGTTCAAATAAACGTATTCAATAAATAAATAAATAAAAATTTTAAGTTTCCGAGACCCTGCATATCTGAAAATACAAATATAGTAAATTCCTGAAAAACGAAAGACTTAGAGTCCAGAAAACATGTAGTTCTGAAAATCATGGAGGTCTTATAATCAGGCTGGCCTGAAAATCATGGAGGTCTGGAAGTTTTAGTTCCCTGAGAGAATAGTTGCTTCGAAATAACCGTCTAATAACCAAAACAATCATAGTCCGGTGCATAGACGACTGAACACTTGGCGACCGGAAAATCACGGAGGTCTAAAAAACATGGTGAGCCGAGCTGCATAGTTATCGGAAACAACACAAATTACGGAACTTGATACGAGAAGAAAATAGTAATTGTATTATTATTCATTCATACGATTGATATGATTCAGATGATATTTCAGAGGGGGTCTTCATTGTATTGTATCTTCTTCTTCTTCCTAGGGAATGGCCAGCTTAGGGGTGAGGTACCTAGAGACGCCACATATGCCAAACGGAAGCTGAGATCATTGGCTACAAGAATATGCTTTCAAATTCTGCAACGGACCTCTGGGAGTCTGGAAATTCTTGTCTGAAATTATGCTTTTGAATGCTCGAAAGTGGTAAGAATTTAGAATTTATTACAGAAAAACGTTTAATTAATAAAATTAGTTTTATACTTGAAAGAGGTACTGTATGCACTGTATCAAAACACATTTTCATCTTTTCTAGGTATTCAACTTCACGTTTTTCTGTAATAAATTCTAAATTCTTACCACTTTCGAGCATTCAAAAGCATAATTTCAGACAAGAATTTCCAGACTCCCAGAGGTCCGTTGCAGAATTCGAAAGCATATTCTTGTAGCCAATGATCTCAGCTTCCGTTTGGCATATGTGGCGTCTCTAGGTACCTCACCCCTAAGCTGACCATTCCCTAGTTCGTTACCTGCGTAACAGACATTTGCGTTTGCCATTTTAAAACTCAAACAAATTGTTTGTAGTTGTACATCTTACGTTTTCAGATCAGAACTTTTGGCAAAAATACTCTATAAGAATGTATATTATAACAGACTATATTTCAGACAGAAAAGGATTACCAACTACAACTTCAGAGTCACGGGGTTTCTGGAACGCGAAAAATGTCTGGAGAACAAAATTATGGAGAAAAAGGGCTCGCGGAACAAATCAAAAAAGGATTAATCAAGAAAGTATGTTGATCAGATCAAGTTCAAATGAAGGAGGTCTGAATATGTATTTAGATATTATTTTCTTCTATCCGATCTTTGCCTACACGCGTGCCTATTATAGGTAGAATTTGTTACCTACAAAAAACAGGTGGAAATTTCGGCTTTTTCGTGGATCAATCAGTCATAACAGGCGAGAGTCCACCTTATCAGTGTATCGCATATTAAAAAAAAGAAATTTCTTGGCTTTCTCCTAATTCAAATAGAACGGGATATGTATGCCGACGGATGATATCGGCGGTATTTTCTGAAGGAAATAAACTATTCAAAAAGGCAACAAAACACGAAATGGGACACTTTTTCCTCAGTTTTGCCCTGCAATGTCTAATAGTAAGTTTTTGGCGGAAAATCGAGAATTTGTGAAAGTGAAAGGAATATGATTTTGATGATATGCGTTGAATTAGAAACTAAGATGATATGAAACAGATGATAGAAAATGGTCAATGTAGAAACTGAAAGGGAAACCGCAAATATTTCAGGATTTTATTTTAAAAGTAAAAAAGGTTCACAAAAAATTGGAAATTCAGATATTGAACATTAAAATATTTGTGCTGGATTTGGTGGTAGAACCTCTAGAAATGGAAAGTGAAACTAATATCAGTGGTGTTCCACTAGTTTTGCTACAACATTTGAATTATCGAGATTTCAGAAAGTAAAATAATCAGAAATAAGAGAATAGCTCCAAGTTACAAAATTTGCAGATTTTTTAATTTTAAGTGATCAAAAATCTACTCTTAACTCTCTAAACCCCTCATCAATTTTCCCGCAAAGTCCATCACAATCTCCAAAACCGGGACCATATTACGCGACGCAAATCAGAGATTTGCGCATATCTTTCCCTCTCTTTTTTCCCAATTCATTCCGGAGATATAATCAGAAACGACCTTTCGGCTCATCAAATCCCTTTCTGACAGTCTGTCCGGCGACTCTCCATCCATCACACTATTACCACCTGCTGACCTTAAAGTTGGCCGGCCGAATACGGGCGGGCTGGTCCGCAGCACACCCCAGAATTACTGATTAGTACTAGTGTTATTATTATTTTTTATTTTTTCCTATTTTTCGTCACAATCAACGCCTCATTTTTTTTGAATAGGATTTTGAAATGAAGAAACTGCTAGTAGTTTTGATACATTATTTTTTCATTCAACATGTTAATTCAGATATAATTGGTAAGTTTTTGAAATTTGTTTCTGTGATCAATTTACTGGAAAGTTAGGTGATGCCCGTGAGAAGATTCAACGGAGGATCTATCTCTACGGAAAAACTTGACACTTGTAAATCTACAGTACACCTAGAGCTAGAAATATTAATTTATCAACCTTCTCGAAGTTTTACAAAATTACCATTTAACTTTTTGCTTCAACATTTTTCGCTGAAAACTATTTAGGTTTTGATTGAAAATTTTGAAAGATAGCCCCTCACCTTTTTCCTTAAAAAGACTAATTGCAAGAAATTGTTCCAGTTTTCAATATGGCTAGTTTAGAAAAATTTCTACATACATATTTTTCATTTTTGATTAACTAGTAAGTAAGTGGTAGACGTAATGAATTAAAATATTACTCCAAACAAGTGCAGTAAATTTCAGTTTTGAAATTACTGAAAAAACTAACAAAAAAAACTGACTTGCAAGGATTTTGCAAAATCATGAAAAATAAATTGCAATTTTTCAGGTGAACCGAAAATTCGCTGTGCTCCAACTGGAATAACGATAATGCTTGAAACTGATAGTCCGTTTAAGGGCGCATTATTTCTGCGAGGATCCGCTGATAAGAAATCTTGTAAAGCTAATTTCTCTGCTCAGCCAAGTCAAAATATCAGCTTCGAGTTCGGTTTTGATGATTGTCCAAGCAGGAGAAAGAGACAGGTGGGGCTTAAGCATATGCTACTGAAACTTGGAAAAGTGAAGCTATTGTTTTAACTAAAACTGAAATTATTTGTTGTTTCCGTATACCTGGTCCAATTAAATAAATAACAGCAGATTCCAAAAATATAAAAATGAAAACTAAAAAACCCAATTTCAGATTGTTGCTCCACGTGGAATGACAATGTCTTCTGTCCTTGTAGTTTCTTATCATGGATCTATAATCACTCATCGTGATGTGGCATATCAAATCGATTGCTTCTACCGGGAAGAAAACAGTCGTGTGGAAACAATGCTCAGTGTGAATGCCCCACAGCCACGAATTTTGAGTGATGAACCTAAACTTCCGACGTGTGATTATCGAGTTGAAGTAACTGGAGGAAAAGCTGTTGCAGGAGGTTAGTTGGGAGATTCTGAAAAAAGCGACGGAGCCCTCATAAAATATAAAGTCCAGGCAAAATTGAATACAAATTTCCAACTTATTCCAGGAATCGTCACGTCTTCACTATCAGAAACAGCTTCTCAAATAGCAAATGTCGGTGATTCAGTCATTCATATTTGGACTTGCTCTGGAGATGCTCCAAGTGATGTCTACTGCATCCAGGTATGACATAGAACAATATTTCATTGAAGAATAATGAGTATACAGTAAATACGCACTAATCTCTCAGCTCACCTATTTTTGACTAAGTGAAAAAAGCAGCGAGGTGGATCTGGGGAAATCACTTAAAACTTTAAGTAAGCTCCAATAAACTATTAAAAAAGTACTTTACTACTTTCTAAGACCACCTGCCTATCCGAAAAAGAACGGACAGCTGGTTTCCCGAACCATTTGAGCTATAGAATTTGCGGCACGGTTATTGACAATAATGTGACGTCAGTTACCGCGCCTGTCATGAACAAGAGTTAAAGATAAGTGAGCAGTATATAAGAATCATATAACTTCTATTGTTAACCACTGTTCGAACAGTTGAAGTTGACCTAGAAAAATAGATTAACGTGTAAAGAATAACTGCCCAATTTGTTCTACTGAAATTATACCATTTTGGACTGTAATATGTGATTTTGTTAAGCTAGTTGACAAGCATTTTTCAGGTTGCAGTGTAAAAAACTTACTTAATTAAAAACAACAACTTTTTGAAAATTATTGTGAATTCTTGGATTCGCCATATGAAATTTGAAAAACTGACATACTTTATTTTAGGTGTACAGCTGCACTGCAGAAGATGGAGGGTCCGACACTGTACAAGTTGTGGATGAGAATGGATGTACAACCGACGGTGAACTGTTGTCACCAATAAAATACAAGGAAGGGTCTATGAGAGCAGCGGCGAGCTCACACGCATTCAAATTTGTGGATAACCATATTGTGTACTTCAAGTGCAATATTCGAATTACTGTCAAGAATCCTTCAGGAGAATGTCCCGTAAGTCTGAACTTTTGAGCTTATTTTAATACTGGAGCATTCTGAAAAAACGTATCGCTAGCTGACAGGTTTTTACATGACTAAACAGCGAATTTTCAGACATGTTTGAATTTTCCGTAGAGGCTCAAATTAGTATTTTTCTTATTTCAAATTGAAAAATTTAAGGAAATTAATAATTTCAAATTTTTCAGGTCAACAACTGTTCTCCAAATGGCTCCACTGGCTTAATTTCCCGTAAAGCTCGTGACGTTTTTGAGCACCCTTTCTTATTGCTCAAACAAAAAGTACTCCCTGTTTTTAACAAAGAAATCAATATTTTGGTGACATCAGGAGAACTGATAATTGAGGAAGAGCAAGCGAAAAATCATATTTTGTCAAGCTATCGACCTGATAAGTATTCCTATAGAAAGCCTGAAAAAATGGAGCATCATTGGACGAAGAGCTGCTCATTTGGAAGCTACTCTGGAATTTTATTGTTTATAATTGTGCTCTTTAATTTTTGAATTTTTCTTTCGGTATTGTCGGGTATTCAATTTTCAGCTTTTCTGTGTCTCTCGTGTAATAAATCTCTTGCATTGAATTATTAATTGATGTTTTCTGGAAACATATGTTCATCAATTAACAGCACCCGGAAGCTTTATTTTCTAGATCAGATAAATACATCTGTATAATCTGGTGCCTGTAAAGAACGGGGAGCGACCAGGAGACGGGGGTTGTTCCTTTGAGTGGAGAGGGCCAATGTGTTATCCTGGGAAGAGGAGTGAGCGCGCGCGCAAACAATTCTTCTCATTTTTGAGGAGGATAATGTTTTGTTGGAAATTATCGATTCTATGTAGACCTACGGGGACTTTGGAAGTTTTCGTTTTCTTCAAATAAGTACATACAATTTCAGGAAAATCAGAAAAATGAGCAAGTTTTGTAAACTTTTTGGTATATTTTTCAAGAAATTTTAAATTTTGAGAATGTGAAAATGAATATTATTTTGCATGGCAAAAAACTGATTAAGTTAGCCCAAGACCTAGAAATTTAAATTTATTGGATTTAAATATCAGCCATTTTCTATTCAAAAAGTTTTGAGCATATTTCATTATTCATTATTTATCGAACTACCTGCCTATTGTCACTAACCGATCACACAGATTGCAAATCGGTTCACTAAAGATCAGTTTGAAAGCAAACATTTTTTAAAATAAAAATAAATTCAGGCAGAATAGAAGAGACAAAATAACCAAGTAGTCAGGAAAAGTGGCGAATTTGGGCTAAAATTAAAAAGTATTTCACAAGAATCGACTAGGCTGGTTGGTTGATACTTGGTACATCATCAAACTTGGCACATATTCAATCTCGCCATCTCTGTTGCTATTCAATGCTGTTTACAACTCTGTAAATTCGTGATAGGGGTGGCGATAGGTAGACCTGTTGTGGTCTATCGCCAGACATCTGTCGACTGGTTTGAGCAAAACAACTTGCACAAAAGATAAAGGGCGATGCCGACTCCTTGGAAAATTGGGTAAAAAAGACGGTGGTGTATCTATGTTTTTCTATAGGATTACCTGCTAGAGGCCACTCTCTCTGCAGGCAGATGGTATCTCCCCTGAACGGTGGCTCTGCCACTCTGACGATTAAACATACAGAATTTCAAGATAAAGTCCGAAAAGTAAATGTTAATAATATAGGAACTTTTAAAATACCGTCCATATCTGACAATCAAAATACGCCTAAAAATGTAAACCAAGAATAATTTATTTCTAAATTCGAAAATCCGGGAACAAGTTCCTAGTTATTTTGTGTAACGTTTTTTTTCAAATCTTATAAATTTTTCGAACGTTTTTAAAGGTTTTAAGGTTTTTTTAAATTCCTGAAAACTCCCCTCAGTTTCTGTAACAAATTTAAAAGTAGTTCAGAACTTCTTAAGTTTTTTGGCGGCTTTTGATAGTTTTGAAGACATTCTAAAAAATGGCTTGCACCATTCTGAAAACTTCCTTCAGTTTCAGAAATAAGTAAAAACGTTTTCAAATCCCCAAAACCTCAACATTTTTTAAAAGTTTTTTGGTAATTTCCTATAGTTTTGGAAAGATTCTAAAAAATCGTAGTTGCTTAGCCAATGTAGAAATTTCCAATTCTCAAGGTATCAAAACAGAAATTTAAAAAAAACCACGGGCTGTAAAAGAGTACCTGTGGTCAATTAATATTTATTTATTTAATTAATATTTATTTATTTAATTAATATTTATTTATTTATTCAATTAATATTTATATATTTAATTAATATTTATTTATTTAATTAATATTTATTTATTTATTTAATTAAAATTTATTTATTTAATTAATATTTATTTATTTAATTAATTGTTTTTATTTAATTAATATTTATTTATTTATTTAATTAATATTTATTTATTTAATTAATATTTATTTATTTATTCAATTAATATTTATATATTTAATTAATATTTATTTATTTAATTAATATTTATTTATTTATTTAATTAATATTTATTTATTTAAATAATATTTATTTATTTAATTAATATTTATTATTATATATTATTAATTAAATAAATAAATATTAATTAGAAAAATAAATATTAATTAAATAAATAAATATTAATTAAATAAATAAATAAATATTAATTAAATAAATAAATATTATTTACATAAATAAATATTAATTAAATAAATAAATATTAATTAAATAAATAAATAAATATTAATTAAATAAATAAATATTAATTAAATAATTAAATAAATATTAATTAAATAAATAAATATTATTTACATAAATAATTATTAATTAAATAAATAAATAAATATTAATTAAATAAATAAATATTAATTAAATAAATATTAATTAAATAAATAAATATTATTTACATAAATAAATATTAATTAAATAAATAAATAAATATTAATTAAATAAATAAATATTAATTAAATAAATAAATATTAATTAAATAAAGAAATATTAATCAAATAAATAAATAAATATTAATTAAATAATATTAATTAAATAAATAAATATTAATTAAATAAATAAATAAATATTAATTAAATAAATAAATATTAATTAAATAAATAAATATTAATTAAATAAAGAAATATTAATCAAATAAATAAATGAATATTAATTAAATAAATAAATATTAATTAAATAAATAAATAAATGTTATTAAATGTGTTATTCAGTCAATCGGAAGAAAAACTAGATAAAAACAAACTATTCAGCTAAAATTCATCGAAAAAAGAGGAAATTTTCGGTTTTCTCAGAAAATCAGTGGAAACAGAATGAGAAACATAAAATATGCACTTTTTTATTTTTTAAATTACTATTCTCTATCACAAAACATTTTTTTTCGACTTTTATTCGCTTAAATAATGAGAAAAGCGCTTTTAGCCAGAGCTGATATTGACGAATTGTCGTCAAATAAAATGCGCGTACGCAAAGTACGCAATAGTGTACAAAACTTATTCGCGTTGAATATTCAGTCAGCCAAATGGGACTACTGTAGAAATTTCTTCAGCCACGTTAGCTTTGTCTCCCCGTGGTCGCGCGCGCAACTTCTAGATGATATTTATTTAAAAAGTTGAAAATTTTCAGCATTATGAATCAAGGAAAATAAAAAAATTAGTTTGAAAAGCATGACAATTGACAATTGTCATGCTTTTCAAACTAATTTTTTTATTTTCCTTGATTCATAATGCTGAAAATTTTCAACTTTTTTAATAATTATCATCTAGAAGTTGCAGCTCTTCAACCTCAAGATGAATCATATCAAAGTGGAGGCAGACGACGACGTTGTGTACATTGGGTCGAGTAAGAGCTCTTTAAAGAGCGGAAAAGCTTCTATGAAAGTCGAACCAACGGATGCTTCGATTCATGATTCGCTCATTAGGCCTATCTCGGCTCCTGGTACAATCAGTTCGGAGAATGCGAATGTTAATGTGAAATCGGAACGTGAGGCGTCGAAATCCAATCCAAATATTCCACGATCTGAGAATCTACTCGATACAAAATTGGATCGCCAAGAACTTGCGTCCTTCCCTCGGAATATTCAACAATCTGAAAATCTGCAATCAGCGCAAACTTTCCCAGCTGTGAATCGAGGAAGGAAACGCCAAATCACTCACGAAAATGCCGATAATGCGAATCCGGCAAAGCGGCCAGACTTGGCAATTCTTTAAGTGTCCAAATTGGAATTACAAACTTAAATTTCAGATGGCGAGTCACTTCATGATGCTGAACATCAGGGACAAACATGTGGTGCAGCGAGCGACGAGAATTCTTCGTTTCTTGGGGTGAATATTTGGTTTAAAAATGAAATAATTACAACATTTATTTTAGGATAAAAGAGTTTATCTTCTCGGATCCAATCGCTCAAAGCGTCGCAAATGAAAGTCGATCGGCCGTCGCGTTCACCGTTTCCCCAAAGGATTCCGCAAAAATTTTGGAAAAAAATCAACGACGAGAACTGGATTGATGTTTTCGATTGCAAGAAAATAAAGGAGCGCAAACAAGAGTTCTTCTGGTACAAGCTGGATCCTCTTGATTTGGCCAAAGCAGTGGCAATGGCTTCACAGTAATTGATTTTTCTCATCTAAATTATAAAATCATTGCTATTTTTCAGAATGAACGACAGAGGAGTCATCCCGTATCCAACACCAACGCTCAATGATGCCCTCAATGACCATGCTGCTTTGATCCGCGCACTGAACGATTCATCGATCAAAAAGTTGTTCAAAGAGGTCAGATTTTTTTGTACCATGAGAAAACGATTCAGCACAATCCGCAATAATCCAATTTCAGTCAAGCGAGAGCCCACCAATTTCTAGTTCAACATCAGAAATTCAAGAAAATAATTTTTAAATTCATTTGTCAAATATCCCATTTTAATTTAAAACCATGTATTATAATATTTCTTTAAACCCCAACCATTGCAAATATGTGTAATTTTTAAAATCTATTCGCTGGTTTGATTGCTTATTGCACCCACTTTTTTATTAAATATGAAAATTCTATTGGTAAAATAAATTTTAACTCTTAAATTTTCCTGTTTTATAAAATTTTCCTGTTTTATTTCCCTTTGTTCTACTTTCAATGCTGTATATCTGACTTTCTGCGGTGTTTAGGTAGATGATTGCTCTTGAATTGACAGGCCGTATCGGAGAGTCTTAAAAGTTTTCATCTGCTAAACCGGTTTGTAGTATGTAAATAGTCCGACAGATCCAAGCTACTGAAATTTTGTTTAACGTGATGTAATTCACATTATTATTATTGAAATTTTAAAAAAACACTATTTTTCTTTGGGTCTGCTAGACTACAAACTACAAAACATATCTAGCAGATAAATTGTCTCATATCGCTCATAGAAGACCCACTACAGTTTAATATTGAACCCTTTCTTCGGCAAAATTGGTCATTCCGGTTGAACACCATATTTAAAATTATTTTTTGAATATCCCGCTGTTTTCCCCTGTCTAGTCTGCATTTGAGCGCCACGGTGTTTGCACAATGTGTCTTCTCCTCTTTCGCGCGCTTGTTTTGAATTGCAATCGCCGTTGGCAGAATTGTTTGTTTTCTCGCTGTTTTGTCGCCTCCGCCTAATTGATTATTCATTCCTTCATACTAATATTATCTTATTATAGTAATTTCAATGTTAATTCCAATATACTCTCAGAAATCAAAAGGTTTTTTAGTTGAAAACGTTCCAAACACGTTATTATCGATTTCTCTCTATTTAGCATCTTCTCTGCACCGCAAAAATCTATTTTAAAAAATTTCTGTCGATATTAATTTTGATAAAACATGTTATTTATTTTCTTTGACCTTCCTTCCTTCTTTTTTCCGCTGCGTATGATTAATTTATTCATTTTCAGTGAAAATGGACGACACAGAGGGTAACTCCTCGATGGATTCCATTCGAAATGGTCAATCAAGTCCACTTCCACAGGTCACTCCACGCTTACCACAAATCCCGATGATGATGCGTGAGACACCACTTTCCACAAAACGTGAGCGCCAAGCAATTACTCCACGTTTCCGTCGTCCAGCTCCGAAAATGATAAAAACTATGCCACCAACAAGAAGCATTTGGTCTGTTCGGAAGGAGTCGGTCCCACTTTTGGTCACTCCGCAGGGTATGTCGAGTTGATTATTTTAAACATTAATTATTTTTGATAAACCCAACACATCTCAAGCATTTTTTCAGGACCAAAACCACTGGAATCGCCAAAGTACGATCATACAAATGCTCAATCATTCTTTGAACAAGTATTTCAAATCGATGAAATCATTGGAAGAGGCTCGTTCGGAGAAGTATTCGCAGCCAGATGCCGTGAGGATTCCCAATTGTATGCTGTCAAAGTATCGTTAGCTCCGATCCGGCAACATTCAATTTCCAAGTACCGAGAAGCTGAGAGCCATATGATCATTCCACCGCATAAGAATCTTGTCAAGTTCTACAGAGCCTGGGAGGAAACTGGTCGATTGTATATTCAAACAGAACTTTGCGATCAAAGTCTTTTGAAATATTGTACAGAGAAACATGCACTACCGGAGGACGAAATTTGGAATATTTTCGTAGATTTGCTCCAAGCTGTTCATCATTTGCACTCGAACGACATGATTCATGATGATATTAAACCGGAAAACATTTTTCTTACAAAGGACATGATATGCAAACTCGGAGATTTTGGTTTGGTTATTAACCTTAAAAATGTAAGTTCATACTTTTTAATATTCTGATTTTATTCAATCGATTTTCAGCCAAATGATGTGAAATCAGCGGAAGAAGGTGACTCGAAATATCTTGCTCCAGAAGTTTTGAACGGCCGTCCCACGAAATCATCAGACATTTTCAGTCTAGGAATGACAATTCTTGAGGCTACTACTGATCTTGACGTTCCATCAAATGGAGATTCGTGGCATCAAATCAGAAATGGACAGATTCCTGATAGATTCTTCGCTGGAATTTCTACAGATCTTCGCAGTTTAATTGCCTTGATGCTTGACTCTGATCCGAGGATTCGTCCAACAAGTCGAGATTTGCTTGATCATCCGGTAATCAAGAAGAAGCTCATGAAGCGTGGAACCTATGTAAAATGCATTTCAATTGTAAGTTATAGTTTTGTGAATGAGGGATTTTGACAATCACTGGTTTCAGCTTAACGGCTTTTTCTACGCCTTCAGTGCTGTTCTTGTCTGGGTAATGGCTTTCTTCTCGGTGCTCTTTCATCCTATTGTTCGCTTCCATGCTGCAATTAAAGACCGGCAATCGGAAATTTGTGCGCAATTTGTCAATGTAATAAGTTTTTTTACCCAAAATTTTATCAACTCGAATTTTTCAGAATCAGCAGCACACTCCCATCCAAACTCCAGAGACTTCTAAAGTTTATTTGGAATCTCTTACTGGAGTGGCTGTTCGCCAAGCATCTCAAATTGTGTCTCCTTTCGATTTTTCCGATGATGAGAATCCACCAAACGCGCAACGCCGTTTGTTCACTGGTGCAGTGCCGTGTCGCTTGAACTTTGATAACGATCAAGATGACGATGAGGAACAGGCGACTTGCTCATCATCAAACTCTTCAGCTATTGAGCCCCAATTGGATGAACCGGAGAGTCCGCCGAGAATGAACGATGTTATTGATAAACTTGGAAAACGGTTGGTTTTGTTGTTAAATATTCAAAAAGTTTCTGGATTCTCTATTACCAACTGCTATTTTTCAGAGGAACTCCAAGATCAGCTCGTCGTAATCTCACTTTCAACCGTCATCGTCAAGTAGCCGCGTCAGTTGCACCGAAATCGTCGCTAAATCATTATAATCATCACACTGGATCTGGAGATGGATTTAGTAATAACTCTCTAATTCCAATTAGTGATCAAGAACGAACGGAAAAATATCTCCGAATGCGACTCACCGAGCAACAGTTAGATTGGGCAGATCAGAATAATGTGATCGACGAGGCTCCACCACCAATGTCTTGTCCGCCAAGAATCCGAAGAAGCATTCGTGATCTACCGAGAATGCCTGTTCTCAACTTTAACGTTCTCGACGAGCCATCGAATAAACCGACTGTTGATCATCATACGATTTTGGAGCAATCGGAATCGCCACGTAGAAGATTAAATAGAGGGGCTAAGCCTGTGCCTCGTAATAGAATGGTTAGTAGTTTTACGCTAAATGATTTTTATTAAATGTTTTTTTTCCAGATGTCATTTGGATCATCAGGCGACGAGGTTTAATAATGCACAAAAATCAGAAAAATTGTTGAATATTTATTTTTTGCATTTATTAGCATCTCGTACTTTTCTTACTTTTTCTCATCCCATCATCACTTCCCCTAGGTTTTATGCCTGTTTACAGTAGTCCTTCTCACTAGTTATTGATTGATTTCTTTTCCCCCTTGACGACCATCTCTTCACAAATGTGTCATTACTCGAATTTTATTTACTATTTCTTCTGGGTGCTTATTTTCTGGTATTTTTGTACGTCTTTTTGTAAAATCTTTCCCCCTCTCGACCATATCGCACTACCATTATCACACAGACACACAACTTGTCATTATGTCCTTCTTTTCTGAAATTGAAGATAAAACGTATTTTATCTGAACTACGTATATTTTTTTAATTTCTCCATTTCATACAGAATCCAAATTTATTCGAATTGAATAAAGTAGGTACCAACCGATTACACATATGTCTGGTGTAATATAAACTCGAGAGGGTCTTGAGAGAAAACCTGTTCTTGTAGTACTGGAGGTAGGACAGTACAAAAAAATTTCCCACAGCTTTTGATAGCCATTTTGATTTATTTCGATAGGAATATTAATTACTTCTTAAACTACACAAAAAAACAAAAAAAAAAACTATAGAAAACATCGTAAAACCTACTTCCTTTATCAAAAGTTTATATATTGTTTTAACTTTTACTTACAACAGAACAGCAATAATTTGACTATAAAAACCGTCATTAAAAAATCTCGTACCCTCAGAATTTAAAAAGAAATTACAAGTGCTTCTATATGCATTTTGAAAAAAAGACACCACCGCCTCGATAGCTCAGTTGGGAGAGCGCACGACTGAAGATCGTGAGGTCACCAGTTCGATCCTGGTTCGGGGCAACGTTTTTTGTGCATTTGTTTAATTTTTTTTTTGCAATTTGTTTCAAGTTCAAAATCTCACAGTTTGGCCTTCTGGGCGTCTGATCTGTCTTGATATGAATATGCAAATTGATGCATAGTCGTCCACCTTGATTCCTGTTCTCGAACTGTGACGCGCTTCATTTTTGACCTTTCTCATTATATTTTTGATATAAAGAACATCAATTTTGATATTTCCCTCATTTTTGCTAATTTTCCCACAGAATTGTGATGTTTGTACCTCATTTTCAAAATCTAGTTCTTAATCTATTTTTGAAATTTTTTGACTAGTAACACTTGCCAAACCAATGTTAATCCCAAATTATTCAAATTAACCGCCAGAAAATTGTTGAACCTGAACTGATCGGGGGTATAATCCGACTAGTATAACGGGGAAAGTTAGGCAATATATTTTTTAAAGTTTTCACAGTTTTTGAAAAATTATTTAAAAAACATAAAGTTTAACTTGAACTAAATTTCAACAAAAATTTCAAAAGTTCGATCTAGATTTGGATTGCCACTCATAGATATCGATTCTATCCCACTTTCTACAGCTGTAAAATTTTTTTTTAATTGGATTCAAGTGTAAAGTTAATTGGCAACAGAAAATTAGGCACTCAAAGTTAAAAGGTAAAGAAAGAAATATATCAGAATTTTTTCTCTCAAGATACCGAATTTGTTATTACCGATTTTCGGGGACTATCACATAGATTTCTATCTGAAATTCGTTTTGATGACTCTCGATACATTGTGTAGATCATTGAAACAATTTCTTTAAAATTTGATTTTTGATGTGTGGGTTCAAAAAGATATCTTGTGATTCATTTAGTGTTCTTTGTTGTTCTTTTCATCACAATTTAAGGGTTGAAGGTTACTGAAACTACAAAAACTGAACCACGAGTTCACGTGGACAAACTTTAAAATACTTTCATTTTAAAAAAAGCGAGGTTAGAAATATTCTTTAACTAGCAAATTGAATGAAAATACCGTATCAGTGATATTTTTCATATGACCGTACCTAATCAGCAAATGCTTCAAAATAATTTTTGTTTTTTAGGGAAATTCTTTAGATTCCACTTCCAATATTTCGTGCTTTCTTCTCAAAAATCCCTTCTCGATTTGAAATTTCAGAATAATTTGTGTAGTTCTATTTTTAAAAAGTTGTTCCTACTTGTATTTACTATTAAAGTAATGAAAATAACTTTATTCTAGTTCCTCGACCTTTATTTGCCAAGAAAACCACACACGAATCCCCTGATCAGTACGTAAAACTGAAGTTTGATGGCCCATGATAAGGTTGATAATACTAACCGGTTGATCACGAAAATATCAATCAAATGATCATTCTAGAGTGAAAACTCTCTTTTTGGACCGGGTGCGGTAAATTTTGTTTTTAAATTGTTTTTTTGCAGAACATTTGGAGAAATTGTAAACATGTCCGGCAAATTGAAATTAAGATTGAAAATAAGAGTTTCTTACGCTTTTTGATAAACTTTTGTGATTCTAGTGAGGTCTGTTCTAAAGTAAGTAATCTGGCCTCTTTTAAAGGTAGGTTTTTACAAATAGAGAGTTCATACAAGTTGCTTTTCAATTGGCAGGCATACACATCTCTCTAAAAACTTATCTAGAATGTACTCTACATTGATATTTTTTGGTGATCATTATCAAATGACAAAAACTGATGACGACTTTCAAAATATATTTGTTTGGGTTCAAGGCCAGCAGGAAGTTTTATAGTTATATCAATACGCTTTTTATCGTCTTTTAATTGTTATGTTTGATTTTAGAAATGCAATTATATACTTACATGAGTTCTTTCAGCAAAGAAATCTAGAGACTGAGCTACATTTAAAAAAAAAGTGATTTTAGGATTCAATGTAATTTAAAATTTTCTGAAATTCTATCTAGTGGAGACAACTTCTTGTAATTTGACAGTAGGTTGGCGTAATGGCACGCTGCAGGAGTTAGTCACCTAGAAGCACCTAAAACCTAGAAGGTAGATTTTTGTGCGCCTACGTTGTAGACTTTTTCTCAGTTAATTCAATTTTCATCGTTTATTCCAATTACCAAAGAACGAACACATGGTCTTCATATTTTTTGTTGGTTTGATTGTGACTTTTCTTTTATTTTTCAAAAAAAACCCATTTCGAAGGCATGTGGTGATAGGGTTCAAGGTGAAAAGTAATAGATGAGTGAGATCAATTTTCGAGATAAAAAGTACGTACTATGAGGCTTGGTCCGTTGTTGAGTTCTTTGGGCAAAAGTCTGGAAACTCTTGACAAGTGTTCCCAACAACCTGGCAGCATTACTGAAAATAAAATCTGGAAGTTGCCAAAAATTTGTCAGGTAGCTGCAACGGAGCACTATTTGGCAATTATTTTTCACTGAATGTTTTGCACAATGTCCAACAATTCCCACCCAAAACCAAAATTGAATGCAAATTGGCAACTTTTTGTACCTACCCACGTGTGCTGTTATTGTATTTTTCGCTTTGAAACCTTTTCTTTCTTGTCCACCAAAAAAAATTCCCTGGACAAAAAACTTCCACATAACATACAATAAAATCATATGTTGCCCCCTTTCGTTTCCCTTTTTTACAGTGAGAGAGAAACGGAAAAAAGAGCGATTTAGTGAAGGAAACGGAAATACCGGCTCCGCCCCCATGTTAAACTTTTTATGTTGTTGTTGAAACCATTTTTATTCACTTATTATGGAGCGAGAGTGTTCTGATGATTGTTTGTCGTTTTACTTTTTTTGTCTTTCTAATAGTAAAACTAAATGGTTAAAAGACGTGGCTTCTAGTATTCCACCTACATTAGTCAAACCTTTTTGTTTTAATCTCCAGTAAACGAGGCAAGTTCGTAAGTTTGTAAAAAATAAAAATAAAGTAAATGTATGATTTCCAAATTACAAAATGCCAATCTCTAAAATAACACAAAACTTTACCCTTTGATAATAGATTAATAAAAATTGTTAGAAAATATATAACAGAAGTCGGAAGCAATCGGGATATCAGTAGAAAAATTGAGATCTTGATTAGTTTCCTATGTTCGGTGATGTCTTAAACTCCCTCTTTCCAACCCAATTTTGTGTTATCATATCCGTTTTCGGTTGCTCATTATCCAGTTCCGCGACATGAGAGCGGGTCGACACGGAATGGGATGATACGCGAGAGCCTCCTCTGTACAAACATGTGCTTTTGCTCTGTTTTTGCTCAATTCCTTCTGATCGGTTTGTTCTCGTCTATGTGATGTTCAGATATTCGCATTTGCACTATAAGACAAGGTGTTTTACCAAAATTGCCGAGATTTATAACTTTAAATGTTTTTTGATGGTAACATCTGGAGCATGGTTTCTTTTGCTATAGTAATTATTAAATTTCATTAAATTTCATATCCGAAAACAAAAAATCCCAAATGTAGATTTATACTCTATAAGAACTCACTGTAGGTACTCCAGGCCTACTTTCAGGCACGTCTAAAATAAGGAAGTGATCTGTAAGTCAACGTAGAGAAAAATTACGTCAGTTTTATCGTCACTCCTGAAACACAAGATATTTTTATTGGAACCGCTATTGATTCTTGACAGTGCAACATTTTCCTAACGTTTTGGAAAATATTGAAATTTAAAGATGTATAAAATTATTATATGTCAGGTTAGCTTCCCTTGATCATAAGCCATAATGCTTCCGGGTGATCAAAATTTAACCTTTTCAGATTCATATTAAAACTAGACTTCACGTGATATTCTCGTTTTTTTTGTCAACCTCAAAAGTTGTCAGATGAGTACTTTGATAAGTGATTGTAATGCTAATTATTACAATAGTCTTGTTATAGATCAGCCCTTTTGTCTTTAGTACAGAAGTCTCAAAGTTTGTATTCAACAAGTTACATTTGTTGAATGAATATGGCAAGAGAACATAGAGTACTCTCACCTAAGACCATAACAAAACTGTGTTTATAAGCTTGATTTTTCCTTATATCTTTCCAAAGTAAATATTTTTAGATTTTTCAATTATCTTTCCATTTGCAAAATCAAACAGGTTCTATTATCGTTTCTTATCTAAACCTTGGTAGTTCATCAATCGTTCCATGCATCAATTTAATTTGATTTGACATAAAATGACCTCAAGAAGTTTTGAATTGATAAGCAACTTCCGACTATGATAAAAAGAGCTTTACAAGATTTTTCAAAAGCACTTCTAACGAGTTTTAATTGCAATTTTGTTCCTTTTCAAATTTTCTTACTTTCTCCCTACATTTGTTCTTTATCGTTAACCCATTTGTGCTTACCTCTCCTCAATCAAATATAATCATTCAGCCATCATGGGAATCGCCTCGAAGAAAAGCGTAAGTCGTTGGACATCATGGCTCACAAAAAACATGCTTCTCCTAATGACAATGGCTGGAATTGTGATGGGTGTGATCATTGGTGGAGTACTTCGAACAGCTGATCCATCACCAGATGTCATACGATATGTTGGTTTTCCTGGAGAACTATTTATGAATATGCTCAAGGCAATGGTTCTGCCACTTATTGCAGCCAGTATCGTATCTGGTATGTATTAGAATTGGGAAAAAGGATGCTCATAAATGAATGAACAGACTGATTGATTTTTATTGGTTGTAGATTTCATTTTTCTGAAACATTTTAATATGAAGTTTCTCACAAAATGTCTGAATATTTGAGGAATAGGCCACACATTAAATCAGCCCTTTTCCAAGAGAAATTTCAAAGTGGCCCACCTACTAATCAACTAATTTTCAGGACTCTCCCAATTAGACGGTAAAACCTCAGGACGCCTTGGTTCTCGTGCTGTTATGTATTATGCAATTACCACAACTCATGCGGTGATCCTTGGTATTATCGTTGTTTCAATCATTCAACCTGGTGATCCAACAATCAAACAAAAAATGGGTTATGATAAGGAGGGAGAAGCAGCAAATGTCTCAGCTGCACAGAAATTTTTGGACTTGTTCAGGTAGTCTGGTCGAGGAACGATTCATTCACTAGAGTTGAAATTTCAGAAATGCATTCCCGGAGAATATCATGAGAGCAACATTTTCTCAAGTGCAAACTAACTATATCAACCAGACTCATTCGAATGGAGCAACACATGAAGTACTTCATACAGGATATGTAGATGGAATGAATGTACTTGGTACGATCTAGATTGTCTACAGTAACCCAATACCATATTTTCAGGAATCATAGTCTTCTGCATTGTAATGGGGCTTGTAGTTTCTAGAATTGGAGAAGAAGCCAAAGCACTCGCAAATCTATTCCATGCTCTGGACGTGGTTATCACTCGAATGGTGATGCTTATCATGTGGTTGGGACCAATTGGTATTCCATCTCTCATCGCTCAAAAAATGTTGGAAGTTTCGGATTTATGGTTAACAGCGAGGATGTTAGGATTGTTCGTTTTTACTGTTATACTTGGATTGGCTATTCAGGTATGTATGGGATTTTTTTTCATTTTTCATGTTACTTATGTAGTAGCTTCCGTGATCCCTATGGATCCTTTTTTTCTTCCAGGCATTCATCACTCTCCCGCTCATCTATTTTATCGGTACTCGCCACAATCCATACACATTTTTGAAAGGATTAGGTCAAGCTATCATGACTGCATTGGGAACATCTTCAAGTGCCGCTTCACTTCCTGTTACATTCAGATGTTTAAACAAACTTGGAATTGATCCAAGAGTCACAAAGTTTGTACTTCCGGTTGGAGCAATGGTCAATATGGTTAGTGTAACATAGAAAACTAAATACCAGTTAATAATTCAGGATGGGACAGCTCTCTATGAAGCAACTGCATCAATTTTCATTGCACAAATGAACGGTCTAGAGTTATCAATTGGCCAAATTGTGACCGTATCCATAACGGCAACTTTAGCATCAATCGGAGCAGCTTCAATTCCTTCAGCTGGGCTTGTTACAATGCTCATTGTGCTTACAGCATTGGGACTTCCAGCCAACGATATCTCACTTATTTTAGCTGTTGACTGGTTCTTGTAAGTTCTTTTTTATCTTCTGATCACTGTTTTTATCGAAAGTTTTCAAAGAATGTTTCCGGGTACACCCAAGGTCATCCCTAATATTTTTGTGGTTTGAAGACAAATAAATACCGTTTCTTTCTATATCAAAATAATTGTTCAGGGACCGACTTCGTACATCTGTCAATGTGATCGGTGATGCATTGGGATGTGGATTCGTTCATCACATTTGTGCAGATCATCTGAATGCTGACGTTGCAGAAGCTGAGAAGAATCATGCTGTAGTAGAGGCTCATGTAGGATAATTAACTTGAAGAATTTTCATTTTATCATTAATTTTCAGGGAGTGAACTTCGATGAACTCGAAAAGGAATGTGAACAAGAAAATAATAATCAAAAACAAATTGAACAAGTTTGAACTGATCTTATGAGTAGAGATGTTTAGTTGAAGTTTATCATAATTTTTAATATTTTACACCTGTGATATTTTTCCCGTTTTCTGAGCAAATTGTATATTATTTGAGCTCAAACCATAAGCATTTTGTGTTATTCTCGAATTTGTTTCCCCGATGTTCCCAAATTCTCATTTTTCAACCATTATTCTCTCGAAAAGAATGTTTTCCGGTGGTTTTTAATATTTTTCTCTTCATCAAAGCTTTAATTTCAGTGTGCTTTTTACTTTTTTACCCGAAAATACCGATTTTAATGAATGTTTCTTATTAATTTTCTATTAAATTCAGCTTTCATGAAATTGGCAATAAACAAGCCATAAAATATAAAATTTGAACGAGGCGCCATTAACGTCTGTCCAATGGAGCATGGTTGCACACCAGCAAGTTGTCGTCACTGAATTGATTTCTCAATCATTTTTTTGCTGTGAAAATGTTTATTTTTATATATTTTTATCTGATTTTTAATTTTTATTAATAGCAGACTTTAAATTGAAATTATTGAAATATATTCCAGTGATGGAACCAACGTATTACGGCCAGGAAACGGAAAATACTCGACAACGATCGAACAGTAATGCTGGAGGAAGCCCCGATGAACAGAATCCACAATTTGGAATGCAAGCGCAATTGGGAAAGATGGTTTGTTTTTTTAAAATTAATTTAATTTAGAATATAAAACGAAAAAAAATAATTCAAAAAAGTTTCGGTTTCTTGAAAAGAACCTTGATTGCATTAAAGCATTTTTGATTTTCAAAAATTCAGATGTGGGAAGCTGGATCAAAACAGGTTCAAGACACATTTCAATCTTATGGTCGTATCGATTTGTTTCGCCCTTATTTCGATGTCGATCCAGCAGAGGTTTGAAGAAAAATTCACAATTAAGCTTTAAACATGTATTTATAGGTCCGAACTCGTCTTATTCGGTCATTTATCCCACGAAAACCATCGCAAATACAAGTTTCACCGGATTTATATGGCCCGACTATGCTCGTACTCACCATGGTGGCGCTATTGCTGTATAACATGAAAACCAGCGGGTTCGTGTTTATTTTTATCTGTTTTTAGTAAAAAATCAAAATTTCAAATAAAATAAAAATGATTTCAGAATTGTAATTCAAAATGGAACGTTAATGGGTACGGCAATGTTCACATGCTTTGGTAGCTGGATGCTCATTTCTGGAGCACTTTGGATTGCGTGCTTTTTGTTAGCTGCTGAGCAACCATTTTTAACGATATTGTCGAGCTTTGTAAGTTAAAAAAAATAAATAGAACACCAAGAATAATTGTTTTCAGGGCTATTCTCTAACTTCACAATGCCTCGTACTTCTGTTAACCTCGCTTTTTCACTCATCTCATGATCATTTATTCTTCTTCGTGCTCCTCGCCAGTTTCTGTGTACCTTCAGCGTTAAGAATGGTTAGCTTAAAATAAAACTGAAAAAATAAATAAAAATTTTGAAATTCAGGGCCTAATAGTGTGCAATCAGTCTCGTCTTCCCGCGAATCGACTTTTACTTATTGGAATCGCAATTGCAGCTCACTTATTGCTGATCATCTATCTCCATTTCGGTTTCCACGTAGTATTAGAAGGTAATAATATTTCTATTAGAAATTTGTGTCTTAAAAATGTAAAAATTCAGAACTCGACGAAATGGTTGGAGATGCCATCGTGGATGTGAATGCTATCAAAGAAACACTTCCAGTCGCATAATTATAGTTATTTTTTTATTTTTAGCCAACGAGATGTATACAAATTGTGATGATTTTCGCTCATTTAACACGGGATATTTAATGATTTTATATTTCTTGATTCTATGGTTGTATTATTTATTGTTTTTTAGTCCTTATTTATTAAAATCTTCTCCGAACATGTATTAAACTGTTTTTTTTGCTAATCTGAAAGGTTGAGAGCCTTGTTCTATATTAATTATATTTTAAGTTTTCAGATTTTCAAGACATTATTTACAGAGTTCCCATGTCAGTTATCAGCGAGCATCAGGTCCAACTCTCGAGCTTCGATCCCATTGAAAATTGTGTGAAATCTACGTGTCCAGGATGCAAATCAAATCGAAAATATTTCTGTTATGATTGTCGAACTCCTATGCCCGGAGTTTTTACGCCAACTGTAAAGCTTCCCTGTGCCGTCGACATCGTCAAGCATCCAATGGAGAAAAATAGTAAAAGCAGTGCTCTTCACTGTAAAATTGTGGCTCCTGATCAAACTCGAGTCTTTGATTATCCAAATGTTCATGATTATTCACAAGATTCTGAAGATGAACGGCAAGGAACTGCAATCATTTTTCCGAGTAAATCTGCAATTTCTGTTGAGGAATTTGTAAAAACAAGAGGACCGATCAAACGAATTGTTGTATTAGATTGCACGTGGTTTCAAGTTGGTGTTATGCAGAAGACACCTCAAATTCAAGGTATATACTAATTAAAATCTTAAATCGTAATAATAATAATCAGATTTTTAAGGACTCCAACACGTATCTCTTCAATCATACCGTACTGCATTCTGGCGGCCTCAACACAACGTTCCCGAAACGGGTCTCGCCACGATCGAAGCAATTTATTATTCGCTTAGAGAATATCAAGAATTGGGTCTCGGACGGAAATATAGTGGAGAATTCGATGATCTTCTTTATTGGTTTTTCCATACAAAACATTTTGTCGATGGGAAACAGGCTGATTATTTGAGGCGGAAAGATGAAGAGAGAAGCGAAGAAAAATAATATTAAATGCTTTTCTAAATTTATTTAAAAAATTTTTCAGTTTTTGTTTTTTCATTGTTGAATATTTGAATTTTGACTTGTTAGAAATCTCAGTTGTTGTTTGTTACTTTACACTCAATTCTTTCTCCTCTGCGATTTTCCTCGATTTGCATGACCGGTTTCCCAAATTTTTCCACACATGTGAAAGAATAAAAAAGAAAATGTTTCCCTTCCGTCGTATTTTTCTATTTTTAATCGTTTAATCCACTTGTTTTAAAAACAATCGAACATACTTTTGACGAGTCTTTCAGATTATTGATTTTTTCAAAGAGAATTCCAGTTATGTTGAAGCCGTTGTTCGGAAAAGCGGACAAAACACCCGCCGACGTGGTGAAGAATCTGCGGGATGCATTGCTGGTTATTGATCGAGTGAGATTCTTTTTTTAAATATCATTTTTATTTATTTTAAATTTTCCAGCATGGAACCAACACAAGTGAGCGGAAAGTCGAAAAAGCTATCGAAGAAACAGCGAAAATGTTGGCATTGGCAAAAACGTTCATTTACGGATCAGACGCAAACGAGCCGAACAATGAGCAAGTGACCCAGTTGGCTCAGGAAGTTTATAACGCAAATGTGCTCCCGATGCTCATTAAACATTTGCACAAATTTGAATTCGAATGTAAGAAGGATGTGGCATCGGTATGTGGATTCTAAAAATCAAAAATTATATAACGCAGTCACGAAATGTTGCAACTTTCGCACCAAAAATACGGTACGCGGTCTTGGCACGATACGTTTTTGCGAAATGTAAAAATTTAACAAGTTTCGATGAAAATATACTTATAATTATTTTTAAAAAAATTAAAAACACTCAAATTCGTGATAAAAACTAGATATGAAAATTTCGCAGCAACAAAAGTTTGAAAATACAGTACTCCTTAAAGGCACACACCCCTCTGCATTAAAAACAATTGAATTCGTCATGTCGAGACCGAGTACCGTATATTGGCGTCTGGTTGATATCAAGCTCTGAAAATTTTATATTTTTTAAATGAATAAATGATAATTTTAGGTGTTCAATAATTTGCTCCGTCGTCAAATTGGAACAAGATCACCAACTGTGGAATACTTGGCTGCAAGACCAGAAATTCTCATCACTCTTCTTCTTGGGTTAGTTCAAAGTCTAAAAGTTATCCAAAAAAAAAAAATTCTCTAGATACGAGCAACCAGATATTGCCCTGACATGCGGTTCGATGCTCCGTGAAGCTGTCCGCCATGAGCATCTTGCTCGAATTGTTCTCTATTCTGAATATTTCCAACGGTTCTTCGTTTTTGTTCAATCTGACGTTTTCGATATCGCCACTGATGCATTTTCTACATTCAAAGATTTGATGACAAAACATAAGAATATGTGTGCAGAGTATTTGGATAATAATTACGATCGATTTTTCGGTGAGAACTTTTGATATATTAAATAAAAAATTATGTTATTACAGGCCAATACTCGGCGCTCACAAACTCAGAAAACTACGTGACCCGACGCCAATCGCTGAAACTGCTCGGCGAGCTTCTCCTCGATCGACATAATTTCAGCACAATGAACAAATATATCACAAGTCCAGAGAATCTGAAAACAGTGATGGAATTGTTGAGAGACAAGAGACGGAATATCCAGTACGAGGCTTTCCACGTTTTTAAGGTATTTCTTTTGATATTTCAGATAAATATTTGGATTGAAAATAAAACAAGTTATTGTATGTGAATCAAACATCTTGAAAAATGGTTGAAGATGAAAAAAAGTCTTAAATTGAATTTTAAGAAGAATAAGTTTATTAATTTTACATCTTTACGTTTTATTCCAAGAAATTTAAGAAAATTTCCAAAAAAAATCTATAAAACCCCATAATTTCAGATCTTCGTCGCGAATCCAAACAAGCCACGTCCAATCACTGATATTTTGACAAGAAATCGTGATAAACTCGTAGAATTTCTCACTGCATTTCACAATGATCGAACTAACGACGAGCAATTCAATGACGAAAAGGCGTATCTCATCAAGCAGATACAAGAACTTCGTGTCTGATTACGGAATGTGACAAAAAATATTTTATTTAATTCTCACAATCCATATGTTTTTATTCCAATGTTTTATTTCTTTGTGAGTGGCTTTGTGTAGTGCATCCTTATCCTTATCAATATTCAAAAAAAAACCACAATTATCATTTGTGAAATTTTCGGGGGTTACTGTAGCTATAATATTAAGATACAGTAGTACCTCCCCGCCCTCCAATCGCCAAAAATTTTGTTCCATCCACACCTCGCTTTAGGCATCGATCTTTACCGTCTTTCTCTGCAAACAAAATATAATCGTTCCTTTAAAAGAATCCCCCATATTAAAATCATGTACGAATACAAAAATATCCATCCCCTTTCCGTCTGTTTTCCCTCTTATTTTACGGTTTTTCACATGTTAAGTTAAGGTTTATTTCCTTCTTCATCAAAGAATTTGATTTTCTCGCTCTATCCATGATCATTGTCTTTTTTTTTTGTTTTATGATATTTCAAACGATTTCTTGATTCTATTTTTATGACTTCAAATGTCAGAAACATCGATTTTTTAGCATGAAAATTTTCAAATCAAAGACGCTATAACAGTTCTCTTCTCATTCGACATCCTCTTCACATGCTTTTCGATAATTGATTTTCCCATTTTTTGATCTATAGTTCGGAGGCACTCAATCGCCTGGTCACGGACTTTGGGATGGGGAGAGCAGAATAACATCTTCAAGAAAGTTGACTTAAATACAAAATTTATTTTAAAATTTACCCCAAGCATCACGGGAATCAATAAATCCATCGACTTGCTCAGATCATCATTATTTGAATTTTCCGCAAGAATTTCCTGAATCTGAACGAGTGTTCTTGCTGGATTTTGAACAGAAGTCGGCTGAAAATTGACACATTTGCAAAAATTGAAAAATTCGCTTTTTGAAATCGCGCTCCAATGCCAAATAGAAACGCTCCGCCCTCAGGCGTTGGGTCTCGTTAGGTACGGCGGCAAAACTGAATTCAAACGTTTTGCTTGAAGACGGGTGAAATCAGGAAAAAATAATTGAAAAAGTTTGAATGTACGGATTTGCCGTGAATACCTCACGAGACCCAACATTTGGGGGCGGAGTGTGTCCAACTGGCCGTGGAGCGCGATTCAATAAACGCATTTTTATGCGTCTCTATAATAAGACGAGAACGGTACGGTAGATTGAAAAGTTTGACTCGTGCAAAGACCATCTTTCTGCGAAAAGTAGCAAAACTTACTTTATCAGCTTTTGCAACGATTTGTTCGTTTTTCTCCTTCTTTTTCCCACTTGGTTTCGATTTTTTGTGATTCTTCATTTTTTCACGAAGCATGTCAGCCATCATTTCCGTTTGGATTTCTTCTGGCACTTTCATTTTCGTGGAATTTTTTTCAGGAATGAACAATATTTGAACAATCTAAATACCGTGAACTCTCTAAAAATAATATATAAAAAATATATACCCCCCCCCCCCACCCCCAATCAATCTACGTTTCACCAATAAAAACGAAGAGTAATTGAAAGAATTCGTCATTTTCTACTATTTTTCTTTCAAATCTAAACCGAAATGTACGGTAATCGGAATAAAACGATTGAATCCGAAATGTTCATCAAATCGAAGCGAAAAAATGAGAGGTCGTTGACGTCATCAACATCAGCCACATCTTCTGATGCAAACCAATCTGAAGGTTTTAAACTTGTGGTAAGTGATCAGGGGAAGAGAAGCGCGGCATGGTAATTTTTATACCGGAATGTAGAGACATATTTTTACTTTCTGTAGATAACTTTATTCTTATTTAAAAGTTTTGAGAAGTGTTCAAAACTGGTACAAAGTCGCAGTAAGCCGAGTGACTCTGCCGATTGGCATATTTCTACTTTGAAGCAGTTTTCGGAACTTTTAAATAAAACATAAAGTTATCTAAAGAAAGTACAAATATACAGTAGGGCTGTGCGGCTGATGACTCGGCTGATGGAGCAAATCAACGTTTTTCAACGTATTAGCAATGATCAATTAGGGAATACTTGTATTTGCCATATCGGCTGAGTCTTGAGCTTCTAATTCTAGAAAAAAGTTTTTAAAAAAGTGCACACCCCTTCCAGAAAAACTTGTTTTTCCAATCAGCCGACAGCCGACAGCCGAGTTACTCGGCTGATCCAAAAAGCCGACTGTTTTGTCAAGGTGTGTGCACTTAAAAAAAAACGTTTTTCTAGAATAAGAAGCTCATGACTCAGCCAATACTGCAAATACAAATATTCTTTAATTGATCAGTGCTAACACGTTGAAAAACTTGATTGTCTCCATCAGCCGAGTCATCAGCCGCACAGCCCTAATATACAGCAGTTCTTTAATAGAAAATGAGGAAATTAAGGAGTACTTTATATAATAAAAATCAATTTCAGAATTCCTCAACTCCCCGTCCAATTCGCCATGTCGATAATCAATGTTTCTGCTATGATAACCGGCAGGATTGTTCCACATGCAGCATTGATTCAACAGACGAGAGTGATGCAATACTTCACATTAAAACATATTTTCTAGGAACTTTCCCATTTTCAGATTTTTGTGTTAGACTCTTCTGAAACAAGGTCACGAGCAGGTTCCTGTCAACAAGAATCTTCTTTAGATGGATCAGCTGTGGTAGGTACAGGAACTATTATTTGAAAGATACAGAAAATTTAAGTCTGAACTGCATAGTGCCGATTTTGACGATCTTCTTGAAAGTTTGGAACGAGCAACTAAAGAAGTTCAAGAGAGTTTTTATCACAACTCGCAAATATTTGGACAATTGATGGCAGTTCATGGATTTCAGAGAGCTACGGTAATTGTTTTCCCAGAGTGTGGTAGTGAATTAAATTCGATCTTGTTATATTTCTCAGATCGATGATGATCTGGACCATCTGAACCTGAAGACATCTTCAAAAACATCAAAATCTTCTGAAACATTTGAGCCATTTGATCCTTCTGAGATGCTACTAGACCGATGTCATACAGAGCATGCACAACTTCGGAGTTATTATCTTCAAAGATTGGTAGACAAAAACTTGAAGTTCAGTAATTTAAAAACAAAAGCTTTTCAGATTGATGAAGATATAATGCGATCGAATGTTGCAAGAATTCAGGAATTGACAGAAAAATTCAAAAATTTTGAAACTGCTTCATCTTCTGACTCAGAGATCTCGGAGCCAACGATTTCTTTGGAAGAAGACCTGCACAAAATTCTGGATGATGTGTCCACGTGTCAATCTTTTTGTAAGTGGAGCTACGGTAGATTACTGTAGATTGTCTGAATTTTTTGGATAGATTTACCCTCAAGTAGGCACGAGGCAGCTGTAGGTCGCCTTGTAGCGAGGTAGACATTATTGTACCTTTATGGACGGCTTTATGGAAGGCTATCATAGATTAAGTAGAACCTACTTGTCTCTTCGGTTTCAATCATGGTAGAATTATGGAAATCAATTTGAAAATATCAAAATCCGCCTGAAAACATAAATAAAAAAATTTCAAGAACTGGCTTATAGAAAAGCTTACACAGTTTTTTCTCGCAGACTTTCAATATTTCTTTTCAGGTCCCGAAGATTTTTGAACAATGGAGCAACGAGTCATGTCTGTCAGTTTCACTCTATCGTTAGAGGTGCCCACAACTTTTTATCCTCTTTTTTTTAAATTTCGAGTAAATGTTTGTTTTGTTGTTTGTATATAAAAATTGTACCACAAACTTTACCCCATTCCACAGGCCAGTCACAGTACCAGTGACCAAAGGAGTTCGACAAGGAGACCCCATCTCTCCGAATCTCTTCTCCGCTTGCCTCGAACACGTTTTCCGAAAGCTTTCCTGGATTGAATTGAAAGGAGAAGCTGAGGATTACGATACGATCCCTGGAATGAGAGTGAATGGCAGAAATCTAACGAACCTTAGATTTGCTGACGATATTGTGCTCATCGCCAATCATCCGAATACTGCCAGCAAAATGCTCCAAGAACTCGTACAAAAATGCTCTGAAGTGGGTTTCGAGATCAATACTGGGAAGACGAAAGTCTTGCGAAACCGATTCGCTGACCCCAGTAAAGTCTACTTCGGTAGCCCTTCCCCCGCCACCCAGCTCGACGACGTCGACGAGTACATCTACCTCGGTCGTCAAATCAACGCCCAAAACAACTTGATGCCGGAAATCCACCGAAGACGTAGAGCAGCCTGGGCTGCATTAAATGGAATCAAGAATACCACCGACTCCATCACCGACAAGAAGATTCGTGCGAATCTGTTCGACTCAATTGTCCTTCCAGCGCTCACCTACGGTTCAGAAGCCTGGACATTCACCAAAGCTCTATCCGAACGAGTACGAATCACACATGCCTCCCTAGAAAGACGGCTTGTTGGGATAACACTCACCCAACAACGAGAGCGAGATCTCCATCGAGAGACATTCGTACGATGTCTCTAGTCAGGGATCCGCTCAATTTCGTGAAAAAGAGGAAGCTAGGATGGGCTGGACACGTTGCGAGAAGGAAAGACGGAAGATGGACCACGTTGATGACAGAATGGCGCCCATATGGATGGAAAAGGCCTGTTGGAAGGCCGCCGATGCGATGGACTGATTCGCTGCGAAAGGAGATCACCACTCGTGACGCAGACGGAGAAGTCATCACCCCCTGGTCCACTATAGCCAAGGACCGAAAAGATTGGCTTGCTGTGATCCGCAGGAATACCACGAATTCCTGAAGAACGGATCGTCTAAGTATCCTAAGTAAGTAAGTAAGTAACGCAATTTTATTTTATGGTTTCAAACACTATTCCGATACTTTCCATCTTCTAAATTCAATTCTGCCAACTTATTGAGAGTGCTGTGAATGCACTTTTCTGGATTCAATTACAAGGTCATGACTGCTCCCGTTTCCTACTGTAACGATTTTACGGCCTTTAATTTTTTTTTGCGAAAAAGCATTCAATTTGTACAAAATCGTGGAGTCCAATGGAGATTTTAAAAAAATACGAGGAAGATGCGTTAAAAAGCTTTCATCCACTTATGTTCTTATGCTCTTCTCAAATGTGTTTTTGACTGAAGTGGTTCAACTCAATTTCCCATTAACTAGTTAAATACATTTTAATAGAATATTTAAAGTTTTTATGGATTGAAAGTAGTCGCTGTTAAAAAAATCATTACAGTTAACGGAAAATTGATGTTCTTCACCATCAGGATATTATTTGCGTCGTTAGCTGTTCAAATTGAAAGTTGAATTGAAAGAAAAACTATTCTTGAAAATTTTCGGTTACAGTCGGGCTTTTACTTGGTTATTGTAGTGGAATAGTGTGACTACGGCAGATATTATATATTTTAAAAGGAAACTCAACGAGTCTCTACGACTACGAGAAGTACTCTACGTCTACAAGAAGTTGGTTTCATGACTAAAAAAAAAGGTCGCACATCTTCGCTCCTTCCTAGCCAATATTCACAAGGAAGTGTACTGTAGATGTAATACTGCTGCACATTCCCCTATTTTACTTAAACGTTTCCAACTATAATCTAACAACAAAATCTGCCACATTCAATTTTGCTCCGAAACATCTTGCTCCATCTCATTCCAATCTAAATCATTGATTAGCATCTATTGCTGTTTCTACCCGACTTAGTAGATCAAAAACCCGAGTGACACTCTATTTTCTAAAATATTTCTCCCTCAGGATGAGTCACTTACACATGTCTTCTGAAGCTTCTCTTCTTCTTCTTCTTTGCCTTTTTCCGACGCTTTCTAACACCGTCAATCAAATTGTCGTTTCCATTTCTTTTTCTAGTTTTTTCGATGCTTTTTCTTGTGCGAGCAATCTCCTATTTTTCCCCTATCAAGATGAGTCTATAATTAACTTTCCATCTCTGAAATTAAGCCTTCTCTCCTTTTTTGCCCTAATTCGCTGAAAACATCATTGTGTGCTTTGAATAACAATTAAGTTTTTTCAATATGTTCACTTATTTGACGACCAATTTTCCATTCTGATTTTTTGTTTCCAATTTATAAATAAATTTCTTTTGAATTATTGCCCGAATTAATTTTTCAGAAAATCGCTATGAAAGATTAAAGGTCAAGTCTCGGACTTTTTGAAAGTTTATTTGTAATTTTTAAACTACTTATTTTGCATATTTGTACATGTTTTGATACCCTATCGAATCAAAATCAACAGAGATTAGCAAAACAAAAGTGTAATAATTGACATAAGATGAAAAAATAGGAAGCTTCATCTAAGATCAGTTTTTCTAGAATCGTCAATTAAAAAGATTCATGGTAGTGTATCCTATGGTGCTAAAATAGACAATGATCGTAGTGAAACTTTGCAAACAAATTTTGAAATTTGTTATTGGCATTTTTTTTACTAGTTTTATATCCTCATTACGAATGGCAGTTTACCAAAACTTTTCCTGAAAATTTGGAAAATTTTGAAACTTCTTGGGATATCCGCTCTGAAAAGGTTTTGAAGTTAAAGCTAATTATTGATATTAGGGAAACGATTGAGTCAAATTCTGAAGTTGTGAACCTAAAATTCAGTTATCATTCAAACTAGTATTTTTTTTCGAAATTCAACTTTAAACTTCTGTCTTCATACGTAAACATCTACAACTCTCAAGTTCCTCAAGATCTATTTCCATCCGTTTTATATCCAATTTTAGCACTTCCCAACAAATGACATCATTTTTTCCCAAGTTCACCAAAACACAAGTTTGCCTCTGGAACAATGAACAATGAAATATGCTCTTTTCTACTAGTTACTCGTGCTCGAAAAACCAAGAAAAATGAGAATATATAATGGTACCAGCCACCACTCTTCCATTTTCTGCTTTTTCTTTGTCTAAAAAGCTCATTTTTTGTTTTTATGGAGTATCAAATGACCAACGTCAACAAATCTCGTCGATTATAATCTTAATGAGAGAATAGTCTCAATAGGGAAATTGTTTGGAAATTCTCTAGTGGTGTTCGGACACTCAAATTATCGGAATCAGAAAGACATACATATATGTTGTTATCAATTACTTGTAAATATAATACAAAAAAGACTGTTGAAAAAGTATCTGAATTTTTTTTGACTTACATTGACTACAATTGCATTTTTTTGACATTCTTTAAGAGTATAACAGATTAGGATGCTATATATTATGAATTGAGAGTATAAAGAATATATTTGTATACAATGTATGTAATATATAATATACTGTTAAGGAATTTTTTAACGGTCCAGAAGTAATTAAATAAATCGTAAAGTTTTTCTTCAGATTTTTGAATTTTATGAATAAAATTTTTTTTTTCATAAGTTATAGTATTTTAAGTGCTTTCTCCATAGGGAAAATGTTTACAACACCGAACACATTTATATAATTTTAAGGAAATTACTGATAGTGAAACACGTTCAACAAATTACGAACAAAAAATTCAATTCCACTGCTGTCTTGTTGATTTTTATTATTAATTAATTAAAAAAAATGTTTCCAGGAATACAAATCCATTGTGTTCCTGGAAACATGTTTTAAAATGGAAAAGTCAATGTTTCAAAATTCATTTTGCAAAACTGACATATGTATGTCAGATCGATCAAAAAATAAACTTCGGCGGCATTTTGGAGTTCATATTCGAAAGTTTCATTGTCTTTCTTTTTGGTGCTATATTATTTTGGCACAATAATTTTAAAATAATTTTTGACCGGCCACATACTTCCACAGGTTTTGAGATTTTGCCATATGTTTATGGGTTTCGTTCTCTCCAAAATAGAGGAGGTGATATGCCATCTTCTGCCTGTAGGTCAGGGCTGTGCGGCAGGCCGATTTTTTCGGCTGTCGGCTGACACCGACAGCCGAGCAATTTTTATCAGTCGGCTGTCGGCTGGTGCTACCAGCCGAAAATTCCAAGTTTTTCGGCTGTCGGCTGGCGCCACCAGCCGACTGAGATTTTGGTTAAGAGTTGTTTCAAAGTTTCGGAGCTATTTAGTATACTTTTAGTACAAAAACAAATTATAGCAAAATATTACATCATTTTATTCAACAAAAAACCAAATTTCCGTACTTTTTCCACTTGTAAAACTTGCACTCAGTCTCAAAATATGCCAAAAAGTCAGTTTATTTTTTTCAAAACGCCAGCCGACCTATCACTATCAGTCGGCTGTCGGCTGGTGCTACCAGCCGAAAAATCGCAATTTTTCGGCTGTCGGCTGGCTATGACATTTTCTGCCTGTAAGTAGCATTGGCAATTTGCCAAGTATTTAGCAGCAAAGTTGGTGGTATACAGTAGGTATACAATTTCGCCATCATCTCCAATGTTTATGACATTTTGGTCGGAAGGCACTTGGATGTGAATTTAAGTAGCGGTATTTGATTGGGAGTTGATAAGGACATTGTCGCGGGTGTAAAAGTTACGCTAAATTAAACACATTAAATGCTCAAACTAATCCAAAAATAATCAGGAACATTTTGAAAGTTTGAATAAATTTTGTAGGTTTCAGAATTTCGTTTGACTGTGTGATAATGTATTCTCTGAACTGTGTTCTAGCTACAATCTCTTGGTAAGAATTTAATTTGAAAGGGGGAAAAATGAAATTTTAGAAAATTAAAACATTTTGGGGAGAACGAAACCCATAATTCCCTTTTATTCTATGAGCTCGTTCAATTCATGCCAAAATGGTCAATTGGTCAACAACTCAGCAAATATGTTATTCATAGAACAACAATTTCAACTAACCTTTTTCCTTCCGAGTAGGTGTTTCTTTGTTCAAAAGGGCTTTCTTTGGAAGTATGTTTTTTGTAGAAATTCTGGATCAAAAGATGGGTTTTTTAAATAACCAGAGGGCAGTTGAAAATTACATTGGCTGTAGAATACTTATCGCATATATTTTTTTAAACTTTTCTAAAATGTTTATTTATTATACAAGTCTACAAGTTTTCACATATCAAAATTTATCTGAATTTTCTATTTGTCAAGTGTGTTATTTATTAATTTTAAATTCAATTTTTGTACTTTTCAGAACATACACTAAACTTTCCAATAGTTGGTCCATTCAGGATACTATTTTTTAGGGAAAAAAATCGTTAATGAAGTGGAGTTCCTCTTTGCCACATCATAAAACTCAACGACAAGTACGAAATCCATATTGTCACGTCATAAAATTTATCCTTCTACAAATTTCAATTTCCTTCCATTTTTTTTTCGTTACAACCTTTGCTCTGTAGGTTTGAAAGATCCCCCATAAAACTCGTATCTATGGATTTTTGATGTTTTCATTTTCTGTAGACGACGTGTTGTTCGCTTTGCAACATTGGATATAGGATTTGGAATGTGAAATTTGAAAATTCATTCGAAATTCAAAACATGCGAGAATTTTCCAGAAAAGTGGAATCTGGGTGACAGCATGACGACATTTTTGAACTATCTTTGAACATTGGAGGGAATTTTAAAAAATCACAAAAAGTTTGAAGTGATTGTAAATTCTCTTAACTTTCAGTTATTGTTCGAAAACGGTATAATAATTTCTTTAAAATTTGACATTTCAATTTAAAGGCGCACCACTTTTAGCACCTAGTTTCAAGTTTTGATACCAAACCAACAGCTTCAAAATAAAATATACTTTGATTGTTTTTCCATCTTCCAAATAGGTTGAAAACTATTTTCTATGTTTTTTTTTAAATTCAATTTTAATCCCTATTGAAATGTTACTTTCCGTTTCCCTATCTATTTCTCTAATTTTACAACGGTCCTCACCATTCCCCTAGGCTCCACCCACCTTCCAAAGAAGAACCCCGAATATTGGGCGGAGCCAGAACCTATAGCTCTCAACAGAGATTCTTCATTTGTTTTGTGAGTTGTTGGTGCAAAGAGACAGAGCATCATTACTTCCCTTGGGGCATATTATACCCACCCACGCAATTTTTATTAGGTTCTGTTTTTGTTTTTGGAATTTTTGATTTGATCTAACCAAGTTTTAAGATTGAACTATGAGCCGATCGGTTATTTTTCGCATGCTTCGAAAATTGCCATGAACCAAGAAATTACAGATTTTCAAACTCAGTGGTGCTATTTCTCCTATTGAGTGCAAAAAAGAGTGAAAATGATGAGCACATTGGCACTTGTTTCGTTGGCGATTTTTGGAATTGCAGTTGTCTGTGCTGCACCAAAACCTGCAACAGTTCCTGTTGCAAATGAAGAAGACTATTTGGCTGCTCTTTATGGATTTGAGGTGAGCTTGGAATTCCATAGGAACTTAATTAATTAATTTTTCCAAAGACTGTGTCAAAAAGGCAAGTACGTACACCTGAAATTGCTCCTATTTTCAATAGATGAGATATCCTTTTTTTTCAATAAATGTAAAATTTCAAATTACTATAGGTAGACATAAAATTATAATACAACTCATTCAAGCAATGCTTTTGATATAGTTGTGTTCAGCCACCAAATTTATAGGATTTATGTAAATAATGTTTTTCATTAATATTAATTCCCTATTCAAATCGTGTTATGAACCTCCCAAGACGTAATGATGACGCAAAATTCTTTGATTGTCACGTATTTAGAAGGAAACGGGAAACGAACTGATTATTCACTATGACTTTCCAAGTCTAATCTGGAAGTGCTCAGGCTCAAAATCATTAAACTTGTTCTTTGATTCCGTAGTACTGAAAATAACGAGAAGCGGGAAAAAGTTTCAATTACGAATTTTCAAGTCGTCTAGAAATAGTGAAATTGAATTAGACTTTGAATGAAGAATCTAGATACGTGAGAAACGGAAAGATGCTAAAATAGTGACATGTCTTACGAATTTGGTGCAGAAAAAGAATTAAATATTTTTCAAATCGTGCGCATGTAGGTCTTTCTATTTTACAAAACTATTATTTTGGGGATCTGAAAAAAATCTGAAAAAGAAAAAGGATTTAACCCTTACATCATATTTATATCGAGATAATCAATTAAAAATAGATTTTGTTACGTTTTGAGCATTAAGAGTTTTTTGTTCATCTGCATCTTCAATTAATTTCAATTCCAGGCCCCAGGATCACAATTCAAGGGTGCACCACTCCAATCAAAACGACATATTTCACCATCATACGACGTAGAAATCGACGCTGGAAACATGAGAAATTTGTTGGATATTGGCAAGAGAAGTGCTCCAATGGCAAGCGACTATGGAAATCAGTTCCAGGTGAGATTATAGTTGAATTTTCTTTAATGACCCTAGAGTATCTATAAGTGTAATTTTATAGTAAGTTTGCTCGGGAAAGTGAAGCACAAATTTTTAGTAAGGCTTTTATTGTAAACGCGCATGGTTGTAGTTTCCAAAAAATGTGGAAAAGTTCTTTATATTCAGACTTCGCTCTTGTTTTCCAGAATTATCTATTCTGAGTTCATTTTTCATCCACCCACACTATCCATTCCATCGCCAGTTCTTTTTCTGCTCCTATCCATTCGTGATTTCATTCTTTTCATCACTTCTCTTCCTTTATTTCATTTCCTCCATTCCCCATATTCTCCGTTGTTACTCTAGAATTAGAATGCATACATTGAAGAAGAATATTCTGTGCATCTTTTTTTCCTAACGGCAAAAAACGGAAATGTATGGGCGTAGAGGATTTGACATAGAAATGGAGCATAAAAGTTCAATTTCCTATGGGTGACGTGGAACACGGGTGAAGAGAAATACTAGATGTTGCGACGAGAGAGACTAATGGGATAATTGGATAATTGAGGCGATGAATTATTTTTGTTCTGATTTCTTCATGTTTTTGAGCTATTTTTGAACTTTTCAGTTGTAAAAAATATGCGCAAATTGAATTGATAATGCGGAGTTACCATGGCTATTTGAAAATTTGGAAAATATATTTTTAAAATTTTAATGGACCTCGGAAGTCATAAAATAAAGTTTTATTTTCTGGAGATACTTGAAAAAATATTTTTCCAGTCTTTTTTAATTGAAATTTTTTTGTTACCCGTGCCGTAAAACAATTAATTTTTGACTGAATTCTTCCGTAATTTCAGATGTACAACCGTCTGATCGACGCTGGAAAGAAGAAGAGAAGCCCTGCAATTTCTCCAGCTTACCAATTTGAGAATGCTTTTGGACTTTCGGAAGCTCTGGAACGAGCCGGACGTCGTTAAACATCAACAAATAAAATACCATACCAACGAGTACATCCAAATAGACAATTGTTTCCCAATAAATAATTTAAAGTTTTGCCCAACTTGGCCGGACTTTCAGGTTTGCCTGAAAGTTTGTTCATACATCCCTCTCCACCTCCGCCCTCTTCCTATTCATGACGAGAATAAAGTGTTTTGTTAGACACTACTACCACTTTAAAATTAGTATATTTATAAGAAAATAATCATAATAACAATGGAAAATAATGAGCTCTTAAGAAAATACGAGCAAAAAAACCGGAAACTTGATATGCTCCCACCCACGCCAAAAATCATGGGAAAGAATTGAAGACAAATAACAGGAAGTTTGGTGCAAAAATAATTGGGATATATTCTCCAAATCCGGGCGGCTCGTCTGAAAATCAAATGTGAAACATTTTTAATCAATGTAGTACGAAAATAAAGATTTTCAAAATGAACTTTTTTGGCAAATACTGAAATACTACCTTGTGTTAATACTACTTTTGCTTGAATACTACTATTGCTAGAATACTACCTTTGCTAGAATACTACCAAATTGCTAGAATACTACTATTGCTAGAATACTGCCATTGCTAAAATACTACTTTTGTTGCTTAAATACTACCTTTTCAGAAAATTTTATAATTTTATTCATTTTTTCATTGGAATTCTTATTAAGTACTATTTCTGGTCAGATATTTTGAATAAGAAATAATTAACACAGCATTTTTTATTGTAGAAGTGGCTTGATCGGTTTTATTTAGGGATCAAATTCGAGAGTATTCATTTGTAGTGAAATTGATTTAAATTCAGCTGTAGACCGTTCTCAAAAAGTAACTCCGCTTTTAGTTGTTAGCTATTTTTGATTGAAATGGTTGTAAAACAACAATAAACTAATTGCAGAATTCAAATATTTCTTCCCAGAGTGAGGTTGTAAATACCCACACTCGTTTATAGTTTTACGACTACATATCGTCTCCTTTTTGTTTTGATGACACACAATTATGGCTAACTGATTCAAACATATAGCTACTAAAGTATTTCACTTTCAAACACTATATCTACAAGCAAACATATTTGCTTATCAATATCAGCCATATTGGACACCTTAAAAACATATCCCATCTTCAAACTCTCACGATGGCTGAAGAAAAAAATTTTTTTTTTTAATTTTTCAATTTTTTTTAAAGTTTAGGTATTAATTTGCTTTGATGTGTCTAGATATTAAACAGCTATTTGATATTTTCATACATTCTTGTTGTCGCATGTTGATGATGCTCAATCTCAAAAAAGGCTAGGAAAAGTTATTTTTAAATTTGACCGTCGCTCACTTAAGAAACTTTAAAGTTAGAAGAAATAAAACATTACAAAATCAATAAACATGTTAAAAGCTACATTTCTTCAGTTAACCATTTTCATGTATCTCTTTTCGTTGCTGAGCTACGTTGTGTTTATGTACTCAGACGCTGTTAAAATTTCACTTCATATTATTCCAAACTCTAGCCTGTAGCTCAAATTTCAGTTGTCTAATAAAAATGCTGTCAACTGACAAAACATTTGTCGCACTATTTGGCACATTTGGTTTACTGCGAATAATGTCAAATGGTGTATTCTTGCAGACTTGCAGACATCTTGCAGACATGGGGGCCTGGAATACGAAAAGGGATCTAGATGTTATCTGCCAACTTTCAGAATGAACTGAAGCTTCTAGACCGCTTTTTTTGTGTATGAACTCTATAAAATTTTCAAAGAAAAAGCTATCCCATACGTTGAAAACAAAGTTGTTTTGTACTTTTCCGCTTCTTTATTTTTCCCACATTAATTTTGCACAAAATTCACTCTATAAGAAATTCATAAAAACAATAAACGTAAGGAGAATGCTATTCATTGATGATCCTGAATGGAATAGAATATCAAGCATCTTATCCAAAATTTTCTTAAAAGTTCAGAGCATAAGGTGTTCTACAAAAAATTTAAATGTTCCAATAGCCCCAAAAATAGCCGTTCGAGAAAAGTGATAGATAGACACTTTTCAGGATACTACAAAGTGGAAAATTGACGAGAAAATTTGGGAAACCGAGTTTAAATTGGTTCGAAATAGTCGTTTGGGTGAGCACTTCGGTGAGCAATAAAACAAATTGTTCACGAGAACCAAAATAGGATATTCTGAATATAAAGATCTCAGGATGTATACATTTCGGTAAGAAAAAGGATTTGGGGACTGTGAAAGTTAGGAAGGGATCCTAGGTGTTTCGATGTTTGAGCTGAACAATCACAAATTAACATTTCTGGTCAAAGACGAGTTTCCCGTGCGGTCTATACATTTTTTGTATTATTGAACAAAGGTATGTTTTCGGATGTTTTGCATGTAGGCAATTGCATAAATATTCGTTCAATATCCGAAAAATTCTGTAAATCTTGGTTCTTTATTATGCTTTCTAGTCCGTGTGACAGTACATATATCGTAACTTCACTAGATTTTTAAACTCCTTCTTAAGAAGTGTCCCAGCGCGCAAAAAAGTTTATGGTAGCTACCGTAAACTTTTTGCGCGCCAAGACCCATCTGAATAAATCCGTGCGCCTTTAAGAAGGAACGTCAAAATCTAGTGAAATCACGATACAAATTATATTTTCATTCCAATTGTCATTATTATTTTGAGTCAAAATTTAACTCTTCCGGGTTCCCGCAAAGTTCAAAAATCCAAAAATCAAACGCTTGACTACACTATTAGAGAGTGCATGAAATCGAGAGACACCGACATTCCATCGGGATATCGGAGTGTCGTTTGTTTGGAAACATTTTTTTTCGAAGCGATTTTTTGATTTTCGTGAACAATTTCTAGTTTTTGTAGGGTTTTCGAACTTTTTCTAGTTTTGTCAAAAGAAAAACTGATTCATTGATGTGTTATCAGTGATCTTAATTTGTTCTCTCATCTCCTCGTGATTCTATTTTTGAGAGAAATTTGAGAAAAATGTTTTGGAAGAACTGAAGGAGGTGGAGCACATAGAACATTGAAAAAGCATTCACATGTGAGGTTTCGATAGCTTTTCTTTTATCATTCACTGAGTTTTCTTTTTGATTTTTTCTCAATTCAATTGAAAAAATATTTTAATTGTTTCCATTTTTGCAGAAATGTCCTTGAAACTGGCCAAGCAACTATCTAAAAGTTCAGTTATTTCCCTCTCAAGGTTAGTGTTCTTCTACAAAAGTCGATAATTTTTTGAACTGTGATTTTCAGGCATTTCACAAATGGGCCTCGTCTACCAACAAAATTATTGCACGCAAAACCTGGATTCGTGCCAAAATATGTATCGGCAGATGAAGCCTTGGCGATGGTGAATTCAGGTTTGTATCCGAGAAATTAAAATTAAAAATCTCTAAAATTCAAATTATTTCAGATTCTGATATCTACGTTGGAAACCATGCGTCTGCTCCCAATGTTCTTCTCGAAGCACTTTGTCGTCGTGTTGATTCGGCAAATCTCAACAATATCCGAATGTCTCATCTAATTTTAAGCGGAAATTGCCCACAATTCGACCCTAAATATCACGGTGAGTCAATTTCAAGTATTTTAATTTTTAAATTTACTGCTTTCAGGAAAAATTCAAAACAACAGCCTGTTCATTTGCCCGGGAAATCGTAAAAATGTTAATTTGGGCGCCGCTGACTACACTCCGATTTTCCTCTCTGAAGTTCCCTCTTTATACACAAGTGGAACATTGAATGTTGATTTTGCACTGATTACTGTCTCTCCACCTGGTAAGAATTTAAATTTGATTAAAAGTCGCCATAAAAAAAAAAGCGAAAACAGGGTTTTGTGATTAACAACTTTATAAAAATTAAAAATTTGTTTTTTTTTCTATTTCAGATGAGCTCGGATTCTGTACACTTGGAGTCGACATTGACACAACACTGGCTGCAGCGACTAGTGCCAAAAAAATTATTGGTAAAAATAAATAATCAATAAGTTGCAAAAAAATATTTTTTCAGCCCTTGTCAACAGCACAATGCCCCGTACCCGAGGCCACACTACTGTCCATTCTTCTCATTTCGCTGCAATGGTTCAAACGGATCGACCAATCGCTTTCCGTCAGTCTGGTGGAGAAGAAATGTCTGAAACCGAACAAAGAATCGGAAAAATAATTGCCGAGAACCTTGTCGACAACGGAGCCACCCTTCAACTCGGCATCGGAGCAATTCCAGACTCGGCGTTGGCAGCGATGAAGCAGCACAAAGATCTTGGAGTTCACACGGAAATGTTTAGTGATGGAGTTATTGATTTGATTGATCGTGGAATTATTAATAATCAAAAGAAGGCTTTTATGCCAGGAAAAACTGTTTCCTCGTTTGCTTTTGGAACAAAGGAATTTTATAAGAAAATCGATAATAATCCAGAGTTTTGTAAGTTTTTATTTTACCAATTGTAAAAGTGATTTTAATTTTTTTAAAAATAACTTTAGAACTGTGCAAGGATACCACAGATATCCGTTTTTGCTGTTAAAATTAATTCAACGATTTTTTAAAATTTTTTAGATATTTTTTGTTGGTTTTATGAGCGAAACAGAAAAATCGGAAAAATACAAAAATTTTGTAAAAACGAAAAAAATTCCAAAATTCAAAAATGTCCCGATGAGGGAAAAACGAAATCTCGAAAATTTGGAAAATTCCGATTTTTCGAATTTTTTAAAAATGGAAAAATCGAAAAAAAAATGTTCAGAAAATTAACCATAAAATATGATTTTTATCTAATTTTGTTTTTTATTGATAATAAATAAATAAATAAATTGATTCTAAAAAGAAAAACAATGACCAAAATTTTAAGCTAATTTTTGAAAAATCGAATTTTATAATACAAATTTTTAAAAATTGAAAAACGAAAAGCCTTCGATTTTTCTTTTTAAAAACCGCCACCCTTGGTCCCAATTATGTGTTCATCAGAACCGTTACAGAGAAAATTGTTTTTTTAATCAGAAAAATTTTTAAAAAATTAATTTTCAATTTGGATCAAGAAATATATCAAAAAAAAATTGTAACTACAGAAACCCAAAAAAAAAAAAATTCGATTTTTTCCATCTTCCAACTAAAAACCCAATCATACTTTCAGATTTTGCCCCATGCGACTTCACCAATCATATCGACATCGTCCGCCGTAACAGTAAAATGACATCAATCAACTCAGCGATTGAAATCGATTTGACGGGACAAATCGTATCGGATTCGATTGGACGCAATTTTTTCAGTGGATTCGGTGGACAAGTCGACTTTATGGCTGCCAGTCCACACGGATTTGATGGACTTGGAAAGGCGATTATTGCATTACCATCGAGAACCACTAAGGGACAAACGAAAATTGTTCCATTCTTGACACAGGTTAGTTATAAACGGAAGCTATATTGAAGGTTAAAGTTCAATTTTCAGGGTTCTGGAGTGGTCACGACACGTGCACATGCCAGATACATCGTTACCGAGCATGGCATCGCCAATCTATGGGGAAAATCAATTCGTCAAAGAGCCTATGAGTTGATTCAAATCTCTCATCCGGATGATCGTGAAGCTCTCGAAAAGGCTGCATTTGATCGATTCAAAGTGATGCCATCTGCGTGAGAAGCGAATCAATTGCAGCTCCCTCAACTACTGGGTATAATGGTTACCGAGTGCCCGATTAAATCTAGTTTTCATTTCTTTGTATTATACGGTTCGACTTCTGATGTGTTTTCTTATTGCACATAGGTTAAATTATAAAAATGTTATTTTTGAAACTTCACACTACAATAATTTATTTGGAGGTTATCTGAACATTTTGAAGGAGAGTCGGGCGAGTGTGGAATCTACAATTATAAAACATGGATGTAATGAAAGCATACAGGAAAAGAATCATGAAGAAATATCAGAGGCAATTCTAAAGTTGACAAAAAAAAAGAGAGATGGAAGTGATCAAGTGGGAACAGTACACATGTGAAGATGGGGAGTGGTGGGACAAACACAATTAACCGATCACGATCACGTACAATTTTCAAATCACTTGTTCATCGATGTGGCTATCCGTGGTGGATGTTCGGATCGGAGCCCTGAAACCCAACACAATTTAAGAGGATTTTAGTGCTAATAGCATAGTAAGAATTACTCGACTACATAAAACGTTATAGTTAAAAACGGTATCTTACCGAATGTTGTGCATTTGGATAGGCTTGAATGATCAATGGTGGAGCAACTCCCGAAGATGGTGGAACTTGACTTGCTCTCTTGGACTCATGATCGATTCCACATTTAAACATATCGAAAAGCTCTTTCTGGGTTCCACCAATCGCCTCATAGGCAACTTTCCACAAATTGGAGGTTGAATTGTTCCGTCCCAATGCTAACTACATTGTCCAGCGAGCATTTTGATGAGGCCGGGGCATTCCAGTGAAGTCAGGAGACGAATTGTTTCCAGCCAAAAGGGGACGTTCTCTGAAGTGATAGGGTGAGATACCTTTGCTTGATCCAAGAAATCCTAAAATTACCTTTTTTCATAACTTTGTCTCCGTTCAAATGTCTCTAATCAAATATAAGGCCTACTATAGACTTACCAAATATCCAATTCTGGAACCATCCGCTTACAATCTCGCGGCAAATTCTACGAGATGCTTTCCAGTGTACGACGGATTAGTATCCATGAACATTTTCACAGCTTCTCGAGCACCGTCTGCACATTTTACATATTCCTCGTATATCGTGATGGCACGACAAACGTCTCTGAAAGGATTATATCATTTATTCGTACACTTTATTAACATTTATTGGTCTTTTGAATTAAAAAAGTTTTTATTATAAAGTTATTCACAATAGATTATCAAATTATTGCTTATCAACGGCAGCAACTACCGGCGCAGCGGCTTTGGCTCCGAATCGTTTTCCTCTGAAAAAATCATATTTTTGGGGAAAGGAGGTTGAAGCACTCCTACCGGAACACATTTTGAATTTTCTTTGCAGCGTCTTGAACTTGTGGATCTTCCAAGTTGATGTCGATTTCTTCCTGAAAAAATATATGTTAGCGGGCAAGCTAAAACTTTTTGAACTAGACTAACAAAAATATGTTTAGTTTATCTGGAATCTCACGTAGTTATGTGTTATGCTCATGAATTATAAATAGCAGTAGCGGAAATATTCAGAAAATTTCCAAGAAAACTTGATCAAACTGGAACATCAATAATTCTCATGATGTACTTAAATGTGTATGAATATTGTAGATGGAAAGTTGACGTTTGCAGCCAAATTCAATAATTGGAAAATGTTCGAATATCGTCTGCGAAAATCCGTGTGCGTCTTTATCAGTACGGTAGTTGTTAAATGTTCTTTAGTTTATTATCATTTTTATCCAAGGTAAAACATACAAGGATATTCAAAGAAAGAAGATCATAAAAATCAAAAAATTTCCAGAAAAAGTTGAGGTGTATTTAATAGGCGGTACTGTATTTTTCCAGTTCCCTTTCTCATTATAATTTCCAACTTCCCGGTGCAATTCGAAAATGTTTGAATAAGGTTCTTTTTTTCTGCATCTACTCCTCCATCTGCTTCCTTTTTTTCACTTCTAAATGAGTTTTCCCTCCCCTTTCCGAATCCATTTGCTCGTGAGCGTATATTTATGCGAAAAGTGCCGAGAAACGGCGAAAAAGGACGAAGAAGAAGCAATTTGGCACACAATTCCCCCCTTACGCACATTTTCTCACTATCTGATGATGGGTGTGTGATGTTTAAAAAACGGATGTCTGAAATGATGAGAATCGTGAGTGAAGGGCTCCTGAGCCACCTGTCCTGGGAATTCTATTTTTTATTCTTCTCTTTCGTTTCAAAAACTAGGAAAATTCAACATTTTCGCTATGTTTGTAGCAGCTGCAAAGTTGCTATTGAATATGGTCCGCTGTCAGTTGGGTCGTATCACGAAAACAATTATTTTGGCACACCTTCAGTAAAACAGTTGTAGAAATTTGTCGGGTACTGTTTTCAGATAACTTCTTGCTATATGCAGAAAGACCAGTTTCCGAATTTTAAGATGAAAAACTGCCAGATTTTAGTTTTCTGCAACACACTTAACTAAATCTCAGCCATATTTCTTAGAATTTTCACAAACTTGAAGCATGGAAAACAATTTTTCATATGCCACCGCTCCGTAAGATAGAAATTATCTCCGTTATATGAAGTTTTTATAATGATCAGTTAGAAGTATGTATATCTCGGCATTTGTTGGAAGCATTCCCATATACTTTTTTTGCACAAACTAAATAATATTCCGGATAATATATGATAGTTTCTAAATACTTAATGAATCAGCTATCTTACTTACCCTTCAGTAAGCAAACCTACAAAAATGCTTATTTGAGAATGAGATAGACTTTTTGAATCGAAAGTTAATATAGAAACATAGGAAACTGCTTGATTCATTTGAAAATAACTTTCATTTTTATTAAAAAGTTTGAAAAAAGTGTCAAAAAATGCTTGAAAGTTGATGTTTGTCGAGTAAAAGCTAATTATATTTTCACAGCCAGTTTTTCAAATGCTTTCCAAATTAAAAAAAAAGCAAATTAATTTCAAATCAAATATTTCCCAATAATTTTACATTTATTTTGATTTTAAAAGTTAACATTTTTTTCAAAGTTTCTCGTACCAAAATGAACATATTTGCCAATGGTTATGTTGTATGTAATTCCACCTGCGCTTTTATTTCTCCATATTTTGTTTGAATTATTAATTTTTGACGTGACAACCGGCATTTTTCACCTGCTATTATACAATTCATATTCCAAAGAAAAAAAGGATGTAAACTACTGTAGCTCAGAAATTCATACATCGAGAAAGTTCTAGCTTAGACCTAACATTTTTCAAAGCTCAGCACAAAAGCTCTACAAATCCTCTTTGATTCCCATTCAATTTCACTTGCATCAAGAAATTGGCCATAAACCAACCTGATTGTTGGACGTGCTTCCCGCTGCTCCATTCTCCTGGGGAATTGTTGTAGTGGCACCGGAAGACGTCGACATTTCTTTTCTTCTTTTCGCCCTTTTTTCCTGAAAAAAATAAAGAAAAGGTTTTGTTTTCGGATGGAACAAAAGTTTGTTTAGAAACACTTTTGAAATAATATATAAGGCAACAAAAAAAGAAGAAAAGAAGAAGAATTGATAAGGAAAAAATGTGAGAAAGAGACCTCAAAAATAAAACTACAGTAATCCTTTTTCAAAAGCTTATAATACACATTCTCTACAATTTCAAAGGGAGAAGGATTCGTGCGGTTGGGTCTTGACGCGCAATATTTTGTGTGTGCCTTTAAGTTTACTGTAGGAGATTTTGAGCTGTCTTTGTCGTTTTTTTTTAACTTTCTGACTGTTCCCATTATTTCTCATACTCGTGAAAAACTATAAAATCATAAGACAATGAAGAAGAGATTTCAAAAACCACTACAGTACGCTTAAAGGTGCATGCCCAAAATATTTTTGTGAAATGAAATTTGCGCGGTGACCCATCAGTATTAACGGGTCACTTGAAAATTGAGGAACTTCGTAAGTTTTCGTTCAAATAGATCCTAAACCCAACTTTACGTTCAAAATGTACAGTTGAGGAACTACAAGAATATCATGTAGTTTTCGAAAAATCTCAAAAACTTCCAAAAATAAAGTCAAGGTGAATATTTAAAGTGACGTCCTCCACCTCCTCCACTAACGTCTTCTGAAGCAAAAGTGAGATGTGCCAAGTGCTCCAAAAAAGAAGTAGGCGGAGTCCCAGGAACGAGACGGAGGCAAAGAAAATGGAATAGTATTGAAATTTGAGAGACTTAGTGATTAGAGCATCCATTTTTCATTCAGTCCACGCATATACACACACATGGCTTCTCTTTTGTTTAACTTAAAAAAGTATAGAATTTCGAGCATTTTTTGGCGTTTGTGTTCATCTAATCTTGTTTGAGTGGCTTTCTGTAAACATCATTTCATTTTTGATATTTTTCAAACTCTTGGAGATCTTGGAACTTAAAAATTAAACTGGAATTGGGAAGTAGAGTCATGAAAATCAATAATAAAAACCTAAAATAATAAACTGCTAGGAACTCTGAAAAATATCCTCTGGCAAATTATATTGGATCTCAACAAACACAATTTATCTTGAATCTGAAAGTAAATCTTAAAATCTTAAAACCTCTCAGATGAGAATCGGATAATGTGATCAGGAAAGAAAAATCTAACGAAATTTGTAAAGTGTTTTATTTTTACATTTCTTCAGTCTAAATGTGGCGAAAAAAATGACTCATGAGAATAATTTGAAGGGGAAATAAGTGTTTTTCAATTTTGATTTTTTTTTTGCAACAGTCTAGGAACACGGGGACTAAAGTGGTCTTTTCAAAAAAAAAAAATAAATTTTTAGAATCAGTTATGATTTCGTCTGATTTTTTAAATTTAACTGTACACATATTGCTCTGATGCATGGTGTCAGTGTGAGCATGTATAGCCTGAAAACCAGTTGAATGTGCCCAGAAGGAACATATATTTTGTGTGTATTTTTAAATTCGAGAACAAACTTCAAATCGAGGAGATCGCTGTCGTATTCTCAAAAATATTTTTAGTTCTGGTGTTTGTTATGTATTATTTTTTCCAAAAAAAAATTGGAAGAAGATTGATGTAAGAATACGAAGAAAAAAGTCGTCAAAATCCAAAATCTGGGAGAAAAAGTTGTTGAGGTGGAAGAAAAACATGGCTAGACGTGTTTCAAGATATAAATATATATGTTAGTGGAGCGGAAACTTTGTCTCTGAATTTCTAAATTTCCAAGCTTTGATCTTCAAAACTAGTTAATTCTCTAGATAAAAAGTCAACTAGAAATAATTGAAACAAAATGACGTGGACACTAGAAAACGAAGAAAATCAGGGATTAAGTTTCAAATCTCTCAGGAAAAATGAAAGAGAATGAACGAGAGAGTACTTTGAAAATGATCTTGTGCAAATAAAAGCTGGGCTTAACCTCTAAAGAGTCAAGTACCAAAATGTTATCGTTTTGGGTTAGAAATTGGAAAAAAACTTAGATTTATGATCACTTAATTGAACAGATAATTTCAAGATTGCAGTTTTTGTAGGTATTCATGATTCCATTTAAAGTTGATAACAAGAAACTACTAGGAAATTACAAAAGTCTTTGAAAAGAAGAAGTAAGCTGACAATGAGAATTTGCCTGCCGCCTACCTACAGAATTACCCTATGTCGTGCCTATTGGTGATAGTAAGTATATATATATAGTGAGCGATTAAGTTTTATCAAAAATCCCAACAAAAAATAATCCAAAAAACCAAAGTTTCTCAAACATCAGAATATGTGTCAGAATATTGTTGTTTCCTTTCTTGTTGTTTTCCCACCAAGCTGTAACTAATCCTCATCTATGACTTTTATTTTCTGTGCTACGATTATCTGCGTCTCCACTCTAATTTTTGTTCCCTTTCTCTTAATGTTACTATTTTTCAGCTCTATTTCAGATATTCCAGTCAAAAATCTAATCGTCTTCATCTCTCCTCATTTTCTGCTTAACTTTTCTTCATTTTTTTTTTGTTTTTCAGAATATTTCCGTAGTGGGGGAAGATGTGAGAAAAATAAAGAGAACAATTTGGCAAAAACAACGCAAAAAATAAGTTTTCTTAGCAGCTTGACATTCCAGTCATGGGAAATTGGCTCAGTTATTATCCAAAAACGATACAAGAACTGAATAGTGGCTTCGAAACTAGATTAGGAAGTGTGTGTGTTTCAAAGATTTTTCCCAGATTTCTTAAACTGTAAATGTATAACTTATTTTGGCGCACTTCAGAATATACATGCACTTTGCAGACGACTGTGTACGCTTTCATGCCTGCCTACCTACGTACATGCCTACCACCTATGTTCTGCTTTGACACTAACTTCGGTGTTTCGTGTTCGCATAGTGTAGGTTCAAGTAAACCTACTGTGTTGGAATTTCAGTTAAGAAGGGAAAGCAGGCAGACGGGAAGGCACCTATTTTGTTGGCTTTACTATAGTGTCAAAGTGTTATATCAACATTAAACGTTATTGTTTTATTGAAAAATGAAAACAAAAAAAGTACAAATCATTAAAAAAAAAGTCTGCCGACCAGGAAGAAAACGACGAAAAGCAATAATCTCCACATCAAGACGAGGTGGCAAAAAGATTATTTTCCTTCTTTTCCAATTGATAAGAGAATAAGGCATTGATCACATTGAGGTATGACGTGGAATATTGGCACATCAGAGTCTCCAGTATATGCTCTGAATTGTTCATAAAAAGTGGGAACGGATTAAAAGTTTTTAAAAGTTTATTGGACAAGAAAACCCCCCAAATTTTAAAACCATGGGAAAGTTGAAACTAGAATTTTTACAACTAAACTTTCAAGTAAATTATGACGAGATGTGATCAACTAGCAGATATTCCGGTAGAGATCTATAATTTATTTTCAAATGCCAGAATAGTACATAGATTGGAGTATCAGCTTTTCCATGATGTGAACTAGAAACTATGTTTTATAAAATTAACAATTTTAAGAGCAGAAACTTCTTCAGGCATACGTTCCTTATTTCCGCCTATTCTTTAGAGTTGACTGTAGACACCTGCACCAAGGACTTATTAAAAAACTATTCAGAATTGTTTATTTATACACAAATACATGAGCAAAGGGCAAATTTTAAAAATAAACGAAAAAACTATAAATTCCGACAGAAAACTATACAGGGCATGTACCATTAAGACGACTGAGGCAAACTGTGATTTGATCAATAATTTGGTCAATTCCTGATCCAGTTGCTGCATCGCAACAATGAAAATGATGTTGGAATGGGAGAGCTTCGAGTTGGGATAGTAACGCATCCATGTGACCGTTTAGAGCATATCCACTGAAAATTTGGATAGGGTAGGCAGTGTTTTCACGTTTTTGTACCAACTCCTCCACATACACGTGGATTGTCTAATTCTGAACTCACTCTTTCCTGTTTACAGCTACAATAACGGGACATGTTCCAACTAACGGATCACTCATAACTCGATTCAACTCCTTAATTGCTTCGGAAAACCGTTCCACAGCATATCCATCAATCACATAGAATATCGCCTGAGCATTCGAATAATAATGTTTCCAAAGATGCCGAAGTTTTGGCAATCCGCCAACGTCCCAAAAGTTGAGACGATAATTTTTATAATGAATCGTTTCGATGTTGAAACCGATTGTTGGATGTGGAGCCATTACTGTGTCCATTTGAACTTTCTTTAAACGGCGGACTATTGAAGTTTTGCCAGCACCATCAAGACCTGAAATAATAATTCTAAATTTCAGAGCATAGTCTTCCAACTTTACCTAACAAAACAACTCGACTTTCGATGAAATCTCCGATATGCAATTTCCTATCATTTAAAAATGAAAAAGCAATTCTTGTGCTCAACTGTGATTGATCTAGAACTGCAGTAGGTTCAGCAGCAGTTGATTCCGCCAGCGCCAACAAATCATCTTTCCGATCCAAAATCTTTCCCCTCTCCATTATCAAAGCTTTTTGTAAGGTAGTACAAGTATTTCCGATCTTTGAAGAAATAGCTTCCAGTCTCTCTTTTTGAGTTTGTAACGACTCGACGCGGTTCCGAGCATACCGATCTACAGTTTCCACCGCATCCTCTTCATCTCGATCCAGAGCTGTTCGTAGCCGACGGAAGTGATTGCGAACCTTAATAAGATTCTAGGTAATTAATTATTTCTTCAATCTTTCATACCTCTTGCCGGGTCTCCTCCAAACTGCCATCTTCTTGTCCAGGAGTCAACTCATGAATAACTGAATCAATCGAATGAAGTGCATTTCCAATTGTCTCCGACTGCTTTGACAGCTCTCCCAAATGCTCTCTAACTTTTTCTCTCAAATCTTCCACTTCTTTTTCGATTAGTACATGACTATGACCCTTGTGTCTACCATAATCCCTACACATCATACACATCAACGGACTCTCGGTGTCACAGGAGAGTTCCTTGCAAACGAATTCCACGACATATGATGAATGTAGGCGACAATGAACAAGTGGAGGAGGCTTCTCGGTTAATGGAATTCGACGATGTTTAGATAGAACATTGGTGGAGTGTGTGCTCTCGGAACATCTAGAAACAAGTTTCGTAAGATTTTTTGGGCAGTTAATTTTTCTGGAAAGGCGTAAAAATGACTTCTGCCTGATGTCAAGGGTGACCTACACATGGATCGTGTTTGTTGATCAGTTTTAATAGGTTTGATGAAGCCTTGGTAGGTTCGTAGGCAAAACCCCTCACCTACCTATCATTGATGCCTCAGTTCTAGAAATGCATAAAAATATCATAATTTCATCAATTACATACATAACTAAATGAAAATCAACATTGCGGTGTACAAAACCTTTCAGCCAAGTACATCAGTTCTTGTACTGATCCTACCGTACTTCATAGGTTTTTCTAGGACTTCAAATGCTTACCTTTCACATAAATTACTATCACAAACTGTGCAATAGATAACTGCCACGTGTTCCGAATCCTCGTCACATTCCAAATTCAGAAGACGTTCTTTCGAGTAACGATCGAACTTCACAACTTCACCCGACTTCTCCAGCAATCCACCACCGTCGGCTATTTTTTCGAGCAGCTCTAACAACGCGAAATTCTTTTTGAGATTTTGAAGATCTCCGCCAGGAATTTGAGTTGCCGTTCTGTCAAATGGGCAAAAAATGGACGAATTTCGACCGGCAATTGATATGGCACAATTGTGGCAAATTGTATGGCCGCAACCCGTCAAAACACGTGGACATTTCAAAGGATCCCGTGCCGAATACTCCTCGTTGCACACGTTGCAACCATATTCATTCATTAACTGAAACATTTGCTGGTATTCTCATTGTTTCAAAATTAAATGTGATCCATAGAGAATCATTCTATACAATTTTAACTCTCTAGAATCTTAAAAAACGTAGAATAACTATACATATAATTAGACGTAGACATAGACCAATTAGACCAACTCAACATGAAGCAGCCGGCAAAGCGCACAGTGATGACCTGTCTCGATCAGCGCGCGGCCTTTGATAAGGTACCCATTAAGAAGCTCTGTGTCGATCTTCACGAATCTCTAAATGAAGCCAAGATCTCGAAATGGCTCACGAACTATCTGAGCAAACGGATTATCAAAGCTAACTTTGGGAACCACTCGTCAAAATGGTGTACACTGCTGGGAGGAGTGCCTCAGGGCTCGGTACTTAGCCCGAATCTATTTTCCTTTTATATGAGAAATATGCCAATTCACCCAAAAACTGAGATCACCGTGTATGCGGACGACACTACAATCCTTGCCCAAGACACGAATCCATTTAAAGCCGGGGAGTTAATTCAAGAGCACCTGGATCTCCTCTACGATTTCTTCAACGAGAGGAAAATGTCGATCTCGGCTGAGAAGTCCACGACGACACTCTTCACATGTGATACCAAGGAGTTCAAAACGAAGATTCCGGTGAATTGGAATGGAGCGGAGATCCCGACGACAAACCAAGTTCGTCTTTTAGGAGTACACCTGAATACAATGTGTGGCTCAAAGGATCACGTCGCGGAAACCAGGAAGAAGATGATGGTTTCGACCAACATCCTCAAAGCACTCTCAGGGACCAAATGGGGCTGCTCCAAAGAGCTACTGATCTCCACGGCAAAAGCACTGGTGAAGCCGATTGCGATTTACGGTGCCCCTGCCTGGTCACAACTTCTATCGGAAACGAACCTGAACAAACTGGAAGCCGCGTACCGCAACACCTTGAGGACTTGCTGTGGTCTGACTAGTGACACTCCCATTGAGCATATCTACGCTGAAGCCCAAATGATGCCTCTGAAGGAAGAATTCGAATTGGCTAAACAACAAACTTACATTGCCACGACAAAATCTGGTACGCATCCGAACAGGAATCTGGAGTCGAGAAGGAACACCGAAAGAAGGTCTAACAGACCCAGGGAGCCACCTCTAAACCTACAGGAGGCGACCAAAACCCACTTGAGCAGACTCAAAGGTACGAAGGCAGAAGCGCAAAAGGCCAATCACACAAGATTCGTTCGCGAATTCTTGAACTCGGCCCCACCCAACAGGATCCTTGGAGCCACGCCGCCACCATTGAATAGTTCTGAAGAATCTAGCCTCCCAAAAGCCACCAGAACGGAACTGGCTCGACTTCGCTGTGGACACTCCTTACTGATCCCCAGGTACAAAGCGAGAATTGAAGGAACCCCCATCGGGACATGCGGATGTGGAGACAACGAGGGAGGGATCGATCACTACTTATCCTGTGGAAGATCGCATCCCATATCGAAAGAAAAACTATGGACGTCCCCAATGGAGGCCGCCCGAGCCCTCGGGCTGGCCTACAAACCATATGACCCGGGTGGAGGAGCAACGACGAGCGTCTGAAAACGGCGCTGCGCCGCCTGTTGCACAACAACAACAACCAACTTTTCAATTCAGTCTATGAGAAATTTATCAAGTTACAAATTGAAAAATCGCAGGCATAATGGTACCTTTTCACAGTCAAGAAATAAAATTAAAACGTTTTCAGTAATAATGAACCAGTTTATTCAGCATTTTCCATGAAAGTAATCATAAACACTATCCGAATCTGCAAAATCTGCTCTAAAATTTTTAGCGATTCGATCCTCCTTTAATTTTTGTTTAATTATGTCCTTCTTCGTAGTTGGCACCTTTGCAACTTTCAGGTTTTTAACAGCATTTCGATCGAATGGTCCAAAATGTGTGACTTTTTTCACAAGTTTTTCAGCTCCTAATCCCGCTCGATTTCTCTTCAGGATCGTTCGAATCGGAAATCTTTGACCATCAGAATTTCTTCCAAGACCTTGTTCTTCTGTCCAACCAGATGCACACATCAATCTATATCCGATGTTTGATGGTCCAATTTGAATTCCAGATTGAGGTGCTGCTCCAGGAGCATTTCGATCATTGAGTTGATGAGTGATGGAAGAAATGTGAGTTGAAGACGCGTTTTTCGGTATAAAAACATCACAAAGCTCGCAAAATGTCAGTGTTTCAGGCTCAGATGATGTGGATGGAGTGTCACTAAAAACATTTAGATTACTATGGAAATTAGGATCTAGGAACTTACCCATTGCAGAAATAGTCAAAAAGTCGCTTCACAAAATAATTTTTCCCGTTTTTCTGTGCAATTTGTACAATTCCCAAGCTGTGTGAGTCTCGGACACCCGGATCGGCTCCGTGCTCGAGAAGAAGCTTGCATACCTCGAAATTTCCTTCTCCTGCTGCACACATTGTGGCTGTCCAACCGTAGAAGTCTGTGACGTCAATGGGAATTTCTGAATTAAAAATATTTAGATTAGTCTCTGGGAAAGTATTACTTTTCTCCAAGTATCGTTTTATTTCTTCTAAATTTCCATCTTTTGCAGCTTTCAAAAATCCATTAACATCTCTAACATTGAAATTGGAATGTGAAGTTGAAGGCTCATTTTTCACAATTGCAAAGTCGTCATCATCCAAAATTATTATCTCAGCATCTTCTTGAGGATTTTCCGTTTTTATTTTCTTTTTCTCCCTGATTTTTGCTTTTTCGATGACTTTTCGATACTCTGAGCCGAATCCAGAGTCATTAATTGACGAGTTTGAAGCTGAAAATAATTTTATTTTTTCATTAACTCTCGGACGCGACATTTGGCAATTTTTGCGCGAAGAATACGGTACCCGGTCTCGACACGACTAAATACAACAAAGGTGTGCGCCTTTAAAGGGTACTGTAGATTCAAACTTCTATTACTGCGGAAGTTTACTGATTTTTGAAAAAAAAGAAGTTTTTATGTGTTTCAATTTTTTATTGTAGTTGTTAATAAATCTATCATTTTTGAATCAAGAAATAATGAAAATTGATTAAATTTCCAAAACTCCACTCTAACAAAAGTTTAAAACTACCGTACCCTTTAAAGGCGCATTTCACTAAAAAAAATTGTCCTGACGAGACCAGGAACCGTATTTTTTGGGCAAAAATCGCAAAGCATTGCGTCTGGGTAATATAATTATTTTAAATAAAACTCACCTCTTTGCACATCATCTCTTTTCTGAGACATTTCTGTTTTTTCAGCGTCTCCAACATTTTTCGCTCTCACAAATTCAACTGGAACTTGTTCTGGATTCAAATTTCCGAGTTTTTGAGGTGGCAACTGGTAGTTCGTTGTGATCATTCTGCGCTACAAATATTATTTGTTTAAAATATTAGAAAATAAAAATAAATGTTTAGACAATGAGAGTTGGTTGAAAAATCACCTTTCAAATGAGAATACATAATTAATGTTCGAAATTAATAATAAAAAATGTTTTATTTGAAGAATTATTTTTTGAAGTTACAAGAATGAGAAAACCCGATGTTTTTGTTGAGATTTTTGAGTGGAAAGTAGTTGGGATTAATTAAAACATTTGTGAAAATTAACAAATTAATCATTTTCGGGAACTTCTAATGCAGATTCTTCCGTAATCTCTTCATCCTCATAATTGCCGTAGTCGTTGTCGCGTATCGGAGGGCAAAGGTAGAGGTTTTCGTGCGTCTGGAACTTTTGGAATGGTTGAAAAAGTTTGTTTTTCATATGTTTTTTGGCAGTTTTCGTAAAGGACGTTATGCTCCTTTTTTAAATGTTGAAATCAGTTCTTGATTTTGGAACCAGATTTGAAAATTAAAAAAATATATATACACAGTATTTGTAATAATTGATTTTGCAATATTACATTTCATGAAAAAAATTTATAAAAATCTTACAATTTCTTCATCTTTTCCTTTTTTTTCCTCTTCAGTCAAATCTCCAATTTGTTTATCTTTCTCTTTATCTTTATCTTTTTTCGACTCTTCTTCCGCTTTCAAATCATCAGAAACTACTGTCAAGTATGCTCGATGCTCGAATGAAGGAATAAGAATATGACACCATTCAGGTAAATATTCAAATGTTGTCTTCTCCTGCATATACTTCATTTCATCAATTTTTTCGTCTCCCAAGTCCATCGTACAGGAGTCTAACTCGATGAGCTCGTCGAGCATTTCATCAATTGGCCAGTGGTCTGAAATTATTTTTAATTCGTTGAAAATCAAGGAGAAATTTTTCTATTAATATGTAATAAAAACCATAATATATTTCACAGATAAATTTCAGAAATCGTACATCTCAAAGATTCAGCTCCATCTCCACACGTTGTCATCCTAGTTGAGCTCTTCGAAACTCGATCCTTATCTTCCAAATCGATGGAAGTTGTTTCTGACAAGTAAACTCGTTCACCGAATTGATCAATCAATGCACCATCCGAGCTCATGCACAACACTTCTGTACCACTTTGTAATTCCTGAAATTTGAATTTTTGAGAAATTCAAAATTTGTGAAATTCAACGCACATGTTTACTGATTAGTCCTTTGTCATACAGCGATTTTGATACGTTTTTGACTTCATCAATATCATTTGTTTGAACAAGATCTCGAAAAGCGACAAAAGCTTCCTGCATTCGTTTTTCCTCACTTTCTTTGTTGAACTGAAAAATGTTAAAAAGATAATTGATAATAATTTGATTTAATTATAACTTACAGTTTTCTTGACTTGCTCATGAATAATTTCTTCAAAGTTTCGAAACAAGCAGATAGATGGGTAATTTCTAATCATATAATTAACGAGTGATGTGATTCCATTCCGTTTCTTTTGCGACATTGCTTCACGCACTTTTTCATACGAAAAATCGATATCTTCACTTATTTCTGTCTTGATATAGGTATGAGGATCAGGCAACGGTGGAAGCCATTCGTATACATAACTGGGATGAGGACGAGGTGTTCCGATTCGTAGTGCTTGGTTTTTAGCTTCTGGGGGGATTATTTCGGCTGAAAATTGTCAAGATTAGGACGGAAAAAATGTGTGAAAACTAACGAGCATGCACGGTCAGCGCGGAAATAATTTGATCTTGATGAAAATCCGAAAGTTGGTTGACTTTAATTCCCATATTAACAAGTCCGAACCAAACATCTCCAGGTGTCACAATAGTACGTCCAGCAACCTCACAAGCAAATCTCGACTGCTCACCAATGCGTTTTATATCTGTAAATAATTAATTCACAGTTAATTTCGAATAAATTCCGAAAATCTTACATGAATGAAAGAGAAGCATCAAAGTTTCTAACGCGCCTTCCTCGATATCATCGAATCCGCTTTTATAACACATTGCCGTCACAATTTGTTCCAAAACGTTATGATAAGCTTCATTGACGATAGAAGGAAGAAAATTCGCTCCAACTTGTTTTTGTGCTCGCGATTCAGCAGATTTTTGTGTGAAATTACTGAAAATATACATTGATTTCAAACATTTTCAAACCAGATTTTACCTAATCGGCTGCTGAAAATTGGACTGCTGTGGTACAAATTGCTGTACAGAATATCCTGATGGATGAAAGCTCCTTCCTGCAATAGTCGGTCTCCTAATAAATGTATTGTGTTGAGGAAGCATTCTGAAATAATGATTAAAGTTTTTAAAAATATTTAATGAAAAAAAAATATATTAAAAACGTTGATGTAAATTTATAGAGAAAAACAAAGCGCCTGCTAAAAATTCGCATTAAAAAATCAATGTATATTTACGATAAACAAGACGAGCAAGTGTTATTACGGAGTGTTGTTTGTGTACTCCTCTCGGAAAATGTATGTATCTTATCCAGCCACTCTCTCTCGACACAACATTTAAAAAATAATTTCTGCAGGAATCTGGAGAAAACTATGACTCTATTACGGGAACAAAAAATTCTGATAATGCCTGCTGCGCAACATATTTGACGCGAAAAGTAAATCGTAGCGAAAACTACAGTAATTCTTTAAATGACTACTGTAGCGCTTTTGTCGATTTAAACAAAAGAAAATGAAATATCACTATCACAATTCGAAAATAAAAGCATTTCAATAATCGAGCCAGTTAATCGACAGTGTGAATTCGACACAAGCGCTACAGTAGTAGTAATTTAAAGAATTACTGTCGTTTTCGCTACGAGATATTTTGAGCGTCAAATATGTTGCGCCATACGCATTCAGACATTTTTCTTCACGTATGAGAATTCCGGTCGGCAGGAGTTCAATTCTTAATCAGATCTGTGATGTAAGATAATACATCAAGAAGAAACATTTTATTATGTCATCGAACTATTCACATCTCGAATCGTATTCCCTACATAAGGGGTCTCGCCGCAACAGAAACAAATTTTAAGAAAAAAAAAACTCCCAAATAAACAAAGCAGAAACGAAAATTACAGAGAATAATTTATTACAGAGAAGAAGAAAAGGCAATACGCGAGTAGTCATATGAATAGTTTCCGATCTTTCGCGTGTCTTTCTTGACATCGCGGAGTGTCACCGATGTCATGATCTTCAGCTCGGCTTCAATGAGAACTAAATCTGCTTTGTCAAAGATGGCGGCCATCTCGTTGATTGAATCCAGTGTCGCTTCTCTGCCTTCCTTCGTCATACATGAGTCATAGTAATTCTCATAGTAATTCGGATCCGACCTAAATCAAAAGATAAATAATATTCATGCTAAAGTAGACTTACTTTTCTGCTTTCATCCAGATATCTATAACCTGAACCGCCTGCTTGCTGCTCAGTCCGAAACAAATGACCTCCATCAAACTGCTCTTTGCTTTGTTCGATTTGATAAGAATTCCAAAGTGCTTCAAAAAGAACTCCACCACGCAGATCGAAGCAGCTCCCCGCGCTTTTATTTCAAATTGATCAATGTCTGGTGGGCTCATGTTTGAAAACTCCCTCGCCTCCGTGATGAATTTTTCGAAGTTTTCTTCCTCGTGAGCAGCCTATAATTGAAACTTTTGTGAGGGAATTAATTAAGAAAAAATTACCTCGGTCTGCCAACCTTCTAAGTCGTCTATATGTACGCCGCTCTTGAAGATGCTGACCACTTCGTCTAATTTATCATTGGGAATCATGATTTCAATTCCATCAACAACAATCATTTTTTTTCGACATGTCTGCGGAACTCTGAAAAATGGAAATTATGATATTATCAAATTTTAAAACTGACTCATGAAACGTGCCTTTTCTTTGACATGATTAATATTATAATTGATAAATATTTAATATAAAACGGACAAATAGAAAAAGAAAGCACTATTTTCGAAAAATTCGCATTAAATAAATCAATGAGCATTTACGATAAACAAGGAGTGCTAGTGTTATTACAGAGTGTCGTATGTGCACTCCTCTCGGAATAACTCTGCGTATCTCACCCAGTCACAGTCTCTCGACACATCTGGTGAAACACATTCCTGCAGCTGTAGGAATCTGAAAAAACTGTGACTCTAATTAATCGAGAACCTGAAAATGTGTAAAATCCAAAACCGAGAACAAATTATAGACTTTAATGCTATTTCAGAAACACGATTTTCAGACATTTTTCTTCACGTGTACCACCTGCTCGGCGAGCTTAGACTTCCGGTTGACAGGAGTTCTTAATAAGATTTTTGATGTTTGATAAAACATAATAATGAAACGTTTAATTATGTCATTGAATTACTCACACTCGACATATCGTTTTCCCTAAAGGCGCACAGATCTTTGACAAATCACCAAAATGCATACCTATGCATCCACCTATACCACCTACCTACTACCAAATTGAACAAGAACATTCTTTTTAAATATAAGTCTACACTGATAGTGAGCCAGAAAATCACATGAATAGACGTATGCAAAAGCTTATGGCGTAAGAAAGACAAATGAGACTTAGGAAAGGGGAAGGTCTGCCTACCTTCCTGCTGATAGATTTAGATTAGGGTCATCTGCTTTGACAACTGTAACTTTTATCACATGGTATATCCTTTCCTTATAGCATCTGCCAAATTGATTCGGCTTGCTAGTTCTGTCAGAAAACCTCATCCATTACTCACATTTTTTCACAGCTCTTCATTTTTACGTCGTCATTAGGCAGGCTCGTCTGTCTATTCTTACTTCGCATCTAACCAATTACCGCTCTGTGCCCTTGAGAGCAACTTGAAAGAAACGCAGAGAAGCACGGGCTTGACAACACGCTCAAATCTCACACATAGTTTTGTCTATGCAGCAGTCACCCTCCCATGCATGTATATATCAAACCACCCATTATCACTTTTTGACCATCAGATGTTTCAATTCTTGCATTGTTTTATTCTTGAGTTGAACAATCTGACCCAAGGTTCCGTGTCTCCATGTGAGCATGGCAACCAAAGTAAATCAGCACTTTTACACCTGCCTACAATCACTTTCGATTAGCCTTCACTGTCGATAGACGGGGAAATGACGAGTGAATCAAAGAGTTGTTCTTATATCAACTAGAGAAAGTTTCTCCATTTTTGTATAATCCTTGAATTCTAGACTCGAGCCCACCTTTTTGAACCTTTGAGCCAGACGAAATGGCAATATTTACAAAATCTCATAAGTCTCATCGTTGTGTCGAAGTTTTATTCTGGAAATTTATACAGAAATATATAAAACTATTTATTTGTGCTTTATAAAGATATCTCACTTCTTATTAATAGATTTAAAAAAGCGGCTCAAAAGCTGACTCTAAGGTGCTATAGGCACATAGCGATTTTAATAGTAGATTTTGGCCAAATTTTTGAAATTTTTGATAAAAAGTAACTATTATTTCTTTATATTTCTGTATAAATTTCCGAGAAAAAACTTCGACACAGCATATTCTCATTTAAAAGTTCCCTAAAATAGTGCTCATCAATGTGCATCGATTTATCTATGTATATACCTTCTTGTTATACATCTCATTATATTCAGAGAACATAACGCTAATAAATAACAATCTACGTATCGCCAACTCGATTTCCTGTGGGACTTGATTGTTTTCATGTTTTTCTTCATTTTTGGGCCCACATCAAATTCCTTCTTCTACTCTCAATATACCTATCATACACAGTTTATATAACTAAAAAAAGTAGTCTGTGAATAGAAAACTATTATATAAAACTAGGCAGGTGATTTTTGAGAGGTTTTAATTTAGGTTTCTCTATGTTACAAAGACACACATATCCTCCCCCTCCAAATTCAATTATTTTTTCCTTTCTTTTCTTCTCACTTCTGCATATTTTTCTTTCATTTAATCAGCATTCCAGGCGCCATGGTTCTTGAAATTGTGTTTTTTACCTCGTGTCTGATCCTTTCGGTTGTCGGAGTTTACCTCAATCTGTGCTACCTCAGAGCCACACATCGATCTACGGTCTATCCAAAGTTTACCGGAAATAATTTACGGTTTTTGTCCGTTGCTCATATTGTGCTGGCTTGTTCAAATGTTGTGGCCGCTGGTGAGTTTATATAGGCACAAAATGAAGACCCACTTGCCTACAGAAATGGGATTTCTTGCTCGAGTATAACTGTAAACGATATCTTTTTGTCAAACTTTAGCCCAAAAAATCTTCACTTGTATCAAAACTTTGGCAAGTTCAGGAAGTGTAATGCAATTAGTCCAAGTTAGATCCAACTCTTGCCAATGTAGTCCGAGGTTTGGCAAAAGTTAGATTATACTTGAGACGTGTCCTTTACTAACCTCAACTTTTGTCAAAATTTTGCCAAAGATAAAGCCGTGTTAATATTTTTTGGCAAAACCTATCTAGTAAGACAAGAAGCTGGCTCACAACGCCGAGTTGGTCACGCACTTGTCGTAGGTACACAATTATATGTATGCACACTTGTTTGCTATGTGCATTTCACAATTTTGATGATAATACGGATATATTTTGATCTTTAAACCTTGAAACTAATATTTCTGATTATTTTTCTAAAATAAACCTTTCCAGCTGCAATGTGGGGTGCCAACGTGAATCGCACGACAAAATCCGAAGCCTTCTTCTCGACAACTCTATCAGTCAGCCGTGCTATTCCAGCACTCACTGTGTTTTGGACAACTGTTGAACGGATAACGTACAATCGGAGTCCAACGATTCGAGAAAGTCCCAAGTTTCGATATGTGGCAGTTTTCCGGGTGGGTATCAATATTTTTATTACAATAAATATTAAATACAAATACTAAATACCTTTTATAGGTCATCGAAGTAGTGGTCTCCGTAATTATGGAGATGATTATTCGAGGAATCTATTTGAATAGTGATGATCAACTCAAAGAAGCTGCTGGACTTGAAGTTCTTCAATCTTCAAATGATGAAATTTCAATCAAAAGTTCACTCATCGCGAATGTATACTACGACTTCTATCACGGAATATTGTTTTTGCCATGTATTATAGTAAGTATCCTGTTTTGGCTAGTTTATATATTCAACAGAAAATAAAAATCCTATGTTTAGTTCCCTTAGAAAAAGTCTCACGCATGTGACGCAATTTCAACAAAACTTAAATAAACATATTATAATTATTATTTTGAATTTCAGATCTCGGTTCTCATGTTCAAATCGGCAAAAGGTTCTCACACTCGTGCCTGCCTACTCGGTGGAATGAGAAATGACCAGAAAGTGAGTTTTTTGAGGATTTATATTCTAGTTTTACATTTGACATCAATTTTAGATCCAAAATCTCAGTGGACAAATGACGTTTTTCAAAAATTCCTACATCATGCTGTACATCGCTTGTTTGGCCGACTTCATCTTGCATGTAATTGTCAAGAGATTTATAAATCTAGGTGAGTTTAATATGAAATAAAGATCAGAATAGTCTGAAAACTAAACTTCTTTCAGAAGATTCCACGCTTGATATGATGTACATCAATGCTCGATGCTTTCTTCCAATTGTTTACCCATTATCACTAATCGCTAACAACAAAAATCTCCGAATCGACTATTTCGGAAACTTCATTCTCTGTCGAAAAGCCAGAAATCTGCATAAAGAGTCCAAAGTCAAGGTCATTGCAACACGAGAATCACAAGAATCCATCATTGCCAACTTGAAAATGATCGGAATTCTCAGTGACGTGGATACCTCTCAGGGTGGCGCTGGTGCTGCAAGCCTCGCAATGATGGGAATGGGCGGAGGAGGTGCTCCAAGACCTCCCAGTGGAGGTCGAATGGCTTCTATATCCAAAGATCCTAATTCAATTACGTCTTCCGGAAGTCTAGCTAAGCAAAGTACAGCTTCAATGGGCAGTGGTGGAGCTTCGGGTATGATGATGTTCCACACGAGGCCTAAAAGTTCGGTACCATCGATGGGATCTGTTGGGTGATCAACATATAGATACTATGTATTTTAATTATTCGTTCATCGGCAATTCTAATAAATGTTATCTTTTTGAGTTTAAGTTTTTCCTGTCTATACATTCCTGTACCATATGATAGTGAGACATGTCTATATAAATGTCTGACTAGATCTCGTGAATGAATAACAAAAAGTTGGTTATTGGCCATCTATCATAACAAAATAGCAAAGTTAATCAAATAATTGAAACAGATCAGAGCACAATTTGTGTTAAATATCAACAGCAGGGTTAGGTAAAACTTTCGGGTTAGGAATACATTAATATCTAGTCATTTCAACCACATTTTTATATACATATGAAAGTACGTTTGAAAATTTGCTGACTTATTGTAAGATGTGCTTGTTATTTTATCAAAAATACTTGATTTTTTCTGGTTTCCACTAGATTTGACTTTCTTGCGCAATATGACACAAAGCCTTGCCCACAAAAATGCCTGGCAATGTTACTTCCAGAGTTGCTAAACTAAATTAAGTTAATCGGTGATTTCTTCAAATCTGCAGACCAAACTCCAGAAACTGGCTACAGGATAGACTAGAGTTAGTGGTCTTGATATCATCATTGTAATCCAATTACTCACTGATTCTGCGCAAGGAGTCACAAAATCGTCGAGACGGAGACACAAAAAGTGTGTCAGATAGTTGCCGTTTTTGTGTCCGATTTCTTGTAAATATAAAAACAAATTTTATTTTTGGAAATATTTGTTTAAAATATACAGACTTCGTTTACAAGAAAATACAACTAAATGAGTGTTATTTTACTTGCTATTCCAACTTTGTTCATTGGTTTTATCAGGTATTTTTTATTTATTTCTCAAAGCTAAATATATTTATTTAAGTTACTACCTCTGGATATGGACATATTGGAGACGGCGTGGTATCCCTGGACCTCTAGGTTATCCATTAGTTGGAAGTTTTCCAAAAACTCTCAAATCAGAATATCCTCAATACTTACAAATCAGAGATTGGACAAAACTTTATGGTCCAATATATGGATACACTGAAGGAACCATTAAAACTCTAATTGTTTCTGATATCGACATTGTTCGTCAAATTTTTGTTGAGCAGTATGACAACTTCTATGGTAGAAAACTGAATCCAATTCAAGGTGATCCGGAAAAAGACGAGAGAACTAACTTGTTCTCGGCTCAAGGATTTAGATGGAAAAGGCTCAGAGCTATATCTAGTCCTACTTTTTCGAATAACAGTTTGAGAAAAATCAATGTAACTGTGGAAGACAGTGCGATGGAATTATTGAGACATATTGAAGAACAAACTTCGGAGGGACAACAAATTGATATGTTACAGTGAGTTTTCGATGTATTGGAAAAGTAATTTAAATTTTAAATTACAGATTCTACCAAGAGTTCACAATGGATACTATAGGACGAATTGCAATGGGTCAGACCGACTCGCAAATGTTCAAAAATCCACTTTTGAAGTTTGTCAGAGCGGTTCGTTTTGGTACTATTACCAGTGAAATTCAACATATATTTCCAGATATTCGGAGATAATCGAAAGCATATTCCCCTCATCGGTGGAGTTTTTCCTACTCTTGCTCAAGTTTTTCGATTTTTTATGTTGAAATTTCCATTGTTGGGAGCAGCCAATTTCATTCACGTCAACAAAACTGTTGTGACAGCCGTTCAAAATCGTATAGATCAGAGGGAGAATGATAGAAAAAATGGAATTGAAATCGGAGAGCCACAGGATTTTATCGATTTATTTTTGGAAGCAAGAGCAGATGATGTGGAGCATTTTCAAGAGAATAATGGGGATTTTTCAAAGACTAGTAGCTATGTGAGTTTCAGGAGAAAAATTATTCCTGAATTTAAAAAATTGCAGGGAAACCGTCAACTAACAACTCAAGAAATAGTCGGTCAGTGTCTCGTTTTTTTGATTGCTGGCTTCGATACAACTGCTCTATCCTTATCCTATACTACATTTCTCCTAGCAACACATCCAGAAGTTCAAAAGAAATTACAAGAAGAAATAGAACGAGAATGCATAGAACCATCAATTTCATTTGATCATCTCTCAAAACTAAAATACATGGATTGTATTATCAAAGAGACTTTACGTTTGTACCCTTTGGGAACAATGTAGGAGTTTTAAATTTATACTTCACATAAAAAAACAATTATTCCAGGGCGAACTCTCGGAGATGCATGAGAGCCACTAAATTGGGAAATGTAGAAGTTGAAGTTGGAACAATGGTTCAAGTAGATACTTGGAGTCTTCATACTGATACAAAGATTTGGGGAGATGATGCGAAGGAGTTCAAGCCAGAAAGGTTTTTTTTTCAAAATTAAAAAATATATTCAGATGTATTATTGGCTTAATTTTTGAAAGTTTTAAAAAGCGAATCACTTTGGAGAGTATTCCACCTTTTAAATTATTTAGTAAGAGATCCTACTAGTTATTATTTCAGATGGCTTGACCCCAACTGTGACCAAGTTTTCCAAAAAGGAGGATATATTTCATTCGGATTAGGACCTCGTCAGTGCGTTGGAATGCGATTGGCTTATATGGAGGAAAAGATGCTCTTGGCTCATATTCTTAGAAAATATACATTTGAAGTTGGCACCAAGACAGAAATCCCATTGAAATTAGTTGGAAGAGCCACGACTCAACCGGAAACTGTTTGGATGCATTTGAAGCAAAGGATATGAACTCAATAATTTTCGACCCTCTTTGTTTGTATTTTAGTCATCGAAAAAGCTTTCAAATAAAACTTTCTTGCTTTTTAGAGTCTGAAAATGTTCAGCCTATTTTCTGAGAAACTCGTCTATCCTTTAATTGAAGAACAATTTTGAAAAACATATCAGACTAATTTGGTATTTCTACTAATTTTACTCGCATAAACTTTTGAATCATCTGATTGTGAGCAATATTGGATCAAGAAATCAGTTTTGTTAAGCTGCTGGCTCCCCGGAATCAATGCTCATAAACTTATCTGTAAACAACTTGTCCTTTAACTTTTCCAGTGATATCATTAGTGCTTTCCCATTTTTCTATTTAATATTCTTATCACTATAACTGAATGTCAAAAGAAAACGCTCATAATTTAAAAAACGTCAGTTTTAGACTGATAACTCTCTCCACAATTCATACTAATTTGACCATTTGCTACTTAAATTTTTTGAAGCATATATTTATATTTTCAGGAGAATGAAGTTTCTTCTTATTGCTTGTTTGGCAGTTCCTGCAATCTTAGCTCAACAGACGTCTGCTCCAGGTGGAAATTTGTGTACTTATCCTCCACAAGGAGATGAATCAAACCAAAAGGCTGTTCCTATTCAGGACTTCAGAACGTCTGGATTAGATTTCGTTAGGTCAGTTTATGTTCAAAAATTGGAACAGCTTTAGTAATGATTGGTTTAGGCCGCGGCCAAGTTATGTTGAGCCAACTCTTGATGGTCTTACTAGTTAGACCCAGAAAAATACTTTGGCAACAGTGGGATACTAAACGATTACCAATTTTTGAACCACATAAATAGCCGAATATCTTAATTTAAAAAGTTTCAGACCAAATTGGTGCATCACCCACTGTGCTGACCGCAAATCTGTCAAAGCTGCTGTTCGCTTCCAATTTGCCAATCAGTCAACTGCAGTCCGTAAGTTAACATAGATCAGTACACTAAAGTACATGTAAAAACATTTGGAACATTATGAAAATACCAGTAAACATCCTAGAATTTAATGGGAATTTTCAGCAACCTACAAAGTTCGCCGTACTTTCACCCGTTATTCAGGAATGAAGGTTCATGCTGAGCTGATCAGCGGAAACCCGACCAAGCGTGACGATGATCCTTTTAGTAAGTGATTTCATCTTATGGTATAAATACATGTCAAAATTTCAGACTTCTGTATGGACGATGCTGTGTCGGCCCAGATTGATACTATTGTCAACACCTACAATGACATCGAAACCATGTCAGAAGCCCTCAACTTCTATATCAACAAGCCAGGATGGGCGTATATTATTTACGATGTAAGTTACACAAGTTTTTTTTTGGAAAATATATAGGTGTCTACTATTTCTACTTGAATACATATATTCAGATGGGAGTACCACCAAGCATCATTGAGACTGACAATGTCAAACACGATATGAACTACTGTGAGAAGTCTTCTAACAAGGTAAGTACTCAGAAAATGTTGTAAAATGCAACAAAACCAGACCTGCAAGTATCCGAATTAGAAATTAGACCTCACCAAATTTTACAAATTTTTCAGCAAATGCCGGATGGAACCTACATGACATATCAAGTATTCGCAGGACTTATCAAGGCTAATTGATTTTTTTCTTTTAATTTTTAATAAACGATTTAACTATTTAAAGTTTTACATTGAATATTTGATTCTTATTATTCTCAAAATGAAATCATTAGTGATTTTTCAATATTTAATTTTCCACTCTTTATTTTCCGTTATCAACACATTCAACTGGCAAAAGAGGAGGCCGGTGATGTGGAAAATTTCAGTTTTTAACTGATAACTTCCGATAATTTGACCATTTGCTACTCGCTTTGAAACGTTTTTGAGTATAGTTTCCTTTTCATTTTTATCGAGAGTTTTTAGGAAAATGAAGCTTCTTCTCCTTGCCTGCTTAGCAGTTCCAGCAATTTTTGCTCAACAAACTTCTGCTCCAGGAGGAAATTTGTGCAATTATACTCCAGTTGGAGATGAATCCACACAGGATGCAGTTCCAATTCAAGATTTCCGATCCTCTGGATTGGATTTTGTGAGGTTAGTATATTCCTTTTCAAGATTAAATTAAGAATTCATGTAAAGTCAGAGTGTCTGATCTAGAATTGTTTTATCCTTTTAATCAATAATTTTAAATTTAATTATTCAAATCCAGATGAAAAAATCCATTTCTACTTTTCAGACCAAATTGGTGCATCACTCACTGTGCTGACCGCAAATCCGTCAAGGTTGCTGCACGTTTCCAATTTGCCAATCAGTCAACTGCAGTTCGTAAGTTAGCGTTCAAAAAATATTGAAAGCCACTTCCTAGTTTTGAAAAATATAATTGAAATAAAATATGTGGAACTTTATCTAACTCATTTTCATATATTTCAGCAACCTACAATGTTCGCCGTCACTACACCCGTAAATCTGGAGTCAAGGTTCATGCTGAGCTGATCAGCGGCACTCCAACCAAGCGCGATGATGATGATTTCAGTGAGCTCCTCTTTTTCTAGAGTAAACCTGAAATTCATTTGTTTTCAGATTTCTGCATCGACGACACTGTTTCTGCAACAATCGATACGGTTGTTAAGACTTACAATGACATCGAAACCATGTCAGAGGCTCTCAACTTCTATATCAATAAGCCAGGATGGGCTTATGTCATCTATGATGTAAGTCATATCAGAATCAGAATTGGCTCACTGCTGATAAAATCCAAAAATTCAAATCCGAACTTTAACCCTATCCATTTAAGATGGGAGTTCCACCAAGCGTCATTGGAACCGACAATGTCAAGCAAGATATGAACTACTGCGAGAAGTTTGCCCAAAAGGTACACTTTTATTATCTAAAGTAGATAAAGCTTTTCTACTTTCAGCAAATGCCGGATGGAACCTGGGGTTTGTATCAAGTGTTCGCCGGATTGATCAAGGCCAACTGATTTGTGATTTTTTGGGTTTTTCCCACAACTAACAGTGCAGATGTAATTTGAATAAAACTTTGAACATATAATTAATTTTCTGGAATATTTTACAGTTCGTAAAATTGAAAAGTAACCTAGAGTGCAGCCAACTAAAAGATTTTAGATTCAAATCTTTTTGGAATTTTTCTTTGTAGTTTTTGAATCTATGATTATGTCGATTGTCAGACTGTTTCAGAGAGAGTTAATTAAAAATATTTACCCAATTTATTCATATATTTAGCGCATCTTATCTTACAACAAATATTTAAAGTTTTGATTTCTGGCCAAAAAGTCGGTCTGGAAGCGGTTGTGGCTGTTGAAGAAGGTCGGCAATCAAATGGAAACGGTCTGATCCAAAGAATGAATGCTCCGATCCATCTTCTGTGTGCACATTGATCCATGGAGCACCATATGCCTGAAAAAGTAAAATTGCCAATTTTTTTTAATTCAAAGATGAATAACTTACCATCAAATCAACTCCCTTATTCGTATTCTCCATCAAAATCTTTATATATTTCTCATCCTTGCTCTTTTCCACAATTTGCTCCGGATTCTTAACACCAACTGCCTTCAATACTTCCACAAAGTCTTGATCCTCAAAAATCTTCTCACTTCGAGACCACAATCTGACCCACATTTCCCGAGCTGCTCGGAGCATCAGCTCCTTATCCTGCTCCTGCAAAACCAACAAAACCTTCATTGCTCCAGTAGTACGGTACTTTTTGATCCATTCCATGAACAATGGTGGTGGAGTCAATGGAATATCCCAGAACTTTGCAGTTCGCTTCAAATCAGTCATCATCATAATTGATCGAGCTGGGAGCATTGCTGGAGGACGATTTCCTGATTCTTTCATGACGGCTCCGAGGAAAAATGGAATGTAACGGATTGTTACTCCTTTCCATTGGGTTTCCAGTTTTTGGAAGACCTGCAATTTATCATTGCATAATTTCTATAACTATAATAAATTTACGAATTTTAAAACTAAAAAATATTATTGTACCGTAACACTGTTCAAAAAAAATTCCTGACTTCCTAGGATAAGAGAACCATCGACACATGCGTACAACCACAGTTTTTTATGTAATATCGTATATAAAAAAAACCAACCTCAAAAGCAATATAACTGTACGGAGAAATCACGTCAAAATAAAAGTCGATACGTGGAAGTTTTGGCATTTTCCAAAATTAATTCGAATTTTTGGGCACGGCGAACGGAAATCTGCAAGACAAAAATCCGTAAGTTGAGTGTAGATTTGGAAAAGATGTTTTGAAAAATATTCGCGGGAACGATAAAGTAGATCAAAGTTATATTTTCTGCAATTTTTCTTTGAGAACCCGTTTAAAAAATTAAATAAAAATTGCACAAACAACCGTGTGGTTTTATAAGTTTTCGAGACAACGAACTGTGATCTATGTTCGGTTTGCAGTGATAAGAAAGTGGGAAATGAAGATAGATGCAAAAATAACGTGGGAAAATAATAGTTCTAGAGAAGTAAAGCAACGTGGTGACTTGTTCCACACCGTGAGACTACACTGTAGCTTGTATCGGGAAAAAGATACGCAGAGATGACAGACAATCTGGTTTCTCTGCGTCTAGCTCTCTTGGTTTGAATGATGCATTGGGGAAACTACAAGAATACCTTGGATATTTGGAAAACGCGTATATCAATTTCTTAACCTTTCAAAAATTAAAGCTTTTCTGGATACCTGGAAAGTCCCAATTCGCGTTTTTTACATGGAATTTTCATAAAAGCTTTCTTTTAAAAATGTTTATTTTCTTTTTCCATTGACATATTTTGCATAGCAAGGATCTTTGGAGCTTTTCAAAGCACAAACCTTTGGAATTCATTTGCCGGTGTCTTTTGAGTACCTGCACCTGACACCTGGCACCTGACACCGAGAAAACATTTTTCCTGTGATCATAATTCATTTGGAATTTTTATCAATCAAGATCTGCAATCACAATATGTATTGTGACGTAATAAGGCCATCAAGACATATTGAAAGATTTACAAGGGTTCGGGGAAGAAGGAGGGAGGATAATAAAATGACCACGGGTGTACATTGTTATTCTTTTATTTTTATTTTCTCGCGCGTTTTTGGTTCTACTTTTTGAACTATCTAGTTTAACATTCAACTTCCTCCTTGAATATTTGTTAAATTTCTAAAGTTACGACTAAAAATTGTTTGAAAATTTAAATTTTTTGTCAGGTGTTATAATTTTTGAAAGTTTGAACTTTTTGCAGACTAGCTGCTAACACCTTTATACCAATATTTGATAACAAATCGTATCAATATAAAAACTGATAAGATACTAGTTAGCTCGGTGCATCATTTCAATTTCGAGTAGACTATTAACAATAGTTATTTGATATTGAACCTGCTATATAATAATGTCTGATGTGAGTTTGGACCTATTTAATTGTCAGTTTGGAAATTAGAAACACTGGTTTTACTTTTTGAGTTAAAATGATTTTGAAAACTAATTAAACAATTGAATTTTCAGTCTGAAACAATGTCTGCTGCAAAATCTGCTGCCCATATTCTGAAGAGAGTGTTGATGGTTCCACCAAAGCATTTCACAGTCGAATACACAATCAATCCATGGATGGGAGGAGTTGTTGACAAGCAAAAAGCTCATCAGCAATGGAATTCTTTGAAATCTGCAATCGAAAACGCTGGTGTTCCAGTTTTGACAATGGAGCAAACAGAGGGTCTTCCAGATCAAGTTTTCGTTTGTAATAGTGGATTGGTCTATGATGATCAGGTTTACTTGTCCAGATTCAGGCATAAGGAAAGGTGAGTTTGAAAAAAGAATAAAGGAAATTGTGTGTGAAACATTTTATGTTTTTACAGAAGCGGTGAGCAACCACTCTACTTGGAATGGTTCAAGAAGAACAATATCAAAACTATTGGGGAAGGATATGAAGAGGTATAAATTTGCCAGAGAATTTTTGTTCTCCATTTTGAAACATAAAATTTCAGATCTTCGAAGGCGGAGGAGATGCTGTATTTTCTGACCGTAAAACTCTTTGGGCTGGTTATGGAGAGCGTAGTTCAAAGTCTGTCTACGAGAAAATCAAGGCACTCGGGACTTTTGATATTGTTCTCTGTGATATGATTCTTCCAAACTTTTATCACTTGGACACTTGTTTTGCTCCAGTTGATGAGACCAGCGCCCTCTACTACCCACCTGCATTCTCTGAGGCAACCAATAAGGAGGTGAGTTTTTTTTTGAAATCCCTAGTTAAAAAACTTTTTGTGTGCAGATCCTCCGTCGTCTTCCAAACTCGATTGCTGTCTCCGAAGCTGAAGCAAATGCTTTCGTGTGCAACGCCATCACTATTCGTGATACCGTAATCTCCCCAATCGGTGTCTCTCAAGCAACCAAGGATTATCTGTCGGCTCGTGGAAAACGTGTCGAAGAAGTTGATATGAGTGAATTTATGAAAAGTGGTGGAGCTTGTCAGTGCTTGGTGCTCAGATTGCTCTAATTGTGATAGGATGAATTGATGGCTGGATATTTGAATTTTTATAGTGAATCTTTGATGAAGTTTTGAATAAATAAAGCGTTTACTGGAATATTTCAAATTGGAGTGTTGGCTTTCAAAAAGCCGTCTAAAAAATTGAGAGTTTGGTTGAGCTTAAGCCAAAAAGAGTCAAGTAAAAAAGATGCTATTATAATATAGCATTGTGAAGCTATCGAGAAATCAGTGTTGTACGTAAAATTTTTCAAAAAAAAAAATTCTGATTTTTCTCTCACTTCACTGCTTTACCGTTAAAGTACGGATTCCCGAGTTAAATTTCAAGTTAATTTTAAATTCAGATAAGTTTTGAACCTTTTCAGCTTTCAATTTGTATGATCTTCATTGGAAAATATAACCACAAAAATCACATGAGAAAGATACTAGAACCGGTAGGAGGGTAAGGGTGGCACTGAGAAATTCTAGAATTGTAATGTTACAACTGATCACTTTTCTTCTCATCTCTCTTTTGGGTATTTTGTTGTGGTATTCATTTCTAGAAAAAATATTATATTCTGTATTTCAACAAATGAAGAAGATTACTTTATTATCTGGAATTTTGTTTCTTATTGGATATTCTGATGCAGAGGTTTTTGAAAGGTTATTGTTTAGTTTAGTTTTTTCTTTTATATTTCAAGAAATTTCAGTCAAAATGTTCGAGTTAAACGGAACGATTTCACAAACAACTATGGCTATGGACCATTCGGAATAGGACCTACAAATGGAGGATTTGATAGTTATGGGTTTTATAGAGACAAGTTCTATAATTCAGGACTTCCTCCACTTTATTCATTTGCTTCTTATCGTAATTATTATCACGAAATTTCATTCCACAAGAACAAATACGGACAGCCAGCGCCTACGGATTTCGAAACTTTACAGCAGGAAAGATACGGTGAGTACTTACAATATATTGAAAATATGTTTTTTTTTCTTCATATGTCTGCCCGATTTCTACAAGAAAAGTATTGAACATCACTGCTAATATATAATATATTTGTGGTACAGTAGCTGCAAACTTTCACTCTTCTCAAGACCCAAATCTCCTCATTTGCGCGCGTATTGAAAATTTCAGAAAGCCTTAAATTGTAAAGTCGAAATAAATTATCGAGCTCATTGTTCATCTGGATTATTTTTAAAAACCTCAAGACCTAAATATTCGAATTTTCAGGACCATATTACGATGGAGTCTGGGGATACGCGGATCATTCGAAAAATTGGTTTGGAAAACGTTAAATTTGTTGTTTTTACTTCTGTTTTTTTCTCAAATTAATAAAATTAATTCAATTTTTTTGTTTGAAAAATTTCTAAAATTCCTACGCGACCTTCTCAAAAAACATCAGTTGATAAAATCTTGGCACGTGTAAACCCGAAATTTCGAATCAGTCGATTAGAACTTGAATCAGTTCAGAACCAAGTCAAGTGCAGCCGCAATGGGAGTCGAAATTTCGTTGGATCCACCAGTTTGCCCGATCCAGGCCAATGGAGGAGTCTCGAAGCACAAGATGATCAATCATTGCGACAAAATTTTGGCCTTTAAGGTTGGTATTTTACTTATCGTGAGGATATAGACAGCAGGGGTGTACGTCAACTGGCAATAAGTTTTTTTTCAAAACTTTGGCAACTGGCAATAAGTTTTTTTTCAAAACTTTGGCAACTTGGGCCGAAGCTTCGTCAACCGAGAGTTTCCGGTTGCCGCACAGCCATGATAGCCAATTTTACAGTAGACTATTTCAGGTCAAATCCTCGAACAACTCAAACTACAGCGTCAACTTGATCTACGGAATCTTGAAAGTTTGCGATGTCAAGGAGTTGGTCATCACCAGAAAGGTATCGAATTTCTGAACATAAGAACCTAATTCATTAACATTTCAGCCTGGAAAGCCACAAGCCGACAAGTTGATCATCCAGTACTGTATGGTGGAAGATGAGAACGCGGATCCAAAACCATTGTTCGCAAATGGAGTGCCACCAGGAGAGCTTTCTGGAGAGACAGTCATCAAGTTGTCTGCTGCCGAATGAATATGACACCAAAGAAAAACAAGATATTTTTAAACTGAGCATTGTATGTAAAAATGAAGATTGGAATTGTTGTTCTGGGTTTATTTTTCTTTTCATTAGTGTTGATTCTCAGAGGGAATTGTAATCTGAATCTGAAAAGCTTCAATATTCTTAATCAAAAAATGAGATTGGCCTTGAATTTTTTGGCTTCTCCACTGCAGGTTCTTCCGGTCGCCTGAATTTCCTACGTGATTCTATTCGATCGCGAGAAGATTCAAGGTGACCATCGTAAGATGAAATTTAACATAGTTGTCGTATACATAGATAGGTAGTTTTTATAATACATAAGAAGCAGAAACTCTTCTGTTTCTGAAAAAAAAATTGGGTCGGTCCAACGGATAGACACTATCTCGAGAACGAGTTTGGTTAAGATATTACTTAACTTTCTGAAAATTTTATTATTTGTTCCTCAATGCCATTACTTCACAAATTAATAAAATCACTTTAATTTTCGTTTTCACAACTTTTCAAATTTCCACGCGACCTTCCATATTCTCAAAAAAAAACATCAGCTGATAAAATCTTAACACGTGTAAAACAGAACGTCCGAATCAATCGATTAGAATTTGTTCTGATTTAAAACCAAGTCAAGTGCAGCCGCAATGGGAGTCGAAATTTCGTTGGATCCACCAGTGTGCCCAATCCAGGCCAATGGAGGAGTTTCGAAGCACAAGATGATCAATCATACCGATCGCCATATGGCTTATAAGGTTGGTTCTTTATTTGCCGGAAAACTGGTCAATTGAAAATACCATGTCAGGTAAAATCCTCAAACAACTCAAACTACAGCGTCAACTTAATCTATGGAATCTTGAAAGTTTGCGATGTCAAGGAATTGGTCATCACCAGAAAGGTATAAATTTTCTAAATCTAGGAACACAATCTATTACGAAGCCGTTTAAAGATGAAAGTTTGGGTCTCACCACGCTGACAATAAGTTACTGTACTTCGCAACGTTTTGCTCCACTATTGCATTATAACTTTCATATCGAATGAAATAGTGCTTCCAAATTTTTTTAATCAACGTATGATACAATCGCGACCCATAAAATGACACGAGTTACAGTAGCCCTTTGTCAGCATGGTGAGACCCATGCGCGGAAGATATGGCGGAAATTCTCATTCTTGGACTTCTATGTAATAATTTTCATTGAAATTTCAGCCTGGAAAGCCACAAGCCGACAAGTTGATCATCCAGTACTGTATGGTAGTTGATGAGAACACGGATCCAAAACCATTGTTCGCAAATGGAGTGCCACCAGGAGAGCTTTCTGGAGAGACAGTCATCAAGTTGTCTGCTGCCGAATGAATAATACACCAAAGAAAAACAAGATATTTTTAAACTGAGCATTGTATGTAAAAATGAAGATTGGAATTTTTGTTCTGGGTGTTTATTATTATTAGTAAGATAATTCTCACAGAGAAAAAACAGCTAAACGTTCGATAAAATAATTAATCTGAATCGTCTGACGAGTTTCCGTATTCTTGAGCAATAAGTGAGATTGGGTTTGAAATGTTTGGCTTCTCCACTGCAGGTTCTTCATCTTGGAGACTTGAGTTTTCCGGAGCGGCTTTTTTAATTTGAACACCCAGAGACGAAGCTGATTTTCTCTTGATTCCTAAAAGTTTCTGAGTCGCGGATGATGTTCCAGCAGTTGAAAATGAGGCATTGATTCGTTTATCTCTCTCTGCTTTCATTGTAGCCTTCAATCGTTCGGAAGCGGATGGAACAGCGCCTCCAGAAGATCCAGAAGACGTGGATGGTGTGTCAGTTTCTTCCGGTCGTCTGAAGATCCTACGTGATTCGATTCGATCGCGGGAAGATTCGAGGTGATCATCGTGAGCTGTAATTTAATAGTTTTTATTGAACAGGAATTAAAAGCTGTAAATATTTTTTAATGATATAAAAGAAGCAAAAACTCACTTTTTGTATCTCGATATCTTGTCATCATAGACGCTATCCGTCGATCCTCTTCTGTTTCTGGTAATAATTGAGTCGTTCCAATGGATAGTTTATCACGAAGATTCGCATCTCGAGCACGAGTTTCGTTGAGGGATTTCTTCTCGTTCTGAAAATTGAAGAAAAATTAATAAATTTTTTGAAAATTTTCAAAGAATTAAAAAAAAAATCAACTGCATTTCCCAAAAATGGATTTTAAAAAGCCAAAAAAACCTACCCTAAACTGTGCTCTCAAAAACGAATTTGCTGTAAAATCGTCTCTCATTCTCTCTTGAATCCATTCCAACTTATCAACTCGTCCTTCTTCAGTAGCTGCTTTATCTTTATCTTCTGCTTCATGTTCTTTTTTAAACATTGCGTCTGCTGCGAGTTTCTGAGTAAAACCACGATCAACTGCTCCGATTTGTGCAATGTCGGTTGGATCGAAACGAAGTTCCTGTCGTGAGCATCCTTCCACTAGTTCGTAGTCGAAATTCTGAAGTTATGATTTTTTTTGAAGATTTTTGAAGATAAAATTAGAAATTTGAATTATATTTTTTTAAAGACTACATCCACTTCTTAAGTTAGAAAATACCTTTGGATCGGTCCGAATCACATAATAATTATCACAAAGATGGCATTTCATTCGAAATTCGTGAAGCGGTGTCGTGTAGTACATTCCAATTTTCTTTTTTTCTGCATTGTACCGTACTCCCATTCCAACATGATTATGACATCCAAGACACCAAATATTGAATGGCATTTCGAAACGGATCACCAAAATTCCTTGGTCAATCTTTTTGGCACGTTCGCGAAGCGCGTGGGTTCCATGATATCCATTTAAAGATTTGTGGGTTTTGTAATTGAAATCCGGCGGATAGTAGAAGTTTTGTCCTTTACGCTCTCCCATCTATAATTGGAATAAGTTTTACGTTTTCCAGAACAGAATAAAATTGGTATAAGAAGTAAAGACTTGTAAATAATAAAAACAGCTACACAACTGTTGAGGAGTTAAATTTTTTGAAAAGAAGGTAAAGAAAAATATTTATGAAAGTTAGTCAAAATGCAATAAAAGGGTACTCGTAGGTTTTTGTACATTGGGTAAAATCTGTGGAAAATGAATTATATCAAACTAAAATGGGTACTTCAACAAAAATAACAAAATTAGAACTTTTCTTAATTATCCACACCAAGCGCATGTGCTTCTAACGAGTTGAATCCTGTCTTTTTAGTCAATCGATCAATCGATTCTTTCGACAATTTCGGTTTTTCAGTTCTCGTATGCCACACATACACTTTCGTGCACATTTCCGCAAGTGGTTCCATATTATAACGATGAATTCCAAGATTTTCAAGAAAAGTAGATTCTTGATATCCACGAGGCACGTCGAATGAGAAAAGAGCGTTCGCGTTGGAGAGAACCAGAGAAATATTGACTGCAAATGCAGCCATATCGATCGGAAATGGACGCTCCGGTTTCCAGACAGCGTTGAAATGGGAAATCGATCCTAAAAAGATGTATTTAAAATTTAAGCAAGGACTGGTTATGAAAATTAAAACCTAGTTCAAATAAATTAAGGAAATATTTAAAAACCGTACCATTTTTCTCTAAAATTGGCGTTTCTACAAACATTCCACCAACTATTCCAACTGGCCAAACTCCTGCATTTTTCACTTTCCGCATTTCTCCGAAAATTTTCAGATCATATGTGTTATCATCATCTCCAAAGTACACAACGCCCTCTTTCACACCACTCAATTGATTTTGAATCCATAAAAGTGCTCGATTTCGTTGCTCAACGCCACGTGGCAACGTCCAATTGGGGTCATCGTATCTCATTTTTTGATCAGACGGAGTTCGAGCATTTAGATGTGTATTTGGAATTTTTGATCTTTTCAGAATTCCGGCGATGGATGGTGTGAGTTCATCGGAATCTTCTACAACGATCCAATGGAGGTTGGGAACATGGGAAAGCGTGTAGGATAGACGAGTGAGATCGGCTCGCTGAGCAGCGCGGAAATGTGTTGGAGTTATAAAATAAATGAAAGGCGTTGAACGATTAACACGTGGCAGGAGGGAAAGATGATCGCGTATTCTGTAATTATATTCTTAGAAGAATAAATACTTTTAAAAAATCTTACTGTGTATCAATCTCCTCAACTTTCCCATTTAATCGAACCAAATTTCGTTCTTTTTCGAATATCTGCGTTCTTAACCCGTCGCTTTTTCGTGTCAAAACTTCTATCTGAAAATTATTACTGAAATTTTGATAAAAGTGACATTTTAGTTACAGAAAAACAGTTGAAACATAAAAATAAACTCACGGTAGCTTGCAAAGTGGCCCGTTCTTCTTCCAAACTTTGTACCCGATTAATTGCATAAAATAGTTGCCAAACGAAGAAAATAACAAGTGCAATAAATGCTCGGAGCCACCATTTTTCTAGTAATCTAGATGGAAACATTATGTCGGTGCGGCGACAGGTCGAACAGTTTCATTTGGTTTATTTATCCCTGAAAAATTGAAATTTGGAAGTTCAAAAAGTGATCGACAAAGCACTATTTTAAGCCGGATTTGACGTATGTGGGATTTTTTAATTACAAAACACAAAAATCGGAAAAGTTTGTAACAAAAACGCAGAGTATTAATGAAAAGAAATACCAAAAAAATTTAAGGAAAAGAAAATCTCTCAATTCGCATCCAATAAAAATCAATAACTCTCACAGTAATTTAAAGGCGCAGTACTAAAAGTTTGAACGGGTCTCGCCACGCTATATTAAAGGCACATACAAAAGTTTGAATTTTATTGTTTTCAAAAGTTTTTCTCCGGTTTTTGATTGGTTTTTTGATTTTTCAACGCTTTTATCGCCATTTATTTTTTATCATTGTGCTTTTAAAAGTGTTTTCCTAATTAAAGAACGCGCTGCTCTATCATAAAACAATATTGTTGTTAGAAAAGACATAAATAGAACGAGAAAAATTCCTTCTCTAAAATAATATATGTTTCGAAACTTTTCCACTAAAAAATCAATATTATCCAAAGAAAAGAGCGAAATAGTCACGTGAAGCGGCGCACACCCGTGCCTGTGTCTCCATTCTCTCACATTTACCCCAAGGGTCGTTCGTTCCACGTTTTAGTCGAAATTCTCCTCAAAAAGCAGTTTTTTGTTACTTTCTGAAATGTGCATTTTGCCAATCTGATAACATGTTTGCTATTCTTGATTTTCCGTCACTTTTGACGGATTTTGACAGTTATAATACTAAAAAGCTGATAAGAAATCGAAATTGTAATGGATAAAAACAAAAAATGCTCCGATATTTTTGGAAATTTTTCTGAAAAAAATTCAAACCCATTTTCTATCCCTTCCGTTCACCCACCTGCATCAAAAAGGTGTTATTAAATAAGCAGTCGGGACCTCATTGGAAGTGACCTGGTACCGACGGACACTGCTGCGTACACACAAAACCGACAGTGTCTGTCCTCCCTCTTGGTGTAATCAAAGCTCTTCTGGTGACCTCCCATACCCTTTCTAGTCATCTTTTTGTAATAATTGGATTTATTTTTTGATCTTGAAAGAAATATTTCAAATTCACTGTTGTATAGGGTAGTTTTTTTCGAGTTCCTTCTTATTTACGGTTTCTAAAAATCAGTTCGGTATGTTTTTCTTTCCGAAATTTTTTTCAATTCTACTTGAACCAATTACATATTCTTTTCCTGTTTGTAATCCTCGAAATTTCAGGAGAGTTTCAGTTTTGCAATTTTTCTAGAGTTATTTTCGAGCGATTTATTTAAAGCGAGCGCAATTTGTCTGATGGGCAATTAATTCTAAATCAAAATATTGATATTAATCCATATATGTACGCACCTCGTATAAGGGTCACCCACTTAACCGGGTCACCTCCTCTCACCAATTGGTGACATGGTTTGGATTGATGGGTGGTTGGTTTCGAAGGACGGACTCCTCCTTCACCACACCCCACCCTATTCCATTCTACCAGTCAGTACTTCTCCTCTTCTTCCTCCCATCCGTCCCTGAATCGATACTAGGGTCTCTTCATACACTCGGCGCGGTGTTCCTCTGCACACTCATCACCTTACTCACTATTTCGCGAATCCTTTCTCTTCGGCACGTCAGATACGCAGAGAATTGAAGAAATGGGAGGTCTCGGGTGCTGTATTGCAGCTGCTGCTGGGAAAGAGACAGGCAGTTCGTTGCCTCTGCGTCTCTCCAAGCTACTGTTCGCTATGAGATATTTATGTGAAAGTGTTCAACAGTTTTCGATTTTTGTACGGCTTTCCATACTTTTTTTCAAAATGAAACTATCCACTTTATTTTCCATTTTCAAAGGAAAACTCCTCCTTCGTAAATTCTTATTTCATAATTGATTGTCCAAGTAAAAAGTAATTGTTAAATAACATTGAAATAAATTGAAACAAAAGTTTTTTTAAAAGTGTCATCTTTTTTCAATAAAATCCCATAAACTCGGCTCTTTCCCACATGTTCTGCAATTCACATGACATAAACATGAAGCTCGAGTCAGAGCACGTGTTTTCTGTCGAACACGAAATTTTTTGAGTGCCTCGGATAAATTTTTCTTTTGAAAAAAACAACTTTTGTATAATAAAACCGGTTTGAAATTTCCCATCGAATCCACGAACTTTCGGCATTTTATGGCATATTTTCTCTTTTCTTTTTCGCTTTCAAACCGAACAAATCATATTAAAAACATATACGCATACACAAAAATATGTATGTTGTATGTTTTTATGTTCACGATTTTCCGTATAGTTGTCGTAGTAGTTACGAGCAAATTTTGAAAATTCCGAAATGTTGCGGCTCTGAATCGTGGAATGCGAACAAAGAGAACAATGCCTTGTACTTTTTAATATCGCAGTTTGGGGAAATTTCCCCAATTTTCACCTTATCACATCGCTTTATTACTTCGTTTCTGTTTCTGTTTGCAGTCAATCAGTCATTGCAAACGTCTGATTCTCTTCTTATCATGAATCTCTTGGTTTGAAGAGAGGGGTTCTATCATTGTTAAGTAAGTTCGCTTTTCCGTATGATGTCTCGAAGATTAAGACGGCCGTCATTAGTTGAAAAGTCTCCTGATTTTCACTTTATCCCCAATAAAATGCTAAAATTTTACAAACGTTTAGTTTAAGCCCAATTAACGAATAGATCGATAGCTTTATTCGTCACTTGTCAACGCTGAAGGTTGCGGCTAGATGCATAAAAAGATATGCATCTTTGTATCTCTCGGAATCAGCAATTAGGCATCTCTCTTCTTCTCTTCTCCAAATGTTTCTCGAATAGATGTATTCGATAGGCTTGATTGGAATAAGGTGAGACTTTTTGAATGGAGAGGTGTTTGAAGGTCGCTTGGTGATGGTTCAAAAAGTTAGGCTTGGTTGGTTTTTCAGAATTCATTATTCAAATAGATTTTTAAAAAATCCACTTTGGCATATTTTCAGCTTCAGATTTCGCTGCCATGAACTTTTCAACAAAAAAATTATAAGATGCCAAAATAGTTCTTCTGTAGCGTTCCCACTTTTACTTATCAATAAACTAAACGAGTATTCAATAAAAGTTGATGACCACGCACACAAATCACACAATAAACCAAACAATAATTGATAACGGTCATCATTTTGTAATAGTGACCTCCCCCAATCGGGGTACCTATGTATCCTCTATCTGTCACCACTTTTTCATAAGATGAGTTAGTTGACCTGACATGGTCTCTATTTGTCCTCTTCCTAGTGTCTCCTCTCCATTCTCTTAGCCGGTCATCATTATGTGGCCTTGTGTGTGGTGCATAGGGACACTGTTAATAATTTTCCATGTACATATATTTTATATTCTTTCCATGCTTTCTCTTCTCCTCATGCAACTCGCTTTATTAAATATTAATAGCTCTCGTTTTTTTACAGGCTTTTGCGTGTTCTCCTCAACTTTACCCTTTTGCACATAAAATGGATGAGCAGCAACCGCCAGCCAACTCTCCGGCTATTTTTCATTCGCCACAAGCGATGCCGGTGAGACGAACCCTGGGACCACACAACTCACCCGTTAAATCAATGTCCACAAACTCATCGGTAAGAAATTTTTTACATTTTGGAAAAAATTAAAAAAAAATTTCAGGCTCATACATCGCCACGAGTCACACCTACAAAAGGAGCGAATCCTTACGGGGATCGATTTATGCCTCTACGTCAATCAAATATAGAATGGAATGCTCGCTATCATTCGATCAACTCGGATGATGACTCAGGATTCAAAAAACCAATGGGCACATCATCCTGTAATCGGCATTTGGGCGGTGGGCAGAATTCTGCATTCATGTCTGATTCGTCAACCCATCCAAGTTCATCTTCTCTCGCTGGATTAGGTGCTCTCGCAACTGCTCCATCTTCTTCTCAGTCATCACTCTCATCACATCCACATCAACATCATAATCATCATTCGTCGTCAAGTTCATCTTATCATGATTATTATCAAGGAACGTCATCTGGATCAGGAAATACTTCTCCAACAGCTCAAGCAGCTTGTATGGATGACACCAGAAGTAGTGAAGCCGTCCTCAGAGCCCTTCTACGAAACGAAATGCTGAAAGATCGAATTGATGACGTCAAAACGCAAGTTCAAACTTCCGAAGAAGTTATTGCCACGTTTTCCTTGGGTCCTGTCGTCTCTGCTTTCCCACAGCCCACTCAAGAATCCGGTACACGTGGAATTATACCACAATTGGAACGGAATGCATACGGTGGAAGTGTTGATACAGTATTCCCAGTAGTTGCCAACGAAGGAATTATTGATGTTACGAGGTGAGATTTTAATGGTTTTCAAAGTTTTTGTTTAATTTTGAATTGAAAATAAGAATTATAGATCCGAAAAAAAAGTTTTTTTTCTGTTCCAATATTTTCCGTTAAAAGTTAGTTTGAAAATATAGAAAATCACCTGATTTATCAAAAAATAACATTTATTCCAGTGCACTGGAGTTCATGAAAGTGCTCAAAAATAGCCTGAAAAGCCAAAAATTCCAAAAAATTAAAAACAAAGCTAGATAGTTCGATAATGGGTAATTGGCAACTTACAGGTCATGTTTGAGCACATTCGCTGAAATAAATATTATTTTCAGATAAATCGTGTTTTTTTTTAAATTTTTGACACTAATATTTAAAGAAACGTTGAAAATAATTGCCGCCCATCCCCGATACTTGTTTTTAATTTTTAATTGTAAAATTTAATGATATTAAAAAAATTTTAAATAAATAAAATTTTCATGATTTACATTTATTTCAACTTTAATTTTCAGAATCAGTGGTGCAGAATCTCCTACAATGGCCCAAATGATGGAACCTCGTCTTCGCTGTGGTGCTGACTCCGTAGCTGATATTCCTTTATCACCAGCTGCCAGTATCAACGGGGATACACCAACAAAAGCCCCACCACCAGCTCTTCCATTATCGCCAATTGTTCAAAAACAATCGCCAGCTCGATCACTTTTTACGTACAGTGCTAAAACGACGCCTGTTAAATACGGAGGCCAAGCAACAACTACAGCGACTTCTCCATTTGGTGGACCATTTGGAGTTGATTCGCAACGTTTGTTGAGGACTCCAAGGAAGCCAATTCGAAAAGTTCCAAAGAATCCGTATAAAGTTTTGGATGCTCCGGAACTTCAAGATGATTTTTATTTGAATTTGGTCGATTGGTCATCACAGAATCAACTTTCTGTGGGATTGGCAGCTTGTGTTTATTTATGGAGTGCCACAACGAGCCAGGTTGGATTTTAAAAAAGATTTTCAAAAAAAAAATCGAAAATTCTACAAAACTACCTATTGAGCCATGTTATTCCTATTTTTCCATTAAAAATTAATGTCGGATTAAAAAAAATATTGGATTTAACAGAAAATAAGAAAAACAATTGAATGAAGCATATGCAAAAGTTCTAAAAAATGGTCTGAAAGTTGTCAATAACCGATTATCATTTTTATCGAAATTTTGTTTTCGGCAGTTTGCAACTCTCATGCCATTTTCGAGCATTTTTTTCAAATGATTCAGTTAAATTAATTTAATTTTCAAATATTCTTCTTTATTTTGGCAATGAACGTTGGAGAAAAATGATGGAACAAAATTCTAAAAAAATCATAATTTAGTAGAATTGCATCCCATCTCCGTTTACGGAAAATTTTCAAAAAAAAATTGAAAAATTCGAGTTTAAAAATACTATGTTTATTTCACTTTTTAATAAATGATTAGCACATTTACCTCAAATTATCTTGCAATTTGTACAACTTTCAGGTGATAAAGCTTTGCGATTTGGGTCAAACAAATGAGCAGGATCAAGTGACATCTGTTCAATGGTGTGATAAAGGAGATCTTTTGGCAGTTGGAACAAGTCGAGGTGTCACCCAAATCTGGGATGTAACGACTCAGAAAAAGACACGAGAGCTCACTGGACACTCGTCAAGAGTCGGTTGCTTGGCATGGAATGCTGATACAATTTGCTCTGGATCCAGGGATCGTACCATTATGCATCGTGATATTCGATGTGATGATAATGATATGGGTAGAAAGTTGACGAATCACAGACAAGAAGTTTGTGGATTGAAGTGGTCACCTGATAAGCAACTTCTCGCATCCGGTGGAAATGATAATCAATTACTTGTCTGGAATCTGAGAAGAAACGAGCCAATTCAGACATACACTCAGCACAATGCAGCTGTGAAAGCGCTCGCGTGGTCGCCACATCATCATGGACTTCTTGTTTCTGGTGGAGGTACTGCTGATCGATGCTTGAGATTCTGGAATACGTTGACTGCGCAGCCGATGCAATGTGTTGATACTGGATCACAGGTTAATATTTTTAATAATTGAGCGGATAATATGATTTTAAATTTCTAAAACGAAAAAATCTGACGATAACCTAAATATTTAAATTCTAAAATCTGAAAAACGTAGTATACAATTTTAGAACATATACATGAATTTTCAAAGCTTACTTTTTTTTTTAACTTAAATTTATATTATTTTCAGGTTTGCAATGTGGCATGGTCGAAGCATAGCAGCGAGCTCGTCTCTACGCACGGTTATTCATTTAATCATGTAAGTTGTTTGCGAAAAATTTTAAATTTTCCGTAGAAATTCGAATAATTCAAAAACAGTGTTTAATGAATTCTTAAGCTTCAGGTAATCATCTGGAAATACCCAAGTCTTCAGCCTGTAACCAAGTTGGTTGGGCATCAGTATCGTGTATTGTACCTTGCAATGTCACCAGATGGCGAATCGATCGTAACTGGAGCCGGTGATGAGACTCTTCGATTCTGGCACGTCTTTAATAAGGGAAATCCACCGACGATCACCAGATCAAAATTGAATTTGCATTCTACCATCCGGTAGAATTTCATTTTCACATGTTTTTTGTTTTTTTTTTCTGAAGTGATTGTTTTCCAAGAAAAGTGCGACTATATTAATAGAAAATGTTTTCAATTTCTGTTAATGTATTTTGTGCCTTTTTAAAGAAAATTATTACCTCCCTACTCATCACCTTCCTCTGGTCAAAATTGCCAAAACTGGGTTACCATTTTTCAAAAAAATCAAGATAATCTCTAGGATTTTCGAATTGTATCTTCACATTGTTTGTCACGATTATTCAAAAAATTCACTTTATATGCTCGTTTTCTCAATTTCTGTACTCCCTCCAAATCATACCATGCATCTAGTCCCCATTGAAATAGTCGCCTTATTACAAAATTGTCAATTCCTGAGTTACGGATTTCACGAGTTTGTAATAATATGAAATCGCCCCTCTCGTCTCCTGAAAAACTATATGCTGTAAAAATTGGGATTCATCTCCAACCACTTTGCCTAGAATTTCTAGTTCTTCTTTTTTGTTGCTATGTGCTCCTGTGAATTCATCATCATGTAATTTCAATCGAAGTTCGGCTTTTTCGCTGAACACCCCACCCCAAATAAGTCTTTCAAAAACTTTCAATCGAATCCTACATGTTTCTTTTTTCGCCTAATATTTAAAATTATTGCTCCAGTCTGCTTATTTTTTCCCCCACTGCTCCCAGTGCTTCTACATTTTTTGTTCCAAATCCCCAACCCCTCCCCAAGTTTTTTTTTATTTTTACAAATTTCTTCCAGCTTTTTATTTGTCTGCGACATAATATATATTTTATTAAACTGATATTTCCTAGAATGAAAAAACAAATAAAACTCGTTTGTTTGAGAAAAAAGTAATTTATATACAGAAATTAGAAAATTTTATGGGTTTTTTAAATTTTTAGAAGACGAATCGGCACATAAATTCCAAATTCTTAGCTTCTTCAATCGAATTCACTCTTCTTGAATTATCATTGCATTATTATTAAGTGGAATAGTCAAATGTGTCGTACTCTGTGATGCTTTGATACTTCCCATGGCAACTGATAATACGACTCGATCTAATCCAGTTCCAACCGACCGAACTCGTCGCTCGCCTTTTTTATTGGGAGCCTGTAAATTGTGAAAACTTGGATTCGAATCAGAATTCTGATATAAAAATATTAAAACTGTTAAATTGATCACAGAATTCCAATAATTAGATAAATGAAAAATTACAGTAATCCCATGCCAGAAGGAGTTACTACAGGGTTACGGAAGAAAATCGAATAAAGAATACAAATGAAAATGCGAGAAAAATGTGTTAAATACATGTCTTACCACTGGACTCGGTATCACTTCCTCTTGTTTTGTCTGAATTTTTGATAACTTTTTTTTTGCATTTTTACTTTTTTTGACAGCATAAAATATGCTCCCTTTTGGAAAATTGAGAAAAAAACGTGATTGTTTCGTCAAAAATACGGTACCCGGTCTCGACGCGACAAATTTTTGTTAAATGCAAACGGGTGTGCGCCTTTAAAAAGTACTGTAGCTTCAAACTTTTATAACTGCGAAATCTGTATCGGTTTGTCTTAGTTTTTTTGTTAAAAATATAAAATTTACCGAAATACTAAAAAACAATCATTAAAACACTTAGATTCAGTAATATTGAAACAAGTTTTTCGGAACCTAACTAAATGAATAAATATAATTTTATTATTCATTACATTTTAAAAATAAAAATATTTTGGGGCAAATATGCCCATTTTTGGCAGAGCCGATAACTCAAATTCCGTGTATTCAAACTTACATCATAGACCATATAACCGCTACCAGTGTCACAATATCTTACAGTTGTTGCACGACATCGTTTACTTCCGAGACCCTAAAATGAGGCGGAAGTTATGAGAAGAGGTTCATGCGGAGAAGTGGATAAACCAACTACGTAGGCACACCTGCCTGCCTTCTGCCGAAGTCAACAAGAACGTAGGCAGGCAGGCCTAAGGCGAAGTTTTGACGTTTGATGTTTCAATAGATCTTTAGATTTTTTCTTAATACTAGCAATACCATCGAAGAATATGCAAATTCTAGGTTTCAAAATGATTAAATTTTTTCAAACTAGGTTATTCTTACTGGATTTATATACTTTTCTCAAATTTCACTTAAGCCTTTATGGAAAAATGAGCTACACTAACAGTGGTAGAAGCTGGGAACTGCTGGTTCAGTTTTATTTTCCAAAAAAAAAGGCTCACCGAATACGGTTTGATATGTAAATGAGTGAGCACACAATTATCGACATAATCCAAAATTTCACATCGAATCCTTGCATTGCAAACCAAATAAATCGGAAGTCGACAAGCACTTGCGACCACAGTCAGCAATGATACCAAATCCGAAGATAAAGTGTAAAGAGGCCGAATGTTTTCTGATAGTAATGACTCTTTATCTACCAGTTCCCAAGTGTATACTACAACATTGAGAAGGTTTGATGCCAGATATGAACATGTAACTGCAACAAGCATCAGCGTGGCGGCTCGGATATTCTGACGATGCTCTGATGTGGCGAATCGAAAGAGTTTCGCACCGAGGTGTTGAATTCGGAGACGATGCATTATTGCAAAGTTGAGGTAGAAACACATTATGAAGGGAAGAGCGACTGTGAGCAGATTTCGGAACCAGAACTGGAAATTTTATTATTAATTATTGATAGAAAAGTTGTTTTTTATTTTGAGATTTGTTCGATTTTCTTGGATATTCTAAACTAGGAATTCCATCAACTGTTTACCTTATATGCAGTTTTGTAAGGCTCGGACTCTGAGAATTCAGAGGGAATTGCAGTTAGTGACGTCACTCCGGTGCAATTCGCATTTGGTACAACCTGAAAAAATTGATTACTATCAAGTGGATAATTAGTTTTTCAAATTACCTCAAACTCAAAATACATTGGCCCCTTGGCAATAATTGCAATGAAAATACATGCCCCAATAATTATAAGCCGGTGATGACGAGCAAACTGGCACGCAATTTTTGAAATTGTTATGTACCTTTAAATATTGATTATTTTTAAATAGAAATCTTCCGAATAGTACAAACCTTTCAAATGCTGCTGCACAAATTAAAAATGCTGACGTTGAAATGAATACATGAGATATTGTGATCATAATTCTCATATAAGACCACCATGCTGCAGCCAACAGTTCAGATGCAAAATAGTCCATGTACAAATTGACAGGAAACAATAGAATATAGGCTGCTGATAAAAATATATCAGCTACTGATAGAAACATCAAATACACCAAGTGAGAATGTCTATGACGTGGATTCCTGCAGAGAACGACGAAGAGAAATGTGTTGAAGCACACCGAGATGAAGGCAATCACTGCACCAACTACACCCACCAACATTAGTCTGAAATATTAAAACTTTATTGTGCTATCAATCAATAGAAAGGATTGCAAAAGAGAGTTGATTCGGAATTTAGAGTATCTGATTAATTGAATAATTGCCCATGTCAAAAAAGGTCAGCTGTCCGAAATTTAAGCGGTAACTTCCTACCAACAATTTCTGAAAAGCTGCTCAAACAAGTTGCAGGTAGGTAGTTGCAGACCCAGAAACTGAAAAAGTTTGTCAAGAGCGAAAAGTTGTCAGAAAGTTGCCAAACTTTGCCTGGAAGTTATAAAAACCAAAGTTCGACAGAAAGTTGCAAATGCCAAGATTTGAAATTTTTTACATGAAAATTAAATTGTTCCAAGCAACTCAACAAGACGTTTATTGGCAACCTCCAGGATTTCTTAGCTTTTTAACTAATTTTCTTTTTTTTTCACAGTTTTCAACGATCTCATGATTGCTTGATGTTACAGAAGTTTTCTGAGAACCTTTCCTGCTAAAATCTGCTATTCATTTTTGGAACACTCTTCCCTTGAGTGAAGTTACATACGTGCGAAATTATTTTTTTTTTCTTTATAAATTATTTTTGAATGGCATCATTATATAATCAAGAATATCATGTTTCAGTTTTTCTGCAACATAAATAAATTATTCGAAAGCTATGTTTTATTCAATACATTATCCAAAATAGAAGACTTAATCTAGATTGATTTCAGCTTTCCAAACAGGCATAAAACATGTGCTCCTGCCTTCAAGATGACCTATGCCTACCTATAGGTATACTATCTAAGTAGGCAGGTAGGTAGGTACGATAGAAGAACATAGTTTATACACTTGATCCGCATATTGGAAAGATCTAGTGCACAATAAAAATTGCAAAATGCAACTAACCTGTTAAACTCGGGCGGTATAATTGAACAATTCATTTCCCACCACTCATCCTCATATGAATAACCATCAGAGCTGCTGAGCACATTTTCAGATGTATCAGCAATTTCCGTGCTACTGCTCATTTTGTGTAAGTGGATCTAGGAGCTGAAAAAAGAAGATGATCGGAAATTAAAGAAATGCGGTGTGAAAAATTCGAATAATTTTTTGAAATTTAATTAAAAGATAAAGGATGGCCTTGAGGGGTTTTTGAAATGTTGCGTGCGTGTGGCCTAGTGAAATAATTTAAAATTTATCGAAAACAACACAGCAATAGAGAAAGTAAAGACAATTTTGATCTTGTGAATGACTTTAACTTACAAGGAAAGGAAGTCAATCTAGTCCCGGACTTTGAATCGAGACATATGTCATTTGAAAGCTTATGTTTAGACTAGATCACCACAAAAATTTCAGCGTCGGAACTCAACTCTGAACCCCTGAAATCGCTATCTGAAAGTGCTCCAGTGCATTTTTTTGCTGAATTCTAGGTCAAGTAAATGGCCTTAAAAGTGGCTATGAGCGATTAAAAATTGTTTTTGGGGGTCTTTAGGGTCAAACAAACAATGTGGAAGCTTTTTGGAAATTTTTATTTTTTTGCAAAAAAGCAAAAAGCAAAAAAGAGTTTAGTTCCGCCGCTAAAATTTTTGTGGTGATCTAGGCTAACCATAAGCTTTCAAATGACATACGTCTCGATTCGAAGTCCGGGACTAGATTAACTTACTTTCCTTGTTAAGGTTTTTGGATCAGAAGCAAGTTTAAATTAGAGAATTAAAAGAATATGACTCAAATTTCTGCAAACTCGGTCAAAAACCACCAAACATAAAAAATTAGGTCAAGCTCAGATAAAAATCATGAAAAAAGAGATTTGTGGTGGTCGAAGGAAAGGAATACACCCGAAACTCTAACAAAGATAAATGGTGGTTGATTGTGCTCTCCTCTCCGCTAAGTTGCTCTAAAAGAAAACTGCTCAAAAAGATTTCAGAGCCAACTTTTACCAAAATTTTGGTTTAGGCTGTACTCACTAAATGTTCCTCCATGTCTATTATTATTGTCAAACTATTATTGTCAAATGAACCTTTTTTCGGTTGTTTTTCTGAAAAATGAGAACAGAGAGAAGAAAAGGAGAGAAATGTGAGAATTGAGGAAGGAAGTGAGTGGATATAATGTACCTACAACTATTGTTTTAACTAAAAGTTCTGGGAAATTTGGAGAGAGCTTTTCTGGAGAATAAAAAATTGGGTGTGGTGTTTAAGATCTTAAATATCAATAGCCAAAAAAAAAATTAGGACACCCATTAAATTTATGCAGGCGGCGAATAAAATTCTTCCCTGACTGCCTACATGCCTGCCTACCGCCTTATGTTAATACAGTGCAGATTACCGGAAGTCAAACTGAAAACTAAAACGACTCGTGGTTTTTTTTCAGAAAACTGAAAATCAGATTTTCATAACATTTTAATTAAGAATTTTTGTACTAGAACAGGAATTAAAAACAGATCAGTGAAATACGAACGCATGTAATTCTAGATGTTCAAAAGAAAACACAAAAACGAAAGTATTCTTTCATTCTTCAGAGAAATTTTATTTAAAAGTCTAACTTGACTTCATTCAAACAATGAGAGACTACAATATATTCTTAGAATGTTTTTTTTGCACACGCCGTCTAACATGACAATTTCAGTTTCCCATTGTATAAGAAGTCACGTCTTCTTTCCAGAATCTGAATATTCTTGGAACAAAAATGGAGAAGTTACTTCCATATTAGAAACTCCCAAAACTTATTTTCTCACGGTCCAAATCAAAAGATCTTTTACGAAAAGTCTCAATTTCCAAGTATCCACTTGAGAATAGTTTATAGTTTAGGATGATGCCATATTGAAAGACTTGCGATGATTTTTTAGAAATTATCATTACCTATATATATCATTACCTATATATAAAAAAATAGTTTCCGTTTGTGAAGAAGTGACGTCATAGCTTACAAAGGCAAGGCGTTTTCGGCTGTTGGAGGGATATAGGTTTGGAGTTATTAGTGGGATATGGTCGGGGTACTGTAGTAGTACTGTAGGAGTACTGTAGGAGTACGGTAGGATTACTGTAGTTTAGGAAAAATTGTGTTTTAGTCTTTTGAAGAGATATAGGTTTGGGGTTAGTAGGGGGATATGGTCGGGGTACTGTAGTAGTACTGTAGGAGTACTGTAGGAGTACGGTAGGATTACTGTAGTTTGGGAAAAAGTGACATTCCGTCTTTGGAAGGGAAATTGGAAACTTCGGGAAAATTCTGAAATGTTCCAGAACCTTCTGAAAATTCTGAAAAGCTTTAGAACCTTCTGGAAAATTCTAGAAAATTCTGGAATGTTCCAGAACCTTCTGGAAAATTCGAAAAAATTCTGGATTGTTCTAGAACCTTCTGGAAAATTAAAAAAAATTTCTTCGTGGCGAGACCCATCGTGGCGAGACCCATCGTGGCGAGACCCATCGTGGTGAGACCCATCGTGGAGAGACCCATCGTGGAAAGACCCATCGTGGTGAGACCCATCGTGGCGAGACCCATCGTGGCGAGACCCATCGTGGCGAGACCCATCGTGGCGAGACCAACCGTGGTGAAACCCGTCGTGGTGAGACCCATCGTGGTGATACCCATCGTGGTGAGACCCATCGAGGTGAGACCCATCGTGGTGAGACCCATCGTGGTGATACCCTTCGTGGTGAGACCCATCGTGGTGAGACCCGTCGTGGTGAGACCCACCGTGGTAAGACCCAAAATTTTGGCGGGAAATTTAAATTTTCTGAGAAAAATATTTTGGCGGGAAATTTAAATTTTCTGTGAAAAAAATTTTGGCGGGAAATTTAAATTTTCTGTGAAAAATATTTTGGCGGGAAATTTAAATTTTCTGTGAAAAATATTTTGGCGGGAAATTTAAATTTTCTGAAAAAAATATTTTGGAGGGAAATTTAAATTTTCTGAAAAAAATATTTTGGAGGGAAATTTAAATTTTCTGAAAAAAATATTTTGGAGGGAAATTTAAATTTTCTGAAAAAAATATTTTGGAGGGAAATTTTAATTTTCTGAGAAAAATATTTTGGAGGGAAATTTAAATTTTCTGAAAAAAATATTTTGGAGGGAAATTTTAATTTTCTGAGAAAAATATTTTGGAGGGAAATTTGAATTTTCTGAAAAAAATATTTTGGAGGGAAATTTAAATTTTCTGAAAAAAATATTTTGGAGGGAAATTTTAATTTTCTGAGAAAAATATTTTGGAGGGAAATTTAAATTTTCTGAAAAAAATATTTTGGAGGGAAATTTTAATTTTCTGAGAAAAATATTTTGGAGGGAAATTTTAATTTTCTGAAAAAAATATTTTGGAGGGAAATTTAAATTTTCTGAAAAAAATATTTTGGAGGGAAGTTTTAATTTTCTGAGAAAAATATTTTGGAGGGAAATTTAAATTTTCTGAAAAAAATATTTTGGAGGGAAATTTTAATTTTCTGAGAAAAATATTTTGGAGGGAAATTTGAATTTTCTGAAAATTCTAAAATTCTGGAAATCTAGAATCGGGAAAATTCTGGAATGTTCCAGAACTTTCTAGAAAAATCGGGAAAATTCTGGAATGTTCCAGAACTTTCTAGAAAAATCGGGAAAATTCTGGAATGTTCCAGAACTTTCTAGAAAAATCGAGAAAATTCTGGAATGTTCCAGAACTTTCTAGAAAAATCGGGAAAACTCTGGAATGTTCCAGAACTTTCTAGATAAATCGGGAAAATTCTGGAATGTTCCAGAACTTTCTAGAAAAATCGAGAAAATTCTGGAATGTTCCAGAACTTTCTAGAAAAATCGGGAAAATTCTGGAATGTTCCAGAACTTTCTAGAAAAATCGAGAAAATTCTGGAATGTTCCAGAACTTTCTAGAAAAATCGAGAAAATTCTGGAATGTTCCAGAATTTTCTAGAAAAATCGAGAAAATTCTGGAATGTTCCAGAACTTTCTAGAAAAATCGGGAAAATTCTGGAATGTTCCAGAACTTTCTAGAAAAATCGAGAAAATTCTGGAATGTTCCAGAACTTTCTAGAAAAATCGAGAAAATTCTGGAATGTTCCAGAACTTTCTAGAAAAATCGAGAAAAATCTGGAATGTTCCAGAACTTTCTAGATAAATCGGGAAAATTCTGGAATGTTCCAGAACTTTCTAGAAAAATCGAGGAAATTCTGGAATGTTCCAGAACTTTCTAGAAAAATCGGGAAAATTCTGGAATGTTCCAGAACTTTCTAGAAAAATCGAGGAAATTCTGGAATGTTCCAGAACTTTCTAGATAAATCGGGAAAATTCTGGAATGTTCCAGAAATTTCTAGAATAATCGAGAAAATTCTGGAATGTTCCAGAACTTTCTAGAAAAATCGGGAAAATTCTGGAATGTTCCAGAACTTTCTAGAAAAATCGAGAAAATTCTGGAATGTTCCAGAACTTTCTAGATAAATCGGGAAAATTCTGGAATGTTCCAGAACTTTCTAGAAAAATCGAGAAAATTCTGGAATGTTCCAGAACTTTCTAGAAAAATCGAGAAAATTCTGGAATGTTCCAGAACTTTCTAGAAAAATCGAGGAAATTCTGGAATGTTCCAGAACTTTCTAGATAAATCGGGAAAATTCTGGAATGTTCCAGAAATTTCTAGAATAATCGAGAAAATTCTGGAATGTTCCAGAACTTTCTAGAAAAATCGGAAAAATTCTGGAATGTTCCAGAACTTTCTAGATAAATCGGGAAAATTCTGGAATGTTCCAGAACTTTCTAGAAAAATCGAGAAAATTCTGGAATGTTCCAGAACTTTCTAGAAAAATCGAGAAAATTCTGGAAGTGTATGTGTGTCAAATACTTTTAATGGTGCCAGTCGTTGCCCGCGCCGTAGGCGCGGTCAGCGGCTGGTTTTTAAAATAAGAAACGGTAGAAATCAGGAAGAAAGAGTGTATTAATTTACTTTTAAACAAATTTCAGGCATAATTTTACAAGTTGGTAATCATGTGTTTACCAACTTTAATGAATGTGACCTTGTTATTGAAATATTTCAGATAAGAAAAACATTTAGACTAAAAGCCTAATTTATGAGAAAAAGTTCCTTTTTCATTTTCAACCAAATTTCAGACTTCATCCTTTAAGTTTTCCCATGGGAATTCTTAAACCCATCAAGATGGTAATGAAAGAAAGGAACGGCACAAAATGTTTAATGACGTCTGTTTTGAGGACATTAATTTTTGAATTTTTAAGAACTAATAGTAAGCGTTATGGAGGCGCGAATTGCGCCCGCCTGCCTCAGTCAGAAACTCCAAACTCCCTTGGAAAATGTGCAATTTACACTTTGATAAAGCTAAAAAATCTATCAAAGCAAATATGATACTGAACAAAAATATACTGTGCATGACGTTTTACACCGTTGGCTCACAAAAAGGGCAAAGAAAATGCCCGGAGCACTAAGAGCTCTGCATTCAGGAAATTGGAGGAAAATAAATCAGTGTTAAAAGTTCGATTAGCAATAAAAACGCAGCGAGAAAGAGGAACATTTCAGCAAAAAAGTCTGGAAAAACAAGTTTTAATGGACCCTCTTCAAGAGTTTTTAGGGGGAAGAAGAGAGAGAGAGAGGGAATAGCACAATAACTCTTATTTAGTGTTAGATTGTAAGGGGGAGGAGACAAATCGAATCAAAAGAGAGAGGTCTTCACACAGATGATGTTGATAGCATTGAATTGAGATTGAGAAGCTGGAGATGGAGAAGAAGACGTCACAATATCTAGAAAAATGTGATGAGGATTCTGGATGAAAAGCGAAAAGAAAAGAAGGAAAAAGTTAACGTCAATATTATTATGAGTATGAAAATATTATTTCTTGGAGCGAATCTTACGGTTTGTCAACAGCAACTGCAAAAAAAACTGCAGATTGCAAGAACATCCAAAAATCAAAATGTTAAACTAGCCAAATTGCGTATCTTCAAACTGGGGTATCTTGAAAAATCCACGTCTAGGAAACAAGTTTTCAACTAACAAAGTGTTTAAAAATATTTATTTTTTCTTTTGCTTTATTTCTCATTGCAAAATATCAATTATTTGTAGAGTTACACAGATTCAAAGACATTTTACCAAAAACCACAAAAAGTTTTGAGAACGGTTCTGCTCTACCCGTCATATCTCAACAACCGTTGAATATCAGAACAAAAATTGTGTTGAACAATAATTGCAGGATATTTTTTCACATTTTATCAGTTTAAACTTTTTTGACATTTTCATGTTCAGCCAAGTTACAGGCCGTTTTTTGAAAAAATCCAATTTCGTCCATAAAACTCTTCATATCCAACGTATCGACTTGAAATTTTGAAAAATGTTCACTTTTTTGAGGTTTCTACAATGTCTTAAAAAATTTTCCAACAAATCCTGCTAATCTCCAAAATCGTCCTTCGCTCCGAAAAATGAAATCGGACTTTTGCCTTTCGGAAATTGAACAAAAAATGAAATCGGGATATTGGGGTCGAAAAATATATTTTTAGAAAGCTGAGAACACGTTAAACACGAATATCATGTTTATTTTGGGATCCGGATGTTCTGAAAATGTCTGACATAGATTTCAAAAAGCATAGATTTATTTTCATTTTCAACGTGAAGGTTATGTCTCTAAATTTTGAGATTCTTTTGGAATCTAAAAGCTACACAAAACTTTCACGTTGAAAATGAAAATACATCTATGCTTTTTTAAATCTATGTCAGACATTTTCAGAACATCCGGATCTCAAAATAAACATGATATTCGTGTTTAACGTGTTCTCAGCATCCTGAAAATATTTTTTCCGACCCAAAACGCTCAATTTCATTTTTTCGTCCATTTTTCGGAAGGCAAAGGTCCACTTTCGTTTTTCGGGGCGGAGGACGATTTTGGAGATTAGCAGGATTTTTTGGAATATTTTTTAGGACATTGTTGAAACCTCAAAAAAGTGATCATTTTTCAAAATTTCAAGTCGATACGTTGGATATGAAGAGTTTTATGGACGAAATTGGGTTTTTTCAAAAAACGGCCTGTAACTTGGCTGAACATGAAAATATCAAAAAACTTTAAACCGATAAAATGTAGCAAAATATCTCACAATTAAGATACATTAAAATTTGTTTTCTGAAATTCAATGAATGTTGAGTTATGACTGGTACAACAGAACAGTTCTCAAAATTTTTAGTGATTTTGGTAAAATGACTTTAAATCAGTGTAACTCAACAAATAATTTGTATCTTGCAATAAAAAATAATGCAAAAGAAATAAAAAATATTTTTAAACATTTGGTTAGTTGAACATTTGTTTCCTAGACGTGGATTTTTCAAGATACGCCAGTTTGAAGATACGCGATTTCGTGAGTTCAAAAAGTTATTTGGACAACCGAGTCTGGGCTTGCACCTTTTGCTGGCAGGTATTTAATAAATGGGAATTTAAAATGTTGTATTGCCTAACTATTTTATTGTAGAAAACTATAGTATACTTCTATAGCGGTTGAATAAAACAATAGTAATGTACTGTAGGCACGGATGCCCCCATAGTCAGTGACTTTGTAGTCCAAAACGATTGCCTGAAAAAGCAAAATTATTTTTGAGCTTCAAAACTAACTTGCAAGTAGGTCAAAACGTTCAGACAAAGCCAGTCTTACTCCACCCCCACTACCATTTTTTCCAATTAACTTTTTTCCAAGTTTCTTTCAGCCAAAAAAAAAACTTTTTTGACTTTCAAACTAAAACTCATTTACCCTTATTCCAGGAGGTAGAGCCATCTCATTTTTCTTCACAATTTCCTCTCAAAACGAACGGAAATTTTTTCGTTTTTGTCTCGTGAAATTGCAAACAAGATTAGATTACGGTGGTTTTGGTGCAGAAAAAGTAGAAAAAAAACGAAAAAAGAAAAATGAGGACATTTTTCAACAAAAAAACGACTACTCAAGAAAAGAGCATCTTCACTTATTCCGAGCAGACAGCAAAGAATGGGATTCTTTCGTTGATGATGAATGTCCAGGCGGAAAAATATGGAAAAAAATCAGATGAAAATTGTAATATTTGAACTCAGAACATCATAAGAGAGGGAAAAGTTCATCAACCATTGGGCGAAGATCGATGAAAATACTGTTTGAAATGCTGAATTTTTTGGCAGAACCTGCTTTACGGAAATATCGACAATTGCCGGATTTGAAAATTTTCGGCATCTTTTCAAAATTTCCAGAATCCGGCAATTCCGGCAAATCGAAAAAAAAACCTCTGAAAAATGAAATTATTCCCTCGCTGGGTGTTCTGCGAAATTCACGAGATTTTTAGGATCGCACTTGAAAATTTGATTTTGTGAATTGGGGGAAAAGAGGAAGAAAGAAGCTGTCGAGTGGATGTTCCGAGTTTTTTTTCACATAAAAATATAAATAAAAAATTCTCGATGGACCCGGAATTCCAAACAAAAAGTGACAAATCTTGTTGATTCTGTAACTAAAGCTGTTTCAGATTCAACATCAGAAGCTCAGAAAACGACTAATAAAGACCAATTTTCTCACATGCCACTCTTTGTCAATTAGCTATGAATGTGCCAAAAAATGAATCGGAGCAGCAGAACTCAACAAAAATGAGCCATTTAAATTTTCTTTTATACTTGAAATATTTGGGAAATTCCACGAAAGTCCATTATTCCTGGAACTAAAGAAACACTGCCAATTCCGAATGAAGCCCCGAGGGTGTCTAAGCTCCGCCTACTTTTTTGGACTATTCGGCTCATTGCGTGCTTTTGGATGATTACTTGAGATGAAGAGGAAAAGGCGGCGAAAGAACAAAAAATGCGTAAAATTTTGAAGAAAAATGGAGAAGAAATGAGTAAAATAGGAAAAGTCGTTCTAGCGGGGGTGCAGTTTTTAGGTCAAAAAGTCTATTCTGTTCTGTTTTTCAAGAAAGAGCATGGGCCAGAATACGTGCAAGAAGTTCAATCGGAAGGTATAGAAAGTCATAGTTTGTAGTATTGGTAGTTTGTAGTGTAGTGACGTCACAGCTGACAATAACTTACTGTTGATGATTTAGGCAACTCAAATCCAATCTTTTCATATAAATTAGCAATATTTTAGCAGTTGTGTAATCTCACAAGATTAAATAGCAATCTTATTAGAAAAATTAGAAATCTTTCAAGGTTGTGCAATCTTTTGAGATAAATCTTAAATATTTATTAAAATAGTATTCTTTTTCGATGCGCCATGTGGTGGGCAATGTTTGGCTATGGTATTGTACGGTCGTAGTACTGTAGCGATGTTTTGAATTGATTTTAAATTTAATATGAATAGCCTGGTTGTCACAAAACCTCATGTGCCTTTGAACTAGTTTACCAAATTCATCGGATTAATAATAAGAATTTTCAAATTTCTGCCTAAGATCTTAATCTATTTTTATGCGTTTTGTTCGATTTCTCTCAACTTTAAAGAAAAACACCGAGAATTAATAATGGTTATTCTTTTTTTCCCGGAAGTTTTAGTTTCAGATTATTTGCTTCAAACATGTAATTACACAAAATCCTAACAAAAACGCCCTGAGGCAATTGGAGAAGGATCGAACAACGATGGGATCCATGGATTTCAGAAGAAAAAAAAATGTGAAAAATGAAAAATAATTCAGGAAAAGCATACAATCATATTATTACATGTTCACAAATATTTGTAGTGCATGTTATAATTGCACTGAATTGAGAATATTTCAAAGATCTGTTATACTCGAAAATTCCTATTCATTTTTTTTTCAATTTGAGATGAATTATATAATTTTAAAAATAACTTTTCAAGACTGTTAATTGAAAGTTTAAATTATTCTCCATTTTGTTATCCTCGTGCTTTGCTAAAACAAATTTTCAGATTAAAATCCTTACTATCCCGAATGAAAAAAAATCAAATTCAGACTACAATCCAAGAAACGTGCCAAATTTGACGCCTTCAATCTGAGTTCAAAAAGGAAATTTGATTCTTTTAAAAGAAAGAGCATCCTGAAAAATGAATCCTCTGATCTTGAGAATTGCAGGAGAAACGAATGAATAAAACAAATTTAAAATTCAAAGAGTTCCCGCCATTAGTTTTCTTTATTCATTCAAGCGAAACAAGGAGAATAATTCTCACTTTTCTTTCATTGAAAAATAATAAAAGAAGAATGTTGTTTTCACAGATGAAAAGATACCCAAAGAATTAAAAAAGTGTGCTCACAAATTCTATGATAAAACAGTTAAAAGAAGTATAAAATAATGATAAAACATGTTGTAAAATTTTGTTACATGAATTTAAAGTTCCTCGTGAACAACTTCCTTGTCAGGATCAGCACATGCCAATGGAGTTCGGAAGGTGAAGAGATACTCGCATTTTGCTGGCTCCGTGACTTCAACAAGCTCATTTTCTTCTCCGCATTCAATGGTGATCTGAAATTAAATTTAGATTGAAGGTTTTTTTGTATTCCGTATTGTTTTAAAACTCACATCAGTGCTCCTCTTTGGTCCATTCCAACACTGTTGTCCATCTCCAAAATGCATCTTGGAGTACTTATTTCCTTCTGGGCCACTCCATTCCTTGAAACTTCCAAGTGAAGTTCCACTGTAGGCGCCCGTATCTTTTTGAGTATTTTGTCCAAATGGACAGAATTGATATGTGTACTGTTGGACATTTCTATCAAAACATTTGTCTTTAAGTGCAGCCCACGCGCTGTCCTCGCCATAATCTGAGTTAGCAAAGTCTTCAGCTTCACGAATCTTTGCGTCAAGGTCTTGAACTTTCGTATTAACTTCATCGAATAGTCGACGTGCTTCACGTGCTTTTTCAGTTAATTGTTGAACTTCTGGTGGATAGTCTGGCATCTTCTCGTCATCCTCATCTGGGTGGGCAATATCCTCCGAACCTTCAGCATCGTGTCTGTCTTCTTCTGCTAGAAGATCATCGTCATCTGGAGCATTTTCTAAAGCTTTAGCTCTTTCCTTTTCCTCTTCTTCTTTGTGTCGGATGTCGTCAAGATGAGTGCGTTTAGCAGTTTTCAGTCGATCGTACATGAGTGACTGGAAGTGCTCCAAATCAGCTTCATCTGAAATAAATTAATATTTTAAATATAAAACCTTAAAATCTTTCAAACTTACCAACTGTGTGATATGCTTTAACCTCATCTTCACTAACGAATCCATCATTATCATCGTCTAAAAATATATTCTGTCTGAGCTCTTCTTTATCGATTTTTCCATTCTTATCCAAATCCAACTCATCGAACCATTCTGCTGCTCTCAACTTCTTCTTTTCATTTTTCACTGATTCCCATTGATTTCTATGTTCATCTTGCAACTTTCTCTCTGCATCTTCCGCAACCTTTTTCTCTCCTTCAAACTTCACACGATCCGGCTCCAAAAGTGCTCTTTCTTGTCTAAGTGGCTCGACATCCTTCAGCTTAGAATCTCTCAAAGCTTGTCCTTCCTTAGCCAACTCTTGACGCTTCTGGTATCCTTTTCTAGCTATATTTGCAACTTTTTCATGTTCAATTCTAGCTGCTCTGCCTAGTTCATCACAAATGTTTGGGCAATCGACACCAGAATCATACTCGTCACTTCCATCACAGCAATCGCAAAGTTTATCATTTACTCGGTTAGTTGGAATGAAATTTCCTTTATGACCGACATTGGAGCAGTAGAAAAAAGCGTTTCCACAAGCAGAAGTTCCGGGCTCATCACTTCCATCTTTACAATCGCAATAGTCATCGTTTAATTGGGAATAGAGAATTGTTTGGGATCCGTCCAAGCATCGGAAGGTGTCAGTTGTGGAAGGTTGGTACAGGTTGAGACCTGAAAATCGATAAATGAAAGTATAATGGGTTTTATATGTGGAGCCAATAGGGATTTTTATCTTGAAATTAAAATAAAAATTTTTGAGTTTAAAACTTTAATTGAACAGTTCATAACGATTTTAAAATGTTGTAAATACTTACGAGAATGAGGAACTCCCTTTACCGGTTTCAGTTGTCTCTGAGTGACGTCTTCAGCTGCTAAAAATGCAGGCAGTAGGAATATTAATATTTTTGGAAGCATATCTGTAAAATATATGCTTTGAAATTCTGAAAATAGTCAACAACATAGCAATAGAAATCAAAAAATTGATAATTCACAAAGAAAATTTTCAAAAAGAAAAAAAGAGGGTTACGGTTTTAATTTAAAGGCGCATATGTGGTTCAGGATGGGTCTCATGCCGATATCAATGTTTTAAAGTTTTAACGTTCGAAAACAAATTTTTTATTATTGATTTTTCTTTGTTTAAACAAGTTTTCTAATCATTTTCGACATAAAAACTTTAAAAAATACCAAAAACATGCCAATAATTTTATAACCGATAAGAAAAAATGCAAGTGCGCTCCACCGCTTCACCGTTTAACTGACGTGTGCATAAACGTGGTAGTTTTTGGACTTTTTCATCCGGAAAAATAATTTTCTTAGAATTTCAGCCCCAATTTCTTTGTGTCCTGCTCTAAATTTTCTAAAAAAAATTTTTTGCAGTAAAACATGCGGATATTGAACGTTTCCCTACTGGTCTTGGCCTCATCCCTGGTCGCTTTTGTCGAGTGTGGAAGGGATTTTTATAAAATTTTGGGTGTCGCAAAAAATGCCAATGCTAATCAGATTAAAAAGGTAAGTTTTTGAATTGTTAATTGAGTTTTTATATTGAAAATTTGCAATTATTTCAGGCCTATCGAAAATTAGCAAAAGAATTACACCCCGATAGGAACCAGGACGATGAAATGGCAAATGAGAAATTCCAAGATTTATCGTCGGCTTACGAGGTTTGTAGATTTAAAACTAGTTTTCATTCTGCCATTCAAAATAAGTTTAAAAAAAAACAAATACCCAAAAGAAAAATTTTGGTGCTGATTCTCCAAGATCTAATTTTCCAAAACGTCACAAAAATCGATTTTTCAGGTACTTTCTGATAAAGAAAAACGAGCAATGTACGATCGACATGGAGAAGAAGGTGTTGCGAAAATGGGTGGTGGTGGTGGTGGAGGCCATGATCCATTCTCATCATTCTTCGGAGACTTCTTCGGTGGCGGAGGTGGTCATGGAGGTGAAGAAGGAACTCCAAAGGTTATTTATCAATATTTAAAACTATTTCCTTTCGAATTTAGTTTCAAATATACGCGAAAGTTTAATTATTAATTAATTTCACAATTATTGATTTTTCAGGGAGCTGATGTGACAATCGACTTGTTCGTCACGCTGGAAGAGGTGTACAATGGACATTTTGTCGAGGTAAGTGAAATAGGACTTAAATCTGCAAAAAAGAATCCAGTTGAAATAATCGGATTATCATAGTTCACAATAACATGTTCCCCCTTATAAGAAATTCATTTTTTCCAGATCAAACGTAAAAAGGCGGTTTACAAGCAAACGTCAGGAACTCGTCAATGTAACTGCCGTCACGAGATGCGTACCGAACAAATGGGACAGGGAAGGTTCCAAATGTTCCAAGTGAAAGTTTGTGACGAGTGCCCAAATGTGAAGCTGGTTCAGGAGAATAAAGTTTTGGAGGTGAGCGATACTTTTTTTTTGGCAGTGAAGTTATTCTAATTCAACATAAATTTTAAGGTTGAAGTGGAGGTTGGAGCCGATAATGGTCATCAACAAATTTTCCACGGAGAGGGAGAACCACACATTGAAGGAGATCCAGGAGATTTGAAATTCAAGATTCGAATTCAGAAGCATCCAAGGTAGGTTTTCCTTCTCTTTTTAAATTTATTTGATCTTCCCCTCCTCAGAAGCCGTCTAGCTTAGAAAAATTGCACTTTTTTAACGAATTCCCTCAAAAACCCATTAGTTTCTCCGTTATTTTTTCTCCTCCTTGTTTCTAACGATTCCATCATTTAGTTAGTTAGTTTTAGTTGGAAAAGTGTAACATTTTTGACTTCCTCATCATCACACTCTTCACTCCACCACGCACTTGTACTTTTTTCCGCAGGTGAACGAACACTCGATGTTTTTTCACTGAAAATAGTGTTGAATTTTTGTTTAGAAATTGTATTTCTAACCCGGAAATGTGAAACTTCCTCGTTGATATGTCGAAAAATATGGGAAATTTGGAATTATTAAATCGTCAGAAAAAATCATCCCAATTTTCAAAATCAGATATTTTCGTGATTATTGAATTCTTCTTGTAACGCAGACGCCTAAAGATGAGAATTTTCGGTAGATCATGGGTCTCGCCACGCGGGCAATGCGTTACAGTAATCTGCTATCCGCGTTGCGAGACATTTCGTCGTTTGCATAATATGTTCATTTCCCTATAAACAAAAAATTCGCCAAAAAAGTGAAACCGCTCTTCCACTTAACACCTCTCACTCATAGTCATTCCGATTTTCTCCCATCATTTCCAACACAAAACTGTGAAACCAGTTCAGATTTGGCATGTGTCAATCACACATACTTATACTGTTGAATACTAAATACATACATAATACCCTAACGTCATTCATAACTGAAAATTTGTGAGAGAACATTCTCCTGTACTTTTCCGTCGAAAATTGTGATATAGGAAGTTTTGCTATTTTAATTAAAATTTAGACAGGCAGAAATCACATGTTCGCTTTGAGAGACCGCCCTGTTAGTCAGTTAGTCAACCCCGCAAACAAGCACACACACGAGAAAGTGAAGGTGGCTCGTGATTTTAGAGAAAAAACAGACATGTTCGGACTGTTTCACAATTGTTTGCTTTATTCCTTGCTCTTCCACCTGTCCAATCCGAACGAGCACATAACGCATTGCTAACCCGGTTTTTGCCAATTTATTGAATTAGAACAATTAATTGTTTAGCTCTCTTGAAATATCAAAACATTTAGTGGAAGCCTATTCGGTAGAATGTTTTCCCTTTGAAATGAACACTCATAGTTCAACACCCAACCATCCGCCCATCTCTCCTCGTTTACATTTCAATTGATTCATTTTCACTGATTTCACAATTTGAATGAGGGCGTTGGTACTGTGTGCGTATTCATCGTCACTTGTTTCGTCTCCTTGTTCATCTTCTCGGCAACAACAACGTTTTGTTTTTCAAAAGAAGAAGGAATTTATGATTTTAATCGTTGTTTTCGCTGATCATCGGATTTTTCGAATTGAACAATTTTCGGCATTTAAGAATGGCATTTCTGTTTCACATTTCTCTCAAAGTTTGCTACTGAACAGTGATGGGTCTGCCCAAACATCCGGTTAGAGCATTCCCGATTGATGAATCGATAAAAAATCGTCGTCAGCCGCAAACAGACGCACACATACTTTGTGCTCATTCATTTCTTCTTTTTCACTTTTTTTTTCGTCCGGCCCATGAGCTTGGTTTCTCTTTCTCTCTCTCTCCCTCTCTTGATTTTCTATTTGTCCAACTGATTGATGTGTGTGTAGAAGCGAAGTTTGTCATTCTCTCTCTGTGCTCCACCGGGCTCAAGACTAGGCTCTTGACGACGAGCACCAGGTTGCGCTTGCGTCAGTTCGTCCTTTCGCTCATTTCTTCTTTGGCTTCTAGCGTTGATTGACGGCTTATCTTTTGTCAGACGTTCTTTATCGATTACCATGATTTTGAGAAATTTTATTTCAATCTTTTAGGATGTGGATTTTCAAAATGTAACATGGTAATTTTAAGTTAAAAATTGCCTTCGATGCCTTCAAAATTCAAATGAAAATTGCCGATGAAAACGTTTGTTTAACGGTGAAATTAATCGGCAATTAATCTTTGCTGGCCTTCGACAGCTTGTTATTGTTAACCGAATTTTAGTCAACTGATACTAGTCACGATCTTCAGAATTGCCATTCTTCATTAAACCCCACGCATACTTTTATAGTTGTTTCCGAAATATGTTTCTTATCAAAATGAGGAATTGATTAAATTCCAATCAATCTAAATATCTTGTCCTCGTCCAACTCAAATGACAAGGTTGTGTCAATCGAGAAGATGATGATCAAGAAGAAACGTTGGAAACCGATTGATTGATTTGAATTGAAATGACATTATTTTCTACGCCCACCTTCTCTTGTTTGGGTGTGTATGTTGCAAGTATCTATTGTATTGCACTTCTTCCGTGTTTAAAGTTCTCCATTGCTTGATGTCGTTTGGGTTACTGTAGCTCTGGAATTTATATATTTTTCCATTTTGTTGATTCATTTTCAGAAATTTCCACCACCTCCACACAATGTGTTCTTTTATTTTGTGTGCATGTTGGGGAGAGAAATAACAAAAGTGTATATTAAAAAACGCCCACACCTGTGATTTTTCTTTCCCTTTCTCTCACTCTCTTCTCTCCCCCTACCACGCATTTCTCCAGGTCGTCGTCTCCAGGATTCTCTTATCAGTTTCTATCTCATCCGCCGTTTTCCTTCCCAATTTCCACACGTTTTTTTCCTTCTCCGCCGCAGTCGTCTCAGATTTTTTGTCAGTCTCGTCTTTTTATCTAATGAAAACTGGAATAGTTCCGGTTTTGTTGCTACTCATTTCGTTCTCTCGGGATTCGGGATAAGCGATATTACCCGATTACGCGGACAGGTTCCAACTTTGACATCAGAAGCTGACGATGAAAAAACTTTGACTACGTGATTCGGGATTTTTTAGGTATTTCTAGATAATCACACTTCATGTTCACACGGAACTTGCTGATAGTTCGATAGCTGCATTGAATCTGATTTGATCGTGTTTCACTGGAAGCGAGAGAATGTTCAATGTCTTTTTATACTTCTACACATTGATCCATAAATTAAATACACCTGAGGGCATACATAATATAGTGCTCCTGAATGATTTTAAAGTAACCTTCTCACACTGTTCTTATTTAAAAAATGCATAGTGGGAGTAAAAGAGTCAATCAAGATGACCCCGATCGACATCTTCTTCATCTTTTTTCCAATCTACTCGTATCGTTGTTCATGTCAATGACAATATCATTTCACTTCTTCTTCTTCTTTTCCTCCTTCTACTTCTAACTAACTACTACTATTACTAATCTCCGCAATATGTATATACATGCCTTCCGCGCCTCCTCTCTGCGAGTAGTAGGAGGAGATGTAATACGAAACGAATGTTTGATGCGTTGGCGGTATGTGTGTGTGTGCCCGGGCGGGATGCGTCTGCTTCTCTATGTCATCGTCTCGGTGCATCAATAGCAGCAGTTCTGACTCTCTCTATCACTGTCATCTCACACTGATCTGCGTTTTTGCTGTTGGAATTGATTGGGAATGAAGTGAGACATCACGCTATCTCTATCAGCAAGTGTTGTGTGTGTGTGTCGATCAATTCACGAATTGGCGGGAAATGATCGGCAGTTCGTTTTTGCTCGTCTCGTGTCTCAGAACTTTTAGTCTACCGTATATAAAATGAAATTTAGTTCCACTTCTTACTTTGGACCTTTCCAATCTCCGTTATAAGCTCATATAATCTCAATCTATAAATGTTTTACAGGTTCGAACGCAAGGGTGATGATCTGTACACAAATGTGACAATTTCACTTCAAGACGCGCTCAACGGCTTCGAAATGGAAATTCAACATCTCGACGGGCACATTGTCAAGGTTCAAAGAGATAAGGTTGGTTTTTCTCATATTTTTAGAGAATATATTCGTCACTTTCTGTTTTGCTTCACTAAAAGAATTGTTTAACTTAAAGGGGGTACAATGTTCGAAAGTGTTCAAACAGCTGATCACGAGAATGACGTGGCAAACATAAGGGTGGTGATGAAATGACCACAGTGAACACATATGGTTGAACACAACATTCACGTTTTCTGTTTTCAAAAAGCCAAAAGTTATAGATATTCTTTTTCTAAAATTAATTCCCTTTACCGTTATAATTGAACTTGATTTTTCCAGGTAACCTGGCCAGGGGCCCGTCTTCGTAAGAAGGACGAAGGAATGCCATCCCTTGAAGATAACAACAAGAAGGGTATGCTTGTCGTCACTTTTGATGTTGAATTCCCCAAGACGGAGCTGTCGGACGAACAGAAAGCGCAGATCATCGAGATTCTTCAACAAAACACCGTGAAGCCCAAAGCGTACAACGGCCTCTAAACATTAAATTGGGTGGATGAAGCCTAGAAGTCGACATCAATTACACACACAGTGACCACACTATTAGATCTTTTTCCAATCTGCAAGAAAATTTTTGAAATTTTGCATCGGAAAACTCGTGCTCGATCTCCGGATCAAATCCCACCCCCACCCAACCACTTCAAACCGAAAATCGCCCGAATCTTCTTCTAGCAGACGCTGATCTCTACGTCTTCATCTTCAACTTCATCAAGTCCATCATTTTATAAAACCAATCTTATTTTTCTCAGTTATTTTTTTTCAATGTTTTTTGAGTTTTCTGAGTGGCAAACTTTCGAATTTTAAATTCAAAAAATTTGTATCTGAAAATAATTTAATCATGTTTTCCACTCAAAAAGCCCAAAACCAAACTTGGCCAGCACTCGGTACTAGAAACTGCATCATTGATAAGTTTAAGAAGTTATGGAAATTCTTATGAGTTCACAAAAAACCTCTTATCACTATCATAATCTAAGCTTGTAGCTACCGATCACGGAGATAATCCAGTGTTGAGTCGAACCTGATCTTCAACTCAAAAATGATCCATTTGGATCGAAATTTATATATTATTTGTCGAATTGTATTGCTTATTATTCATTCGTCGAAACAATGCCTTGCTCTCATTGGGCTCGGCTTTCAGGTTTTGACGAATTTATAATATTACTGTGTATTTTCATTGTCACCCAAAAATTGTTAACCACGTCAGAGTTTCTATTTCTCTTTCCCCTTTTCTCTCTCTCCCCTTCGATTTCTTCGTTCTTTTAACAGGTTTCTTACTTTTCTTCTCTACGTCTCTCTGTCTCTCTCTCTCACCCGTCCACAATCTCTGCTTTTCCCATGAATCCAAAGTCTCTGAAATTATCGATTGATTGTTTTTTTTGGGTATTCCATTTTCTCATTTGGTGGCCTTCTCAATTTTCTCGCAAAAATCTAGTTTTCTCAGTTGTTGTATCTGTGATAGAAATTAATTTTTTTTAAATGATTTCTGTAAAGTTCTAGTGTATAATTCCCATTTTTGACTGGAATTTTTCAGAAATCTTCCCCGCAAAGGCTCAATTTTTCTAATGTTCTATACCGAGATGTGCCTTCTTGCCTCTGTGCTCCCCCTTAATTTGGTTTTAACTGTAATTTCAAGATAAATAAGGGAATATTATTCAAACTGTTTTTTTTTGGTTTTAATTTTCAGATAAATTGCATTGCAACAAACACAAAAATTTATAAGAAGAGTGCGAAGAATACACTGAGTATTTAAAATAATTTGTTATGGAGAGTTTAGAAAATTCAGTTTTGCCATATTCTAGGTTTGAAATAAACTTTCAAAGCCAAAGAAAAACAAACAAAAAATGTTCGTCGTCAAATCTAATGCAATTGGTGCAAACACTTGTTGCGTACAAAAATCCACCGTAACCACGGCGTGCTTGAAAATTTAATTTTTAAGTTAATTTTGGGTTAATTTTAAATGTAATCCTTTTGTTTCATGTAAAAAAATATTTCAGAAATGGCGGCAGCAAAAAGAAAATTAGTATTCGATTCTCCAAACGAATCATCAGTAAACTTCGAAACGTCTCCCAATTTTCCGAAAGAGGTTTGTGGTATTAAATATGTAGATAAAAATTCCAATTATATATGCTTTCATCGCAATTGTTAATCATGATTGATTAATCAAGTCAATTTAAAAAATACTCTTCATTAATATTTATCAAAAATCAATCTATTTTCAGTGGAAAATTGACGGAATGGACATTGAAAACCGAATCAGAAATTTCCGCGATGAGCTGCAGGCACAAGGATTATGCCCCGTTGGGAGTGCTGGAATCGATCCGAAATCCAAGTTCCGCACAGGTTTATAATTTCTTGCCCTCAGAAATCAATATTTATATTTATTTAAAAAAGTAAAATATTCAGAATATCGGCGTATTGTCAATGCTAACACAATTCTAACCGACGTGCTTCGTCTTCAACAGAAAGAGGGCGAGTGGTGTAAGTTTAACTGGCGAAAGAATTAATATTATATATATATATATATATTAACCATTCGTTTTCAGTGAAAAATGCCAGTGGACTTTTGGAGTATGATATTCAGTCCCTTCATGCTCGACGCGATCACCTTGACAATGCCGTGGAGCAGTTGAAGAGCCAATTGAGCCGGCTTGAGTAAGTTCTTTCTTTTAAATTTATATTTTTATTTTCCAAATTTGTAGTTCGAGCGTCGCAATTCTGAAATCCCAACAAATGGCCGTGAAGAGTGTTTTGGAGTTGAGAGAGGACGAATATCTCGCTGATGATGCGGATTCCAATTTGCCTGATGAATTTTTGAAATTTAGCAAAATCAGCAAGTTATGTGTAAGTGGAGAGATTAGATAAACTTTCAACTACAAAATATGAACTTTACAGGCCGCTTCTCTCCAATCGTACGAAAATGTAAAAAAACGAAACGAAGAAATGCAAAAAGAGCTGATTGCCGAACGAAATCGGCAACGAAAGCTTCACGACGCGACAATGAAAATGATGGAAGAAAAGGAAAGGGTTCGAGTTGAACAGTTGGAAGATTTGTTCAAAGACTTCTCATTGGAACAACTTACACGGCTCAGGGATCGAATTCGTCAGGCACAAAAATAAAATTTTTTTTTTTTTCGTTTTGCCCTGTGATCTACTTTAAGTTTTTAGTATCGTGTTTTTAATGTGCCATATAAATTATAGCGTTGTGTGTCAGTATTTTATAAGTTTTCAGAAAAGGAACAGGATCAATGGGTTCCTGTAACTGACTGATCTTATTTTTATTTTCATCGAAAGTTCCTATTTATAAAGTATTCAGTAATTTTAAAATTTTGATTCTCAGCATCGACAAATTTGAAGAAAGCAGACACTTAAAAAATTCTGAAAAGTATTTTTTTAAAGTTAAGACAATTCGCATTGAGAAATAATATACATATTGGCCAGGCGCGAAGTTTTATGCCAAAAATACGGTACACGGTCTCGACACACATTTTTTTGTTGAATGCGAGAGGTGTGCTCCTTTAAAGAGTACTGTAATTTAAAACTTTCGTTTCAGCGCAGCTTTCAAGCTTTCATCGATTTTTAAGTTTTTTTACAATTAAAAAAAAATATTTATTTATATTTTTACAATTCAAATGTAACAACAAAAAATATATACATTTTGTCAAATCACGAGGAAAACTGTATTACTCTTTAAAGGCGCACATCTACTCGCATCTAACAAAAATGTGCCGTTCCGAGACCAGGTACCGTATTTTCGGGTAGGAGAGGTAATAAAGGGTTAGTCGTGCCAGGACCTTTCGAAATTTTATATGAAAACTAGTTTTTCCCACTGAAATCACCTACAATGATGAAAAATTGCAATCTTTTCGTATATTCTGATGATGTGCAGGTGTTAATTATGGGAAATTACCATATTCAATCAAAACAAAAAATGATTGATTATCATATAGCTCGCATACCAAACATCTGCTTCAGTATTTACTCAAGAAATATACCTAGAAAATGACACTGTAAATATAATACAAAATTCATTTCGGAAATTCTGTTTTTGCGGGTTTTTTTTTCCAATATCGATGTTTCCCAATTGCCCTCAATAAATAATGTCGGAAGCCGACAAATGATGTGCTCATTGTGCAAAACCACATTTCGGTGGCTAACAAATAAATATCATGCATGGATCGCCTTTTTCGGGTTGGCTCCCCGATTGTTTGCACAGCTTATATTTACTGTAGGCCCCGCCCACATTTTACTGTTTAGGTTGTCCCTGTGGATAGTCAGTTATAGATAACCTGCTTAGAATAGTTCAAAAAATGTCAATTTCCCAAAACAACTTTTTGACCATGTTCCCTGTAACTTATACATTTGAGAATGGGGTCTACTCGACTATTATCAACCAGAATACTATTCAAACCCCGATTCCAAATCCGATTCAACATCATATTCAAAATCATATTCAAACTTCAATTCCAAATACAAATCTTCTACTGGAAAATGTTCAAACCGATGTACAAAAACTAATGGGTGAGTGAATGTTTTATATTGCACCCGATTATTCAAAGGTGACAGCTTATATCTCTAAAAATCTAAAAATTATCCAAATGGAAACTAACTCCAATAAATGTATTATGTATGTACTTATATCATTTTTTGAATATATTACAGTACCACTAATCGATCAGCAATTCCACATTCCAACTTCCACCCCACTCCAACTTGCACCAATCCCGACTCAAATTCAATCTCAACTTCAACCACAAATATCTCAAATACCTATTCACAATCAACCACAAATTCAAATTCAAAGCCAAGTTCAACCTCAACTTCCCACTCAAAGTCAGCCAAAACCTTCTTCTAAAGCGTCATTGGACACTAGCTCAAACGCCTTTAAGAAATATGTGAACCCATTTGCACCTGAAGCTACAGTACCCCTGCCTGTTGAACTTGAAGATCAATACGGACCATATAGGTAAGATCATGCTTTTATTAAAGTTTGAAAATTTTAATTTTCAGCTCATCAGTTTGGAAACGAAACGAACGTGAGCGATGTCGAGTGAGAAATGTGAATGATGGTTATGAGAGACTGAGAAAACATCTTCCAGTTCATTTTGAGTAAGTTTCAATGATTTTCTAAAAAATTAAAAAAATGCTTCTGGAAATTGTAGGGAAGTTGTAGATGAGAAAATTCATTTAGAGTAAAGTTTACCTCAAATTTACCTTGAAATGCTATTAAATCCCGAAGGAAACTCGGGAATCCCCGTGACAGCTATCTGGCAGCAACTCATGCAAAAGGCTACTATTATAATGCCAAGTATTTCCAAGATTTTGCTACCAAAATTTGGCTAGTGACACGTACCTATCAAAACATTTAATCAATAATTATCTTCCTATAGATACAGTTGACAATAATATTTTCCAGTGAAAAGCGAATCTCAAAAGTTGACACTCTCCGGCTTGCAATCCGTTATATCAAACATTTGGATAACTTATTGAGGAGCGAGCTTCATCAGTATAACTGCAAGTGCTTCAATGGATTCCAAGAGGAGTCCGAAGGAAATATTTTAATCGATATTTCTACGTTTAATTTTAATTCGAGTAATAATGCTATGTGAGCGGATTGTTATTTGGAATACGAAATAAATTAATAAATAGTGGATAATAACTGTCAAGTTCTAGAAAACACAGAAACATGTAAAAACGATTTATTCACACATATCTCTGCCTAATTGAACTTTTTCTTAATGTATGCAGCAATTCCAGACATAGGCTCGCATTTCTTCAGGTCATCCTCTTCAGGAATATCCGATGTGATCTTTTCGTGGTCGGGCTGCTCCTGTAAATTAATATTTTTATTCACAATTTTTGAAAAACTTAACCTACCGCAAAATTGATAGCCGAATTCCTGTCCTGTTGTCTAAAAATGCTTCGCTTCTTTGGAGTGCTTACAAGAATCGCAACAGCAGCAGTTGTGCTTAACGGGAAGTAAACCGATCGCTCGATTGCATTTGTTGTGGATTTGGCCTTCACTAATGGAGGTGGGCATCCTTCGGCAGAGCCAGGCGCAGTTGGTGGATCGATCATGAGAGTAGGCCCCTTGTCGCACGGTGGCTGGAAATAATAATTGTATTTTTAGAAAACGTATTCACTATTTAAGCTTACAACTTCAGTGGAACTTTCTACAATCCATTGCTTCAAGCATGCCAACTCCCGCAATGCAATCTCCAAAGCATCGGAATGCAATGGAAGACTGTTTGTTTCACTGGAGTCTGAAATTATAAAGTTCTCAGAAGAAAACCATTTTCAAAAACCTTTCTTCTCAATTCTTGTTCCTTTCTCTACTCCAACTGCATAGTTCGCAAACTTCTCGGACAGTTCCGCCTCCAAACTTGGTGCTGGGGAGCTTCGAGCGATGACTTGACGGCAAGCAATGATTCTAAAATTATTCAGATTTCCGATTTTCAAAAAAAATCTAGAAAATACTCTGCGAATCCTTGTTTCTTGATGCTCTTCTTCATTACTTCTGCTACTTGCTTTCTCAAAGCTCTCTTGCTTTTTGCAGTCAGAAGCTCGTCATTTATCCCCAAGATTTGATCTCCAACGAGTAGAGCTGAATTGACTGGGGTCTTGGCACGAATCTAGAAAATTAAAAATTAAATCGAAAAGGTATATATTGAAATGCTTACAAGTTCCACGAGCACTCGTTTCTTGTCCAAACACAACTTCAATCCAATAGTTCCTTTTGATGAGTAAACTTTTACAGAAAAGTAATGAAGTTGCTCTTCTGGTGGAACAAGAAGCTTATCCAACTGAATGTCAGTAAGGCATTTCAAATTCCACACACGGATTACTGTAACTTCAGTTTTTGTTTCCTTCTTCGGACCGCGAACTTGGTTTTCAAGATCATCAGAATTCCAAATGGCAGTTCCATTAACAAGTGATATCTGATCTCCTGGCATGAAACTAGACATCAACCACCTCCCAACTTTCACGATAACTATGTTCCTGTTGACTTGAATAATGTCTCGAAACTTCTCCCAGGCATCTGGCTCAACCGTCACTACGACAGGAATAAAGTGAGTTGGTGGGGCTTCTGGTACAGACTCTTTGGTAATGCTGGCACTGGATGCAGTTGCACGGATACTGATAATCTTATCTTCTTCTTCATTATTGCCATTATCACTTGGTTCACAAGGACCAGCAACTTCTTGAATTCTTGGATCGATGAAAACGCTATTCTTTCTTTTCAGCTGCATTTAAAGAGATATGGGTAAACTTTCAAAATCATTTAAATGTTTTCAACTTACCGAAACTTTCTTAGCTGACGCCTGCTTCTTGTTAGACGGTGATGTTTTTGGTAACGAACTTTGCGATTTCTTCAGTGAGTTTTTTGATTCTTATTTTCCTTTTTGCAACTCCTGACATGTTCGAAAATGGTGACTTTTCAGGGAGAATAAATAGAAATAAATAGAATACGGGCGGCACAGGCGGCGTTGATGAATTGTTGAAAATAAAATAAAGAAAAGTTCACGTTCAGATATTTTTTGAATTATTTCTTGAAATAATATATTTAAAATTCAAACCGTGAGCTCTACGAAAAATTTTTAAAAAATTAACAGATCTTTATCAATTATCAATAAGTAACTTCAACACAAAAATGAATCATTTCCATATAACATTTTATAATTTTCGATCGAATGGTTCGATTAGAAATCGAATTATTAAGCGAATGCTTATGGCGAACACTTTCCGCTACAGTAATCCTACTGTTCACATCGATTTCCGTGATGCTCTGTGCCAAAAATAAAAAGGATCCGAAGCCACCACCAGCATCGTTTTCAGAGACTTCAAAAGTTAGTTTAACATTGAAAATGAAATTTTGTAGCTTGAATATTTGTGGCAATTCAGGTTCAAAATGTCCAGAACACACAACCGAAACCTGCAGCACCATCACAAATGTCGATTGATGAATCCCACTCGAAGAATCAAAAACTACCGTCTGCTGAGAAATCTGTGGAAGAATGTAAGAAGCCAGTTTCGCCTGAAAAGAAAAAGTCGCCGATAAAGGTTTTGAGTGAGAAGAAATTGAAATCGAAGAAAAAGGAGGAGGTAAGAGTTTGGAAAATTGTTTTTTTTTAAATTTCGATTCTTAGGACAAGGAACCGGACGAAAAAGTGGAGAAAGATGTGAAAAAGGAAGTCAAGGCTGATAACAACGAACCTCTTGTAAAGAATCTGAAAATTGCGAAGAAAGAGCAAGAAGAGGAAAATCCGAAGACAGACTTGGAGTCTCATAAAGATGAAGCTGAAGCCAAGAAGAAAGAATCAAGACGGCAAAAGAAGATGAGGAATAAGAATTCAAAGGAGGGAAGTGTGGAAAAAATGGAGAAGTCTGAAAAAGCTTATTGATTTCTTTTTGTCATTTTCTCTTCTAAATAAAGTATCGAAAATCAATGTATTTGAAAACAAAAAAATATATATATAAAGTTCACTTTTTTGCCATCAGAAAATAATCGATTGATAACAAAAACGCTGCGTTCGTAGACTGAAGATGTGATGAGTTGTGTGCCATCCATGTCATTTGTGTCTCCTAGCCTTCTACCGGATTGTCGGATTTCTTTTGCTGCTCTGTCACTATTTTTTAAACAATTTGTTGTTAGTTTTTCTATAGTTTTGAAATTAAATATTGTTGGTTAACGTGTTGCGTTTCTAAAATTATGTTAATAAAATTTAAAACCTTTAGCATACCCTTTCCGAATGGATTAGTTTAGGTCTTTTTTATTCCGAGAGGTTTTAATTTTCAGTGTCGATTTTCAAAACACAGTTTTTGTTCCAAAAAATCCTTTTGTAATTCGACTATCTAACTTACCCTTTTATACATTTCTTGTTACTTATTTGAATCAAGTATTTTTTGTCACTATTTTTACCTATGAAATTTAAAAATAGCTTTCACTTTAGTTAGAAACTCATTTGTGCTGGTATATGTTATGATAATTTCCTCACTCAACATAATTCGAACGTTTTTTTTTCAAAACTCAGTTTTCTTTTACTGTTCCAAATTCTGATACCTGTCAAATAATTTTTTAAAAAACGAGTTGTTGGATATCCATCCGGATACAGGCCAATAATATAGAGCTCACACTTTTTTGCCATGAGAAAATATAATAATCGATTGACATCAAAAACGCTGCGTTACAAACACAAGACTGAAGATCTATATAGATGAGATGTGCTCTCTGTGTCATTTGTGCCTCCTAGCCTTTTACCGGATGGTCGTCTGGTTATACAGATTATTTGTTTTTTTTAGTTGTTATTTTTTCTAGAGTTTCGTTGTCAAAGTCTATTAAAATCGAATTATCGCCTATTAGAAAATTGTTTAAAGTCACTATGGTCCAAAAAAAAAGTAAAACTTCAAAAATTGGTTGAACCTTTTTAAATTACAATTATAAAGTGACAACTGTTTTTCAAATTGAAAAATGGCAACTTTTTTTAAAATTTTTAATTATTATAATGAATTATGCTGGACTGTTTTGAGTGCACTGAAAAAAAGCCCAATTTCGATAATTAATCCTCAACATTTAATCATTATAACTTTAAGCTTCGTTTTGGTCATAATTTTCCATTAATTACCGGCTCGTTTATTACTCTTGAAAATCATTTAATGCCCTCTTCCTTACTAACCTTTTATATTTTTAGATACTCTCACTAACGATCTATCTCCAACTCTTGTAAAATGCAATCTGTGAATAATGCAACCTCTTCCACGCCAATCTTCGGAGTTTCTCAACCGATCTCCACAGCTTTCCCAAAGGCCAATGACGTTGCGTTGACGAGCTCTCTGCAATCTTCTCTCGAGGAATTCAAAAGTTTCGAGTCAAAACAAGAAACTCTTCTAAGAATCAAAGTTTTAAAAAATCTTGATGGATTGGTGAAGGATTGGGTCCAGAAGACTACCATTTCAAGGATTCCAAAGGATCAAATGTTCAATGCTGGTGGAAAGCTAATTCCATTTGGATCTTATCGACTTGGAGTACACAGCAGTGGAGCGGATATCGACAGTATTGTAGTTGCACCGAGGCATATCACCCGATCCGATTTCTTCAATTCATTCAAGGATATTCTTGCGAAGAATCCAGAAGTCACAGAGTTATGTGCAGTCGAAAAGGCATTTGTCCCAATCATGACACTGAAGTACTCTGGAGTGGACATCGATATCCTGTTTGCAAGACTCGCATTGAAATCTGTTCCAGAGGATCTAAATATTCTCGATGATTCACTTTTGAAGAATCTCGACGAGGAAAGTGTTCGAAGTCTCAATGGATGCAGAGTAGCCGAGCAACTCCTGAAGCTTGTTCCACACCAGAAGAACTTTTGTATCACACTTCGAGCAATCAAGCTGTGGGCAAAAAACCATGGGATCTACTCGAATTCAATGGGATTCTTTGGAGGAATTACTTGGGCAATTCTTGTCGCAAGAATATGCCAATTGTATCCAAATGCTGCTCCATCAAGACTGATTCAAAAGGTATTCTTCATTTTCTCAACATGGAATTGGCCAGCACCGGTGCTCCTCGACTACATTAACTGTGATCGTACGGATTTGGCACAGCTCAACCAACTTGTCTGGGATCCAAGAAGAAACCATGCTGATCGATACCATTTGATGCCAATTATTACTCCTGCATTTCCACAGCAAAACTCCACACACAATGTCTCAAGATCAAGTATGAAAGTGATTCAAGATGAGATGAAGAAAGCTTTGATTATCTGCGACAAGATCCACGAAGGAACATTGGAGTGGCGTGATTTGCTTGAAGAAATCAACTTTTTCAGTAAATATCATCATTTTATTGCACTGAAATTGAAGGCTGAATCTGTGAAGGAGGAGCTGGCATTCGGTGGATTCTTCGAGTCAAGAATCCGGCAACTTGTGCAAATTTTGGAGAAAAACCAGGTGATTCAAGTGGCTCAAATCAATCCAAGAAAGTTCAAGGATGTGAAGGATCCGAAGAAGTCGATTTGGTTCATCGGATTGGAGTTTGTTGCAAATGTGAAGAACGTTGATTTGACTAGTGATATCCAGCAGTTCAAAATGAATATCGATCGTCAATCAATGTCTGTGAAGGAGATTGCAGCAGGTTGTCAAGTGGAGACGGATTTCACATACGAGAAGAGGTCAAATTTAATCAATATCATCTCCAAGAAGGATCTCAGTTGTCAAAGAATCATGAAGAAGACGGAAGTTTCTGTTCCAGTGACCAAAGATTCCAGAAACCTGAAGCGACATATTCTCGATGAAGCTCCAACTGTTCAAAAGAAGCATAAGCTGGATGTTTTGGAAAAGTCAACTGTGGATTCCTTGCTCTCAACTCTGAAGAAGAATACTTCTCATGCTTAAGAATTTCTTTATTTATTTTTTAAAATTCATTTTGTTTTATTGATCTCTGTAAACTTAATTTGTTTTGTTTTTCAGCCTAGTGATCTAATAAGTTACGGTTTTGGTAATTGAAAAAAACCGAGTTCTAAATTTAATTGTAGTGTGCCAATATTTTTTACATTATTATTTTCATCAAAATCAATAAATGCTTATAAAATCCAAAACTTGTTCTAAACTGTACAAAAATACACAGTATTCAACACACACTACCGCTGCAAATACTTTCGGCAAATCAAATCAAAAAATTTTTCAGTAATTATTTGTTTTCTTGAAACCCTTTAACTTTTTCTTCTTTGCCTAGTTCTCTCCTGTTGTCTTAACAATAATCTGTGATGCTTCTTTGATGCCACAAAAACTTGACCCGCTTATCAAAAACAGATAACTGATCGAGTGGAGCTGGTGCAGAACTGACCATTCTGATTTTCATGTTTTGTTACAGAATGTTTTATGAGAGCAATTTGAAATTTCATCAAGTTTTCGAGTATAATTTGAGGAGATTACTCAGTACTAAAATAAAATAAAAAACATTCAAATTAATTAAAGAGCCACATATTTGTATCAGTTAAAAGTCCCTCCAATTATGAGGTATTCCATAATTTTCCCAATTTTAAAAAAGATATGCTGAAAGAATTTAAATTAAAAATGAGCTCAATCTTACTTTTTGCATTGTCAGGCGCAAAATGAAAGGCGGCCTACACTCATCGTGCGCCTACATTCGTGCGTACTGTTTTTGTTCTTTGTCTATAGAATCCTCATGTCCAACAACGTCACGTGGTCAGCACACATTTTGAAAAAAAGAAACAACACAAAAAAAGCTGAAAACTGAAGAAAACGAGAGAATAAAAGAACAGTGGAACCCAACAACAAACGAAAAAAAGATTGCAAAATTGCACGTAACCACTGAAAATAGCTAGAGAGACTGCGAGAATTAGAATACATTTTGCAACTTTCAGTTTTTTGGTGGGTTTTTTCAGGAGGATTAGTACACCTAACCTTGTTTTTACTCGCTTTTTCCGTAAATAATCGTTCTGTAAACACACGTGACAGAATTTTGAATCGGGAGGCGGGATTGGCAGACTGCATTTCGAAATGTTCTGAAAATAGATAACACTCGTGGAGAATTCTCGTGGTAGTAGTTCTTTCCAGTTTTTTTTTCTGTTATCGTCTAGAATTCTTGTTTCGTCGCTTTTTAAAAGTACTGCTAGAGCCTTTATTAACTGAAAATATTGCAGTATTTCCAATTGTTCAATAACCTAAAAAATAGCACAGAAAACTTGCTTGAGTCAAAGTTTTCGACAAATTGAGGCATTTTTCATTAAAAAAAGACAAGTTCTCATAAAGCCAATTTCGCTTACAACTAGCTCCTTAAAAATTAAAAAATTGTTCCTCTAATCCCTGCCTCTAGAAATTTGAAATTTTTATTGTCACCATCAGTTTCTTATTCCAACAGATATCAATTGATAAGTGTAGCGAAGATGGATTGCAAGATAAATGGTTCAATCGGTTCATAGTCACGCGGAGAGTTTTCTTTTTTTTGCTAAAAAGATTGATTATCCTCCATCGTATTCTACTTATAGATCATGACGATAACACATTTGGAGATGAGAACACGTTGTTTGTAGCTGTTGCGATATTTTTTCTTGCAATAGGCATACAGACATTTGGGCAGACCGAAATAAAATTATAAAGTAAAATTTAAGAATAAAGAGGTTGCTAGAAATGTTTGATCAGATAGAAATGCTAATCTGATTGTGCAACAACAAAAAATTTAAAAATATTGTATAGAAGAAATGTGGTGTCACTTTACCGTAATTATTTTACTAGTGGTGTTCAACTTTGACAACTAATATCTCAGCCGTCGTTTAAGTTATCCAAAAGTTGTCAACTGGCAAAACATTTGTTATTTATTTTTCTATTGTTTTACAGTTGATCATTTTTTGGTATATTCAAAATAAACCGAGTTAAAACCTTTCAAAGTAATGTAGCGGTATGCAATAAGGAGAGGTGTCCAACCGGGCCTTTGTGTTGCAAACATTGATCCCCTCACATAGAATGGAATTTTGTCGAGTGCCAAAGTACACACATAAGTGTATCTTTTTGTTTGGCGGGTAAAGATCAATTTTGTCTCTCAATCTCCTCCCTTCATTACAATTGTTTGTTTGCCTTAACCACGCGTGTTTACCTTGAGTTGAGTTACGTACGACAACGTGGGAAGTTGTGAGTTTTGATGTGAAAAATTCAATGAAACACTTGATTGAGGAGAAATGTGTGGTTACTAGGCTCTAGTTGATGAAGTAAATGTATATGGAAAACCTAGAAACTGGAGTTGGAAACAATTATGCTCTGTTTAGAATTGTTAGCTTTTTCCTGAAATTGTCTTTTTTTGTTGCTCTAACGCCTTTTCATCCAGATGCTTCACCCAATTTCTTGAAAACATTTTCCAGATAATAATGACTACTGTATTTCAAACAATGCCAACTTTTCTGGCAGGTCTCAATATTGCCAATTTTGGAGCAGCTACATCACAGTTTCCAAAACTGGAAAGTGGTGAGTTTTCCATTTTCAATGATTTCCCGCGTCGTTTAAAGCATTTCGCACCGTTGTTTGTGTCTTTTTCTTTATATTCTGTACCTTTTTTGCCAATATTGGCAACTTTTCCAATTGACACTTTAAAATAAATTGAGTTGACTGAAAAGTTGCTGCTGATTGCCAATTTGATTCCTTTTTGAGGCCATGTTGCAATGAAAAAAATATACTGCTAGTACCGTAATCTGACCAATCTAACTACAAACACATTCAAACTTTCCATTTTTCCCGCTTCAAACCCAAGTTATTTATCATCAAAACCAAAAAAACCATGTGCTCAAGCACACTTTTCCCTTTTCTTGTAACTGATAATAGTGAAAGCTTGATGACTTTTGAGTCAGTAATATTTTAAATTTTGTGCTCTGAATTAATGTAAGTAGATTCATTCAGAATTCAAGAATTTGACAACTTGCCAAAATTTTGGCAGACATGTTTTCAAAACTCCAGCAATTTTCGTAATGTTCTATCATGGCATTCTATCATTTTATATGATTTTTAATGTTTTCAGAAAACCTGGTGTTCATGAAAAAAGTGTGACTGGTCTTCTGTGGAAATATTCTATTTATGGTTTTTCTCAAGATCGCGGATAGAGATATTTGAAAATTACCAGATTCTTTTTTTACCGAACCATAGTCTAGTTAGTATTCCGATTGTAAGGAGAATTCTTGAGAATCGGGGACAAGACCGCATCAAGCCATAATCTCCATTTTCTGCCCAAACACCAATGCGAAGAACACGTTTTTTGGTTTCGTATGGTAATACATAGTGATCTCTGTCATATTTTGTGTTGTGTATTTAAAGTTGCTGGCTGGTGAGGAGGGAGGTGGGACACAAGGAAGAACCAAAGCTCACGAATAGTTGAGAGTGAAGATGGGCGGTTCTTTGGTTATTAGGATGATAAAGTGATGAGGCGATAAAATGTGAAACCGGGGGAAAATTAAAATTGATAAATTGTAAAATTCAATTCCAGCGAAACTACAAATTTCAATACCGTAAATACCTCGTTCAAATTTTTTTGGAGAACGGTGTAGCGACAAATAAAATTCTACAAGGATAGAGGTGGTTTGCAGATTTTTGAGCCTCGTTTGCGTTGATTTCTTGATATTCAAACCACTTGCAGTGAAATGTGATTCGGAACAAACTAGACTATTTCCATCAGTTTTGGTTCCTACAAAAATATTGGAAAGCGCTCCGAGACTTTACAAAAATTGTAATTTATACAAAATTGGTACAAACAAAACATATATAACTTCAGTTTCAACTTTGTTTTCAAATGCTATTTTCTATAAAAACCCTCTAAAACGGTTCCCAAAAATTGTGAAATTCGTAATTTACAAGCGGTCGAAAACCGCCAAAATCCATGTAAGGTTGTAAATATTCGTCCTCATAAAAAACGTTGACTGATCTTCAACCCCACGTGATATCAATGTGTTTATTTCCTTTAGTCGTCTGCGTATGTGTCACCAAGTGCCCTACAACTCCAAGTACACTGTCTTTTCTCTCAAAAATGAAATAGTGACGGGGAATAAGAGAAACGCAGAGAGTGAGATAGAAAGCGCGTGCTTTCTCTCTTCCTCTCTTACTTTCCATTCGCTCCTCCATTTTTTGCGTTTTCTACCCCATGGCGATGCAACTCTAGCAACACAATACACCAGAGATTGATGTCAATTCCCGTGTGCAATTTTACTTTTTTTTTGAATTTTTTGTTTAATGTGGGGGTTCGTGGAAATTTATTGTTTTTTTTCTAATATTTTTTTAAGGTTGAAAAAGCTTTTTGTTAAAAAATACTCTTTATCTCGTGTGAGTTTTGTAAAGAAAAAACACCTTTTTGCAACCTGCAATATATAATTAAAAAAATTTGGAAGTCCACTGTGTACTTTGAAATTATACATAGAGTTACAGCATTTCCCCGTTTTTTTCTGATTGAAACAAAAGTTCAAACTATAAAATAAACCAGATGCCAATAATTTTTTACCAGATCTTTTTGGTCGTGGGAACCTAGATAAACTTTGAAGAGTGATTGCTTCCTGCTTTAAAAATTGAACACGTTTTCGGCATTTCATAGTACAATTTGCGGACTACAAAGATACAAACTTGTGCCCTTTTACCTTAACACGGAAAATGTTGTTTTTCTGTCTTTCTTTTTGCTTCGAAGGTAGTTGGTATTCAAACATAACAAAAATTCAAACAATATATTTTTTGAAATTTTTAAAAAAGTTGCATCTGCCATAAACAATGAATTTCTGGAATGCAACTTGAAAACTGAAATTCGGTGTCATATATATTTGTTAACTTTTTGTTTCATTCCCTTTCCCCCGCTCAATTACTTTTCTCTTTCATAATCTCTGACCTCGTGATGTCATTTTTGCGGTATTTTACAGAAAAGACTGAGATGTCCTCGTTTTGACCAAGAAAACATGAAACACGGTTTTAACTTTGAGATTAGGTGTCTGGCAAAATAATTAAAACTTTGTTCAAATCCCAATGAGAGATAATTATTCCTGACTGCTTTGCAAAATAGGCATTTTCCAAGTAAAAGAGAATGTAGTTTTAAACGTATCCTTCACCTCACCAAAAATTTACTAAAAATTGAAAATTGGTGGTAAATTTTAGTTCTCAATTTAAGTGCATCCTATCTCACACAATTGGAATGGAAAATATTAAAATTAAAAAAAAAATATTAAAATTAGCCCTGCCTTCATAAAATAATATAACTCTGAATTTCAATTTATGTATAATGCCCAGGTTCCATTTTTCATATTATAAATGACTTTATTTATTTTTTACTATGATCCTCTAAAGCTTCCATTTGGAATAGTAGTGTCACCAAGCCTGCCTGCCTAAGTGCCTACCTACCGCCTACATCCAACATTGTAGGGTTAGCTTCGGTATTGTCGTTTGTACAATGTAGACCAACTTCACATGCAATAGGTCACCATTCAGAACTCAGGCCTTATAGGTAGGCAGGTAAGCGGTTTTGTGTCAACGTCTATAATATTCCAGTTTCCCTTCCAGTAAACTCAACTACAGTTTTGAACTTCCGTCTTAAGACTAGTTGAAAAAAAAACAAACCTGAATTACTGAAGCTTTATCAATTACAACAATCATATTCAAAGTGTCTTCTTATCTGTAAATCAAAAATAAAAATGTTTTCATTTGACTTTCCCTCAAATTGCTTCTCCCAATTCCATCTCCACCGATCACTCATGAGAGACCCCAAAGATCTTCCTCGTGGTGATGGTGGTGTCAACTAACCTTCCTGCTGCGAGAACCACACACACGTGACAACACACTTTTTTCTATTTTCTACTTCTTCTCAACAACATTTTCAAAACACATTATCACATTTTGTGTTAGTGGTGGTAGTTGCAAAAATTTTTCAGGTAGAGTGATCGGGGGAGTTTAACAGGATTTGATCAGAATCCTGACCTCCAATTAGGCATAAAATACTTTACTTCTCGCCTACACGGTAACCGTAAAATGTCTAAAACAACGTCCCATTTATTGGTATGAATATGATTACTAAAGTCAATTAAAATACACAAAACAGCGGTTGTAGGATGCCTTTGAGGCGAGTTAGGCGTGCTAAATAGGCATGAAACATTCACAGTTGAGTCTAAACTTCTTGGTCTGAAAATATCATGGTTCTCTACCAGATGAATTTTTCCCATACTTCCAGTAATTTTTCCAATTTAATTTTTTGCTTACCTCTCTCTCGGCCATCGCACGCCTATCGTCTTCCCGTACGTCCTTCGTCCAACGTGTTTGTGGCGTGCGTGTGTGTATGTGTATCAGAGATTGTCACGATGATATTTCTCTGTTTCTTGGAATCTCTCTCTCAATTCACTATCTATCATTCATTTCATTTTGTATCTTTTTCCGTCCTCCTCCTTTCATCAACGACGTCGTTTCATTTCACTCGCCTCGTGACCGCTGATAATTGAACATTTTCCCATCCTTGTTACCATAAAGTAATCCGTTGATTTTGGACATCCTGGTTAGAATATCAGATTTGAATTGTTTGATATAAATATACTTGTTTTATAAATTTAAGCATATATCCGAAACCTCGGATAACACTAGAAATTCTATTAGAAATTTTCAACTGTTAAGTTATATCGTCAATTTTGAAACAACTTTGTCTAAACTCTTTCTATAATTCCAAAATTTCCAGAAATAACGGCGCCTCGCCAGTCAATGTCTACGGCATTTCAAAAAATGCCCACATTCACATCAGTGATAAGTGTACCGAGTATAGCCGCAATTGCACCACAAATGCCAAGTGTGAAGCCGGAAAAGGGTGAGATTCTTTTGTTAAAAAATTGCAACATTTCAAAAAACCTCATATTTAAGTTTACCGAAAAATATCGAATCCAAATATTGTAATTTTTATTTTGCCAGTTTGCAGGTCTAGATGCTAGAAGATCTCACTAGAGAAGAGTTCGAAAATTTCTAGCAAATGCCAAGTTACAGTAATCAAAATTTTTTGATCCCCAACTCTATAACTTTTGCTTTCCGCTTTCACTATTTTTGCCAGTTTCAGCAAAAATGTTTATCAATAAAATCAGTGAAACCATGTGCTCAAGCACACAGTTGCTTCCAACAACTGATAGTAAAAGTTTACTGTTTTTGAGCATAGATCACCCAAAAAAGTGAAATGTATGAATAATGAGTTCTTATTTGAAACCGAAATATTTAAAATTCAATCTAAATATCCAAAAACATTTCAGGTGTAATTGGCCAATGTTTAATATGTGGAGAACCTTCAACTGGAAAACATTATGGAATCGTGGCGTGCCTTGGATGCAAAACGTTTTTTCGAAGGTACAAGATCCCTAGGTTCAAAAAAACTCATCAATAACCTCAACATATTCCAGAGCAGTTGTCCAGCGTCAGGATACAGAGTGCAAACGGGAAAAGCCATGTGACGTCACTACAATGGCAAGAAAAGCTTGCAGAGCTTGTCGATATAGGAAGTGCTTAGAAAGTGGAATGAGCAAGGAAGGTAAGAATTTTCGATTTTTTTTGTTTGAAGGAAAAAAGTAGATCTGAAATTTTTTGGTTTACTTTTACTATTTTAGAGATCTGTAAAATTACTCCAAAAGTGTTTTAACAAGACCGTTGACGATTTTTCATATTAACATCCTAATTCCAGCCCTTCAACCCCGTCGAGATCTCATCGGATGCCGTCGTATCCGTTCCCGCCCAAGCTGCTCAACATCCACACCAACACCTCCAAGACCACAAGTCGAGGATAAGTCACAGTATTTGACACTTTTGGAAAATCTCACGACTATTGATGATAGGTTACGGTAGGTTTTTGTAATTTTTTTTTTACTCAAGTTACATTAAAAAAATATTATAGAAAAAAGAAACTGGAAGTGGTCGCCTCTAGACAAGCAGCAGTTGATCTCGCAGTGCTGGCAAAGCAGGGATGCATGAGTGTGAGGATTTTCTAAAAAGCTTTTTCAAGCACTCTGTATATTGTATGTTGTATGAACTTTAATATTTCCAGATTACCGACACATCAGGACCATCAACATCTCGATACGTCCCAGGAGGAACATCCCCAAACGGAGGAGATCATAAAATGATGGTGATGCTTGGAACCGATATCTCTGTATCCACACAATCCGAACTTTTGATGATGTTGGAATGGACCAGAACTCTGCCAGTTTTTGCTAGTTTACCAGTACAAGATAGATCAGTTATTCTTAAACGATTTGCTGTTCATTGTTTGATTCTGGAGCATGGCTATTACACAGCACAGGCAAATATTGATGACGTATGGCTCATCACAAATGGAACTTGTATGCCGAGAAATGTCGAGAAGTTAGAGGAAGGATGTAAAGTTAGTGACTAATGCAATTATTATTCTGAAAATTAAATACCTTTAACAAGGATCTCCCCCAGTTTATAAGTTGCCTTTCTTTCAGATTTCCGTCTCCGCTGATCGTCGATGGCGTCAAGAGAAGCTGTACAAACAAATGACTGATTGTTGCATCGATGAAGTGGCCACTCCACTGAGAAATCTCAAATTGAGCCCACAGGAGATTGTTGTCATCAAGATTATTGTGCTCTTCAATTGTGGATGCTCTTCTGGTGAGATTTCCAAGACATTTTCTAGAAAGTTGAAAATAATTCTTCCAGATTACTCTGAAATCACCGAAGCTTCTCGTCGCATTGTGCTAACTTTCCGTAATAAAGTTGTGTCAGCATTATTCGCTTATTATGAAAGTGTTGGACTGCAAAACTATGCAGAAAGGTTCGGGAATTTAGTTCTGATGCTGTCCGGAGTTTCATCGGCGGCATCATCAATGTTGGAGGCTTATCAAGTGAGTTTTCGATGAATTTAGAAAATATTATGTTTCAGTAAAAACATGTATAGAAAGTTAGCCTTGAAACAATGAGAAATGTACCAATTTTCCGGAAAAAAAGTGCCCGCCTTCTTTAAAGCGAGGCGCGGATTTTTCAAATTTTCATCAAATTCAAAAAAAAAAGATATCAATTGAAATATGTAGATATATTTCTTGAAAATTAAAGAATAATGTAATATAAATTTCCAGGTGATGCGTCTATTCAAAATCACACCATTCGATCCACTTTCCCAGGAACTTCTGTTCAATATCTGAAAATGTCTAAAAATTAGACTTCTCATAGCTTTTGTTTTGTTAAATTTTCCTCTTTCTATCTCCCAAATATCCCAGTGTAAATATCAAACTTGCTCAAAAATGATTCTTGCTCCGTGATCACACAACTCAAATACCTCGATTTCCAAAAGAATTTTTTAATTGTACATTTCCTCTCCCTCAACCAACCACACCTACGTATCACTTGTCACTCTTTCTTTACGGGTAGCGAATGTTATATTGATTGTTAATTAAATAACTAATTAAATTGAGAGAAAAAATGAAAGAATTTTATCTATTTCGAACTGTCAAATAACTACTAAAGGATACAAAAAAAACAATAAAAAGATAACAAGGAAGAAAAAACATTTAAATCTTCGCTCTCGGGCGGGTTCCAGCTTTTCCGAGTTCTGGTTGTCCAGTCAATCGATTGAAATTCATAATCACATCCATTGCAGTCATATTTTCAGTTGAAAAGTGCAATTTTTGACCGTCGTCTAAATTTTAAATATATATTTAATTGACCATTACTACCATAACTTACCAAGAGTCGCAACAAAAAATGGTGCTCGTCGATCATTCCGGATATCAGTTTTGACACGAACGTTTGGGTTGGTTAGGCGCACTTTTGGAGCCATTATCGAGTGCCAAAAGGTGCGAATTGATAGATTGTCGTGATGAAGTGGATCCAATGAGATATCGATTGATTTTACCTAAATAAAATTGTCACTTTTTTTACAATAAAAATGCAACTGTATACCTTTTGCAAATTGAGCGCTCTTGTAGCAAGTGCCAGCCTCTCCGCAGGATTCCATCGTACTCCATATCTGATTTTTGACCAAAGTTGACTCATTTTCTGAAACTCGTGTTATTAAAATCGTACATTAAAAAAATATATGAAAGGTAAAACTTGGCTGATAGACCATTATTTGATAATTGAAAACTAATTGTGCAAAAAATATATGTATTTGGATAGGGGAAAAAAATGAAATATGATGGAAATTCAAAAAAAAACAGGACGACAACAACAACAAAAACAAAAAAATGTAAGATTAAAGAGTGAAAACAATGAATTTCAAAATCCGAAATCACTGCTCCATGGTGTGCTCATTTTTGAACTCTCCGGCAAGTTCGCAGATTCTTTCCAAGTTTTCCTCCATTTGTTCAGTTGTTTCTGATTGAAGTTCATGGACGATGTCTTCACTGAAATAATTTTTGTTGAATTTCTGTAAATAAGAAAACACCAACCTATACGACTCTCTGGCTTCTTCCAAGAGAGTTCCAAAAATCTCGCATTCTACATTTTCTTTAATCTTGAATTCAGAATATCCACGAGATTGTAGACGATCATACAGTTTTTCTGTGGGGCATCGAAGAACTACGACCACGTCGAACCATCTGAAATCACGAACAATTAAACTCCTGTAGAACCCTCGAAACTCGCCTTTCTGGAAAAAGGTCACATCCGTGATAATCGACAACGATACCACCTTCATCACTGTCCAAACGATCTGAAATGTGATCCAAAAGCTTATCCTCGTCGAGAACGTGGCAGTTGTATTGCTCATCGAAATCTCCTTGCAAATTGTTTTCTCGAACTTCTTTGCTGACCTGGAAGAATTATAGGATCTTTAACTACTTAAAATTTCAAAATTTCACCTCAATAAATACAAATCCAAGCTTCTCAGCAACTTGTTGTCCGAGCGTTGATTTTCCAGTTCCGGGTGATCCAGTCACCAGGATATTCGGTCGTCGACGAGTTTCCGGTGTTGCCATGCTGATAAACTCATTCATTTTTTATCTGGAAAACAGGAGAGTGGTGAAATATGATAAGCTGTGAGTAAAACAGCAAGAACTGGAGGAAAACAATTTTAAGATTAAATTAATATTTTAATAAATTTACAGCGTGCTACAGAGACCCGAAAAAAAAAACAAAATTAAAGATTTTATTTATCTTCCGTATTGAACCTGCTTCAAGTCAGCTCGCTTTGACATGTCCATCGTCAAGTTTTGAATTTCCACAAGAGTTTCGTTGATCTGAAAACATGTAAGTGAAAACAATTGAAATATGCGACTGAGCCCGTCGGAAAGGGGTTGACCGGGGCGGAGCCACATATCTATGGTTGTCATGGATGCCTTTGATAAGCGTACAGAAAAGTAAAATATGAATGATCATTTGTTCTTGTAGGGAGCAAAGAGCAACTATCTTGAATTTGAATTTTTTTCAAAATTTAGTAACATCATTTATATTTTTAAAATTCAAAACTTCAAAGGCTTCAGCTAGACACCGCCATACATCAATCACATTCGATTTTTGAAAATATGGTTTCCTCCCAAAGAACACTTAATAAAAATACATTTTTGAAAAATTTTACTAACCATTCTGGAGACCACTCGCAATTGTCGTAAACAAATGAGACGAAGAAGACGAGCCGAAAAATGTACGGCTCCATTCTTTGGAGCTTGCATTCCAATTGGAAACGCGTTGATATTTAGAGTTTTCTGAAAGAAATTTTATTTTTAAAAAACCATTCGAAAAAAATCTCGGTTACCTTATTTTTCAATACTTCTTCAGTCTCTTCAGCAATCACATCATCTCCCAAATTTTCAGCAATATACAAACAAGCAGCTTTCATTAGAACTTTTGGATCGGGGTGATGAGCAGAAATGCCGAGAATTGAGCACAGAGCACGTGCATTTTCAGCAAAATTTGGTGAAGAATCTAAGAATGAGAATAATTAAATTTTATTTTTTAAAAAGGAATTTATGACTCACAATCAAGTCGGTTAAGTGGATTTTGGGAATCTCGATGTGCTTCGAGCACTTTTTCAGCTTGTTCTCTGAGCCGACTCGAGCAGAGTTCAGTGTCACCGCCTGGAAATACAGATATCGTGTATTTAAACGTATCACCTAATTTTGCAAACCTTTCTGTTCATAAATCTTTTGAACAGCAGCGTTCAAGACATAGTCAATCGCCGCCGCTCTGGAGCATCCAGACGGTGCACCAAACTCGGTAAAATATTTTTCAAGCTCCACAGTCCATTTAGCTACATCCTGCTCGTCAAGCATCTGAGCAGACCAATTTTGATCACGACACTTCAGATGGGCTTCTTCGACAGTGACGATTAGACGGCGAATCTCATTATCGTCTGGAATTTGGTTAATTATTGTAGAACAATTTCTGAAATACTACCATCGAAATTAATATAGTCACGATCGTATTCCACTGCTCTCAATTTTCTTCTGGACATTTTCTGAAAATCGTTTTGATTAAGCTTGTGAAAATCAGCTTCAAAAAATATAAAAAGGATTAGCAACACCTTCAGAATTTTAGAGAAAAATTTAAATTGCTTCAAAAATACATTTGTTTTTTGATATGAGCAGAAAATGAATGAAGTGAAACCGAAAAAGATGAGATTTTGAGCAAAAACAAATTCCAGGAATGTGATTTTAAAAAAATGAGGAGTATCATTGGATTAACAGGTTTAAAAAAAGTTACAAAAGCTTGACAAATTCAGATCAGAAAATTAAATGGAGAGGTAGAAACAGATAAAATGTGAGAGATTACATGAGAAATTAGCATTTAAGCCATCATTTCCTTAGCGGTAAGACGATCCACTTTCACTTCGACAACATATTTTATTTTGAAGTGTTCCTTGTTGAACATCACATATTCATCGTAGAGAAGACGAGTTTCTTCTTCGATTGTCTCAAGATTTGACTTGAATGCCGGGATTCCATTGCTGAAAATTTCATGGATAAGAATTTTTTGAAAAAAATCAGAATTTACATTTCAACAGTGTCTCTTGGAGTGTGCTTTCCAGCTGCATAAACCGACGTCTTTTTCGCTTTTTCCATTTTCTCATCCGCGTCAATTTCTGACTCGTAGAGAACTAATGGGTTCGCAGTTTCAACCTGAAATAGAAAAAATTGAAAATTGTGAAATTTTCAGTGGATTTCTCACCTCGCAAAGAAGCATGAAAACTCTCTTTGAAGCCTCTGGGCAACAGTAATTCGCGGATTTAGTTGGAACATTTGCGAAATAAACTCCATTTCCGAACATCAGACCACAGCGATCTCCAACTGGGAACTGAAGTCCATTCATGAGGATTGAGAAGACATTTGTCACACGAGTACCGTGCCAAAGAAGGCGTTTTGTAGTTGGTGGTGGAACAGTTGGAGCAGCGGTCTTTGTGCTCTTTCGTCCTCTCTTCTTCGGAACTTCCTGAACTTCAACTGGAGCTTCAGTTGGAATTTCATTTGGATCCTTTAACTCGAATGCATCAATGAGTGAAAGCTTGTAACAATGAGTGGGTCCACGCATAGCCAAGCAGTCTCCAATTTTTCCTGCAATTTCTTCCGAAACTGGCTCCAAATGGCACGGGAGGCGCTCATAAAGTCTTTGATAAATATCCTTCGACGATGCTGTCTTTTTCAAATCCTTCAGTTCCAGTGATGCTTCAATTGATCCTTTCAGTGCATCCAGAAGCTCTCGTTCAGCTTGAATTTTAGCATGAGAATCAATTTTTGGAGGAACACAGAAACCAAATGAATGAGGGATGAGAGAATAATATTTGTTGATGTCGTGAAGAGATGGACCATCGGATTTAACAGCAAGAACACGGTCAGCTACTCGTGGCCGGCCACGAGTAGATCTTCGAGCTAAAAGAATTTCCATTTTTCAGGGAAGATAATGGCCTAAATTTAGATTTTTCAACTTAAAACTTCAAATTTACAAAATTTCATAAAATACCTGATTTTCCTCCAATCGATTCCTCAATCTTACTCAAAATTTCATATCCAGTGGTGAGTTGGGCAAGTGAGAGGCAATCTGAATTTTTCTCTAATTTTTTAATACGATTTTTTAAAACTCACCAATTGGTCTTCCAAAAGCTTCGTTAAATTTCAGTTGTTTCAAGAGTCCCAGATGAACATCTTCGTCGCAGATGCATTTCATCAATTCCTTCAGCTTTTCATTAACTTCTTCAACTGGTTCCTCTTCTTTCTTGATTTCTTTCTTTTCTTTAACAATTCCTCTTTTCTTCCTTCCACGTGTATTTTTCTCATCAACTTTCGGCTCAGGTTCCGGTTCCTCCTTTTTAACTTCTTTTTCAGTCTGTCTTGCGTTAGTAGCCAACTCAACGACTGCATATTTATTGGGAACCGGTTCATCGTCTCTTTCTTCCCAATGAAGATGAGTTTTCTCGTAGAATTTGCTTTCGAAGAACTTCTTGGCTCTGTCGAGGTCATCGAAATCTTTTAATTGTGTGACACCACGATATCCAATACGTCCATTGATAAGCTTCACAATGAAATCACCTCCCTCATCCAACAATTCCATATCGTAAAATTTATTGTTGTTCTGTGCAATATTCGTCTTGCAAAGATGTACTTTATAGCCTCTTCCATTTTCGTCGTTGATTATAGACATTTCTGTCTAGCTGGAAATGGAAATTCGATTATAAAGACAACTTCTTACAATTTTCAGAAATAAATTTGGATTTCAGAAACCAATAAATCAAACAAAAAGGAAAAAATTGATCAAAAAACAGAAACATATATTTTTAAAAACAAAAAAATCAACAACAAAACCGTATTAATAACTTAAAAAACAATTAAACTCTCATAGTTTATCCGAAGATTCTTCTCCATTTTTCTTCTTTTCTGCCATTTTCTCTTTCTTGCTCTCCAGGCTTTCACACATTTTCCTATTCTCAAACCTTATGTAATTTGAAGGTATCGGACGATCTTGTACAAATTCGTGAAGTCCTTTATTGGCATCTCCTGAACTGAATTCAGCCATTCCAGTCAGTTCTCCGAGCATATTTTCCATCATTCGACTTCTCGCCTGATACGTCGCCCAGGTTTTTTGTAGTCCGGTCACTGTACTTTTCAGTGTATAGTCATGAACTTTCCATTCAACATCTTCAGATTTATATCCACAATCGAATAAGCATAGAGGAGTGTCCGAGGCTAAGGTGTACTGCGGCCGGCTCGGATATTTTTTCAGGTCAAGAAGCTGTGAGATTAATGATGGTTGTTCATTTTCTCTTCCAATTTCTTGAAGGATCGTGACTATGTATCGAATCATATGCCAAAGGAAACCACTTCCAGATACAGTGAGCTCCACCATTGAATACATATCTAAAGTTTTACTTGTCAAAACTAAACTCTCTGAATAAATAAACAATACCATTTTCTGGATGAGTCGATACTTGTTCTACCTTGACTTCATAGACTTTTCTAACATAAGACTGCAGCAGTCTTTTCTCGTTCATATCGATTTGGCAGAAATTCGAAAAATCGTGCTCACCGACCAATAGCTCCGCGCCCTGACGCATTTTCTAAATAAATAATAATTTGAAGATAAAAATATAATGAAAATACACCAACCTCTAAGTTAAGGTCAGCTTTAGCAAAAGAATATTTATATGTTCTTCTATTACAATCGAATCTGGCATTGAACGTTTGCGCGACAGGAGCCCAGGCGAAGACTCTGATGGTTTTCGGAAGAACTCCATTGAGCATTTTTACATAGGGAAGCTCTTCTCCACTAGCTTTATAGTCCACTTTTTGATGCTCTTGCGTAGAATCTGACCAAAACACTCCTGAGTCACCGGGACACAGAGATCTGAAAATTGAAATGAGAACGAGTTCAGTAAAAAAATTTTAAACCTAACAACCATTGCAGCAGTTTGTTTAAATGCGGAAACTCCTTTATCGGTCCGTCCACAACGCGAAAAATCACATTTCGTCCAGTCCTCAATTAAATGAGTTTTTATTAGTGCCTGCATGATATGCTGAAACATTTTTAATTTATTTAAATAAAGTATTTTAGAATTCTTACATTTTCCACCGTATTTTGTGTATGCGGTTGTTGAACAAGCCCATCATGCTCCCAGCCCAAATAGAAAAACTGAATTGCAATCTTCCGTCGAGGATGAGCGAGAAAATCCAGGGTTTTTGCTTTTTTTGCTGAAAAGTATTATTTTCAGATTTAATATTCAGCCCAGGCCTAAAACTTACACTTTACAGAATTATTTGCATCTGGGCATACTCTTTTTGACCCCATTGTGTAAATAAAATCAATAGAAAATAATTAAACGCTAGAAGAATAGGAAAAAGTGATTAAAAGGGATCGATTTCAAAAAATTGTGCAACTTCTGTTTGTCTGAGAGGAGTACACGACGCGCGGACTAGAATTGTTTTTTAGTCCCACGTTTTGTACTTCACGTGGACAAATCATTCTACCTTTATTTCTTTTCATTATTTTCCTATTTTCAGAAATACTATTATTTTTCGTTCATTTTCAGATTTAAAAAAACTCAAAATGGGAAAAACGAGTAAAGTTAAAAAGACGAAAGCAGGATCATCAACTGGAAATGTTCAATGTATGTTATTTTTGCAAAATTTCTATTCATAACATTGATTTTATAGCACTTCCATTTAACACCGACAAAGGACAACATATTCTCAAAAATCCTGGAGTTGTGAATGCAATCGTTGAGAAATCAGCTCTTAAAGCCACCGATACAGTGCTTGAAGTCGGACCAGGAACAGGAAACTTGACGGTTAAAATGCTGGAGGTGGCAAAAACTGTAATTGCATGTGAAATCGATCCTAGAATGATTGCTGAAGTCAAGAAAAGAGTTATGGGAACGTACGTATTTTTTGAAAAATATTTTCGAATTTAAAATAAATATATTTCAGACCTCTACAAAACAAATTACAAGTTAATGGAGGAGATGTAATGAAAATGGAATGGCCATTCTTTGACGTTTGTGTTGCCAATCTTCCATATCAAATCTCATCTCCTTTTGTGCAAAAATTGTTATTACATAGACCACTTCCAAGGTATCACTAATCTAACCTCATCAACCAGTAATTTTGAAAATTATATAATAATTTCAGATACGCAGTTCTCATGTTCCAAAAAGAGTTTGCTGACCGGCTAGTTGCTCGACCGGGAGATAAAGATTACAGTAGACTTTCTGTTAATGTTCAGCTATTGGCTAAAGTTGAGATGCTGATGAAAGTGAAGAGAACCGAATTCAGACCACCGCCAAAAGTTGATTCAGCAGTCGTCAGAATCGCTCCCAAGAATCCACCACCGCCAGTGAATTTTGTCGTGAGTAGATTATTAAAATGGAAATTTATAATTGAAAAATTATCTTTTGTAGGAATGGGAAGGACTTCTTCGTTTGTGCTTCATGCGAAAAAACAAGACACTGATGGCTATTTTCCGACTTTCTAATGTTATTGAGGTTATCGAGGATAATTTCAGAAAAGTATGCAGTTTCAAAAACAAAGTAAGTATTTTAATACTTAAACAAATTCATTCCAATAATCAAAATTTTTCAGCCAATTCCAAAGGATCTTAACATGAAAAAGGTTATTGAAGAGACATTAACAGCTTCGGGATATGGAGAAAGCCGCGCTCGAAAAATGAGAGTTGAGGATTTTTTGGCACTTCTTCTCGCTTTCAACAAGGCAGATATTCACTTTTTGTCTTGAATATCACAATCATCTTTATTTGTTTTACTGTTATCCATTTGTTCTTTGTTTTGTTGAATTTCGCGCCATCAAAAATTTTGATTAAAAAAATACGTTGATATCTTGTGTTTATATTACACCTTTTAAGGCTGGACATACCTTTTTATTTTTTTTGTTACTGAAAATTCCGTAAAAAATTCAATTCACTCAAGAAAAGTTTCAGATGATTATAAAACGGCTAAACTTTTCGTGTAGACTTTTCTCGACGGCTTCAACTTCTACGAGCTATGAGGTATTACTTTTCTTATTTTAAGATTGATAATTTTATTTTATTTTTCAGAAAACCCCAATACAACCAGCAACAAAATGTCTTCAACTTGCAGTTATCGGAGCTCCAAATGTTGGAAAATCACTTCTAACGAATTCACTAATCAGGTGTCCTTTATCAGCAGTTAGCAGTAAAATGGACACCACGACAAGGGTAAGATTTTCATTTTTAATTTCTCAAATTTCTTGTACAAACTTCATAAAAATATTTATTTTCAGAACATCTCTGCTTCAATCTGCAGCGACTCCACTCAACTCGTGTTTGTCGATTCTCCTGGAGCTGTTAGTACGTCCCATGTCCGCCAAACCATGAAGAAAACTAGTGCAACAAGTGGAGATCGTGTGCTTCAGGATCCGGAGCGAGCCCTCCAACGAGCTCAACACGTGCTCGTTGTGCAAGACTCGACAGCACCTGGAGCATACATTCATCATCGTGTTCTTCATATGCTTCACAGATATTCGCATGTTCCAAGTATTCTGGTGATGAACAAGATCGACTTGGTTATGAGAAGATCCGATTTATTACCTTTAGTTGAAGTAAGTTCGGAGAAAATTTTGAACTTCTAAATTACAAAAAACTATTCCAGATTCTCACTAATGGTCAATTATCCGACAATCAACAAATTTCTACAAAGCCTGCTCAAATTGGACGACTTGGAAAATCACTCTCCACAAATATTCAATCATCATCTTCCTTCAAACCATCCGATGAGAAATGGCAGAGCCAATTTCGAGAGCTTATTCAGAAACCCACGTGGAAATGCAGTTATTCTGAGACACGTTCCTTATTCCGTACGATTTGTGGATGGTCTGGATTCGAACGTGTCTTCTTCGTTTCTTCGTTGAACGGAGAGGGTATTGATGAGTTGAGAGATCATTTGATGAGCATCTCTCCACAGGGAGAATGGAAAATGCAAGATGGAATGCCAACTGGAGAGGTAAATTTGGAAGAAAAAACTCCAAAAGTGTATATTTATAAATATCAATTTTCCAGTCTGCCCAACAACTTTGCATTGATTCGATCCGTGCTGCAGTGCTTGACACAACTCCATCCGATGTCGCGTACACTGTACAAATTCGAATTTCAGAATGGGAAGAGCAGGGAGAAGTTTTGCAAATTGTTGGAGAAATACGGTGCCAAAAGCCAAGAGATGGATCCTTGATAATTGGAAAGGGAGGAAAACGGATTTCGGAGATCGGACGGCGAGTCAATGAGCATCTACATTCATTATTCCAAAGACAGCTATATGCAAGATTAATTGTTACCCATAACGGGAAATTAATTACCCAATCAAAATAATCTTTTTTGTTTGTTTGTTATTCTTTTGTATTAGATTTTAGTACTTTGTTAGTGTTATTGTTATGAAGTTGCAGTATACTTTAAATTAAACTAGTTTTTTTTTCTATATCCAAGTGTTTTTGAATTGTTTTCGTACTTGATAAAAACATTGCAAACACACACTTACGCATTTAATGGTTCTTTCTTGAGTACTGTAGTTTTTAAATTTAAACCATCTCAGATTTTTCCTGCATCATAACCATAATTATATGTGCAGCCCCCTCCATCCAGCAGTTCTCACTCCTTATACTGTCAATTATGGAACGGTAATCTAGGTCAGACGATGAAAAGAAAGAAGTAGAAGAGGGAAAGGAAAAGCGAACTTTCTATGAATAACTGAAGCCCAAGTACTTTCACAAACTCTTCCTTATTTTGGTCTATTTTTTGCAAGGCACATGTCTATGAACTTTTAGAAGTTCAAGGTTTGTTCTTCACTTGGTTTTTATCACTATATCAGACTACTACTGATAAAATAAATGGAATGTACCGGTTAATAGATCAGGTTTTCTTTTCTTTTTTTTTGGAATTTCTTTGTCTCCTCAAATTGTATTAATTTTTTCAGTTTGTATGCTTCTTTTTCTGAAATTGAAATTTTATTATTATAATGGATGAAAATTGAAATTTTTGAGAGTGGCCGAATTTTTTAATTTCCGTGGCCATGCTGTGAAACTAAGTTTTTTGTGTTGTAGATCTCAAAAAAAATCCTGGGAGGTGTCTGTCGCTCTAACTTATTTATGTGTGCAAAATCTGAAGAACATTTTGAAGAACGAGTACGGTCAATGGGGAGTGCTATCCAGAATAATTAAAATATTCTGGAAAAGGCTGAAAAAATCGTGCGATTTTTCACCCCGCTTTAGAACCAATCGACTAAAATGTGCAAAGTCTGGTCTTGTAGCTCTCATTTTGGAACAACTTAAAAACATGTCTTGTACCTCGTGTATTCCTTATATTCTCTAGAAACCATATTAGAAATGTTCGACGTATAACTTTTCTAAGAGTAAAATTATCGACAATTCACAACTTGGATGCTCCCTAGCAAAATATGATGAAGCTCTTTGCAGTTGATAATAGTTCTACTACAATTTTCATGAAATCTGCAATTATCTCCAAACTGTTCGTTCTATAAAATTGTTAGAACTGTCTTGCAAACAACTTTGGTCCACCTTGGAAAATCAAACGATCCTAACAGAACCAGTTTCTACTAAAATCTACTTATTAATATATCAACTCTGTATTATCATCATTCACTTATCAAGAGATACACTGGGAGATTGAGGCAACTATAGAATAGAATACAACTGTATGTTGTAGTTCTTTATTCTCTGCGTCTCTTCTTACAAGTTATCATTCTCTCTCTTTTATTCTTTCATTAACCTTTTTTGTCGGCCGGTTCTTATCGATTGTCTAACTTCATTTATTTTCTATAATCGTTGAAGAACTGTTATTAAGATTTTCAATTTTCTACAAATTATTATCTGCTCTTATCAGTTGTTGCCACTACATACCTTTCTTTATTTATTTAATAAATTTCCAGCCAAACCATGAAATCTTGGCTTCTATTGCTTGGAACAATAGGTTGGGTAACCGCTGGAGATGTTCTTTTCATTCCAAGTACATTATATCCAGTCCATGCCCAGACAATGTCAGTTCTTGCAAGAGAGTTGGCTGAACGAGGACACAAAGTGACATGGCTGGAAATTGGCCCAGAAAGGGTAAGTAATCAGGATAACTATTTAGATGAGAACATTATAGAAGTTTGGCGTAGATATTGGAAAAAAATTGATTCTATTAACTTGGGTTATATGAAATTAAAAAAAGATTAGTTTTGGCAGATCACCAAATTTTTGAAAAATGTGGACTTTTTTGACCGAATGCCGAATAATTTATATTTTATTTTTGAAAAGTTTCACTTTATTTTTTTGGTGATTTCAGCACCCTAACTAGACCATAAGAGCAACATGCTTCACCTTCTTCAGTTATTTTTTTTTACTTCCTCAACAATTCCTTTTCAGTCCGACATCGTACTTCATCAGCAAGTATCTCGCGAATTCTGGCCTGCACAATTTGGAGATCGAACTCTCCAGGAAATTTATCAATTCAAAAATCATACGTCACATTCCGAGGTAGATTTTTTTTGAACCTATCATTTTTTAAACTCTACATATTGAATTTCAGCTTTGGAATCCACAATATACAAATGAAAATGAGCAAACTACTGGCTGGCTGGCATCAATTCGTCTCTGTGATTCGGTTTTGTCTCGGAGCAAGAGTAAATTCGATAAAATGGTTGAGAAACAGTAAGTGATTAAAAAAGTTAATCCCGTCAATGAACTTTTTAAAGATTTTCTACCGTAATCGTTGACGACTTATATAATTCATGTGGAGTTTTGATGGCAGGATTGAAAAGTGAGTTAAAGAAAATATTCTAAATAGTTTGAGACTTCACTGACTAAGTTTTCATAAATCTTACACAATTCCAATTTAAGTTATTTAAAAGATTCTAGTGAAAACTTTTTCAGAATCCGTCTACATCTATTGGTCCATGACTGGTCTCCGCACCGAATCCGCGTGGGCCAACCAGTCTCCATCTCCTCCAAGTTATCTCCCAGTTGCCGGCACTGGACTCACTGATGATTTAACTTTCTCGCAACGTCTTTACAACGTGGCATCCTATTTCAAACAACTGTATATTCATCAACATATTGTGCAACCAAGAATTGATGCAGTTTTCCAGGTGAGACCTTTTTTAATACTTCCAAACTCTTAAGACAAAGTGAAATTCAGAAATACTACCCAGGAGTCGAGTCTACTTTCGAAATTGAGCGCAACGCATCTATAAACTTCGTGAATACCCCTCCTATTTTTGACTTCTCAAGACCATACATGCCACGTGTAAATTTCATCGGAGCCATCCAATGCAGAAAACCAAAAGAACTTCCGAAGGTTTCAAATTTTAAAAACTTATTTAAAAAATTATAATATCTGCTTAAATTCCAGGAGTTTACCTCTTGGATCTCAGCCTATCCTGACGGTTTCGTTGTGCTCTCCACTGGGTTCACTGTTCAATGGAACAAATCTCCGGAGCACATTCGTCAAGCCTATCTGGATACCTTCAAGTATCTTCCAAATCTCTTGTTCATTTGGCAAACTGGTCTACCAAATTCTTCAAACTTGCCATCAAATCTACTCGTCAAGCCATGGCTTCCACTTCAAGACCTACTAGGTCATCAAAAGTGCCGATGCCACGTGTCACATGGAGGATTGAACAGTGTCATTGAATCAGTTTATCACGGAGTTCCAGTTGTTGGAGTACCATTGACTTCTCGTGGTTATGATAATTTACTGAGAATCACTGCACGAGATAGTGGAGTCATGGTGGAGAAATCGGAGTTCAGTGGGGAAATATTGACTGCCGCTATTAATGAAGTGATTGAAAATGAGAAGTGAGTACATTTAGTTTGATTTCAAAAACGGAAAATTCAGAACGTTCAAATTCAAATAATTGTTTTCAGATACAAGAAGGAAATGTTAATCTTCCAAGATATGGTCATCGATGTTCCATACACTGAACTTTATCACGCTGCGTTTTGGGTTGAATTCATCGAACGGCACCAGGAAGTTCCACACGCTAGAAGTGGAGCAGATCATTTGAATTTTCTTCAATATTTCCTCGTTGATGTCATTGCCTTCTTCTTCTTTGTCATTTTCTGTACTCTTTCAATTATTTATTACACAATTCGGACAGTTTTCCGAACGATTCGTTCAGTGGTGAACGGAGTTCGGGGAGTTCCTAAAATTGTTTCAAGGGGAAAGAAAAACAATTGATTCATGCATTCATTCATTTCGTTTTAATTAGGATTTCTAGGCATTTCTATGGCGACCTACGGGTTTTTTTCCAAAATTTGATAAACTCTGTGATAAATACATAATTGCTGATGATCAATTTTTTTGAAACTACACATTTAAAAGATCTGCAGAAATCAGTCATATTGTGGCCACATTATGGAGAAATTGATGCGGGTAGTATCTACAAAGAGAATATACTTTTTCAGTTTTGTCGGTGACTTCTTGAACATAATTTATAGTATACGTTTTCATGGTTCTGTTTGCGGTTGGCGCAAAGAATTCACAAACTTGGTGCATATTGCATGTTCCGGCTCACATCAGATCAGAAACTTGGTACCTTCAAATTTTTTTATACAAATAAAATTTTCATCAAGTGCATCGTGAATACGAGCTGGCAGGGTTTGGCAAGTTTCTTTAGAATAAACTGACAATGCACAGAGTTAATTTCTGCTAATTGTTTGAAACATTTTGACTGATTGTGAGTTCATAAAGTTCAAAACTCTTCGTAATATTTGAATGTGTTCTTTCTTATTTTTTCCATCAGAGATATTTCTAGAAAATATACATACAACTAGCGTAATATTGAAAGTATACTTTTTGATTTAATCAGTCGGCGACTTCTGTAATTTTGTCTAAAGTATACGTTTTCGGTGTTCTTTATCCGGCTGGGCCAAAGACCTTGCAAACTTGGTACCCGGCCCATCTTCCAATTTATGGCAGCTCACAAACTTGGCACCTCCCAATGATGAGAGGCTCCACCCACTTACAACCAACTCGTCCGCCCCCCGTTGAGCTCACATGCTTACTCTTTCATTATTTCTTCATTTTATTTTTGTTACTTGTGTCTATTTTACTGCTGTTTCCGTTTTCTTCTTTCATTATTTATTTAAAATTTTCCATCGCTTACTTCTTTTTCAGTTTAACATGAACTCAGTTTTGAGTAACATCGAAAAACTGGATACATACATTCTCCGACGAAATGAATATGTAGCTGAGTCTAAAGACGAGCCGAACAAACTAAATACCAGCCGAAAACTGGAAGTCACCACGAAGAAGAATCAATCAAACAATAAAAAAAGACCGCCACCTATAAATAAAGCTCGAAAAAGTCTACCAAGTATTTTTAGAAGAGCTGAGGAAAATAAAGATAGTGCCCAAATTATCACACCAACTGGTAAGTATTTTATCTTTTTGTAATATTTTAGTGTTTGTTTGCTGACAATTTTAGCATGTTACTAAATTTTTTTTGTTTTCAGGAAGTAAAATTATTGGGAGCCCCTTATATAAACGATCAAAATCGGATTCATTTTTCGACCACGCATTCAATTTTGATAAAAATCTTGGGAAAGGCTCATTTGGAGAAGTCGTTGCAGCAACATGTCGTTCAACTTCAAAGAAGTTTGCAATCAAAAAAATTCCATTTTCAAAACTTTCAAAAGATCAATATCGCGAAGCATATGGACACATGAATATTCCATGTCACCCAAATATTGTGAGATTCCACCAAGCATGGATAGACAAACAAATTCTTCATATTCAATTGGAAATGTGCGATAAAAGTTTGGCGGCATATTGCCATGGAATTGATTGGCTGGAAGACAAGGAGCTTTGGAATGTGTTCTTGGATATTTTACAAGGATTGGGACATTTACATAATAACTTCATGCTTCACAACGATATCAAACCAGACAATATATTTATGACAAAGAACAAAGTTTGTAAACTCGGAGATTTCGGATTAATTTCGGACATGAGATCGGTATGTTTTGTAAATAATTTAAAAATGCACATAAATATTACAGGAACCAATCAATAATTCTTCAAATAAACATTATCAATCAGAAGGCGATGGAAAGTACTGTTCCAAAGAAGCAATCAATGGTACTCTCTCAATCTTCAGTGATATATTTTCATTTGGAATATCGATTCTGGAAGTAGGAACCAACATTCATCTACCGAGTTATGGGACAGGATGGGAACCAATTAGAAAATGGGAAATTCCAGAAGAAATATTGGAACCAATGTCAGATGAACTTCGAGAATTGGTGAAACAAATGATGGACAAAGCCCCGACACGAAGACCAACTTGCTCTGAATTAATGAAGAATCATGTAGTGAAAGAGAAGCTAAGAATAAGGAAACAAGAAGTTGAACATATTCCTTCGGTTAGTATATTTCAAAATTTAATCCCATAAAATATTACATCTTACTTTACAGGAGTCGCAATTTCAACCGATATCCTATCTCACAACAGAAAGTCCATTAGGATCACGGGAATCATCTTGCTCATCTATCGATTTTCTTGACCATTTTGAAAATGCTGAAAAAAAGACACCATTTGTGAGTAAGCTGAATTTCGATCTAGAAGATGATGAAGACGAGTATGAAGTCTTCTCTCCACCAAGAACTCCTGTCAAAAAATCGCGATACCAACAAACAATGCCGGAAGTCAGTCCACCCAGAAAGATTCAAAAGTTATTCCAACGGAAAAATTTATTTGATGAATAGGAAGGGAATGTAAGTTAACAGGTAAGTTTGCTCTTTTTTCTTTTATAAAATTCGTTTGTTATTTTGACTTTTGAAAATTAAAATTAGGAAATTAAAAAAAAGTTATTTAGAAATTAACATATCTCAAAAGTGAAAATAGTAATTAGGTGTTTGCAACATCTTAAAAAGCACATTTCACAATTAATAAACTTTCAATTAAAATTGCAATAAAATTACGGGGGAAATTTTCAAAATGTCAATTTAAAATAATAATTTAATTTTCAGGTCCGTTGTTTTTCATTCAGGTTCAATCGGTTAAATATCAATTCCAGTTTTTAACATCTCATATCATCGATTGGTACAAGTTCTTCCAATCAGAAAATCGAGTTCAGTTTTAATCATCAGCTTTGTTCTTCTTTTTTCTATAAAATAAATTATTTATCACTGAAATTGGTATACAATTTTTATTATACACATTTTAGTTTTAATATTTCAAAAAATCTTTGTAAAAGAAAAACAAGGAACCCAGTATAAAAATCAGAAAACTGTACGAAATACTGAAAAGTGACGGAGGATTTGGCATATTTTAGGTAAAATTGATAAAAGTTTTGAAGATGTTAAAGCTGATTCAAGGTTTTGGGACAGGGGTGGGCAGAAGCTCATTATTCTCAAGGGGCGTGGCTTATTTCGTTACCGGAATTCGATTGGTTTTGCTCACAGTTGCTCATGAAAGGGGATGGAACACAATGGGGGGGGGGGGGGGGTGACTAGTAGCACACAAAAAGTGACTGGAATTTCAGAGGGGGAAAATCACAATTTCTTTGGTTGGGGAAGAAGAAGAAAATGAAAAGAGAATGGGAGACAAGTGACTGGAATGATTGAAATTAGAATATTTTTGCAAAAAAGTTTAAGCTCGATATGGAGTTGATGACTTGAAAACTACTTGAAGCGTCTTTCCAGCCAAATTTGTGCCATTCAGAGAAAGCATTGCATTATAGGCTTCTGTGTAGTTGCTCATCGATACAAATGCATATCCTTTGCACTGTTGTGTCAGGTCTCGTAGAATCTCAAATATTTCAAGTAAAAAATTTTCCATTTAAAATTTCTTGCTTACCTTAACATTAACAATTGCTCCAAACTGTGAGAATAACTGCCATAACAGTGTATCATCAGTATCTGATGAAAGATTATATACGAAAAGGCAATATCCAGCAGTATCTGATGGCGGTAACGTGGCAGCAACTGAAGCTGACAATGCAGATAACTGAGCATGAGCTGCTAATCCAGCAACTTGTCCATTTGTTGCCGGAGGGCTCGCTGTTTGTGCAGCATGTTGTTGAGCAACTGCGTGTTGTTGTTGCTGATGCGCTATTAATGAAGCTGTGAAATCAGGTACGGCTGTTGCTGTGGCAAAAGGGTTCAGGCCAGCAAGAGCATTCAACTGAGACATCTGAAGAAGCGCAGAAGTTGTCAAATAGTCAGCAGGAAGTGTAGCGGTTGGCTGGGATACTGCAGTGATGGCGCCCATTGGGGAATATCTGAAATATTGGAAATTGGTCTTGAAAATGTAAAAAGAAGAATATACAAACTTGAAAATACAATTATTATCAATCAAGATTTCTTCGGGCTTACCTGTACTTTGAAGTAATTGGAGCATGGTGCATCGGTCCGATTCCTCCAGCAGTTGCTCTCAGCGTCGGTGCTCCAAGAATTGTGCTCAATGGTACCAGTGTTGTGGCGGCTTGCTGTACGGCTTCCAGATCACTCAGCAGTCCTTTCGGATTGTTACTTGCTGGATTATTTGCGAATTTCACTGTGATTTGCTCTGAACATCCTGATGGAATACTTCCATTTAGTGTTTTAATTGCAACATCAGCTTCGTCTTTTTTGTCGAAACGTACAAATCCAACGCCTTTTGAGAGTCCTGAAATAGCTCTAATAAAAAATGAAACAAATTATATTCCGTAAACAATCAACTATATTTTTCTTAATTTTGAAAATTTACACATTTCACATAATTTTAAAAACACACCAGTTACATTATCTGACAATATTCGAGATGTGATAATCTGTCCAAATGGCCGAAAAATCGATTCCAATTCGTGCAGAGTCATCGATTTTGGAATTCCAGAAACATATAAGTTTGAACCTTTGATTTGATCATTTGATGGACGGGCATATGATACCTGAAAATTTCAAGTTATAGATTACAATTTTAATATTCTAAAATTTAACTTTGTATTTTTACCAGTGAATGTTTTTCTTTTACATATATGAAGAATGCGAATTTTCAAGTAAAAATATAATTAAACATTTTCTAAGCGTTTTGTGCACATCTATTGCTCCTATTAGTGATTGTTTGAAAGACGTGAGACGTTTAACGGACGTTTAGACACACATTTAGAAGCTAAAATCATTATAAATCGGGAAAGGGGTTTCGCGAAATTAAAGTTGAAATTAAATTTTGAAATTAAAATATTAAAATAAAAAGATTGAAAACTTAAAACAAAAATTGCACAACAGGAGCAAGGGGGTGTTTTCTAATAGTCAAAGGAACACCCAAACAATTGAAAAATTAAAAACTTTTTTTGAAAATAAAAAAGAGTGAAAGTAAAGTAAAAGACAAGTAGCATGTAAATCAACTAAAAATAATAATATTTTTCCGAAAAAAAAAAAAAAAAGTTGACACCTTGATCGTCTTATTCTGCAATCGTAGGCCATTGAATGAGCTGACTGCACGAAGAGCATCCTCTTCTCGGACGTAATTAACAAAACCGTAACCAAGGGACTGTCCTGAAATGAAAAAACACCAAATGCCGAAGAGAGAAGAGAGAGAAAGAGTGTGAAAATATAACAAAAGAACAATTATTTATAGGTTACGGGTTTAGATTTTCTGATTGTATTTGTAGAGCTCTCTTTCTGAAAAATAATCTCCCTACATCTTTTTGCTACAAACAGTTTGCTGCTTATTCTAAATTAGTTCACATGATTTAATGGTATGAAACTATTCCAAAAAAGTATTTAGATATCACAACTTTAGAATTTTAACAATCCCTATTCAAAAATGTTTAGCACAAAAAGTGAATGTGAATTCTTGGTGTACAATTGTGTGTGTGTGTGAGTGATTTTGAAAAAAATAATGAAAAGTTGAAACGAATATCAGAACATCACGGAAAAAAGTAATAACCGAAAAATGAAAAACTTTAGGGGGAGTAGGGCGGGCGGGGCAGCAGCAATCACACACGCACACATGTACAGATTTACAAAAATCGATCCGAAAGAAGAAAATAAAATTATTTGTGATCTATCAGAAAAGAGGCGTCAAAATCTAGTTTCATGCTAAACTTTTTCGGCGAGACACAAAAAACGGTTAGAGCAACTCAATTCGTGGTTGGGAATCAAAAATCAGTCAGAAATAAAAATGATAAGGCAAGGGGTGATCTAGCTAGATAATGTTTGGATTTCGAAAATATATAAGTTTAAAATAAAATAATGAATAATATAGAAGTTCCTCCTCACCTGTTACTTTATCTCTGACCAATTTACAAGATTCAATTTCTCCGATCGATGTGAAAAGGGACCGAACTTCTTCTTGTGTCATTCCTTGTGGCAGATAATTGATAATTAAATTTGTTTTTGATTCTCCAATATCCACATTTGGCGCGGAGCAGTATCGTTGTGTACTTGTGTAGGTTGTCTGCAAAAAATATAAATTTAAAATTTAAAAGCGATTTTTGTATAATGGTCCCGGTTTTTCGAATGAAAATCTACGATTTTCAGATGTAAAAAATTCTGAACTCCCTAGATAGAAGTCCCGTTTTTGTCAATTTACATAAATAATACACCTCGTATATTTTCGGGTGCCTAGCATTGGTGAGAAGCGTCGGTAACCCCGGAAATTGTTCATTTTTTTCATTTGGGAATAAATAAATTATTATGTTTTTCTGCCATCTTTGTCCAATCTGACTATATATTCCATTTTTGGAGGTTACATCTGACCCAAAAATATTTCCCCTATGATTTCCAATCTTTCATTCCACCGGGAGATCTCAATTTTCAATTTCAATTCTTTTCTCGCGCGCGGGAGGGCTCTTCGGTACAAGTAACCGGAGAATTCATCCATTTCGCTGTCCATTATTTGGCCACGTCTCAAATTTCCTGTGCGTGAGCAAGTCTATATGGAAGAGATGGAGCCCCCCGCATGTTCTTCCCACCTCCTGGTGTGCTCACTGGAAGAGCAACAATACCCATGGGTATTTGAGAGGGAATAATGTATGAAATGAAATATATGCAAACGTTTTTTTCTACGCTGTTGGAATGAATAGACTTTAAGAGTTTTTTATAGGATCTTTGATTAAAGAGTTCCATATGCGTTTTATAGAAATAAAATTTTGAACCGTCCGGTATTGAGGAGGAACGTAATTTAGCAAAACTGTGATATAAATTCTAGTAGATTTCGAATTGAATTTTCACAAAATTTTAAAAGTTTTTAAATTTTAATTTATAGGTCTTCTATCAATTTTTTGAAGAAACACTTCAAAAAAACTGAAGAAAATCGCTGAGTTTTAGAATATTCCATATATATAGTACCTCTAGAAATTTAAATTAAAAAAAAAACTTCGTTTCTACCAATTTCATTAGTCATATATTGCACAATTATGATATTGTTAATTCAGCTATATTTTTTCAATAATCAAAAAACTTTTTAGAAAAAAAGAAAACAATTTTCAACAGGAAATCTAAAAATCTAGTATTCTCTTGTTATTTTTCAATTTTTCTCTCCATATTTTAATTTTCATGTCATTTCCACTCCCATCCACCAACACCACAACACATCATCATAATATAGGTGGATGAGCACGCAGGAATCTGAGCTTCTGAGCTCTTTCACAAAACAAATATTTTTATTTTTGGTCCTTATTCCTCCCTCATTCCTCCCTCAAGGCGTAATGAATGGGACGTATTTTCGAAAAGGAGTGGTTCGGAAAGGCGGAGAAAAGAGAAGAAGAGTAAGGAAGAAGGCTTCTCGGATTTTGAAAAATTGGCATTTGGGAATTGGGAAGCTTTCTTGAAAGAATGACACGTCAAATGCACACGCATGTATACCAAGTTTGGACTCGGGCTCACTGACGGATTGGACATTGGGGAAGAAACAATATTCAGATTTATGGTTATTACTAGAATTCAAGGCTCAACAATTTGTTTAGCTTTTAGATCTGAACGGAGCCTAAGCATCCAGTTTACCTAGTCCGAATTTTAAACAACTGTCATGATCAGGTTCTAAAAGCTTTTTTTAAACTTTTAATTTAACTAATAAAAAAACCATTCACAGTTAGAACCTGTAACAAACTTACAGCTCTTCAAAATTACCGCAGTTTACTGTTCTACTTTTAAAATGTGTATCTTTGCTATGGTTCTATATTTTATTAGTTGAATTTTTGTTGATAAAATCTTAGGCAACCAAAATATGAAATGTTACAGTCGAGTAGATTTCTGGACTTTTTGTAGACCTCAATGTTCAAAGATTTTGAAAACCGTATTTATTTTTGTTTTTTTTTTCTACTGCTTCTGGACTTTCATATAGATCTTTCCTAATAAAAATTGAAAAAAAAAATTACCTGAACGGGACTCGTCGGAACATTGTTGTTATTCGGTGTTAGCAACGCTTCCATCGTCATTTTGAAGACCGAATTTTGGAATTCAAAAATTCGAATTTCCTATCCAAAAATGCGTCGTTCGTTGTCTTCTGAAGTTGACACACCACCACTTCTTCCACTTGGTCTGTCAGGAAACAAAAGAGGGCTCTTTTCAAAAAGAAAGAGCTCCGGTTGTTGTGAGAGCAAAGAGAAGGAAGAGGAAAAGGGGCTCAGGGGGGCGGGGGGCCCGTCGCGAGGATATATGTAGAAATATGCACAAATGGGCGTGGCCTATTTATATTTTGTGTATGTTTGTGTGCCGCGGCTCCCCGTATATGCTCCGTTCGTTTTGGGCCGGCCGAGACTAGGGGAGATGGATCTGTAATTTCATAGGTTTGATAATTAATTTAAAAAAACATATCAGAGAGCAAGAAAAATAGAAGTGAAATAAAAGTAAATGGAAAACGTTTAATATCAGTGAAACTTTACAGAACTAGTTGTACACCATGATTTTTCACAATCCTACTCCACTCAACTGAAGCTGCAGAATTATGGCAGCGCACAGCATGACATACCTATACTCTGCCACTCAATTCCCTGTTGTTTTCAATTCTAATTAGCTTTGTTATTGGTTTACATAGACGCATGAATATATCTCATTGCCAATGAAAAGAACATTTATTGTTTTTATTATTGCTGGTATGATGCTTAGTTTCTAAATACCTGTGTATGTGTGTAACAGGTAAAATGGGAACTGTACGGATTATGAGGTAGGTAAAGTTTTAAAAAGGCAGATAAGAAGCCGAAAGACTAGGAAACAAGAACTACTAGAAATTGCAGGAAACTTTCCACAATCTATATAAAGGAATTCAGTTGTATAAGATTTTGGATCATGTGCTCAGACGGAAATGAAGGAAACAGGTGAACTTGACACATTATATGGATACGTATACACGCCAATTACGGCTTGAATAAGTGTATAGTGAGGGTCCAGACATTACAAGAATACAGTGTGAAAGCTGAATTTCATAATTTCCAACATCATAGAAAAAAGAATAAGAGCGCATCATGATTGAGGATTTTTGTGAGGGCAGGTGTGGAAACAATGGTTGATCAAACATGACTGACCTGGTTAGTGAAGGATATAGGGGAAAAGGATTGAAGATGACACGTATTTGAATAGGTGTTCGGTAAGAGGGAATACGTGAAGCCCGGTGGAAATTTTGTGGCTCTGGGAAGTTTGAATTTTTAAAGAAACGTAGGGGCTACGAAAGAACGAGTTAAATAAACCTATAGAATACCATCAACCATTCTACAGTAACCCTGTTACTTGCTCCGATTCCAGTTTTCTTGAACTGGAAACACTCCATCGCAAGTTTGCACCATCTAGTCAAGAAAATATCCAAATGCTTCTGCAATTTTGCAACAAAAAAAAAGGATTCCGCTGATCTTGAGAATATCCCAAAACCTGTCTAAGCACAAAACTTTGGCAATTGGTCACTATGGAATGCTAGGAAACAATAAAAAAAATCGACATCATTGTCATCTCAAAATAACTACCATAGAAACGGTGATCGACGATGAAACGCACTCTTCAATTGTGGTTTTCCATTAGTCCTCTTCTTCACCGCCTCTCGTCCCACCCCATACAAATACACACGACACGCACAGTTGAATGAACAACAAAACCTGAATAGGTAGAGAGGGGGACTCAATTATGTGTTAGTTAGGTAGAGGGGGGTGGCCCCCATATTGTTGTGTGAAAAGTGGTGCAGAGGAGAGGGCGGCCGGATGAGAGTACGTACCCCCGCGTCGGCGAGATTCATAATTGCTCAGGCCCTTTTACAGGATACAGTATTTCATGCCTTCGATCCGTTCCCAATAATTAGGTATGGCCCTTCCATTTGGACTTTTGGTTTGAGATAAATGACTACTAAGTACTTCAAACTACATTTAACCCTTGCGATTTTGGACTTTTCGGGAATTTCGGATTTAGGGGTTTTCGATTTCACAAATCACGGATTCAAAGACTGTAAAGTTCAAAGCACGGTCAATGGAGGATATTTTCGAAAGTTTACTGCAAAACTTGACTTTAGAAGAAGGAGATCACGATCGGATTTAGATTTTTTAACTGATACAAATTGCCAGTAGGAACTTTTAATATGAAATGCATATGATAATGATTTTAAACATAAAGGGTAGGATAGTTCCTTATCTCCATGACAACACGGTATTTAGGAGCAAATTTCTGTCAATCTGGCAAGGTTATTAGAAACAGATATAAAATTGCTCCCAAACGCCGGAAAGGGTCATTTTTTGAAATATTTTTATTGGTTTCTGAGGAAGTAAAACTACTAAAAACGATAAAAGTTCTATTCAACCATGGAAAAATGATCTATAACCAACTTATATGTAAACTGACTGAGTAGCGACTCTGTATCATAAGCAATCTAGTTGTTACCCCTCCAAAGGTCCAATAAACAATAAAAGTTGGATAAGTGGAATGGGTATAAGTGAATATAAACGAATGCGAATAAGTGGTGGATATCGTTCGCTCGTCATAAAAACTTTGATCTACCTCCCACCAACCATACGGATTTCATATAAAACATATAGATATTGGTTATGAGAGAGAGACAGAGAGAATTAGAGAGGTAGAGAGAGAAAGACAGTGAGAACTGTGTGTGACCACACACGGAAAAGTAGAAGATAATGAGGATGATGATGATGATGATAGAAATGAAATGAAATGCAAAACTAGATTTTTCCATCCATCTACACCACAACATTCCCCCGCACATGATTTGAAATAGGGGAAAAAGAGACGAATTTCGGTTGTTATTATGGTTGATTATATGACACACATAATGTATTGGATGACAGTCTGTGGGATTATCTAGCGTCTGAAAAAATGAAACTGGTGAAAAAACACTTATAGACTTGGTTTTACTGGCACATGTGCCAAAATAAACTGATCTCGTGGTTTTAGTCTCAATGATACGGTACCCGGTCTCAGAAATTCATACCAAAAAAATCATACCCAAATTTAGTTACTAAAAGTAAGTTACTCTTTGACGTATTGTGACATAATTCTAGGAACAAGTTTCTGTTATTTAACACTAAAGAATTAATGTAAAAATCAGTTTGGCAGATGATTCAACACTGACAATTCGACAAAGAGGCGAGAACGGGCGGTGGTAACGTCGGCGAGAATATAAAAAAAATTACGGAAAATGAGTGGGGGAAACGAACGACAAAACTAATACACATTCATCGACACATGTGGAATTGAAAGGAAAAATCGTTGGCAAGGAACACAAAAAATTTTGAAATCAAAGTAATGAAACCCACGACAATGAGCAGATGAGAAGAGGAGGAGAATGAGAATGTAATGAAAATGATAAAATGAGATTTTCTAGGAAAAATCCGCTTGGTGTGAAATATTTCAGTTGATGTGTAAGAGATAGAAAGTCACTTAGCGACATCACCAGGCAACATGTAGAATAAAGAAAGAAACCCTCCAGAAAACATAAGTATCGGTTTATAACAAGAGTTGTTTTAAAGAATTGGAGAGGTGAACAACAATGAAGAAGTCAACTAGACGTTCACTATGGAAACAAGTGTTACGAGACGCAGAGCGCAATACACATGAATTCAGGTGGTCTAGGTAACAAATATTTGAGATCTAGGTTTGCACTGAAAAGTTAGGTAGAGACAAATTGGGTTCTACGAGAATTTATGCCATGGAAAACTTGTTAAACAAAAAAGAAACTTGAAGAAATTTTTAGAAAAGACATTCCAGAAACCTAGTAACTTCGCACCTCCAATGTTATAACCACCTAGAAAACTTCCGTGGATAAATCTGCCGTAATCAGCTAGGCAACTTGGTATTTCCTCCTAACCCAATACAATACGGAACGCTTCAAAAAGCGCGAACCGCCAGCAAAAACGAAATGGACATATAAACAAGACAAGATGTTGGTGAAAATAGAGAGGGATAGAGGGAGAGAGAGACCAATTAGTATGTCAAGAAGGGGACCCCGAAAATGGAATAAGAAATGGCTGTGAGTGAGTCTTAGTGTGTATGCGTGTGTGTATGAGTGTAAAAAGGCAAAAGAAGAAGAAGCCGAGTTAAAATTCAAGGAGACGCTATCCTTGATGGGTGGTGGTGGTAGTGGAAGGAGGTGGTCACATCAATTCTATTCATTTTCATTCAGAAACAACAGGTGTTCACTCTTGGGAGCATACGGTGCGCAAAACAGGTGGACTTCTAGATGATTGGTGACTTTTAAAGGCACAAGAATCATCAGACATATTCATCATGAGAAGGGTATTCCAAGTTGGTGTGGGCGGCGAATCTCCTCAGCAAACCTACAAAACTGCAATGATAACTCCCTTTTTGAAATTAAAATAAATGTAGAAAAATAGAAACATATTTGCTTCAAGCCAAATCTAAATTTTCGGGCTATTATAGAAAGGCGAGACATTTTTAAAGTCAGAAAAGCAGTTTAGAACGTGCCCGGAAAACCCGAGAATTCGGTGAACCTAGCAAAACGGATAATTTATCAAAGCCCAGGGAAACCCAGCTAATCAAGAACTTAAGCGTCTTGTGAGACATCAGCGAGAGCTAGGTACGCAACGAGATTCGGCATTCAAAACGAGATATGAGGAGGAGGTGGGAGATAAATTGTGTTTTTTTCTTAAATTCTAAAAGGTAGCGTATCTAATTGTTCCGGTTTGGTTTTCCACTTCCATGACCAGTCATAAATGTGGTAATGAATGGAAAAGTGAATCCATCTCCACTATGTGATCGAAAAGATTAAAACTTGAACTGCAAAGGTGATTATACTCGAAATTTTGAGTTTAACATAAGAATGAGTATTCTCAATTAGAATTTCAATGTTAGCCATCCAGAAGCCTAATGAGCAAAATTTGTGAGTTTCTTGCAGATAACGGGACCTCTCTTTCTCTCTTTGTGTATGTGCCTGTCCCTTTATCCATTATTCACTGCTCTCTGGAGGATGTTTTCCTTTTTCGCCTCTCTTTTGCTCATCTTATTCGGTTGACTTGACTTCTTGTGTTACTCAACGACGCCGCCGTCGAGCAAAAAGATGTGGGACCACCGGAAGGAAGTGAACGAGAGTTAGACAAATAGGAAGAGCAGGGGTTTCCCATACTAATTAACTTATTGTTATCCAACGGTGGGATCAGGCGAAGGGGTTCTGAAATTCTACAAGATTCTGTATTATATACGGATCCGCAGGAACAGATGCTTTGAATTACCCGTCTCAGGCAAATCTGATCGTTTTCAGTTAAACTGAAAGTTACGAAAAATTGGAAAAAAAGGAAGACTGGAAGCAAACTTGGAAAAGGGGAACTTTAGTAAGAAAGAAGAAGTTTTAAACAAAGGAATAGAGAAATAAATATAAACAAAAACGGTAGCGTGGTTGGATAATTGAGATATATTTTTGACAACCACTCCGGATTTCAAGGTGAAATCGTAATAGGTTTCGGTTTAAAACAAAATTCTAAAAATTTCGCAAGGACTAGGAAAAAATGTTGTAAATTGGCAATTTTCAAAGTATTACACTTTTTCAAAAATTTTTAACTGTGTCTGGGAGAAAAACCATTTTTTATTTTCATAAAACTATAAAATTAGAAATAATTTTCTAGACTCATTCTAAAAAAAAGTACCACGATGTAGTATATTCTAGGGGTATAGAACGAAGTTTAGACAACCAACATGTCAAGTTCATAAAGGTGTTAGACAACATTTATCTGTTTTTGGATACCATCAAAGTTATTAGAAATATATTTAAGTTTCCAATAATTTTCAAATTGAAATTTTTCAGAAAAAAAGCTGGTATCTACGAAACTATACCCATAAGCATAGTAAAAGATGTACAACATTTTGAAAAACGTTGCTAATTTGCATACAGTACCAAACATGAAACAGAAGAGAAATGTGCAATAATCGAAATTGAAAATTCCAAAAATAGTATTCAAATACTAGAATCGCAGAGAAACAAAAAGACAATTCATTTTGCAACAAATATAGAGACTAAGGGAGAGATGAGAGATAGAGTGTCACAAAACAGGAATAATTTGCATAATTATATACACTCTCTGTGTCCCATCACCCCCCGTGTCCATTTCCAATGTAGTGCTCCATTGGGGGAAAAAATATTGGAAAGGCAGGCGGGAGAGATTGAGAATGTGATGGAAAAAATGGAAATTCTTGTCTTGTTGGAGTTGGAGAACATTATGGGAAATGTGAGAAGAATGCGAGAGGAAATGGGGAAAAATAGTTGGAAACCAGAGCCAAGTACTCGTTTTTATTGAAATGACCTCTATACTGGGTTGGCAGTTTGTTTCAAATCTCACTTGAAAATTAACTGCGCTAGCTCTTTTCATCCATACGATTAGGTTCTTAGAAATAAGACGTATACTTCCTGTCAGAGTTAGTTAAAGAATGCCATTTTAAGACCTCGATTTTGGAATTAAAATTATTGTAAAAATGTCTGATTTACGCCTGCCCAGTGCCTACTGTCACAGTGTATGTGATGAAGCCCTGCCATTTTGTGGTATTTGTTCAAATTTTTAGCTTTGGAAAAGTAGAAACAAGTAAGCGAAATCTTTACGAAATCTTCACAAAATAAAGTCTACTTTTAACAACTGAAAAGTCTGTTGACCTCGATAAAAACAACTTTTATGTAGGTACTATTTTCTGGTACTAAATAGAGTGATAAAAATCTGGTGTGTAATCTTGTTAAAAATTGAAACAAAATCGAAACTTTTGGACTTGCTTCAAAAAACAAACGAAAAAAGAAAATTGCAGAATACTTCCAAAAAGCGAATAATAATGGAGGAAAAAATTCTTTCTCCATCAATATTTGTGTGCAATTGTGCGTGAGAGATTCGACCTTTTATGGGGGTCGCTGGGCGGCCGTACCTTGAAGAATAATAATGCCACGTGCCAAAAATTATAATATATCTTAGACTAGAAGCGGATTCTTTTAAAGGTTGAGATCATATTTTATCGAACATAAAGTAGGCAAATACTGAAATACTACCTTGTGTTAATACTACTTTTGCTTGAATACTACTATTGCTAGAATACTACCTTTGCTAGAATACTACCAAATTGCTAGAATACTACTATTGCTAGAATACTGCCATTGCTAAAATACTACTTTTGTTGCTTAAATACTACCTTTTCAGAAAATTTTATAATTTTATTCATTTTTTCATTGGAATATTTATTAAGTACTATTTCTGGTCAGATATTTTGAATAAGAAATAATTAACACAGCATTTTGTATTGTAGAAGTGGCTTGATCGGTTTTATTTAGGGATCAAATTCGAGAGTATTCATTTGTAGTGAAATTGATTTAAATTCAGCTGTAGACCGTTCTCAAAAAGTAACTCCGCTTTTAGTTGTTAGCTATTTTTGATTGAAATGGTTGTAAAACAACAATAAACTAATTGCAGAATTCAAATACTTCTTCCCAGAGTGAGGTTGTAATTACCCACACTCGTTTATAGTTTTACGACTACATATCGTCTCCTTTTTGTTTTGATGACACACAATTATGATTATGATGATTATGATTATGATTATGACAATTATGATGACACACAAATACTGATTCAAACATATAGCTACTAAAGTATTTCACTTTCAAACACTATATCTACAAGCAAACATATTTGCTTATCAATATCAGCCATATTAGACACCTTAAAAACATATCCCATCTTCAAACTCTCACGATGGCTGAAGAAAAAAAATTTTTTTTTTTTCAAAATCAATAAACATGTTAAAAGCTACATTTCTTCAGTTAACCATTTTCATGTATCTCTTTTCGTTGCTGAGCTACGTTGTGTTTATGTACTCAGACGCTGTTAAAATTTCACTTCATACTATTCCAAACTCTAGCCTGTAGCTCAAATTTCAGTTGTCTAATAAAAATGCTGTCAACTGACAAAACATTTGTCGCACTATTTGGCACATTTGGTTTACTGCGAATAATGTCAAATGGTGTATTCTTGCAGACTTATGTATGCTCAATTAAACATAAAACAAGATGAGTTTGCGAGAAAATGGTTAACATAATTTTAAAGAAACAATTAAAAACTTATATGAAAATAATTTTATTTCTTACTATTAATCAATTAAAACTACTCTCTACGTATCCGCATTGTGTTTCCGTGAAGAAATCTGAAAGAGTGAAATTTTACAATTTATGTTGTTTTTGTCTCAAATTGAACATAAGTCTGCAAGAATACTCCATTTGACATTATTCGCAGTAAACCAAATGTGCCAAATAGTGCGAAAAATGTTTTGTCAGTTGACAGCATTTTTATTAGACAACTGAAATTTGAGCTACAGGCTAGAGTTTGGAATAGTATGAAGTGAAATTTTAACAGCGTCTGAGTACATAAACACAACGTAGCTCAGCAACGAAAAGAGATACATGAAAATGGTTAACTGAAGAAATGTAGCTTTTAACATGTTTATTGATTTTGTAATGTTTTATTTCTTCTAACTTTTAAGTTTCTTAAGTGAGCGCCGGTCAAATTTAAAAATAACTTTTCCTAGCCTTTTTTGAGATTGAGCATCATCAACATGCGACAACAAGAATGTATGAAAATATCAAATAGCTGTTTAATATCTAGACACATCAAAGCAAATTAATACCTAAACTTAAAAAAAAATTGAAAAATTAAAAAAAATTTTTTTTTCTTCAGCCATCGTGAGAGTTTGAAGATGGGATATGTTTTTAAGGTGTCCAATATGGCTGATATTGATAAGCAAATATGTTTGCTTGTAGATATAGTGTTTGAAAGTGAAATACTTTAGTAGCTATATGTTTGAATCAGTTAGCCATAATTGTGTGTCATCAAAACAAAAAGGAGACGATATGTAGTCGTAAAACTATAAACGAGTGTGGGTATTTACAACCTCACTCTGGGAAGAAGTATTTGAATTCTGCAATTAGTTTATTGTTGTTTTACAACCATTTCAATCAAAAATAGCTAACAACTAAAAGCGGAGTTACTTTTTGAGAACGGTCTACAGCTGAATTTAAATCAATTTCACTACAAATGAATACTCTCGAATTTGATCCCTAAATAAAACCGATCAAGCCACTTCTACAATACAAAATGCTGTGTTAATTATTTCTTATTCAAAATATCTGACCAGAAATAGTACTTAATAAGAATTCCAATGAAAAAATGAATAAAATTATAAAATTTTCTGAAAAGGTAGTATTTAAGCAACAAAAGTAGTATTTTAGCAATGGCAGTATTCTAGCAATAGTAGTATTCTAGCAATTTGGTAGTATTCTAGCAAAGGTAGTATTCTAGCAATAGTAGTATTCAAGCAAAAGTAGTATTAACACAAGGTAGTATTTCAGTATTTGCCCATAAAGTATACGTGATCGAAATAATACTAAAAGTGTGTGAATTGAGTGAGCCCGTGAGCCAGGTGCATTTTACATTTTACATCACAACATCTTTCGTTAGAAGAGCCTCCGAATCTGAAAAAACTGCTCTCGGGAGTGTAAGGATCAGAAATCTCTGAAGAGATATAGACGAGTAGAAGAAAGAAAAAAAGGTTCGGGGTTCAACTCATTTTCTTGTTGTAAAATATAAAATTGAGAAGCTTACGGTTATTGATTGTAGTTTTTCCGGAAATTATTTTTATTATTGAAATTAGATGGAAAAATATTATAGTTCTTTTTGATATATTATGGTTGAAATGACTTACTACATAAGATTTTGAAATTAAACTATTGAAAATCAATTGGCAAATGCCCTGAGTGTTTGCCTGAAAAAAAAACACAATACAATACACGAAAGCGCACACCCCCTTTCAACAGAGAAAAAGTGGAAAAGAGAATAGGCGACAACTGCACACAAAAGGCAAACATAACATTCTCCATCTCTCCAATGAAGGCAATTTGGCGTGGGACACAAATTTGGGCAATTTCAAGCTAAAAATTGGGGCTGGCTGAAATGCAAAACATTTCGACCACGGCAGGACTCGAACCTGCAATCCCCAGATTCGAAGTCTGGTGCCTTATCCATTAGGCCACGCGGCCATGAAAACCAGTACGTTGAGACGGAAAACACGTCTCGCAGTAACAAGAGGGGGAGACATAAGAGGTGGAAGAAGAGAGGAAAGAAATATGAGTAAACTAAAACTGAAAAAGTCCATAAACTGTGTCTTTTTGTAAAGTTTTCAAGATAATTCGATGACGTGGAGAATAGGGAAATGGTAAAAAAGTGGGTTTGAAGTGGTTTTCAAATCACCAACAGAACCTGTTCACAAGTGGTGACCGAATAAGAGGGTGTGGTACTTACGGAAAAAAGAAAATACTTGATGGAACTGAAGGAAAAATTGGTTAGGATTAGAGGGAAATCGAACGTTTCAGAAGAAATGGTTTTTTTTTAAAGTCTAAGGGAGATTTCATCAGTTAAAAAGTCCAGTTTATTCAATTATCTTTACTGAAAATGCCGTATTTTTTCAAATAGTCTCACAATCCGCTATTTCACTTTGAAAGGCTATATCTCGGTTTATATTGGAGATATCAATAATCTGCCAATTACAAACCGATAGTAAAATAATTAAAAAATATTTAGTGTGTTGACAATTTTTGTATATAACAGACGACAACTGAGATAAGAGCTGCCAAAGTTGAACAAACTGGTGCAAAACTAATTGAGGAGTTAACTACACCAACGTGCATAAATGTATGCATAAAAACGTTCAAAACGGATTCTCAAATAAGAGATTTCATGGTAGGTAGGCACTTCTTCAGGATTATCTGATTTCCTCATTTTAATTCAAAAATCTTCTGAAGGTATAGGTAGACTTGTAAGAATATTCCGGGAATCTTTACCTCCTTTAGTAGCAGTTGGAACAGAGACAACAAAAGAGTGACATTAAAGAGATAAAAGAAGAAAATGAAAACATCTTTCTTTCCAAAAAAAGCGGTCAATTCAACCGGTTTTCTGATCTACCACTACCAATCGCTTTATCACTCACTATCTAGGTCAGCTTTTTTTATCAGAAAAAATAACGTTTGAAGGCTCAAACATAGGCTTTTGGCTTCTTATATTTGATGATCCATATAGGAAAAGTGTACAGTCCAATGCACTAAAATGTATATAGTTGTAGATGATTTTTTTTAATTTTGGACTGCCTATTGTCTAGTGTCTCCGCGGCTGCTGACTCCTCAGCACAATTTTGATTGAACTAATATATATTTTAGAAGACGAAGCGAAGAGTCGAAATTGTTTATGTTGACTCTCAACTACAAGATGTGCTGGGTGGGTGTATACAAAATTTCGTGGTGAGACCCAAATTGGGTCCAATATGCTGGGTCCAATATGCTGGCATTTATTTAATCGGGGACAAGCACAGGAAATGTTGTGCTCATTATTTTAATAGTAAAAGACTTTTGAAACAACATGTATGCACGTTTTTAGTAGCTGAAACGTGAGTTTTGGCATAGATTTGTACATATATCCTAACTAGGATCTACACAAGGGCGCGAATTGTCCACAATTACATTGAGGCTCCGTTAATGCACGAAAAGGGCAAAAAGGCGGAAAAGGGGCACGTAAGGCAGCCTTGCCTACTAAGCCGCTGAAATGGACCAACTCTGATTAAAATAAAAATTGGACATAGTTTTCCTTAAAAAGAAGCTTTCAGTTATTCAAAAACAACTGTTAAAATATTTGTTAAAATTATATTGATTCCCAACAGAAAACCAGACACATGAGAAATAAGTGAGCTTTTGCAATGAATGGAGAACCTAATTGAATGGAACCAAAGCTTCATGGCGGTGTGCTTTTGGTGTGTCATTGCATTGATTCTATAGACCGGAAACTGGGAATGTCATATAAATTGGAAGGTACTGTGCAAGAAATTATGTACAGAAAAAAATTTGAAAAATCTCAGAGTTGAGGAAAGATGTTCACATTTTTCAATAGAACATGCAAAACTTTAATTCCAAGTCAAAAAGAATACACCCGCATGAACAGTAAAATTCATAAAAATGAAATTCATGCACTGTCCCATTGTCCCGGGTACAAAAGATCCCGAAAATAGTGTTTGATTCCTGGAGGGTGCGCAGAGAATCTAGAATGAAAAAGGGAAGGACTCAGGAGCCGCACCGGAGTATGTGTGTATGTGGCGTCGCCCCGCAAATGCCGATCAGTTACACAAACACGCGAATAAATATATAGAAATACATGGAATGGCGACGAGAAGTTGACACACTGACATTGTATTACTATAGGTATTTTAAGTGAGAAAAATGGATCACTACAAGTGGAATTTGACACCTTTGAATGGCTCCGCAACTTTGGTCAGAGACATCTTTATTAGCGCAAAAAACTAAGAGTTTGATTACTTTAATGTACAATTTTACTAAACTGCGTATCTTCAAACTGATGTATCTTAAAAAATGCACGTCTAGAAAAGTAATGTTCAACTAACAAAATAATCAGAAATATTTTTTCTTTCTTTTGCATTATTTTTCTTTGCAAAATATCAATTATTTCTTGAGTTGCACAGAGTCAAACACATTTTCTCAAAATTTACAAAAATGTTTCAGAACTGTTCTGTTGTACCTGTCATAACTCAACATCCATTGAATTTCCGAATGCAAATTTTATTTAATAATAATTCTAAGATATTTTGCTACATTTTATCAGTTTAAAGTTTTTTGATATTTTCATGTTCAGCCAAGTTACAGGCCGTTTTTTGAAAAAATCCAATTTCGTCCATAAAACTCTTCATATCCAACGTATCGACTTGAAATTTTGAAAAATGATCACTTTTTTGAGGTTTCTACAATGTCATAAAAAATCTTTCAAAAATGTTGGCTCATCTCCAAAATCGTCCTCCGCTCCAAAATAAGAAATGGGACTTTTGCTTTTCGGAAAATGACCAAAAAATGAAATTGCGATTTTTGGGTCGAAAAATATATTTTTAGAAAGCTGAGAACATGTTATTTACGATTTTCATGTTCATTTTAGGTGATTTCTTTTCTGAAATGACCTAAAAATTAAACAAAAAGCACATAATTTTAATTCTCACGTTTAATTTTTTATTTGCATTAAAACAATTGAAATACTGAGCAAATTACCAAATAATTACACGTGAGAATTAAAAATATGTTCTTTTTGTTTAATTTTTAGGTCGTTTCAGAGCAGAAATCACCTAAAATAAACATGAAATTCGTAAATGGCGTGTTCTCAGCTTTCTAAAAATATATTTTTCGACCCAAAAATCGCAATTTAATTTTTTCGCCCATTTTTCGAAAAGCAAAAGTCCCATTTCTTATTTTGGAGCGGAGGACGATTTTGGAGATGAGCCAACATTTTTGAAAGATTTTTTAGGACATTGTAGAAACCTCAAAAAAGTGATCATTTTTCAAAATTTCAAGTCGATGCGTTGGATATGAAGAGTTTTATGGACGAAAATGGATTTTTTCAAAAAATGGCCTGTAACTTGGCTGAACATGAAAATATCAAAAAACTTTAAACTGATAAAATGTAGCAAAATATCTTAGAATTATTATTCAATAAAATTTGCATTCGGAAATTCAATGGATGTTGAGTTATGACAGGTACAACAGAACAGTTCTCAAAAATTTTGGTGAATTTTGGCAAAATGGGTTTGGCTCTGTGTAACTCAACAAATTATTGTTATTTTGCAATGAAAAATAATGCAAAAGAAAGAAAACATATTTCTGATTATTTTGTTAGTTAAACATTACTTTTCAAGACGTGTAGTTTTTAAGTTACGATAGTTTGAAGATGCGCAATTTAGAGATTTTAACAGGATATTGCATATGATCATATTCGTACGTCTTATCTATACTTTGATTTTATTGGATTTCACATGAAAAAAAAACGTGCAGGCATTGATAAAATGTAGTCAAGAACTTTGGAGTCACCTGGGAAAAAAGGTTTCAGAGTCAATAAACTTAAAATGCCTATGACTAAATACAGTACTCATCAATTATTCCACAAATAATAGAAACATCAAAACCTTGAATAAATACGAGATGTCGAACCATCAGAACCACAAGCAGCTGGCCATTGCCGAACTCTTTTTTCTTGTTTAACCCCCCTCCCCGCCTCCGGTCACTTTGTCCCCCATCCATATCACTTTTTCATTTTTCGACTGGCTCTGTTGAGCCAAGCTTGAGAAGATTGATGGTTCTTGACACCTATCTATTATCCTAGCTGTTATCAGGGACATTGATATCTTCAGATAAAAAATGAGATTCGTGGTGAAAGTGGTCTGTCCTTCCAGTCGGGAGCAACATAAGAATAATTTTGGAAAGCAAAGAAACAGATTGGAAAACTTGAATTAAAAATTTGTCTATTGACTGCTATGAAACATTGAAACGATGAAGAAAGTACTGCCAGAATATGAAATGGAAGTAGACATAGTTAAACGACTTTCAGTTTCTCTGAAATATGAAGAAAAGTAGAAGAAGGAAAAGAAGAGATAGGCATCTAAATAGATGGATCTATGTTCGGAAAAAAGTTCAAACTATTTAACTTTAAATTAACTTTTTTAATCGATTTTACAGCACCGAATCAAACGTCAATGTAGCGTGAGATTCACTTATTCAAAGTCATTAGGGAACGATTCAAGACGAAATTGATTATTTAGAGTGATATCAAATGTAATGTCTGAAGTTCTAAAGTTCAGACTCTGAACATCGACATTGTTAAAATACAAATTGTGGATCAAAAAGTTCGTATAAAACTTTTTAGTCGACTTCCAAGTTTTAGAGTGGCGAAACGCAAGTAAAAATTGCAAAAGCTTTTTGAAAAGATTTTCTACGATATTTTATTATTTGAGCACTTTAAGAATGGCTCTATACAATATTCTCACTGAACAAAAAGTACTAGATTCATTAGAAAATATTGAAGAAAAAACTATCAAAACCTCCGTTTGGAATTCAAATCCAAAAACTAGGTGTGAACCTTTTCATCAGATTTGATCGGCGTGGCAAACTGAGTGTCAAAAGTGAGTAGTAGATGCCAATTAATTTCGGGCAGTTTGTCCTCCAAAAACTGTCGAAACCCAATGGAAGACCGAAATGTAGTAGTTATTCTCACTACTAATTGGAGACACAAATTTGAGAAATATCACATGGGACAGTGAGAAATAGAGATAGAAAGGAAACAAAAAATACATGAGAATTTCAATGTTGTTTTAGATAGAAAAAAACGAAGAGCGATCGGCAGGTATAGTCAAAACCTCAATTTCAACAATGTCGAGAGAAAGATAGGTTGATGTTTAAGAGACATAGACAGAATAACCGGTTAGTCTGATTCTTTACGCATTTTATTTTTCTTGTTTCCGCAATGAAAAATCTTCAAAAAAAAAGAATGCTGGTCACATTTTTATGAGTTATTTTTGGACAATCATCTCGAGGTATTTCGACATTTTTTAGAAAATGTTTTTAAAGAAAATCGCAGGTTTTTTTAGGAAAAGGTTATATTTTTAAATTTGTCAGTACTGAAAAAAAAACTATCAGAAAATTTTTTCAAAATTTTTTTGTCTACCTTGTGAAAAGCGTGATTTTCCAGCATAATCAGAGAAAAATCAGATGAAATTGTGAAATACTTTCGTATACGGTAGCAGAAAAGCATATATATTTTCAGAACCTTTGTTCTTAATGTTCAATAAAAAAAATTAAATCTTTCACGAAATTTTGCGCCAAAAATACGGTACCCGGTCTCGACACGAAAATATTTTGTTGAATACAAAAAACGTGCGCGTCTTTAAAGAGTACTGTAGTGCCAAACTTTTGTTGCTGTGGAAACTTCATCGATTTTTCAAGGATTTCCTCACGGATCGAGAGAAAAACACTATGAAAAATCGGTGAAATCTTTCTGTAGAAAAACTCTAGCGTTACAGTAATCTTCAAAGGCGCACACCTTTTTGCATTTAACAAAATTGTCGTTTCGAGACCGGGTACCGTAGTTTTGACGCAAAAATTATTGTATCTCGTTTATAAAATATAGAAAATTAAGTTTCAAGTAGAAAAAATGAGTGGAAAAGTACAAGAGGAAAGAGGAGAAAAGACGAAATCGAAGAAGTTTTGTCAAGTTTGAAATTTGATATTTCTTGTGTGCATCGTCTCTCTGTTGTTCTCGAATTATTTTTTCTAATTTATCATGTTTTTAATTAATTTTTCAGTAGAAAAGAATTCAAAAAATTATTCCGAGAGCGTGTTCTTATTTTTTTTCCAAAGAAAACTGCATAGTTCAATTTTCTTTTAATAAAATTATTTCCTATCGGATACTCGTTCTACTCGAAGATTTCGTAAAAATTCGTAACTAACATCTTGAAAATCTGGAAAAATGGCAACAACCAATGTAACGATGATGTCAGTGAAAAGTTTAACGACTACGGAATCAGATATTGAGGTTGAAAATTTTCTAGTTTTTCGAATTATTGATCCTTGGGGGTTTCAGGATGGTCCAAACCCAACGCCACCATATGTCTACATCCTTATCGAAGTCGGATACATCGTTTTGTTCGTAATAGTGACGTATTTGATGAGAAAATACAACTTTATGAAGGTAATTTCTCAGCATTCTTGTAATATATTATTGCATAAATCGAATGATTCCAGACAGACGATGACGCAGTTACAAAACACCATCGTCGCCATTTTGAAATGATGAAACGTCAGCAGGAAGATTTGATCACCAGGCAGAAATCCAATGAGAATTTCTTAGTTGCTAATAATGAAGGAAAGGCCTGAACAAAAAAAACTTGAAAAAACGGAATTAGTACCTGTATTGAATGATTGTTTTGGAAAGTTGAAATGGTGAAAAAGTGACAAAAGAAAAGAGGAATAAATGTGGGTAGAAGTGATGGAACATTAAAAAATCTACATCTTCGATAGAGCATAGATTACACAAGAAAAATTAATTTTTAAGAAAGGAATCATATTCTGTAGGGATGTCGTTCGGCTATTAAAAGCTCTTGTTTTCTTCGATTTTCCCGCTGACGTTGCATTTGTTTTTGTACTTGATTACTGTAGGCGACCGATATTGGACGGACGATCGGCTCATCTGTGTGCGCTGCAAGCTCATGCTTCCGGAGGCAGGAACTGAAAAGTTTGAAGATAGATTTGAAATCGGATTTCAAACAAAAAAAATCATTTAAATATCAACTTACTTATCTCTAAACCGTTTATCACATTTTCCACATCCATAGGGTAATTCTTTCGTGTGAGTTCTAATATGAGCCGTCAACGCCTGGCTTTGTGCAAAAGATTTCATACAGTAACCACAAGAGTATGGTTTCTCTCCAGTATGAATTCGCTCGTGAACAAGCATGTCTTTTTTGAAATGAAATCGAAGATTACAGTAACTGCAACTATATCGAGCTGATTTTCCATTTGGAAGAAGATCTTCAGGTGGTGGGCCAGAATCGAATGTTGCTGGATGAGCGGTGGACTGAAATTTTCAATATTCTTAAATTTATTTTTTAAATGAAGAAAATCCTAAATTCTAACCTGATGATGCCTCAGCGCATCTTCTGTAGTGAAAAATCGCATACAAGTCTGACAAGTGCTCCGCGTGAAATGCATTTTATGATGCCGAGTTTTGCTTTCCAATTTCGAAAAGATCCGAGGACAATAATCACACGAAAACATTGGTTTCAATAACGAATGATCTTTTAAATGATGTGTCATCGAGGTTTTATTTGCAAATCGCATTCCACAATTGAAACATCGGAATGGACGAGCATCTCCGTGAACTTCCTGAAAAATTCCAGTTTTTTTTCAGGTTCTCGAAAAATCATACCTGAATATGTCTCTGATATACTTCTTTATTTCCGAAATACGTTTTGCAGTTAGTACACCGATATAATCCAGCTAATGCTTTCGGCGTTGTAACGGGCTTCGGATCGTTAATCCATGAATCCTGTGTGTCAAGTGGAGCTTCTGGAGCTTCTTCTGCACTGATAACTTTAAACCGAAGAACTCGTTGTCCGATTTTAATTGCCATTCTACGAAGAGGCACTGGTTGATGTTCTCCAGAAGATGGATTTGATGACGTCGAAGGTTGCATAGATGAGGAAGTACCTGATAAACAAAATAATTTAATGCGAGTGCCCATAAAGATTGATTAATAAATTAAAACATACAAGGAATAGCATGCATGTCAGTCCCTTCGATACTAAATTCTCCATCCATTTCAACAATTTGTTGCTCTCCAAAATCTTTACTCGTGGATAGTTGTTCCCTTTGGATTGTAGCGGTTTTCTGTACTCCATTGGGTGTTCTGGAAAATAAGATAATTTTCAGTGGAAACACAGTTTTCCCTTACTTGTAGCACTTTGTATTGGTCAATTCATATCCTATCGGTTTTTCCTCGTCCCAAGAACGTTGTTGTATTAAACTGCATGGCAAATCTGTACGAAAAGAATATTTTCAAAAGTTTTTATTGGAAAAATTTTAGTTTAAACCTACTTGGAGCTGTCGTGACTTCTTCTTCGTATATAACCATTGCAGAAGGGTCATTCATCATCATTTCTTCCATTTTTTGTACAAAAAATCATTACAAGTGGGATGAAACAGGGGTTTAAAAAGAGAATTCTGAAAATTGATTAAATCATGTGAAAAAATCGCGGTGTAAATTTACGATAAACAATGCGCGCGTGCGTTATATCGGAGTTTCGTTCCCATTCCTACGTCTCTCACTCTAGTTAATTATGGCGCATCGATGCTCTTGAGACTTAAATCAGAATTTTCATTAAAATGTTTATTTGATTGCAACATATTCATAAAATACACGAAAAAACATCAGAAACCCGCATTAAAATACAAGAAAAACAAAAAGAACCCGAACGTTCTATGAGTAAAAGTAAAAAGTTCTCAGGTGAAAACGAGTCTAGTTACGGTAATCATCAATCAAGTTGACTCTAGATCCATATAAATAATTATTAGCATTTTTATTCGAAATTGGGTCGAAGAAGGTTCGTTCAAAGACCACTTCATGAACACATTGTACGAAACCAAAGTCGTAGTGGGGATCGGCGCGAATGAAGAGACGGGTAGTGTTTCTGAAATGATAAAAGGTTTAAAAATGTTGAACATAAATTGAAAAATTTTAATTAGGTCTCGACGCGTCGATTTTTTTTTAATGTAAAGATGTATGCACCTTTAAACTGTACTGTACTTCCCAACTTCTTATTGTTATGGACTTTTTCTAGATTTTGTGTAGTTTGTAAACAATAAAAAATAAAAGTAATCAGGGAAATATGGAAAATTTGGATTTAAAAATATTATTGAGAAAAAAGTAAACCAACCTAATCGCAGAAAAATCCTCCATCGCGTACAGACAAGATCCATCAACATCATATTTCATCGTATCACATTTCTGTTCAACAACCGAAATTTCTCGATGCTGATCATTTGGTAAATCGAAATCTGGAGTTTTCAGAAGATAATCGTATAAAACTTTGTGTTGAGAGTGGGAAATTGTTGCCACTGAGCAGAGATGTTGAAGCCAGTTTCGAGACACTTGGAATACTGTAAATGGACATTTTGATAATCTTAAATACATAATTCAGATCTCACATTGACTAGAAGTATCGTTTGGATTTGCGTTTGCTAACGTTTCTTCTTTGAAATGAATTCTGAAAAAAATTGAAATTTCCAGAGGCTGTATATATTGGAGACCCAAGGATGATTGCGAAGGGGTGCTCATGCCTACGAAACTGTGCGCAAATTGCAAATTTTGCTATCAGGGCACGGTTCAATTGCCCGGTAATCATCTCATCCAAAAATCTGCTAATTCGAGTCTGATAACCGTTTTCCGCTTGCAACATCAGCCAAAGTGGCACAGTTTCGAAGGAGTGGTCATTCCCCTAGATTGAGATTCTCCGATGCAAGTCCCCTCTCCTGATTGCTTACCCATTCATCTCAACCATATCTCTTAATCGTCTAGACCTTCTCGATAAGAATTTAGTACTGTGAAGTGGGATGTCATGCTCCTATAAATAAAAATTTAGATTATCTCCCTTCACTCAGTTACCCACAGCTGTAATAACTGCATGCTTCCAGTCAAATTCATCAATTTCCCGTAGACACCTTCTATGAGCATTCAGAGTTCCGTGAGCTGTGGAGGTGTTGAACAGTTCACGTGGAACAAGAACATTCACCATACAATCACCGAGTCTGAACATCCTCTCTTTGAATAACGGCTCTGAATTTATGTCCAATACGAAACAGAAGAAATGAATTGGAGAATGCATCATTGCCAGAACTTCTTCCACAAAATCATAATCCTAAAATCATAAGGTTTCATGTCAACGGATACCCAAATGCACATACTTTTGAAACAACTCTAATAAAGAACATATTATGAAAACCCGACATTGATTTAGGAAGATCTGCAGGAAGATATCTACGACGTCGAATTTGGAAGCAGCTGGAAATTATTTCTAAGATGCTAAGGGAAACAAATTTAGAAACATACTTCCTATCATTATGCGTAGTCTCAAGTAATGTTCGATTCTCTATATAAGTCAAATAATCTTCTGAACTTTTGTTGAACATAATTGCACAGTCAATTTCATTGTTTGGTGCAATTGGGACAAATATGTGAAAACTGAAATAATTTTGGTCTTGTGAAAAAAATTGCATATTGATATTTGACAAACCTGTAAGTTGCATAAGCGGTCAGTGCAATAAACAATATTAGTAAAACACCAAGTGGAACTGAAAGAGCCCACATGGTTTTTGTGCAAAAATCGTGGTTCGCCATGGTATGAGCTCTGAAATTCCACAATTTAAGACGATTATGGAAAGATGATGACGGATTGACAAAGAAATCTCTTCGAAATTCATAATTGGAGAAAGAAATTGGGAATTTTGATTTTAACTATTTGATTTACTCTTTCACAACTAAGTTTGAATATTTGTAGACAGTTCCCTGAAGCTTGAAAGAATAAAGATCAAGTTCTGCAAAGTTTAGGGAAAGTGAAAAGGAAAAAAAAGTTCAATTCGCCAATCACAAGCCACAAAACTCGCCGATAGAAAAATAATCTGATCGAGAACAAATTGATCAGTCGGGAGGAGGATTCAGTCGAATCGATAACAATATATCGTATCGGACCGACTGTGACCAGCCAGACTCATGTCAGGTGGGACGGTAGTAAGAATAAGATGAAGACGCAGAATAATCAACAAAAAATTGGCGACATACAGAAAAAAGAACAGGTTCTTCTAGTTTATTTGGTTGTGTGTGAGCGGGTGGTGGGTGTTTAGGGGTCGAGAGATGAACGACCAATACATCATATTTTGTCTTAATCTACTGTAATAACACGTTCCACAGAATATAGCCGATGAGAAGTTGAAGGAATTAATGAAAATTCGAAGGAAAAGCTCTACATAGGAGCTGTAAAGGAAGTGCTTTAACTTTGAAGCACGCCATTTTCAAGAGTGGAGAAACAGTTTTTCGAATTTTTTCGAAATTCAGGACCTTCGTGCTAGGCAGATAGGTACGTCTTTAGGGGACGTACCTGCTTCGAGCCCGCCTGCCTACCTGCCCACCATTTTTGAATTCTATATTGGCGTTAATCTGGGCGCTCGGTGCTCTTACGGTGTTGAATTTTCATTTCTCACTTTTCAATTCAAATAAATTAGTTTAGCTGAGAATTTTTCTGAAAAAGTCGAGGTAGGCGTATGTTTCGTGGAAGGCAGCCAGGTAGTTATTCTTCTGTCTTGGCAAACTAATTTTAATGTGAAAAATTAGGTATTAAAATCATATGAGCGGTATTTTTATTTGATCTGAAACCTAATTTCTTAATTAAAAAAAATCAATGTTTCAAGTAGACAGTCAAAAGAAGTTTGTTGGCAAAACGTAATTGGGATAGTTCAACGGAACAACGATTAAATTGCAAACACTTGGAAAAACTTCTTTCTTGGACTGTATATATTGTCCATATAAAGTTGATCTGTTACCCAAATTTTGGGAAAGTCAAAATATGGCGATTCCCGTTCCCACGAGTTGCCGTGAAGTTTCAAAAAATTGTTTAAATAAAATGAGAACCGATGAAAAAATGATAAATGGAAACACAATGGCCTTGGTCAATTGAAGAAAAGTGGACCTAATGGAAAGTGACGTTGTCCACCGAGACATATCGGTTTTTGCAAGACATGGTAGTGAACAAAAATTAAACAGTTCAATGTTTATTTCGAAGATCAAAACAAATCATATGCTCTTCAAATTTTGAAAATTTTATAATAGGTATATTTGTTGTCAAAAAGTTATATACTACATCAACAAAAAAAAACAACAAAATTAAAGAATTTAAAAATTAATAAAATACATCCACACTCGGGATACACTACATTTAAAACATTTTAACGTCATTTCCTTATAAGTACGAACATACTGATCATTAACTTTGAATAACCAATTGTCCCTGGTCAACAAGTATTTTGTCCTTACTATGTATACCTTAAAAGGAAAAGGTACGAAAAACATTTACATGTGACGTAAATTAAAGATTCTATCTGTGTATACACCAAAAGGTTGAGACGGGAACAGAACATCGATCCTTTCTTTTTCTGTCATGGTCAGTATTTGAGAAGAAGGAGAGACCTTGGTTGTATTGTAATTTTTAAATTAGAGAGTGAAGAAGGGGGAAAGTATATCAGAAAAAATATATGAGTTTATGGATTTGATAAAATATTGGAAGGAAGTTCTGTTTATTTGCTTGAAAAATTGCGTTCACAGTGAAAACTAATGCCTGCGATTTAATTTAAACTTTCGGTGATCACATGCGGTTTTGTATGGGAAACGAGTACGCCTTCAGTGCCTACGTGCCAGCATTTTTTGTCGTAGAGGCATGTGCAGGTTGCCTTAAAAGCACGCAAACATTCTTCGCCTACCTGGCAGTTCTCATCCAGATTATTCTGTCAAAGAAGTTGCTTTATTTTTACGTGAACCTAAATACACATTAATTGATACAGTGTTCCACCAAAATTTATAAATTTATTCTTCTTTCTCTCAAGAAATCGTCATGCGTTATCTTTCCAATTTGCTGTGCCTAACTCTGACGTTTATCGTTTGCTTTGGCGCCGAGCGCGATGCAGATGAAGAAGCTTATGTACTGATGAATCTTCTGAAACAATCTATTGATATGGACCAAACTGAAGCTCTTCCAGGATTTGTATCGAGGGATTTCACATATGATACTTGCAAGGGAATTTGGAATAGAGGTATACAACTGATTATTAGATTTTTTCAAAATGAAATCAATTACAGATAAATATATGGAGTATCTGAAAGTCTTTTCATCTCGACCAGACGGTGGTATGCAACCAATGTCCACTGATGTACCTTTCTATCTTTCTAAACTTTGGCATTTGTATTTTAATTTCAGTGGAAGGTTACAAATGCACATTTCAACGACAATACTCTTTATTTCAATATTCACAACTACAATCAACACTTAGCAATCTATCCTGATTTGGAATTTGAAGCTAAAAAAGTGAGCATGAAGAAGGTAGAGGTTTTCTAAACTTGGTTTTTCAGATCGGTAAAGACGAACGTTACATTTTGACAAGAGGAAAAATTAGCAAATGTGGGACGTTGGAAAAAGAATATTAACTTTTAGATATAATAAATCGAAATTGAAATGTATCTTTTTATGCAATGTACAATAGAAATCATATGAAGTCTAAAACATGTTAGATAGTATGCTGCACTATAAGGATTGAATCTAAGTGTAAGAAATACTCATTATTTTTAGACTTTTGAGAACAATAATAGTGGTACTGTTTGAACTGTGACCAAACTTCAGCAAATTGAAGTTGTTTAAAGCATGAAGCTGTTCAAATCCACGAAGCTTTGCTCTCCGGTCTTATTTCCAAGTATATTTTATAATTTGGCAGATCATCTTTTTCTCAGCCAAGTGTTGAAATCATCGTGTTCAGAAGGCATGTGCAATCCCAATCTGATTCGAGCATTGACGACCTTAAATTTGGCCTTTGGTATTTTGAAACGCATTTAATTGATTCAAGCTTACTTTAGAGTTGTTATCTTACCTCAATGTAGTTAGTGTTGTAGAACATATTTCTATGAGTGCCCCATAAACCAGAAAAGTCAAACGAAAATGTTTCAGATATCAAAAAAAGTATCACAAAGCATGCGAAAAAACCAAATCTGAGGTGCATTTGCGAGGGGCACTTCAGATTTGAAACTTTGAATTTTGCACCTCGCCATGTCTATAAAAGGAGGAGTTTGATAATATCTGACGCAAGTAGAGTACAATTTTATTAATCCAAATAAATTGTGCCAATTTTTATAAGATGATATAAATGAGAAACGGGAATTGAGAATATGATGAGTAGTTTTTAAAGTTTGTCATTCAAAATTGTTGTTGCCTGCCATGCAAATGAAAGTCAGAAGAGTTCCAAACCAGAAGAGGAAATATGATTTTTCCATGTAACAGTAGTTGTCTTTTTTTAGAACGGCAGGCCAAACACAAAAGTATTCCATTATTTCCTGATTTGCCTTTTCTAAACAATTTCCAGTCAAGTGATAAATTCACATTTCCAGTGCTCTGAAAATCTTGTCAAAAAGTTTGTATTTCGGATGTCAGGTGATGTTTGTAAGACATACGTTAGCTGGTCTCTTACGTATTCCAAAACCGCTACAATATGATAATCAGTCAAAATGAAACACTAAAGTTTTTGAACTGAATGATCACAGAGTTGATTGAGATAGATAGAGTTATAATTTTGAAGGAATCTTACGCATACGGAAGCTTCAAAGAGTTTAGGATAATTTCATAGTTAGAGTAGACGTGACAAAGTTATTAATATCATAATTTGTTTTTCTCGAAATTGAATATGACTGAAACGCAAGTCAGAGAGATTCCTGAACCTAATAATCTAAAATTTTAATTGCTATTTTCAATATTGCATTTTTCGATTCACGCGTAAAGGAAGAGACAATTTCACAGCATCGGAACTATCTTCCGATTTGGAAGATAATTTTTTAAAGTGTTTTCCTTATTGGCTTTGAAATTTCAATAAAAGTACACCTGACGAATTTTCAAATAAGTGAAAAATAGAAGCAGACATCGAGTAAACGTGCATAAAATAAATGCAATAAGTGCTCGTTAAGTAATGAAATAAAGTTAGTCTACAAATTGATCAACCAGTACATGACTAAAAATTGGTGACTGTTTTGTTTTAGTCTTTACCCAATTTTTATTTCAGCGATTTCATTTTATACTCAAATGTGATTTTTCTACATTTTTTCGAATTTAGAAAAGATCAGACGATTTCCTTAAAGAGGATTTCTAGTTTAGTCTTTGATTCAATAACTTATAGTACAGCTTAGTTATAACTATAGTTCACTATGAAATATCACATTTATAATCGTTTCATTTAATTGTAAGGACATTTTTGCATCAAACGCCAGTTTTCTGTCCCCATTTAATTATAAGTTTTACTCGGCCGATGCGAGATGGATGCTCCTCTCACACACCTTACCCCACGCCTTGACACCTTATTTATTGGGTTTTAAATTTTTTTGATATTTTAGAGAATTATAAAGGTTTCCGTTAAAAAAAAACATGGCCTTCAAGGCGAGTACGTCTGCGTTGTAAACTCACAAATAAACTTAAAAAATATTTTTTTTTGGATTGAAGCTTTATTTGAAAGGATAACTCACTCGCTATCTAAAAATTGAGAAAGTTTTGTAATAACACGAAATTTCATGAAGTGCGGAAAATTTTTGAAAATTGGATGAAACTGTTCCTTTCACGAGTTTGGTCGTGTTTTATTCTTCATTCAAATACCAATGCAACAGTCGGTTTTAACTTTTCAAAATTATACTTCAAGTTTTTACAAGTGCATATGTAAAAGTGTTTTCTATCTTCACACCTTCGAAAACAGCAATAATAAATTAAAGCCGCGTGCAGCTATCTTATAGTTTGGTTCTCTGTATTTTCAAATATCTTAAGTGTCACATCAAATTCAATGATAATTTGGAAATCACAGAAGATCTTTAATGTGTTTATAGTCTCTATGAACTCATCAATTACAAATATATTTCTAGTCAGACTATTCACACAAACCGCAGTTTTTAATCATCCATATCTTCTTCTCATGGAAGTTCTAGCTAACGTCAAGTCAGACTTTCACAAGTATGAGTTTTATTTTGTCCAACATTTTATGCTCTTGATGAACTCAAATATCATTTCTCTTTAAACTATAGTTTCATAAGATTCAGTAATTTTGATTCTGCAGTTCAGATTCTAAATTTATCCGAAGAGAAAACCAATTGATCAAGTCTTTATTCAATTTCCGAGAAAACGTGGTTGAGCTTAACACATTTTAGAATTTGTAAACGTGTTGTTGTTTTTCAAAACCTCGCTAATAATTTCTCCCTAGTTACTCCCGTAAAGTATTTTCTGGAAAATTTGCAGGTTTAATAGAGTTGGTTTGAAATACTGCAAATCAAAACACTTTTTATAGATTAAATCAATTTTGATAATGTTTTCTGTCACACATAATAAACTGCACTCGCAGAATTTAATATTTATTATTTCAGATTTTGCCATGTCTAATTTAAGTTGTGCTGCTCCAGATGTTCTCGAGCGATTGGATAGTTTCAACATGAAACTTTCCCAATTTGTGGATCTTTTAGCTATAATTCTAGCGTTTTTCGCTTCATATTTTGCCATCAAAATAGTAATTAATCAATCATTTTTCGAATTATCCACAAAAATTCTTCTACTCCAAAATTTATTCTACACAAATCTCTATCAAATCTCATATGGAATCGAGGCAATTGGGATGCTCTACAGAGGATTCTTTATGCTCAGTGAGCCATGCAGTATATTACAGTCTGAGACTTCATGTGCGCCGTATTTCAAAGTTCTAATGATTGGAACAAGTGGAATGATTTTTGGACAAACTGGTTTACTTATTGAGAGAGCGTTTGCAACATTTGCAACAACTTATAAGACTAAAAAGAGTGTTTATATAGGGGTATGTATATCATTAATAGTTCTAGTATGCAGTACTTCATCTGGATTTATCATTCTTTGGGATGATCCGCTGGAAGGATGGACTATTGGATGTTTTGCAGTTTCTAAGAGTGTTGTTCCCCGATTCAACTTATTTTCCATATTATCCACTGTATTAACACTTTTCAATTTAATTGTTTCAATTTTTATTCAGAGATATAACAAGCGATTCGAATTTGAGTAAGTTTAAAGTGAACCCGACTAGCAATAGTGACCACTTTTTACAGAACACGCTTCAAAGTTGGAGCTCGATTCCAGAAACAAGAACTCATCGAATCAACCGGAGCAATTTGCTTTCTGGCTCTTTCTCAATTTTTATGGATGTTCATGTACTCGTTTGGAATTCTGATACTGCGAATTATCAGGGAAGATATTCTGCCAAGTACATTTTATTTTTGGATTGCCTGGTGCTACGTGAGTTCTTATGATCTATTAGTTCGCGCATGTTTAAAATAAATCGATTTCAGACAATGCCATTTATTGCCCTCATGTTCCCCGTTCTCTTGATCTACCGAATTCGCAAAACCCGCGCTCGGCGGACAGAGAAAATGAAAGGGATAACTACTGAAAAGCAGACTCAAGATGACCATATCAAACAGATAAATGCTATGTGGACATAGTTGATGAGTCTGTTATTGTAGTTAATCTCACATACCGGAAAAACGAAGCAGCAAGAGAAAATTCGTGTTTCGTTACGAACAGTTGGGAGAAAATATTATTATAATGCAAATGTTTTCAACACATTGTCAGCATTTTCTAATTACCTTTTTCAAACTAAAAAGTTTATTCTCCAATGTTTTTAATGAAAAATTTTACAATGAAAATGTGTACCGTTTAGATTAAATAATTATTACTCATGAGCAGGTGCTTTGTTGTCAAAAAATGAGGAAAAAATCCAGAATTTTGTTCTTCCAAATTCAATTAACTTTTTTTTATTATTCTCAAGAATTTCAGAGTTAGAGTGAAACCTGTAGTGTTTTTCTGTCATTGATAACAAACATTTAACAATCTTATTGTGAAGAAACTTGGTTGTAGCAGAAGCCTGATTAATCATGCGTGCAGACAGAGCTTAGCTAGAAAAAAAACTAATTTTGAATGTACCGTCTGCACGAGCTAACAATTTCATCTTTCAGTTTGTTTTGATAAGTTTGGCGTCACAAGCAGATTTTAAAATTGTTACTAATTTTAAATACTATCGAGTTAGATCTCTTGAAATAGAACGCCAAATAGGTAAAAAAAATACAACCTAACAGTGCATGCGCCTAAAATTCTAAATAGAACCTCTTTGGGATTGAATTTGTACTACATACGTTACGCAGTACCGTATAATAACTACTATAAAATCGTCTGAAATAAACTATTGGTTTTTAGTGAAATGAGATCAATTTCCAGTCCTCCTGAGACAACTTGGCAGTTAAGAAGAGTACGTGATCGTGAGGTTGACAAGAACATTTTAAATATCAATTTCTAGATCATTCTTAATTTTCCGAGACAGCCATAATTATTTTTTCCAATTTTTACTCATTCTTTGTTTTCCCTTTGCTATAATTATTTTTTTCACTTTGTTCCTTTTTCAGAGTTATGTCCAACCTAACATGTGCGTCAGTGGAAGACCGGAACCGTCTGGAAAGTTTGAACCTTGTGATTTCTCAATTTGTGGAATTGACTGCCGCTGTTGTAACATTGTCCTTCACATATTCAGCTGTCCGATTAATGCTCAAAAAGTCCATTTTACAATGGTCAACTAAAATTTTGTTGCTTCAAAGTCTATTCTATGCCAATTTATATCAACTTGCATACGGACTTGAAGCCTCCGTTCTACTGTTTAGCTTAAAACTATTTTATGAGCCATGAAACCTGCGAATTGCTACAAACAGAAGCTCATTGTGCACCATACTTACAAGTTCTCTTGGGATCAACGAGCGGAATAATTTATGGACAAACTGGTTTGATGGTTGAAAGAACTTGTGCTACATTCCTGAACAGTTATAAAAAAAGAAAAAGCAAAATTATCGGATTCTCAATTGCACTTGTTGTATTCATTTGTAGCGTATGTACTGGAACATTTCTAATGTGGAACGACCCATTGGATGGAGCAGTTCTCGGATGTTTTATGTTCCCAAAACAAAGTGCTGCTAACTCTGTTGTCTATTTTTCCGTTTGCACATTTTTGATACTTTTCAATTTTGCAATATCAATTTTATTGAAGATTTATAACAAGAAATTTGAATTCTCGTGAGTTTCAAAAACAGAAACAGTTTCCTATGAAGGAAAACATTTCCAGAACGCGATACGAAATAACTGCTCGATTTCGTAAACGAGAAGCTATTGATTCCACTGGAACAGTGTGTTTTTTAGCATTCTCCCTATTTGTTCTCATGCTCATTTATTCCATTGGGGTTAGTGTCTTGAGACATTTATTGCACACCCATGCTCTTGAGTCGAAGGATTTTTATTTTTATATAGTTTGGATTTATGTAAGTTTTTGAAAACACTTTTTGAGATCTTAACTTTAGAAGTCAGAAAAAAAGTAGCAAGAAACTACTACAACTGGGCTTTCTTTTCGACTAAAACACGCGTTAGTGGATGTTTATCAAGAAATTATGTCCCTGTACCCAGCTATATCAATATTTTTCAGACAGTTCCATTTATTGCAATGCTTCTCCCACTGCTTCTGATCTACCGTATCCGCGTGGCACACGTGAATCGAGTTCAATTATTGATTGGATGTACACTAGAGAAACAGTCACAAGAAAGTCATATCAATCAAATGAAAAATATGTGGAAGTGAACTTAAACGAGGAACATTCAAACATTATACATTTGAAGAATAAATTCAGAAATATTAAGGAAAATCGTTGAATTCAAATGACTTGCAACTTTTCTTACTATCTCGAAATTAAAATGAAAATTCGGAAAAGAAGATCACTCGATTTTTTTCCTAATGACAATTATTTATTCCAAAAAAATATACACATATTTACAAAAATTCAGATTTCATAAAATAGGAATCATTATGTTCAATTCCAAACGTTTTTCAATTGCTTAATGTGTTCTTCTTGTGTTTGCTTGGTTTTTGTAAATGTTTTAATAATCGTTACTCGGCTAACATGTGAAGAACGAATCCTGTAAACTAGTAGAATTGGAAACAGCGCAGCAATGAATGGAATTGTCTGGAAATAAAATTTTCAGCTTTTTAAAATAAATTTCAAGTGCTTACATAGAACCAGACAACAATGAAATAGTACTGTCTGTAAGTAAGCATGCTTCGAATAGTTTTCAGTGTGAATATTCCGAATGAATAAATGAACATGAATATGAATTGAACAAATGTCAAAAAGCATATTGTACTTGTGGAGTCAATCACTTCTCTTTTCCGAAATCTCGGGCCAACAACAAAGGGTGTTCTGGAAAATTGAAACATTTCTTACGCTCAAAAAACATTAATGGAACTTTAAAACATCAAAAACCAGATTAGAATATTCTAGATTTATTCAAAAATTTGTTTTCCAAGTTTGGAAGCAAATGTAGTGGAAACAATGAGAAGAAAAACAAGCTAATCAGAAAAATACTATTCAGAAATTTCAGAGATCAGATATTACGCAAAAGTAAATTACAAAGAGTCAAACGTCTGGAAGTTGAATTGCACTAAATATTGCCGCGTTTCAGGCAATTAAAGATATCTAGTAGACAGTAAGAAGTTTTTCGTGCATACTAGTTTTCAGTACCTTTAAGCGCAATACGTTCCAAAATTGAAGTTTGAACAAAATAGTAAACTAATCAGGTTTATTTACTCATTTTATGAAGGCATCATGATTTGCCATCTGACTTTCTTAACTAAAATTCCAGAAATTGACGAACAGTAAACTTTTCAAACAACTTAGAAAGCTTACGAATATTCCAGTTTTTTGTTATATCTTCTTAACAAAACTGAGAAAACCAAATTGAATGAAGATATAAATGTATAAATACTTGCAAATAGTCTTGATCTTTCAACACTTTGACTTGGATAGGAAACACACGAAAGAAGATATCCTTGAAGTGGGTCATCCCAAATTATAATTTTTCCAGTGATCAAGCTCAAAAACAAAATGGCAATTGATATTGCTATCCCAACAAACATGCTTGTCTTCTTATCATAATCTTTGATGAAAGTTGCACAACCTCGTTCCAAAAGTAGACCAGTTTGGCCATAGATCATTCCACTTATTCCAGTTACTAAAACCTTGAGGTAAGGTAGACAGTCAGCTTCCGATATTAGAGGAACACATGGTTCGTCAATATAGAAATATGCCAGGTTGAGCCTTCGGAGTGCGGAAAATAAGTATAAAAGTTGATGAAGATTCGCAGAAACCAAATTGTGAAATAATAAGATTTTAGTGGAAAGTTGGAAAATCGATTTTTGATGAACAATTTTCACAGCAAAATAAGAAAATATAAAAGTTAAGCTTATCAAGCTAAGATAAACATATTGGGAAATTTGAAAATTCAAGCTGGAAAGACGAGCAATATCATATTTTCGTGCGCAGTTCGGTGCAGACATGGCTTCTAATATTTCGAGAAACTGCAAAACTTGAAAATGACATCTAAAACATAGTCGGAGGATGTCTACCAAGAATTGCATCAAAAGTCAACGGACTGTGAAACACCAGACATCACAACCTTGTTTTATGTGAATATCATAATTCTATCAAACTTTCATAGAATTAACCACATGTCATGACAAGGGAAGACTATATCTTTTATAATAAATAATTATAGAAAAAGTACCTTAAACACTTCTAAAACTTAATTTTTCCTGGTGCATTTGATTCGAATGATTTTCTTTTCCGACATTTCATTTTTTGAGACAGTAAAAAAAGTTGCAGGTCATTTGAATTCAATGATTTTCAATTTTGAAGTTGAGAAAAGCTCGGTTTGTCCCCTTCAAAAATTAAATGCTCAGTGAATTTTTGTCGAAAGTAAGAAAACAATTGGCTGCACTGAGCATTATATGAGATGTCCGTGGAATTATTAAGGAAATCCCGAGGGCGTGTATTGAAAAAAATCAAAGTCGTCAAGAGAGACAACAACTCTCAATCTGGAACGCTTGAGCACCGGGAATGAGAAGAATACAGTACTGTGATTGTTTTAAATTAATTTCCTCGGCGGAATCAACCGTTCGTGTCATATCATCATATGTAACTGTAAGTTGTTCTTGCAGTCTTGGTTGGTGGTTCAGTCGCTCAGGCTCAGGCTGAAACCAATTTCCAATCGAAAATATTTCAAAACCTAAAAATAGTAATATTGTTTAAGTTCAACAAAGTAAAATAAATACTTGTTCGTTACCTTCCTTCGGCTACAAAATAAATTTTTACAATCATTTTGAAATAGTTTTTTGCAATTCTAAATACAGATCTCTGAGAAAAAAAAATGAAATTGGATTAGACACAAAAATCCCACGGCATTTCTGATAATATTTCGTCTGATTGATATATTAGCTAAACTGGGAAATGTATAAACTTTGCAATTCGGAAGTTCGGGATTCTTAATGAATCTAGTCTATAGATACATTGTCGATATTTATTTTTGTCCGAATGAGACCGATTCATCCAATGAAAGTTATTTATTTATTTGAAACACAGGGATAACCAAGCGTTTTGAATAAAAGAAAAAATAGCATTTAATTATTATACGATATAGACGGAATACATTTCCTTTCGTAATAATCACAACAGCCATGCATTTTTTATTCTAAAATTTACTTTGCTCATCTTCAAAAGTTTCGAATGTGTACATGAGAAACTTCAAAAATCTGCATTCATTATTTAAACAGAACTTTTTACTCTACTTCCGCCAATAATTATTTCTACCACAATAACTCATCTAAACTAGTTTCTTCGGAGAGTACATTTAAATCAAATACAAATCGGAAAAAAATGTTTACTAAGAAAGACAACAATTGTAGTTTTCTAGTTATATGACAAAAAATTTCCATTTTCTAAATTTTCTTGGGATTTGTGTTCTATAGTAACAATAGAACAAAAACGTATATTTTGACTTTCTGTTCAAGTTGAATTTTTCTTCAAGTCAACGTAACAGAGTCACGTAACAGAGGTCTCATTATAACTGTCTAATTATTCACAATACATATACATTTCGGTAACATTTTTAAAGTTCAAAATGTCTTTTTACGCTTACTCATCCTTATGATTTTTTGATATCAACATTTTTGTAGTCTACTTGTTGTGTTGATCAAAATTGTATGATCGAATGAATTCACTACTGAGTAGACACGTCTTCTTTCAGTTATAGACATAAACTTCAGTTCCTCTGATATCTTGGTTCTTTTTACTTTTAAAGAATGTCCTTGACGAAGTGTGCTTCAAAACTTGAAATTGATCGGTTGATTAGTTTGAACTTCCGAATCAATCAAATAATAGTTTTGATTCCCGTATTCATTACTTTCATTTTTACCTACTATGCTATTAAAGTCGTCCAGAAAAAGTCGATATTTGAACTTTCGACAAAGTTCTTATTAATTCAAAACTTTTTTTCTGCAAATTTACATCAAGTTCTCTACGCAATCGAAACAATTCGAAGATTACACATATCGCTTTTTGAAACGAATCAACCCTGCATTCCCTTGAAGACAGAATTCGAATGTCGATTATATTTGGAAGTATTTGTTTCTGGAGTTGCTGGAATGGTATACGGACAGACAGGATTACTTTTGGAACGAGCTTGTGCAACTTTCATAAAGAACTATGAGGAAAAAAAGAGCGTTCGTACGGGGCTCGCTATATCTGTATCGGTATTGTGTTTGAGCTTCATAACCTCGAGATTAATTATCTGGGATGATCCTTTGGATGGTTATCAACTCACTTGTATTTCATTCCCAAGTGATAGTGTCGATAGATCATCTTATTTTCAAAGTATTTGTACTCTACTAGCTTTATTCAATTTAGTAACTTCTATTCTGATATGGAAGTACAATAAGAAATTTGAATACTCGTAAGTTTTTGTTTCAAATTTTATTAGAGGGGAATGCTGTTGAAATTCCCTTTTGGAAGTTTAACCGACAATTGCAGAAAAGAGTTCCCCGCGAATTTCAGAGAGGCACAAAAGAAAACCCCCGCAGGCATGAATTTCTGTGCTTACCCGGAAAACTCACAGAAAAGCTCTTGTAAACTCCACATTTCAGAACTCCATTTGTCGTTGGCCCAAGATTCCGTAAACGTGAAGTAATCGATTCAACTAGTACAATCTGCTTCCTTACTTTTGTTCAATTCATATTTTTCTTGGTATATTCGTTAGGATTTTTTATCATAAAATCTATTCGAGAAATTATCTCATATGAGAATTACTACTTAGTTGCAGTTTGGCTTTATGTCAGTTTGAATAATTTTTGTTTTTACATCAATATCAGTTTTTCAGACTCCTCCGTACATTGCTGCATCTTTTCCAATTCTAATTTTCTATCGGATTCGGTCATCGTATGCCAACCGCGTACTCATCATTAAAAAATTTACAAACACCAAGCAAACTATAGAGGAACATATTCAACAAATGAAAAACGCTTGGAAATGACTACGAATGCAAAATTAATGTTTATATTTTTAAAATAAAATTTTGAAAAGTTCAAGTGATCACTGATCGATTTTGTGCGAGGGTGTTTATTTAAAATCTTTCACACCAGGAACTGAAAATGACCAAAAATCACAAATCACAGAAAATGTCTCTTGAAATTCTTGTTTTGCTAACTTTCCCAGATAATCTAATGTACCGGAAGTGCTGACTAAATATGCAGATGCTCAATGCTCAAACATTTCAAAAAATAAACTTTTAGTAGCAATGTTGCAAAAAAAATAGAAAACAGTGTCAAACACAGGAATCGAAAAACTGTGTTCGATTCTTTTGTGAGGAAATCTCGACGGACTGGCCGGACAGAACATACGGGAAATATGCACAGACCGCCAAAAATGACATAAATTCCAAACCTGGACACATGGAAATTGTTCAGTTCGAATATTTCATCCGAGAGAAAAATTTCAAGATATTCAAAGACGTTTAAATAACACATGTAATGAATTTGTAAAAGATCCGAATAAAATTTTTGAAACACTTTTCTTAAAAAATTTTTTTGAACATTTCTTTTCAATGACGTTTGTCTTAATCATTGCACTGAAAAAACACCCATACGTGGTCAGAAGTTTTTCGTCAGTTTCCAAAATAAAAACGTTTTTTTTCATAATCAGACATAGTACTTTCCTTTATATTATTTTTTCTCACTTCTGAAAAAATATTTTCCTAGATCTGTTGATATATTAGAGTATCTGGTTCAGTGAATTCTCTTGATAGAATCTCCCACTGCACGTTTTCAGTTTCATTTCTTTCTCACAATAAAGTCTAGAGTCATCTAGATCATGTCGTCTCAAAAATGTGCTTCTCACCTTGAAATTGCTCGACTTGAAAGTTTGAATTTTAAAATTTCTCAATTAATTTATTTTGTTCTAATAATTACAACGTTATTCTTCACATTTTTCGCGTTGAAAGTCATACAAAAGAAGTGCATCTTTCAATTGTCTACTAAAATTCTACTCTATCAAAACCTATTCTCCGCAAACATCCATCAAATATTTCTCGGCATCACTATTGTTGAACGACTGAACATTGCATTTTTCAAGCTTAACGATAAGTGTATTCCACTAAGACCGGAAACGAATTGTCAGCTATATCTTGAAATGTTTATTGCTGGTTTAAGTGGAATGGTATATGGACAAACTGGTTTGCTTTTTGAGCGAGCATGTGCTACTTTCATAAAGAAATACGAGAAAAGGAAAAGCTTAGCAACTGGCATCATCACTTCTATTATTGTATTGCTATTAAGTGGAAGCACTGCTCGAATAATTATTTGGGATGATCCATTGTCTGAATATCAACTTGCATGTACTTCATGGCCAAGTAAAAGCCGCGACAGATCCACTATGTTCTTCAGTATTTGCACTTTTATTTCCTTGTTCAATTTGGTCATTTCTCTTCTGATTCGAAGACATAATGAAAAACTAGAATATTCGTAAGTTTGAACTTTCATGGTCTGCTGAACATTTGTGAGTCAGTCTCTGATTCATCAGTTTCGAATGTTCGAAAAAAAAGCTGCACGAAATTTTCTCGGAGGCGAAACTAAAAAGTTCAGAAATAATTTTTGCTTAACAGTATCGTATGTACTTCTTGGAGACTAAAACCTTATTCTAGAGTACTCAATCTTGTTTCGAGGTAATTCATTTATAGGAAAACCAGGGCTCTCTTAGGATTTCACTATAGCTTTTGTTTTGCCACTCGTACTTGTAATCACAGTGGAAATTTCCAGGCAGTGTAGTATTTTTTCAAACATCATCTATTGCAGTAAAAGTTTTAAAAAGGGTGAAGCTTCAATTGTGATTTTTGATTTGAAAAAGTATTAGAAATTCTGTAATGAGTGATTCAAAATGGTAAATGTTTGCCAATTTCAGAACCCCATTCGTCGTAGGTCCAAGATTTCGGAAACGAGAAGTAATTGACTCAACTAGTACAATCTGCTTTTTGACGTTTTTCCAATTCATCTTTATGTTTATCTATTCATTCGGTGTGTTCCTCCTTGGAACTATCAGGGAAATTATTGGCTATGAGCAGTATTATTTCTGGGTCGTTTGGGTTTATGTAAGTTTTTTTTGAAACTGGAGTTGTTATACATTAATATCACAATATATTCAAACAATTTAACTAACAAATTTCAGACAATCCCATTCATTGCTGCATCCTTTCCAATTCTTCTGATCTATAGAATTCGATATTCTAATACAAATCGAATAATGATAATCAAACAGTTTACAAGTACAAAGCAGACACAAGAGGACCATATCAAACAAATGAAAAATGTTTGGAATTAATTAAACATGTATTTAGATAAATGTGACAAAATAAAAGTATAGACTATCAACTGTTAAATACAATAATCTAAAATGAACGGTAAGAAAATCGCAGATACAATTTTCACGTGGGGCTCCATTTCTAGCCATCCTCCGGAATCTCCTCGCGATCACATTCTGATATTTTTCTCACGCTGTTTTTTTTAAAGATAACACATTCATGATAGACATGACTATAAGACGTTTTCAAAATCAAATAAAATGAGTTTTATCAAATGACTTGGTTTTTTTTGGAACACTGCGAACAAGATCAAAAATTTCATTCCCACATAACTTTCATCTGATTTATGTGCTCATCTTGCGTCTGCTTAGTATTCGAAATCTGTACAATCTTCTGAGCTCGAATGCCACGCGTTGACTTCACTTTGTAGATCAAAAGTAGTGGAAATGTTAATGCGATAAATGGGACAGTCTAAAAACTTAAGATTTCCTAGGAGCATTATAATGAACGGTAATAACGTACATAACACCAGACGACCCAAAAATTGTATGTCTCTGGTTGGATGTAATCACGAATTGATTTCAATGTAGAATTACCAGATGAATAAATAAACATGAATACAAATTGAGTGAAATTTAGAAAGCAAATTGTCTCCGTTGACTCTATGACTTGACGTTTATGAAATCGGGCGCAGATTTTGAACCGAACTCTGGAAAAATATTCAGTTTGAGAGAATTAAACTTAATAATGCTATATTATTTTTTAATTTTTATAAAGGTTATACATTTTTCGAAATTTGAGATGACTGTTTGGCAGGGCTGTACCGCTGTTAGAAAAAATCGTCGCTTGCCAAAAACCGACAGCTGCACAGCCCTGCTATTCAGTACAAGTGTTTAGTAAAAGTGTTCAAATTAACAGGAAATGGTACTAAACTTTTAAATGCCAAAATAAGTAAAAATTACTGATATTCCAACGTTTTGTTGTATTTGTTCAATGCTACAGAAGCTGCCAAATTAAACAACGAAACAACAGTACTTATGTAAAAGTGTATGGTAGATCTTGCTTTACTCTTCTTTGGAAATATAAAACACGCCAGAACTGCATCGTCTAATGGGTCATCCCAAATTACAAGTTTCCCAGTTGATGTGGTAGAGATCATTACAACTATTGCAATAAAACTTCCAACAAAAATGGTTTTCTTACCATTATAGGTTTTTAAAAATGTAGCACAGAATCTTTCAATCAATAATCCAGTTTGACAATACATCATACCACTTGAAGTACCAATTAATGTCTCCAAAAATGGAGCACAACTTGATTCTAATATCAATAAACTACACACTTCCTCCTGCATGAAAAAGTGCTTGTAAAGAATGACCACTACGTCGATACTATATACAATTTGATAAAGATTCGCGTAGAAGATATTTAAAAATAATAGTATTTTAGTTGAAGTTTCGAATATTGATTGTTTCAAAACCATTTTGATAGCAATTATCGATAACATATATGTGAAAAATGATGTTATTAGATCAACCGATTGAGAAATTATAAAGTTCAAGCTGGCAAAACGATCCTGCTCAACAGACGAAGCGCAAGTTAGGTTTTCCATTTTGGGAAAAAAACTAAAAAAATAAAAATTATAAATTTTCAGTTCGTCAGAAGCCGAATTCGCTCGGATTTCCCACAATTCGTAAATTGATTACGTAATATGGAAAAATTGAAATCCAGTAAGAAAAGTTGTTGATCAGCTGAAAATACAAAAATAAAATCAAAATGGAAACTAAAAAATGAGCTTTTTATTTTGAGAAAAAAAGGTTTTTCAAGTGAAGCATTCTGAAATAGTTTCAAATTTTAAGGTTCTTGAATTATTTTTTTATTATCAATAATTAATTGAAAATTATATTTTTAGAGCAGCTAAAGATACTATTTGAAATAATGGTCAATAGATTTTTAAAATTATTTTAGGTTGCAGTTTTCTTGACTGAAAGTTCCAAAAAACATATTTCTAATTTGAAAAAAAAAGCGGAAGAGTTATCCAGCATGAGAAAAGAAAAAAGAAAAAAAGAAAAAAACAAGATCCTATGGCAATCTACAGACTCGGAAAACCTCGAATGGATAAGAAACCTCGCCTGATCAAAGTAATTTTTCCCAATTCTTATACCCAACGCGATATTTTGTCAAAGTCTAAATCTCTAAGATCATTTAACACTGGTAGTCTCCCTCCCGTATTTATTAGAAAATCGCTATCACCCACTGAACTTAAAGAATTGTATGAGCTCCGTAAAAATAATCGATCCCTCACAGCCATTAGCACTGATGTCAATATGTTAGATGCCTCCCCCTCTGTTTCTACTTCAAAAAACTAGGTTTGCCCAGTCTAGGAAATGTAATAGCTTGCTCTGTACCACCTAATTTAAAATTATCGTTTTTAGCTTCTAATGTAAGATCATCAGTTGCCAACCGCTCCGAAATTCAAGTAATTACGCTAACCGAGCAATATAGCGTAATATGTTTACAAGAAACATGGTTGACAAATAAAATACCAAGTTCCATAGTAATAGGTGCTAATAAGAATTATAATGTATACCGAACAGATAGGAAAGACGGTCATAGAGGTGGCGGCATTTGTACTGTTGTGAACACAAAAGTTTTATCAGAAATTATTGCTTAGAGTCAGATCCTCATTCATATGAAATACTTGCCGTTGACTTAAATGTAGATGTAGAACCGTTGCGAGTGATAAATGTTTATAGACCACCAACATGTTCATATAAAAATACCATACGTATTTATTAGTAAAATAGAAGATCTGATCAATAATAGCGGTAATTCTATAATCGTAGGTGACTTTAATGCCGGAGATATAAATTGGAGTCAAGACAACCCCAAATCCGATACACGCCTAGGAACATTATTTGTTGACTTCTGTAAAAATAACTGCCTCAAAAACCATGTGGTAAGCCCAACAAGGAAAACGAAGGTTTTAGATTTAGTACTTTCCAATATTAAAATTGAAAATGTCTATGTGACGACACCAATCGGTAGTAGCGACCACAACAGAATTGAATTTTCTCTTGACTTGTTGCAAACCAAAGTAGTCCCGAATCAAGAAATTTACGACTTCAAGCATGCTGATTTCATTCAATGCTCAAAATACTTTGATAATATAAACTGGGACACCGTATTCAATTCGAGCTTCTCTATTAACGACTCTTATGAAAACCTACTGAATCATATAGATAATGCCCTCAACATCTCAATACCGAAAGTAATAGTGCCGATAAATGCAAGGTCCCTTCCACCTTACCTTTTAGCATTTCAAAAAACTGTTAATATAGCGTTTGAACAGGCCAGAAACACTAGAAATACATCTGATTACTTAGACTACATTAAACTGTCAAGAAAACATAGGAAAAAACTCCGCAAATTCCTTAGCAACTCAGAAATGAAACGGTTAGAATCTAAAGGTAATAGTGCATTCACTAAGCACGCTAAATCAATAATGAAACCCAGGAAAATGACAGTTCCAACTTTAACTGATTCATCCGGTACTACCATCGCAACGGATGACGCTAAATCTAATTATCTCGCAGATGCGTTTGAATCCCATTACATCAATAAGCAAAACTCCCCATTCCAGTTACCCGCAAATTATGAGTCGAAACAAGAGATTCCTTGGGTCACAGATCACGAAATATACAAAGGTCTGATGAGTAGTAAAAACTCCTGTTCATTAACCCCCGACAACATTCCGTTCACATTTATCAAATTAATTGCTCCGTTTATAAGCAGCGCCCTAGCCCAAATATGTAATCTCAGCATGATGCAGGGAGTAGTCCCGAGATCATGGACACAGTCTGTGGTCATACCCTTATCCAAAGTTCCCAAACCAAAGGAGTCTGTAGACTTTCGACCAACGATGCTTACTTAGAAAATTAGAAGAATTTCTTAAGAATGAAAATTTTTGGAGCCCAACCCAACACGGGTTCCGCAGAAATAAATCAACAATTACCAATCTGCTAGATAGCCTTAACTATTGGACTCAAAGTATTGACGAAGGTGCTCAAGTAGATATTATTTATTTGGATTACTCCAAAGCATTCGATAGAATAGCTCATGATCTTCTCTTAGAAAAATTAGTAAAAATAGGCCTGAATAAGAACCTTCTAATTTGGTTTAAGCAATTCCTAGCAAATAGAACATTTAGAGTAAAAATAGGAAATACCCTCTCCAGTGTAAAGCAGGCCATCTGCGGAGTGCCTCAGGGGGCAGTTCTCTCGCCTGTACTTTTCGGAATGTTCGTGAATGAAATATCATCAATACTACCTGAGAATGTGCAATGTCAGCAATTTGCGGATGACACAAAATTATATGTTAAGACTCCAAAAAAGGAAAACGAGAATAAATTGCAACTGGCAATTAACTTGGTTAGTGAGTGGTCTAAATTGTCAAAACTTGACCTGAACAACAGTAAAACGGTACACATGACACTAGGTACCAACAAAAAGGACTTTTCGTACTCGATAAACGGGCAAACGATCAGAAAAGAAGATGTTGCAAGAGATTTAGATTTTCTCATCGCTCCAAATCTAAAATTCACGGAGCACTGGAAAAAAGCCATAAATGCATCCAAATATCAACTTAGTCAAATATTTAATATGTATAACAGTAGAAACCCAAGATTGATGACCTTGCTTTACAAAACTTTTGTTAGACCTCTTCTTGAGTATGGAACGGTAATTACTAGCCCAATTAAAAACTCTGAAACAAGAGCCATTGAGTCAGTTCAAAACGCATTTACTAGACGATTATACAGTAGAACACAAGGCAAATACATCTCGCCAACTGACCCGGAGTATAAATCTGCATCCGAACGCAATGAACTTTTTGAGCTCACAACACTACAAACGCGGCGCCAAATCTATGACAGAAAAACTATTATGAAGATGATTAATGGTAAACTAGATCTCAACGTACCTCAATTTTTTACATATTCTGAAAACACACGAACTCGTTCCAAAAAGAAAGTCTCATGGAGCAGATGTAAAACTAAAACTAGAAAGCATTTTATTGTAAACCGTACGCTGAGTAACCCCAAGTTTCTAAAACATATATCAGATCTTGAATAACGAGATGTCTGACAACTGATGATTGCAACATGAACTACCCACATAACATTATTTCCTCCCTCCTGACCTAACTGTCCTGTTAACAAACTTTCGTTCCTATTTATTCTTCTTGTTTCTATCCCTCTTATTCAGTGTATTGTATTTATGATCTATTGTATGTGTACATTTTTCTTTTTTCTTCAACTTTTTCCACGTCTCCTCGCGAGCGTAAATAAATTAAATTAAATTAAAAAGATGAGAAATCAGGATTTATTTTAAAAAAATTTATTAAAAATTCATCAACACCACAATAACTGCGTTATGGTACGCTGTTCTTTAGATCGAATTGCTGTTCCAAGAAATTGCAAACTCGCTTTAAAAAATGGACAGTTATACAGAAAACATGATCTTCAAGTTCCAATGAAATTTTTTTAAACTTGTTAACTCCACATGTTCTTCATCTGGCTAATATGGTTCTCCTGAGATTGCTTTTGTTTTGTAAATTCAATTAACATCTCAATTCTGTTTGAACGAGTTCGGCGGATACGATATATTAAGAGTAATGGAAGTAGCATTGCAATGAATGGAATTGTCTGAAAGTATTTTTTTTTAATTGAAAAGTGAACCAGATTTCGGCGTACGATCCGCTCACTACTGGCAAGAGTGCGACCTCTACAGCCTACAGAAACTCGATGTACTTTTTTGGTTCAGCCTATAACTAGAACTTTGCCAACATTTTTGCTCACACAATGACGAGTTATGTGCGCACATCTTTTATAGGAAAGTTCATGAATTAAAGCCGACTCAAACACTCTGTTTAAAAACTGGATTTGTGAAGAAATTCAACAGATAAAGTAACTTGTGGAATGTTTCTTTATATGTTGGAAAATTACGAGAAACCCTAAAATTTCTATATAACGGCCGGAGAACTTTTGAAATATTTGAGGAAAAGCTGAGAAATTTTTCGTGATTTATTTGACCGACTGAATATGTAAAAGTGACACGGGATTTTAAAAAACTTACATAAAGCCAAACAACACACAAATTGAAGTCTTCTTGTGAAATTATATTTTCGTGTAACAAATGTCTCAATGCCCCTACTCCAACAGAATAGATAAACAATAAAATAAATAAAGAAAATGCTAGAAAGCAAACTGTTCCAGTGGAATCAATGACTTCACGTTTTTGGAAACGAGCGCTCACTTCAAAGCGGCTTCTGAAAATAGGGAACATGCTCAATGCTAATATAATAAAAAAAATTAAACTTACGAATATTCCAGTTTCGTGTTATAAATTTTCAGAAGAATGGATATTCCCAAATTGAATAAGGGTAAAACTGTACAGACAGTAAAATAAGTGTTGTACCGTTTATAGCTATTTTTGGGAAGAATGAAGCATCCAAGAACCATCCCATCCAAGGGGTCATCCCATATAAAAAGCTTTCCAGTAATGGAACTACAGAAAAACACAATAATTGTAATTGAAAACCCAATAATTTCACTTTTCCGTTTTCTATAACTTGCAAGAAATGTTGCACAAGTTCTTTCAATCATTAATCCAGTTTGCGCAAAAATCATACCGCCTGTTGTACCTAGAATAACTTTTAAATAAGGTGCACAATTGGATTCTGTCTGCATTATGTTGCAGAAATCGCTTGTCATGAAATGATGTTTGTACAATATGGTAATTGCTTCTATTCCATAAAAAATTTGATACAAATTTGCAAAGAATAAACTTTCTAGAATGAGCATTTTCGTGGACCATTGGAATAATGACTTGTTCAAAACCAATTGAATTGCTGGATAGGTGGTCACAAAAGTGATAACAATACAAAGAAGATCAATGTATTGAGCAATTACAAAATTTGAACTACGCAACCTTTGCTGTTCTATGATTGATGCACAAGCTATGGTAGCCATGAAATCTTGAAACTGAAAAATACAAAAGTGATAAGAAAAGTTCTTTAGGAGATATTTAAAAAAAATTAATACTTGAAATGACATTGATAGTTTCAAACAATACAAGTTCAGAAAATGAAAATAATAAGAAAATATGAAAAAAAAACGTATTTTGAAATTATTTTCAGTTGACTGAACCCAAATGATCACGTTGCAGGTTAAAATCTTGAAATTCTTAAACTTGAGGGATTTTTACATTATTCAAATGGTGAAAAATGGTTTTTTGTATCAAAAGGATTTAAATATATTGTCGATATGAATAAGCTACTTTTACTAGGCGCTTCAATAGCTTGCTGAGAATATGATCACTTATGAAAGATTTACATTAAAAAATCATATGAATTTTCAAAAACACTGCTTTGAATATGTACTTATCAGGTTCAATCACAAAGAAGGTTCTAGACATTTTGAAAAAAATCTCTTTCAGACTGTGAAAAAAATACTAATGAGGGTTTCATGTAGAACATTTTTCCAAACCAGAACAATTTTCTGACGTTTTGAGCTAATTTCGAAATCAGAGATCACCATTGTTGGCGGGTTTGAAGTTGTTATCCTTTTTTGAAAACAATCATGGCTGTTTTATGTTTTCCAGTAACATTTATAAAATAGAGATGCAAATAAATTTGGCATATGAAATTAAAAGGAAGTGAAGTGTTTTCACATTAAACCAGAAATATTGTTTCTTCTTGATCAGCTCGTATTATGTATTTTTCCAAAACTTGAAGCTCGACTCCGTCTTATATGACTTGTTAATTTTTTTCATGCACCATACCTGAACATAAATAATTTATTCATTTTTTATGTTTTGGAGATATGTGTTTTCGGCACTTTTTAACTGGTGAATGGTATTTAGAATTTGCTTAAAAAGCGGAAATATCAGTATTGCAACACTGTAAGTAGTTTAAAAAATATGCAGATTTTTTTACATTTTTAAGTTTTTATTTTTCAACAGTGATAAAATAGAAACAATTAATCACTTTCACATAAAACTGCATAAAAGCTTATTTTTCTGGCGAACTTAAGTCCACATGTCAGTCATCTGCTTAATATGATCATCTTGTGTCTGTTTCTCATTCTTAATTTCTTTAATCTTCAGAGCTCTCCGCGATCGACTTTTTCGAATTTGATAAATCAAAAGTACGGGGAACATCAATGCAACAACAGGGAACGCCTGCAAAATTTTATATTGAAAATAGTGAAATAGCAGAAAAACTGACATAGAGCCAAACGATCAAAGCGTAGAATAATTGAATAGACATACTGTCCCAGATAAAGGACATTATCACAAGACCCGATGAATTTACAAAGACTGCCAAAAACTGGGAAAGTGTTAAATAACAAATGGCTTCAGTTGACTCGATCAGCTGTTGCTTTTGGAATCGAGCTCGAACTTTGAAACGGACTCTGAAATTTATCGATTTTCTTGCTGATAAGACTGCCAACAGTTTTCGGTCCGATGCAGAATGTGTGTTGACGACGGCAAGGCTCATTTGTGAGAAAGAAGCTTCTGTACAACATTCCAATTGCTTCAAATCCGTAGAACAATTGATATAAATTCGTGTAAAATAAGTTTTGAACTAATAGAATCTTTGTGGACATTTCGAAAAAAGATTGGGTAAAGATAACTTTTATAGCAAAATATGTCGTAATAAATGTGGAAATTATTGCTGCAAGATAGACAATTTGAGATGATTTTTGATGTATACTTTCGAATCTTTCTATGATTTCTTCTGGAGCACACTTTACATACGACATTGTTGATTTCTAAAAAAAAATTTACAATATAAGTATTTAATGGGATTTATGAAAGTGTTAGGGAAAATAGGGAAAGTTTTTATTTTCAATTCATTTTTATTATAATAAGTTTGAGCTCAATTTAGTTTCAAAGCAAAATATATTTTTCGAATCAATCAGCATAACATGACAAAACAAACGTTGTTTTCAATATATTCTTATAAGAACACCTCGAATTGAAAATAGTCTTTATACCAAACCACGTGACGTCTAAGTTGATCAAACTTTTCAATTTTCTTCCGGCTCTTTGTTAGATTCAATTTTACACGCTTGCCATAAAAGGAAAACACGATTTTCTTCAGACAGGTTTTTTGGTTGTTAATTATGTCAGTGAAAATTGGGAAATTCAATTTTGAAAGCGAAAACAAAAGTAATATGATTGCCTTTATAGGTTCCCTATTCAGAAGCAAAAAGCATGACATATATTAAAATGAATAAATTCCAGTAAAATATGTTTCAGTCAAAACGAACTTAAAATTGAAAATCTACGGATACAACATCAACTCAAATAAAAACACATTTTGAATAAATAAATTAACTTTTGAATCCGATGTGAAACCAGAAGGAGTGTTCAGGATGGAAACAAAATATAATTTACAAACAGAATAAAAATTGTTAAATCCACATATTCTTCATATGCTTCATATGATCATCCTGCGTCTGCTTCTCATTCTTTATAACTTTAATTTTTAAAGCTCTGCGCCATCGACTGCTACGAATTTGATGAACTAATATAACAGGAAACATCAAAACAACAATAGGAAACGCCTGAAATACTAATTCTTATAGTTTTATTGTTGAGTTTGTAGAACTGACATAAAGCCATACAACCAACAAATTGAATATTCGATGAGAAATACTTTCCTGTATATATACGAGAACAATCATTCCGAATGAATTAAGAAAAACTGCCACAAATTGAGAAACCGTTAAGAAACAAATGGCTTTTGTTGATTCTATCAGTTCTTGCTTTTGAAAACGAGCACCAACTTTGAAACGAGTTCTGAAATTTTATTATCATTGCTACTTCAATTCCAACAAAACTGACTGGTACTCGCATCGTTTATTGTATTTCAAAATAAATGTAGAAATACAAAAGTTAATAGTCGACAGGACAGCACACATTGTAAAATAATGATTTGCCCTAATATAACTTTCTTTTGGTGGAATATAGCATGCAAAATTATATTTATCAATGGGATCATCCCATACAATCAGTCTTCCTGTTGAAGAACTACATATCAGAACAAGTATTGAAATAACAGCACATTTAATTGCACTTTGTTTTTTCTTGTAATCTTTCGAAAAAGTAGCACAAAGTCTTTCGATGAGTAAACCAGTTTGTCCGTAGACCATTCCACTTGAACCCATTAAAATTATTTTGTAATAAAACACACATTCAATTTCAGGTTCCATAAAATTGCAGGGATCATTAATCATAAAAAAGCTTTTGTATAGCATACGGACGGCTTCGATTCCATGGAAAAATTGATACAGATTAGCGTAGAATAAGTTTTGGACCAACAGGATTTTGGTAGATATTTCGAAAAATGATTGAGTGAAAAGTATTTTCACGGCAAAGTATGTTGTAATAAATGTAAGAATAATAGCCAAAAGATAGACAAACTGAGCTGCTTTTTGATTGAGACTATCAAATCTTATAATAAGATCTTCATCGGCACAACTTGAATTAGACATTCTGGAATTTTTAAAATTGGAGTTTCTATTTAAAAAAAAAGAAAAACAAAAATTTTTTTTTTTTTTTTTATTCAGATTCAGATAAAAACTATAAGAAAGCAGTCATGGGTACATCCTTGCGCGGGAACACAGTTCCATAAAGTATGAAGCTTGTTTTGTTTGAAAATATTCATATACAAAAACACGTGATTGACCTTATATATTCTGAAAAATCAACTATTGTGACGTTAAAGTAGGTTTATTAGGTTGTGTTTTCAAACTGATTACTGATTTTTATTTCCCTCTTCTCCCATTCTGACAAAAAAACAAGTGTCTACGAACGATTGTCTGTTTAAAAATAGTAAACATCTAATTAATGATGGTGCCAAAAACAAAAGGAATATTTATTGAAACTTCACAATGTTCTGAAACACGTATTTGAAGAAGCAGAGGCGTTTTGAGATGATCCACGAAAAATGATGTGTTGCAGCTGCCCCGTTGTGGTGTATATTAATTGCTCTTTTCAAAAATAAATATACTAACAAAGAAAACAAAATCACTTTTATTAGTAGGAAATAGTAGAGATATAACATTTTTCTATTCCTTCTTATCTAACTCAATCTAAGAAACCATTAAAGTCATACAGTGGTTTTTTTCAGCTACGTTTGTAATTGAAAATTAAGTGGAATCCAAATTTTTTAAACAATTCGTTAAATCCACATATTCTTCATCTGTTTCATATGATCATCCTGTGTCTGTTTCTCATTCTTCATCTCTTTGATTTTCAAAGCTCGCTTAGACCGACTTCTACGAATCCGATGAACTAATATAACCGGAAAAATGAATGCTACAACTGGAAACGCCTGAAATATTCACTTTGAAAGTTGTATTGTTAATTTTGTTGAACTAACATAAAGCCAAACAACCAACAAAGAGTAAATCCGATAAGAAATACTTTCCTTGAAAAATATGAAAACGAGAAGTCCAAATGAATTTAGAAAAACCGCCAGGAATTGAGACATCGTTAAGAAACAAATGGCTTTTGTTGATTCTATCAGTTCTTGCTTTTGAAAACGAGCACCAACTTTGAAACGAGTTCTAAAGTCAAAGCATGATTTTTATTTCAATTGCGAAACTTACTGAAATTCGCATCGTTTGTTGTATTTCAAAATTGATAAATGAAAGGACAGCACACATTATGAAATAATTATTTGATCTGTGATAACTTTCTTTAGGTGGTATATAACATGCAATACAATATTTATCAAGGGGATCATCCCATACAATCAGTCTTCCTGTTGAAGAACTACATACCAAAATTAATACAGAAATAACAGAACATTTAATTGCATTTTGTTTTGTTTTATAATTTTTCGAGAATGTAGCGCATAGTCTTTCAATGAGTAAGCCGGTTTGCCCATAAACTATTCCACTTGAACCCATTAAAATTATTTTATAATAAAATGCACATTCAATCTCAGATTCCATAAAATTGCAGGGATCATTAATCATTTAAAAGCTTTTGTATAACATTCGGACTGCTTCAATTCCGTAGAAAAATTGATATAAATTGGTGTAGAATAAATTTTGGACAAGAAGGATTTTGGTGGATATTTCAAAAAATGATCGAGTAAAAATAATTTTAACAGCGAAGAATGTTGTGATAAATGTAAGAATAATAACCAGAAGATAGACGGAATGCAATATTTTCTGATTAAGACTTTCAAATCTTATAATAATATCTTCATTGGCACAGCTTGAATTGGACATTCTGGAATTTTTAAACTGAATCTCCGATTTGAGATCAAATTATGGATTCAGAATAGAACTATAAAAATTAACTTAATTTCTTCAAACTGCCTAGATTGGGAGAAAGTGAATTTGTTATTAATATTATGTAGACTTCAATTTGAGCATGAGAACTTTCGTCGTATCTTACTCGCAAATGTCTCGTCACGAGGAATCGACACGAGCTACAGTAATTCGTTGTCCGCGTGACGAGACTCATACCCGTAAGATATGGTGAAAGAAATACATTTTCATAATAAACAAATGTTTCAGAAAAAGACTCGAAAATTATACGAAAACAAAACTTTGAGAAGTAATAATCTATGGAAATTCTAATCTACAAAAAAAAACCTGAAAAATCAAGTATGTGGACGTTAAAGCGGGGTTATTAGGTTCTGTCCAATTGTCTACCTGCTAACTGATTTCCATATATTCTAACAAAAAACAAGTCTAGATTTTTATTGCAATTTCAATGTTCTGAAATTCGTGCGTAAAGGCGCAGGGTATTTTTGGAATGGGTCTCACCACGAGACAGTTTTCACTTTAGCCGGTGTAGTAGAATGGAAGCTTATCCTTTTGTTGTTTTTTGAAGTCTTATTAGCGACAGAGGCCTCATTATTATAGGTTGCTGAAAACATTCAAGTCATTCATACTTTGCACAATTTATTGGAGTTTGCACAATCTCTACGGAAGGACTCTCAGTGGGTAAATCAAAAATGGGGAAAGAAAAAAATAAACTATATATTGTCGGCTGAACAGCTAAAAAGCTGGCTGACATATTTGAGGGTAAAGGGACTGCTGTCAACATTCTATATTAGATTAGCAGTGACTAGCTATTTTGGGACCAGGAATGTTGAACGGGCAATTGGAGGAACTTGATAAAAAATGATGATAAGGATAAACTATGATGAAGGGAAAAAGGGGTAAAATCACATGAAAGCTGATAAAAATTTTGAAAAAAAGCTGAGACCGGATTACTTTTAAATTAGTAAAGTATTTTTAGAAGTCTTTTGATTAGAGATTTGTGTGATAGAGGTCAGAGCGTAAGTCTATGGATGGATTTTTGGAATTTGAGAAGAAATGGCTTTTGTACAGAAATGATACACGAGTGAGCAATCTGGAGTGGTAAAGTACGCCCTAATAGTGTCCTCGCAGACCGAGGTTCTCCACTGATGTCCATTTCGTACTGAAAGATGGACGACTTCTGGTTACAGGTGGATTGCCTCTGCGAATCCGTCTCAAGTGTGGTGGTAAATCGTTTTCATTGATTTCCGGATGGTTGAAATCACCTCCTGCCTCTAAATCGCGTCCAGTATTGGAGAGGCACATCATGGAACTGAAAATGAAGGTATTGAAGAACAGTCATTTGAAATATATTTATTTACCCAGCCACATTTCGTTGCTTGAGGGTGACCTTCGTTGGAGTCGTAGCCTTTCCACTGGTATGCATGAATCGTGGCTGATATCTAGCTACAACGTAATCTTCCGGAATAGAATCGTGTTCCTCGACCATCTTACGTTGCTGAAAAATAATAAATATTTGTTAAAAATGCTTAATCGAATGGAAACGTACATATGGAGGAATATTCTGGAATTCCGTATCCGATGGGTGAACAAACTCGCATCGAAGCCCATATGGGCAAACTCCAGATCCTCCACGCGCAAAATTCTTGCACAATTTAGTTTTGTATTTATTGTTCGGATAACGAGTCGGCTGAAAACGACATTTTGAATTCTATGAGATAAAATGGAATTAAACTCACAATATCAGAAGCTCTGAGCTCTTTGAGCCCATGAGCAAACTTGCACCGAGCACCCAATGCACAAGGATTAATTCCAGCTGCGTGCGTCATGCAAAGACGAGTCTTAAAGTTGTGTGGCAGTTGGCTGTCAACTTCTGGTTTGGCGAACCCACGGCGACCCAATTTCTCAACACGATTCTGAAAAAAATCATGTAATTCTTGAAGGGAAAAAAGAGCAACCTTATTGAAACGATTTTCCTTCTCAGCACTCATGGTATCGTCGTTGTGATTGTCGATGGTGATCTTCGAGATCTCATCGATGGGAAGATCGTCATGTTCAATAGGACTGGAAAATCAAGAATGATTAATAAAACGCTTATTAAACAAATCTAATTTTACCATTGATATCTTGATTGGCTATTCCTGTTTCGATCGCGTTGGACAGTCTCGTATTCGCGACTTGTTGGGAGCGGAGTCGACGAAGTCAACGGAACTGTACGCGTGGTGCTTATTTGAGCACCCGATTTTCTCAGTTGTTCAGACTGTTGAGGATTAGTCGACTGGATTTGTGGCATCATACTCATTTGTTCAGAAAGCATAGGAGTAGAAGCAGCTTGCATTGGATGGAAGTACATTGGAGCAGCTTGTTGAGCCATTTGACCCAATGGTTGCTGATAATAAAATATCTGCGGTTGTCCAGATTGTGCAACGTGCTGTCCTCCTTGCTGCGGCTGGGCCATATAAAAGTATGGATGACCAGCAGTCATCATTTGCTGTTGAGCGGGAACCTGTCCAAATTGTCCGTTTGCATCTTGATAGTACGGTGGTGTGCCGAACTGTTGAGGTGCTCCGTTTTGTGCCGTGTACGTTGGAATTGGCTGATTGGGCATGGAAGATCCGTAGTAGTATTGCATCTGTAATTTATTTTGAAAAATAAATAATAAGTTTCACGGTTAAAAACCTGCGAATCGTAGATTTGAGGAAGTGGATGCTGCTGTTGATGTCCTGGAGGTGGTTGTGGTGGCTGTGCCGTTGCTGAAGAAGACAATGATCCACCGGCCAACGGCGCACTATTGGATGTTGCTGTCATTTTCTGTCTTAAAAATTCACTGTTGAGGAATAGTCGAGAGAAACTAGAGAAACGGAGTAAAAAACACATTGTTTCATGGAGGAAGAACATTTCGAATATTTAAAAACTGCAGAAAATTTGCTCTTGTAGCTGAGCATTTTCGAGGTTTTCAAAATGGTGACTAATTAATGTACAAGAGTATTGATGTCCTTTTCAAAACGAAAAAAAATTCGAAAAATGAACTGGAAACCGACGAAAAACAAATATACGACATTTCTTGAGTTTTCAGGCAGAATTACGAACTGCCCGGCATACTTTGAAAGGATAAAAATGTGAAACGCTGAGAAAAATAATTTAAAATAAACAGAACGAATGAAAATTGTTCCTTTGAAGGAAAAAAGCAAGATAAATTGCGCCGCCGCGCCTCGACAAAGACAAATATAGATTAACCAAGTGACTACGGTATTCGTAGAGAGACACTACGAAGTTTTCATCCTATGCGCCTTGAAAAATTTCGCAACTGTAATTACTGTATTTATGAACTTTTCAAATTGGCAAAATAAAACCTGAAAAATCAATACTTGTAAATAAACCTTTCGTTTTTTTTTAAGTTGAAATTTCGAGAGAAAAATAATGTAAATTATTACTTCATTCTTTGTGAGAAAAAAAAACAAAGAATCATCCATCAATACAGCCCCACCAGGTACAGTCTACATCATTTTGGAATTTTCTATTCACAATCTGTCTAATGTTTCGATGTAGTTCATCTGCAGCTAAAAAAAAGAAGATTAATTTAAAAAAAAATAAAAATAAAATAAGATTAATTTTTCAAGATTCTCACCAATTACGTCGATTGTCCATTCATCTTTGCTTCTTGGCTCAGGTTTCAAATGGACAATTGTGGACTGTCTGATCGTATTGTCAGGTAACATGAAATCCACATTTGCATAAACGGACTTCTTATCTTCACTGTATCGTGCAGTTGTGATAACATAGTTTCCTTTTTCAAATATTTCTGACCACGTTCCAGCCAAATCTTAAAATCACAATTACCAATCCATCAAAATATTTCAAAAAATATTTTCCCAAAAAAAAACGGTAGAGGGCATAAATTTTTAACACCTACTAGGGAAACTTGAAACCAGCAACTTCCTATCGTCCGGTGTTCCGTGAATAATATAGTACCGAATCACATGAAAATGAAATTCAATCTATGTTTCAGCTGAGATATCTGTTGCCTTACAGTACGTAAATAGTAGAAAAGAAACAAAAAACGGAATTGTGATCATCGCAACTATTATTGATGAATTGGATATGTAATTCATAAGTAAATAAAAGAGAAGTAAAATCGGAAAATATACCATTAAATTTCATGTATTTTGATTTTGGCGTTTGGTTTTTGTTTTCACTTCTCCTGAAAAACGCAAAAGTGATGTAATGCACCTCGGTGAATTGTTTAAAAATGTGATTCATCTTCCAAATCTACTTAGAACAACTATAAACAAAGTAAAGAGAGATTCGTGGCAATTTGTATTACTCGAAAACTTGAACAACATTAGACATACCAAAAATCATTCTGAATAAACATATCTAAGCTCTTGATTTCATTATAAGTCTCCTGAGAATCGTACTTCTCAGACAAACGCTTAGTTGTCTAATTAGAATTAAACCAAATAATGGGGACATAATTAATACGCTTCCTATTCTAATCCAATATGGATTTTCCAATCAAATATGGTTGAAATCTAATCCAATATGGAACAAATCTAATGAAAATGGTTGAAATCTAATCCAATATGGAACAAATCTAATGAAAATGGTTGAAATCTAATCCAATATGTAACAAATCTAATTAAATATGGATGTCTAATCTAATACGGAACAAATCTAATCTAACATGGACAAATCTAATCCAATATGGATTTTATAATAAAATATGGAGCAAATATAATCCAATATGGCATTTCTAAACAAATATGAATTATGTCCCTATTATATTTGGTTTAAATCTAATTAGACGACTAAGCGTTTGTCTGAGTTATGATCAGAACAAACGCAATTTTCTGATCGTTTCTATGGATATCAAATGATTGACGTTATTCATTCATATTATTTCATCCCGTCCAATGACCAACCTCCAGCCGTTCAGACGATAAGATTATCAGACCCTGCAATTTTCTCAATTTCCTTTTTGACTCAATTTTCGTTTAAGATCTATGTCGTGTGCTTTTTCATTATTTTATTTTTTTGGTGTTTTGTTTTATGTTCTTTTCTGTTTTGGACTATATATTTTTTGAAATTTTCTTTTTTTTTTAATATGCCCAGTTTAGATTGAACATTTTCACCGAATGAACGTGAGAAGGTAGACTATCAACACTCTTTTCCTATAACTATTAGTCTGTCTGAAAAGGTTACTCAGTTCTCCTGAATCAAAAATAACAATATTTACCTACAAAAATGTGAATGCTGGATTTATTTTTCTAATTTTTTTATTTGTTAGAAATAATACTGATAAAAAATATTTCCAGAAAATGTCCAACATAACCAGCGCATCTGCAGCTCAAATAGATCATGCGTCTAGTTGGAATTTCCGTTTCGCAGTGTTTTGCTCTCAATTGTCTATAATTTCTACTTTCATTCTATCAGTTATAGCTGTAAAGTGGATATTTACAAAGTCCACATTTCAGACATCAACTAAAATTATCCTAGTTTTTAACTTTGTCTATGCAAACATACACCAATTTATGTATGCAATTATATCAGTGAGTTGATGTTTTTTTGTTGAAGTTTTTGATAGTATCTTCGATGAAGTTAATTTGAACATTCGCTTCTGGTTAAACCTACTTTGAAATTACAAAAAAAAATCTAGATTTCTTGAAACATGCATGTTGGTAAAGTGGTTTTTTTGAGGGAGTCTCAACTGATTTTGAAAACCAAGAGACCAATGAACATTTATAAAATTATAAAATATAAAAACGTTCTATTACAGCTGGGCATGGCTTACAAAGGAATATTTTTGCTTGATGAAACATGTGAATGGCTGATAACTGAGAAGGATTGCCTTCTATACACGGAAGTTCTATACGTTGGAATTAGTGGAATGATTTACTCACAGACTGGAATTTTAATTGAGAGGTAGGCGTTTTAACGAGAATATTTTAAAATTATATATCGCATTTTATTATAGAGCATTTGCTACCTTATACAGGAACTACACAGCAAAAATAAGTCGATTAGTTGGTATAATCATCTCAACTTTTGTGCTCATAATGAGTATTGCCACGTATCAAATTATAATCAGTGACGATCCTCTTGAAGGAGTAGTACTTTCATGTTTTGTCCCGGCTCAACATAGTGCTCAACGAGCCAACACATTTCTATTTATTGCATTGATTTTGACCTTTGTAAATTTAATTTCGTCAGCAGCCGTGATGTTTTATAACAAAAGATTGGAGTATAGGTAAGCCAAAATTTTTCAAATAAATTACTAAATCAACCAGATTAGTTTGTAGCATTCGGTATAAGGTCCGCGAAAGATTCAAGAAGCGTGAAGCAATTTATTCAACTCACACTATTTGCGTAGTATGCATGGCTCAATTTGTAACAATGCTCGTGTACTCATCAGGAGTTCTTATACTTCGATGCAACATGAGCAATATATTGCTTACTACATTTTATAAATTAATTACTTGGGTTTATGTGAGTGGAGAATTACTATAAATTATAGAAATCATCTCGAAATTTTCAGACAGTTCAATATAACGCTCTTCTATTTCCTCTTATTCTGATTTTCCGGATTCGTGCGACAAAATTGTCCAGAACAAAGAAAATTCAGGACATCACTAGTGCTAATCAATCTCAAACGGAACATTACAACCAGATTACTTCGGCGTGGAAAATCACTTGACCACCTTACATCTTAAATACAGTTTTTTGTATTTGACTTTTTTAATGGGGAATCAAAGGATCCACAAACATGAAATAAAAGTGACAAATATTCAATCTTCATTTTTTTCTAAAGCACAAGGAGCTCTTAATCTAATTTTTCTTCAATGTTCCTTCGGTCTTCACATCCTTTTTCTCCGTCTTTTTCGTCTTCTCCGCGTCTTCGTCAATTGTTGGGAACTCGTCAGTTTCCGGAGTCACGATTGGATTCGTTATCTCTGGGTTCTGAAAATTAATGCAGTTAAGTTATTCATTTTTATCGTGTCACCAACCTTATCTCCTTCTTGACGTTTCAAAGATGGTGCATGCTGCTTTGGAACCGTCTCATCCTTCGATTTTTCCTTCTCCTGAGTCTTCTCTTTTTCCTTAGTTTTCTCCTTTTCCTTGGTTTTCTCTTTTTCAATTTCTTTCTTTTCCTTTGCATCCGGCTTTTCCTCCTCCGTCAATTTATCCGGTCTTTCAGGTTTGTCCTCACTCATAACCTTCTCCTCCGTCTTCTTCTTCTTTGACTTCTCCGATTTTTTAGACTTCTTCGAGCCCTTCTCTGGTTTCTTCGATTTGTTGGACTTCTTTGAATTCGCTGGATCTGGTTTCTGAAAAAAAATAGTTAGGGTTATTGAAATATTCTTTAAAATACCTTCGCCTCATCCACATCTTTACTTTTTGGATCCTTCGGATCCACTGGAGCCTTTTCTTCTGCCGCAGGTGCAGCAGGCTTCTGAGGCACAGCAGATTGCGGTGGAGGTTTAGGTTCGTTGAGTGGTGAAACCGATTCAGTAGAAGCGGTTGGCTTCGGTTTCTTTTTTTTGCCGCAAATCTGAAAAAAATCAAGTTAGCCAAACTTTCAAAATGTCTCGTTCCAAAATATTTTACGCACACGGGTCTCGTAACTCGAGCACCGAGTCACTGTAAAGTTTTTGAAGGCAAGCTATCCAAAACCGAAACGAGTTACAGTATCTCGGTGTTATCGTGACGAGACCTATGCGCGTAAGATATGACGAAAGTTCTCATCAATATTGACGCCTGCATAATAAACTTCTTAAAACTCACAAAAACGAGGTATCCAAGGGAAAGAATCGAAGCTGTGAAGAGCATTTGAATATAATCCATTTTCGATTATCTTCACTAGACAAACCAACGATTGATAATTTCCTTTTGCTCGTAGATTTTAAATACTGATTCGTTCGATCAATATTCAATATGATGTTTTTTATTATGCAAGAGGTTACAGTGTCACGCTTGCAAAAAAAATTTCAACGTTTTGTTAAAATTAATTTGAGAAAGAACGTGTGAAAAATTTATAATATTTTTCAATAAAACAAATTTTTCACGATTTGGTGAAAAAACAAATCATTTCAACTTTACCTTTTTTTTTCAAAAATGAATAATCTGGTCGTGAATCAAACAGTTCTTCCGGATATATCGAAACCCAAATGGGATCAGGGAACTTATGCGGGTATGTGTTTGCTTTTTTCAGTTGAGATTTGGTAAAACTTGTTGAATTCCAGGTCGTGCAAAGCACTTTTTCTCGTCTACTAATCCTCTCACTCTATTTTCGTCACGAATCCAACAGGAAAAGTGTAAAGAGATTGTGACAAATTATAAAACGGGTGTAATAAGTCCAACGTTAACTGTTGATGAACTGTGGAAAGCAAAAACGTTATACGATTCCACGTATCATCCGGATACCGGTGAGAAAATGTTCTTTTTGGGGAGAATGAGTGCACAGGTTCGTTTGAAAAATTAGGAGCACAGAACTTAAAGGAACATAAATCTATTTTCAGATGCCGGGGAACATGGTTACCACTGGAATGCTTCTTGGTCTCTACCGTACATTGCCTGGTGTAGTATTCTCACACTGGTTCAATCAATCCTTTAACGCAGTTGTCAACTATACGAATAGAAGTGGAAATAGTAAAGCTACCAACGAACGTCTCTTCGTGTCTTATTGCTGTGCAACCAGTGGAGCGATGACTGTAGCACTTGGACTTAATAAAATGGTCAAAGTATGTTACAGGGGAAATTATAAAATGTTTTACCTATAATTTCTAGAATAGTCACGGTCTTGCTGCTCGTCTAGTACCATTTGCTGCAATCGCATTGGCAAATGCAATCAATATTCCAATGATGAGAAGCAAGTAAGTGAATTGGGAACTATCTGAGATATGATTTGATTTTCAGCGAAGCCAGTGAAGGAATGGAATTGAAAGACGAAAATGATCAACTTGTCGGCAAATCTCAGAAAATGGCTGCATTGTCAATTGCCCAGGTTACTTTGAGTAGAATTGCAATGGCAATGCCATATATGGGTAGGTATTTGGTTCAGCTTAGCTCTTAATTAATTGCCCAATAAATAATTCTCAAATTACCATTTCCAGTAATGACACCGATCATCATGAACCGCATCACTCGTACCGCATACTACCGTACACGCCCTTGGATGCAAAAATACTCGGAGATTCCAATCCAGACTTTGATTGCCGGCATCGGACTCTATTTCACCACTCCACTGTGCTGTGCCTTGTTCCCTCAGAAAAGTAGCGTGGAAGTTGAGAAGCTGGAGTCAAGTGTGCAAAAAGAAATCATGTCACGTCCGAATCCTCCAAAAATTGTGTACTACAACAAGGGACTTTGAGAAGATCACAAATTTCATTGAATCACTTCCAAAAAGAATAAAAATTGATGTTTGCATACGCTTTGAGAAACTATTCACAGTTCATATTTATAATTAACACAATAATTTCATAATGAAGAATTAAAAAGCAATATGCGTCTTTCAAAAGATCTTGTTGGCAAACAACTTGACAACCCAACACAATTCTTTGTCTGACACATGATAAAATTGAGCTTCCCATGAATTCTTATAGTTAGATTTGAAAAATTGGTGAGCACACTTCTGCCGTTGCCTTTTTACAAACATTCAAAAAATTTTAAAGTCATATTATAATGAAGTTTTCCAATTTTTACTTATTTTCACGTACTCTCAATACCCCCAACGACTACAAAATATTTTAACTAACTTGCAGACTTTTTGCGGCTTCTAATTTGGAAACATCATGATAAAATCCCAAAAATAGTGTTCCACATTGATACTTTGATCTTCACATTGTTTGATAACTGAAGCTCATCTTACGTGGGCACTCAAAACAAAGTGAAAATTGAAAAACTACACACATTATCAAGAAAAACGAAGCCACTTTTTAGTGTATTTTATTGGGAAATTTCTTAAAAAAATACGACCGAAAATCTAGAATTTTCAAAACACATATTTTCTGATTTCTGTCATTGCATAGGATTATTGTTTTGAAATTATCTTTTCGATGCAAATATTCACTATATTGCTACTTTTTAATATATTCCCCTCGATATTTGTACAAAATCTGCCGGACACTACAGTTGCACCGAGAACAAAGAGAACGGTAATTTTAGCAGTTCCTTCTTGAATTTGGTGGTTAAAAAAATTTCTTGGAACAATATCAAATCAACCCATTTTTAAAATTAATTTTGATATAAATGATTTTGAAATAAACACTCGAATTAAAAAAAATAGTAAGGTTTTAAGATAAAAATCGGAATTGCCGCTGCTCAACGAATTCAAACGTCATCAATCGGATGGTCAGTGTGTGGTGGAGCTGTGCCGTTGGCTATTGAAAGATTGAAAGAGATGGGATTTGTTAAAGATTTTGATTTTGAGTAAGTTTAATGCTTAAAATCACCAAAAGTGTTATTTTGTGCTTTGAAGAATAGATCTATTTTGAGAAAAACTACAAACTCTAACAGCGGAATCCTTTGTTCCGATCTACGAAATAAAATGAACACACTAATCTGGAGATCACTCTGGATGAATGTTTTGTTCATTTTTTGAATTCGAGTTTTTATATACGTTCTTTGCTTGTGGCGTGGATCACAGCGTATCAAGTTTTGTTTTGTTCTAATGATACGATTTTTATGAAATGTTTATCTCTTATTATTTCCAGATACATAGTAGACTACACAGAATGTGATCTGGGCAGTGTCGTACGTGCCGGAATGGAATTTATCAAAACACATAAGGTCGATGTAATAATCGGACCACCATGCGCACAGGCTCTCCGGCTTATGTCATTTCTAGCCGAGAACTATAAGAAGCCAGTTCTTGGATGGGGATTTGTGAGTGACACGGATTTGTCTGATGTCATACGATTTCCGCACTTGACAACTGTCATACCCAACTCATTGATGTGAGTGTTGAAAAGATTCAAGAACTGGAATAAATTTATTTAAGGCTTGGTTATGCTGCTTCAAAAATGCTGACAACATTCCATTGGAATCGAGTTGCATTGTTGTATTATTTCAGTGACGTTAAATATTGTTCTGGAGTTATGAATGATATAGAGGCAACATTTAATGATCCAAGTACACCAAATGTAAACATAGTGATCAAAGCTGAAATTTATTTGAATGATAATGAAACAACAGATAATGTTTTCCAAACTGTAAAGTCAAGAGCCAGAAGTTAGATTTTCTATCGTGGCTCTCCTTATTATCATTCTTACAGTAATCCTTTGGTGCACACAAACATCAGTGGAAAAGCGAGATTATTTAATTAAAATAGCAACACATGATATGATAGGGGATGAATATGTTCACATTATGCTATCAATGAGAAATGTTGCATTTGGAACACAAACGTCGCTTGGAAAACCAACTTGTTAGTTTGACTTGCCATAAGATTTACTGTGATTAAGACTTTAATTTCAGTCAGTCAATCAGGATTGACACCTATTTGGGAATCATTCACAGAAGGCACAGATGGCTTCGAAAAAATGGCTAAACAAGCGGCGACTAGAATGTTTGTGGTGAGAATAAACATGAATCGTTTAAGATTTTTCATATTTAAAAAATATTTCAGCTTGATGTAAACAGTGAAGTTGCTGATAAAAAATATTTGGAATACATGCAAAAAAATATCATAAAAGCAGTTCAGTCACCACCTATGAATTGCTCAACTGTTGAATGCATGACTGCTAATACCACTGTATGCGTTTATAGAAAGTATTCATAAAATCTTAAAATGACTATTTCCAGATAATGGGAGGTTATGCTCGTCATTTATTTGACGTTGTTTATCTGTATGGAATTGCGTTAACACACACAAATTCAACAGATCCTGCAGTTTATGGTGACGTGGATGTGTTAGTTCATCAGTTTGTTACTTCTTTTCAAGGTATTCTCGGATAAACTATTTCCCACGTTTTTTTCTTCATTTTAAATTTATTGAAAGGTTTCAGGAATGACAGGGCATGTTGTGATTTCACCAAACTTAACCCGGATGCCAATTTTTCAACTATATGGACTTAACTCGGACTATGACCAAGTCGCCCTTGTTGACTTCACTTATACCAATTCTGTGATGGTACCCGTAGGCTTCTTTCTTGTTCTCTATCCCTGCAGTGATAACTTTTAATTTTCAGAATGTCACACTCTTCTACAAAGACGAGGGAGGCGCTGTCTGGTCTTATTATGGACACTCAAGGCCATTAGATATTCCAATTTGTGGCTTCCTTGGAAAATCATGCCCTGTTTCGTTTTGGGAACAATATAAAATTTTGATTTTTGTGGCAATAGCTGTAATTGTTTTGATGGTGCTCATCATGATAATTGGCTGCCTCTGTGTGATAAGCGGTAAACGTGCGGAACGAGCAAGAATAAATGCAGAATGGCAAGTTCCATTTGCAAAGCTAATTGAGTCAGAGAAACAAGTTCGTGGTAAAGGGGCAAGTCGGAGATCTCTTCAATCAGCTCCATCCATATCAACTGGGCACAGTGGAGTAACAACTGTCAGCGACTTTTGTGAGAACTATACGATGATGATGTATGAGAAAGAAATGGTATTAACTGCTAAATATCAGTACACCCATTTGACAAAAGCAGACAAGGAACGATTTGTAAAAATGAGGAAACTGGATCATGAAAATATTAACAGATTTATTGGTTTATCAATTGATAGTGCTCATTTCATTTCTGTAACAAAATTATGTTCAAGAGGGTCACTTCAAGATATTTTATCGAGAGGCAATTTTTCAATGGATTATTTTTTCATGTTTTGTATTATCAGAGATGTGGCAAAGGTTTGATTTTCGATTTATTCAATTTTAGGTTTAAAGACGTTTGTTTTTGCAGGGTCTGGAATATCTTCATAAAACATTCCTACGTCTTCACGGGAATCTCCGATCAGCCACGTGTCTTGTTAATGACAGTTGGCAAGTGAAACTGGCGGAATATGGAATGGACAATCTTGTTGAAGAGCAAACTCCTCCAAAGAAACGACTGTTATGGGTTGCTCCAGAAGTATTGAGAGGTTCTCTCAGTGTTAGTCAAATGGAACCTTCTGCTGATATATATTCATTTGCTATAATAGCATCAGAGATTTTGACAAAGAAAGAAGCATGGGACATTTTGGACAGAAAAGAAGATTGTGAAGGTAGGAGTTTTATTGATAAGATGCCTCGACAGATCTAGGTTTTCAGAAATAGTATATAATGTTAAGAAGGGTGGACTGTTTCCAATACGTCCAGAAATTATCACAGACATCCATGATGTAAATCCAGCACTGATTGCTTTAGTGAAAGACTGTTGGGCAGAAGTTCCAGAGGATAGGCCCACGGCGGAAAACATTTGCTCACAAATGAAAGGATTAGTGTCAAAGTACTTTATACTTTTAAATCATTTTAATTTTTGAAATAATTGAAATTAAGACAAAAAACAAACCTCATGGACCATGTTTTCAATATGTTGGAAGAATACACTTCAACGTTGGAAGAGGAAATAGAAGAACGAACGAAAGAGTTAACTTTAGAAAAGAAAAAAGCAGATATTTTATTAAGCCGAATGCTCCCAAAACAAGTGGCTGAAAGACTGAAAGCTGGGCAAACTGTGGAACCAGAAGGATTTGATTCAGTGACAGTATTCTTTTCCGATGTTGTAAAATTCACAATTCTTGCTTCAAAATGCTCCCCATTCCAAACTGTGAATTTATTAAACGACTTGTACAGCAATTTTGATACAATAATTGAGCAACATGGCGTATATAAAGTAGAATCAATCGGTGATGGATATCTTTGTGTATCAGGGTTACCAACAAGAAATGGATATGCACACATCAAGTAAGAAAATGTCATGTACTATTTTTAAATTAAATACTTTTAGACAGATTGTGGACATGTCGCTGAAATTCATGGAATACTGCAAAAGTTTTAATATTCCTCATTTGCCACGGGAAAATGTTGAGCTGAGGATTGGAGTGAACAGTGGTAGGTTCTGAATAATGAATCATTTTCAAATTCATACAAAAATAGAAAAAAAGCTTTAGGACCCTGTGTTGCCGGAGTTGTCGGTTTATCAATGCCTCGTTATTGCCTCTTTGGAGATACTGTGAACACTGCATCAAGAATGGAGAGTAATGGAAAACCATCCCTTATACATCTAACAAACGATGCTCATTCTCTTCTAACCACTCATTATCCAAATCAATACGAAACGAGTTCCCGAGGAGAAGTAATTATAAAAGGAAAAGGAGTTATGGAAACATTTTGGGTGCACGGCAGATTTGGTGAAATGGAACCAACCGAGTTAAGAAGCATTAGTAATCGGTCAACACCACCAGTAACCAACGATAGATGGATTCCAAATCCATCAAGCTCTCATGGATCACGTCCTTCGAGTGTATATGATCCATTACAGGGACATCAGAAATTTAAAATGGATACATTGAAAGTAGCGAATTGAAAATATTTTGTATGAATATTATAATAAACTTCTCAGCATATCACAGAAAATAGTCACATTTCCCAGATTAATTTCATTAGAAGTTTAATTGCAATCTTATTTGAAAAAAAAACCATTTTGTGTTAGGTCTACATGAACTTTTTCAGCTAACTTTAATAGTGCTCCAATCGGATATTCAGACACCGAAAGTATGCAAATATATTTTGTAAAATAACTGAAGATTATCTAACGTGGACTCAAAAAACAAAAAGGATTTGGAAAAATACGCACATTTTTAAGAAAAGTGAAGCCACTTTTTAGTTATTGTCTTTTTTTCTCAAAAAATTCGCGACATAAAAATTATCAAAACACACCTGTTTTCCTTTCTGCCATTTCGCGGAATCATTAATTCAAAATGGTCAGTTCGATTTTAAAATTCGTTATTTTAATACATTCTACATTCCACTCAACATTTGCACAAAATTTGCCAGACACCACAGTCGCTCCAAAAACAAAAAGAACGGTAATTTTTTAAACTTTTACTGTAAGCAATGGTTTAAAACAATTTTAATCAAAACACACAGTAGAAACTTGTTTGTGATTGAATAGTTTTAGATTTCGAAATTGTAAGATTAAAATAGAACTGCATTTTCAAATGATTTTCAGATAAAAATTGGAATTGCTGCTGCCCAACGTACTCAAACTTCATCAATCGGATGGTCAGTGTGTGGTGGAGCAGTTCCAATGGCAATTGAAAGATTAAGAGAATTTGGATATGTAAAAGATTTTGACTTTGAGTGAGTGTTTCACGGAATTAATATTTTTCTTTTATCAACTATAGTGGTCTTTAAGGAAACTGTAGAGGCAAAATTTTCTCCGATTTTTTAGTGTTCCCTTTTTTTTAAACTAAAAATTGAATCTCGGAATGTCTTATCATTTTCTGATTGCCTCCTAATTTTCCTAAAAGGTGTTTCATACTTTTACTTTCAGATTTATAGTAGACTACACAGAATGCGATCAAGGCAGCGTCGTTCGTGCCGGAATAGAGTTCATCAAAACTCACAAAGTCGATGTGATAATTGGACCACCATGCGCACAGGCTCTCCGAGTCATGTCATTTCTAGCCGAGAACTATAAGAAGCCAGTCCTTGGATGGGGATTTGTGAGTGACACGGATTTGTCTGATGTCATACGATTTCCCTATTTGACCACTGTAATTCCCAACTCGTTGATGTGAGTTTTGATAGGATTCAGGAAGTGAAATTTATAGTTCCGGATTTTATGCAACCGCCAAAACACAAAAAAAAAGTATTAATTTTTTTAGAAACACATTTTAAAAAAACTTGTGAGTGCTTCAGATATAGGAAAATTACCAAATATTATATAAAAATGTCTTTATACTTTTAGGCTGGGCTATGCTGCTTCAAAGATGCTGACAGTATATAACTGGGGTCGAGTTGCAATGTTATACTATTATAGTGACATAAAATATTGTTCTGGAGTTATGAATGATGTTGAAGCAACTTTTAATAATCCAAGTACACCAAATGTAAACATAGTGATCAAAGCTGAAATTTATTTGAATGATAATGAAACAACTGATATTGTTTTCCAATCCGTCAAGTCAAGAGCAAGAAGTGAGAATTTACGAAGATATTAAGCCTGAATTCCGTTTTACAGTTATTTTTTGGTGTACACAAACAGCTATTGAAAAACGAGATTATCTAATTAAAATAGCAACACATGATATGATAGGGGATGAATATGTTCACATTATGCTATCAATGAGAAATATTGCATTTGGAGCGCAAACTTCACTTGGGAAACCGACTTGTTAGTTTTGTCTAGTACTAGATTTAATGTAAAAACAATTGAATTTTCAGTTAGTCAATCAGGATTGACGCCTATTTGGGAATCATTTACAGAAGGGACAGATGACTTTGAAAAAATGGTAAAACAAGCAGCCACTAGAATGTTTGTGGTAAGAATTCTCAAAAATCGTGTAAGATTTTTCATATTTAACAACAATTCAGCTTGATGTAAACAGTGAAGTTGCTGATAAAAAATATTTGGACTACCTGCAGAAAAATATAATGAAGGCGGTGCAGTCACCACCTATGAATTGCTCCACTGTTGAATGCATGACTGCCAATACCACTGTATGTGTTAAAAAAAAACATTCATAAAATCTTAAAAGGATTTTTTTAGATAATGGGAGGTTATGCTCGTCAACTATTTGACGTCGTGTACCTATATGGAGTTGCGCTAACAAATACAAATTCAACAGATCCAGCGGTATATGATGATGTGGATGTTATTGTACCTCAGTTTGTTACTTCATTTCAAGGTATTGAGCTTTGTAACAGTTTCGTCGATGTTAATCGTGAAACTTGAGGAATGACCGGAAAAGTTGTGATCTCACCAAACTTAACCCGAATGCCAATTTTTCAACTATATGGCCTTAACTCGGACTATGAACAAGTCGCCCTCGCCGAATTTACATATATTGATCCTATAATGGTATCATCGACGTTTTTTTTTCTTTTTCAACCCTATAATAAAAATCCTTTACCATTTCAGAATGTCACACTTTCCTACAAAGAAGAGGGAGGAGCAGTTTGGTATTTTTATGGAAACTCGAGGCCATTAGATATTCCGATTTGTGGTTTCCTTGGAAAATTTTGCCCTATTTCGTTTTGGGAACAATACATGATTCTAGCTATTGTGTCAATATCTGTAATTGTATTGATGGTGATTATAATGATTATTGGTTGCCTATGTGTGATAAGTGCGAAACATGCAGAACAAGCCAGAACAAATGCGGAATGGCAAGTTCCATTTGTGAACCTGATGGAATCTGAAAAGCAAATTCGAAGCAATGCAACAAGTCGGCGGTCCCTTCAATCAGCTCCATCAATTTCAACTGGACACAGTGGAGTGACAACTGTCAGTGATTTTTGTGAGAACTATACGATGATGATGTATGAGAAAGAAATGGTATTAACTGCTAAATATCAGTACACCCATTTGACAAAAGCAGACAAGGAACGATTTGTAAAAATGAGGAAACTGGATCATGAAAATATTAACAGATTTATTGGTTTATCAATTGATAGCGCCCATTTCATTGCTGTAACAAAATTATGTTCAAGAGGGTCACTTCAAGATATTTTATCGAGAGGCAATTTTTCAATGGATTATTTTTTCATGTTTTGTATTATCAGAGATGTGGCAAAGGTTTGATTTTCGATTTATTCAATTTTAGGTTTAAAGACGTTTGTTTTTGCAGGGTCTGGAATATCTTCATAAAACATTCCTACGTCTTCACGGGAATCTCCGATCAGCCACGTGTCTTGTTAATGACAGTTGGCAAGTGAAACTGGCGGAATATGGAATGGACAATCTTGTTGAAGAGCAAACTCCTCCAAAGAAACGACTGTTATGGGTTGCTCCAGAAGTATTGAGAGGTTCTCTCAGTGTTAGTCAAATGGAACCTTCTGCTGATATATATTCATTTGCTATAATAGCATCAGAGATTTTGACAAAGAAAGAAGCATGGGACATTTTGGACAGAAAAGAAGATTGTGAAGGTGGGAGTTTTTTTTGTTGATAAGATGCCTCGACAGATCTACGTTTTCAGAAATAGTATATAAAGTTAAGAATACGTCCGGAAATTATCACAGACATCCATGATGTAAATCCAGCACTGATTGCTTTAGTGAAAGACTGTTGGGCAGAAGTTCCAGAAGATAGACCAACTGCAGAAAACATTTGCTCACAAATGAAAGGATTAGTGTCAAAGTACTTTATACTTTTAAATCATTTTAATTTTTGAAATAATTGAAATTAAGACAAAAAACAAACCTCATGGACCATGTTTTCAATATGTTGGAAGAATACACTTCAACGTTGGAAGAGGAAATAGAAGAACGAACGAAAGAGTTAACTTTAGAAAAGAAAAAAGCAGATATTTTATTAAGCCGAATGCTCCCAAAGCAAGTGGCTGAACGATTAAAAGCTGGGCAAACTGTGGAGCCAGAAGGCTTTGATTCAGTGACAGTATTCTTTTCCGATGTTGTAAAATTCACAATTCTTGCTTCAAAATGCTCGCCATTCCAAACTGTGAATTTATTAAACGACTTGTACAGCAATTTTGATACAATAATTGAGCAACATGGCGTATATAAAGTAGAATCAATCGGTGATGGATATCTCTGTGTATCAGGGTTACCAACAAGAAATGGATATGCACACATCAAGTAAGAAAATGTCATGTACTATTTTTAAATTTAGTATTTTCAGACAAATTGTGGACATGTCGCTAAAATTCATGGAATACTGCAGAAGTTTTAAAATTCCTCATTTGCCACGGGAAAATGTTGAGCTGAGGATTGGAGTGAACAGTGGTGGGTTCTGAATAATGAATCAGTTTGAAATTCATACAAACAATAGTGAAATAAATAATTTTAGGACCCTGTGTTGCCGGAGTTGTCGGTTTATCAATGCCTCGTTATTGCCTTTTCGGAGATACTGTGAATACTGCATCAAGAATGGAAAGTAATGGAAAACCATCACTTATTCATTTAACAAGTGATGCTCATTTACTTCTTCTGACTCACTACCCTAACCATTACGACACGAGTTCCCGCGGAGAAGTAATAATAAAAGGAAAAGGAGTTATGGAAACATTTTGGGTGCACGGAAGAATTGATGATATAGCTGAACCAACTGAACTAAGAAGTATTTGTAAACCGTCAACAGTAGCAAATGAAAGATGGATTACACCGCCAGCACCAAAACCAGAGATTCGATCAGTGAGCTCTCATGGATCACGTCCTCCGAGTGTGTATGATCCACTGCAGGATCATCGAAAATTTAAAATGGACACATTGAAAGTAGCGAATTAGAAACTAAATTGTATAATTTCCGAACTCTATTCAGATCTAGACAGTTGGATTAACTGACGTAGGGCTGCCATTGTTTTCTGATTAATTTAACATTTGGAAATAAAAAATAAAGACTGATAACATGATTCAACTTATCACGAGGACATTAAATTGAACAGAAAAAACAAACAATTCGCGTCATCTCAACTAGAAGCCGTGTTTTCAGGGAAATTTTTAAGGTTTCACTTTTGAAATTTTTATTAAAAATTCGCCCACTTTGATCTAAACTTCACTTTTCCCGATAAAATATAATTCTGAAATTCTGATCTTTGTTTGAAAAAACATGAAAAATGTTTTTCAACTTCTTATTCCGTTGTTTTTTCATCTGTTTTCACTTGTTTCACTTCAAAATATACCCGTTTCCACAGGCACAACTCGTCCAAAGGTATACTTCCAAATAACCAACCATTCCAAATTATTCCCAAAATTTTAATTTTAATTTTAATTTAGCTCAAAGTTGGTATAGCTGCTGCTCAGAAAACTCAAAGTGCTTCAATTGGATGGAATGTTTGTGGTGGTGCTGTACCACTGGCAATTGAACGTTTGAAACAAGCTGGATATGTTACTAATTTCGATTTTGAGTAAGTTTTCTCAATAATTCAATTTGATTAAATTGAAATAAAACAATTATTTGAAAAATGTTACATTTCAATTTCTGGATTTTCCAACTTGTCACACTCACTTTTTGGCGCCAAATGTTTATCTTACTTTTGCCAAAATTATTTAAATACGGTTGTGTGAGGCTGAGTGTACTGAAAAACTTTGAGAATGACAAAAATACAGACTTACAATCTATGTGCTTCCAGGTATTACGTAGAATACACAGAGTGTGATCTTGCCAGTACCGTTCGAACAGGAATAAACTTTCTGAAAAACTTGGAAGTCGATGTGATAATCGGGCCCCCGTGCTCAGAAGCTATTCGAACCATGGCCACATTAGCAACACTTTATAAGAAGCCAGTGCTTGGATGGGGATTTGTTAGTCAGGCTGACTTGTCTGACATGACTAGATTCCCATATCTAATAACAGTATTGCCCACATCACAAACGTGGGTGGAAAATGTTCTGAAAATGTTTCAAAATTTATGAGTTTCAGACTAGGATATGCCGCTTCAAAATTACTAGAACTCTACAAATGGGACAAAGTTGCACTGTTATATTATAAAAGTGAAGTCAATCATTGTGGAGGAGTTATGAACGACGTCGAAACTACATTCAATGATCCTTCAACGTATTCAATTCAAATAGTTCTTAAAGCTGAAATTGATGCCAGTGATAATGTGACAACAAACGCAGTCATATCCAGCGTTAAGACCAGAGCTAGAAGTAAGTGAAATTGTTCATCTGAACAAATAAATAATTCTTACTTTTAAGTTATATTATGGTGTGCTCAGTTGGGATCTGAGAAACGAGACTACATGATAAAAATCTCTCAGCTTGGCCTCGACACCGATGAATATGTTCATGTGCTGATCTCAATGAGAAGTATTGGATTTGGGGTTCAAACATTTGTTGGAAAAACAACTTGTGAGTAGAGTTATAGCTCTCCAGAAGTTCAAAAAAATAACAAAATTCATGAATTGTTTCAGTCAAACTATCTGGCTTAACTCCAGTGTGGGAATCATTTTCGAACGTCACTGACGGCTTGGAAAACGTGGCTAAACGAGGAGCCACTAATGTGCTTGTGGTTTGTATGACTTGAGAATTGCTAAATTTGTGTTTTGTTTCAGATCGATCTTAACAGTGAAGTATCCGACAAAGCATACCTTGACTATATGCAGAGAAACATTCTGAATGTAGTAAAACTTCCTCCACTAAACTGTTCTACCGTTGACTGCGTCAGTTCAACAGCAACTGGAATGGGAGCTTATGCTCGTCATCTGTTTGATGTTGTATACTTATACGGAATTGCGCTGACACGTGTTAATTCAACTGACTCAGCAGTTTATGATGATATGTCAAAGTTAATTCCTCAATTTGTCACCTCGTTTAATGGTAATAATAGTTAAGCCGGATGAAAAATCTAACTAATCTTTTAGGAATGACCGGATTGGTGGCGATCAATCAAAATTTATCCAGAATGCCATTATACCAACTTTATGGATTAGATGAGCAATATGAGCAAACTTCTCTTATGAACTTATCGTTTGCCGACGGAACTACGGTAGCTGTAAATTTTAGAATCATATTTTGTCTGTTTAGTTGTTCGTTGCCACGTTTTAGTGAAAGAATATCGAAAATTAGGAAATTTCCAAAGCATGGATTGAATGCCTAAAGCTCTAAAAATTGAAAAACAATATTCCGTTTAGGAAAATTGTGTTTTTTGCGAGTTCTTGAAAACTTAACTACGGCGCAATTTTTTGATAATTTTTTAGTCGAACATTTCTTTGAGTAGACCATTAAATTTTAATTTTTGAGCCATTATTTTTCTTATTGTTTTTTATTTACAGACAATATCCCTCGCGTACAGCAATGAGAGCAGTGCAGTATGGCACTTTTGGGGAGGCATCAGACCACTGGCGACCCCTATTTGTGGATTTCTGGGAAACTCTTGCCCACTTCCATTTTGGGAACAGTATGGTATTCTCATTTTCGTAGGAGCCGGAGTCTTTCTAATAATGATTACCACAAACTTGATCTGCTTTTTGTTTATGATCAAAAATCGAAGAGAGGAACAGGCTCGAATCAATTCGGAATGGCAGATACCATTTGTTAAACTTAGAGAGTTGGAGAGAAAAAGTAAAGGAACGAGTAAAAGATCTTTACAATCTGCTCCTTCGACAATCACTGGAGAAAGCAAAGTTTCAACTGGAAGTGAATTTTGTGAGAATTATGAAGTGAAGATGTTCGAGAAGGATATGGTTTTGACAATGAAATTTCAATATATGAACTTGAATAAGGCGGATATGGATAAATTCGTAAAACTGAGAAAGTTGGATCATGAGAATTTGAACAAATTTATTGGATTATCTATAGACAGCTCCCAATTTATCTCTGTAACAAAACTGTGCTCCCGTGGATCACTCCTAGATATTCTATACAAAGGTAATTTTTCAATGGACTTCTTTTTCATGTATTGCATAATCAAGGATGTAGCAGAGGTAGGTCATTTCATTTTAGCCTGGTTTGAAATTTAAGTTGCAGGGTATGTCATATCTCCATAAAAGTTTTCTACGACTACATGGAAATCTTCGGTCGGCAACATGTCTCGTAAATGACAGTTGGCAAGTGAAGTTAGCGGAATTTGGTTTTGATCAACTCCTTGAAGAGATAACACCAACTAAACGTCGATTACTTTGGGCTGCTCCGGAAGTTCTCCGTGGATCTCTTACAGTCAGTCAGATGGATCCATCTGCTGATGTATTTTCATTTGCAATCATTGCTTCGGAGATTCTAACTAGAAAAGAAGCATGGGATCTCAAAGAAAGAAAAGAAGGATACGATGGTGAGTAGATCAACTGTTAAGATTTTCATATCCTTGATGTTTTTAGAGATAATATACAGAGTCAAGAAAGGTGGATCATTCCCAATTCGTCCCGACATCATTACCGATGTTCCTGACGTGAATCCAACTTTAATTGCTCTGGTTAAAGACTGTTGGGCAGAGGCTCCAGAAGATCGGCCAACTGCAGAAAATATCTGTGAACAGCTGAGAGATCTCATGCCAAAGTTTGTCAAATTCTTTTTATAAAAAGTAGAACTTCCTATTTAACTGTATTTATTTTCAGAACGAAGTCCAATCTTATGGATCACGTTTTCAACATGCTGGAAGAATATACCTCAACTCTAGAAGTTGAAGTAGAGGAGAGAACTAAAGAATTGACGTTGGAGAAGAAAAAGGCAGATCTTCTATTAAGTAGAATGCTCCCAAAACAAGTGGCTGAAAGACTAAAAGCTGGACAAACTGTGGAACCAGAAGGATTTGATTCAGTTACAGTATTTTTTTCCGATGTTGTCAAATTCACAATTCTTGCTTCAAAATGCACACCGTTTCAAGTAGTCAATTTATTAAACGACTTGTACAGCAATTTTGATACAATAATAGAAGAACATGGCGTATATAAAGTGGAATCAATCGGTGATGGATATCTTTGTGTATCAGGGCTTCCGACAAGAAATGGTTTCAATCATATAAAGTTAGATTACAAAATGTTTTTATATTTTTGTTCATATTACATTTCAGACAAATTGTCGATATGTCACTCAAGTTTATGGATTATTGCAAGAACTTCAAAATACCCCATTTACCAAGAGAGCGTGTTGAACTACGAATTGGGGTGAACAGTGGTATGTCAAGTCGTAATCCGCACTTTTTTATTTAATTTAAAGGCTATTGAATATACATAAACCAATTTTAGAATCAAATGTATTTTATTTTAGGACCCTGTGTTGCCGGAGTTGTCGGTTTATCAATGCCTCGTTATTGCCTTTTTGGAGATACTGTGAATACTGCATCAAGAATGGAGAGTAATGGAAAACCATCACTTATTCATTTAACCAGTGATGCTCATTTGCTTCTTATGAAGCATTTTCCACACCAATACGAAACAAACTCGCGAGGAGAAGTAATTATAAAGGGGAAAGGAGTCATGGAAACGTTCTGGGTACTCGGAAGATCTGGTGATATTGAACCAAGCATCAGTAACAGATCTACTCCTCCTGTTACACAAGAAAGGTTTACAGTTCGTGCTCCAGATACTCCAGAAGCAAGATCCGTAAGCTCACATGGTTCACGGCCTTCAAGTAATCATAATAACAACAATGACCCTCTCTACAGGCAGTATAAGATGGATACTTTGAAAATTTGAAGAGATCCTGTTGTTGGAAATAGAGTTGATGTACAAAACTTCTAATGAACATATTGTATATTTTGAATAAATTGTAAAACATTTGAATTTATGTATGACACTTAATTGAATTGGTCGGTTAAAGTAGGGCATACAATTTCTGGGTGACCTTGAAATCTAGCTAGTTTTTCCAAATTAGAGTTTCCTGAATTGTTTCAAATTTGAAATTTTCAATATCGAGTTGGGAGTATTTCAGAATGTCACTTTTTAAAAATAAAATATTTCAGATTAAAAATCTTGCTATATGCTCTCCGGTTTTACTTTAAAACATTTTAATTCCGCAGTTTTTGAGTATCTTCCTTTTTCCAAAATGTCCACTTCTGCCTCATCCGAGTTACCAGCTCAGTTTCCCACTAAAAAGTTCAACATTTCCTTGTCACTTTGTTGTTATGTGCCCGATCACCACCACCGCATGACCTTTACGACTACACCATTGAAACGTAACAAACATTTAGAAGGAACCGGAGTGAATGGCAAGCAAACACGCAAAAAATTGCTCGCTTATCTTCTTTTTATCAGTGTAATTGAAAAAAAGAAAAAAGAACAACGTCTGAACCCCGTGGGACACAGGGGATCCCTGCTGACAGACGATCATGTGGGAGAAATTTGGTTTCGAGCAGCTGATAAGAACAAGCGGTTTGACTTAGTTTGGACTGGTTTGACACTGAAATTCGAGACAATTAAAACGACATAAAAACAAGGAAAGGGCTGAACAGAGATCATAACCAGAAATGTCTGGAATTCGAAAATAAATGTTGATTGACGTGATGGTAACTTGTTTGAGTTCCATGGCAAAAGCAGCGAAATTTCATAAAAGTGTGTTAGCATTTCACAAGACATAAATTCTCGAAAATAATTTACATTTCAAGGTCTTTTCAAATTTCGGAAAAATTATTGTATCACGAACAACGAATTAGCGACGAAAATGAATAAAGTGCTAATCATATGAGAACCTGAAAGTTAATTAGCCAAAAGACACATGTAAATCTGAAAATGTATTAATGATCTCACTATGCTATTTCTCGCGTGCAAAAAGGGCTACGCAAAAGGATCTGAGTTGTGACAGGATTGCCCAAAAATTTCAAAATCCTACAAATATATTTTTAAACATATATTCTTGGTTATCTCATAAAATATTATCTAGTAAATTGCTATACATTTTTTCAAAAGTTAAATACGTAGACAGTTTAGCAGGTAAAGTAAATTCAAGTTTCAGTATAAAACACAATAGTAATGATAGGTATGCTCTTCAATAGAGGATAATTTCAGGATTCCCCTCTGTAATCCTATCAAAAACCCCGATTAAACGTCATTCGACGTATGCACTTTAGCCGAACCCTTTCTGCAAACAAATACACACGCATAACACCTGTTCTTGTCTTCTTTTCTCTTGCTTGGATTGTTTGTAAAATATGTGACTCAACTTTAGTCTTTTCATCGTTTTTTTTTGTGAGACTTCGTATTTTTTATGACCATGCTTATGTTTCAGCATATGACATAAGCACAAAAGGGAGTTTTCCCGTTTCATTTGAACTTATTCTGACCGTTAGACTCTTACCGCACACATGTGATTGTCATTATGCGTTTGACGCCAGCGGTTTGATAAGAACGTCGGCGCCAGAACGTTAAGCATATTGTTGCAATTTGGCTGAAAATGCTGAAAGTGTTGTGATCATTAGAACATATGGTGATATCGGTTAGAGGTCATGAGAAAGTTTTGATAAGACGTTGTTTGCGTTGGTTGGGAAGAAATGCCGGGTTAGGTGGTTCTGGAAGAGTTCAAAGATAGAAATATGTAAATATTAATATTGGGAATGTGGCTGTAATAAAACAGATATTTTTTGAAAAGAATACTAATAAAAATCTAGACAGATTATCTGCTTAACAGATTTTTTCCTCAGCTAGTGATATATTTCAGTTTTGATAAATCCACAACAAAGATTGATAGTCTTGATTTTTGTCAGCAATTCCGGATAGATAATTCACCATCTGTGAAAGGGTAGACCAAAACTAAATTTTAAAAAACTTACTTCAAATATCTTTTACTCTCATCAACATGTATTTAATATGTATATTTATGGTGATAAAAAAATTATACAACATATTGTACTCATTGTATTTAAGTTTAAGTTGTAAAAAAGGGGAAAAACCAATACAATTGTTTTCTCATAACTTTTTAAAAAATTACAAATTAATTTTAAACGTCACAGCTTCAAGTTTAACCAGAGCTAAAAAAGGTAGAATAATATTGAAAAATATAAATTATAATGGGTTATTTCAGTACTAAATTGGAAGATCTAAGTTTGTTTTTTTTTTGATTTTAGACTTTTGCTCTCAAATAAAATTTTTGTAACTTTTGACAATTTCCATCCCTTGCAGTGCCAATTTTCCATACTTGAAAGCAATTTTCGATTTATATATTTTTTTGCCCAATAAAAGTTCCAAGTTTTCCCAAACATTCCTGACTCATACATTCTTTCCGCTACGTTTCGTCTTCCTCACGCACAAACACTGCACCATCAGAAAAACGGGACATATATGTGTTGCCAATATCTGACGCACATGGACACACGCGAATTTGCACGGCATGCAAGAAAGAAAAAAAAACGTCAACGTGTTCCCTTTTCCGGTGAAAGATTTTCTCGCAAAAGAGGCTTTTCGGTCAATATTGACTCATTTATATATTGGCTTGGGATGAGAGATCGGCGAAAAAAGTTTGGGAAAGTGAGAGAAGCGCGAGACAAGGACAAAAATATACAGTTTGAGTGTATATCTTGCAAAATTTTGGTTTGTGTTCTTATTTGTAACGTACTCGTACCTAGTTAGGTACCTTTTTAGAAAGTGCTCGGTCACAAAGCTTCAGCAGAATACAATTTCAGGGGTAAACCGTTTTCTACAGTACCCGTAGGTAAGGTACCTCATTAACTTTTTCAAGCCAGAATATGTTTCTGCAAAGTTTTATAATATTTTTCCACCTAGCCGCTTCCCATTCATAATATAACATGCTCTTTTTTCCAAATCCTGATTATTCTTTGCCCTCTCCCACTCTCCTAAATAATTATTAATTTTTCATATTTTCTCGCCTTGTGACTCCGAAAAAAAAAACTTTCTTGAATATTCATGTTCGGGCAGCTCAAAAAGTTCCGTGTTTTTCGTAAATATTTTTATATGAATTCCTTTCTAGACTGGTTGTGTACACAGACACTTATTCCAAAAACAACTTGTTTATAGTGGAGATTTTATAGTAAAAATTGGGGTGCGGGAAAATAAACTAAAATAGTACAGAGGTTAAGAAAATAAGGAAGTTGGCTATTTGGGCTATTTTAAGATTACATACTGTTTTGGTTTTTTTATTTATCTGTTCATTCATTTATCTGTTTATCGAAATTATTTTTTAAAAAAGTTAAATCAGTACATTTTAAAGATATATGTATCTGAAATTATGTAACGGAAAATGATTGTCGTAAGAGGGAGTTTTCCGAAACTGTATTTTTATGCACAAGAAACAATCGAGCTTCAGTTCATAAAATACCTTTTGAAATTTTAAATTTTTTTGTTTCGCTTTTTCCCCTACCACAATGTAGAACTAATGTTTTCCCAAAAGTTCAGGTTCATGTAGTTTCATCTTATTGTGCTCATTGTGCTCCAGACTTAATTTCCCTTCTTCGTCTTCTTTTCTTACCAAGAACTGCTCCTCACCAAGAACTCATTACATCCTACACACTTTTCCCTTGAGCTTTTAGTGTTTTTTCATTCTCATCTTAAATGAAATTGTTCCCTCTAAACTTCTGGAACATTTCGTCAGTTTTCCGGAAAACGGGCTAAAAATGATAAGAAAGTTATCAGCATAAATTTGCAAAACTTTTATCAGTTTTCCGTGAAACTACCACCGGAGAACAGACGGTTTCAACACAAATGAGTTTTTGGTCGTGTTACGTCCACACCAAAAGTTGCAGAATTTTTCGAGAATCTGCTGTGCTTCTTTGTAACCCCTGCCATTAATGTCATTATTTGGCGGGAGATGTCCGTCACTAATGACGTCATTGTTTTTGTGACGTTTCTCGGTTCGAAGAGTTTAGCAATGTTGTGCAAGATATTTATAGATTCAAGCAGAGCTTTTGGGGAAAATTTACAATTTTGAGCATTTCATCTTTTGGCGCATCACAGAATTTGTATACTTCATATCAAATTTTTTAAATTCAAAAAATTCCTGTGGACAGCTCATATCTTATTATATTATTAGGACAGAAGAATCTGTAAAATCCACAAAGGGAATTCTAAGGCGCACAAGTACATCAATGCCTACCTGCATGCCTACAAGGCGTAACTCCCATTCTAATACAACCTACTTTTACATGCCTGAAAGGATTATTTTTCAAATGTTTCTTATTCTTTTTTTTTCAAATTTTTCATATTCTTTTTCCGACATATATAATTCCTGGTTCTTTGTTTTCAGAACACCACAACAAGTTTCGCTGAAATAACATTTTTTTTCAGAATATTAAATTTTCTTCATTATTTCAATTTATTTTCTGTTCTCTGGTCCATTTTTAACTCTACTGTTGTCGGATTCTCATTTGATTTTATTTCGAATTCCCGAAATAAAATGTTTATCGGATTTCTGGATTTCCACGTGATTTTGCAATTCGAGTAAACATTTTTGCAGATTTTCAATCAACAATCTGAACTTTCCGTTTTCAGTTTTTCGAAAAAAAAGTTCGTACTATTTGTTTGTATTTTCGATGAGTCAAAATGTTTTCTGTTATATTGTTAGTTGTTCTATTTTTCCTGTTGTTTCCGTATCTGATTCGGTCCAATTTTTTACAAGGAACAGCAGAAATTGTCAGAATCTGTTAGTATATCTAATGAGAACTTGTTTTGTCGTTTTCTGTTAACTTTTTGGTTTTCTTCCTAGTCTGTTCCATTTGTTTCTAATTCTTTTTTCTCTGTAACTGTTCTCCAAGTTTTTTGAACTCGGAGCTTCCCTATTTTCCGAAATTGAACCAAACCTCTTGAACGTCATCTGAAAATTCCTGCAAACCTTTTCAATTTTTGCGAAAACCAATTGAAATGTCAATTTGACACGATTAGCCCTCAGATCCTCTTCCCACTTGTCTTCCCAAATAGCCAGTGCTCTTTTATTTGCAAAAAAAGACAGAGTGTCCCTTTCAATCTATTTCGCAATACCCATTGTATTAGTACCAATTTATGTGGCTTCTCTGCTTCCGTCTCCGGGGCAGAGATGAATTCGTAATGAAAAAAAGAAGAAGCAGTACCAGAAACAGAGGCAGTACTGGAAAACGAAATTAGTTTGTGTTGTGTTGTGCGTAGATAGAGATCGGCTGGTGAGATGAGTTGGAGCCCTTCAGCCCCCACTGGATTTTTGTTATGTTTTCTCTGAGAGAGAGAGAGAGAGAGAGAGAGAGAGAGAGAGAGAAGAGGAACTTAACAAGGAAAAGAATAGGAAATAGGTGGTCGAGTTTAAAGAAAATAACAGAATAACACTGGAATTGCGTACCTAGATGGACCTGAGTGGTCAGAGTTCTACTTGTTGTTTGGTGGTTTTAAATCTAAAAAAATGGGTACCGTAGTTTTTGTTGTAAATAGACGCTAGACTAGGATGCTCCGAGTATACCCTTTACAGTGAGAATACAGTAGAGTTACTTCTGTGTATTTGTTTTTGTGAACGATTAAAGGGTAAAAAATATTTCGCTGATTCCTTTTTAGAGATGTCTTATTAAAAATTATCTAGCAACCCTAGCTGATCTATTGATAATTTGGCACGACAAGAATGTGCATCGCTGCACCACGTGAAGATCCACGAGGACCATTGTATAAATCAAGTACGTCATCATCATCTGCTTAATGATATTCGATATTCTCGTAACTTGATATTTTCATTGTCCACCCAGCTGAACTTTTAATCATAAAAAACAAAACACACAAACTTTTGAACAAAAAACCCATTTTTTTAATTTTCAATTTTTCAAAAAATGACTCACATTGTCGTCCATATTGGACATACAAACGATAAACCGTGGTAAGAAAAAAGGTCGGAAAAGGGAAACCAGTTTGTTAATAACTTGTGTGTGTTGTGTGAGACGAACCAACAAAAGAGAGGTGCCGAAAAAAGGAGATAAAATTTCGAATTTTCGATAAAAATTTGATCTTAAAAAGTTATATTTTATAGCTCAGCAAATAAGTAGAATAAGGTCAAATAACAAAAAAATGTCTGGGGAAAGCTCATATAAATATCCTATATAAATATAGGGAAAACTATAAAAACCAAAAAATAACTATTGTGGTCATGCTCTAGTATCAAAGAACGAGAACTCAAAGGCACTGAGGTACATAAAAGCTTACCTACGTGCCTCCAGCCGCGAATTGAAAATATCGCTTAAACGTACCAATAACATTTTGTCGCTATGAAATTCAGAAAACATCAATGTTTTCTGAAATTCAATCCGTATTCTTGGAGATCTTTTTGAATTCTCAACTCGGGCGTCACCCCGCTTCCCAGAATTTCCAAAAATTGTCTAAAAACAATGGCATCTAGTTGACCCTGGTCTTCCCATTTATACAGCTTTGTGGGTACTCTTTTGTTTTCCGTTTCTTCTTCTTCCAATTTTCTCTTTCTTTCTTGTTCTTCGTGCCGTCCATCAGACGGACGGACGGGCACTATATAAATTTCTGGACACATCTTCTATTTGCCACCCTTTTCCAGTTGTTTTTTTGTTTTTTATTGCGAGATATTCTGAAAAATGCGCCTAAACTGAAATTACATAAAACATTTGGGTGTTCATTAAAAATGACATGGTCCGTTTTGAAATTTTCCTAGAAAACCATTGAGTTTTTAATTTGTCTAAATTTTCTACCAATTAGTTTGAAAACTGTCTCGAATTCCCCAGGTCTCTCTAGTTCCCCCTTCTGCTGAGAAAAAACTATACAAATCTCAGAATCTCTTCGCATTATATATTGCAATTTCCTTATTCGTATAGTTGCACTTGTCTCCCAAATTTTTCTCAGTATCACACTTCTCAATATTTTTCTTATTCCCCGTTACCAACTCCCAAACAAAAACGCACACAGTAAATAAAAAAACGAAACAAAAACCAAATGTATATTTCTCATTTATCATTTAAAAAAACAAATGAGAATATTCATTGCATAGTATATAGACTCATTGCAAAGGAAAAATTTCTCGAAAATAATATGAAAAAATCACTAGTGAGTCAGGAGAACGGTGATTGATTGGAAAGGTTTTTGACACGCTTGAGATGTGATTTTTGAAATTGGTGATTCATTGGATGAATTTTAATTTTGAAAGATAAAATTTGATCAGTTAAGCATTTTTTCATGACGTTTGCGAGTTTTTCCAATTGGAGCAACATGTCAAAAGTTGCCATCATTTTTGAGAAGTTTTGAAAACTATTTTAATTAACTCTGGCATAACTGTGTAGAACTTAAAATTGAAAAAAAAAAACTAGAAAAATTATTCTCCCTCCAGAAAAGTAAATTCAACTAACCCCAACTCTTGATTTCCAAAGACAATAGCCACCATTATTCTTTTGATTTGTATGAAATAGTATATTTTACTACTATTACTACTTTTAAATCCGGTTTCTTTTTTCCCCGAATGTACGTATAATTTGCACAACCTTCGAACTCTGTTCCTATTCTTCTTCACATCAGTGCCGTATTGTTTGTGAAGGAGCAACACAACGAGGAGCAGCGTGTGCTCATTTCTGGGTTAGGTTACGTGCAGGTTTCCGCGCGCGACTCGAGTTCAGCACGAGCAACGATACCGTTTTAGATATTTTTGCAACACTCTTTTTTTTTGCACATTTGGGAAGTTGTTTGACAAAAGTTTGAAACTTTGTTTACTATTTTATGATTGTTGTAATTTTTGAGAATAGTTTGTATATTTGTATTTGCATTTGTGCTAATAGTAAGAACAAAGGTTAGAGGTTAAGTCTGGGGTACTTTGTAGTTAAAATTATGAGATACGGTAGCTACAGTACCCTGAGGATATGAAAAAATATTTTTACAGACAACAATAGTTTGGCCGGAAGTAGTCTAGTGATATTTGAAATTCATTTAACTATCATTATCAGGCTATTTAATAACTTGTCTACAAAAACCACGTGATATTTTTCCTGTTCTATGTTATTCGAAAAAAACCCAAAAATAGTCCGGGGGGTTTCCCGTCTTTCATTGTTCAAAGATTATCACACTTTTTGAACTTGTCAACGACAATTTATGTTTACAGTCAAAGATGTTTTTGAATTTCAATTCAGTGGCGTTGAAACCATATTTTGAGTAAAATGTTTTGAAATCGACTGACTATTAGTAATCGCTACTCGTCATATTTTTAGAAATCGGGAAACTGTAACAGGTGACTGAGAATGAAGGCAAAGTTAAAAGTTTGAATTTCCAGAATAAATGCGGGCTATAAAATAGGAAAACAAAAAATGGCACAGTTGATTTTCTTTTTCCAATTTTTGCTCTTGAATTAATAATGACATTATGAATTTTCTCAAAATCTGATCCTCAAAAATTTGAAATACATAGTTTTTGGAAATTTAAATGGTTTTTGTGCATTTCAGTTAGACAACCGTTATTTTAAGCCATTTTATAATTGTTCAATTCTACAAATTTTAACTTCTAATATGTTTTCGACACAAAAAATGTACTCCTACCTTCTATCTACTACCAAGTTAAACCTTAATTTGTTTCCAATCTTTCTTGAATTTTAACAATTTTATTTAAATCAGTGCAGCATGAATCTACACTGTATAAATACCACATACCTGATTTCACATTAAATATGCAGAAGTAGGCTGCAGGTAGGCAGTCACGAGGTAGGCACGTGAACAAGAATAGATATTTGCCCTCAAACACTAGATCAGTGAAACATGGAATTTCTTCATTTTCAACTACGATTTTCTTTTCTAGAATCTCTATTCTAGCCACGTCACGACCATCTCCTGATTTGGACGTCTTCCTTCCGACATACATAATAGTGATGTCAATTTTCCAATAAAACCCCCTTCTCCATGTTTTATCTCTCAACTGTGATGGGGAGATAGACCAAAATACGGATTTGGCACTTTGAATTCACCAGTTGAGAGACACCTGAAGTTGAAAAATGACGACAGTATTTTCCTTTTTTGCAAAAACTTTTTTGTCGTTTTCTCTGTCCCAACTCGATTCATACAGTCCATCCAACTTGATCTAGACACGCCATAGAAAGGAATTATTTGGGTACACCGCGCACTCGACTTTTCTTTTTTTTTTCACACTTTTTCGATAGATAATATGAGATACAGTATGATGGACCTAGAGGTTTTAGAAACATTCTTATGATGGCGGTTCACATGTACCAGGCATTTACAGGGTTTTCTCGTTTGATGAAAGAGAGAAAATATGGGATAGGTGCTTGGCAGTGTATATGTGTAAAGTTAATCGAAATAGTTTTTGATCTACAAACTTTTTGGTTGATTGAGTTTTCGGAATTAAAAAAAAAAAAACAGGCTTGCTATTGATATAGTTTTGAACCTTCTGTTCGTTCGAGTGCCTAACGAAATTTCTAGACATATAAATTAGGAATAAAAAACGTTCAAATAACATTCTGCAATCAATTTTCTTCAATTTATATCTATTTATTTCCAAAATTCAAAGCTTTCAAATTCATTTCTCAAATCATTATCCCTATTTTCCAAAAAACAAGTCTTAGTTCCGTCTCATAGCTGATTAAGGATTAAATGCACCAACACAAAATGCCAAAACTAAATACAAATCCTTAAAAAATTGTCAGATTTTATTGTCTGAGTGTGTAGGTGGTGTTTTTGTCAGGATTTAGTCATCGAACATTCATTTTTTGAAAATAAAATTATGAGAGACATCGCTTCAAATTTTTTATGACGTCTGGATTAGAGTAATCTGAAAATTTAAATGGCGTTCTTGATGTCGACAGAGTTTTCACATTACTCGAATTTTGTTAGTATATATCCTTATAATCACAAAACCGCCAACTTCAAAAGTGAGCTCTTATGGTAGCTTTAGTTAGAAACTTTTCGAATTTGCCATTTATCTATATTTTTTGTTGAAAAATTGAGATCTCCGGTATGCTCTAATCAACTGATTTATTTTTTTGGAACAAAAACTAGATTCGTTGAAAATTAGAATAAAACTAGGAAAAGGGCACCCCCTCCACCCCCATCTCGTCTCGCGAATTGAAATTCGATAGCGATATTTCTATGGTCTGCACTTTTTTGATCTTAGAGAAAAACCAGACGTTCTTGAATTACAACCTGCTTTAATTCTGAAAATAGTCATTTTTCTGAATATGAGCTTTCTGATTTTATCAGTCCAAAAAATCATATTTTAATTGTTATCTCCAAATATAATATGAAGAAAATTACTCAATTATCATTTCTATTTAGCTTTTTTTTCATTTATTCATACTATGTGTTCTCTGTCTAATATCTAACTAACAGACAACATCTCTAGAAATACGCATTCCGTCGCCTGCTTCTTTTTTTTGACGTAGATTCCATTGTGTGACGACTTTATAAAAATAAATATAAAAAATTTTCGTTTCATGTTTTCTAGTTATTGGTCTTCATCACATGTTGAGAATTCAAATTGAATGGCGTCAAAAATTGACGCAACTTTCAATGATTATTATAAAATTATTCCAATCCTGAAATAGAATGCAACATATGCAAATCATACGGTCAGAAGAGTTTTCCAGCTGTTTTAGAGATAGGAATTCAAAGTACTACAGTAATCAATTTCCCAGTTCTCACCTAACTTTCTGAAAACTCAAAGTTCTTATTTACTCGAAGTATCATGTCCCGGGTGCGGCTATTAAAGGAAATATTGTTGATCGAGTTGTGTGTGTGTGTGAGTACGGTAGTCAGTTGTGGGGTGCCACGTCATGTCTTCAGACATGTAGGAGACCATATTTGTGTTGAGTGAGAGTTGGTCGATGAACAGGAAATGCAATATACCACTAACCAGAGTGTTTTAGAAAATCTAGGTACATAGAACAAAAGTTGAATACTTTTGTGCTCAGGGTTTTTGGAGTCAAGCAATTGTGGTTTCTTTATTTTTTTTTTGCGCGTAATTCTGATTCATTGAGTCGTGACTCATTTCCGGACAATTGTTGCTCATTCGTTGTGAACGTTGTCCAACTTGTAGCGTCATTTCTTTTTTGGAAAATCAATTTACTTAGAATCAGTTCAGATAATAATCCCCATATTCAGGGAGCGAACAACCGACCAACAATCAATCTAGTTTGGTGTATCATTAACTGGTTGACCTATAAAGATTACATTGCTATTGTTGACACAAACATTTATCGATAGATGCACATCAATAGTGGGTTGCCCTATTTACGACTACTCTTTGTCTGTCCCTTCTACTCTTCCCACTATTCACTCATAAAAGTGCTCTTTAAAGACCCCACCAGGTGGGCAGTAATCTCTGCGTCTCATTACCATTATTCATCTCTCACTCATCACTACATCCACCACTGCGTGGTCCTTTCGAACGTAGGTGACCTGCGTCTCTTCATAACCTATTGTCTCTAGACAAGAACGTTCCGCGTCGTCCTTTCCGCAAAACAACCCGCCACAGACCGCGTTGAGGCCGCTGTGAGAGAGAGATGCAGCAAGAAATGTTTCGTATATCAATTTATTCGCATTATTATTCTCGATTCCTCATAATTTTATATCTGTTCTATACGTTTGTCTTGGAAATCGAAAAAATTCGAATTTTTTAAATTCCCTACTTCTTTTAAAAAGTCTCACCTAGAACTCGTGCACCTTAGTTGTCTGATATGTGATCTTTCTTTTATCTTGTAGTTGTGTTTTTCAAAAGTCACATCATACCTCTCTCTCCCACCGAATATCTTGTTTTATCGTAGTATACCTTTCCTTGAAACATCTTCTGACTCTCTTTAAAGATGATATTGTTGTGTCTAAATATAGATACAAAAATAATTCCGGGACACTCTCACACACCGGTTTAAGATACTTCGGTTCTATTCTAAGATACTAAAATAACGTCATCTGTGAATGAAGAGTGGGAAGAGGAAATTTTCTGCTCATTTCCATTTAAGAGCCCCGGCACGCAAAGGGTGTGAAAAGTCGTTGATGAGAAGGAAATGGAATTGAAATTGGAATTCCTATCTTTCTCACTTTTTCTGAACTTTGCATTCGCTGTTGTGTGGCTTTTCATTGCGTTTCACCGAAAAAAGTACTTTTTGGTCACCAAACCTTGAAGTCTAAAACATTCCAACTACTAAGAAACCAATACTTGCAATTTATAGCCACTATAGTCGGCAGGCACTCTTTAGGGCAGCGGTGCCTGCCTCATACCTGCGGGAAGAAATCGAAAATGTAAGCGGTATGATTCGCAGCATCCGACATTTTCTTGGTTCCAAGGCTCATGGAACTGGAAAATGAGAACATGGTTGGAAAAGTGTTCTTACATAAGATATGATCTTTCAGAAAGACCAGCTAAAAGTATGAAATATGACTACGCCTGGATAGAATTGATGTCATTGACTGAGCTCCCGTAAACTGGCGGAGAATTAACTTTTTGCATGAGCCATATTTTTACACAAGAGCTTTTCTAAAATTGCAAAGTCACGTTGTTTCATAGACGTACTTATATTTGTTTTCTTTCTAGAAGAGGTTTACTCTTAAACCCTTCTTGTTTTTCTTCTTAATTCCATCGAAAAAAGAACCAGGAACATTTCCAATTTCAGACATCTACTTTTCTCATAGATCGTGCTGAAAGCAAGATACCCTTCCCCTGCAATTCGGTACGATCTATTTCTAGGTACATCTAGCTAGGCCATATCGGTTCTCTGTGCCTCTTATCATTCGAATCTCTATCACTTTTAATTGTAGATGGTGTTGAAGAAGTTGTTTAGGACATGAAGGCGATGTGTAGATCTGAGTGAGAGAGAATGTTTGATTTCTAATCTTCTTTTTGATACCGAAATGGATGGAGTCGAACATGAAGTGGTACGATATCGAAAACCTCAAAAACCAAATGTTCAACTTTTAATTTGAATTCGTGGAAAATAGGCGTGAAAACTCGACTTAAAAAGGCTGGCGAGAATTCCTGTTTTCATTATTTTTTATGTGTGTGTGCGTATGTGTGTGTATTTTCATTTTCTCTAGTGTTAATATCACACCTGCTTGGTTGGTTTTGCCTCATAAATCTAATCTTTCTAATCTTTCTTCGTCACAGAAAAAAAAACATGAATAGAATGAAATTTCTATCTATTATTCAAGCTCAAAGCATAGATCTTTGTGGTTCCACTCAATCACTTTGAGTTTTGGCTCGCAAATTATAAGTTTCAATGTCCAAGATTTTTCATTTGTCTAAAGGGATAATTTCTGATTCATCATAACTCAGCTGAATGTGAATTAATCCAATTTTTGGATACTTATTCTCTGATACTCGACCTTATTTGACTCAACACATCTCAGCTATTCGATATATTTGTTTTTCATTTTCTTCATTTTCTTCATTTTCTTCACTTTCAAAAACATGATCTCATAATGTTTTGCTTAATTAAGAGGAACCCCCTTTTTTCTTTCATTTGCCTAAGCCCCCCCCCCCCATTTCCGTTTTCTTCCAATTTTTTCTTCCATTCGTCCATTCTCTATTATGCGGCTCCCCCTCTTTCTTCAGAGAGACACCCATTAATTCATTCACATCACCCCCCACGCGCATTCATTTTTTCTTCTGCAAAAATGCTCTTTTTCTGCTCAAATCCATTCACTTTAACGGAGGAAGTTCACGTGAATAGATTGAGATGAATAGTCATGGGAGTCCATGGGAAGACGCCTGAAGAAAATTGAAAAATTCTTTTAAAATCCGATAGTTTGGGGATACGGGCAAAGTACAGTAGACAACGCGCTTGGTTCATGCTCTTTTCTATGCATTCAACTAGAAAATTTTTTTCTGAAAAAAAAATCATAGGGCTTCATCTGCCTGCTTCTGACAAGGACTGATTCATTTGCGCTTACGCTTTTGATCTTTTTGCCATTTTAAGATTGTAGTGCCTTAATTTTAAATAAATGGCCGCTCCAGACAATCTACTGCACATTGATAACATGTGACGTCGCATTATGATTAGTTTGCTACAAAAATAATAACGATGGAAAACATCGGAAGTGGGTACATAATCTGTAAGTTCGAAAACATGAAGACGCGTAGGAAAAAAGTTGAAAAAAATTATTCTAACTGAGTATAGCTGAAATTTTTCTTGAATAGCGCAGGGTATTTTTTTTTGAATCTTGTCCTAAACTGCCCTTTGATCTACCATATACGATACCCTTCTCTAGAATTTTTTACAAAAAAAGTTTCATTTCTAAAATGGTCCCCACACATTCCAACGAATGAAGTGTGAAATCATCATTATTACTTGAAAATAATTTATCTGATCTACTGATCTACCTTTATAGGGCAGCGTCGTGCCGTAGAATACAATGACCGCGCAAACTAGAGCCAACCAGAGCTGGAAAATTAATTTTAAAACACTTTTGAAAATATTTTTGGCATTCAAATAATTATCTAAACTTTCAAAATATCTAAGATCTTTGAGATTCGAGCTTTGAAAAAACAATCGAAAATCTAATAAAATGAGCATCATGCAACTGCGTTCTGTAGCCCGTGTCATATGTTGATGTTTATTTTGAACTTGAACAAATATGTTGGTTCAACTGATCGTTCTGATCGTTTTCTCGGTCATCTCATGGTCATCAGAACCCTTCACATCATCTAGTCTTTCACCTCTATTCTCAACCATGTGAACTCCATGCCAGAAACTGTTTCATTAGACAAACTCCTCCCACTTCAAAACTTCCCACCTGTTAGAAAGTGTGTGTATGATATGGCGACAAACAAACCGGAGGTCACATGCGGCAGAAACGGCGTCCCGGCGCCAGAGCGCCCAAGCGCCCGCCCCATTCGTCTCACTTTGAAATTTTTGTCGGTGTGTCTAATCCTCTGTGCCATCTCCATGCACCTATCACTTCTCTCCCAGCTGGCTCCGCCCAACTTCTCCCCGTTTTTCTTTTTCTTCTCAAATCGTTCTCCTCCAAAAGAGAGAAGAGCCAACCCCAAAGCACTTTGTGTTCTTCCACTACTTGACAGTATATATCTATCTGTATATAAGAGTTTAAATCTTGTTAGTTTCATATTATTATTGTTTTCTTTTTTATCTTTTATGCTTTCTTTTACATTTCTTCTTAACACTTCCTTACCTCTAGATCCACCCAACTCATATTAACATTCTTACAGTACACCTTTGCTTACTCTACCTTTCCAAAAATGATGGAAGTTGCCTCTTCATCCTCTGCTTGTCAATTTGACAACCTTAACAACAACAACAATGAGCTCAAGCCAGTCCGTCCAAAACGTGATTTCCGATTCAAAGTGATTGAGGTGCAAAACGGACCAAAATGGTTTGTGTGGCCAAGCCGCAATCGTGGAAGTTCGGAAGACGTTGATGAGAATGATAACAAGAAAGTCTCACAGCCACAAAATAATGGATTCGGAGCACTCAGACGTAGTGTTATCCGCCAGTCGAAAAGGAAACAGGATCAAGATGGTGAGTGAAACCTTTTTTACTTTTCAAATTTTATTTTATCTTAAAATATTTCAAACTACTTTAAAGAAACATATTATTTTTTGTATCACTTGAAAAAATATTATCTTCACTCAAAAACTTTTTCTTAACTATATAATTTTCCAGCCATCGCCGCTCGCACCGCATCTGAACCAGCCTCAGCTCGTCGTCTATCCGCAAAAAAAGAGAAAGCAGTGACGGAACCATTAAATCAAGTCTCCTCAATGTTCAAGATCATCTCGATTGAAAAGAATTGGGAAAGCTTCGACGCTACTGATAATGAGGATAACGATGAGGATCTGGAAGACGGAGCCCGCACAGTTTCAGTCATTTCCTTGACTTCTGTCATTGAAGGTGGTGAGCGCAGATGGACTACCTCTATTTAAAGAGTTTTACCCTCGTTTTCTTACTTCATTTTCAATCACTTTCTCTTCACAATGCTATAATGTTTTTTCTCTTCTCTCTTTCGCTTCGGGTCGACCCAAAATTTTTCTGACAAAGATTTCCCCCACCTTTCCCACTTCCCAACCATTTCTGCATTTCATCAATCACAAACTACGTGCTTTATCATTTTGTTGAAAACAAATTGAACAACTATGTTGGTTCGCTTCGCTTACGATTACTGTTACTTGTACAATGCCTGTAAATTAGATTGTGTATCTGAAAATAAATTGATTCTGCTGAAAAGTGTTTTTCCTGTTTTCATTTTTCAGACCTAGACGAACATTCAAATAAAACTCTTTCACGCGAAGAGTTGTGCAGACAGAAAACATGCGAGAAACACAAATATTTTTGGTGATCAAGTTGAAGCCTGTCAATTCATTTTTTTGCAAAAAAAGTGATCAATGGCATTTGTGCATTGCTCAGTTGATCATGATTATGCTATGAAATTGGTGTCCCAGCTATTGTCAAAACCTTTTGGAAAATTTCAGAGAACAAATTTCAGCGTATCATTTTGAAGCATTTTCCGACACGTGGACTGCTCTGGTCTCTAAACCGATTATTCCTCACTTTGGCTTGAAATTTCTTAAGCTTGCAATAATTCTAGCATTTCCCCTGTGAAGACAGCTGTCAAAGTAGTGTTTGTTGTCATCGTCATTTTTAACAAATGCTCAAAAACAAAAAAAAATCGGAAAGCTACATGTACAGATACCAAACACAGGTGTTTGTCTGAAATTCAGAATACAAGCTGTAGGCAGGCACGCAAGCCTGAAGACCCAGTCTGCTTGCCATGAAACCTTAAGCTATTCTCATCAGTTGAACTTTGCTCGCGTTTTGAGAAAATTCCTAAGTAATGAGTAGCTTTATCTTTTATGTAAACTTTCAACAAAAAAACGAAAGAAAGAAGTGATAATTATTTTGTCTAAAAGGGCAAAATAGCAAAAGTCAATGTTAGAAATGAAACAAAAAACGAATCAACGAGACCAGAAACTTCACTGAACACTCATGCTTTTTCTAAATCGACGAAAGAGGCCTACAACACACTATCAATTGTTTTATCATTCTTCTCACTCGACTTCTTCATCTTCATCGTAGCCTTCTGTACACTAGGACGGGGGCGACAAATGATTAATAATCGTTCGTGTGAAAGCGTGTTGCGCGCGCGCCAACATCTTCAACTTTTGCAGAAAAATGAGAACCTCATCTGAATTCTTCTCTCTTGTACTAGAGTGGGTGGATTTATGAGATTTTTATTTATTTTTTCTTGCTTTTGGTTTTTCGTTTTCCGTTTTCCATTTGTTCAAGTTGTTTAATTTGAAAATTCACGTGACTGACCGTGAGCATTGAAGGATGCGCGAAGATGCTTGTTTGTATACACATATTTCGGGAGTAAAAACCCACAAATGACATCATTCTTGTTTCCCTTATTTCACAAAAGAACACCGTTCACATGTTTTCTTTTCCAAAAAGCACATTGATACACATTCTTCAAAGAAACCAACACCACCTCCCCCGCAAAAGGAAGAGACAAACCGTGGAAAAATTTTGAGGCGACGGAATTTGATTATTTTTTTGGTCACTTATGGTTTTTTGACCTCCGGAAGAAAGATGGGCGTTTAGTCACCAGAAAATAAATCAAAGATGTGATGATTCTCACATTTGGAATCTGATTTTTGATAGGAGCCAGGTGAATCAGATGACATTTCGGGTGTATTTTAAAAATAGAACCAGAAGCCCAAGTTTTCTAGATAAGGGTTTTCTAAACGATGATTGTAATTGTTTTACCAGGAGTTTCGCCAGCAGTAGAATATTAAATTTATTAAAAATGTGTCGTATTTTTACAGTTTCATTATAATAGTAACGTTTTCAGAAAATTTTAAAAAATTGTATTTGAATTTTTATTAATCTAAAAAATATACACAACAACATTTGATCTCCCTTTCAACAACCCAGTTAGTTTGCGATTTGCCCATCAATAAACTGGAACAAACACAGGGTGGTCTGGGCATTATCATTGTGACGATGGACATATTTCCAAAAAACTCGAGCACAATACGCACACCGCGATTATGAAGCTAATTGATAGCTGTAAATCTACGCTGTGCACAATCTTCAAACCCCAGAGTTCGTGGAAAAATTCATCAGGCCCCAGGCAGGTACGCCGCACCTTCAAAATTGAATTCATAGTAAAAACAAAACTCTTCACGTTTCAAAGTTTTTCCCGATCTTTGAAGTATCGAATGACCTCACCCACACCTTGTTCTTTAAAGCATATTTAATAGATTTTTAGGTTTTCCAAACGGAGAAACTCGGAAATCAAATATCTAAAGTTCACATTCAGATAGAAAATTAGTTCGGCATCACCTGCTGACACTGCAAAACGCTCGTTTCATCCTGATTAAAGAAAAAGAGAACACGACAAATAAAGAAATATATTTACAATGAAAAAAACATAAAATTGCGAAACTTTCATTGCAAAATTAATAGTTCTCATCTTCCTTTCCTGTACCGACAGCAAGAGGAAACTCCATTGTTCTTCTTTTTGCTCTTAGTCTTTTGTCTTTTTCCAAATTTTGCAACACTGCCGACTTTTTGTCATTTTTTGCGCTTGCTGTCGGTCAGTGCAATGTACTGATAGTATCAGTGTGGTTAGAGAGAAAAAGTGTGCTCTAAGTATTCAAACAAATGGAAGTTTGGCACAAAATACTATACTACATGGGCATACTGTGTTTGTATTTTATACTTTATATTCTAATTTGTGAAAATAGAAGCACAAGAAGAAAAATATGAAATTCCCATTCTGACAGGACAAACACACAGCAAACACTGTCTGAATAACCCCGAATTGAAAATAAAAAACAACAAAAACAGTTCTTTGAAAATCAAAAAATCCACAAAAACACCCTAAATTTCTATTTTTAGGATCGGAATCTTCTGCTCTCGATAACTTGGCACAGATCCAGGAAATAGCAGCAAATGCACTTGATCTTTTGGTGCTCCGTTGGTTGTTGTCGACGGCCGCATGTCATTGATAACAACAATTGTTTCTGTTTTTTTCCAAAATCTTCATCATTTCCGGACAGGGGTTCCCCATTTTGAAAGTTGGTCTGATGTGTGTGCCTGATAACATAATCTTTTTATTCAACTCATTCATTATCATCTTTATTTCATAAAGAGTGTGTGGGAGGAAGGAAGAATTGGAAGGGACAAGAAAGGAGTGGACATTATGATTTGGTAACACAAAGTTGGAAAATTTAAATGTTTCAAGAAAAGGTTGAGTGACTAAACTTGAAAAAAGATACTATCAAATCCTCTAGAGGCGAAAAACTGGACAGAAGCTAAACCTGACTTTCAAAATTTAAACAATTGTAATAAAGTGTTTTGGTGGATTTATTTTTGCCAGCATATTGAAAATCTGAAGTTTCAGAGACCAATGTTTCAGCCAATTATCAAAAAAACCTGGAGGCTAAAATTCTAAAAAAAAGGTCCGCTCTTGAAGGTACCAAAATACTGTTTTTGCGTGCTAAAATACATGAAGCAAATTCCTGTTTTTTTTATTATACACTAAATAGTCTTCCTAGGTTTTACTAATAAAGATGACACAATGAAGACATGTACTAGACCTGTTAAATTGAAAATTGCCTAATATTTCCTCATTTTGATGATAAAAATTGAGCGCATTTCGTAGACATCATTGACAACTTTGACCTCGTTATAATCTCATTTACAAAATTTCAATGATGTCAAGAATGATAACTCTGAAACTGAAAAATTAAGAGCCTAACACAAACTCCGTTCTTTGTATCATTCTTCTCTGAAACCAATCCAATCCGTCATGGATCACACTCACGGACCACCAACTTCCAGAAAAAAAACGTGACTTTTTGAACTCTTTTTTCACCTTCGAGTTTTTTCCTCAATTTTTTTTGTTATCTTTCCCTCGCAAATTTAACTAGTGATAAACATGATATGACGTGATAGTTTCGTGTTTCAAGTAAAATTGGATGCAGCCACCACAAGAACGATCAGGTTGCAGAGGTGCAGATATCTTCACTGATTTTTGACGTTCTCTTTGTTCTGTTCGGTTTTCGTGTAGTGAGGGCTTGAGAACAAAAATCGTTGCTTTAAGATGTATGTGAGGGATGTTAAATTTTAAAACAAAAAGCCTTGTGAAGTAAAAAATCTGGAAAGACAGCACAAACATAATATGGATCTTTTTTTGAAATCCCGAGTGTCAATGGTAAGGAGCTTAATGGTTTTTATCAGAATGAGATTGAAGAATAATTTTCAATACTTATTATACAAATTAATAAAACCCTGTATCATCGGTTAAAAGTTGGAATCATATGCTGCTTAATGCCCACGTCTCACCTAACTTTTGTTGTCTGCGACTGTAGGAGTACGGTAGGGTTACTGTAGATAATACGTTTACGTCAACTACGCCGGCGGGGTTTCCGAATGCTCATCACATTGAATTTTAACATTTTGGGAGACCTTATCGTTCTCTGAGTTTTTGATGGATTTTCATAAATTTAAACTGTGGATGAACTATTCTTGTTCTCGTAGATTTCAAATTAAAAGTTTTGGATCACTGTACAAGTAGACTTAAGTCAATTAATTTTCCAAGATCTTTCCACACTTTACAGTTTCAAAATCTGGTTCTATTGGAACACTGATCATTGGTATCTAAATTATTGACACTTTCTGCCAGCAGTTCCTATTCCACTAGCTAACAACAACAAAACAATTTCAAAGACAAACACGCCGATTTTATTTTTAACAGTGCATTCTTCCACCCTGTTTATTTGCAATAACTGCTCTCTTATACTTGATCTATAATATTTGGAATTTGCCGAATATCTCAAACCACTTGTTCTGTGTTATGATCTTGACATTTGGCACCTATCCAAATGCATCATAGATCTGACCAAGAGTGCGCGAGAGACTTCAAGAGCCATACACATGACGTGCTCTTTTTATCTGCGTCTATTAATCTCTAGCCACATGGCGCCAAAACGGTCGTTCTGAGTCTCTTTTATTTTCAAGTCTATTTTTCCCAATTGAACGGTTTGTGCTCAAAACCCAGACACCGAAAAAATGTCTGAATCTCGTGTGGCGGTGGCTCAATGAAGAAAAAAGTGAAAGAGATTTGAGAGAAAAATGCGGAAAAAACCATTATGGCGCCAATCGAATGTTGATTTTGGCGGCGATTTTGGACAAAATGTCTCGCCAAAATAAACATGTGGCCATCATCATTTCACCTGGTAGAATGGAATTTCGGAAGCTGATTTACAGAATGTGGGGGTGGAAAAGCTGGAAAGTAATTGAATGAGTTCGGGAGGCTTGATAGGTAGGCATAGGTAGTCTTTTAGGCTTGGGGATATTATGCCTACATACCATACTATCAGAAATATGTGTCGTAAGAGTCATCTACCAGAATATTTCAAAAAAATTGCTGAAGACCTCTGTAAATCTGAAATTCTCGCGTCTGAATATTATTCTGATCTTACGCAAACTTCTCAATTTTACGCATAGAAAAGGTTACACAAATATTTGTTTTCTTATTTTTTCCGATTTTCAGACGCGAAAATGTTATACTTACAGATTCCTTAGGAAAATTTTCTCAAAAAAATTTTTTCTAGGATTTTTTCGTTATAATTTTACTCGTTCTTAGCATTTTTTCCGGCTCTACAGGCATACTTCCAAATACAAAAAGAACACCACACACACCAACACCACACAGAATAGTCATCTCTCATCCCGCTTCGTCATCAGTATGCTCGGCTTTACAGACCACATCCAATTCTCATCTCCAAGCAGTCATTTTTCACTGTTTTCCCACATTTTTCTCTGACACTCTCTCATTTTCCAATACTATTTTGTGCAAAACCAAACCACATTCCCTTCATAACTTTGCTTCTGTATCCCATGAGAAACTGTTTGTTCTCTTTTTCTCTCAAAATAACTGATTTTGATGTCGATATCGCTGCGTTTCTTCAACTCCAGCACTCTCTCATCAAGCTCGACCGCACCCTTTCTCACTGAAGCTACCGTTTGTCTAGCTCTGCGTATCGCTGGTTAGCGTGATCTGTCAAGTTTTTGGCTCCGCGAGGGTCAGTGCCTGCTCATGTGGCGAGTAGCTACTAACTAGCAAACTGTTTAAATTTGAAAAGGGAAAAATGATGAAGGGGATTTCAGAGCTATTCAAAACTGATATTTTTATCAAACTAAACAATTTCGATTCAACACACTCATGAGTTCTATTTCAAATACAATTAGACTGTAAAAATCTTGAACTCTTTGGTAACACAATTTTATTTTCGAACACAGAAACCAACCCATACAATTACAAATTTTGGAAGAAAAATTTTCAGTGTATCTTTCGATTCATATGCTGAAACAACGTCATGTTGTGGAAACAAGTCCCTTCGGATCAAAACTTTCTCGAAACAAAATGAATCACTTCAAAAACTCACGTAACGGTATAAAACTGAAGATTTGCACTCAATAAAATACGAATAAAATATGTCGAAAGCAAATTTATATTCTAGTCTGTTTCTTCTATTGCTGATTTTTTCCTTGGTTGCAGCAAAAATTGATATAACTGATGATGGTAAGTTGTGAAATTATTTTAATTTATTGCTAATTTCATCAAGCGTCATTTTGGTTTTCTGTATTAACTTCCTTTGGCATCGTGGTTTAAAAACAAATTTTGACGGAAATTTGATAACTTATTCCAGAGTTAGCCCATCATCCCTATCGACACTTTTTAAAGTTTAGGTTGGGGATGGTGCACAAACAAGAAATGTGATGAGAAATGTCAAATGGCGAAATATAACTTTGGAACTTGTGAATTTTACTTGCTAATTCGATCAAGATGTCTGTGCGTTAATATTTGATAATTTTCAAACCGCGTGAAACTTTTATTGCAAATTTCATTAAATCAATATTTTTGGAAACGAGATAAATATTTGGTTGTAGTTCATAAAAAGGAAAATATCAAAATATCAGAATATACATTACTCATGAATCGATAAAGCTTGATAAAGAGATCAAATAATTAAAACTAATAACACAAAAATTTACAATGAGAATCCTAGTGGTGGCCGTACAACTTTCGATAAAATATAATTTCTCTTTCTTTCTTTAATCTCTGATTTAAATTCATCAAGAAACCGAAAATATTCTACTCTGAAGGAACTCCTTGTCGATTTCCAAATTAAGTCCGAGTTACCAAGCCGATATTCTTTTAGAAACGAGATGACAGAATTAATGAATTTTCTGAAAATAAAAGTAAATTGAATGATATCCATCGTAAAATAGGGACCTACCTTTTCTTATCATGAGCCAGTATAACAGAGGAAAATAAGAATGTATTCGTGCGCCCATCAATTTTAAATATCAATTCCAGTTTCAAATTTTCCGATCTAGCTTGCTCCTTTAACTTTAAAAATAATTTCATAGCAATCTCATCCTCAAATTGAAGATTTCCATCCGATGTAATATAACAAAATTTGAAAATGTCGACGGTAAGTTTCTTTGAGTTATTTTCGGTAGATTCCAGTTCTAAACAATATTATTATTTTTTCTCAGAAGATTAGTTTGTTTAGTTACCTGAGTCACTCGGCTCCACGACTTCTGTATCTGGTCCTGAAAAATTTTGATATACTCAGAAAAAAAAAAATTGAGACCACTACAGGGATGGGCGGCAATGGAAATTCTTAAAACTGGCCAATGCCGGAATTTTAGGAAATTCAATATTTCTACATATGCGTTTAGAAACAAGCAGTTTTTTTCATTCTAAAATATCTTGAAGGTTTACTGTCTAAATTAGGTTTGAAATTTGTCGAAACATCCACCAGTTGGTAATCTTGCAACACTCAAATATTTGAACCTACCGGTGTTGCAGTCCTCCACTTGAATATTGAGAGGTGACCCATTTGCAGGATTGAACAGCTCCCAACTCGATGGCTCATCAGGCAGAATTTGCACAGAGAGCACATAATTTTTCTTTCGTTCTTTTAGCTTTTGTTTCAATTCACAAAGAAACCGAGAACATTTCTTTGTGTTTGAGTTTTTGGCCCACTTCCAAAGTAAATCAACTCCATCTAGTTGATATTCCTCAAGAATCGAAATGATGGACTTGAAAAATCTTCTGAAACACTTATAGGTTCAGAAATTCAATTTTGTTTTTGTTTTACCTTTTCCTTCTGGGATCCGCAATAACAAGTGGCAAAAATTGTGTATTGGATCGTCCACCAATTGATAAAAGTTTCTTAAAATGTGAGCTCTCTATTTTCGATTTTTCCTTTAATTTTGAAAATGTGCGCGATGAATGATCCACCTCTACGCTTCCATCAAATCCTATACGATCAGCTGCGAAGAGGACAAAAGTCACTTTGTCAGGTGGTTTTTCAGAGCCTGATGAATCCGTTAATAATGGTACAGTTGGAATTATTTGGGTAGTTGAAGCTATATCATTTTCTATTGGTGGAATTTCTGAAGATGATTCATCATTTTCTTTTGCAGGATGTCCCATGGCATTATTTGCAAATGCAAAAACTACACAAATACCAATTAAAACAAAAATTCCTTTTTTTATTCTATTTCTGGAACAATTTTCATTTGCAGTGACGTTGTCTCTTCTGAAAAAACATTTGGAATGTGATTTAAAAAAAAAGAAAAAAAGACCAACCTGTCATTTTTCTCATCTATTGAAATTTTTATATAATTCTTCGGCGTAGACATTTTTCAAGACTTTACTGACTTTTTGATGAATATATAAATGAAGTGAGGAAATGGGCGGAGTCAACTAATTTGCAAGAAAATCTATCATCTTTTCGTTTAGGGCTGACGGATCCGAACTACTTTTATTTTATAAAATGAGGAATTGTTTCGATGAATGATTGAACTATGTGAATCAGATAATTCCTCATACTTAAATTTAGCAGTAGTTTATATCCGAAAGTCATACATGTGAAAAGTTTTAAAAGATATGCCTGAAAAAGTATAATACTGCTATTAGAAAAGTGAAGCAAGTGAAGTTTGTAGCATATTTAAGATACAAACCTATAATTCCCTATATATAATCTATATATTACAGTTCCTTATTATCACATTAATTGTTACGATACAGTTACATCGATTTTGATCGAAATACTTTTACAGATATTTATCGGGCTTGTTAAATAAAACCGATATTTTGAACCTTGATAATTTTAAAACAGAATCGTAACTGCAGAAAGTGAACGATGACGGTCAGTAAGCAATTTCTGAAAGACGTGGGTATTTGTCTACAGAACTGAAAACAAATCAAGTGTAACATTCAATATTGGTGTGGTTAAATTTAGATTCTCCAAATCTTGACGTTTCCGAATTATTCATCATTTTCTGAGGAATTGTTTTGCTTTTGCATCGTTTTATCTGATGTGTGATTTGAGATGTTTTGGTATCTTTTACAACTTATCACAAGCCCACCCATTCGTAGAAAAAGACACGACCAATAAGTTGATAAGGATAATTTGATAATTCCTGAGAATTCTTGTATTTCTTGCAATTAATATTTACAATGAGCAATAGTTTGTGAAACAGTATGAATTCGAAGATTATTCAAAAAAAAACAGTTCTCTTGTTTAGATATTGAAAAAAAATCTTAAACGTTGCAATAATTAAAAAAGATGCATTGAAACTTCGTTTTGTAAAAATACATTTATGTGGCAATCTGAATTCTCCTATGCAGTAAGCAATACGAGTTTCGTAAAAGTGTTCAAAATTCATGAATTAAGAATTGTAGATGTAGGATTTTATAAACCAGCCGCTGACCGCGCCACCGGCGCGGCCAACGACTGGTGAAATTTAAAATGTTTGACACACATTCCTGAACTCATTAGGATTTAATTTTGAAAACCATCACATCACAACCTAAGTCATAGTACAGTATCGTAATCCTACCGTACTCCTACAGTACTACTACAGTACCTTCACATTATCCATCACCAACTCCCAACCCAATATCTCTTCGAACGCTGAAAATTCGACTTTTCTCAAACTACAGTAACCCTACAGTAATCCTACAGTAGCCCTACAGTAGAACTACAGTACTTTGACATTATCCATCACCAATATATATCTACATACATATATGTGAATAAAAAAGCGGACAACAATGTTATCAAAACATTTATTTGCAGAAAAAACCATAAATGTTTTATGATATTAATCTCTCCGGTTAGTTTCTTGTGATGATTAAAAGTCGATATTTTGGCGTTCACACAATTCCTATTTCTGTATGATTTTCCATTCGAATCCAACACTTGAATGAATTCATTTTCCAAGCTCTTGAGAACATATTCTTTCAAAGAAATACGAGTCTAGCTGGATATTATTATGATAATCCATGTCACGTGACCATATCGATACTCCTCCCATTTGTAGTTTTGTGTATTCGGTTTTTGTAGAACTGTTAAATCTTTGAATTTCTTTTTTCTCGGGGTTCCATACATATTGCATATCAATCTGCTCCGTTTGCTCAATTGTGGGAATGACGAGATTAAATTTACTTGACTGATTGGAGTTACAAGCATGGTATTTCATTTCCCACGCAGTATTAAAAGCTTCACTTATGCGTATGACACCGCCTGATCCAAATAACTGATTTTCATATTCAGCCATTGAGATCAAGTTAATAGAATCGGCATTTTCTTGATCTTCTAGCTCACACCCTATGTGCCATTTTCCAATTCCAGTTTGGGGGACTCGTAGGGATATTGAATATTGCTTTTCTTGTTTTTCAAGGCCCATTTTCAAATGTTGTAATAATTCGCAATAAAGGGTTTCCTCAGTGTTTCTATTCCACAGCAATTCAACTCCATCAAGTTCATTGTCTTTAAGAAACCGGATTATTGACATTATGAAACGTCTGAAAAAAAAATTAAATTATGTCGATTAGACTGATTATAGAAAACTGCAACTTTTATTCAAATTTAAATGTACCTCGTCTTTTTCAAATCTTGCAACATTATTGACAATTTCTCTGAATAGTTGGTTCCTCCAATAGATAATATTCGATTAACATTATTGTTTATGTGTTTCGACTTTCGGTTCAAGTTCAGAAACTTTTGCTTTGAAATTGCACTTTCAAATTGTAGACTTCCGTTTGTATTCAACTGGGCAAATGCGAAAACTGCATAAGTGTCAAAAATATATGAAACTTTAAAAAATTCGCTTTACTTTTATATTTTAAGCTTGACATACCTTTAACAAATGTAACTCCTTGTTTATTTAATAAGGCGCTGATTGAGTTAGTATCTGAAGGCCAAAAAATTAATTGAACTTACAAACATTTTCTCACCTTGATTTCTGCTAGAGATTTGGTGTAAATGCGATCGAATAATAAATAAATCAGTTATAATGAATATCAAACAAATTACCAGAACAATAATGACTTTTCTTGTTTTGAAATCCCTGTCATCCTTTCTAAAAATATTTTTAAAATTATATTTGCCACCTTGAAGTAACCTGTCGCTTATTAAAAGCATAACTTCTTGGTCCTTGACCGATGTCATTATAATTTAAATAGAACAATATTTGAAGTAATTAAGAAGAATAGTAATATATATATACAAACCATTTCTTGCTAATAGTATGAGGAAAAATGTGTATATAATTTGATCTCCACCTCCCGTGACTTTCATCATTTGGATCACTTTGATGGCAAAAAGAGAGATATGATAAAAAGTTTTTACCGTATTCACATTAGACAACTATCACAGTGTTTCTTGGTGAAGCTGCTCTTTGTTATTTCTTTTGCAAGGACGTCGGGAATATTTTTTCTGAAACCTAATAGCCACATTTTTTCTATCATAATTGTTCATCTATGATGGCTTTCAGTTCATGTTTCCATCAAATCAATTAGACATTGTGTTTCCTTTTAGGTATTATATTACATTTGTAGCCTTTACAGGGAAACTGTATACAGTTCAAAAAAAAAACCTCAGAAATTTTTATGAAAAAATATGCCAAGCAACTTCAGCTTCGTGATTGTATTTTAAGAGTTTGGAGGTATACAAATACAAAATACCCATCCATTTTTATACTAAAAAGTTAAATATCAACATTCACAAAGCCATGTTCAATCGCGGTGGGTACTTAAATGGGTAAGAAACTCGATAAATTTCACATTCAGCTTGCCACAAAATGTGCTGACTGATTACAGGGAGAAGATTGCGTGTTAATATGATTAATTCACTGATTCTCGTAGCGTTTTCTATTTTCTCACAAACTGAAATGTCTACTCGAGAAGAATTCTTTGAACTTTCTTCGCCTCTCGACTTCAGGTTTTTTTTATTAATACCATTTATAACAAATATCACAATTCAGGCCTGATTCCAATCTTCCGACACGTAAGTATTTATGTCGAACACCTGGAAAATATATTTATATCATATTATTTGTTATTTTAATGCTATTACTTGGGATTTGGTTTCTTATTTGGAGTTTTGATACAGTGGAAAAGAAAAGTCGTGAGTTTTGAACAATTCATTTCTAATAATGCATTTCTGATAAAGCTTTGCAAAAATTTATTAAATACTGTAAATATTTTTTTGTTGGAAAATCAAAATTTATATTGTTTCAGGCACATCAACTATTCAACCAAAAATTGATCCAACTTCAAGTATGTATTTTTACTAAAGTCTACTAAAAACATATTGTGTACTCAAAATCAACATTTACACTTACAGCAGTATCGAATTGCAATAAACGGGTTGTTGGATATTATTCCCGATCAGAAACTTCTAAGATCACAAGTGTACAGGTTTCCAAGTTAACACATGCAGTTTTTGCATTTGTTTATATGAACTCTGATGGAACATTGAAATTCGAAAAGCAAGATGAAGAGGATAGATTTATGCAATTGAAAGATATCGTAAATATGGGCACTTCTCCGGTGAAAATCATGATTTCCATTGGAGGCAAGGAAAATTCACAGAATTTTTCGCCGGTAATAGAAAGTGAATACAGGAGACAGTTGAGATATTTTTGAGTATTGACAATGACTTCATTTTTTCAGAATCTTCATAAATTCTATATTAACTTTTCTAAAAGAGAATGATTTGGATGGAATTGATTTGTTTTGGGAGTGGCCATGTTCTACCTATAAATCTGTATATTTACATTTCATTTGTGAGTTGAAGCAACAATTGCAAACAAAAGACAAAGATTATATTCTATCAATTGTCGTGCCACCTCCTGAAGTTGGAGGATGGATAGATGGGTTTGATATGAATAATATTGTTCAAATCGTTGATTTTATAAATGTATTTTCACTGGATTATTATGGACCTACGCAAAATGATTTTGGAAAAATCACAGGACCAACTGCACCGATGTTCAATGGTGTTCCAGGGAGAGAAACATTTAATGTTGATCACACATCGAAAGTATTGTCTTGTGAAACAATGCAATCAAACAAATTCAATATTGCAATCCCATTTTACACAACACTTTGGGAAAATGTTCAAGGTCCCATCGATAAGATAGAAATATTCAGAAATGTCAACAAAGTTCATGGAAAAATAGTTGGCCAATCTCATATGTCTCGAATGATTGTTCAACAAAAAGGTTTTGTTCTCACTCCGTATTCATTTGATAACGCCACAAGAAACGCATTCATATACAATTCGTCAACCAAAATATACCTAACTTTTGAAACGGATCAAAGTATTGTGGCAAAGATCGAGTATGTCAGCGAGCATCTGTTGGGTGGTATTTGCATTTGGACAGTGGATAAGGATGATGAAGGAAATAGTCAATTGAATGCCATCTCGTTTGATGGATTATGCACTACAGGAAATGTGCCAAAGTACGACTGTTCGTATTGGAATGGTAACACACTTCCACCAACTCAATGTAATTTGACTATGAATTAATTGCGGTGTCACCTCTTCAAAATAATATTTTTAATTCTACTCAAAAATAAAGTGATAAAAATCTAGCATTTGAACAAATTAACATTTTCCAAAAGTGAGTAAAGTTTATGCACAATTTTTGATACTATTTCTATACCTTTTTATTTTCTGCGACTCCTTGGTTTTCCGTGCACAGTTCTCAGCGAATGAACATCTGTTTAAAATTTTTTTTTCAAAAGTTGGGTCGTCATTCTCTGAAGCGAACAGAAGCCGTACTTCTGAAATTATTCATTTTTGCTCATAAAATAATTCAATGACAACATTTTAAATTTCAAATTTTGATTTAAAGAGAACGATTTGACACAAAAATGAGAAAAACTTGATGTTATAAATGTCCAGAAAAAATCTTTTGCCCATCTCTGTTGGGTAAAATGACAATTTTTCCTTGTGAGTAAATAGAATGAGACAATAATCTTTCAAATGATGGATAACCTTTAAGATTAAGTAAACTTATTTGACTTTCAGCCAAGAAGATGCAAATGTCTTAACAGTCGAGCGAAGCAAAGACTATACAAACATTTGACATATTTCGATTAATTTTTGATTTAATGATTGTTTTGTAGTTGTTTCAATGCCGTAATCGATTTTTGTACGCACAAACAACTATACAGAAAAACGATTCAATGCTGTTAATTTCACTGATGCACTTGTTTGCATATGTTGCACTATTAATTTGCTTACTTTATATAAAATCAACATATTTTCTTTTACATTTTCAGAAAGTTCAATGCCTACCCTGCAGGAATCCCATGAACTTACTCCTCTGAACTCCGGGTAGCTATTTTTATTATGTATAAACTAACGAAAACTGCTATTCAGACCTCAAACAAATCCACCTGATACCAAGCCTTCCTGTCGAAACTCTGGAAAATATACTATCCTTGTTCTAGCTTTATTTTCTATTGCCACACTTGGAATTATAGTAGTTATTAAAACTTTCATACTGGAAAAAGATAACGGTAAATGTTTTACAACGAAAATCTGAGCACATGACATTTATAGAACTACCCATCTGTAACAAACGTATAATTGGATATATTTCGGCTTCAACAACAAGAAATATAACCGAGCATGAAGTTTCCAATTTAACACATGCAGTTTTTGCATTTGTTCATATGACTTGAGATGGAGATCTTATTTTTAACAATCTAGATCAAAAGGACAAATTTTTACAGTTAAAAGAATTGACAAAAACCAACAATTATACGGTAAAGATAATGTTTTCGATTGGCGGCAATGACAATTCAAACTACTTTTCTTCAGTAATATCTAATCCGGAAAAGAAACAGTAATCCTTAAACGTTTTATTTACATCTAAAATTTATTTTTCAGAACCTTGATTGATTCTATTCTTGCTTTCCTTGATATGTACGATCTTGATGGTGTGGACTTGTTTTGGAAATGGCCGGATAAACAGGACAGAGAAAATTATTCTTCATTTATTCATCATTTGAGAAAAAAATTAAATTTTAAAAGAGACGCCTACATTTTGTCAATAGTCGTGCCACCGTTGAATGTAGAAAGACTGAAATACGCAATCGATATAAAGAATATCACAAATAACGTTGATTTTGTGAACATTTTCTCGATGGATTACTATGGACCGCAAGATAATATAACTGGACCGACAGCTCCAATTTACGATGGAGCAGCTGAAAAGAAATATTATAATGTTCACCACTCAGTAAGAAAATATTTCTGTAGAATGAAAGAAGCGAATAAGTTGAATATTGCTATTCCATTTTATGCAACACTATGGGAAAATGTTCAAGGACCTGTCAAACCACCCGGAAAAGGGGTGTTCAGAAATGCAAAGCCATTCAATGAAATCATGTCGGAAACATCTTATTTGTCTCGATTGGATGTAAAGCAACTTGGATTTGAATTGGATAAATTTTCCTACGATGGTTCATCAAGAGGCGCATTTTTGTATAATTCAACAACCAAGACATATCTAACTTTTGAAAATGAAAAAACGATCGGAAAAAAGATTAATTATGTAAAGGATCGATTATTGGGAGGAGTATGGATTTGGTTAATGGATATGGATGATGAATTCAATAGTCAATTGAATGCAATCACCTTTGACGGATATTGTTCAAATGGAAATGGATCGAAATTTGATTGCTAATTTTTTGGTAATACTGTTTATTTCGGAACGACAATCCAAGTAGTGTTTTAGGTCTTTCAGAACTTTACTTTCAAACACTAATCAGTTTCAAGGCAATTGAACATTTTCCCATATTTTTTAAAACTACTTTTTGATTCGAATTATCATACGAAGTTCAATGATTTCGTAGACCCTCACATTTTTTGAAATTTGTTGTGTTTTCAATAAATTTGTTAATATCTGCATGACTGTTTGTTTGTAATAATTCTAACCATAATGCATATTTCTTATCAATTTGTTCCTCTCATTTCAGGATCTTTCCTGCATCGTGCGTTGGTATACATTTTTAGATAACAACCGTTTTCAGTTTGATTTTTTGAGCTACCGAATTCCATTTCTAATCGGATGAATCTAAAAACATATTGATTTGTTCTGTGTTAAATTGATATTTTTAATACAATGACAAATCCAAAGGAGTGCTATGAACTTGTGCCAGTTGATGCCAGGTATATTCGAACAGTATATTAACATATACATACATAATTAACAATTTTAAGTTCGAAAACCAAGAAGTCTGCAGAAAAACCATCTATTCATGTTGGAAAATATGAAATCATTTTGATTATCTTTATGTCAATAGTGACACTTGGACTTGTGGTGGTAATAAGAAGTTTCGTTTTTGTGGAAGAAAATGGTTAACCAACTTTCTAAAACTTTATATAATCAAAGATTAAATTTTCTTTCAGCACCAACAGTCTGTGAGAAACGAGTGATTGGATATTATGCTGGCACAGAAAAATCTCAGATCACAATTGAAGAGGTTTCTGAATTAACACATGCAGTATTTGCATTCGTTTATATGGCAACTGATGGAACTTTGATGTTTAGTAATCAGGCCCAAAGAAATCGATTTTTGAAGTTAAAAGAACTAACGAAAAATGAAAACTCTACAGTGAAGATGATGTTTTCCATTGGTGGTAAAGATAATTCACAAAACTTTTCACCAGTGACAGCGAGTCCGGATAGAAAAAAATCTTTCATAAATGCTATACTTGAGTTGCTTGAAAAGTATGACCTAGATGGTGTCGATTTATTTTGGAGATGGCCAAAATCAGATGACAAGGATGAATATGCTGTATTTCTTCGAGAGTTGAAAAAACAGTTGAAAGCCAGGAGAAAGGATTACATTTTGTCAGTAGTTGTGGCACCACTTGATATAAATAGATGGGATTCTAAATTTGACATTAAGAAAATAATTAAACATGCCGATTTTATTAGTATCTATGGATTGGCAAAAAATACGACAGATTCAGAATCGCCAATGTTTGCTTCAGCTTGGGGAGCAGCAAGTTCTTCGATGCTCGAATTACCAGGGATCCAGCAATTAACTTGTTCAAATATACTATTGACTCGGTCTCTCTAAAATGGTTCAATTTTTAATTAATTCACTCAATTATACATAATATTTTCTTGAAATTTCATATTCTTCGTATAAAATATGTTCTAACATAAAAAACATCACACTTTGGTGTCTGTCACAGTTTCATACAAACATCATAATGATGATCTACCCGTGTAAGTTCCGAATAGAAAAATTCTTATCAAGCATTTGGTAAATATTGACAAACAAAATGGTGTTAATCACTTTCACCCACTGCAAAATATATATGGCTTCATTTAACAGCAGGACTGTGGATGTAAAATTTTTGTTTGTTATTTAATTTTCGGTGTTTCCTTCTAGACTCAGAAAACTGTAAGAATCAATATGAACGAGCTCTATAACTCTCTAATAAATTGAAATTCACTCATGATTTTCAAAAATGCTGACATGGAGTAAAATTTCAATCATAAAAAATTTCATAGTTATGATCATTTGTTTGATAATGCTCCACTAACTTTCCATCACAATTCGACATTTCTTATCTTGTTTAGTCGATGGTTCTTCTCTTGGTCGCTTTAATTAGTTGCAGATAAGGATTGTATTTATGTAATTATTTGAACTGCCTTTTCTATCATCTTTTGTTTGTACAAAACCGTTATAATCGGATTTGTTCTCATTATCAAGTTTAATGACTAATATCAAATCTGAACAAAAAGAATCAGAAGAGCTTGTGCTACCCAATGACAGGTAAATTCATATTTGAAACAAACTTACATTAGAACTGTTCAGACCACAATATGAACAGCGGGTAACAAAGCAGCCAACTTCCGGAAAGTATATTATTATTACAATCACACTCATATCGATTATAATTGTTGGATTTGGACTTGGATTGTGTGCCCAAATTTATTTCCAGGCTGAAAGTGACGGTGAGTTTACAGGAAAATTAAAAAGTGGCCTAGAAACGAACTTTTGCTAGCAGCCCGCCACTGGGCCGTCGCAATTTTTCGAATGTTCCACACTTTTTTTAAATTTCCAAACGGATTTTACTGTTTCAGTGTTACCAATTTGTGATAAAAGAATAATTGGGTATTATTCTGGATCAGGAACTTCCAATATTACAAGTACCCAACTTTCCAATTTAACACATACAGTTTTTGCATTCGTTTATATGACCCCAGATGGAACATTGCTTTTTAATAATCAAATTGAAAAAAATCGATTTTTGAAATTAAAAGAAGTTGTTCGAAATGGAAATTCTAAAATCAAATTGATGTTTTCCATAGGAGGAAAAGACAATTCAAAATATTTTTCATCAGTTATTCCAAGTGAAGAAAGAATACAGTTAAGGTACACTTATAGTTTGTAATTAATTTCAATATTTCAGAACATTCATTGAATCTATTTTGGAATTTCTTGAAGCTTACGATCTTGATGGTGTGGACTTGTTTTGGAAATGGCCGGAAGAAGAATATAGAGATGCCTATTTTGCATTTATAAATCAACTGAGAAAAACATTTGAAGCCAAGAAAAAATACTATATTTTGTCCATAGTAATACCGCCGCCTACATTAGATGGATGGGGAAAGAAACGATTAAACAAAATTATAGAAAGTGTGGATTTCATTAATGCTTACTCAACAGACTACTATACTCCATTAGCTGATAACTTGTCAGATGACATTGCTGGTCCTTCAGCACCAATTTATTTTGGAGCACAGGGAAAAAGTGAACGGAATGTTCATCACACTGCAAGAAATTACTCATGTCTAACGAAGCAAGCTAGTAAATTCAACATTGTAATTCCATTCTACGCAACACTATGGGAGAATGTTTATGAAACTGTTCTCGATTCTAAACGAGGTGTCTATAGACATGTTGCACCATTTTATGGAAGAACTGTTGGAAAAACTTATTTGTCTCGATTGGCTGTAAAACAAGAAGGTTTTCAAGTAGAATCATATTCGTATGATCCTGCACCAAGAGCTGCATTCTCATATAATAGAACAATAGGAATATATCTAACATTTGAAACAAAAGAGAGCATCAGAGCAAAAATTGATTATGTGAAGGATCGGATTCTGGGTGGAGTATGGATATTTTCAGTGGATATGGATGATGAAACAAATAGTCAATTGAAGGCGGTTTCCTTTGACGGGTTTTGTACTATTGGAAATGGATCTAAATATGAATGTGTATAATGCATGATTCAATCGAAAAATTATCATTGTATGGTGTAAATAAAATGTTTAAATGTAATACAGTACATTTTTTTGTGAGATATATAATTGTACAGTCAAAACATTGGGGGAAACAAACTACTGTTTTGCAAGGCAGCAAAAAAGTTGAACAAGAGAAATAACTAATTTATATCTGATTGTGATTTATTTTCATATGCGGACGCTCAAGATAATTGAAAACCTTACAGTACCAAAATTGACATGTGGCAATGTTATAAAACGTAGTGGAGCACTGCTGACCTGTTGCTCCGCAGCAAGATAAATTAGTACTGTGAAGAAAAATTGTAAAACTGTACTGGAGGCTCTCACTATCTTCTTCGAATCAGAAACTGGGAAAACTTGTTCTGAAAAAGTCACGCTAAAATCGATGCTCCAAGAGTTTTCAAATGATCATTTCAACAAGCGCACGAATCAGGGATTTGTCATATATCAGTGCCAAGAATAAAGATTGCCAAACATGTAGTTTTATAAACTCAGTCGATATTTCACATTACGTCAACTGTAATTTATTTCAACACCTCAAGAATTTGAGACCTTAGTATTCACACGATATTTGTTTCACTTTTCTTATCTTTCCTCTTTCAGATTTTTCTTAATTATAAAAAGCGGATTTTACTGTAATACGATTAAAATAATTTTGAGTAGATTGCGAAAAAACCATCCTTATTTTTTTGCTTTTGGTTGCTTTGTTTCGCTTTCTTTTTGATATATTTTTCATTTTACAGGTGTTTCAAATGAAATACCAAAGCAATCCAAACAATCCCCTACTGAAAGAACCAAAGTTTAAGTATGTGGATCATTTTGAAACTTTCAAAATATTGATATATTCAGACAGAAAAACGATAAACCTGTGAGAAATGATGCCGCGTTTTACAATGCTTGGAAATATGTTTTTCTTGTTGTAATTTTCTCGGGAGTTTTGGCATTTGGTATTTGTTTTCTTCTTCGAAATTATGGGGTAGGAAGAGAAAACCGCGAATTTCAAACAATGAGTGAAGAAGACGGAGGTGAGTATTTTTTTGTTTTGAGTAGAGCTGTTATGGAGGGACGTTATCCTTGTTCCTCTGATTTTTATGCTCGTAATTGGAAAATCAACTTTGTCATCGAAAACCGATTTTACGAATCCATATTGTTCTGGTCCAAAATCAGCTATGTTCAACTTTCAGAGATTTGCGACAAAAAAGTAATTGGATACTTTTCTGAATCTCACACGTCAGAGATCACTATTAATCATATCTCTAAGCTGACACATGCTGTTTTTGCATTTGTTATCATGAAATCCGATGGAACAGTTATGTTTCGTGATAAGCTTGCCCAGGAACGGTTTTTAAAAATACGAGACATTGCAAATCAAGCATCCCCGAAATTAAAAATGTTGATTTCAATTGGCGGCCCTGCGAATTCAGACAATTTCTTGCCAGTCATATCCAGTCCCGATAGAAAAAAGTTGAGATGTTTCATTGGATGAATTACTAATAGAATTGTTACAGGATATTCATCAACTCTATTGTTTCATTCCTTAAGAAGTATGACATTGACGGAGTAGATTTGTTTTGGAAATGGCCGAGACTTGAGGATAAATATTATTATTCTCGATTCATTTCAATGCTAAAAGAAAGATTTCAAATGGAAGAAAAAAACTATATTTTGTCAATAATAATTCCCCCATGCGGATTTGGAGGTTGGAACAACAAGTTCGACATTGAGAATATTGTTGCAGTAGCAGATTTTATAAATATATATTCAATGGATTATTATGGTCCATGGAAAAACCCATACGGTAATCCAACAGGACCGATTTCCCCAATTTACAATGGAGCACAAGGAAGAGAAGCATACAACGTTCATAGCTCAGCTCTCACGTACTCTTGCAAAGTGAAACAATCAAAAAAATTCAATATCGTGATCCCGTTTTTTGCAAGGCTCTGGAAAAACGTCGAAAAACCGATTCAGCATCCGGGGAGAGAGGTTTATAGGAACGTTCATCTTGTTCACGGTTCGGCAGTTGGAGAAAGTTTTATGTCCAGAAAATCTGTACTTGAAAAGGGATACAAACTGAACTCGTATAGTTATGATGAATTATCAAGATCTGCATTTATCTACAATTCGACAACAAAAGAATATCTTACTTTTGAAACAGAAAAAAGTATTGAGGCTAAAGTGAATTACGTAAAAGACAGAGCTTTGGCTGGTGTTTGGATATGGTTTGTCGACTTGGATGATGAAGAAAATAGTTTAATCAATGCAGTCAATTTTACTGGTTTATGCAGTAGTGGGGACACATTAAAATTTGATTGTCATCAAAAGAAAAGTAAAAGTTTTGCATACCTGTAAAAGTGTAAAATATCTTTTTTTTGTTTTTTTTAAACAATTTCTAACATTTTCCAAGTTAACCTGTAATTATAATTTGTAAATTCGACCCTACTTGCAATAAAATTTGAAACTAATCTGAATTAATCTTTATTATTTGAAACAGTCTGATGGTTTGCAGGTGGATGCACCATGTTTCGCAAAGGGCATAGTTTATACATCTGGCGACTCCACAATATCGGGCAAAAATTCACTGAAAAAATGTTTTTGAAAATTCAGAATTATAAAGAAAAATTCAATTATAATTTCAGGATAAAAATCATTCAGCTGGACAAAATTCAAAAATTGAATTTTATGTTTCTTATCAAGAAACTTCATTTAAATCTTCTGTCTTTATTGATTTTGTAATATGCATTATTAGTGATAAGGAAAACTTGAAGTGCCACTTGGTTGAACTACCATATTTCAAGTTTCCATTTGTTTTACTAACACTCTTTCTTTTTACAACAGACACTAAATGTCAAACCAAGAAAGTATTGAACTAGAATCATTCATTGATGGCAGGTAATTTTATTTGAAGTCATATTAATTTAATGATTAAATTTCAGAACGGAACAGAATCGGTCTGAAACTAAATCTACATCTCGAAATGTTTCAAAAATTATCACAATTACTATTGTAATTATTTTGCTTTTAATTTTTACACTCGGCGGAATAAGAGTAGCCACTGGGATGTTTGTCTTTCCAGAAAAAATTAGTAGCAGTAAGTTTTTGATAAAAATCGGGACAATATGAATCGGGACAATCGATATTAAATTGATTAATTTGTAAGACCTGAAAATTAAATTCTGAGCGCCTATGAGCAAAGAAGTAAAAAAAGTAGATGAAATGTGCATGTTTTTAACTTTAATTTTTTAGCTCCAGCTCCAGCTTCAGCTAACCAAAGAATATCAGCCTGCAACAAGCGAGTAATTGGATATTATTCAGCGACTGAAACTTCCGAAATCACCAGCAGCCAAATTTTCAAATTAACGCATGCAGTTTTTGCATTTGTTTATATGACTTCAGAAGGAATATTGACATTTATCGATCAATATGAAATGGATCGATTTTCGAAATTAAAAGAGGTTGTTCGAAATGGAAAGTATAAAGTCAAACTGCTGTTTTCCATTGGTGGAAAAGACAATTCGCGAAATTTTTCTACGGTTATATCAAGTGAAAAGAGAATACAGTTGAGGTGCGCTTATATTTTGTAAATAATTTATATTTTTCAGAACATTCATTAAGTCTATTCTCGATTTTCTTAAAGATCACAATCTCAATGGTGTGGATTTGTTTTGGAAATGGCCAGAAGAAAAAGAAAAAATGAAGTATTCGAAATTCATTCAAAGACTGAAAAAAGAAGAGTAAATATATTTTGTCAATCGTAGTACCACCCCCTCATGTAAGAGGATGGGAACGGGCATATGACTTCAAACAACTTGTTCAAGATGTCGATTTTGTGAATATATACTCAATGGACTATTATGGACCATGGCCAGATGACTTAGCAGGTGATACCACGGGACCATCAGCACCGATTTTTGGCTGTCCTTGGAAAAAAGGAGCATATAATGTCCACCACTCGGCAAAAATATATTCTTGTCGAACGAAGAAATCAAGTAAATTCAATATTGCTATTCCTTTCTACGCAACACTATGGGAAAATGTCTATGAACCATTCCCAAGTCCAGGAAGAGATGTGTTTAGATACGTCGCATCGAATAATGGGATGACAATTGGACAAAGATATATGAATCGATCAATTGTGAAGCAGCAAGGTTTTCAGTTGGAGCGATATTCATATGACGAATTGACAAAAGGATCATTTATTTATAATTCCACAACTGTGAGATATCTGACATTTGAAACCGAGAGAAGTATTAGAGAAAAGACTGGTTACGTCAAGGATGGGGTTATGGGTGGAGTATGGATTTGGTCAGTTGATATGGATGATGAATCAAATAGCCAATTAAATGCAATCACCTTTAAAGGAAGATGTGCCGTTGAAAGAAAATCTAAACACGACTGCTGACGTTTATTTGCCAGAATGATCCTTTGTTAGATTTTAACTGGAATTTTCATTTGTTAAAAAAAATGAACTGAAACTGAGGAAGGTACACATGCGTTCATGTACTGACCATGTGATATGTCGGCCTACATGGAAAGGTTCTTCACACATTTTGATTTTTTTCGAAACTATAGAACACGGTTTTTATATTCCAATAAACTGCATTTCAACGATTCCCAACAAAATGACACTTCGAAAACAGACTCTTTGCTCCTACGTAAAATTTCTACTAATTCGACTGAGTAGAAAAAACTTGATTTAAAAAACCACACATGAACTTTGATAACATTAACACAAATGACTTATTTCGAAAGTTAATTCCAACCTGCATGTTTCCATACTTCTTCAACATCCTTTCCTGCAAAATTCTCGTCAAAACGAATTATGACTGTTTGCACACAAAGCAGATTACAATATTGATATTTTAAGCTTTTCTAATTCGATTAATTTTGACGTTCAAAATTCACACTGATCTCTTTGTGTTATAATTCAGAGGTCGTGTACGATCTGTGAAGTTTTAAAATTTTGATGGCAAAACAGGATAATAAAAACGAGATTGTGGCTCCGTCAATTCACGGGTGACTTCATTAATTGAAATTATCTTAAATTTTTTTATTTTGATTCAGAAAAAAGCTCGATCGGTCGCTTTGGCGTATTTATCTTAAATATATCGTAATAGCAATTGTTCTTCTAGTTGTCTTGGGAAATACAATTATGACAATAATACTGGTAGTGAACGATGTCAATGAAACTGGAAGTGAGTACTCCTTAAAATATGTGACGGTGTTTTACCAAGTTTATATTCCTAATAATTTTCAGAGACTACAATTACGCCTAAACTATCATCAGCGGGTACCAGGTCCACATTTGCTTCAGGTTTTTTTTCCGAATGTAACTCCAACTTTAACAATTGGCAACACATATTTAGTCTTTGAAACACTGAAAATTTATTCGTCGGTTGCAGTGTTACACACATTTTTTTGATAAGTTTGGAATATTGCGAAAAGATTACGATTCAATGCTATGCAATTTATGATCAAATAATAAGCGAAAAAATGAAGTCTTGGCAATGAGCCTACGAGAACATGCTCCGAGAATCAGCAAAAATTTCTTAAATGTTTCAGGCACTCCTACTGTGACAAGTATCTCTTCAACTGTTGCCGCGTCTACATATCCAGGTCACTTTTTGAAAAAAAAGACTAAATAATTTTCAATTATTTCCAGCAACGCCAGGTTGTAACAAACGGATAATTGGATATTATTTTGCAACACAAACTTCTGTTATAACAAGAGATCAAGTTTCAAAACTGACACATGCAGTTTTTGCATTTGTCAATATGACTTCTGATGGACATCTACAAATTGACGGTGATTTGGCGAAAAACAGATTTACGAATCTGATAGAAATAGCAAAACAGCAAACTCCACAAGTCAAAGTTATGATATCAATTGGTGGAAACGACAATTCCAACAACTTCAAGCCGGTTTTAAGTAGTCCCGACAGAAAAAAGTTACGATTTCAAGTTTTGAAACTAATAATTAGAAGTTTTCAGATTGTTCATCAATTCCACAGTATCATTCCTTCAAACTTATGATATTGACGGTGTTGATTTATATTGGAAATGGCCAGGAAAAACATCTAAAGACATTTATTCTCAATTTATCAATGATCTGAGATACAGTTTGCAACGGCAGAAAAGAAACTATATTATGTCGATAGTACTACCACCACCTGATATGGGAGCCAACTACGAAGCAGGAATTGATATTGAGAATATTTTTGACAATGTTGATTTTCTGAACATATTTACAATGGGATACTTTGGTCCATGGCAAAACGATGCCGGCATGATAACTGGTGCAGCTTCTCAACTTTTCAATGGCGTTAATGGAGTTCCGGGAAGAAAAACTTATAATATTCATCACTCAACAGAGAGATATGTTTGTAAAACTGGTCAATCTGACAAATATAACATTGCGATTCCATTTTATACAATGCTCTGGAAGCATGTGAAAGGTCCAGTTAACCCTCCTAATATTGAAATTTATCGAAATGCAACATTTCAAGGAGGAGTTGTTGGAGAAACGAGTATGTCTCGAAAATTGGTTCAAGAGGAAGGCTATGATTTTTCAAACCCTACGTACAACCCTGAAATCAGAGCTGCATTCAAATATAATGCTACTACAGAAACATTCCTAACATTTGAAACGAATGACACGATTGCAGCAAAAATTGATTATGTGAAAGATCGGATATTGGGTGGAGTATGGATTTGGGCAGTTGATATGGATGATGATTCAAATAATTTATTGAATCTTGTAAAGTTTACTGGTTATTGCACGGTTGGAAATCTAACATTGTATAATTGTTAAATGAGTAACTTCGACCTAACTAATTTGTATTGTTTTTCCAGAATTTAATAAATCGTTTATCTAAAATTGACCAATGTTTTGTTGGATTCAAAATTTCAACTTTTAAACTATAGGTTTTCATTGTTTTTTAGGGATAGGATCATTTAATTATCATTTTTCAAATATTCAGCACGGGAAAGAATAAGCAAGAATGTGAGACTTATAATGTTAGCATGTACTTTAACAAAACGTTCAAATAGAAAGTACAATATATGAGGAAGATGCCTTTCAATGACTGTATCGCAACTTGTTGTCTTTTTTCCACTTACGCTGAGAAATCAAACACACAAATTAGAAATCGTATCAGTCATATGTTGTGCACATTTGCTTCAGGTTTTTTTTCCGAATGTAACTCCAACTTTAACAATTGGCAACACATATTTAGTCTTTGAAACACTGAAAATTTATTCGTCGGTTGCAGTGTTACACACATTTTTTTGATAAGTTTGGAATATTGCGAAAAGATTACGATTCAATGCTATGCAATTTATGATCAAATAATAAGCGAAAAAATGAAGTCTTGGCAATGAGCCTACGAGAACATGCTCCGAGAATCAGCAAAAATTTCTTAAATGTTTCAGGCACTCCTACTGTGACAAGTATCTCTTCAACTGTTGCCGCGTCTACATATCCAGGTCACTTTTTGAAAAAAAAGACTAAATAATTTTCAATTATTTCCAGCAACGCCAGGTTGTAACAAACGGATAATTGGATATTATTTTGCAACACAAACTTCTGTTATCACAAGTGATCAAGTTTCAAATCTGACACATGCAGTTTTTGCATTTGTCAATATTACTTCAGATGGACAATTACAAATTGACGGTGATTTGGCGAAAAACAGATTTACGAATTTGATAGAAATAGCAAAACAGCAAACTCCACAAGTCAAAGTTATGATATCAATTGGTGGAAACGACAATTCCAACAACTTCAAGCCGGTTTTAAGTAGTCCCGACAGAAAAAAGTTACGATTTCAAGTTTTGAAACTAATAATTAGAAGTTTTCAGATTGTTCATCAATTCCACAGTATCATTCCTTCAAACTTATGATATTGACGGTGTTTAAATCAACACGACCTCTGAATTATAACACAAAGAGATCAGTGTGAATTTTGAACGTCAAAATTAATCGAATTAGAAAAGCTTAAAATATCAATATTGTAATCTGCTTTGTGTGCAAACAGTCATAATTCGTTTTGACGAGAATTTTGCAGGAAAGGATGTTGAAGAAGTATGGAAACATGCAGGTTGGAATTAACTTTCGAAATAAGTCATTTGTGTTAATGTTATCAAAGTTCATGTGTGGTTTTTTAAATCAAGTTTTTTCTACTCAGTCGAATTAGTAGAAATTTTACGTAGGAGCAAAGAGTCTGTTTTCGAAGTGTCATTTTGTTGGGAATCGTTGAAATGCAGTTTATTGGAATATAAAAACCGTGTTCTATAGTTTCGAAAAAAATCAAAATGTGTGAAGAACCTTTCCATGTAGGCCGACATATCACATGGTCAGTACATGAACGCATGTGTACCTTCCTCAGTTTCAGTTCATTTTTTTTAACAAATGAAAATTCCAGTTAAAATCTAACAAAGGATCATTCTGGCAAATAAACGTCAGCAGTCGTGTTTAGAAGTAACGACGCCTGCAGTCTCGACTACTGGTAAATAAATATTTTTTTAAAATTGAAAAAAAAAATTAAATATTGAATTTATAGAACCTACGACTACTCCAAGTAGATCAACAACAGTAACGACGCCTGCAGTCTCGACTACTGGTAAATAAATATTTTTTTTTAATTAATAAAAAATTAAATAATGCATTTTTAGAACCTACGACTACTCCAAGTAGATCAACAACAGTAACGACGCCTGCAGTATCCACCACAGGTAAATAAATATTTTTTTAAAAATTGAAAAAAAAATTTAATAATGAACTTTTAGAACCTACGACTACTCCAAGTAGATCAACAACAGTAACGACGCGTGCAGTATCCACCACAGGTAAATAAATATTTTTTTAAAATTGAAAAAAAAAATTAAATATTGAATTTATAGAACCTACGACTACTCCAAGTAGATCAACAACAGTTACAACGCCTGCAGTCTCGACTACTGGTAAATAAATATTTTTTGAAAATTAATAAAAAATTAAATAATGCATTTTTAGAACCTACGACTACTCCAAGTAGATCAACAACAGTTACAACGCCTGCAGTCTCGACTACTGGTAAATAAATATTTTTTGAAAATTCATAAAAAATTAAATAATGCATTTTTAGAACCTACGACTACTCCAAGTAGATCAACAACAGTAACGACGCCTGCAGTATCCACCACAGGTAAATAAATTTTTTTTTAAAATTAATTAAAAATTAAATATTGAATTTATAGAAGCTACGACTACTCCAAGTAGATCAACAACAGTTACAACGCCTGCAGTCTCGACTACTGGTAAATAAATATTTTTTAAAAATTAATAAAAATTAAAGACTGAATTTTTAGAATCTACGACTACGCTAAGTAGATCAACAACAGTAACGACGCCTGCAGTATCGACTACTGGTAAATAAATATTTTTTAAAAATTAATAAAAATTAAAGACTGAATTTTTAGAATCTACGACTACGCTAAGTAGATCAACAACAGTAACGACGCCTGCAGTATCGACTACTGGTAAATAAATATTTTTTAAAAATTAATAAAAATTAAAGACTGAATTTTTAGAATCTACGACTACGCTAAGTAGATCAACAACAGTAACGACGCCTGCAGTATCGACTACTGGTAAATAAATATTTTTTAAAAATTAATAAAAATTAAAGACTGAATTTTTAGAATCTACGACTACGCTAAGTAGATCAACAACAGTAACGACGCCTGCAGTATCGACCACAGGTAAATAAATATTTTTTTAAAAATTGAAAAAAAAATTTAATAATGAACTTTTAGAATCTACGACTACTCCAAGTAGATCAACAACAGTAACGACGCGTGCAGTATCCACCACATGTAAATAAATATTTTTTAAAAATTGAAAAAAAAATGTAATAATGAACTTTTAGAATCTACGACTACTCCAAGTAGATCAACAACAGTAACGACGCGTGCAGTCTCCACTACAGGTAAATAAATTTTTTTTTAAATTAAAAACAAGATTAACAAATTACTTTTCAGATACTACGATTTTTGAAATTTCATCATCGACTGGTGCCAGGTCCACTCTGTCAACTACAGGTTTTGTGAATGCATTTTTACTGATATTGAAAGTTTGCAACACCGCCCGCTCTAAATAAGAAAAACTGTTTTTCAATCATTACAAATAACTGTTTTCTGTTGTTTTATTGTATTTGAATGCAGCTCAAGTTTTTCAGACATTTCTCCCGTAACAAAAATTTCTTCAACTGTTTCAAGCAAGCCGTCAACAACAGGTAACTTTCGGAAAATAAACTATTGCTTTGTCGGTTATATAAACTACATGTTAATGTATTGTTAACAAAGAAATCCTATCGGTTTTTCAAAATAAAATTTTTCAGTCCTACCAATTTGTGATAATCGAGTCGTCGGCTATTTCTCTTCAAATCAAAATTCTACAATCACAGAAGACCAAGTTTCAAAACTGACACATGCAGTTTTTGCTTTTGTCAATATGACTCAGGGTGGAAATTTGAATATTATCAATCGTCAGCGGTTTTTAAGTTTAACGAAAATTGCAAAACAGCAAACGCCACCCGTTAAAGTTATGATTTCAATTGGTGGAGACGATAATTCCAATAACTTCTATAAGGTTTTAAATAGTCCCAACAGAAGGAAGTAAGAATACACATTAGGTAGTTCATTTATTCTTGAATAATTGCAGAGTTTTTTTGAATGCTACCACATCATTTCTCCAAATTTATGGCATTGACGGTATTGATTTATTTTGGAAATGGCCAGGAGGAGCATCTAAGACACTTTATACTAAGTTTATCAGTGATCTGAGACATAACCTTCAACAAAAAAATAAAAACTATATCTTATCAATAGTACTTCCACCACCTGATTTGGAAGGAAACTACGAGGCTGGAATCAATATCACCAGTATTGTTAATAATGTTGATTTTCTGAATATATTCACAATGGGATACTTTGGTCCATGGCCAAACCCGAAAGGAATGATAACTGGGGCAACTTCTCAACTTTTTTATGGAGTTAATGGAGTTTTGGGAAGAAGAAATTACAATATTCACCACTCAGTACAGAGCTATGTTTGTAAAACCGATCAATCTAACAAATATAACATTGCAATTCCATTTTATACAATGCTCTGGAAGCATGTTCAAGGCCCAATCAACCCTCCAAATATTGAAATTTATCGAAATGCAACATTTAATGGAACTGTTTTTGGAGAAGCGAATATGTCTAGAAAGTTGGTTCAGCAGGAAGGTTACGATCTGTCGCATCCTACATTTAACTCTGAAATTAGAGCTGCATTTAAATATAATGCTACTACAGAAACATTCCTAACATTCGAAACGAATGACACAATTGCAGCAAAGATTGATTATGTGAAGGATCGGATATTGGGGGGAGTATGGATTTGGGGAGTGGATATGGATGACAATTCAAATAGTTTATTGAGTCTTGTGAAGTTCACTGAATATTGCGACTCTGGGAATTCTACAATTTATAAATGCTAATTGAACATAATCATTGCCCCCAAACAATTTGTTTTGTTTGATTAGATTTTCATGAATTTTGTTGTTTTCATAATTTTCCCGATTCATTAAAATTGAAAAATAGCATTTTCAAATTGAAATAAAGGAACTCAATCAAGTTAAATAAGCATATGGGCATATTTAAACTGAAAAGGATACAAGTCATAATTTTTGTCTAGTGTCATTTGAACTTTGACCATAATTGCAAATATTTGTTTTACAATGAAAATTGAGATGATCAGATTGAAAAATTAAATAATATGATTTACGGCTCTTTGCACCTTTTGGTCTAAAACTATATACTTTAGCAGTTACCAAACATCCTCTTTGACACATTTCTCTTTAACACGATGACTGTATGCACACAGATTGAAACAAAAATATTTTAAGCACACCTAACTCGATTAATTCAGACGACTAAAGATTTATTCTGATCTTTTGTCGTTCTCTGTTTTGAATGTAAAAGTTGAGCATACTCCAATAAGTTTAAATTTCTACAATTGTTATGTCTGTTCAGAATAATTGGTACGAGCTCGTGATCCCTTCTGCACTCAGATAACTCTATTGATCGATATGCATCTGAGATTGTAAAATTTGTATTCAGAAAAGGTTTCGACCAAGAATTGTCTCAACCACCTTGCCGTAATTATATAATGTATATTATAATAGTTGCAGTTGTTCTAGTCATTGCGGCAATCGGAAAAGTGTCAATTTTGTTAATCGTGAACCAGGGTGAAGATAAGAAATATCATAGAACACAATCCGGCGATCATCGTGTCCAGCGTGAAAGTTATAACGTCTCTGATGGTTTCCTCAAATTTACAAGTTTATTTGGAAAATTTATTTGTTTATGAGTTCTAATTTACCGTTCTAATCCTCTTTGACGTATTTTTCTGCAACACGAGTGATGACTGTATGCACATATTTTCTGGCTTCCTTCCTCCTAGAAATGCCGAGGTTGTCCGATTATAAAAGTAATATTTTAAGCATGTCTAATTCAATTTATTCAGACGACCAAATAATTACTTAGATTCTTTGTCATTTTTCTTCTAAATTCAAAAGTAGAGCATACTCTGATAAGTTTTAATTTCAAACAGTCAAATGTCTAATCGGGATGAATGGTACGAGCTTGTGATACCTACTGCACTCAGGTATTTTAATTTATCAACGTTTTATTGAAGTTATCGCATTTTCATGCAGAAAAGATTCCGGCCAAGAACCATCTCAATCACGTTGGCGACCATATCTAAAATATATCATAATAGTTGCTGTTTTTCTAATTGTTGTGGCTATTGCCACCGTGACCATTGTATTGATTGCGAACCGGGTTGATGGCAGTGCAAGTAAGTTTTCCGATCAGCTTTTTAGAAATTCAATGTTGTTAGAATTTTATTGAAATGCGTTTACAACATCTTCTATAGTTCTCAATTTCTCAGACACTTCTACTGTGCCAAACGTATCATCAACTGTTGCTAAATCTACAATAACAACTAGAGGTGCTCTCCTTAATTGGCTTAAACAAAACTAATCAATCTATAATTATTTCCAGCACCGCCAGTTTGTAACAAACGGATAATTGGATATTATTTTGCAACACAAACTTCTGTTATAACAAGAGATCAAGTTTCAAAACTGACACATGCAGTTTTTGCATTTGTCAATATGACTTCTGATGGACATCTACAAATTGACGGTGATTTGGCGAAAAACAGATTTACGAATCTGATAGAAATAGCAAAACAGCAAACTCCACAAGTCAAAGTTATGATATCAATTGGTGGAAACGACAATTCCAACAACTTCAAGCCGGGTTTAAGTAGTCCCGACAGAAAAAAGTTACGATTTCAAGTTTTGAAACTAATAATTAGAAGTTTTCAGATTGTTCATCAATTCCACAGTATCATTCCTTCAAACTTATGATATTGACGGTGTTGATTTATATTGGAAATGGCCAGGAAAAACATCTAAAGACATTTATTCTCAATTTATCAATGATCTGAGATACAGTTTGCAACGGCAGAAAAGAAACTATATTATGTCGATAGTACTACCACCACCTGATATGGGAGCCAACTACGAAGCAGGAATTGATATTGAGAATATTTTTGACAATGTTGATTTTCTGAACATATTTACAATGGGATACTTTGGTCCATGGCAAAACGATGCCGGCATGATAACTGGTGCAGCTTCTCAACTTTTCAATGGCGTTAATGGAGTTCCGGGAAGAAAAACTTATAATATTCATCACTCAACAGAGAGATATGTTTGTAAAACTGGTCAATCTGACAAATATAACATTGCGATTCCATTTTATACAATGCTCTGGAAGCATGTGAAAGGTCCAGTTAACCCTCCTAATATTGAAATTTATCGAAATGCAACATTTCAAGGAGGAGTTGTTGGAGAAACGAGTATGTCTCGAAAATTGGTTCAAGAGGAAGGCTATGATTTTTCAAACCCTACGTACAACCCTGAAATCAGAGCTGCATTCAAATATAATGCTACTACAGAAACATTCCTAACATTTGAAACGAATGACACGATTGCAGCAAAAATTGATTATGTGAAAGATCGGATATTGGGTGGAGTATGGATTTGGGCAGTTGATATGGATGATGATTCAAATAATTTATTGAATCTTGTAAAGTTTACTGGTTATTGCACGGTTGGAAATCTAACATTGTATAATTGTTAAATGAGTAACTTCGACCTAACTAATTTGTATTGTTTTTCCAGAATTTAATAAATCGTTTATCTAAAATTGACCAATGTTTTGTTGGATTCAAAATTTCAACTTTTAAACTATAGGTTTTCATTGTTTTTTAGGGATAGGATCATTTAATTATCATTTTTCAAATATTCAGCACGGGAAAGAATAAGCAAGAATGTGAGACTTATAATGTTAGCATGTACTTTAACAAAACGTTCAAATAGAAAGTACAATATATGAGGAAGATGCCTTTCAATGACTGTATCGCAACTTGTTGTCTTTTTTCCACTTACGCTGAGAAATCAAACACACAAATTAGAAATCGTATCAGTCATATGTTGTGTTCTTTTTTGTTCTCTCTCTCGTTTCGTTTCACCAATTGTTTATCGTTTCCTATCTATCTTAATATTTTCAGAAGTTTCATGAATCCTCCAAAAAATGGAACATCGCTCCCAAGATTAACTCGATCGATCGACGACGATGATGAAGGGTCAACGATGTTTAAGGTTGCAGGTGCACTATTTGCTTACGGAATTTTTGTGGGCATCTTTGTCCTCATTTGTCATATACGTCGAGCCTTTGAATCAATAAATATTCAACAGTATACGAACAGGTTAGTTCTATTAAAAACATTTAAGGAACTGTTTAGAAATTACTGTTGTTCTGTTCTGGAAAAATAGCTTTGAAAGACAAGTGCAAGTCGTCTAGAAAGCAGATATGGAAGCATTTTGTGCCTATATTAAAGGTTTTCCTGATTCAAATAGTTTGTATTTATCTCATCATTGCCATGCTATCATTTCCAAAGATTAAACGCATTACTCACCACTGTGAAGCGAGAAATATTTTTCCTCAGATTTTCATCACCACAATGTTGAAGAACCGTGCTAATTTTTTCGTTACAGGGGAAATGCGATTCGAAATTCCTATGTTCAAGTACAGACTGAAATAACGCCATCGAGTATACTTGCGGTACAAGAAAATACACTTGGAATAGAGTCAACCAACAAAGAACCGACTCAACCCATCAATGAAAGAGCTGAAAAACTTCCTTACAATCCAGCATTTGAAATTCAACCGAACAATTTGGATACTTTCAACAGAAAATTGGGAAAAGGAAAGTTTGGAATAATCAATAAAGGACTGCTGACTTTAAGAATTTGCAAAACAAATGAAGTGGTTCAAGTGAATGTAGCAGTAAAAAGTGAGTAATTGATTTTACATAATAATCAAGCAATAGTACATTTTTGAAGAGATGGTTGATCCAACAGATGAAAAACAAGATAAACTAATTTATGATGAAATTAAGTTGATGTGTGCAATTGGGAAACATCCAAATGTTTTAGCCATTGTTGGAGCTATCACAAAGAAAGAAAAAGTATCGGGAAGGTAACATATTCTCCAAGAATAAAATTTTGTTGGTCTCTAGAGTATACAAATATTTTCAGGGAGTATAACCAAGCCGTTTCGGAGTTCATTGAAGGAGGAGATCTTCGAAGTGTCTTAAGAAATAGTCCATACACTTTTCAAGATGAGATTACATCTAGAGAAAGAACTGGTGGACAAAATGTAGATGCGGAAGTTTTCGACACAATATCAACATCCGATCTATTCTCGTTTGCTTATCAAATTGCAAATGGGATGGAGTATTTGGCGTCTTTACCGGTTAGATACTTGTTACTTTTAGAATTTGCTAACAAGGAAAGGGTGTGAGCTATAACTTTAAACTTCGAAACGAGACAAGTCTTATTTAAAATCTCTGGTTATTTTTTTCCGTGACAAAAATTAATGGGTTAAGTTTGAAATATTTTGTGTTCAAAGACTTGAAGCGGACCTCAGCAAATAAAAAACAACTGATCTCATAATTTTTCAGTGTGTGCATCGCGATTTAGCGCTGCGAAACGTCTTTGTGAAGAAAAATAAAATTATTCGAATAGGAGACTTCGGGTTGGCAAGACACAACGGAGATAAAGATTATTACAAGTTTGATAGTTTGCTGATTAGATCGTTACTAAATTCTTATTTTAAGGGTGAAGTACAGTCCTGAAACACCGTTACCCATATTTTGGCTGGCTCCTGAGTGCTTTGACGACGGAACAAGCTTCACTGAAATGACAGATGTTTGGTCATATGGTGTCTGTCTTTTTGAGTTATTTTCACTCGGAGCATCGCCTTACTTAGAAGAGTTTCAAAATTTCTTTGACCCAATTTACTACGTGGTTGCCTTTTTGGAATCAGGAAAAAGGCTTTCTTCGCCAAAATATTGCAGGTCTGATATGTGAGTTTTAGCTTTTTTTGAAATCATTGAGAAAGGGTTGAAAATTAAAGCCCTTCCTAAATAAGAGAAATCTGGTAAAAACTCAGCTGCTTCATATTTCTTCGTGAATATCATAATTCTTCTGTAATATAAAAACTTATAAATCAGAATTCGACTCGAATTTTTCAGATACAACTTTATGCTGGAATGCTGGAACAGTGATGCAAAACAACGGCCAAGATTTACAAAGTGCAAAGAATTTTTCAAAAATTTAATCAAACGCAAAAATGTGAGGCACACCAATTGACTTTCCAAAAATTCTTTGGTTTATTTTTCAGTTCAAAAACCTCGAAACCGACTTACAAACGGAAGAACAACTACAATGCGAATTATCGGTAGGATGATTAAAAGACTCAAGTATTATTATATTTGTTCAGGCTTTGTATTTTATCCAGGTCTGATCTGTAAAAATTAATTGTCCTAGTTTAGAAACCAGTTTTTATAAATAAACAATTTTCTTGTTACCTTGTTACTGAACGGTTTTTTACAATTTATCTCTTGGATTTTAATTGCGACAATATCTTTGAAAAATGCAAGTGTAAAATGTTTTTAAACACAGAAAATCTCTGCGTCCAATAGCAAAATGAAGTACTTCCTCTTTTTTCATTGTTTACTTGTACGAGCGAGTTTCATCATTAACCATTAGCCAGCAAAAGTTTCATTCTTTTGTAACAAAAAAATTTAAAAAAATATATAAATTGTTTAACAGTCGTATGTCACTTTATTTTCACTTTCTGATGCACAAAATTTTTTTGATGCAACTGCTCTCAGAAGTTCTTCGTTTTCATTATCCTTATCCACCAAATGAATCCAAACTCCTCCCAAATTATGCTCTATTGCATACGCAAGTTTAGCTTCAATACTTTTCTTATTTTCAAAAGTTAAAAAGTTTCCGGTTTCCTGATTCCAGACATAAGGAGTCTTTGTAACATCATCCCACAATGCTGGTGTCAATTCCCAACCTTCATGATCTACCGTCCATCGCGACATGTAACTGTTACCTACGGCTGCACCATTTTTCAGATCGGCTCTTCGGAATACTTCTGTTCCACTGGAGATTGGTTCCTTCACATTTTTCCAGAGTCTTACATAAAATGGAATGACCATATTGAATTTACTTGGATCTTCTGTCATACAAGTATAGTATTTCATTGTAGAGTCCACGTTAAAGTGTTTCTTTACTCCGATTCCTCCATACAACGGTGCAGATGGTCCTGTAGGAGTTCCCCATTGGTTTGGCCATGGTCCATAGTAATCCATAGAGAATACATTAACAAAGTCAATATACTCCATAAAATCATCAAATTTATAACCATCATGACGACGATCCATCTTAGCCTGTGGGGCCACAATTGATATGATTGAATCGTCTCGAACTGTCTTCAACTTTTCCTTAAGATCTTTCAAGAATGATGGAAAATCGTGATGCTCAGTTTCAGAATTGCCAAGCCATTTCCAGTAAATATCAACTCCGTGGATTTTATGCTGTCGAATAAATCTTGCTATGGAATCAATAAACATTGATTTTTTCTCTGAGTCAGACAAAACAGAACCAAAGTTTTCACTGTTGTGATCTCCGCCAATTGAAATCATAACTTTAGTGTCAGAGTTTGCATTCTTTACAGCCGTCTTTAATTTCTCAAACCTCTCCTTCTGATTTGTCTTAAACTGAAGTTTCCCCTCAGAGTCCATATGAATAAAAGCAAAAACAGCATGTGTCAGCTTGCCCAATTGACTTCTTGTTATCTCAGTTCCTTCCCATTCAGAATAGTATCCAACGACTCGTTTCTTGCATGGAGATTCTATAATTTAGACGATATATCTGATTCTAAACTCTTTGTTCGGATTTCTTATCACTTACTTGTCAAATCTCTTGAATTTCTTAATTGTGGAACACCTTCTGAACCAATGGAAACGAGTGCAAGAAGTGCAAAAACAAATAGAACAGCGATCGTTCTTGTTAAAATCGACGGAATTCTTTTTTCGGAATGTACTTCTTTTCTCAATTCAGCAAGTTTTTGGTAATCAATAAAATGAATAACATACCTGGGAAGATGTACTAGACTTAATTTATTATATTCATGTTTAGCAGCCATTGTTTTTGGCTGTAACGAAAACGGAGTAGTGAGCAAAATTAACAATATATATTCTAGTACTGTGTAAATAGGGCGGTGTTACTTTCTGTTTCCTCCCTTTTTGTGGTCAGTTGACGAAAAGGTAGACATATCTTCAGATATTCCTCATTGCAATAGTGATAAGGAATTAACACTACACTATAGTTTGTTCGCTGATTTTTGAAAACTTTCTCAATCGTGTACACTTTTCATTTTATTCTCTGTTCAGCTTCTGCGACATCATCCTTTTCAAATTTTTGAGTCGATGTTTAGTTTCAAAAATAAAAATAATTTCGCTTCTTTTTCATATCCCATAGAAATCTTTTGCATGATGATAGAAAAATAGAAGAATGAATCACATGTACAGTAGGAATTTCTTCATTTTTCTCAAAGTGATAAATCAATTAGATACAAAGAAGCAACATGTGATATTTACCTGATTTATTCCTCAGAGTAGTTTGCATCATATTTAGTTTTCTTCCTAATCAAATAGGAACACGTTCATTTTGGGAACTTAAAAACTAGGATAATACTTTCAATTTTAGAGAAAACATGTCAACAGAGCAGCAGCAATTAATTTTTACAGGAAATAAAAGACGGTAAGATATATATTTTGGAAATAACTGTCTAGCAAAAATGATTCCAGAAATGACTACAAAAAAATTTCAAATTGCGACACTACTACGATAATACTCATTATTTTATTCTGCAGTGGAGTTTTATCAATTTGTATTGCAACGGGCTCTGGTTTTATAGTAATGATTATTGTAAGTCTTCTTTGTTTTTTCAAGTTGGTATCTGGAAAATTAACATTTATCTGACATATTTTCGATGTGTTCTGTGTTATACCGTATTCCCTCTATCAGTCTTGTCGAAACTGTAGTTTTAAAAATATTTCCAGCGTCTTCTACTCGGTTTAAAAAACTTACAACAACCACAATTAATCCGGCAACCTCCGCTACAACTGGAAATACTTCATCAGCAACTTCAACAACGAAATCTCCAAAAATAGCCACAAGTAACATTTATTCAGGGATATTTGTATGTTTATAATTATATATTGCAGAGACGCCGTTCTGTAAAAAACGAATTGTAGGATTCTTCACGGATACCCAGTCAACTGAAATTACAGTTGATCAACTTTCCAAGCTGACTCACGCGGTTTTCGCATTTGCTAAAATGGATTATCTTCGAAGTTTAATATTGAGAAAGAGCCCACGATTTGAGGAGTTGAAGAGAGTCGCAGCGACATCCAATTCCGGTGTGAAAATAATGATTTCAATTGGCGGTGACGAGAATTCACAGTACTTCTCATCTGTGCTTTCCGATATCACCATGTGTAAACTCTTCATTGAATCTATCATTGCATTCATTCATACAAATTCAATCGATGGAATGGACATACATTGGAAGTGGGTTCCTGAAACTAAAGAAGATGTCTACGTATCATTTCTTCGTAATTTACATAAAGCTTTACAAAGAGAATTAGAGGGATTAAGAGATCCACTGACATTGTCTGTAGTTGTTCCACACTACATAAATCACCGAGAGGCTGGATACAGTATACCGGATATTTTGAAGTACGTTGATTTTGTGAACGTTTTCACAATGGATTATTATGGACCGAGTGATGGCTCTACTGGACCTTTGTCTCCTTTGTACTCCGGACACCTGGACAAAAAACTGTTGACTCGACAATAGAATATTATGCGTGTGCAACAGGAAAACCAAGCAAATTCAATATTGTGATCCCATTTTTCGTGAGGCAATGGAAAAATGTTGGAGAAACTGTGCGAGAACATGAATCGGAAGTGTTCAGAAATGTGGCAGATGCTGATGAAAACAGTGAGGAAAGTGCCTATATGTCCCGAAAAACAGTCGCTAAAGAGAAGATCCGACTAACTCTTCCATCGTGGGATACCTTAACTGAGACTTCTTCTATGTACAATAACTCAACGAAGACATTTCTGGCATTTGAAACCGAGAAAAGTATACATGCAAAAATAGAATATGTGATGAACAAGAATTTGGGTGGAGTTTGGATTTGGTCAGTGGATATGGATGATGAACGTTATCACAGTTTGCTGAGTACTATTCCATCAAAGAAGTTTTGCTCAGCTGATAATAAGAATGATGATAAATATGGATGCCGCCAAAATGTTCTTTAAAAATAGTGTGTGTTTTATATTGTAATGTATGGTTTTGTAGGGTTTTCCAATTTCGGGTTTTCGTGTTTTTGTAGTTTATTTTAAACCGATAAATTTTTAGTTTTTTCTAATAAAAAAATGTTATTATTCTAAATGAAATTGTCTTTTTTTTTTGGAAGGTTTGGATGAAAAAAAGCCGAACAAAAGTGCAAAGCGAGGCACGTTCCCAAAATCTCTTGAGGAAATCTATAAGAAACGCAGGAAACTTGCGGAACCAATGTGAAAGCACATACTGAGAACATAACTTTCTTGAAAAAAAAAACATTTTAATTGGATGATTTCGGGACTTATAATTTAACATTAGCGTCCATAAGTTTTTGTATCACCGGTCATCATAGATTTTCATAAGGATTTCATTATTGCCAGTAGTTATTTAAATTGTAAATGATTCACAGATGACTGACTAATTCATCAGGTTAATTAATTTTTGTTGCAAGTTCTTGCTAGCTTTAAAATCATGATTTGATACGAACTAATTACTTTGGACAATTCATTATTGACTTTATATGAAACTCTGTAGATTTATTAGACCTACCAGATTGCGTTAACTTTGCTCTCATATATGTTCCAGCCAAACCGAAAATGGCAATGGATCTAGTTATATTAATTTGCATATTTATTGCAGTAATACTATTTGCTTTTGCATGTATTCTCCAGAAGGTATACAAAAAGAAAACGCAGGACAGGTAGTTTTTTTATTAGTGAAGTTTTGCAAATCAATGTCTAGTTAACCATGTTTTTAAATTGTGTGTTTTCACTTACTCATCAATAAAATTAAAATAATTCTAACATTTTCAGACCAGCACTGCGCCGTGGTAAAAGAGGAAGCATTACTGAGCAAATTGAGCTGACACCTATTAACAAAGATGATATGTGCATTCGAGATAATATTAGTATAGGCAACATTCCAGTCGAAATTGATCCTAGTAATTTGAAATTTTCGTCAGTTTTGGAAAATGGATATTTCTGTAAAATTAGAAGAGGTACCCTAAATATAAATGTTACTGCGGAAGAAAAAAATTCAAACAAGTTAGTGGACGTTCTAGTAAAGCGTAAGAATTTGACCAATAGCTTTATATGAATATAAACTTTAGGACCTAAAAATCATATTGAAAAAGAAATGCTTGAGAACGAGCTAACAATTTTGCGTTTAATTGGGAGACATCCAAATGTTCTTGCTCTGATTGGATATACTTCTCCTATGTTTGGAAGGTTTGTTTCTTAAACTGAAGCTTGCTATAACAATTACAAAATTATCTTACAGAACAGTGGTTGTCTATGAATCTGTTGAGCTTGGAAACTTACAGCATGTTTTGAAAATCACTAAAAATAATTTTGAATTAGTTGGAGTTCCAGAAACGGAATTTTCGGGGCTTGACGAGTTTTGTGTTTCTGATCTCCATTCGTTTGCATTTCAAATCGCCAATGGAATGGAATATTTAACTCACATTCCGGTAAGACGTTGGAGAAGAGCTTGTGGTAGGAAACTTCTACTCATTAATATTTTCTAACTGTCGCAACTTATGTATGTACATTTGTGAAAAAGAATTGGTTTCCTTTCCTTTCAGGTGATTCATCGATTTCTAGCTCTACGTAACATATTTTTAAAAAGGAACAAAACAATTCGGATAGCCAACTTCGGACTTTCAAAAAACGTCAATGATTACAGGTATATCAATCTACTTACACTATGCGGAGGAATCCGGGAATTAAATTATTTTATAGAATAATCGATAGTATGGATACTCCTGTTCCACTTTATTGGATGGCACCAGAAAGTTACAATGAACTTATTTTCAATGAGAAGACGGATGTCTGGTCATTTGGAGTATGTCTTTACGAGTTATATTCATTGGGTGAAGATCCTTACGAAAATGTGAAAACACTTTTCGACCACTTGATGGAATACTTGGAGAAAGGCAATCGACTCTCGAAACCGAAATATATTGATTCTCCGGAAATGTATTATTATTATAGTTTGCTCTTTTTGGTATCTCATTCAGCTTGAAAATTTTCCAGATTCGATTTCATGAAAATATGCTGGAACTTCAAACCGGAAACTCGTCCTTGTTTCTCCGATTGTGCTCAGTTTTTTAAATCTCATTTGCAAGAGTTTCCCCCTGCGGTTTGTTCTTGCAAATTTTCTGTTTAATTTTAATATTTCCAGTTGTTGGAGCAAACACAAAGTGAACTCAAACTTGAATCAAATATCCGAAAACTCTAAGGAAATGAGTTTGAAGAACAGCTACCACTTTTCTCATTAATTATTGCATCCCTCAAATCAAAAAGTAACTTCTCAGTTTTTGATAACTAATCTAGTTTTATTATCAATCATTTGTTCACTGTCAGATTGAAATGAAAAACATATTTTTATTTTTGTTCATTGTTATTCTTTAATTTTTCCGATTTCAAACTATATTCATTTTCAATGTCAACATCATCCGACGATGTTTCGTTGTTTTATTATGATAAGAAAGCAAGTGAAGATGTCAGGTCACTGAAGCAGATTTTAAAGCATTTTTTGATAATCTACACTGTTCTAATTGCTTGCGGAGTTTTTGCATATGCCATCACATCATTACTTTTCCACTTGAATCACAACCCAACAACATTGGATAAAGCTATGCCTACAGGTAAGGTAAAAAAGATTTGAAAGACCGCTTTTTTGGAAGACCATTTAAATTCAGAACATCCCGATTGCAACAAACGAATAATTGGGTATTACTCGGAGAATGAGACGACTGATATCACCAAACGACAACTATCTCAGTTAACTCATGCGATATTTGCATTCATAAAACTTCAGCCTGATGGAACACTACAGTTTCAGAGTGGTTCAGCAAAGCAGAGATTTCTTATTTTGAAAACTAATGCGGAAAGTTCAACTTTAAAAGTGATGATTTCAATTGGTGGCATGGATATTAATTCAGACTTTTCATTGGTTATTTCAGATGAGAAGAAGAGAAGGTAAAAATTTTTGCAAATTTCATGAAAGAGGACATACATTTCTTGTCCAAATTCATTCGAGATTGTTTGAAAATACCAGGAAAAAATAAAGTTCATTTTCAGATCTCTGATCGAGTCTATTGTTTCATTTCTAACAGAACACCAAATCGATGGAGTCGACATATTTTGGAAATGGTCATCAAGTCGGGATAAATTCAATTTTTCTGTATTCATGCGCGATCTCCGTGAAAAATTGGACAAACAACTGAAATCCTACATTGTATCTATACTGCTTCCTCCCGCCGGAGTCGATATTTGGGAAATGGGTTATGATTTGGATGAAATCATTGATCATATTGATTTTATGAATGTCTACTCAATGGATTACAGCGGACCATGGGATAATAAATGGGGAACCCCTACTGGTCCTTCCGCCCCAATGAACTATAATATTGGTCCGAGAAAACATTTCACTGTGGATTGGACTATGAAATACTATGCATGCAAAACAAGACAACCAAACAAATTTAATATTGTGATTCCATTTTACGCAAGAATATGGAGAAGTGTTGGAGAAGCAATAACTTTGAAAACTGAAGTATTCAGAAATGCGAAATTAATCAATGGCAAAGCTGATGGAGATCCGTATATATCACGATTAAGTGTTAAACAAAAGGGAATTGAATTATTTCCCTACTCTTGGGATAATGCAACTAAATCTTCTTACATCTGGAAACCCAAAGAAAAAACTTTTCTGACATTTGAAAACGAGAGAAGCATCGAAAAAAAGCTCCAATACGTAAATGAAATGAACTTGGGAGGAGTATGGATTTGGTCAGTGGATATGGATGATAGAATCAACACTCTTCTCGATGCTGTTTCTTCTGATAAATTTTGTTCTTCAAGTTCTGCGAATTCAATTAATTTTAAATTCTAAAAATATATAAACTATTTTAATCCAGCCCATAAATTTGTTTTCTTCAATTGCAAGAGTGTTTAAAATTAGAAAACCGGTTTAAATGTCTATCCAAGTTTATTACTGTTTCAATAATACTTTCACATTAATATGTAGACTATTGATTTTATATGTTTACGTTCATTTCATGAAGTCAAATGATTTTATCGTTGTTTTTTTCGAATTGGTTGATAATTTCTGATCACGGCGAATGATTTCTGTATTCAAAAAATTAAGGTAAGATTCAGTGAATACCTCATGCTTACTTGTTTATTAAATGTTTAGTTATCTGTAATTCCAGCCGGCACTACAACAATGAAAATTTTACACCGACCTTCAAAAAATATTGCAAATATTTATGGACTATTTGCTTATTACTGGCTTTTTGTGGCATCGTTGCTTATGGATTGACATTCCTTATTTTTCGATATTATGGAAATCAAGACTTCATTATTGAGCATCAGGAAATACTGTATCAACTTTCTACAGTGAAACCAGACCCAATAAATACAAGTTTGTTTGAAAAGTTTAAGAGTAAATGTATTAAAAGTACATTTCCCTTGCAGAAAATCGTGACTATAAAAAGCGAATCGTAGGATACTACTACAGAAATGGAAATGATTCAATCATGATGGGTCAACTTGCTAAGCTAACACATGCTGTATTCGCATTTCTGGAGCTCCATCCGGATGGAACCATTCATTTTGAGAGTAGAAAAGCAAAAGAAAGTTTTCTCTATTTGCGAAAATTGGCAAGTATATTGAAGTTTGACGCGAAAATAATGTTTTCCATTGGTGGACCAGCCAACACACAGTTCTTTTCTCCGATTATACAAAATGAGGAAATGAAGAGGTTTGGAAAATTTCGAATGATACCAGCTTTTTAATGATCAAATTTCATTCAATTTCAGAAAATTCATTGATTCAATAATATATTTTCTGAAACAGTACAAACTTGATGGAGTTGATTTGTTTTGGAAATGGTCATCAAGCGGAGACAAATTTACATATTCATCATTCCTACAAGAGTTAAAGCATAAACTCAGAAGCCATCGTCAAAACTATATAATATCAATAGTGTTACCACCCGCTGGAGTAGATACATGGGAACTCGGGTACGATTTGGAAGAAATAATGGAACATGTAGATTTTATGAATGTCTATTCAATGGATTACTCTGGGCCATGGGATAATCAATGGGGTACACCTACTGGACCATCTGCACCGTTGGCATTCAATATTGGACCTAGGAAAAATTTCAATGTGGACTGGACGATGAAGTATTATTCTTGTAAAACTCAACAACCCGGCAAATTCAATATGGTAATTCCATTTTATGCAAGATACTGGAACAATGTACAAGAAGCCGTTGATCCAAGAACTGAAGTCTTCAGAAATGCAGAAATTCGGAATAACAGAGCAGATGGTGTCCCGTACATGGATCGAAGTTCTGCTGACTATAAAATGGCGTCGTGGGACAATTTGACAAGTACTCCGTACATATGGAAACCGGATGAACGACGATTTTTCACTTTTGAAAACCAAAAAAGTATTGCAATCAAAACTCGATATGCTATTGATATGAATTTGGGAGGTGTATGGATTTGGTCAGTGGATATGGGTGATCATGGAAATGTCCTCCTGAGTGCGGTTGCTTCTCAAGAATTTTTAACGTCTAAAAACAATGGAAAAAATAAATATAAATGTTGATTTTTTTCTTTGACTCTTTTTTTGTGGTTTAAAGTAGGGTTTATATCATACAGAATTTTTAACATAATAATAACTTCTCTCAAAAATCTGAATTATTGTAGTGTGACCATAATCCAAATTCAACGGCTTCTTCAGTTTTTCTTTTCATATTTGTTATTGTCAATCAAACTACATTGATAAAAACGTGTTTCATGTTCAATAAAGGAGATCATATTTCATCAACAAAAACCTGTAATTTTTTTATTCTGATTCTTTTGAAAAATTTTGTTTAAAAAATTTTATGTCGCTAAACTATTCACTGTTGGATAAATTTCAGTGAGTCTTTACAATTATATGTGCAACCCGAACTAAAATGTATTCAGCTCATACTACGAGAGACGAGCTCATAATAATAATGAGTTAACAACAAAGTTGGTCAAACGTGTTGTGATAATCTCAGGAATCTTTTTGTTTTGTGGAATTGTTTCATATGCTCTCACAACTTTTGTATTTCATTTTTATAAAGAAGACAAATTTTCAAAAAACGAAGTAGGGCTTGGTAAGTGAATTTGTAATATCGAAAAACTAAACTTATTTTACAGATCCAATTTGCAAACGGCGAATCGTCGGATACTATTCGGAATACGATTCTACAGATATATCCAAGAACCAGCTGGCAAAACTGACGCATGCAGTATTTGCATTTGTTGATATAAAATATGACGGAACTTTGCAGTTTAAAAATTTGATAACTGAACAAAAATTCTTCAGTTTAAAAAGTAAAGCAAGAAGTTTGCATTCAAATTTGAAATTGATGTTTTCCATTGGTGGAGATGAGAATTCATTCGATTTTTCCTCTGCTCTGGCAAATACACAAATGAAAAGGTTTGAACTGAAGTATAATAATAACTGAGAACATCTTGTTCAAGCGTTCGTTAGTACTTTCTTTGCTACGCTTGAGATAAAATATATTTTAAAAACTGAAAAGAAACATAACAAGTCTTTGGAATTTTTTTTAAATATGTTACTTTTTGCAGCACATTAATAACATCCATAATCGCGTTCATCCATAGTCACATGATTGATGGAGTTGATTTGCACTGGAAATGGCCAACATCAAGAGACAAATCCAACTATGCAACATTGATCCGCGAAATTAGGGAGAAAGTTGATGAACTTGACGCGAAAATTATAATATCTATCACAATACCCCCAGTTGGAGTTAGCGATTGGGAATCAGGCTTTGATCTTGATGCAATTCAAAAACATGTGGACTTTATTAATGTACACTCAATGGATTATGCGAAACCGTTGCCGAATCAATGGGGTACACCTACTGGACCATCTGCATCCATGAACTTCAACATTGGTCTTAGGCAACATTATAATGTTGACTGGACTATGAAGCATTATACTTGTGAACTGAAGAAACCGAGCATGATTAATCTAGTTATCCCGTTCTATGTGAGAATGTGGAAAAATGTTCAGAAAGCGATAGATAACAGAACAGAAGTGTTCAGAAATGTTGAGTTAAAAGATAATGAAGTTGAAGGGAGATCGCAACTTTCTCGATATACTGTCGAGCATGAAGATATGGAATTGTCCCCGGAATCATGGGACAATGCAACACAAACTCCATATGTATTGGATCTGAAGACAAGAACGTTTTTTACGTATGAAAATGAGAAAAGTATAAAGGTGAAGCTAGATTATGTAAACAAAATGGATTTGGGTGGAGTTTGGATCTGGTCAGTGGATATGGATGATCGACTCAACACTCTTTTAAGTTTTGTTTTTCCAAATGAATTATGTTCGTCATATAGTGAAAATGGAATAAAGTATTCATGTTAATATGGTTTATGAAAAATCATCATCATATGTACTTCACTGAATACTTAGAAAAATTGTATCACTTTTTAGGTTTTGATTACAGAGAAAATTTGTGTTAACTTGTTCTGATATGCCAAAAAACAACAATGTGAAATGCTCCCGAATTGAATGGCATTTCTGAATCTCGTTTCTATGTTACTTGTGGACGTCTACATAGCTTCACTGTGTTCTAAAAACAAACGACGCTGTTATCAAAAAAATGTATCACAAAAAAACCAGTTTGCAATCCAGTTGAAGATGATATCAAAAACATATCAATTTCTTCGTAAAATCAGATTCATTGATTTTTGAGTTTTATTCTCGTCAGATGATTTTACCCTGCCTGTCTGCCTATTATTATTATTTTTGTTCTCTTTGAATTGAATTCCAATGTCAAAGGCGTCGGATGACTTTTTATTGTACAAATTGAAGTTTGTTGATTTTTTTTAATACAAAAAATGTTTTTTGGAAAGATTTGAAAATTCAGGTTTTCAGTTTGTACTATGAAACTGGAGCCGAACGATTTTCCCCATTAACAAGAAAGGTTTTCAAATGTGCAGTTGTAATTATAGCAGTTTTGATGATCTGTGGGCTAATTGCATTTGGAATCACAGAGATTTATTGTCGACTATTTCCAGTTACAGATAATTTAGTTTTGAATAATGGTGAGATAATTAAAGGTTTTTTTTTCAAAAAGTATTTTCCAGAGTCTCCGAAAAAACCGGTTTGCAAGAGAAGGATAGTTGGATATTTCTCAGAAATTGAATCGACAGAAATTTCAAAATCTCAAATTGATAAACTCACACATGCAGTTTTTGCATTTGTTCGAATCAAATATGATGGAACTCTTCAATTTGATAACTCAAAAGCTGATCTGAGGTTTTCAATTTTAAAAGACAAAACCAGAGGCTCAAATGTTGAAATGATGGTTTCAATTGGCGGTGGATATGAAAATGCACACTATTTTGCATCTGCATTGTCGGATTCGCAGAAAAAGAAGTATATAAAGTTTCACTAGTACTCCTAAAATACCATTTCAATTTCAGAAACTTCATTGATTCAATTTTAGCATTTTTGGTGGAGCATCGTATTGACGGAGTTGACTTCTTCTGGCAATGGCCAACAGTTCAAGACACTTTCAATTATGTTACATTTATCCGTGAGCTGAGACAAAAGTTGGATGAAAATAAACGCAAGCATTTTTTGATTTCAATGACAGTTCCGGCAGCTGGAGTAGACAACTGGGAGCTGGGATTTGATTTGGAAGAACTCCAGAATCATGTCGATTTTTTCAATGTATACTCTATGGATTATGCGGGACCTTGGCCTAATCAATGGGGTGTTCCAACGGGACCATCTTCACCAATGTTCTATAATATTGGCGCACGGAAAAACTTCTATGTGGACTGGACAATGAAGCATTATACTTGTAAACTCAAGCAACCTAGCATGCTTAATATGGTTATTCCATTCTCGGCAAGAATTTGGAACAATGTTCAAGAAGCAATTGATAATAGAACTGAAGTATTTAGAAATGCAGAACTGAAGAATAATATGGCAGAAGGAAGGACACAAATATCTCGATGGACAGCCGAGCATGAAGGTCTTGAACTTTCACCTTCTTCGTGGGATAATTTAACAATGACTCCGTATATCTTGGATCTTAAAGCAAAAACCTTTTTAACATTTGAAGATAAGAGAAGTATAAAAATAAAAACAGATTATGCCAAGAAAATGGATCTGGGAGGAGTTTGGTTATGGTCAGTGGATATGGATGATAGGCTTAACAGTCTTCTCAGTGACGTTTTTTCCAAGGAGTTCTGTTCAACTGGCAGTGGGAATAAAATCAAATATTCTTGCTGAGTTATTGATTTCTTTGGAAAATTCCCTTTTTCGTTGCTCGTGATAAAAAATAAAAACATTGTTGAAACTTTTACGGCAAATATTATAGAATAAATATCAATAAGAATTAGTTTACATGAGAGACATTATATTTGAAATGCATACTACCTTATGTTTCAGACAAAAAATTGTTTGGTATTTCATAAAACAAGAAATGCAACAGGATTTAAATCATTCCGCGCTTGGAGATCACTTATGTACACTGCAAATCACCTGCAACTTTTCAAAATCTCAGAAAAAAGCTGTGAAGGTGTATTCCATCAACTAAATGTAATAAATATAAACACATCATTAATTACCAATTTTTTTGAGAGTGAAACTACAATATTTCTTCATTTCTCATGGTAAATTGAATAAACAGATCATCTTCTAAATCATTGGTTTTAATTGAAATCACTTTTTCCTTAGATCAAGAATTACATTGACTGCCTGCCATCCATATCAATCACGATCGTAATGTCGAAATAAAGATAGAGATAGGGTCAGAATGTTTTTCTCGCGATTTTCATTTCCTCTACACTATTTACTAAATTTTGTTCACAGCTAGTTTTATTTTCGAGATATTGATTTCCAATTTTCAGAACTGATCAAAAGAAAACCAATTCAATGTTATAAAAATCTTCAGTTAATGCAGTCGTTCATTTTCTTTGTCTTCTTGATCTATGGATTTTTCCCGCACTGTCAAAGTATAAACGATGGAAATATAAAGTAACCAGTTGGTTTTTGCGATTTCCATATTCTTATCACAAACTTCAGAATTAATCTGCCAAACCAACAAGATGTTATCTACAGATATACCAGGTCTGAACGAGGAGATCCTGCTGAAAAAGAAGGTTCCGTGTTCAAGTTGAGGACAACTGTCTTCTTTGTTGTCTACGGGCTTCTAGTTTTGTTAGCATTCATTGCATTTCTTGTATGGAGACTTCGACGATCAAAAACTCAAGAGAAACGGAAAAATATGTAAGATTTTGTTTTGAATTTTCCACGTTTTTTAAATGAAGAACTTTTCAGGGCTCTCATGAACATTTATAGTGATTTAAGAGATACAGGAGATGCAATGCCGGAAGAACTGAAAAATCGACCACTCAATGATAAGCTTGACTATCTCCCGTACAAAAAGCAATATGAAATTGCTAGTGAAAATCTTGAAAACAAAAGTATTCTGGGCTCCGGGAACTTTGGAGTTGTAAGAAAAGGAATTTTGAAAATGGCAAGTCCAAAGAATGAAGAAGAGAAGAAAATGAGGCTGACAGTAGCTGTTAAATGTGAGTTTTTGTTCAAAAATTGCATCAGAAACAAAATAATTCAGCGGCGGCCAATTGCTACGACATTTCTCAAACAAGCATGCTTGCCGCAGAGCTTCGATTGATGTGTTCCATCGGTAGATTTCCTAATGTATTGGCTCTCGTTGGGGCTGTCACTTCGGAGTTGAGAAAGTAATTTTTTAACTTTTATAATTTTCTTAAAAATCTTTCCAGAGGACGCCTACTGATTGTCACGGAGTACATAGACTGTGGAGATATTCGAAAATACCTGATTGATCATCGAAATGTATTCCAAGATCATTTGATCGAAGATAAAACAGAGCCAGATAGTTATTTAACGCCAATCAGTGCTAAACGGAAAAATTACGTTTTCAAGAATACCGATGAGAATAGTGATTATGTGATTAAGGAAAGTTTGGACTCTTTGACAACATCTGATCTTCTTTCCTTTGGACTTCAAATAGCTAACGGAATGCAATACTTGGCTTCTATTCCGGTATTTATGACATTCCAGTTAACGATTTTATTTTTTTGAATTTCAGATGGTTCACAGAGATTTGGCGCTAAGAAATGTGCTCCTAAAAAAGAACAAAACAATTCGAATCGCAGATTTTGGAATGGCAAGAACACATGAAAACAAGTCATACTATATGTAGGTGTTACATGTTAATTTCAGAGCCTACAATTAACATGCATTTTTTGAGTGTTTTTCTTTCAGACCACAAAAAACCAAAGATGCTCCGGTACCAGTTCGCTGGATGTCTCCAGAAGCTTTCGACACAATGAAGTTTACCGAAAAATCTGATGTCTGGTCATTTGGTATCTGCCTCTATGAGATCTTCACGCTGGGACAACTTCCATATCCAGATGTGCCATCAGAACGAATTTATGAATATATGCATAGCGGTAGACGATGTCCTCAACCACAGCATTGCCATGTTGAATTGTGAGATCAATAATTTTCCACTTTTCGTACTCAAAATCAACTTTGAAATATTCCAGATATGATCTTATGAAACTTTGCTGGCATGAGAAACCCGAGCTACGGCCTAACTTCTCTAATTGCGTCGAATACTTCATCGGGCACATGAAAAAATCTGCTAGTAAAGTAAGTCAATAGCTAGCAGATTTTTTTTTAATTTTCAAAAAATTTCGGAAAAAAGTATTATCTTTCAGCTTCTCGAAAATGTAGATGAAATGTTGCGAGTTGAAGCTGAAAATCAAAGAAAGCTAGAAGATTGGATAAGGGTAGAACGATCGGAATCGGTTTAGAAATATTAAAGAAATTCAAATGTTCAAATTAAATTTTAGACGTGTATTGCTTAAGGATGAAATGAATTATTGTTATGAATCTTCAGATGTTCAACAAATAACTTTAGACTATGAATAAATATGTGATCAACTCAATTTTCATTATTTTGGCTACATCAAAACAATTTTGTAACTAATTTTATGTGTTCTTTTTTATTTATTATTCGTGTTTTATTCTAATTTTCACACAGTTTTAAGAAACATGCATTTTCTTTCTTTTTTTTCAAAAGCTAAATTTCTTCTAGCTCATAAGTAACAATTTTTATTAATCTGGAACTGTGAAAGGGTATTAATCAGCAATGTAATTCCTCATATTCCTACCTAACAATTATACAATCATATTGGGTAAATCAGATTTTGTTTCTTGCTACACCTTACCTTGGCACGCCTGTAATACACTTTTTCATTAAATGGCCTTCAAAGTTTTATATTGCAGTAAACCATCAAAACTGGTCTTGTTAATTTGAACTTCTGAACTTGAACTCCTGAATGTGTTTAAAAATGAGATATGAAAGAATAAAATACATATTACTGTTCTCTCTGATGCACCTTGTTTATTCCAATTCTACGTTTGAGTGAGTTCTGATTATGATCATTTTTCTTCCTATTGTCTTTTTATTTCTTTAGATCTTTCACAGAAAACCCGCACATTTCGTCACAGATATCAAATGTGCTATATATGGATCAAATGTTTATAATTTACATACTTATATGTATTCTTCTAATTTTAATTTCCGTTATCGTTTATCTTTCTAAAAGATACTCCCAACAGATGATGCAATCTTCGGACAATATTACGAACCGAAGGTATATTTTTTAAGTTTCATAATACGGATCCTATATATTATTAATATTACCTGAAATCGATAAAGGTTCAGATATCTTTCTTAATTAAATTACGAAAATGTCAGAACAGTTTAGCCTCAATGAATTAGTATCAACAAAAGATATTTCTAAAGAATGGACAACATTTTTCGAGAAATTGTTGAATCCGGAAGTTACTCAAACTATCGAAATAAGTAGAACTTTTTCTGAATGCTTCACCCAATTTCAGAAGCAATCCTGAAGTTCGCAACAAATCGAACATATATGATCTACCTCCATTGCTTGATGTAACGTCTGTAAATGAGGAAACTCCTATTGTGAAACGTCCAATCAACGAGAGAATTGAAAATCTTGAATTCGATCCTAGATTTGAAATTGATCAGGCTAAACTGGAAATATCAGAAGATAAACTTGGATCAGGATTCTTTGGAGAAGTATGTTATGGGTTATTGAGTATGCGAACTTCAAATACTGAAACTGACACTCTTCAAAAGCTAAGCGTTGCTGTGAAACGTAAGTTTTGAAATTTGAAAAAAAAAGTTCACAATTTTAAAGAATCAAATGATCCCACCCAAGAAAATCAAGAAAAAATGATTGAGGACGAAACGAAGTTGATGTGTGCTATTGGACGAAACCCAAACATTTTGGCTATAATTGGCGCAGTTACTGCAAATTCTGGAAGGTGAGATGAGAAACTCAACTTTCGATATAACTTTTTTCAGTGCTCGAAATTTACTCATCGTAGAATTCGTCGAATGTGGGGATCTATTAAAATTCCTTGAAGAGAAGAAGAGTATCTTCAAAGATGAATTGGTTTACGAAAAAAATGGGTATCTATTGCCAAAAAGTATCAGAAGAAAAACGTATATGTTCAATGAAAATGAGGATGATGTCATTGAAGAAAGTCTTGACTCACTTTGCACGTCTGACCTTCTTTCTTTTTCATATCAAATAGCTGAAGGAATGGAGTATTTAGCATCTATTCCGGTAAGATATAATTCGAACAAAACGTAAACTTTTTGAAAATTTAAACTTTCAATTTTCGGTACTTTTTTGGCAATCGCTGCCAAATTTTATAGATACTTATTTTAATGTTTAAAAAATGCTTTTTTTTTAAATTTCTATACTTTCCACATAAAAAATCATTCAATTTTAGTGTGTTCACCGTGATTTGGCTCTACGCAATGTTCTTCTCAACAAGAACAAAACTATTCGAATCGCGGATTTCGGACTAGCAAGAAAGTATCAAGTAGATGGCTATTATAGGTATTTAAATATTTATATCAATAGCATCATAAACATTACATAAAATTTTCAGAATAACGAAAGGTGTAGGAACTCCTATGCCTGCTAGATGGATGGCTCCAGAAGTTATGAGAGAAGGAAAATGCACAGAAAAATCGGATGTGTGGTCGTATGGTGTTAGTCTTTATGAAATGTTCTCATTGGGAGAATTACCATATTCAAATGTATCCAACAGTGATGTTTTTGAGCATGTTGTTCAGGGAAATCAACTTCCAATGCCACAGTATTGTCATCCTAAAATGTTAGCATAATCAATCGCTGGGAAACTCAAACTTCTAGAATAAAACTTTTAAAAAAATTTAGGTACGATCGAATGAAACAATTTTGGAATTTCGATGCAACATTTCGACCCAGCTTCTCCAAGTGTGTGGAATTCTTCGAAGAACATTTGAGTGTATCTGCTACTAACGTAAGATTAAAAAATATTTCAAGTTATTTTAAATATGATTTTTTTAAATTTCAGCTTCTGGAACAAATTCAAAAAACGCTGAAATCAGAAGCGGAACGACAGAGCAAATTAGAGGATTGGATTCGGAGAGACTAATGGCTTTTTTTATTTTTCTATTTTAGTTTGGCTTTTGAATAAAGATGCTATTCTTTTCGACAAGCATAATAAAAACTATTCGAGAAATTCGAAACAAGTAGTAAAAAGAAGTAAATTGAATTTACACAAACTCAAAAAACATTTCTCTCTTCGTTTCTTTTTTCAGATTATCGGCAACTCCCTTCTGGGAATTTAAACCCTTTCCGTTGTTGTCAAAACTTTTTGAAAAATGCAGCCGAAGGCGATGAAAGCCTTCGAATAATGTATGTTTGAAGTTTCTATGTGAATTCTGACCTACTAGATATTATATCTTTGAGTTCAGAGCTCCCAAATGTTACGTGGTCTAGTGTACGCTCTTTGTCCCTTGAGGGGATAGAGATGGAGGTCTTTCATTTGATCTAAATGAAGGATGAGCCATCAAACATTGTTTCAATTTCGTTTCCCTTTTCTTCCTTCATTTGCATATTTTTCGCTTGGAAGATTGTTGGAAGAAATGAGTTTTCTCAATTACTTATGCCTCAAAAATTTTAATCAATACAGCCACTACCGTTTTTTCCTATCAGTCTAGCACTATAAAATAGTAATCGCAAATAGTCTAGCTCCTATTTATCTTGCAGATTTCAAAGTTTTCAAAAAATTATTTGTTTTCGATATTTTTTAACATCTTTAAAAATATTAATTTATTTATGTTGTCTTAATGTACTATTTTGGTGCATTTGGACCTAAAGTTCCATTTTTATTTAATTTTTTTCACAAGTTTGGTGAAAATCAGTAGTTAAAATGTTCCTAATTTTCAAAACTTCAAAATATTTGTAATTTCAAAACCTCTTCGTTATTCCAATGACCCAGTTCACTATTCTTCTCCAACCACTCTAAAGAAGAACACATTTAAGTGCTCTGCCCATTTTGTGCTCAATGAGCTCTCTAATTGTTAGAGCAGTGCAAATTGACATGCGACTCTGGAATAGAATAGAAACCGGGAGGGGGATGCTGCGTTAAAAGATGGGTTGGAAAGAAGACGAATTGGTACTTTGTGAAATGGAGAGAGAGGCGCGAAAGCGGATTAGTGTACTCTACACTCGTCATCTGCCCCACAATACCAATTCAGTACCACTTTTCACAAGTTCTTTCATCTTTTCGTTTTTAGAAGGTGTTTAGACAGTTTTAATCGTAGATTCTAAGCTATCATAATTTAAAAAAAAAATTAAAACATCGGAATCTATCCTATTTTCTAGTGAAAGTTTTACTACCATAATACTTTAACTAACACATTTTTTAGCATTATTGAATAATTTATCGAGAGATCTGAGATCTTTTTGAGAACAACTTAATTTTTGAAACTAATTACTCAGATTTCAATCAGTTTCGAATCAACCAATAAATTGTTTTTATTTTAGCTATATATTTATTGGTTACCTTTATTGAAATATTGTAGATGTTGTTCTAGATTTCTTGAAAGTTCTAACCTTCTTTTTTTCATTTTCAGCTTTCCAATTTGGACTAAAAATTTTCCCTACTCTGAGCAATTTGAAAATGTTATATTATAATGATCAGTCCTTTAGAAATATTTTAAGCAACTCTACTTTTAATTTTTTTCAAGTTTTTATCTAAAAGTCCGCCGGTTTCTTTTTCCAATTTCACTCCTCATTTCCTCTCCCAGCAATTTGTAAAATATTGTCCTCTCTGTCATTTGTCAAGTGTTAGTGTCATACCAAATCGGTGCTTTTCGCTCAATATTCCTTGGACCCTTTGTCCGTTTTTTTAGGAGCATGAATAATAGTGGCCAGTGGTGTGGTTGTAGAAAAAAAAAGAAGTGAAAACGAGAAAAAGAATGCGGGAAAAATGCGAGAAATAGAGAATGGACGGCGGAAGGCGTCGGACGCCGAAAACAACATGAGCCGTCACACCACCACATCCACCACCCACAGCCAAAATATCAACCTTTGCTATTTATGTTTTCTTACTTATTTATGTTTTTTTGTTTGGACTTTTTATCAATTCTTGATCATTTTGGAGAAAAATAGGATCTTTTTAAAATTTTGGAAGCGTCCAATTTTCGAAAACAGTAGAGAGATGTGCTTTGAAGCGTGAGATATGGTTAGGGTAACTGCATTTGGTATCATGAGAAGTTGCTTTTCTCGTAGTATCATTACTTTGGTAAAACTTTAATGTTAGGCAGGCTTTCATGCCTGCCTATTGCCTATTTTCTGCTTTTTAAGTCATCTCAGGCATTATTGTATTCACGTTAACAGAAAAATATTATACATATTTGAAATTTTAATATTTGAAAACAAAATACTTCCGTGGTCTCAATATCTGATAGATCTTGTTTTCAAGAAAAAAAGAAATTTCTTGAAAACTAATGAGGACTTATTTAGTTTTTTATTATTATACTTCAACTATTTTCTAGAAAAAACCTAAAATTTCAGCCGTTTTCTCAATAACAAGAAAGTAGTATATTCTCATAAAAAGCATCAAAGCATCATAAGATCTACTGTTTTCCATCGCATATCCACATTGAGCGCCGACAAACAAACACACTTTTTCTTGGTTGAATCGCGCAAAAAACGTGAACACAAACACCGATATCGATGTGTGGACTCAAAATCTGTCGAAATTGAAAAATTGAAATCCATCAAATATTTTTCATTTGGCTAGCCAGACTGACCCAAACTTTCAACAATTCTATTTGCTTTTTAAGAGTTTTTTAGAGTTTTCAAATTTATTGTGAAAATATACATGAACCACTAATAGAGAATACCATTTTCTTGGTTTATATTGTTTTTTCACACAATAAGTTCAATAACCATAAAAATAAGTATGTGTTCTGTTCTGAAATTCAAAATCATGTCACGGTTATTCATGATGACGGTGGGTAGATATAATTGAACATTGATGGATTTTGAAATACCACACCCTAATACTTGTATTGTACCTTTTGACACATTTTATGTTCAAGGTTATTTATATTATATCTTCTCGATAGCAGGAAACATTGAAGTTTTACAAAAATATTTCAGTTTTCTTGTGAAAGGTTTGCGAGAAAAGATGGCAAGCGCAAATTGTAGCCAATTTCAAATTTTCCGTTTACGACGACAAGCAATAAGACAAATTTCCTTCGCTTTTCCGCGCTTTTTTTTGCTTTTTGCTGGTTGTCTAGGATTTCGGAGATATTTTTGAATTTATAAAAAAGGTTTCTGCGGGAAAAAGAAAATTCTGAATAAGATTTTATGAATTCAGAAATTGTATAGTTATTCTACCCCCTTGGTAATTCTTGGCAGCTTCTCAACCAACAATAATTAGCACAAATATGACATTGTATGAACTCTTTTGATTTGCCTCTTAGAGTCAGAACTTTTCTAGAGAATTCTTTTTTTTGAATCTACAAATTGTTTCTTCATACAATTCCAATAATGAAAAATCAATAAAGCGATCTTATGCTGGTTTGACTTGTATTGTTTGAGAGCCACGCCATTCACAATGAATACGATCTAGTAAACATACGAGTTTGGGGCATCGAAAAATTTTTGTCCCGTTTATTTACACATAATTCAACACTCTTTTTCGTCTCTTCCTGACGCCTGTTTCCTCCTCTTCCTTCCATTTTTGGAAAGGCTGTCGACAGCCGTCCCGATAGAAGTTTATTTGCATTTCTCCTCCTTCTTTTTCTTCTAACATGTCCTTCCTCTTTTTTTTGCTTTTTTTGGATGACTCGACATGAAAGTTATATTGTTCGAGGTAACTATTTCAGAAAAATGGGTAGCAGTAAAGTAGGATGGGTTGCAGTTTTATCTGTTGCAATTGGCTTCGGAGCACATGTGAGTCAACATTTTCTAGGAAAAATGAGAAGAGGACCCAAAGCTTAAACTTTAAATTAAAAGAAAATTTTCTAAAGCTCAGACAAACTAAAAAAACGAACAATTCCAGGTAGTAAAATCAGAATCACCTTCATTTTGTGAGGACTACATCAGATGCATGGAACAGTTGGAAATCAAGCAGCATGAATGTTTATCACTTGACAAAAATGTTCGGTAAGCTGAATTCATTAGCTTAATTTATCCAAAAACTATCATTTTCAGATTGAGAAGCTCAGATTCATGTAGTCGATTAAAATGGGATAAGAAATTAGAGTTAAATGCTTTACATATGCGGTATGGTTTTGAAACTTTTTATGCGAAACAAGCTTCAATAATTTCTTATTCAGAAGAGCAGAAGTTGCACGCGATTGTGTTCAGAAAAATCATCAAGATGCTCTTTTGGCAGAGTCCACACTTGACGAGGATACGGTATGACGCTCACTGTAACTTCCAAGTAACTATATAAATTTCAGAGGAAACAATGCATTTCAATCCATGACAAATTCAAATTTGCCAAGAATTTTTCATCGGAAGAATTGACATCTACGTCACCTGTCAGTAGAAAGAAAAGGTCTGCAAGAAGGAATAAGAGAGAAGCTCGGAGAAACTCGAATTCAAGAGCAACCGAATGTCGAACAGCTGCAAAATTATGGCATAAGCAGTGTTCAGCATTAGCCAAATGTTGTCCATTAGTTGAGGAGTGAGTTTTCAAAAAAATTTGAATTTGATAGGGAGGGGACATTTTCAAGATCTGAAAATTCAAACCTTGAATTTCTATTTTTGTTGGAGAAACTGTGGGCAGAATGGTAAAATCTAGGTAAAATTTGTTACTACATAAAAAATAAAATCGAAAATTGCCGGTTTTTTTAAATTTTAATTTGTTTGCCATTGTAAATATTAAATTTCATTGTTTTGAAAGTTGTAAGTTTTTCGAGGAAATTTTCGTTAAGTAGTAATTAATTTTTTTAAATTTCCGATTTTCTTGTTTTCAGCTGCAAACAATCTACTACAGTAATAATGGATCAAATCTATGAGGGTCGACACAAACTTCACGATATGCACGTCACTAATTGTATCTAGATTCTTACAATTTTACAATTTCAAATTTACTTTAAATTTTTCTTTCGTTGTTCTCTCAATTTTCACATTTCTTTCATCCTGTTAGCTTATTGTTTCTTTCGCTAGAATTTCAGATATTCCTTGGATATTGTTTTGCGTGCCAATCACTAATTCACTTCCTCCCGATCGCTTCTCTCTTTTGCAGAAAATTCCAACTCCCCAAATTATCATATTAACTGTGTAATTTACTGATTTCCAATTTGCATAATTATTCATAATGAAGCTATGTGATCAATTCAAAATCTATCCCATAAAAGCGCAGTGGTAGGGCATATTTTGTACATTTCAAGTATGAAATTTCTAAAGCTTATTGTTATTGGCACAATTTTCGCCATTGCGGATACAGTACCCCAACAAAAGTGAGTTTATTAATATTTTAAATCAACGACTAGCTTACGACCAAGATGCCATTAAATTTTTTGCGGCCAAAATGCATTGTTTTCTAACAACGAGGGTGCAGTTTTAGTTTCAGAAGCAGTTTTTTGCAAACAATTCTGAATTCTTTCTAGTTTCAGATTTTCTCATAACTAAAATTTCAAAAAAAAAAAAGCTTAACGACAATTACACTTATAAAAATTTCGCATAAAAATTGTTTTTAGAACAATAATGATACGTTTCCAGCCCAAACCATGAACAAAGGCATATTGAGAAAAGATTCGCCCTAAGATCAAATGGAGCAGACATTGGAAAATTTGCAGAAACCGCTGCCAGGTATGACTTTAATTTTAAATTGTTAAATTGTTAAAGCGAAAAATTTCTAAGGATAACCACCAAAACTTCCTAAACGGAATCAGGGAGTTTTTAAGTGTCGACCATCTCTAATTTTCAGCTCAAATCATGATCAAGAGCATACTGTCCATAAAAGACTTGCCTTGAAATCGAATGCTAGAGCGTTTGCAGAACCAGGAGTAAAGTTAGTTTTTAGTTTCAAAAATTGGGTCAGAGACCAACATTTTAATTTCCAGCTCTAACCAGGAACAAAAGTCTATTGACCAGAAAAAGGTTATGATTACATTCAAATCAAACGGTGTAGACGCTGAAAAACCTGCAAAACCAGCAATCGAGTATGTTTCTATTTGAAAATAAACTCTGGCGGCACAAGTTTCAAAAATTTAAAACAAAAATTCAGAGCTCTCCCATTTAAGCATAGAGAGGATAAACGCAAGGCAATGACTATTTTCTTGAAATCTCAGGATGAGAAGTAAGATAATGGCTTTTATAAGTTTTGATGAACTGTTTCAGCGTTGAACCAAAGAAACAGAGAGAGGATAAGAGTAAAATGACCATTTTCTTCAAATCTCAAAATAAGAAGTAAGATTTTAAAAATATAATTACTACGATTGACAGGCACTCTTTCAGGGCGCAAACAGCTGCACAAAAGCAATCTGTTCAGCAAGATGCATTGCTTGAGTGAGTTTTTTTCCAAATTATTTTGGTTATTTGGAAGTAGTGTATAATCAAATTTTGGGTTTAAATTTTTGTTCAGATAATTAACTAACGAATTTATCTTTTCAGTGTTCTCCGCAAGCGCTATCAGAAGAAAAACGATGTTTTCGGGTAAATTAATTTTATTTTTACAAGCAATCGTAATTTCATTAGACTAAAATATAGTTTTTTACTACAAACATTTGAAAAATTCACAATTTCAACTGGTTTTCGAAGTTGACACTCTGATAAAAGTTGAAGGAACGCGGTCAAAATTTCAGATTTGCTGACAAACCGCAAGAGATCAAGTCTCATATTGTTGCCGAGCAAGATCATGAGCATTTGTAAGTCGAAAACTATTACATTAAATCTCAGAAAGGGAAACATCAGCAGTAATTTTACAGCTAGATTTATAAGAACTTCTGAAATCATTTTCAGAGTCCACGAAAAAAGAGTGATTGATCCTAAAGGCGCTTTTATTTTTTTCAAATCAAATGACCAAAATAAAGATCAGCAAGCTGAGTAAGTAGAGTCTCCAAAACAGAAAAATAATATTTTTCTAAATTTCTAAAATATTTCCAGAGCCGCTCCACATCAACCAAAGGGCTTCGATAAAGAAAAGTTTGCTGCATTCCGCAAAAGATTCGAGGCAGCTCGTAAAAAATATGCTACCGCTCGCCCACACAAGTAAGTCATTTTGTGAACTATTCTCAAGATAGATTTGAATTTTCAGAGTTGCAAAGGCAGTTGCGCAACGGTGAGTTAAGCTCCAAAAAACTTGAAATATTTTGTAAGAGATTTCCAAAATTTAATCCATGGTGATTCCTAGATATGAGTAAATTTCAAAACTTTTAGAGGTCTGCCAGGATTTCCACGCAAGAAGAGAGAGTGAGTCTGCCTAACATTAGGTCGTAACTAAACCCCCTGTCTATAGAATAATTTCTAGCATCGCTGCGACGGTTGTCGGCGCCGCAGTCAGTAGTGTTGTCTCGAATTTGATGAAAAATGTGGAAGAGAGTGTTGTGAAAGCGAACGAGCAGGCAAGCAAGGTGACAGCCGATGTTGTCGATTCATCGCACGGATCGATTTTGGGATCCGGCGAAATTTCACTCATGTCAGACATTTAGTTTTCGAAATCCTTTTAATGATCGGAAATTCTTATTTTCTAGAAATTTTAATATTTTAGATCAAATGACGCTATCCAACACCAACTCGCACCACAGGTTGTTCAAGCTGCTCCAGTGTAAGTGAAAACTCAAATCGTTTCGGACTTTTTTCGGTTAGGCCGAATAGGCTAAAGTTCTATTTTACTTTAAATACACTAAAAAAATCAACTCTTATAATTAATTCAATTGTTTTCAGTTCGAATGAAGCCGTGCCAAAGCCGTTCGCTCCAGTCAACCCAATCCATGCAGATATAGAGGTCATTGTTGGAAATACCAATGCTACTACGATGTTTTTTTTTTAATTTTTTTGAAATTTCAATACCCAATCTTCCAGTACCTCAACTGTTGCACCAATTCCTCCAAAGAAAGGTTTCTTCTCTACACTTTTTGGTTCTTTCAAGAACTTGTTCGGAACCGTCACCAACTCCATTGGCGGATTCTTCATTGATATGGGATCCCGTATCACTAACTTTGTCGAGAAACGTGTCAAGGTTTAATTTGATGCTACTTCACATTTTATTTTTTTTAAAGTTCTACTAATAAATTTGAATAATTTATAAAATGTGTTCATCTTTAGCAGTGAATGGAAGGAACTTTATTAGTTTATTATTTCAACCGTATAAATATATTTACATAGTAAACAAGTTTCACTAACAGATTCAATCACTACAAAATCTAAATATGAATAAATACTTAAATGCTGTAATTATTATCATTATTATTATTAAAACACAGATGGCAAGGAAAGTGAAAATTTTACATTAAAAAAAGGTCATTCAATTTAGAAAGCACGTTCATTTGCAATGAACAACATTGCATTTCCGAGGTAGAAGATAATACGAGAGACAGAGTGAAGTTCTTTGGTATGAGTTTGGAACGAGTTGATCAGCAGAAGGAAAGCGCTGAGCCATGCCAAAACTGCACCAATCAAGCGAACAGTAGATGCTTGACGAGCATCGTAATCTCCATGCTGGCCATTTTGGCAGAGACTTGCAGAAGTGGCTAGGATCACAACGTGAGAAGCTAGAAGGATAGTGAGGATTGTAGCCAGGAATGGGATGGCAACGAGAAGATCTTGAAGAAGGTGGAGGAATTGACCGAATGAAACGCACGCGGCTAGGAACACAATTGGAGAAGAAACTGAAGTTACAATGTCTCTGAAAATGAAATAGTTAGATTTCAAACTGGAAGTTGGCTTTTTAATACCTATATGAGAAGTAATAGAACACATTGGCAATTGTGTAAAAGATAGCGGAAGCTGGGCCAGTACGGTTGACTGATTGGAAGTATGTCGCGATGGCGGACATTAAAAATGACATGGCAGTGGCGAATCGGGCTCTGGAGAAGTCATATATTTTTGTTAAAACTATTATTAAAATGTCTTATTTTTATAAATTAAAAGAAAATTTAAATACGCTAAAAATAAGTTTTATAACCGCTCAACTCACTTTGGATTCATTGTTGTTGCAAGTGTCAAAATAGACAAGATCACTAGAGGTGCACTGAGAAGAATATGATGATTTTTCTCGAATTTTGACGTTTCAATGTACGCCAAAACCGTCGAACCGCCATAAATGGCTAGACATTGGGCAGGTGATAACATCTAAATAAATTAAGTATATTAGCAGCTAAAAATAATTTAAAATAATTGAAAACCAAGACTTTGTAACATTATTTATATAATAAAATTATGAATTAAGAATCAACGAGCAAACATCAACATTTGCACGTGCAAATGGGCAATGTGAATATTGAAAACATTTGCTTTAAAAATGTTTTTTACAAAGCATACAGATATTATAAGGAAGTTCCAGGACCATTGTTTCAAATTTCCCAATTGACGAAAAATTTGTACCTAGAATTATTTTGAAGAACTTTATTAGATATTTCATATTAAAGCTTCTGACATTAGGTAGTCTAGTCATAATTGTAAGAAATATTTTCAAAAAATAGGAAAAAGGGAGAAATACACTGTAAATAGAATATGTACAGGTTCAGAAGTTAGTGATCATCAGTTGATTTTTACAGATTTTTTCACAGGGTTCACAGCCATCGTATTTCCAAAAAGAATGAAATATTGAGCAGAGTAGTAGGTTGAGAGGACACAGAATGATGGAGCCAACTTCCAATATCCAGTGTGTGAGAGCATGAGCACCGAGTCTGAGATGTAGAAGAGGAAGAAGCCAATGGCACGGTAGAGGAGCCCCTGCAATAGAAAATTGTATTATATCAAATGTGCAGTTAAATCAAACCTCTTCATTCTGTGACTTTGATCCATTGAGATACTGTGAGACAGCTATCAACGTACACGTTGATAGAAGAAGTGAATAACTGGCAAAGACAGTCAATGGGCCTCTATGATCAGCAAGCATCGGAATGAAGCAAAGTTGTCCAATGACTAAAGCCCATGCCAACATTCCAAGAAGGAACTTTGTATGAATTTTGGTGGCATGTTGCCGGTAGAGACTCTGAAAAGCTCTGTGATAATTGATAATTCTGAGCATAGGTAAAAAATTTCAGAAACTGTTCTTTGACATTTCTCCAATTTTTAGAAAATAGTTAGCGATTCTCTGAATATCCCCCGATTATTTTTTTAAAGACTACTAACAATGTTCTTTATAATCTTTTTGTGTAATAATAACCTTTTGAAACTCTGAATTACTGTCAAATTGATCTGTTGATAAAAAAATATTGGAGAAATCTATATTTACGAATTTTTCCTTTATTAAACTTGGTATTTGGGCAACAACCACATGCTTAGCATTGTCCGAAAATTCTTATCTTGGTTCGGAATATAAACTTAATCCACACTTGGGTGAAACTTGGCTTCGACCAGGCCCAAGTTTAGATGCCTATCTTTTGTCAATCTTCTACCCAAATTTTTCTTCTGGACCGAGTTAATATCTAAGTGTCAAAGTACCACGTACATGATATTTGATTGTTACATCTCGAAATTATGTCTTCAATGACCAAACTCACCAAGTAAAAGAGGTGACCAATTCCAAAAGCGACAGCTCCCAAAATGATTCCATCATGGCGCATTCCAATAATCCAATCACCGACTCCTCCGAAGAACAAGCCAGCGGCAGCAGTTTTGCGTTGCTCTTTTCCTAGTCCACCTCCATTTAAGTATGCAAAAGCAACAAGTAGAATGATTGGAGTTATTTTCCTAAAACATTTTGGTACATTATGAAAGTATAAATATTGAACTTTAATGTACATTTTAAAAAAACCTTTGAACCTTTGAAATTATATCAATCTGTTATCAATTTATATACACTCACCAAAAGGAATAGCTGAATGTGTAGTGATCATTGAAACCATTTGATTGGTAGTAAAAGTTGGCTACCAATAGGAAATAAGCCAATCCAATTGAAGAAAGCTGTGACTGCATCTGGAAGAATTAAAAAAATAAACAAAAAATTGATGCCGGGAAATTAATTTTAACAAAATATGGGGCACGTTTAAAGCTAGACAATTTTCTAATACATACTTTTTAGAATGACTTGTACTTTAATATCGAGAGCGTCCAATAAGGGGAGGTAAGATGTTCTAAGTGCACTAGTTTTCAGAAGGGTATGTCAATTAGGGTCTCGAGTGGAAATGATGTAACTTTCGTATTCTAATAAGCTAGAAAAACAACAAAGTGATGGAAACAGGAATTCGTTTCAGGATTCAAGTGTTGGTTTTTGCAGTAGTAAGAGTTCAACGATAGTCTTATCATCATACTTTTCTGTCGTCGAAATTGATAGCGGTGAACCTTGACTATATTGGCTATTCTCTAGTTTTGCAGATCGAGGAATCACTATTTGAATCTTGTGGTTGGAGCCAGCTACAAGTCTTTTTTCTGCAAAACACTATGCTGATAGACGAATTAATTTAAGCAAAATTGTATTTAGTTTGAAATTATTCCATTTACTGTACAAAACAAAAGAAAATTTTGTAATTTATCAAAAACTGGCCAATTTGGCAATTCTCCAAAGTTTTCAAAATCATCGTTAAACTTTTAACTATCATTTGAAGACACAAGTTTCAAAATAAAATAGTCGTTCCAACAAAAAAATAAAGAACCTAAATATAGACCTAATAATCTTCAAAACCAATGACAATAACCTCATATTTTTCAGAGGTGTTTTTTTTGTACTGCGCCAAATAAAAAACGCGTAAACCAGTTCCATCGACCTCTTCCGACAAGAGGATGAAGCGGAAATTTGAGAGGGAGGTGTGTAACACGTAAATAAAGGTGTCCAACCTTCCAACATCTCAATATATTCTCGTTTCTTGGCAATAAGTTATTACACAATTTGATACACTTAATTGGATTCAAGTGTGAATGTTACAGTTATCTTGAAGGTTGAAGTTAATTGGATGAGGCGTTAAGATTTTAGATTTTGTGGACGATAAAATTGTTCTAAAGAGAAATAGTGAAGGACTGAAATTTGATAGTTAACCTGAAACTGCGTGAGACGTCAGGTGCACTTTTGTGGTATGCTTCAGGGGTTGGCTCCGGATCCTGTGAGCACGTGGCACGTGACAATGATAGGAAGGAACAAGTGTTTGTTTGAACTTTATCGTCACTTCCGCGGTCACAAATTTGTATGATTTTTGTTCTCAAATTGGTGAACTAGTTAAATTTGATTTGTTCCAGGAAAAAATCGATTTCATATTTATCAGTTAAGAAAAGGCACTGGAAACGATTTTTGTTTGCTTTGCAAGCAGTTTGACTATTTATGTTCTTTTCGAATTAAAAATGGAGCTACGTTTTGCTACTTTGGAAAAAACTTTTTTCTACAACGCATTCGGAGCAAAAAAAAAGAAAGAAGAATGGAAGCGAAGATGAAGACATGGGAGGCGACTAGAACGAAAAATGCGCGAAAAATGTGAGTGTTGTGCGTTCGGAAACATTGACCAGACGACTAGAGATTTGGTTGGTGGCTCCCTAGCTCTCCAGATAAAGCGTTATTGACCATTGCGTGAAGTTATCTTCTACATGGGTCTTGCCACGAGGACAACAACAAGTTACTGTACTTCCTATCAATTTACGAGTCGCTTTTGCATTATATTTGTATTTAACAAGTTATTCATCAAATTTTAAAACGACAAGGCAATATTGGCCCGTAAATCGACAAGAGTTACAGTAACCCGTTGATCGTGGCGAGACCATGTTATCTGTAGACGACTACGTAAACGAGGTGTCCATATAATAGTTTTAAAAAGTTAGAATCTTGAAAGTCAACAAGACCACACAGTAATAAATTCGAACCTAGTCAGGTGTACTGGCGAGAATCAAATCTGAAATCTATTCAAAAATAACCCGTTTTACCTCATTTTTCTGGTGATAATACGGAACCGCCCATCATCAGTCCCACTGCGTTGTGTGTCCTGTTGTTATCAGCTGTGTTTGTGTACCAAAAAAAATTTGCTACAACGCGTAGCTGATTTTTTAAATATTCTGAAAATATAGTGAAAAATATCTGAAAATTAAGTAAGGGGAAAGATGGGTACAGGAGCGAAATGCCTGTTTTGATTTTGGAATATATAACTTGAAAACGGATTTAAAAGTTCCCTAGAAGTTTATTGTTTCGTTCGTGGAACAAAAAAATTTGAAATAAAAAAGCAAAAGTTTTTGGGTGGGAGGCTGAGGGGGAAATACAAGTTTTGAGAAAACGGGGCACGCACACACACCTATACAACACTACGATCAAAAAAATGTGGGGAAATATGAAACAATGTATTTAAAAATCGATATGAAGAAATTTAATTTCCCTTGAGCACTTGTTGCCTGAACTCGCCGACACATTTCTCGAATGCCTGAAATTATAAAAAGAAAATAATTTGTATCACAATTTAATTAATTGTAGCCTACAAACTATGTAAACAATTGTTTGTTTTATTGAACTAGTATTTGTGTTTTTTAGAGGGATGAAAAGGATATGCCTTCAAAATTTACTCTAAATGTTCATAAATTTTGGAATTTTGCCAAAACTTTCATTTTCGGAAATCTTCAATTTTTTGAAAAATTAAAAAAAAAACCTTCCTGGTATTTAGATACTTTAGTTTTTCCTAAGTTGAAATGAAAACAAAAAAAATAGTTTCAAAATTATTCCCAATTTGAGAGTTATGCAAGACTTCAAATAATTCAAGTGGGTTAGTGATTGTTTTAAAACAATTTTCACAACTTTTATATTTTTTTAAATTTTAATTTTTTACTTTGCTCGTGATTCTAAAAAATTTCCCAAGTTTACCTCAGTAAGTGGAGCACACTTCAAAACACGTCCTGGATTTTCTTGAAGACATCTTACAATCTCCTGAAAAATGTTGGATATTCTCAAAAACTTTCTCAAATTAAAAATTACATTTTCATTATCCTGGCACACATTTTCACGGTGATAAGCGAAGAATTGCTTCTGAACGCGTTCAACAGTGTCATCGAAAATTTTCTTTCTCTCCTCCAAATCATTTCCGGAAATCGAAACTGGGGCGGCGGAAATTCCAGCGGTCTGAAACTTTTAAGTTTAATCCTATCAGGAAAGATTTTTTGATTTTTACCTTTCTCTGTTGCAGCTGACTGAGCTTAGCCATATCTTCTCTTAATCTAGCTTTTTCTTCACGCTCTCGAGCCAATTCTTGTCTGAGACGGTCACTTTCTCCGTCGTTTCCGGCAACTCTGGTCGCATTGACTCGGCTCACAACGTCCGATGATACACCGACGGTTCTGAAACGTTGAATAAATAAAAACTTCCTAGTTTCAAAAGAATTCCCAACGTAAAAAACTCACTTGTACTCCTCGGGAATCTCATTTCGGTCAATGCGCACCACTTCGGGACGTGCCTCTTGTTCTGCACTCTGGGATGCTCCCATCTGACAATTATCGATTAATAAAAGTTTAAACAGACACGAGAAATTAAATATAAAAAATTGAATTGTTTATTTGTTGTTTTGTGTGTAGAAAAATAATTTTGATAGAAACAAAAAATTAGCGTAAAATAAATAGCTAGCGCAATACTCGTGCACGAGATGTGCGCCAGCAGCTCCTTGACGCAAAACGTGACGTTTAGCACCAAAATGATTTTTGCTCTTTGAGTTCTTTGTTTTCGGGAGCAAATTTCATGCCAATCCCTTTCTTTTTTTCAAATTTTCCTGTTAAATTCATGTAATAACTATTATTCATGTCAATTACAACAAATAAGCATCCAAGATTTTATCATAAACTCGTTCAAACCTCCTTTTACCACTCGAAAAGCAATATCTCCGACTTCCTTCAAAGAGAAATGATGACAAAACATAGAAACCTCACGTTATACGTTTTGTCATCACGATTTCAGTGCTCACTTTTCTCATTTCATTCTCGCTTAATTTCATTTTTGTCACTCTCGCGTCATGTTTTGCATTTTTCGAAAGCATTTATTTAAAACTGAAAAAATAATTCGTAATTTTTCAAGAATGGCTCAAAAAGATGACCGGATTTTGCTGTTGAATGCTCCAAGGCTCCCGCTCGAAGATGATAAGCTCAACGAGCTCACCGCTGATCTTCACGATTGGGCTCATGTAAGTTTTTTTCTTAATTTCCGAATTTCAATGAATTTTAAACATCTTTCAGGCTAATGGGCTTGTCATGCGTCTATCAACCGACAAGTTGAGCAGCGAAGTTTGTCAAACTACTCCATTAACACTTCTTCCATCTCCATTCCCGAAAAATGTTTTTGAAGAAGCAGTTCATATTCAGAACCTTTTCGCAAGTCTTTATCACTTCATAGCTTATGAATTTGATTTTCTAATCGATATTCATAAAAATGTCGTGAAAACTGATGATTTCACACGGAATATGGTTGAGATCTTGAAGAAAGTCAAAGCCCAAGGACTCAAGCAACCAGTCACTCTCGCGATTCAACGATCTGATTATATGTGTCATAAGGATCAATATTCAGCGGAATATGGACTGAAACAAATTGAAATAAACAATATCGCCTCGTCAATGGGAGCACATGCTCTACGGCTCACCGAATGGCATATCAGAGTTCTTAAAGCGTTGAACATTTCCGATGACGTCATTCAAAGAGCAATTCCAGAAAACAAGCCAATTCCAATGATCGCTGAAGCTTTATTCAAGGCCTGGTCCCACTTTTCGAACCCAGCAGCTGTGGTTCTTGTCGTTGTAGAAAACGTCAATCAAAATCAGATTGATCAACGCCACGTGGAATATGAACTTGAAAAGTTAGGAGTACCGATGACATGTATTATTAGAAGAAATTTAACACAATGCTATGAACAGTAAGTTTTTGTATTTGAATACAGAATTCTATGTTAAAACTTTCAGATTATCATTGAATGATAGAAGCGATTTGATGATTGATGGGCGTCAAGTAGCAATTGTTTACTTCAGAGCAGGATACTCACCTGATCATTATCCATCTACAAAAGGTTAGCACAATTTTATCAACGTTTAGCTAAATTTTTCTGATATAACTCTAGTAAATTTATTCTTATTAGAAAGTTTTTTGAAACATTTCCGATTTGTTTCAGAATGGGAAGCACGTGAGCGTATGGAACTTTCCACCGCTATCAAAACTCCATGGATCGGGCTACAGGTGGCAAATACTAAGAAGACCCAGCAGGTTCTTTCTGAAGATGGAGTACTCGAAAGATTCATCGGAAAACCACGAGAAGCTCGCGATATTCGAGCTTCATTCGCAGGAATGTGGGCTTTGGAGAACACTGATGAAGTGACTATGAAAGTCGTGGCTGGAGCTCAAAAACATCCAGAAGCGTTTGTTCTGAAGCCACAAACTGAAGGTGGAGCCGCATTGCACACCGGTGATGAGATGGTTCAAATGCTCCGAGAACTTCCGGAAGAAGAGCGTGGAGCTTTCATTTTGATGGAGAAACTGAAACCGATGATTATTGAAAACTACCTGGTTCTTGCAAAGAAGCCGATCACATTTGCTAAGGCTGTTAGTGAACTTGGAGTGTATGGTTATGCATTTGGAAGGAAGGATGCACCTGAGCTTAAGACTGCTGGGCATTTGCTCCGAACGAAACCGGAATCCACAGCTATGGTAAAACTGTTTTCTCTAATTTTGGAAAAATAATTATTTGTTTTCAGGGTGGAGTAGCCGCCGGACATGCTGTTGTCGACACCCCATTCCTCTACGAATTTATTTGATTTCGAACATAATCAGAAAACTCAACAAAAATGCTGTGATATGAAACCATTTGCTATTTAGATCTTTTTGTGTTTGTAAATTTAATCATTGTAATTTATTGAATGTTGAATATGTGATAATTATGAGATGAATTTGAATTTTCAATTATTAATCATCTGAGTTTTTGCTTCGATTCCAGAAATAGAAAGGACAAACAATGCAAAAAATGAAAAAAAAAAAAACAATGAGAAAATCTAATATTATCAGTTTTCAGTGTTTTTGAAGAGAAAAGCTTTGAAAGTAGAAAACAAACAATAATTGACTACAAACTACAAAACTTATTTAGCAGACACAGCCTCTTTTTCTTAGATTTTTTTTCATATTGTCGCAATTTTTGTCTTTTTTGCCAATTTTCACTACAGAATGTTCGTATCCCAGGCGCTGTGAACGTGTCAATGTCCGGGAACCCACGTCCGTGGCAACCATAAATTAAACTTAGACTAGATATGATGAATTTATTAGAATACATTTCAGTTATTGGAACTTTGAGGTAGGATAATGAAAATATGTAACGGGACAAAATCTTCTAAAAGTGTAAACAATCGCTAATTTCTTCTGTCATTGTGGGCGAAGCTCCAATAATTACTGAGAAAACTGAATTTAAAGTGCCTCTGAATGCAGATGTAGTAAATACATCAACATGCATTAAATACTTCACTTCGATAAGATCACTTTCAAAAGTTTGTACGGTTTCGTGAACTTTAAATTCGATGAGTTCTTGTTGTTCGGTGTTTGGTTCCACGTTGATGCTCTTTCGTATCATTATTTTCCTCTGCCGAGTCATTTTCTCCTGGTCTTTAGCATAAAATCTTGCAATTCTGAAAATCCGGACTCCGACTTCTCGAACTGTGCATGTTGATTTATTGTCGATCAGCAAAGTTAGTGGAATAACTTCTCCCGTGATTAAAACCCGCTGTGGGAAGCTAGTCTGTAAAGTTGAATAGTCTTATTTTGGAATCGGGGATTTTACTTTTAACGTCTTTAAATGACCATATTATATGAAAAAAAAACAAAAAAAAAACTCAATTAACAATTAATAATTGTAAGTAGCTCTATTCCCCGGGATCGAAATTTCATGCTGTTTTTTTGCCTTTTTGCTAAAGGTTTAATTTTTTCGATCATTTCTATCATTGCCAAATTTGGAGAAAAATCGGTATTTAAACGTTTTCGGTAATGCCAACAATCCACCTCTATAGAGAAATATTTTAATTTAGTTCAATTTAATATATTACTAATTTAATATATTAATAGTTTAATATATAGTAAATATCGAGAGGTGGGAAACAAGTTTTAAAAAAGAAATAAAACAACAGTACCTTTACACTTACTATCCCACTCTTGAAAAATACACCGATATTCTTCGAAACAGCTCCATTGATTTGTTGCAAGTCTTTTGGTATATAAGTTGCATTCGGTACAACTAAAATTAGATTAAAAATTAATATTGTTTTTTTTTCAAATTCCGTCCTACCGAAAATCAATTTTTTGGTAATCTCCATTAGACTCCATGGTCTGTCGAGTTTGATGACAGTTGGGTTACGCTAGAAACACCGCAGCCAAATTTAAACTATATTTTTGGTCATTAAAAATATTTTAAATTTATTTTTGAAAAACACATACTTGGCGGACAATCTGCTGGTAATTTGAAAGAAAATGGGAATTTGTGTGTTCCGGGTTTTATGCAATCCTGAAATGAATTTTTTTTGCAAAACAAAATAATGGCAAAAGAAAGTACATGAACAGTTCTAAATGAAATCTTACCGTGTCAGAAGTGAAATTCCATAATGTCATGTATAGATGTATGTATTGAATATTTTCTCCATGTGATTTTAATTTAATCGTGGATTTGACATTAACTCCATTACTACGAACAACTCTGAAAACAAGAAAAACTTGAATCTTGAAAAAATTGAATTGACGATCAACTTACAAGCTTGGCTTTTGCTGAATCTCTTTCCACGAAGTTTTTTGATATCCTTTAATATAAACTCGTAATGTTCGAGCTTTGAGCTCCTTTCGATTTATAATTACCACATTTCCTGTAACACATTCTTCGGGTCTATATTTGCAGGTGTCTCGGTCCAGTACAATTCGGAAGCATTCCATTGTTTTCTACAAATAAGTGCATATTTGAATATCAATGTAAATGAGATTATCAAATAAAAAAATCAGATCCTACTATAATCAAGTGTGTCGAGATATAATCTGCCAAAGAAGTATATGTTTTCTGGAAACCACGCCTGGATCATTTATAGTAATTGTCTTATCAGCATCTCCGCTTGCAATTAGGGAATAAAACGTAAATGACTAATCTTATCGTGTTTCCAGAGGGTTTCAAATACTGGAAACCCATAATTTTGCTCTATATTTCTTATCGATAGGTGGCTTATACGATTGCGAAATTGCGTGAATCACACACCATTTAGATCATTTGAAATTATATAAATGAAAGAACTGAAATACAAAAACTCAAAGTAGTGTGTGTGTGTGAGAGAGGACTAGGAGAACTTTATGCATTATCAGTTATGCTTGTCACTTATCGAGTAAATAGTTCACCAAGTGTTTCATTTTACAAAATGTTTAAAATTAATATTATTTTTAATTCAAAAACTGCCAAATTCTGTTATTTTCTTATTTTGCGAGTATATATGTTTTAATTCATCAAGCCCAAAAGGTTCAGCCTGGTAGTCCCATTCCCAAGCGTTTCACGCAGTTTTTCACGTATCACACCACCGTGATGAGAGTCGCTACTCAGCCTATTTACCAAATAAGAGATACAGGGCTTAAAATGTGTAGACTTCAGCAAAAATGCAAATTAATAGTTGAAGGGATGGGGTGGCATATTTAGCAGAGTTTGAAATAATTTTTAAATCGTTCAAGTGGAAGCAAGTTATGCTATTAAAAGGTCGTAATCAGCTTTGTAGAAGGGATACAGTTGGGTTACGCTAGAAACACCGCAGCCAAATTTAAACTATATTTTTGGTCATTAAAAATATTTTAAATTTAATTTTGAAAAACATTTAGACGTTCACGTTTCCAACAAAAAAAACCATCAGTATATTCATTGATTTCCAATGAGTTTTCAATCATTTCTCAATACGTTCTCACTTTTCGCGACAGATATCAGTTTCTACTTATTGAAACTGATTCATAATAAAAGAGGTATTGTTTTCTGATTTATTTTGTTAAATCAATATCGCATATTTCAGAACCAAAACAAAAAATATGGCAAGTAAAGATGCTCGATCATTCGCATTGTACGTTAACTCAAAGTGAGTAGATTCATCGCTCACAAGAAAAGTATCAAAATTTTGATTCTTACAGACCAAACAAGACAAAGTCAACTTCCAAAATGATACCAGCAGCTGTGGCTTCTGGAAGATCCAGGTAAGGAAATGAAGTTAGAATGCTTGAAACTGTCAATTGTTCAGGAGATCGTCAATGCTCCCAACCACAGATGGTCCGGTAGCTGGCTCCAGGAGAGACAAATTGGAACGATCTAAAAGAGGGACTAGAGATCGGGAACGACCAGAGGTACTTGCAAATTCAGATGATCTTGAGAGTTTATAATTCAAAATGGACTGTCATAGTTACTTTTTCGACAGGTCACGTTAAAAATTCTTGAGAAAGTTCAATTCTTCTGACCTTATCCTGACCACAGTTCATTGGATATGATGAACCTCAAGATTGGAACATCTTTTTACAATCTGAAAATAGTCATTGTTTCTAACCATTGCAGACTCATTGCTTCTATCAATGGCAGGCTCATTGCAGGCAACCCTTCAACCAACAGAAAAGAGTGCTCGAGGAAAATCGTCAAGACGGAAAAAGAAAAAACCACAATGCACAGCTCCCGAGGAAAAGTCTCTAATGACATCCGATAGGGAATACTTTCCGGTTTTGGAGAAAACGCTTCGAGGATTCAAATTTTATCATGGGTTTCTGCCACGCGAAGATCTACAAGCCACGTTGCACAATCCAGGAGATTATTTGATTCGTGTGTCGGAAGTAGTTGAAGGAGAAAGCAAAGTCGTTCGGGAGATCATTTTATCACTGATGACGGGCCATATGGAAGGAAAACAAAAAGAGAAAAGGGTAAGTTGAGTGAAGTAAAGTTTTGAAACAAATAACCATATTTTTAGATTCATAATGTGGTGATTAAACGTGTATCCAACAAGTTTTTCTGTGAAGCAGCACGCCCATTCGCTACTGTAGCCGATCTCATCAACTACTACACAAAGCACACTGGTCATTGCTCTTCTGGAAATTTTCAACTGAAACACCCGATTCTTCAGCAAACATGGGAATTCATGCACTCGGATGTGACAGTTGGAGATGTCCTTGGTGAAGGAGCATTCGGAAAAGTGTGCGCTGGTGAACTGAGGCTCAAAGATGGAAGTTCAGCAGAAGTAGCAATCAAGATGACCAAAGCATCTGCATTTTTGAGCAAAATGAAGATTAAGGAGATGATGAATGAAGCAAGGTTCATCAGAAACTTCAATCATAAAAACGTCGTACGCCTATATGGAGTTGCTCATGATGAGCAGCCACTGTACATTCTACTTGAGTTGGTCAAAGGTGGATCCTTGCAAGATTACATGAAGCAGACGAAATCGGTGCCCCTGGCGGATCGAATCAATTTTTGTCTTGGAGCTGCAAAGGGTCTTGCGTACTTGCATCAAAACAATTGTATCCATCGGTGAGCAGGTTTTTTGTTGGAAAATCGATTGAAAACTTTTCAGGGACATCGCCGCCAGAAATTGTCTTCTTCACGAGAACGAGGTCAAGATCACCGATTTTGGATTATCTAGAGCTGGACCATCTTATACAACAAAGACATCTTGTAAGATTCCTATAAAGTGGCTCGCGCCTGAAACCTTGGCTACTCTGAGCTTCTCATATGCAACTGATGTTTATAGGTTAGTTTTATCAACTATTGAGGTATAGACAAGTGTTCTTTCCAGCTGGGGAGTCACTTGCTACGAAGTCTTCGTCGACGGTGCTGAACCATTTGAAGGTGTCTCGAATGCAACTATCAAGGCTGATATCATGGCTAACAATTTCTATCCAATGCCATCAATGACTCCAGACGAAGTAAAAGAGTACATGAGCAGTTGTATTTTTGTCGAAGAATCTCGTCGAGCCACAATACCATTGGCAGTTGCAGAATTTGAACGATTTGCTCGAATGTGTGAAGATGGGACATTACAGATGGGAAAAGCGAAAAATAGGCTTCTGGCAGTTTTCAAAAACAATAGTGATAGAAGCAGAAAAAGTCAGAGAAGCAAGAGGACGAAGAAGAAGAAGGAAGTGCCAAAAGAGGAGTGAACTGTTTTTATGATTCTTTCTACTTGAATAAAAATTGAGCATATGCTTTTTTTCAAAAAAAAAATAGACAAACATCTTAATAAAAATCCAAGATTCGAGCTTTGCTGGTATCATATTTTTCTCATTGGGGCGACATTTGGGGTACATTTCCGAATAAAATAAGTTGCATTATAAGTTTTTTTTTTTTATTTATTTTTGTTCATATTTCTCTGTGAATTGATTTTTCAATTAATGCTATTCCTGAAAAAATTATACAGATTTCCTTTCTGAATTAAATATTTGAATTATTTTTATATGGTTCCGTCTACATTCCGTTTTACACAACTTTTTTCAAAAAAAAACTTTATTTTAAAACATTCAAATGAATATGATCATTGATTAATTTATGGGTGATATGGTGGTGGTGATGCAGTAAGGCATTGGCTCTTCTTTGTCGGCTCACATTCATCTACCATTTCATCGATTGTCTCCTCACTTCCAACCACAATCCGTGCATTACATGCTAATCGATTCCCGGTCAGTGATCCATTTCTTAGGGTAAATCCCAACAGGTATCCCATTGAGATCATTGGAGATTCGAAAGTTGGCGGGAGTCCATTTGGCAGATCAATCTCCACATTGATATATTTCACCTCACCAGGTGCGACGTCACAACTGTAATTGGCTCCGCGGAGCACTGTTTCACCATCTCTTCGATATTTGGATTCAATTGGGCAGTCGGAGTGACAATCGTTAAGAGAACACAATGATTTCTGTGGGCGAGAGTGGTAATGGGATTGTTGAATGAGCTCGAAACGAAGATTAATGATTGGTTTTGTTGAATGATTCTCCATGATGGCAAGTGCTCGGATTGTCTCCCCTGCGAGGAATGCTCGTTTGGAAAAGTGAAGCTAAAATATAATGAGTGAATTTTTTGACTCTACTTTTGAAATTGAACAATACCTTCAACAAAAACAATCCATCTTTGAAAATCGTTCCAGAATTCTTCGACTTGACAAATTCCGCGTACTTCATCATTTTTGGCTCAGAAAGTGTCAGATTTGTCTTCTGAACCACACGGAATGTATTCATCATTTTTAACTTGAGTCTCCACGGACGATCAAATTCCACAGTAACAGAATACTCAATTTCTCCAAACATTCCGCAAAAACTTGGCGGAGAATTTTCTGGAAGTCGGAATCGGAAACGTGATTTGAGAGTTCCAGCGGGGATTGTGTCCTGAATGGGAATATTTTGAAAATATATTTATTAAGTATTAAAAACTCACAACTCCATCTTTGGCAATCCATCCCATAAATGTTCCGGCAAGATGGCGTTGGACATTTGAGCTCTCCGATCCTCCAAAATTACACTTTGATTCTCCTTTCCACGTGATTTCCATATATCGTGCAGAAATTGGATCTTTTGTTGTGAGCAACACTTTTCCAGAGACATAGTCGCCAGGCAGGTATGTTTTGGAAGGATTGGAGAAAACAATGTTCACAGACATAATTCAAAAGGGAGAGATCGAGATAATAAAAGACTGACTGAATGAGACAGATTCTACGTCGTTGTAATCAACTTTCAGCGTTTGTGGGCGGAGTTTCCCATCTTGCTCGGAGAGTGTGGAGGTGATGTGACAATATAGAAAGGTGGTAGATTGCCACCTGCTCTTTTATGAGAATTCCAAATCGATATTGTAATTTTTCTGCACCAACGAAGAACAGTGTCGGTGTAAAAGTCGTGTTTGTTATGGAAAAACGTATTTTCAGATTTTTATCTCCAATTTTCAAAAAGATCTGCATAAAAGAGCAAAATGCCAACAATGCCATCAAGTTTCCAACGTCTTCTTGATATCCCACCTACAATTTGAAACTGAAGAATCTGATAGTGGCACAAAGTCCGAAGGTACAGCTCATAGGTGAAATGCTCAAATAAAGAGAAAATAAACGAATTTTTATTGGTTTCAGCGCCCCAACATACAGCAAAGATCTGAATACAATTCGTTCAAGACTTTCAAAGTTTGTAAGAGGAGGTCAAAAGAAAGTGACAAAAGCAGAAGACAACGATGATTGAATTGTTCTATTCCATTGATCTCATCGAAATTTGATAATATTTTGATAATAAATAATTTATCAATTTAATTAATATAACAACGTGACATCGTTTGTACTTGTTTTATTCAGAAAAAAATTACAGAAAAATAAAAAGTGAAAACAAAAACTGACTCAGTTCTAAATATTTTCTTATCGATAGCTCTTTCGTATCCGCAACAATCCATTCGGAGTAAGTTAACATTCAGATTGCGCGTTGGGTCTGACAATGAGGGCATAGTGACTCTACCAGTTACTAGAGAAGCGGACTGCATTGACATGAACTTCTTACAGATGACAACCAACAACAATAGTTTTCATGTAAAAGGAAAAGAAGAAGTACAATTCGAACGGAAGAATGTGGTTGTAGCATGTGATGTGGTCAATGGGAAGGTAAATGAGGGCTCATTTCGTTTTTGTTTGTTGGGAAATGTTTCTGAAATAATTTATTGAGATGGAAATACATTTCTTTTTGAATAATGTATTCAACGTAGGGCTCGCGCTAAGAGCTGAAACGAGCACAATTTTGTCGGCATTCCTGATGTGTTTAACATTCGAAAATTCCTTAATTTTTCATAAATACGAAGTTTGGGCTATTAAAAAACTCATTTTCAATTCAAAAATCGAAGAGATCTTGAATAATCACATTTGAGATCATATATGTGGACGTGAGTAGCCAATTGATGGGTGTTCTATTTGCTGGTGATGAGATTTTGAACGTCAATGGAGAAACCGTAAGGAATATTTTAAGATCCGTTTCCGCTTCCGTTTCAACTAATCCAAATGTTCAGAACATAAAGACAACTGCTGACTTTATCCGTGCAATCAGTGCAAAACTTCCTGGAAAAGTGACAATTGAGTTCATGCGAGATGATCATTGCCTTGTCACTGAAAAACCATTGCCACCTCGTCGTCCAAATACTCAGATGGTTGAGTTGACTTTCACTTATCGTGGAGGTGCTGCAACAGGGATTATTATTCATAGAGTCAGTAATCGGGACACTTGAAACTTTTAAAGATGGTTTCCAGATGGCAGTTGATCCAAAAACTGTAACTATTTCAATGGTTCAGTCGGCTTCCAATGCGTGTCACTATGTCAAAGGTGGAGATATTCTTGTCAAAGTTAATGACATTTATGTTCTTGATCGTGACTCTGCTAGAAAAGTATGATATCTTCCGAAACACAAATGGCTACTATTATCGCTCTTTCAGCTTCTCTATGCGAGTGTCAACAACACAAAAACGGTACGTCTTACATTGGAAAGATCCACAAATACTGATCCACTCGGCCCTGCTCCACTGCCTCCCGATGGTGCACAGAGTACTGCTGTTGGAGTGAAGAAAGCTGGAAATTCAGTGATGCTTCCACCTCCAAAACCACCCCAAGGAAAAGCCAACAAGCAGTTTGATGTGGTCAGTTTAAACCCATTTTCTTTTATCACTTCACTTAAATATAGAAACATGTTTTCATTTTCTTCTTTGCAGCTTCTTCCTTCTGATGTTTTGGAAATTATGAAGACAAACAAGATTTCTACAAGAAACCGTGCACGAATCCTCCATGTATTATCAAATCAGCCGTTGCACCAGCTCCAACTCCAGTTCCAGCCACCTTGCCATCGGAGCCTGCCCCAGAAGTTCGTATCCCATACATTCCGTCTCCGAAGCCCCTGAAAATGACTCCAAAACGTCTGGGATCTTAACTTGAGGAAGATATTCGGAATAAATTTGTTCGAAAAAAGTTACTTTGAAGTGATTTATGAATTTTTAAAGTTTTGAAAATCTACCTATTTTGCCAATAAATTGTCATTTTCATTTGATAATACACACTTAAAGATACGGCTGAAAATGTACATGACAGTAAAATATACTGTGAAGCCAGAGAGTAAAATATACTGTGAAGCCAGAGAGTAAAATATACTGTGAAGCCAGAGAGTAAATTATTCTGTGAAGCCAGAGAGTAAAATGTACTGTGAAGCCAGAGAGTAAAATATACTGTGAAGCCAGAGAGTAAAATATACTATGAAGCCAGAGAGTAAATTATTCTGTGAAGCCAGAGAGTAAAATATACTGTGAAGCCAGAGAGTAAATTATTCTGTGAAGCCAGAGAGTAAAATATACTGTGAAGCCAGAGAGTAAATTATTCTGTGAAGCCAGAGAGTAAAATATACTGTGAAGCCAGAGAGTAAAATACTGTGAAGCCAGAGAGTAAATTATTCTGTGAAGCCATGAGTAAAATATACTGTGAAGCCAGAGAGTAAATTATTCTGTGAAGCCAGAGAGTAAAATATACTGTGAAGCCAGAGAGTAAAATTTACTGTGAAGCCAGAGAGTAAATTATTCTGTGAAGCCAGAGAGTAAAATATACTGTGAAGCCAGAGAGTAAAATATACTGTGAAGCCGGAGAGTAAATTATTCTGTGAAGCCAGAGAGTAAAATATTTCTAAACAACCCAAGAAACGAGTTCTCTAAAATTGTGTCGGGTATCAGAACTGATTGATAAGTTTATTGAAATTGAGAGCAATACATTTAACTTTACTAATTTATTACTTTCAAAAATCAAGTATCCCATTGATAACTGTTCACTTCTTTGCAGCGTTCTGATTCTTTGGATCCAGTTGATTTTCAGCAGAATTGAAAGCTCTAACCAGTGGCACCGACTTCAATTCATCATTCAATGGTTTTAAAGTCGATTCGGACCGTTTCTGAGCCAGTGGTGGTGGGTCTTCAGTTGACTCAGCAGAAAAAGCACGATTGATGATAGCCATTTGAGCGAATTCTTCAGCAGTTTTCTGATAAGTTTGTATATTAAAAAGTTACTTTTCGGAAAGTGCAAAACGTTGCCTGCTGCTGGAATCGAACTAGCGTCGCCACGGCCACAACGTGGAGTACTAACCACTTCAAACTTATTAAGTCAAAATGCGCAGTTTTCATTCCTCAAGATACAGAGTTTACAGTATTGCATAATTAATAAACTACAAAATATTCCATAAACTAACCTTCTTCAACTGATCTTTGGCATTTTCTGCTTCGCTCCCTTTCATTGGTGACTTGTTTTCCATTTTTACTTGTTTCGATGCGAGGATTTTTTCGCAAAACTATTGTTGGAAAATAATTTGCAACTGCTTGAAGCCGTCTATCAAACGAATCGCCACGTGGTATATATGAAATCAATATTTCCAAGGTCACGCAAAGCTTTTTCACTTTGTTCGAGTGTCCTACGAATAAAAATAATATTTTTTAGAATGTGGCTCACTCGGCATTTGGCTCTAGCTTCTTGCCTAAGTTAGCCCAAAAAATATTATGGGCAAAAGTTAGGCAAGACTTTGGCAAAACTTGGATTCAAGCTTTACCAAACTCTAACCCAAGTTTCACCCAACTTTTGCCAAACTTTGGCCCGAACTTTTCTTATTTCGTTTCAAACTTGGGCCAAAGTTTGGCAAGAGTTGGGTGAAACTTGGGTTAGACTTTGGTAAGGCTTGAATCCAAGTTTTGCCAAAGTCTTGCCTAACTTTTGCCCAAGTTTAGACAGCTTCTGATCCAAGTTAATATTTTTTGGGCTAAACTTGGGCAAGAAGCTAGAGCCAAATGCCGAGCACTTCTTGAGAACAGGTATTAACCGGAAAATAACAATACACCTACATTTAATCAAAAAGTAGAGACAAACCGTATTTCTTCTATTAGTAAGGCATGCAAATCTAATTTTCGGACACCTAATTTGATGCAAAACTAATAGAGGTGCAAAACTAATAGAGGCACTTTACTAATAGAGGAAATACGGTATATCATTTGTGAGTGTCGACTGTTTAAAATATTTCAGACTCGGCACGGAATCAGAGAGCATGGACAAATATTACAATTGTTTTTTTTTGACTACAACACTCATGCTACGCTTATTCTCGAGTTCAAAAAAATCAGAGTTACACTGCTAGAATTGAGCTGATTGTGTATGTACATAGTTCACAGTTCACACCTCTGCTACAACCTTCCTCATGTGGTTCTGTACCGAATCATGACAAAAACTGAGAGGACACCCGAATTTGCATAAGCAATAGTATATAAAACTATTCGGAAAGACCTCCACTAATAACTTTTTAACAATTTGATTTTGCTTATATAGTTGCTATCATATCACAATGTCAGCATCATCTGAAACAACCTCGTCTGGAACGATTTGTGATCAAGTTGATAAAGAAGAGGGAAGATATGGATGTCGCGGTGCAAATCGGTACATCATTCTTGTCATTGGGCTTTTTTTCTTGTCATTTTTACTTTCTTCGTGAGTTTTTTCATTAAATTTCCGGCTTTTGAACATTTGTGTAAATATTTTTTCACATTTCAGTTACTGGAAAGGTGTAACTTTTTTTTAACTAATGCAATGAATAACGACAAGCCACCAAAATATGTATAGGCGGAGCATATTTGAGAAAACAAATTAATTTGAAAACTGAATGATCTTTTTTTAATCTGAAGTACTTGTTTTGGATCTAGATTTTCAACACTATATCCGAAACCTACGAGAAGTTTTGATAACCATGAATAAGAAATTCGATGAAAAAACGCAAAGAACCAAGTTTTGGGCGGGGCTTGTTATCCGATTTTTCCAATTCTCGGTCAGTTTTTCAACAGAAAAAGTCGCATTTGACTCACTATCAAACCTAGATTTTTTGAATAGCTTGAACGGTAATGTTCTAAACACCTAGTTTTCACCAGACAATTTTTCAAAAATTCAAAATTTCAGAATAATCTGCTACAATGCGTGTTATGTCTCCATGGTGAATCCGCAATCGTCTCCCTACTGGGAGGATTTTGTAAATTCCAACAAATCATTGGATGAAATCAACTGGAATGATCCTGATCTTCCACTTTCCCAACGTCGCTTCGCATTCGACACAACTCAAAAAAGTTTGGGATTCGCTGCGGGATTCCTTGGAGCCATCGCCGCAGTAGTTCCGATGTCGAGGCTTACAGCTAGATTTGGAGTTCACAAAGTGATGACTTTGAGTGGAATTCTTGGCACATTTCTTGTTGTTATAACGCCGATTGTTATCACTTGGAGTTTTCCAGTTTTTGTGATTTTACGTGTTCTTCAAGGAATCACTCTGGCTAATTTGTTCACTACAGCCGGAGTTGTTGTTAATGAATGGGCAGCTGTAAATGAAAAAGGATTGTTCATTTCTGTACTATCGGCTCACGTAGAAATGGGAGCAGTGTTCACAATGCCAGTCTCTGGAGCTCTTGCAACGAGTGGTGAGCAGTTTTAAGAAACAAAGTCTGTTAGTCTTAAATTCCAATTAAAAATTTTCAGCTGGTTGGCCATGGGTGTTCTATTTGCATGGAGCAATTCTAGGAGCTCTCACCATTCTTTGGGCTGTCTACTACAGAGATCGTGCGGTGAAGCATCCGTTCGTGCAGAGAAAGGAATGGAGAAAAATAAGTTTTGGAAAGAAACTTGATCAAACTGGAAAAGGATCTAATGAGGTTAGAGATTTCACATTAATGTTTTCAAATAAATAAAAATGCAGACTCCAATCCGCAAAATTGTTTCCTCTATCGTTATCTGGGGTGTTTGGATTGCAGTTATTGGAAACTTTTTGGTATCCCAATTTTCAATTTCCTATGCTCCAATCTATTTGCGCGGTGTTATCGGCTGCACGCCCACTGAAGCTGGACTTTTGACACTTATTCCAATGGCTTGTTTGGTAAATATTTTTGGATCTAATTCTCCGTTATTTGAAAAAAAATCTTTCAGCTCGTCATAAAATTCAGCACTGGATTCTTTTCGGATCGCATCAAGTCCATCTCTGACCTCACAAAAATGAAAATGTTCAACTCGTGCGCTCTCCTTGGCTCTTCAATTTTCTTCATTATTCTTTCATGTTCCAGTCCAGGAGGAAGCAAAGTATTGGATGTCATACTGCTTTGTAAGCTTCAATAGATTTATTGCTGTTTTAACTTTTAATTTCCAGCAATTCCTATGGCTCTCCTAGGGTTTTCTTCCGGCGGATACAGCAAGTGTGCTGTTATGGTTTCCGGACAATACTCTCCATTTGTTATGTCTATTGTGCAGGTTAGCAGTGAAAACCTTTTTTTTTTTAATTAAAAATGTATGAATTCAATTTTTCAATTTAGATAATTGCCTGCTCATCCCTAATGGCTGGAAGCTTCTTGGTCCCAGCTCTGACCCCATCCGATAGCTTCAGCGAATGGCAAAGAGTTTTTATGATTTACGGAGCAGTGCTTGCAATTACAAATACTATTTTCATTGTTTTCGCCAGGTAAGAAACTTAAACTGTTGATGAAAAAAGTAACTTTTACAGAGCTGAACCTGCAAAATGGGCTCAACAGAAAGGAGACTTAACTTTGGCAGAAGCTGTTATGGGTTCAGAACCCAAAAATACAGAAGTGATGCCTGTGGATTCAGAAGTTGGAGCATCTCCTAGAATTTAAGTAATCTTGCTCTGTTGGAGTTTTTTTTTATACAAGTACACAATCTCAATTCAAAATCTCATTTCTTGCATGTAGTTTCCTATACTTTTTATTATATATTTTTATCTTGAATAAATTTTGTTTTATAATTCTTGTCTAGAAAAAAAATCTTCGAATCTTGAAAAATTCCAAAAAGTATTTTCTCAGATTTTTACCATTGATAAAAATAATGTGAAGTTTTATAAGAGTAGGCAAAAATATATAAGTTCTGATCTTTAAATTGGAATTTTTTATACGTTGATTTTACACTAACAAAAAATTATAATAAAGGTACATTTTAGAAACTTTCACTTATTTGCATTCTTGAAAAGTTTATCCATTTCATCATATGGATTGACTTCACGGAGAAGAATTGATCCTCCATACTTGTCATGCGTCTGTTCAGGATCTGAAATTCAATAATACATTTCACCAAACCACAGTAAAACAAAACCATACCTTGATACAAAACAATTATGCTTAACACAATAACTATTATGCATAAAATCACCACCAACACATTATAAGCTCCAATTCTTCGTTTTTTTCTTTAAAAAAATGCAAAAGTGTTTTTGAAGTAAAATATGAACAAGAATCCTACGTTTTCTGAACCCAAGTCGGTAAGTTTCTCAAAGCGTTGTACCATCGCAGCAAATATTTTTCCGCCTTTCTTTGCTTTTGATTTTTTGGTTGTTCTTCATGTTCGAGAGGTACACCCGATGCTTCTGCTTGCGGTTGTACAGTCATTGCCAAGTTGAAATAATTGGAAATAAATGAGAATTTTACTTTGGAGTGATGATCAGTTATGTCACGTGAAAATAAATAAAGCTATTCTCAAATATATGATAGTTGGAATCAGGACTTTCAGAACAAAAATCCTACTTTTTCAAATTTCAAAAGTTGAATCTGATCTTCCCAGGCAAAATCAAATCATCAGATATTTCATAACTCAGAATCAACCAATGGTAGATTATAAGTTATAATAAATGTCTATGAAATACCAGAGGTTCTCGAGTCTCGGAGAATCTGATCTTTTCGGACTCCATGGGTGTGATCTTTCCTTGAGATTTTCGGTAACTGAAAGATCAGGTTCGATTTATGGAGTAACAAATGTTCCCCCGGCAAACTCAAAATTCTAATGTATAAAACTAAAACATTGTTTATTCCCACTATAAAGTACAGTTAATTCATTGAAAAAATCATCTCAGTTATCCATTGTTAGGTGTTGGAGTGCCTGAAAGTATTGTTATAACCTCTTACGTACAAGAAAAGCTTACAGAATTTGCAAGTAAGCGCGCAGTTTGCTCTCATTTTTGCCTCGAATTGTGGATTGGCACAACATTTTTGATAGTGTGCGCATCTTGGATACACGTCGACACATGGAGTGGTGATCACAATATTCGCATTGTTGCAGCAATCACGAGCAGTAGTCAGACTGGATCCTGCCGGGCACAAACCGCCAATTGATGCTGAATTAATGATGCATTAATGCATAAGCTTTTTATTGTGATTCATGTTTGTTATTGGTGTTTCAATGAGTTTTCTCTACTTTTTTTCACTACTAGACTTTATGAAACATTCATTTTTCCGGATCATTTGACCTGTAGAACTGCAAGACAAGAAGAGAAAATCGGCATAACTTTTGCTGAGTTACTTTAACTAAAGTCCACAGATATATTTAAAACTTACGTCCTACAAGCCCTCCGTTACAGGTGATTGTTCCATTAACAACCTGAGCAGTTGGACAACAGTCTCCACTAGAGACTTCAGTATTTCCTGCTGGACAAACTCCTCCAAAAGCCGCTGAAAAGTTATAATACTGGAACACCCATTATCTCGAGCTTAAACTCACGTCCAGTAAAAGAAACTCGACAAGAAACCACTTGTTGGGCGCTTGTGGAAGCTGCGAGAATAAAGAAAATAGTTAGGTGCTTGATCATTTTCTCCTCAAAAATGAAATGACAAGTGGGGCATTCTTCACGGTTTTTATAGCAGTTTTAATATGGTGATTAGTCTAGAACTACAGTTATGCAACATTATGACACAGTTTATCATAGAATGTACCTACTTGTTTTCTGTCTTTTGGGGAAAATGCACTCAAATAAGAAAGGTTGTACTTTATAACTCATTCAGTATGTTAGTTTCAATCTACTGCAAAACAACAGAAAAGTGCGTCAATTCCTGCAAGCAAGTTTTTAGTTCGGCAAACCAAGTACGTGGAAAATGGCATAAACTGCTATTGGATAACACTGCACTTTTTTCTTAACTCGACGTTTAACAACTGTGTACTAAAAACTGAAAAATAAGTTTTCAGAATGCTGTACTATTGAAACAATCGGACAAACATGCTCTGACTGAAAAATATTGGAGCCCGAATTTTTCTGATGCTGTTGGTAACATGGAAATTTTTGTTATTTAAAATGTACTTTCAGTTTTTCGTCACAAATAACTTTGTACTGGAAACCTGGACAACATGTTATTATGTGCGAAACTGTAATAACAAATCGTTTCAGAAATCTCAAAATTACCATTACTCAAGTATGATCAGATTTCTGGTTAATTTGGCATTGAGTGGTGCCATTATCAGTTCCCAAGAAATAAAAACCTGCAGAACCCCAACTATTCAAGGTAGGTAAATACATTGCTGTAATAAAATAAACACTTGGCAAAATTCCAAAATTTGAGCGTCCGCCAATGGATCCTGTCCGGATGGGCACACTTAAATTTCAAGCGGATACTGCTGTTCTGCTAATCAAGCAATTATCACTCCGAGAGTTTGTGAAGATACATTCGTGGGTTGCACAGCGCTTAAATCGTATTGCAAGACTACTCGTCTTTTCATATCACCAATGTATAGTTTGTGCCCTAAAACCTGCGGACAGTGTAAGTTTTTTAGCTTTTATTACTATCATGAATGCAACAAATTATTTTTTGCAGGCAAGACACGTTATATTTGATCCCTTCTTAATTGTCACTGATAATAGTTTTCATTAAATCGATATTTTCTGAACTTTTGAATCGAAGAACGCGATTCTTTGCAATGAATTCGTTTTATTTCTAATTATCTTACAGAAGAGTTATAACGTTTTTTTTTTTTCAAAAAAGTAGGTATTTGTTTTATTTTGTTTTGGAATGCGGCATTATAATTCATTTTCCCCACATAAACAGCTGATAACACTTGAGTTTGCTGTGTTGAGCAAAACGGTGATACTAGTTTATCACTAAAAACTTTCAAAATTTCAACATTTTGATTTCACTCTCCAGCAGAAAAATGTTTCGCCAAGAAATACTAAATGAAGTTTTATTCATTGTTCCAAACCGATATGTTGATCTTCTACCGAGTCAATTTGGAAATGCAATGGAAGTGTATGTTTTTTTATACTTTTAAGTCTTGAAATTATTTTTCTGGAAACTATTTGAAAATTTAAACACGAACAAATTTTCAGACGTTTGTTGTGGTTGATATTATTTTTTCAGCATCGCATTCGATCAAATATCAGAACGAAGAGTGGTAATCAAGAAAGTAGTTCTACCGGAAAACTTCGACAATTGGTAAATCAATTTATCATAATTTAATATTCGAAGCTTTTTTCCTCAGCATTATTGGAATTTTCAGGCAACACTGGAGGCGAGCTCAACGAGAATTATTTTGCACTTTGCATATACAGGAAGAAAATTTTGTCAAAATGTACAGCATATACACATGGGTAGAGACTGTAGAAGAAATGAGAGAATTTTATACTGTTCGAGAGTACATGGATTGGAACTTGAGAAATGTGAGGCAATTGAACAAAAATGTTTTGTGTTAAAAATTTAATTTTTTAGTTTATACTTTCAACGCCTGAAAAACTAGATCACAAAGTTATAAAATCTATATTTTTTGATGTTTGTTTGGCGGTTCAATATATGCATTCAATTCGAGTTGGTCACAGAGTTAGTGTTTTTTACAACGAGAATCGTCAAAACATTATTTTTTTTGAGGACTTGAAACCTGAAAACGTTCTAATCAACTACGAAGCAATTGCAAAGATTTCTGGTTTCGCACATGCAAATCGAGAAGATCCATTTGTGAATACGCCATATATTGTACAAAGATTCTATCGAGCACCAGAGATTCTATGTGAAACGATGGATAACAACAAACCTAGTGGTTCGTAATTTTATAACTATTATCATTGGTTGCATTTCTTGCTTAGAGGCTAGGGTCTAATCAATTTATCTGATAAAAAATTATCAAAGTATGCAATCAATAACTCGCCAAGAAATCAAGTTTTCCTCAGGATGTCGAACAAATGGCACGTCCCTGCTAGGCACTCCAGGTCCTCATTTTACTTTGAAATATTTTTTCAGTTGATATTTGGTCACTTGGCTGTATTTTAGCTGAACTTCTGACTGGAAAAATCCTATTCACAGGCCAAACCCAAATTGATCAATTCTTCCAAATAGTCCGGTTTCTTGGGAATCCAGATCTGTCATTCTATATGCAGATGCCCGATTCTGCTAGAACATTCTTCTTGGGCCTTCCAATGAATCAGTTAGTTTTTCGTGGTTTATTGAAATATTCGAAAAGTTTATTCCAGATATCAAAAACCTACAAACATACATGAACACTTCCCTAATAGTCTGTTCCTCGACACGATGATTTCTGAACCGATAGACTGCGATCTGGCACGTGATCTGCTATTCCGCATGCTAGTGATAAATCCAGACGATCGAATTGATATTCAGAAAATATTGGTGCATCCTTATTTAGAAGAAGTATGGTCGAATATTGTGGTAAGTTAAATTTTATTTAGGAAAAAAACTGTGTTGTGCGCCAACTTTATCGGCATTCGATATTGCAACTGCTTTCACAACTTTGACAACATATATTGGTTCAGAATATTGTAAAACTGAAACCAATTTTTTTTATCTGTGCAAGATTGCGACCAGTGTCTTACCCAAGTTTAAGTCGGCACAAAGTTTGGGTGTAAGAATTGCAAGAGTCGGATCAAACTTGATCTAAGTTCTGTTGCGGTTTGAGCCGAGTACTTTCTAAGCTTTGTCGAAATTCGGATCAAGCATTGCCAAATAAATTTTCAGATTGACAATAAAATTGAAGAAAAATATCCTCCGATCGCTCTTCGAAGATTTTTTGAATTTCAAGCTTTTTCTCCTCCCAGACAAATGAAGGATGAGATTTTCAGTACACTGACCGAATTTGGGCAGCAATATAATATTTTCAACAACTCAAGAAATTAGTTGTGGTCTTATGGTATAATTGTTACTTTGTCCAAATAAATTATTTTTCAAACATTCTGATTTGCAAAAAAATGTTATTGAATCATTATTAAAACAAATACAGGTGATTTGGAGAGATCATAGAATGAAATAGTCCAACAATAATTTTAAGTAACTTAACCGAAATTATCATACAAAACAGGAACTAGAAAACCGAATTTAATAATTTTGAGAAAAATGTGAGAATTCATCGCCTGTCGTTGCGCATTTTGAGTTGATCTCAATGCTTCTTTTCCACCTTCTTTCTCAATTTTTCTTGTTCTTCCATCTGAACAGTCCATTCATAATTCATCATAATTTGTTGTTGCTCTGCTGCATCATAGTGAACCTCCTTCGATCGCTTGATACGGGCTTCTCGACGACGAATTCTCTTCGATCTCCCGTTGGTTTTTGGCCGAATCCATGAATGAAGAAATCTAAAATTAAGTTTCATTTTGAACATTAGGGAAATTGTTCCATTTTACCGGCGAGTTTGATGACGAATTGATCGTTGATCACATTGTATTTTTTCGATGTCGATGATGAAGTAGCCGCATAGCAAATCATCAAGTCGTCCACTTTATCTATCTAAAAAAAAAAATGCATATCTATGTTGACTTCAATTTTCTTTTACTTTATCGAAATTTCTAGCCAATTTTCTAGTGTGGCTGACGAATTTTGAAGACGTGGCTCCTCCGATTTCTCCTGGCTTTAAGGCTTCCGAAATTTTGAAGTAACGTTGACTCGGAAGAACCAAGTTAGCGTCGCATTTTTTCGCCGTGTCGACTGAGAATCCAATATTCGGAATAGTCGTTTTAGCCACCTTTAAATTAACTAGAATTAACATGTTCGATATCCAATTTAATACCGTTTCTTCAAGGTTTTCCGGTTTGGGCTCTTGGTTTCTGTTTCCCTAAAAATAAATATTACATTTTTAAAACTATCAAAAAGTTACCTTGCCGGCGACGAATGCTAGTCCCAAAGCAAGCTGAAACATTTCATCATCTCCACGTTGCCACAATCGTTGCGCCAATTCCAAAAATTCGTAATAGTCCACATCTTTTTTGTTTCTGACCAACTGCATGAAACCTCTCTGAAAAGTTCTAATTATACAAAGGAATTGTGTGTCTCTCAAAGCCTTTTAAGAACTTTTGATTTTTAGAATTTTTTAATAGAAAATTTAGTTTTTTAGCAATCAAAAATCCAAAAAAAAAATTTATAGAAAAAAATAATCTAAAAATTTTTAGAATTTTTTAAACATCAAAAATACAAAAATTTTAAAGAATTTTTAAAAGAAAAAAACAAGGTTGGCATTTGGCTAGTTTTTCTATTAACATTGTGTTTTGGAAAACGGTCACAACTTTTTGGTGGCTGAAGGTATCAAAAAGTTTATAACTAAAACTTTGTTCACTGTTATTCAACAAACATTTTGTTAGTTGATCATTTTTCAAAATAATTTATCTCAACGAAGTTATGCAACTTCAAAGTTGGTTAAATATTTTGCACAAAGTCCGTGAGATGTAGATCATTTCGACGGTTTACTTGCGAATAGAGAGTTAAAACTTGTGTAATGTACGTTTCATACATTTCTGAACAACAACATAGCAATTTCATAATTGTTTAGAAAAATGAAATTTTTTGAATTTTTTGCTTGGAGTTGATCAAGAAATTTTGAGCAAAAATGAAAAAAATAAAAATTTCCAAAAAGTGCGGACAATGATTCTAGGTTCCCGAATAAGAATAAAATCACTTTAAAAATGCGCAAAAATGTTTGAATGAGTTGTTTTACAACTTTATTCAACTTACAAAAATATTTCAAAAATAGAAGGAATCGAACCAGAGCTTAAATCTTATCAGACGCGCGCACTCCCAACTCGGCCACCGAGGACATTTTTCAACTCAATGTGGTGGGTGTCACATTTTCGGTGGTCACGCAAGCTGAGATTTGAGTGGATTGCATGGTAAGACAGTGGATTTCAATGGTGTTTTTAACTGAAATTTCAAAACGTCATAACTTTGCTGAAATTTGACCGGGGCAGCTAAATTTTTTGGAGAGATCATAACTAACACTCTTCTGTAGGAATTTTAGCATGAGAACCCCAAATCTACGGACCCCCTCAAAGACTTCCCTTGTTAGTGGATATCTTTTTCGCCAGAACTGTGTGTTCATTGCAAAACTGAGAAACCCAACACGACGGGGGAAAATTGTACACAGAGAAACATGGCTTGTGAGGGCTTATAAAAAGCCAATTTTTCTCTGGTTCTCTGGTCTCTGGTTATTTTCCCTGTCAGTCAGTCGCGTCCAACGAGCCCAAATGAAACTACAGCAACTTTTTACATGCCTCGCAAGCCATGACTCTGTGGTAAAATTCAAATTTTGAAACTACAGAAACTAGACTAATAGTCAGAAGATGCAGATAGATATTGAAGACAATCTAGCGATAGGACGGACTCCAAAAAACCTTATTCTCTCACTTTGGCTGAAAACTATTTATACAGTGCCGGCCAATTCATTATTTGTTTTCGACTTTCGTAGCTCATAGTCAATGTTCCAGTAATTGTTTCCTGGAATATTTCAAACAAAACAATAACTAGTAAAAACACGATATACAAAAAATGAACTATGTACGTGAACAATTTAAACCGTGAACTCCGAAAAGATAAATTGTTTTTTTTTAATTTTTAGAAGGAAATCGTCATTGTTAGTATAAACTGCGCTGTCATGGAAAAACCAAATAGTGAAGTGAGTTTTATGGTCTCTTATATGATTCAATCAAAGTAGTTGACTGCAATCCACTAATTTTGGTTTACAGAAAAAGAGAGTTGGAGCCGAAGCTGTAGGTGTGGTGGTTGTCGATGGGAGAGATGCGCATATAGTTCAACTTGGTTAATTTTCAAATCCTTCAACTCATTTAAAAATGATGCATCCTAGAGGTGTACACTTTCACTAGAGACAATTTTCCCTGAATTCGATTTCCATTGGGCAAAGGTGCGACGCAGGTCGCTTTTTTCCAATTTATGTTTTTCTTTTTTTCAACATCTTGACAGAGGAACAAATAAATACGGGAAGCATGCGGTGGCTTGCAAAAGCGCGCGCCGCATCTTTGCCCTACGGAACTTGTATCAACGGAAAGCTATGAAAATATTAAACGAATTCGGAACATCATCTTATTTCTTTGATTAAGATACAGTTAAACCCGATAGGTAGCCAATCTCGGTGATTTTTGACTACCTATCGGGTTTAGGAATGTGTCTTGTATCATGATTAGTGAAAAAATGTTTGAGAACCTATCAAAATAAACAATAAAGGATGAAAATCAAATAAAGGTGCATTTCCAACAGAGGTGACACGGGAAAGTGTGAAAAAACTTGATATTTTAGCTAAAGCTTTAGCTGAGCTTAGCTTTTTTTGTTGACATTTTGAATCGCCATAATATTTTATTTGTGAAGCCTCATTACGAAATTCGTTCATTTCGGCCCATTTCGTAAATTTTCAAACATTTTTTTGGCCTTTAAAACGTCCGAAACAACGTCTAGCCAAAAAAAAAACGGCTGGGGGTCTGCAATGCGATTACTCTTAGCAAAAAAAAACTGATTTAGCAAGCTTTCAATATTTCCAGTATTCTAAAGCCATCCCAAATCCCGAAGTTTCGTTTTTCGCTTTTTTTCTTTTGTTTTCAATTTTGAAAACACCATAAGGTTTTGGTTTAATTACTAAATAGCGATAGATCTTCCGTTCTTTTACGATCTACGCCTCAGTCCACTGCAAAGCCTGGCAATACGCAGATTTGCTAGTCAGCTATTTTTTAACACTAAAAAGCGAATGTGTCAAGGGTAGTCGTTTTTGAAAATAAAATGTCAAAAAATGTCCCGGAAAATGTCCCAAAAATGTCACAAAACCTGCCACGCTTTTTTTGAGCATTTATAAAACAGGTTTTAGTAGGCCAATTGACACTTTTTTGTTTCTATCTGTTCCAAAAAATACTTTATGTATATATATATATATATATATATATATATATATATATATAGTACGGGAAAACTTAATTCTGAGAATGCGGTTTGCGCAGCATATTTGACGCGCAAAATAACTCGTAATAGCTGCAATACTTCCAGATACACAATACTAGTAGAGTGATTCTCTTAGTGACTACTGTAGGCGTCGATTTACGGCTCGATTTTCGGAAAGCTGATATTTTTGAAGAAAAATTTATTTCGAAGGTTGATAAATCGACACCTACAGTAGACATTTAAATTTTACTGTAGTTTTCCTAACCAAATATTTTGCGCGTGAAATATGTTGCGCAATTCTGTGTTCGTAATAAGTGTTTACATAGTAATTCAAGCTAACTAGCAAGAAACATCTAATCATCAAAGTCAACACTAAGCGTAAAAGACATGATATCAGGCAGAAGCCTAAAAATGACTTAAAGTTAAGAAATATTCGATGATCATTAAACTTTGAAACTGTCGCCAAAACAATGATGATGCTTGATGAAGTCCTGAAAATTCAAAGTAATCGGTACACCAAAAATTCATTGACCCTGAACTTCTCTTTCTCGTACAATTTTCTCGTTTCACTTTCAGAATGTGTTAGGTGGCCGAAAAATAAAATAGATCGGCGTCAAATACGAATGGCAGGAGAGATGACACAGGAGATGCAACAGTCAATGGAACTGTCACACGAAATTGTTATTGCAAACGGGCACCTGTTTGGTATACAAGGCTTCACATGCAACATAACTCTGAGTCTGGAACAAATTGGGAGAACCTACAATGGCGTATCTATGGCCTTGCCATTTGTATTGCTCATCATATCGGCTATTAAAAAAAACAGTCTGCGAAAAGATTATGTAGCGACTGGAGACGTTAGTCTGGCTGGTGCTGTGCTTACGGTATGATCAACGTTTTTATACTCAAAGCAACCAAAAGATTTAGCACTTTAGAAAATAGAAAAATTACACCGGAAAATGTTATCGAAATACCATTAAATTCTACCATGTCTTCTTACGCACGGATTTTTTTCAGACGGCCCTCGACGCGCAACACCGTTTATGATTTCTATTAGAAACTTGTATTTATCTTGAAAACTGATTTAGAACCATATTAACAGAAAAAAAGACAATCTTCGCTAAAACTGATTTTATTGAAAAATGGAAGGAAAAGCGAAGCAGTCGCAAAAATTCCAAAACAGACTACTATAAATTATTTGCGCGCCGAAATCCATCTGAATAAATCCGTGCACCTTTAAGAATGCAAGTCAAAATCTAGTGAAATTAAGATACACAAGCAAAACTTCTATGAATTTAAGAAGAAAATACATGGAAACCAAACCACGTCGCTCGAAAGATACAATTTCAATCTTAAAAATACAGTTTTGCAGGTCGATTACATAAATAACAAAATTGTCGGTGCCATCAACGCCGGGCTCAAAGGAGTTGTTATCCCCGCTGAAAACGGGAAAGACGTGAAACCTTTTCTGAAAACACAAATTAAAGTGATAGAGGTGACAAGTATTGTAGACGCATGGAGCACAATGATTGTGAGTTCGTCTGAATACACATTTCTATTGAGAAGAAATTAGGCTCAAACCAGGGGTGGGCGGCAAACGATTTTTTCCGGCAAATCGGCAAACCGGCAAATCGCCGGAATTAAAATTTCCGGCAAAACGGCAATTCGGCAAATTGCCGGAATTAAAAATTTCCGGCACACCGGCAAACCGAAAATGTCGAATTTGCCGAAAATTTTCGGCAAATTGTGGTTTTGCACTTATTTTTTGGGATTTCAATTTCAAATGGCAAAATTAAATGCATCCTATAAATATTCCTATATTTTGAGAAGTAAATATGTAGAAAAAACGGGGAAAAGTTCAAAAATGCACAGTGCTTCCGTCTTATAAAAAATCCCTCTAAACATTTCCGGCAAATCTGATATCCGGCAAACGGCAAATCGGCAATTTGCCGAAGTTAACAATTTCCGGCAAATCGGCAAACCGGCAATTTGCAATTTGCCGATTTGCCGAATTTGTTGACAAATTAATTTGCCGAACGGCAATTGCCGCCCACCCCTGGTTCAAACTATATCAGAGTACATTATTTTTTCCCATTCGAAATATTGATATCTATAGCATTTAAAATGTTTAAAAAATTACAGATTCCTGAGATGCCAAATGGAGATAGTGGGGCGAGTAATTGTGGATCTCTGGATGGTGTTAGAAGTGTTACTAGGAAAGGCAAAACGATGAAAACGATGAAGTCTGGCCTTCCTCACAGAAATCAGGTAAAAAGAAAGAAAAGAGGAAGATAACAATGTGATATCTACTACCACCTTATGCAAAGCTTCACCAGTTACAGATTTCTAAGGAGAGTGATCGTAGTAGAAACAGCGGATCGAGTACGAACGACAGTTTGAATGATGATAGGTTGTTGTGTGGTATAATCCCTGGAAAGCAGGTAAAAGAGAGAGAGAAAATGATACACAAAACTAAATAAAAATACACAAATAAAGATCGACCCTTCGACACTGTTTGCAAGCTCCACCCATGGTTTTATTTGCACTGCGATGTGTCGGCTGCAGTTCAAATGAAATCGTGGGTGGAGCTCAGCCAGAGCGTAGAGGCGTTGCGTCGTTGTTTATTTTTGTGCGCTCGTATTTTTTTCTATAATACCAATAAAGCTGTTTTAAAAGTTGCAGGTTAAAAATAATAACGAGGAACATACATTGAGTCAAGCTCATCGAGGCAATCTAGATGATGAACAAGGGTCTCACAGAAAGAGGAACGAATGCAAACAGGTATCCTCAAAATCAATAGTCACTGAAAAACATGAAGGAAAATGGAAAAATGGAAATGTTTTATTTAAAAAAAAACCGCCAGGTCATGAGAACGTCTCTCTTTCTGCTCGGCAACGAACGAGAATGTGGCAAATATTTAGAAAGAGATAGGAATGTTCCTTAGTAATTTGTGCGCCATAACGTTTCTCATGTTCTGGCGGTCTCTAAATATGTTATTTGTGTGACCTTCTCAATATTTAGACTAGTTATAATATCTTTGAAGGAATTTTCAGTTCTCTTAAGGATGTCTCAAAAATTTAGTATTTTTTCTCGAAAAAATTCTTCATGCCGCACTAAGTGGTGAAAAAGTCAATCCGTAATGGTAAAAAATATATCACTTTAATTTTAAAAATTATAGACTGATCAGAAAAATGAGATGACCTCAATGGGTGAATGCATTGGAGAAGTTATTAGAGAAGAGTGAGGTTTTGTTATAATTGACTATTGTTTATTTTTCATGTTTCAGTTACCTCGTGATAAACTCGTCAGATAATTGTAGGCGTCCACTGTACAAGCAACCGTGTCCCTATCCGCCAGAAGAACTTCCAAAACCGGATCCCGAGCGAAAGATGTCCCACACCGAGTACCTCCAATTGAGTGAAAGCCCGAAGCTTGGAGTTCAGAAAATTGGATCAAAAGATGTCTTGCTGAAAAAAGTTATACTAAATGAGATCTCAAAATCTCCGGCAATATGGAACACGTACAAGGCAAATGGGATATACAGTGAGGTTGCTGTAAATGTGTTTAAAAGGACCGGAAAATTGTTGAATAGTAAGTTTTTGTTTGTGTTCATAAATTTTTTTAGAAACTTAGATTTTCCGTAGAAATTAATCACGTTCACAGAGGATAGGTCTCAAGTTAGACAGTAGAGCGTATTTTCCAGATAATAAATTACGGATTAAGATAGCAAGCTCCTCGAGGCCTCCTTGAAATATTAAAAAGGAGATAGCCATTGCCGGAAAGTGAGTGGGACTAAAAAGACCGCGCGCCAGACAATGTTTTGAAAGCTTCCATTGCCCATATTCAGATCAACTCGTAGGCGCGGCTTGCGGCACCACGCCGATTCTGCGAAACTGTTCTTTAAAACGGTTTGGGCCGTTAGGTTCAGTCTTTCTCGGGAGCAGAAGAATAGGAAAAAAGAAGTCATCAAAGAATGATTGAGCTAGCACTCAGACAATATTAAATTCAAATTGTTGCAATCAATCAAATATTAAATTATAAAATTATGCATTTTTAAAATCAATTATCGCATTCTCTAGGTTTTCTTGAGTGAGGTAGCTATATTGAGGTTGATTTCCAACAGGTTGACTTACTTTTCAAATAATGTGTTATTTTTCAGTCAAATTGATCCAGTCGATATTCAAACTTGCCAAGGACGGTCTCCGTAACCGCCTGCGGGACTCAATTACCGAGAAGCTGCACAATGAGGCGGACACTGAAAACCACCTCTGGCAGTGGGAGTTGTATGAGTTCATCAGATTCTACAGGGAGATTACTGAAGGTTGGGAACTCCGGATGAGAGCATTAGTTGCTAAGAAACACGAAGGTCAGCTGAGAGTCAGAGAGTCAGCTGAGTGTTCAGATATGATTAAGGACGACAAGAATTTGATCAATATCGATGATGAACGTAATATGAAACTTGATCACGTTCGGACTGATATTTCCGAGTGAGTTTTTATTTGATGGTGATTAGTAAATGGTGCAAAATTAAAAAAAAATGGAGCAGAAGCAAAACATTAAAACACTGAATCCCACACCCTTTATTTTCAGCACAAGCATTGTACAGACCTGTATGGACTCTTCGCGTCTCCCCTCTAATGATGAACATCCTGGAGCGAAGCCGACACTGATTCACCATACAACGCCGTCACTCGATTGCCAGCCTACAAAACATGAATCTGTAAGACCTCATGCATTTTTCTAGAAGTAAACCAACAACTTGCAGATTCATTCAGACTTCTCAAAAGAAATGGATCAACTCGTGAATCAAGCGACACGGATTGCTCGCGAGCATCCGGAACGTGCGGAGACTTTGCTCAAGGCGCTTTTCGCTACTGTGTCGACATTTGATCAAGAAGGTTATGTTTGTGTGGAGGATAAGAAGTTCACTGAGAAACAGTCCAAATAACTTTCTGTGTATTATAGATTTGTAGATTTGAAGAATAAATGCGATATTCAGTTCCGAACACTTTATTCTCATCTCATTCTCTAGGGCTTGACCGTAATTCTAACGTTCACAATAAATTTCAAGGGGTTCAAGGGGATGAAGGAGTTGCTCTTCTCTATAAAAACTCAATTACCTTAACCGCTCTTGGCATAAACTTCACGCCACACTACGGCTCTCATCGTTCTGAAATACTTGATTGTCGCGTCTCCTCTACCTTCAATACTTTCTCTCCTTTTACTTGCTTCCTCTTATACCGTCCTCCAGAGTTGATCTCAATGCTTCTTTTCCACCTTCTTTCTCAATTTTTCTTGTTCTTCCATCTGAACAGTCCATTCATAATTCATCATAATTTGTTGTTGCTCTGCTGCATCATAGTGAACCTCCTTCGATCGCTTGATACGGGCTTCTCGACGGAGTTTTTCGATTTTCCGAGCTTCTTCATCTGGCGTTCGCAATAGAGGAATCTGGAAATTGAAGTGCTAGAACTCAGAACAAGAGATACACAAAAATCAACTGAATTTCAAAGAATACCATATTCTGGTTTCAAAAACTAACCTTAACTTCCTTGGCAGTCATGTGCTGGCTCATCTTAATTCTCTTCGGATTCTCCTTTTGCCCGTCAATCGATGCCATTTTTCTCTTTCCCTGACCATGTGCCATCTCGTTCAGATTAACAGTTTTGTTGCTGCTCAGTGAGAGCAAATCTCCGAGAACTTAAAATGTAAAAAATTGAAATGGATACTCTACAGCATTTTCACGTTTATTTAAATAAAATTTATCTAGATGTTTAGCAAATAAAAAAGTGATGCTTATTTTTTTACTGAAGTCTTCCTATCTTCCTGCGAAATATTTTTGTAAATTTTTCGAATCTTCAAAATATTTTCAATAGAATGTCGTTTTTAAAGTATTCTATAACTTCAGGAAAACAATAATAAAAACTTACTGTCTCTCTTGTTTGCAGAGTTCCTGTTTGCCATTTTCAAAACGTTTTTGGCAGACATGATTAATCTGGAATTTTTTGAAATTGTTCATCTATCTTTGAAAAAGCCGGAGAAAAGAACACATCAAATAAAAAAGTGAGGAAACCCATGAGGAAAATACAGAATGAGTGAACTTTGAGAGCAAAATTGGTGAATGAATATTAGAGGCGGGGCATTCTCTGGGTAGACACACACGTTGTGAAGGTTTTTGATGAGAAAGTGATGGCCGTTTTGACAAGGAGACAATACATTAGGAGCAAAACAAGGTAACTTGGTAGGTTTCGTAATTTATCGATTGGAAGCTGTGACGATGCATATGTTGTAAAATTACATACGTGTTCATGAGAAAAAAAGAGACTGATAAACTTTTTTTGTTTCTGGAACGCGGGAAGTGCAGAAAATGGAGTAATGGAGTAATCTCCAGCTAACCAATAATTGTACACTGATATGGATATTAAGTTAATTATTTAATTCTTGCACCCTATATTAAAAATTAACGTATCTCCTTTACATAATCCTTATTGAAGTTCCACCTTTACGGAATTTTTAGGTATATTTAATTGCATCTGGTGAAAAATTTAAGTACTTTACAGTTTGACAAAAAAATATATGAGGTTAACATAGGAACACAAAAATTGCATTATTTGTTTTAAAAGTTATTTAAAAAACAAAAAAAATATCAAAAAACCACAGATTTAGTGAAAGCGCTTGGCGGAGGAACAATTCCATTTCCGCCTTCTTTAAAAATTCCAATGAAATAATCTCGATATGGTTTGTACATTGTCACTAAACCAATTGATGTATTCATTCCTATCGTTGGAATTATCAAATTGCAAATATTGAGGAGTCCTGAAAAGGGAATATATAATAGAAGGGAAAACGTAAGGGCATGTAACTTTTAAAATAAAATTTACTAGCTTATGGATTTTTAAACTTGCAAACGATGTTTGAATCCAGTATTTTTGTCATAGGACAATTCATAATCTAAAAATCCCGTATTTGCTCTATTAATCTTTTAAGTTATTGGAAAAATCTTGACAGCTGATATTCTCGCGTAACTTATCAAAAAAACGTTTACCGATAAAATATATGCTATCTGTTATTTTTTTTTGTTTGTAGTTTGATATATTTGTCCAAATCTTAAAAATGAGCTTCACCTTGATTCTTATATCCAGTTGTCAAAACCATTGCAAATATTCCCAGTGGGAGAACGAATACGGTCACAAAAATTCCAAGCTGAGAAAATGAAGCGTAGAGAAACATTTTTTGAAGTTTCCTGGTACTCTTCGAATATCGGACGGCGTCTTCAGAATATATGTACCAAATACAATGAGAAATGAAAAATGTGTACTGGATGAAAACCACAGTTAAAACAATCACAATGCAAATGCTAAACTCGTTTCTTTGTGAATCCACGGCAAATGTTGATGGAGTGAAATACAAAGGGTCCGGACATGGGTTTATCTGAGATTTGAAAAAATAAATGTTTTGCTTCTATAGGAGTCTGCACCTTCAAAAACTTAAACTTAAGCTCGTTGCTATCTGCTCTCAACCAAATTGCCATTAGCATTACAGAACTTCCTATGAGAACATTGAAAATGATCAGTAAAACTCTAAATGCACAGTTTTGAATTCGGAATTTGTGACCTTTCGGAATCATGTGATGTTGTCGATTTTCAAATATTAATATGCCTGCTGATGCTATGCCTAAAAAGTTAATAGGATAAATCTTCACAGATAACTGAATCACCTCCATAACATGCCATTGCAAAATAAAATTGAATTTCGGATGGTATTCCAAAAACCTTTCCAAATATTCCAATGTATCCCATGGCAAATATCGGATAAAACACAAAAGGAATTAAGAATACTGTGTAGATTAAGTCTATTAGAAGTGTCCTGAATATTTATTATTAAGATATTCGTTTTCAAACGTATACCTGCCTACCAGAATTTCAGATTCAATAGGCACAATTTCAAATGGGTCATTGATTTTGGAGTATGAAAAGTTATAATATAGCTTGCGAAGAAATTGGTTGGAACACCCAATATTCCAATAATCTTTGCGCACAGTGATAAAAATTCAGGCGTTTCGATGTAGCTTCTCTCATAGCTCAATTTTTGACAAATTTGGCTGTAGTTTGTAGCATAGTATTCAAATAATTGTGTAGTCGTTGTCATGATAAAACTTCTGGAAAATATGAGTTTTATGTAAAAGAAAAAATGAATAAAATAAGAAAACTGTCTTGTCAATAATGAGGAAGGCAGATGTTTCTGAGCGTTGTTTGTGGCAAGCGCTGTGATTAAGAAAACAAATAAATATTGCAGGTGAAATCTGAAACTGAAGCACATGTTTTTTTATTTGGTTTTTTGTAGTGATAAACACAGTAAGAGGGTAATTTTCAAACCCAGAACATGTCTGCGTGTATTTATTTCTCCAACACGTCCGGAAAAAATTTCGTTAAAATGTCTGGAAAATGACGCTAAAATGTAGCAAAAATGCCTGAAAAATGTCGGGAAATGTCGGAAAAATGCTTTGGCAGTGTGCCAGAATTTCCAAACATATTGGGTGAACATATTGAACAGTAACTTAAACTTGCATAACTTGAAATATTTTCTCATTCTCGCTTTAGTACTCTCAAAAACTTCTAATCTCCCGCAACTTTTGTAGATCCACGTAGATCAAACAGAAATGGATCACTTGGACAACCCGTGTTTTATGTGTCTGTCTTGTCTTCTATTACGTGTTTATCCACAGATGAGAAAAATCGCCACATCTGCCGCGCAAATGAACCCACGGGAAGAGACAAGACTATTGTAGTTTTTAACCAATCTGTGTAGATTTACGAGCTATTGCGTCATCTTTGAAATTAATTTTTGCCGCAATTTTTAATTTTCAGGCGTTTTTCTAATTTTTTCTAATTTTTTGTGTTTTCTTTTGTGATGTATTCAATAAATAATTAAATTTCAATATAAAAACGTGTGAAACGCCTGAAAATTAAAAATTGCCGCTAAAAATTAAATTCAAAGATGACGCAATAGCTCGTAAATCTACACAAATTGGTTAAAAGCTACAGTAGTCTTGTCTCTTCCCGTGGGTTCATTTGCGCGGCAGATATGGCGATCGCGCGGGAAAATGTGAGTATTGCGCGCGAACAATACACCCATTGAGGAGAAGTCTTTAAGTTTATCGATTTAATTTATGTTTGCTTTTTGTGAAAAATCCACTTCGGTTTTCTATTCGTTTTGTTTTGAATTGCGACCATTTTCACAGGATTTTCTATTTTATTGGTGGAGTACCAAAATTCGGGAAATATCTTTAAACGACTCCAAACATGTCCAGAGGCCATTTTCCCAAAAAAATTCAAAACTTTTACGATGATTTTTTGAAAATTTTCCTATTTACTTTTCACGATTAGTTTTATTTACAGATTTATATGGGTTTCCCTTTTTAAAGTTCAATTTTTTAGGTTTGCCATCTTGAGCTGCATCGTGAGTTGAGTTGAACAGTAGCTTGAACTTGCATAACTTAAAATATTTTCTCATTTGTTATGCTACATTTTAGCGGCGTTTTCCCGACAAAAAATATTACGTTATGCTACAGCTATATTATTCTATGATATAGATTTAGTATTGCTCTCTCCTTATCAATTTGCCGATTTTAATATTCCCCGGTCTTAAATCAGTTTTTACTTGAATTCTATTTATCTCAACGATTGTATAAGGAGATAAGCAGATACCGGTGCATTTTTGACAACATTGTTCCATATTTTAATTGGCAAAAAATGAGGGAAATTAGAGCATAGCTACAGTGCATTTTATTTTCCAACTTCTACGACTTTAAAGGCATTTTCGCGCAATGGTCTCGCCACGCGCATCCCATTGATTTGTTGAGCGCGTGGCGAGACCAATGACCCATGTTGTATAAATGCGCGCGCCTTGTAGAAGTGGGAAAGAAATGCACTGTATATCAGAGATCTCCGCGCTGCCCGCCACGCATAGAAACATTAAAAAAATTTACACATTTTTTTTGTGATAAAATATATGGAAAAAATTTAAATTTTATTCATTTCTCAAGACCGTTCAACAACTGGACATATTTTCAATTTATAAATAGTTTACTACTAGTTTTGTAAGTTGCAAACTATACCAATTTTACTGTAATTTTCTTCAATTTTTTTTCTTCGACTTTTTTTTTCTTTCTACTCATCCAGATTTACAGAACGTTCAAAAATGGTGTCCAACACCACACCACTGTACAATCAAGCTTCTCCGTTTCCACCAGAACAACTTCCACATGCGGACCCCGAACGAAAGATGTCCTCTCACACACCGAGTACCTACAATTGAGTAAAAGTCCGGAAGTTGGAGTTCAGAAAGTTGGAATACGAGATGTCATGTTGAGAAAAGTGATTCACAGCGAGATCGCGAGAAACTCCGGCGATCTGGAGTGGGAAAAACACGTACAACGACTGTGATGTACAGTGAGGTTGCTGTACAGGAATATAAAAGGACCAGAAAATTGTTGCAAAGTAAGTTTTTGTTTGTGTTCATGAAGTTTCTTATAGAAACTTAGATTTTCCGTAGAAATTAATCACGTTCACAGAAGATAGGTCTCAAGTTAGGCAGTACTAGAATAAACTTACCAGATTTTCTGAGAGCGTATTTTCCAGAGAGTAAATTAGGGATTAAGATAGCAAGCTCCTCGAGGCCTCCTTGAGATATTAAAAAAGCGATAGTTTAGAAGCCATTGCCCGAAAGTGAGTGGGACTAAAAAGACCGCGCTCCAGACAATTTTTTGAAAGCTTCCATTGCCCATATTTAGATTAACTCGTGGGCACGGCTTGCGATACCACGCCGGTTCTCCGAATTCTCTAGGTTTGCTTGATTGAGGTTGATTTCATACAGGAGTACTTACTTTTCGAAGAATGTGTTATTTTTCAGTCAAAATGATCCAGTCGGTTTTCAAAATTACCAAGGACGGTCTGCGTAATCGCCTGCGGGACTTAATTACCCAGGAGCTGCACAATGAGGCGGACACTGAAAACCACCTCTGGCAATGAAGGTTGGGCTTCGAATGAGAGCAATAGTCCAAGTGGCTAAGAAGCAAGAAGGCATCGAGTCAGCTGAGTGTTCCGAGATGAATAAGGACGACGAGAACATTATCGATAAAGATGATCAACGCTCTTCGCGTGCATCCTCTACGGATGAACATCCCGGAGCGAAGCCGACACTGATTCACCATACAACGCCGTCACTCGATTGCCAGCCAACAAAACATAAATCTGTAAGACCTCATGCATTTTTCTAAAAGTAAATCAATAACTTACAGATTCAATCAGACTTCTCGGAAAAATGCATCAACTCGTGTATCAAGCAACAAGGATCGCTCACGAGCATCCGGAACGTGCGGAGACTTTGTACAAGACGCTTTTCGACACTGTTTCGGCATTTGATCAAGAAGATTATGTTTGTCTGAAGCATTTGTACAAGGAATTAACTGAGAGACTGTCAAGATAATTTTCTGTATATTATCTCAAGTTTCAATGTAGAATAAATTCGATAACAAGCTTTCATACTAATAAGACTCCAATGAGAAATAATAAAAGCCAATTTTAGGTTAAAATTTCAAAAATTCGAGAAGTCTGAAATAACTTAAGCGTCTGAAAATAATGAAGCTATTTTTAGCTATAGCTATAATATAATATAGCTGTAGCTATTAATATAAAATGCGACAACGTCGCTAAAATGCCGCTAATCAAACTACTTGGGTGAAAACTGAGCAAGTGTCAATTTTTTTTCAGTTTCTGGTAAGTACAGTCTTTCCTATGTTAGTCTTGCACCACTATGGACCAATCTAAACATATAATCTCGCATGCAAGACTAATAGAGGAAACACGGTAATTTGATTATGAATATAATTTGGAAAAATGAATTGAGACTAATTTAGTCCTGTGTAGAAACACATTTGTTTATTTGTTTATAACTTTTTCGATGATTAAAAAATGACTTCCAAGCTGAATAAAAAATTGATAATCAAAAGTTTTAAATTCAATCTCCAAAGGAATTCTACCAGCATAGTTTTTGTCGAAAATGGGTGCAAAATCCATTGGATGAGGGATTATAGATTCAATGTGACAAAATTCAAATTTAGGGGATTTCATTAGAACCTGAAAATAAAACAATTATCACAACTCTGCAGGTAATGAAAACTAACATTGTTTATTTTGATGGCATCTTCTCTCACAAATTGGCGTAAACTGACACAGAAACGACGAAAATGTAACAGGGTCTCAATTGGAATTCGTAGTTTGCAATCCATATTGATACTTAAAATCTTTCAATTTTTCCATTGATCCAGTTTCACAATTTCTAGATCTTCATTGATTAAGTCCCAATTTTGATAAAGAATATTCAAATGCAATTCTTCAAGTTTTTCTGCGTTGAACTGCGATAAAATCGGAATCACTTGATTAATCGAAATACTATTCATAGATACTATTTTAGTATTTTGATTTCGCCAGGTTCGTAGGATATTTTTCAAATAATTACAGCAGTTTGTTCGAACTTCACTTATCCAAAAACTGCCGAGTAGAAATGTGAATTCCTCCAGACGGAATTTCAGATTAGACACCAATGTCGAGAAGTCATTAAGAATAATATCTAGATGACTTTTTCCAACAACTTTCTTCTCATGACTTCCATATTTGGCAAGACAATCATCACCAACAGGGAGATATTCTATCGTACTGGCATCAATTTTTAACGTCGATTTTTTGTCGCCTATTTTCATACTAATTGTGGAAATTTGAAATACTTGGTAATCAATAATAGCCCGAATTTTTCGTGAAACCCTCCGAGCTATAAGGCTGAAAGTATGTAATGTTATGACTGTAAAAAATGTTCCAAAAACTTAGGCAAACTACTAAAAACCTATTTGAAAAACTAACCGGTCTATTGGATCTAGTTTATTCGTAATTTTCGTAATAATTTCCGGTGGAAGTGCACGCATTGATACCGTAAGAAAGTCAGTTTTCTTAGAAATTGTAAAATTTAGCAAGTTTATGTCAAAATAAAATTTTAATAAGTAAAATATAAATGTTATAATATGAAAAGAAGTAAGAAAAATTGCAAGCTGTAACACACAAATATATCAGCAAAGAGAAATCAAGGCAATTTCTTGATAAGAACTATCAATAGTGATGAAATCATCTCAAAGTAAACACAAATACAAATAAAAAATCATCATGAGCATTTTGAATATTTCTTTAAATAGTAAAATATTATTTTTAAATAATTTATTAGTTCCAGAAATGAAAATAGCCTTTACAAACATTTAAAAGAACAAGTACAATCACATGCACATGGAAGAAGAAGCTTTTTGTGGATAACTCGAACCGGACTTGCTCCATTTGAGCATTGCTCAATTCCACATTCCCATGAGCATTCTTCACATTCGGCTGAAAAATTCAGTTGATTTATCTGTCAGAAACGTTATTTTTATTTATAGACTTCAACTTAAGTTATCTGAAATTCTTACTTTTTCTCGTGATAACTGGAAAATCAATGGAAGAAAATGGGCATATCTCGGTTTTCCAAAGAAGATCCACAAGAGTTCGTTTCAAGTCGTATTGATGCCAACATTGCCATCCTCGGTACACCTGTATTTTTGAGGATTGTGAAAGTTTAATTTGAATTTTAGTACCAAATCAGCGACGATGGAGTGAGAAAAGTCGCGAGTTCCGGTATTTAATTGATCATTTATACAAGATCCCGCATCAATTTGGACTGAAGGAGATGAGCAACAAACTGGGTCAAGCCTGAAAAGGAGAAAGCCATGAGCGCTCAGATGTCCCAAACTCGTTGTTCGTTTAATACTTACACTGCGGCTTGTGTAGTGTTTTCAAGCAGATAGACGTGAAATCCTCCTAGCCATGTGTTACCAGTACATCCTAGAAATTGAAACGTCTATTTAGTCAGTTAGTAATAACTACGTACCTTCCAACAAACCCGTGCACTTTGGTACACTCTGTTGTGGAGCACAATTTGTGCTCTCAGCCAGAGCAATTTGCTCACATTCCACTGTTAGACTACCCAAGAGGCTGTAGGCGGTCTTTGCACGATTTATCGATGATACTCGGAACCCCTTGTCGCATATTAGAGCCTGGATTTAATGATTGCATTTTTAATTCAGAGGAGATACAAAATTTCGGATTTCCGCGAGTTAAAATATCATGATGAAACTCTCCAACATTTTTCAGATTTTTTTTTCGTATAACGAAAAATTGATAAAATCCAGTTTAATCCCTTGATGATTCATACTTTCTCCGCGGGAGAGACACCATCAGAGAAGGTTGTTGATTCCGTTAATTTGGCCGATATTGTCTTAATATCACTATCGACAAAGCATGACTTTTCAAAATATTTTATTAGTATTTAACATTGTTTTTGTTTCCGTCGTATTTTCTGCTGATATCGATTTTGTGAGTATTTTTCCAATTTTAAAGTATTCTCAATAGGAAAGGTATTTGGAAAAACATTACATATAAACTACGAGACAAGAAGATTTCATTTAAAACTTACCAAATATAAATTCTTAAGAAAAGTTTAAAAAACCATTATCTATGAATTTTTCTATGATATTTTATTCAAAAGTTGTAGGATTTCAAGCCTGCAGCAATGCTTTAACCCTCAGAGTGTCCACTTTTTTGGAAATATTGGGAAATTTTTCTACCAAAGATTGACTGAAAATTTTGAAAATTTTCACTTTTTAAAGTTCAATTTTTTAAGTTTGCCACCTTGAGCTGCTAATATTGAACAGTAGCTTGAACTTGCATAACTTGAAATATTTTCTCATTTTTGCTTATATCCGGTCTTAATTCAGTTTTTACTTGAATTTTATTTATCTCAACGATTATGTATGAGGAGATAAGGAGATACCGGTACATTTTTTGACAACATTGTTCCATATTTTAATTAGCAAAAAAAAATGAGAGAAATGAGAGCATAGCCATATCAAAGACCTCCGTGCTGCCCGCCACGCATAGACACATTAAAAAAAATTACACATTTTTTGGTGATAAAATATATGGAAAAAATTAAAATTTTATTCATTTCTCAAGACCGTTCAACAACTGGACATATTTTCAATTTATAAATAGTTTACTACTAGTTTTGTAAGTTGCAAACTATACCAATTTTTGTGTAATTTTCTTCAATTTTTTCTTCGACTTTTTTTTTCTTTCTACTCATTTATATTTACAGAACGTTCAAAAATGGAATCCAACACCACACCACTGTCACTCGATTGTCAGCCAACAAAACATCAATCTGTAAGACCTCATACATTTTTCTAGAAGTAAACCAACAACTTACAGATTCAATCGGACTTTTCGGAAAAACTGCATCAACTCGTTTGTCAAGCAAAACGGATCGCTCACGAGCATCCGGAACGTGCGGAGACTTTATGCAAGACGCTTTTCGACACTGTTTCGGCATTTGATCAAGATGATTATGTTTGTGTGAAGGATGAGGAATTGGCTGAGAGACAGTCCAGATAATTTTCCTGTATCATATTTTGAATTATTCATATTCAGAATAATTCATATTCAGTTCCGAACTCTTTATTGTCATCTCATGATACTTCTATCGACCGTAATTCTAACGTTCACAATGAATACCATGGGGGGAATTAATCCTCTCTATAAAAACTCAATGACCTTAATCGCTCTTGGCATAATCTTCACGCCACACTACGGCTCTCATCGTTCTGAAATACTTGATTGTCGCGTCTCCTCTACCTTCAATACTTTTTCCCCTTTTACATGCTTCCTCATATACCGTCCTCCAGATCTCACTTTTCCTGAAACTTCCAAATTGATCTCACATCTTGACTCTTATATCCCTGATGGCTCTTGCCCTGATGACTAGGGGATTTCAACTTGCCATCTATTAGATGGGATTCTCTTGAAAACTCCTCGCATCAATTTTCTAACTTTTTGATCAGTCGTGATCTCTCGCAGCATGTTTCTTTCCCCACTTGAATACACAAAACCTCATCCAATATTCTCGACCTTGTTATCTCCTCTGCCAATCTCGGAGTCAGTAACATCAAAACCTGTCCACCTCTTGCTTCATCTGACCATCTCAGTGTTAGCTTCAGTTTACATCTCATCTCTAGTCCTTCATCTTCCACTCCTGAAACTACCACTTTTCGTCTTAACTTACAAAGATGCAGTTTTAAATCATTAGATTCTGACTTAGCCCACTTCGACTGAGGGATTATCGATTCAATGTGACCACATTCAAAATTAGGAGACTTCATTAGAATCTGAATATAAAACATTTATTCATATTGATACTAAAACCACTTAAAAACTTTAATTTTTTTCGAAAAAAAACCCACCGGTCCACCGATCTTGTTTATCCGTAACGCAATTATTTCTACTGGAAGTGCACTCATTGACACCGAAGGAAGATCAGTTTTCCTAGAAATTGAAATGAAGTCAGAAAAATTGCAAGCTGTAACACACAAATAGCAAAGAGAAATTAAGACAGTCTCTTGATAAGAACTATCAATAATGGCAAAATCATTATAGTAAGTAAACACACACAAAATTCAAATAAAAGCTCATCATGAGCATTTTGAATATTTCTTTGAAAAGTAAAATATATTTTTTAAATAGTTTATTAGTTCCGAAAATGAAAAAAACGTTTACAAACATTTAAAAGAACAAGTACAATCACATGCACATGGAAGAAGAAGTTTTTTATGAATAACTCGAACTGGACTTGCCCCATTTGAGCATTGCTCAATTCCACATTCACATGAGCACTCTTCACATTCGGCTGAAAAATTCAGTTGATTTATCTGTTCCAAAAAAGTTGAATGATTGTTTATTAACTCAAATTCTTTGAAATTCTCACTTTTTCTCGTGATAACTGGAAAATCAGTGGAAGAAAATGGACATATCTCAGTTTTCCAAAGAAGATCCACTAGAGTACGTTTCAAGTCGTATTGATGCCAACATTGCCATCCTCGGTACACCTGTATTTTTGAGGATTGTGAAAGTTTAATTTGAATTTTAGTACCAAATCAGCGACGATGGAGTGAGAAAAGTCGCGAGTTCCGGTATTTAATTGATCATTTATACAAGATCCCGCATCAATTTGGACTGAAGGAGATGAGCAACAAACTGGGTCAAGCCTGAAAAGGAGAAAGCCATGAGCGCTCAGATGTCCCAAACTCGTTGTTCGTTTAATACTTACACTGCGGCTTGTGTAGTGTTTTCAAGCAGATAGACGTGAAATCCTCCTAGCCATGTGTTACCAGTACATCCTAGAAATTGAAACGTCTATTTAGTCAGTTAGTAATAACTACGTACCTTCCAACAAACCCGTGCACTTTGGAACACTCTGTTGTGGAGCACAATTTGTGCTCTCAGCGAGAGCAATTTGCTCACATTCTACTGTTAGACTACCCAAGAGGCTGTAGGCGGTTTTGGCACGATTTATCGACGATACTCGATACCCCTTGTCGCATATTAGAGGCTGAATTTAATTATTGAATTTTTAATTCACGCGAGTTAAAATATCATGATGAAACTCTTCAACATTTTTCAGAATTTCAAAATTTTCAGTCAATTATTTGTAAATTACCAAATTTACCCAAAAGTGGGCACGTTGAGCAAATTTTTGAGCACTGTTGCAGGCTTGAAGTCTTGAAATTTTTGAATGCAAGTTAATAAAATAACAAATAATGGTTTTTAAAACTTTTCTTAAGAATTTATATTTGGTAAGTTTTAAATGAAATCTTCTTATCTCGTAGTTTATATGTAAGGTTTTTTCTAAATACCTACCATGTTTAAAATACTTTAAAATTGGAAAAAAAAACTTACAAAATCAATATCAGCAGAAAATACGACGGAAACAAAAACAATGTGAAATACTAATAAAATATTTTGAAAAGTCATGCTTTGTCGATAGTGATATCAAGACAATATCGGTCAAATTAACGGAATCAACGACCTTCTCTGATGGTGTCTCTCCCGCGGAGAAAGTATGAATCATCAAGGGATTAAACTGGATTTTATCAATTTTTCGTTATACGAATTATTGTTCAAGGTAATTTTGGTTGCAATTTCAAAATGATTGTTTTAACTATAAGATATGAAATTTTATGAAAAAAGAATATTTGTGGATGGCGTTGGAAAATCAAGATTGGGAACGTCAATGATGCTTAAAGAGTTTTTCACAATGTTTTAAATGTGGATCAGAGTGAATCGGTGGGAATCACATGTGGTGGAAACTTAGGTGAATTGACTAACTCAAGGTCAAACAGTACACGAATTGCAGAATTTTGCAGCCTGACCCCATTTTGCAGAATTTCAGATTTTTTTTAAATTTCAGATATGCTGCCCGTTTTGCAAAAACAGTTTTTTAGATGAAAAGTTGCATTGTCCACTCTATTCCCCCGGTTGCCCATTTTCCATTTCCAACTTCTAAATATACTCTCCCAATAATAATAATAATAACAATAATAGATGTCTGAAGAAGTGGAGTCCACCCCAACAACATAATAGCTCTCCAAAGGTATCTCCGGATGTGTTCAGTCGTGCGAGCTGGTGCAAGCAGCTATTCAAAAAAAAATTTCCTTCTCCTCATCTTGTACATTCCATTCGTACTTTTGTTGTGTATCCGTTTGATTTTCTGTGGAACGTTTATTGAATTATATTCTTTAAGCTTTCGGAAATATTGATTGAATTATTTGTTTTTAAGCGGGTTACATGGTGATAGTTTTCAAGAACATCACAATTGTAAACTGAAGTAGGACAATTTCCCTCAATAAAGTGATTTTTATCATTTTCAAAAAATTATCAGTTTACATTACCGTTCGAAGGCATCCGAGAAAAACGTGAAATTGATGTTTTAACTATAAAATAGCAAACGTATCAAAAACTCGATCAGTTATTTTTTGACAAAATAAATCCTAAGAACTTTCCCAGTTTATATTCTAACTGTTTCTTTTTATTTCATCTTCTTTCCCTAAAATTTTAAACTCACACATCAAATTTCCAGTTGACTGAATAAGGCGTCTGGTTTCTTGGTTTCCGCTGAGCATGGTGCTTTAATAGTAATAATAGCAATAAAATAACATCTTGTGGATTATAAAATATTAAAGAAAGATCTGGAAAGAAAATGAGCGAGAACCTGCACACAATCATCCATCATGTCGACTTTTTCCCATTGAGGGTGAGTTTCTCTATTGTTGTCCATTTCCGACGAACCTCGCTTTTTGACCTTCTATTTGAGATAAATGTGGGGTTTTTCTCCGGTGAGAGTAAGTTTTTTTAGGAGGTTTGTGAAATTATGATTTCTTTTAGATTAAATAAACTGTTTGTTGAAACTATGGAGTTTTTTAAAGTGTACTTTTAGATTCTATCATAATTTTTGTCGCACAATCGTTTAATTTGATTGATAACTTTTGTTAAACTTATTTGTTTTATTTTTTACCTCCAAAAATTTTCTAAATTAAATCAAACAGCTTTAAGTAGATTTTTTAAGAACATTGAGCAGTGTTGCTTGAGCCATTACTTCTTGAAAGCCACAAAGTTGGGGCACCGTTTGCAAGCCCAGGGCACTTATTTTTTGTATTTCACTGCCTATAAATTTCAGTGTATTTCTTTTGGTAAAAAATGTATGTTTCCAAATAGAGTCGCATATTTTGCGGACTGCTCTGGCACCACAGTAATCCAGGTTATTTAAATACAACACCCCAAACTACAGATCCGTGTATTTCGAAATGGAGATATGTTTGATCATGGCAGAATTCTTGTCGTCACACGAAAACAATTCAAACATTGGATTGTTTTTCTCGATGCTCTCACAGATTTGCTCAGGACAGCTACAGCTGTGAGAAGACTCTTCACAACTCAAGGAATACCTGTTCATCATGTGAGTTTAAAAATTAATAATTTAGAAAAGACATCGTATTTCCAGTTTGATGATCTTGAAACAAATGGAGAATACGTGGCGGTGGAAACTGGACCATTTGTAAATGTACCTTATGGACAAGCAAGATTTACGTTAAGACTAAAGGTTGGATCGATTTTTTCAATAGATACCTTTTCTGCTAACTACAAACCTTCTAATTATAAACTCTCCAGAGATATAACCCAATAATCCGTGCACCAGAGCTCATCCCAACGTTCTTGCACTCTGCCGAATCAATGGACATTTATTTGAAAAAAGAAGGATATGGAACAATCACAGGTACTTCTAACAAGTGTATCCGGAAGTGTACATGTATATTTCCGTTCTCCTCATTTTCCGGTAATTATTTTTCACAGGTCTACCTTATCCGTTTGATGGAATTCTTTCGAGAAGTCCAAGTGCTTCGAATATTCAAATCAAGCATCTACAATCTCATCATATTCCACCACTAAAAGTAGGGTTTTTTCCAAATATTAGTTCCTTATCGAAATACATAAATTGCTAGTTTTGAAATAAATATTTCAACAAAAAAAATAGGGAGCTCCAGGTTTCGTAACTGTTGGCATTTTCACAAAAGTTTGAATTTAATTTTAATAGTTGTAGTTCTTTTTTGAATCTTTTACTATTATGATATGTTGTTTTTAAAGTATCGTCAGCGGGGATTTCGTATAAATAGAGAATTTCATAATTTAACACTCAAAAATGTTTTAGAATTTTTCAAAATTTATTGCTAATTTTTTGGCACATTCCAAAGGTTTGAAGAACAAATTTATGAATCTTCCACAACCTCTAAAAATATTTCATCTAAACATCCAAACATCACAACTTAAAACTTCCAGATTGGAGGAAGCATGGAGCATTTAAATGAGCTTGGCACTGCTTCTTGGCTTGGAAAGAATGAGAAATGGATGATGGGAGAACGGGTAAAATTGGAGACGCAGAGTCAGACTCTTGCACAAAAATCTGAAAAAGACGAACAAATTCCACGACTGGATATCAAGGAAGTGGATGGTGGTAGTACAACATCGGAATTTATGCGAAACGGAGAGAAATCGAAGAGCACCACGAAATTGCCACGTCTACTGAACTCGAATCGTTCTTTCAGAAGAGGTATGTGAAATGGAAGAACAATTTTAAAGGTTGTTGTATCAATTAAGTGTTAGGTAGTTTGATTAGATAGGAACGCTCGAAATTCCAAATTTTTGGAAATTTTGGCAATTCACCAAAACTCTGAAAAATTCGAAAAGCATTAAAAATACTTTCTAATATTTAATTATGATAAGTTGGGTTACGTCTACTCAATTACCACAAAAGTGTTAATAAAGCTTATAAATATTGAAAAAAAAATTCAAACGAAAACTATAATCCTCGCTAAAACTCTGTGAATTTCTTGCTGGTAACATCATTTTCAGAGCCAGTATCTGCTCAAAAGCCTCCATCCGAAGAACCCCGCTCTACATCTGAAAATCTTCCTCCAATCGATTTGAAATCCATCCAAATCTCTCAGAACTCTCAGAGCACATCTCAGAAAAAGGACAGTGATACGATTTCAATTAAAACCGAGGAAGAAGTAATTTCAATTTTAAAACCCGAAAAAACGACAACCGAATCAATTGTTTCATCTAAAATTTCACGAAAGAATGCTCCAAAAGATGATGATGAAGTTCGATTTCATAGATCTTATCAGGTCACAGAGACGACATACACGACGAGAAATTCTGATGAAACGGACAGAAGAAAACCTGAAAATGTTGAAAAAACAGTTGAATCTAAGAATGATCGATCTGTACAGGACAAATCGGAAAAAATCGAGAAAAAAGTTCCTGAAAAATTATCAAAACCTCAAAAAACGGAAACAACGAAATCAAAGGAACGTGCTAAATGGGCGGATCAAGGAAATACAACGTTGAAACGAGAAAAGTCTATTGAAAAATCAACGCGTCAAGGAAAAATCGATAAATCCATTGAAAAATTAATTGATAAATCAATTGATAATACCGAGAAACTTTCTTCACAAAAACCAAAAATCGATATGGCAAAAGGAGAATTACGAAAGTTTGATGTTGATATAAATGAAATTCCGATTCGATTTGAAGGTCCAATGGTGAATAAAAGTAGAATAAATACTTCAAGAATTGGTTGGTTTTTAAATATTTCCAAATTTCCACTATTTTATTCAAATATTTCCAGTCACAAGCCGCTCAACAACAAATCTATTCGTCGATGAAATTGTGAATGAAGATGAACTCGATGACGTCATCGAGCGTGCTCAACTCTGGGATTTGAACCGTAGACGCCAAAATATGCGTCAACAGCATACCCAGACAAGTGGATCCCTGTGCCGATCGATATCGGCTCCCCGTCGTCGAGTTGTATTGTTTGATCCGGATTTCGATTGAGCTTTCAAAAAATGTTTTTGTCTTTCCAAATCGTCTTTCTGTGCTTTTTTCTTTGAAACTTGAATAATACGCAAAAAATAATCCATGAATATTCTATATTTTTAGATGCAATTAATTTCTAAAAACGATGAACGATGAAGGAAAAAACAATTATTGCACATTTCTGGTGACGAGACGAAAAAAAATATTATGTATGCACTTTTGTAGTTGTTATGCGTGGGCGGGGAGAGAGAATGAAGAGGGAAAATGTGAGAAATATCAGTGTGTACAGTATCCCGGAGAGAGAGAAGAAAGTTAATTTTTTAGATTTCTAGTAAGAAACCTCAAAAATAGCGAAAATTGGATGATAGGAAGAAGAAAAATTCCACGGAGAATGAAAGAAATAACATTTTCCTATAAGAGGCAGGCGAAGTGTGTGTGTGTCAGAAAGAGGTAACGAGACAGAAAATGTGCAATATTTGGGCTGTGAGAGGAAAACAGAATAATGATTCAAATAATTAAATTTTTTTGTAAAACCATAAAGCTAGATGGTCATCTTCGATATGACCCGCACCAGCGCCCCGTTTTCCTCTTTGAGCCGCTGATTTTCCATTCGAAGGTTGGTGGCAGTCTGAAAAATTACAATGTTACAAAATTACATAAATGTTTTTTATTTAAAAAAAAAACTATTATATTTGCTAAATATTACCTAAACGCCAAGTCCAGTGAGTTTTGCGTCAAAAACTACGGTATCGGGTCTCGACACGAAGTTTTATAAAATACAAACGGGCGCGCGCCTTTAAAGAGTACTGTAGTTTCTTAACTTCTTTCGCTGTGGAATTTTCACAGATTTTCCCCCGTAGATTTATCAAAATTTATGTGTTTTAATTGTTTTTTTTAGTTAAAAAATTTTTTAAATATACATGTATGTTTCCAACCAAAAACAATGAAAAAATTCCACAACAAAAAATGTTTGAAACTACAGTAATCTTTAACATTTTACCAAAAAAAAGCAAGCGTGTCGAGACCGATATAATTCGACCAAAAAACAAGAAACAATCGAATTTATCAAAAAAAAATCCAATTGAAGGATTTTTTTAATTTTTGCTAAACTTTGCAGGTCACAAAAAATCTATTTTTCCCAAAAAAAAAACAACAAGCCCTGTTTCTCACCTTGAGTTGTAACTCCAAATCCGAAATTTTTCTCTCCATACTCCTGCGTTCATTCTCGTCGAATGAAGCTAGAGATGTCGACTTGGCAACCGATAAATTATGTGGTTGAGCAGATGGAGAAGCGTTTCGGGCACGCCACGCGAGTTGTGTAGATGCTCCACGGTATGACTGAAATTTTTGAAAATGAAATTTTATGCTAATTAAAATGAAAACATACATCCGCCGTCTGTGACCTCCTCATCTCTTCCATTTCTCGCCGAAGACGTTCACATTCCGATCGTTCCTTCTCGAAAAGTGCTTTGTAGTTTAGATTAGTTTCTGTTGGACGACTCTGAAAATTTAAAAAATTGTGCGAAAGACATATTCTAGATTACTTGTAATCCATAAATTGATGACGGTTGTTGATTAGCTGATGATCCATTTGATGACAATGAAGAGGACGGCATAAATCTTGACGATGTCGCAGTTGATGATAGTGGAGCTGTTGTTCGCATTGAAGGTGCAGATGATAGTCCAGCAACAATTGCACTTCGAGTAGAGAGAGGTTGAGTCGAGGACTGAAAAACAATAGATTTTTCTTACTTTTTTCAATAGTAAAATTTCTAAATTTCAGTAACTAATTTTAAGCTAGATCTGAGATAAAATAAATGTATTAATTAAAAATTGAAATTGATACTCTGTCAGTACTAAACGATCGCTGTCTCGCTCTATCCTGAGAATATGGTCGATGAAGTCGTCGATTTCTAGATCTTAGAATTATTGGACTTGAAATAGCTGTAGTAGTCATGTTTTTTTCTTCGTTGTTGGGATTTAGTAGAATTTAGAAATGTTGCACCGAAATAAGAAACAAAAAGTTTTGTGCTGCTCCACTTCCCAAACTCTTAAAAATCCGCTTTATTTGTTTTGAACCGGGGGGAGGTGAGACAGGCACCTGGACAGAGAGAGAGAAAGCAAGAAGGGGAGAGGATGCAGAGAATATATTGGGTCGTTTATAAAACCGAAAAAAATTGCAAAAAGTTTCAAGAGGTGGTGGGAGCACACAAAACATCTGCACGCATACTCATCCTATAGGTTAAACTATATTTTAGAAAATAAAAAATAGCACCGAGGTCACAGATTTTAAAACTAATTAGGTTTAAGCTAGAAAATAATTTTTTAATTTGAAATTTATCAAACTTAAAGGTAATCGAACACTAGACGTTCGATCTCATCCAAGTTGTTTAGAGAACTAGAAATTTGAGATATTCGAAAAGAAAACGTTGAAAAAACGTGAAAAAATTCTTTGAGAGATAAGATATGGTATCAATTTCAGTTGATCATTGATCCTATTGGCACAATTTTATCCCCAAGAGTGCTCATTACACAAGTTTGTGCATTGTTTCTCACAAAAAATATAATATAATATTTTTGGAACTATCCGAGCAGCGAAAAATATATTTTCTATTTTTTTGCACAAAAGTAAGCAAAAAACGAGATACGGCAAAAACTGAGAAACTCTTGAATTTTTAATTTTAATTTTTCAATTTTTTGATATGGTTTTTCCAAAATTGACACTCGGAATTGCAACTAGACTGCATCTGTATATAAAATCTTTAAATTTGTCAGGAAAAAAGTTTTAAATTTGCGACATATTAGTTTCCGCTTTTTTCGTCCGGATTCAGGTAAGTATTTTTGCTCATAATTTTTTTAAAACTATTTTTTAAGCCGTTTGATTTGAATCAGGAATAAAAACTGAAAACTAATAGAATCAAACACAGAAAACTAATGTTGAATAGTAGAAAAATAGAAGGAGCAGTCACCAAATCACTTCCAAAAAAATATAAAAATATTTCACAACATTTTTTCGTCTTACCATTCCGTTGCTCGCCGGCGGCAAAGATTGTGCTTTTTCCGAAAATCGTGACGTCATTGTTGGAAGAGTTCCAGCATTCGATCTAACTGATGCTGGCGAGTATGGTTGAGCCGTAGCGAGACGAAGGCTCATTGCCGGAGCCAAATCTTCTGGATTCACTGGACCAGTTGCACGACGATTTGATCGAGAAATCGAGAGTCCCTGAAATAATGGCACCAAAACATGACACTCCTCATAACAGCTACATTGACCATATTGACCAAAAAAAAGACACACATATATACTAAGAAAAGAAAGAAACAACGAACTTAAGCTTGCGATCACATTGGGAATTATTAAGAATTTCAAGGGGGTTTACTCTTATTTTTTTCTTCGTTCATAAATCTCAATTTACCTGACTCTTTCTCCTAACATTCGCAGAATTAGAGTTTGGTGAGTTGATTAGGGATACGGTAGCTGTAGTGCTGACATCACCATCTTTCAGATCATCACTTGTTGAGGAAAGATCCTTCTCTTCGGATGCAAGACGTGCGTGTAACTGAAAAGAAGGAAAAAAGGGATGGACTGCACGCCAAGCAAGAAATCTGTTAACAATGGATAGAGAAAAATAGGGGAAAAATAAGTTTTTTAAAAAAATTTTTAAATGGAAAAATGAATGCAAAATTTTCAAACTTCGGTAGCATTTTTCGTTGTACTGTACAAGAGAAGTTTATTTTTTTGCGAAAAAACTTATTGAAAACGAGGACAAAAAAGCTGGCAACATAAAATCTTCGTTTTATATCAAAACAAAACGATAAAGCCGTGAATTTCGTAAAGGCGCAGTTTTGGATTAAAGAAAAAGAGGCGGAGCGGTGATTTTGCAAGGTTGCGGCACGATTTAATGCATGTCGATTTACGAAAACTTATATGACTGAAATTTTAAAAATATTTGAAAAACATAAATTCGAAATTCTATAAAATCCTAGTTGGTACAAAATCCCTCGTAAATCGACATGCATCAAACCTCCGCCTTTTTTTTAAATCTGCACCTTGCAAAATTCACGGCTTAACAGCTCCGTTTTGAAGCACATAACAAATGTTTTTTTCTAAATTCTTACCGAGTTTGGATAAGTACTGAGCACTTGTGAATTCCTCCGGGCAACCTCGTCAGTTGCAAACTTGCTCGCCTCCTCAAGTTGCTCTTTCGTGACTCCTTGTGTCGAACGACGATGTTGACGTTGCATTCGAGAATTGTTTCGGCGTTCCGCTTCGCTTTCTGTCACCGTTTTTGATTGCCATCGACTGAAAATCAATGAAAATATTGAATGATGATGGTTTGCTTTTATATATTATTGTGGTTTGCATCAGGGGTTGATTCATTCTTTGGAAAAAGAGAAATTCGGAGCAGCAAAGAGAGCAGGGAAATATAGAATAAGAAGTGATGAGGGTGATAACCAATACATGCGTTTTTAGATTCCCTAAACAAGTACGTTTTCAGAAATTTTCCTTTTTCAATAGTGCCACTTTCAGGCTTTTTGAACATTCTGTTAGTATCAATAATCACGTCGAAGCAAGCAAATCACACACACACAATTGCACTCTATAAACCTCATTTTGTTCGGATTAATCTGTTGTGGAACAAATCCACGTGGATACTCTGCAATCACTGGAGGATGAGGATGAGGTTGGAGCAATAATGGAGAGCTCGCCGAGTTCACCGACGTAGAAGACGCCGTCGTTTTAATAGGCGATCTGAAGGCACTGACACGTGGATAACTCGAAAGAGAAGAGAACGACGCATTTCGAAGTTGTTCAATGTGCGAACGAATTTGACCAGTTGAGGCATTATTCACATTGTGCCATAAAGAAGCCCACGGAACATTTGTTGGTTGAGAAGGACTACGGTATACTTCTTCTGATGGATGTCTGCTGCTGAAAGTGAAAAACAAAAACAAAAATGAACGAGGACAAGGGACATGGGACCAAACTGAAAATTGAACTGAAAAAAAAACAAAAAAAATACAATGGGATAATATTATTCGACTATAATATTCTACAAAAAACTAGGACAATGGTTTGTCATTTATCAACAAAAAAAAATTAAAATTGAATTTTTTCTTCTGATAAAGATTTTAAAAGGTACGATTTAATCGAATTTTTTCCTTTTTAAGTTTGTAAAAATAAAACCCACCTTGGTTTTGAGAAAGTCGCGTTGATTGTGGTGACACTTCCGGCTGGAGACGGTGTATTCTTCGCTGTTGATGATATCGTTGCAGCCATAACGTTGGAAACAGGTGTCGACGGAACAGTTGATGAAGTTGGGGCTACTGTAGCTGTTGTAGTAGTAGTATTGCTCACACTTGGGAACGATAGTTGCGAGTGAATAGACGAAGGTGGTGAAATGATTTCAGACACGGGAGTTGAACTGCTTCGTGTTACCGATGATGTGGAGGACCTAGAAAAAATAATTATATTTTTAAAGAAAAAACTCGAACTTGTACTTTTACAAGTGCGACTTGTTTCTTTCTTTCTTGAATACACAAAATATGAATCATCAGCATATTCTTCTTCTTTTTGTTTTTATTGTGACAATAAGCATAGTCATATTTTGTGCAAATCATATTTTCTAATGGGGTTTTATTCAAGTTATGTAGAAAAATGTATTTAAATACATTTGTGACGTCACAAATGTATAAAAATACATGTTTTTATGTATTTTAATACAGTTGTGACGTAATTTTTCTACACTTTTTAATTTTCCGACACTACTTGAATAACCCCATAATAGTTCACACGTCCTATCACTAAATTTCTTAGAATTCATATCAAATATGGATACCTTGAAGACAGAGGAACTCCTCTATTAATCCATGAGCTCGGGCTCTGATGAACTGCTTTCGGTGGAGCTGATAATGGAACAATCGGTATCGTTGCACTGACATTTTGATCACCGCTTCCCACTGATGATGAGTTTTCCTTAAAACGCTAGCAGGAGATAAGAACTGATTTTAATTTTTAAAAAAGTCAGTAATAATGAACTTACCATCGAAGATCGTGGTGTTTCTGTATGCACTGAACCTGCTGCTGATCTTTGTGACGATGGAGTTGATGATGTGAACCGTGACGACGATGACGTCGTTCCGGTACTGGCTGACGAGGCTGCTTCGCTCATTTCGGCTGAAGTTTCTCTGCCGGAACTTGAGCGGTCTGTGTATCCATCCAGACTTCTGAATGATGATTTTGAAATATATTTCATTTTCTATAGAGGAAAAGGATACATTTTAAAATAAATGTTTTTTATTAAAAAATAATATTTAAAGTAAATTTGCTTAAAGAATTTTAGAAAAATATGCGAAATTTTCCGATTTTTGGCCCAAAAATACGGTACCCGGTCTCGTCACGACAATTTTTATTATAAATTGAAAATGGGTGTGCACCTTTTAAGACTACTGTAATTTCAAACTCTCCTTTTTGAGGAATTTCTATCGGTTTTTCATATAAAAAATACCGCAAAATGACAAAATTTCGCGTCTAGGTAATAACGTACTTGCTCAAAATGGAATTTTCGAGGAAACAACATCAGTAGATTTTTTAAATTCACTTTTCAGTTGAATTTGAATTTTAATGATTTTTAAAGGTTTGATTGTGACCTGTTTAAGAACAAAATTCAGTTTTTTTTTTGAAATTAAAACGAGCAATTCTCGAAAATAAAAAGCTTGCAGACGTGTCCCTGAATGAGAGGGGAGAAGTTTCAAACTCATAGGGTGGTGGAAATTGCAGGAGAAAACATAAATTTCCAGCTCAAAAGCCTGCTCACTCACCTCGTTATAGATATACTCCTCGAACTTGTAGTTTCCGATCGAAGCGGTGAAATTTCTTTTCCATTTTTTAATTCAGCTTCACTTTTTTCTTCCTCTTCTTCTTCAACATCTTCTTCTTCTTCATCTTCTTCAGCTTCTTCCATTTCATCTTCTGCGACATATTCTTCATCATCAACAGCTGATTCTTTCGATGATTCTCTTGAATCTTTTTGTGCAGCAGAAATATCATTTTCACCGATAACAATGGTGGTTGTGGTGGTATTTGTGTTGGATGATGTGGTCGAGCCAACTGATGCAGTGGATGGATGCGAGTGAAGAAACTCGTTTTCACTGGAGAAATATAAAAAAATAGACAAAAAAATAGAGAAGCGATAGGATATAGTGGAATAATTGAGGGTGAACATGCAATGTTTTTAAAATATTTTTTTGAGGAAATTCTGATTCAGATTTTTCCCAATAAAACTTTCCAATATTAAATTTTCAAATTATTAATTTCTAAACCCCCACCTATGCTGATCCTTATGCTGTAAATCTCGTTTCCGTTCACTTGTCAGAACATGTTCCTCGTGTGACGGCATTCTATGATTCTTCTCCTGAAGTATTGAAGTTGGTGGCTGGGAGCCACTACCCGGTGATTTTCGCTTGTTCTGTACTTTCACAGTGTCAGCCAACTCGACAAGATAATCGATGCATTCTTTATCAGCTACTCCAAGAACGTCAGCACCCTGAAAATTGTTTTTTTTTTAAATAAAAATTTAAAAAAATTTAAAGCAATTGGTGTGAATTTATATACTTTTGATAAAAATAAAGTTTGTACATTTTTTCAGTAAATAATATTTTTTATCTTTGAAAAAACATATTTTGGTATGACAAATGTTTTTAAATTCAGTTTTGTTGTCGTTTTTCTTTGATAGGACTTCCATGTCGGCGTCGAAACGCCTGCCTGGCTTAATTAAGGCGACCTCTGCCTTCCTCATTTATTTTTTAAATTTGATTTTCATCGAATTGAAATTCGAAGATAAGAAATTTGAAAATTCACGCCAGAATACAGAAAATAGGCGAGTGGCTGGTAGGTTTCAAGCAGGCGCCAGGTCTTGAAAACCGCAACAGAAAAACTGTAAACCCCTACCGTAAACGTTAGATCCGATAATTCCGCTCCATTTTCCAATAATATTTTACATGCATCTCGTTCAGCCCAATGTGCAGCCGCATGCAACGGAGTCCATCCTTCGACATCCTGTGCCCGTACATTTCCACCCGCTTTGATAAGTAATTCGAGTAATTGTGTGTATCCTCGCCCAGCAGCTACATGCATTGCAGTTCCACCTGTTCTGTGGTGAGGAATATCTCGATATTCTCCCTGACTCATCCACATATTCACATCTTTCAACATTGTCTGAAGTTCTTGATCTCTACAAGCATCGAGATCAATCATTTGTCGCTTGTAATCATCGTCAAGATAATCACGACATTGTTCATCTACTGCAAGATCAAGTGCTAACTCTTTATCACTATTAACTATTGAGAGATCGGCTCCATGTTGACACAAATATCTGACTATTGCCACATTTCCACAACATGCAGCTGCGTGAAGAGGTGTCCATCCTTCATTATCTTGTGCATTCACATCGGCTCCTTTTTCACAAAGAAATCGAACCATTTCGGGTTTTGAATCAATTACCGACTGAAAATATTCAATTTCGAATGTTTTGTTTATGCAATATTTCAATTTTTCAATGTTCTATCCATATGCAAAACGTTGCGATTTGTTTCAAAAGTACGGTCTCGAAGCACCAAATTTAAAATATTGTGCGCCTTAAAGGAGTACTGTAGCTGTTTTTAAAGAACTTTTTTTTTACGAAAAATGTGTTTTTTAAGGATTCAAAAAGAATTTTTTTAAAATTTATTTTTGAACTTTTATTTCCAGAAAAAGTTAAGGTTGTTTTCTAAAATAAATTCCAAATTAAATTCGTTTTGTTTTTATCAATTTCATTTTTTTTTGTAATTTCGTTGCTCCAGCCCTGCTCTCTGTTGTTGCAGGATTTTCCTCGATGTTTCATACGTTTTCAAACGTTTGTTTAACTTTTATTGAAAAACATGTGCAATTTTGAAGAAACTGTAGAAAAACTACAGTACTCCTTTAGGTTCACCTCGAGACCGGGTATCGTATTTTTTTAAACAAAATTCACGAAACTTCACATATGGACGATACAAGTACCAAATTGTCAATAATAAATGCAAATCTCACCTGATGCAATGCGGTCAACCCGTCAACTGTACAAGTATTAATATTGGCACCCTTGTTCAACAGTTCTTCAACTTCTTCTTCATCTCCAGACATACATGCCGACAGAAAAATATCACTGTCTTGAAATTGTACTTTTGGACGTTTCGTTCGCCGAGCTGCTTCTGCGTTCATCTCGCTGCTCTGCCAACGGCGCAATTGATCCTGAAAATTTAAAAATTACAAATAAATGGTTTTTTTTGTTTAAAAAATATTAAATTTATTGAATGTTTAAACTTCGAACCCTCGGCGTAAAAAAGAGTAAAAGTTGGCACACGCCGAGAGAGCTCACAAATTGTGTTTGCACCTGTTTGCACAATTGATTAACAAGTATAAACGACTGGATTTCGGTCGTGATTGTCGTTTTTTTTTTGTTCACTAAATACCTACTGGTTTGTAATTTTTTTTAGAAATTAATTTTTGAATGATCAAGAGAAAAAGTTTCAAAGCAAATGGAAAAAAATAAAACGAATAATCGTCCGATTAGAATGAGTCAAAACTTGACACTGATAAGAAAAAAGTTCAACCGGAAGCCTGTGGAAACTATCAAAAAAAGATCAAAAAACGTTCTCTTTTGGTGGTTTTTTTTCCGGAGAAGAGACGAAAGAGACGTCGTCGTCGTCGCCGTCGTCGTGTCCCTGTGCCCGCTGACTCACTTTTATTGTCAATGTGTTTGTATGGAAAATGGCAGGAAAAATGGAGAACGGGGGTGGAGGAGGAAACATGGAAAATGAAGGAAGAACGACGGTTCAGACAAAAAATCATAGAGAGCAAGGTGTTTTCAGAAACTTTCTCTAGAATAATTTTAAATTTCTCAAATTTTTAATTCGAAAAAAAAAACTACAAAAAAACTGAACAAGCTTCAAACTGGAAAATTAAGCAGATGAAATTTTTTAAAGATTTTCACGTCAAAAAACGGGTCCCCGGTCTCGAAACGATTCATTTATGTTTAATGCAAAAAGGCTTGCGCCTTTAAAGAGTACTGTAATTTCAACCTACTATTGTTGTGAAATTCCATGATTTTTTTAACGTTTTTCGTTTTTGAAAATATATTAATTTACTGAACAAAAAAAGACAACTATGAAAACTATGGAAAAAAAAATGAAAATTCCTTTTTGAAAGTTACAGTAACCTTTAAAGGTGCATAACTTTTCGCATTTAACAGAAATCTTTCGTGTCGAGACCGGGTACCGTACTTTTGGCGCAAAAACCGAAGAAAGTCGGCCAAAAATTTGATATTTAAAGTTCGAAGATCACTTTTAACAAAAATGAAATTTCAAACTGATTTTTAATTTATAATGTTGAAATTTAAATATAAATTTAGACAATTTCTTCAATTTAAACGAAGAAAATTTTAGTTTTATTTTACTATTTTAATTTGTGATAAACGAGGTTTTTACCAAATTTTTTTTCGCAAAAATTACAGATTTATTTTTTTGTTGAATTTTGTTTTCAAACTTTTGAAAAAAGCTCACCTTTCTCTTATTCACAACATTAAAAGTGATTTGCTGCTTTGCTTGCAGCATATGCGCATCGTCCTCGTCATCTTGACCCATTCTGCAAAATATGAAATTTTTTTAGTAAAAAATGTTGTTGTTTGAGATAGGTTCAATCAGAAAAGCAAAGAACGATGAGAAAAGTGATACAAATGACGTTCGTTTCATTGATACAATAATGGGTAGAAATTCCAAAAAATATATAAAGTATTTTGTAAAAATATTATGGTTTTGGAAACGAGAAAAAATAGATCAAACGATGAAGCTTGGGAAAAATGACTCGTATTCACACACAGACACCCACAAGAAATGACCAGTTTAGCGTGTGACTGAAACCGGAGACTTATTCCGCGTATTCGACCACCTCCAAGTCAATTACTCTTCATATCCCACCACCACTACTTTAACGTTCACTCATTTCCCGGTTCATCCTTCTTTTGAAATATGAGACCACAACTATTCGATTAATCTTTTGACTAAAGTTTCATAGCTTTTGCGTATAAATCTTGGAATGTGAATACCCGAATTTTCGAAATCTGCCGGTTTTTCGGTTTTCCGAAATACCAAAAAATCAAAAAATTTACGGGTTTTTCTAAAAAAAAAAATCTAAAAAATGCAACGTTCTTGTTAAATAAAAAACCAAAAATCGAAAAATCGAATACCGTATATAATTATAAAACACTTATAAATGGTTCTAAATTTTTTTTAATTTTGCAACAAAAATGTGCAATTTGAATTTTTTGGCAAAACTGAAAAAAAAAATTTCAAACTTCAAATTTATAAATAATTTAAAACCATTTTTAAATATATATATTCGTTCATTAGGACCAATTTTCAATAATTTTAAGCAAACTATCCATGGACTCCGCCATTAAAAATATATCCTTAAGGATATATAAATATAATACTAATCAATACAACTCCCACTCATCCATTGAAAAGTGCGGCAAGTGGGTGAAAATAGTGAGGCAGTGAAGATCAGAAAAGGCTTAGAGAATTAGATAAAGTGATGTGATAAAGGTGGTTTTGGATTGTGGATACACCGGAGAACAAATATTATGAAATTGGGCACTATTTCCGGTGCAATTTGTTTTCTAAAAATATTGGTGTAAAATATCTATGTTCAAAAATTTTATAAAATGAAATATTTAGAGTTTCCAAAGTTTCTAAAAAAAGTTTGCGGTGAGTCATTGAAGACTAACTAAACAAATTTGGAAAAATAATTGAAAAAGGCAAGGCATTTCTGTAAAAAACGCTTAAAATTTTTGAAAATTGCCAATCAATGTTTATATTTCAAAAGAAATGTTATATTTTTGGAAAGAAACATTTCTTTTTTTTTTGCAATCAATGTTAATATAAAACATTGGCTATGGCATTTAAATTAAAAATTCATTGTTTAAAAAATCTAGGTTCAATGTTCAGAAAATGAGAAATTAAAAAACAATTTTCGAGTAACGGACACATTGAACTAATTCCAGAGAAAAAATGGAACAGTGCCCCCGGGATTAGGGGCGACAAGTCGATGGATAGGTCGTTCTCTCTCTCTCTATTTTCAACGATATAGACAGAAAGAGAGAATTAGTGATTCGAGACGCAGATACACCATCATCCAAGAGAAAGAGACCGGGAGGGACGTACTTGAAACTTTCCGCCTGCACGCGGCGTGTCTGCGTCTATTAAACACCGCTCAATATATTTCGACTCTCTCGCTCTGTTCTCTTTTCCCGCATCATTATACACACAGCGGCAGTTGGCTGGTTGCCCTCTCTTCCCATCATCCTTCTCCCGATCCTCCTCTCACCGTTCTCTTATTCATCATCATCCTTAACCTGTTGTGCTGCTTGGTGGTCGTGGTGATGGTTAGCGCTTACTAATAAGCTCTTGGAACTCTTGAAAAATCTCGGTAGCAGCATCACACAAAAAATGGTTGTAAATAGAGAGAAAGAGACAACTATTAGCACTTGTCAACGATTTGCGGTTTTTTAAGAACCAGGTCAAGATGGTATTTACTGCCCACGCAAGAACACTTCAAAAATGAGGTACAAAAGAACAATCATTGAAAAAGCATGTAATAAGTTAGAAAAACCTAAAATGTTTTGTTTTGAAATCGTATCAACTTTACGGCCCAGTCACCGTGAGTACTCAAAGCCACAGGCGAGCATCAGAATGTCATAAACTAGAGATACACTTCCCAGGGCAGCTAGATAGAATACAAAGAACGTGTGTGTAATACATAAATTATGTGTGCACTCTTTGAAGTGAAAAAACACACATAAATTGAATGAGCAAACATCTACGTTCATCTATAATAGAGTCTCGAGAAGTTGTGAGTACAAGTGCACACTGATCAGATCACCTAACTTTGTGTATAACTGTCTGATCAAAGCGTTCTTTTCGTGTACTCAACCATTGCCAAAGATATTGATCTTTCTTGTGAGACTCCGAAAGTCTCGTATCTAGGTGTGAATCTATACCGGAAAAGGGATGAACAACGGAAGTTAATTTTACAGTCTATAAGAAGTGACAGGCGGAAATCCAAAAGGTAAAGATTTCAATAAATCCTTATTACTGTATATTATTCTGTTAAAACAGCTGGCTCTTTTTAATCATTCGCGAGCAGGTGTATAAATTGGACACTCCCTTTTTCAAAAATTACCGCCTCGTTGGACAGTTCTCCCCCGAAAATCTAGACTATTATGAATTGACGATCGCCTATGCCTCTTCCGCCACAATATTATCAAGAATGTCCTTAATTTGGATTGATTATTCCGAGGTATTCGCGGTGCGGCGCTGAGATGTTCACTATCATAGGACAAGTATATACAAAGAAAAGGAATTTGATCGCGGTAACAAAGACTGAAGACAAGATATGGAGTCAAAGAAATGTTTCGCTAATTTTGAACAATAGAAGAACTTACAAGTCAATTCTAGTAAAACAAAATGTTCAGAAAATATATCTACTTTATTTTTAAAATAGCCCTCTAGACATGTACTTTATCAGCAGTATCATCAGATCAGCTGGTCCACATAAAAAGTACGAAGGATCAATTGGGAGTAGAGTGATGAGATTTGGACGGAAAACAGCTGGTTTTGAAGGAGGAGGGAAACGAACATGTACACATTGACAAGAAGCGTGTGAATTGGTTGACGAAGAGAATTGGATGAGAAGAGTAAGAAAAGAGAAAGATGTTCAAAAGCATAAGCAAAAGGAAGTAGCAGCTTGGGAATGGCAGGGGACCAACGTAGTGCTCAATTTGTTGTCATTGTTTAGCTTTTGAAATCTCGAATGTATTAGAAAAGCGGACAAGGTGACATTCGTCGGCTAGGCTCAATAAGAGAAATATCGACAAAAAATGCACACACATTTCCTGCATTCGAGTGGCACCAAAAGGAGGTGCTGCTGCAGTTGCCGATTTGACAAACATGGAAGCCAAATTGACGAGAACTAAAAAAAGGAGAGAGGAAGGTATTGAGGGGAGTGTTGGGAGCACCGACGTGTGAATGAATGACTGCAGCAGCTTGAACACCTGTCTGGTACACCTGGTACCGGATATGGATGTCTCGGAATATTCCCAAGAATAAATTATCAGGAAATTACTTAGATGTCGTATTCGGATGTTATAAATGGCTCAGGAGGACTATTAATTTTCAATTGCAATGTTTTTTTTGTTGAAAAATTATTGCTAATTTGGAAGAAAAAAAGTGAAAGCGGTTGACTGGTGTCCATCCATCGAACAACAACTATTTACATGGAATGAACCCGACCGATAAGAAGGCTGCGCGCGCGCCGCCGCTTCTCCTCCGGACGATATACGCGCATCCCTCTGTGTGTGTTAGAACAAACAGTGTATCCTCCTTCTTGGCCGGACGGAGGAGAAGAACTCGTCGTCGTTTTTCACTTTTTCACCCGGATTGTTGGGTTAGAGCACGGAGAGCAGGAGCAACATGCGGTTAACAAGCTCGTTAGGACGGTCATTTCGGCGACTTCTCGTTTTTGTGGCGAGTGGAAGAAAACCAACATAAAAAAGTTCGAAAGAAACATGTGAGAAAGTGTCTGAATTTTGAGATAGATTAAGTCTAATTTGCGGGAGAGAAGTGTATAGATGGAGCATCTTCAGGAAATCGGAAAGTTAGAATTTTGGAAAGAAGAAAAATAGAGTTAGAAAATAGAAAAATAGAGTTCAGGCAAGGGAAATAGTTTGAGAAAAATAGATATTCGTGATGATAATTAACATCAAAATAATTTAAATAGAATTCGAAGTAATTGAATTTGAATTGCAATTTTATCACAAATATACAAAAAGAACAAAGTTAGCAAGAGAGCATCACAGGAAAGAGAACACAGGCACGTATTCGGCAAGGACTAGGTTTCGAAATTAAATTTCAAACAAATATAAGAATTGGATCAATTTGAGCAATTGTTATCGTGTCTGATGGATTGGTACATTGTATAACACAGAAGATCCTGGAGAAACACGACTAACAAGATCTGCATCCGACATTCCCGATGAAAGAAGACGTGATCTTTGGCCATGTGGATCTGATAGACGAGCATCTGAACGAAAATAATATAATATATTTCAAGGAATACAGAAAATCTTACATTGAATAAGACGCCTCGTTTCACCGCCACCCTGAATGTAGCTGGCAGCATAAAATAGAGCTGTGAGCAGCAATAATGTTCCAAAAGTGATCATAATTCCAAATAAATCACGATTTCTGTCTTGTTTTTCAGCACATTTCCACACATCATCCCATAAATGAATTGTATCGTTCATCGTAGTCTCCACGTCGACACAAAAATCTACATCTGGAGTTGTGTAGATTTTCCAGTAATATCCAAAGAGTTCGTCAAAGGTGGTCTTGCAGAGATTACAGATTTTACTTCCATTGGTAAGATTATCATCCAGTACACCTCCAGATGTGTAATTAACAACACAATTTCTCCATTCATACATTCTGTTCTGAAATTGCATTGTCCTCTCACTGAATGACACTTCCGATTTGTTTTGCGGAAAATTCCATTTAATTGTTATGCAGGCTGAAAAATGGGAATTTATGATTTTTTTTGCCGATATACTCACAGTCACATCTGGATTTTTCCCAAATTTCTGAAGTTAAAGCTTTTGATATATCCGTACTGTACGAGAGCAGATAATTGTCATAAATAACTTGAGAGCAAGTTCGATTATCCAGGGAGTAGACATTATTCTGTAATAAAATTCATATTTTATGTGAAGACGGTTTTAAAAAATATTGTTTTCAAATTATACTCACCAGGTTTTTTGTTTCATATTCAAATTGTTTGAAATTAATGTAGTTTTGAAAGCATTTTGTGCAAACTACAGGTGGAATTGACCAGTTTGTGGCGCATGCTACCATTTCCGATTGTACAACAGCTAGTTTCTGAAATAAAGATGTTTAGTTGCATTAAATACTTCGAAGAATCTTACTTCCACATATTTTTGACAGGGTCCATCCAAATCCCAAGGATCATCAGTGATCGGCGCTGTTTCGAGCCGCTCTTCTCGAAGAGAAATCACGGAAAATATAAGTAAGCTGCAGAAAAGTATCCTTGAAAGTGAATTTACCATCTGCAAAATAATTTTTATTAAAAAGAAAGCATTTTCTAGCTTTAATATAGTTTTAAAACTAAAATAAACAAACAAATAAATAAAAAACAAAATAAATGTTTGCCCGTAAATCCACACTCAAACTATAAACAACATGCACTGCGTTATTTCGGAGTCTCGTTACAAAAAATAAATAGTCACGTCCATTATTGTCTCATGTTTTTCAACAAATTTCTTTGTATTTACATTTTAATTTCTATTAAACTTTGATTTATTGAATAAATCTCAGATGTTGGCCCGTTCGGCTCGTCTTCTGCACTCGGCGGAGCTCGCCGCCAACGCCATTCGTGCTGCTTCGGGTACGTTTTTTAATTTTGGTAATTTTCCATCAAATATGGTACTTCGTGTGGAATACTAGAAAAATTAAATATAAATTATTTAGGAAAGCATTTTTTAACGAGAAATATTAGGCTTTACCCGAGATTTCACAAGGTTTCGTGTTTTGCACGTAGGCAGCACTTTTTCAACGTTACTATTTTTTAATAAGACGACAATTTTTTATGTTCAGCTTTATTTTGTTTAATTATCTTTGAATAATTTTTCTAACATTACATGAAATTGGATATGTCAGAAAATTATATTATGTCTTCAAAAACTAAAATTTTCCATTTTACACGTAGGCACTGAAAGCTGTAAAGCTCGGTCGTGTTATTAGATGAAAAACGCAGATTTTTTTTTAAAAATCAAATACTGTTCCGTAAATATTAACCATCATTCAAAGTTCTGTTAATTTAAAAATATCAGTTTTGGAATTTCTTGAATCAAAATTTAAAATTCAAAAAATTTGAGAAAAGGGAATTTATAAATTTATAGCAAGACTTTATAATAAACAAAAATAATGTTTTGAAAAACGTTTTTTTAATTTTGTTTGAGCTCAACGTTGCAAGAATAATATTTATCCCTTAAATTCACCATTTTTAACACTATTTTATTGGAACTGTTTCAGGAGCGCCAGCTACTGCAGCGGCGGCTGAAGCCTCTTTTCCATCAACTGATGATGTAGCCGCCAAGACCAAGAAGACCGGAAACCGTATCAAGACGTTCGAGATCTATCGTTTCAACCCAGAAGCACCAGGAGCCAAGCCAACTGTGCAGGTTGATTTTCAAAGTTTTTTTTCTTTTTTTAAAATTTAATAGTTATTGTAGAAATTCGATGTTGATCTTGACCAATGCGGAACTATGATTCTCGACGCTCTCATCAAGATCAAGAATGAGGTCGATCCAACTTTGACTTTCAGAAGAAGTTGTCGTGAAGGAATCTGTGGATCCTGTGCCATGAACATCGGAGGTCAAAACACTTTGGCTTGCATCTGCAAAATCGATTCGGATACCTCAAAGAGCACCAAAATCTACCCACTTCCACATATGTTCGTTGTGAAGGTATTGTTTTAGAATCTAAAAAAAACGAATAAACCTTTTATTTTAGGACCTTGTCCCAGATATGAACCTCTTCTACGCTCAATATGCCTCTATTCAACCATGGATTCAAAAGAAGACCCCATTGACTCTTGGAGAAAAGCAGATGCACCAAAGTGTGGCTGAACGTGATCGTCTTGTAAGTTTCAGTATATTTTCTGGTGCAGAAGTATTTGAAAAAGCATAACATAATTTTTAACTCAAAAAAGTTTTAAAATGAAAAACATTCATTTTTTCAAACGAAATAAAAGTCTAAAATCAATAATTTATTCATGATTATCACAACATTATAAAGTAATTTATATATTTAGGATGGTCTCTACGAGTGTATTCTCTGTGCTTGCTGCTCCACGTCATGCCCATCCTACTGGTGGAATGCTGATAAGTACCTCGGTCCAGCTGTTCTCATGCAAGCCTACAGATGGGTCATCGATTCTCGTGATGACTACGCCACCGAACGCCTTCACCGTATGCACGACTCTTTCTCAGCTTTCAAGTGCCACACCATCATGAATTGCACAAAGACATGCCCAAAAGTTAGAGTGTTCTCTGTTTTATATCTCGACTTAAACGAATTAATTTCAGCACTTGAACCCAGCTAAGGCCATCGGAGAGATCAAATCGCTGCTTACTGGATTCACATCGAAGCCAGCCGCTGAGCCATCAGCATTTTAAATAAGAAAATTCCATTGTTTTGCCTAGATTCGATGTAATATTTAGCTCTGGTTGATCGATTGTCGCTTCTTTTCGAAATACCCGAATTATCTATCCCCGTTTTCCGATGTCTATACCACGAGCCTCCTCTTTTTGCACAATAAACGGAATTGGTAGATAACTGTAAAAATTTCGTTTGATTAAAATATAAAAGTCCCCGAAAAACATTGCACAATGAACATTCATTTCTATCAATTCAACTCTTCCTAACCTTTTCGTGTTCTTTACTCTACCGACCCAATCTGAAACAAGTATGATCCTTTGTGTGTGTCTTCCTCTCCCAGGGTCGAGACAAAAACATAATTAGTTCGATAATATGATACTGACAGGTTGGCTTGACAAGTAAGATGAGAACAGGAGGACGGAAAATTAAGACGGAAAATTAATTACGGGAAGTTAGAAAACATTGAAACTACCCGGATGCTGAGAACAAAATACAAAGGTTGTAAATATTGACAAAATTTTTTGATTTTCAGTTTGAAAAACCTTTTTTTCTTTTGAAATTTCCCATGTCAATTGCAAGAACTTTTCAATTTTCTGCTTTCAATATGTTTTCTTCACTATCATAAAACTACTATCATAGATCTATTAATTTCTTAAAAATTAGAAAAAAACTTTCGTATATTATATGTACAGACTTCAAATTTTGTCATTTTTGCGCCGAAAATACGGTATCCGGTCTCGACACGACATATTTTGTGAAATTTCAAAACGAATGCCCTTTAAAGAATACTGTAGTTCCAAACTTTATTTTCGTAGATTTTTCATAGATTTTGATTCAAAAAAATATTTATTTATTTAAAAAGGTACTGTAGTTTTGGCGCAAAACACGGGTACGGTTGCAGAAAAGTTCCGCTCGTGCCAAGACCCGAGATAGTTCGATTTATTCGGTTTATCAGTTGAGCGATTCGACTCATAATTTTTTAAAGTACTATGGGATTTGTGTATTTTTACCCCAAATTGAAAATTAAAATTGAACTTGATATGTATGTATGTAGATCAAATTTTCATACTACTGTTATGGAAACATTGGAAGGACGTGGAAACGGAATTATTATTTCTCTATAAAGTATTGTATTTATGAATAAAGGTTTTAATCACAATTTCTCGTACAATCAAACTCCTCATGTTCATAAATATCGTACAATTTTGTTTTCTTGGTCCATAATGTTTTATAATATTACGTCATGTGCAATTTCATAAAGTTATTCGAACTCTTACATTCAATTATCAATTTTGGAAACAATCTGTCACCAAAAGGCAAGCCAAGACTCTCTGGGGGATCACATAACTTCATAAACTCGCCAAATTTCGTATCTTCAAACTTGTGTATCTTGAAAAATAAACGTCTAGGAAACAAATACTCAACTGATAAAATGTTTAAAAATATTTTATATATTTTTTGCATTACTTTACAGTTTTCAATATTCAAACTATTTGTTGAGTTACACAGAGTAAAAGCCATTTTACCAAAAATCACAGGAATTTTTGAGAACTCTTCTGTTGTACCAGTCATAACTCAACATCGATTGAGTTTCAGAAGTAAAATGTTAATGAATAATAATTGCAAGATATTTTTCCACATTTTATCAGTTAGAATTTTTTTGATATTTTTATGTTCAGCCAAGTTACAGACCGTTTTTCGAAAAAATATCGACTTGAAATTTTGAACAATGATCACTTTTTTGAGGTTTCTACAATGTCCTAAAAAATCTTTCAAAAATGTTGGCTCATCTCCAAAATCGTCCTCCGCTCTGAAAAAAGAAAGTGGACCTTTGCCTTCCGAAAAATGGACGAAAAAATGAAATTGAGCTTTTTTGGTCGAAAAAAATATTTTTAGAATGCTGAGAACACGTTAAACACGAATATCATGTTTATTTTGAGATCCGGATGTTCTGAAAACGTCTGACGTAGATTTAAAAAAGCATCGATTTATTTTCATTTTCAACGTGAAAGTTTTGTGCAGCTTTTAGATTTCAAAAGAATCTCAAAATTTAGAGTTTTGAGATTCTTTTGAAATCTAAAAGCTGCACAAAACTTTCACGTTGAAAATGAAAATAAATCGATGCTTTTTTAAATCTATGTCAGACGTTTTCAGAACATCCGGATCTCAAAATGAACATGATATTCGTGTTTAACGTGTTCTCAGCATTCGAAAAATATTTTTTTCGACCAAAAAAGCTCAATTTCATTTTTTCAGAGCGGAGGACGATTTTGGAGATGAGCCAACATTTTTGAAAGATTTTTTAGGACATTGTAGAAACCTCAAAAAAGTGATCATTGTTCAAAATTTCAAGTCGATACGTTGGATATGAAGAGTTTTATGAGCGAAATTGGATTTTTTCGAAAAACGGTCTGTAACTTGGCTGAACATAAAAATATCAAAAAAGTCTAACTGATAAAATGTGGAAAAATATTTTTTTTTTACTATCCAACAAAAATTTAATTCTGAAACTCAATGGATGTTGAGTTAAGACTGGTACAACAGAACAGTTCTCAAAAATTTTGGTAGATTTTAGGAAACTATCTTTGAATCAGTGTAACTCAATAAATCCTTGCTACTTTGTAATGAAAATTGATGCAAAGGGAAGAAAAAATATTTCTAATAGTTTTGTTTGTTGAACATTTGTTTTCTAGAACTATAGTTTTCGAGATACGTCAGTTTGAAGATACGCAATTTTGCGAGTTTTAGAAGATATTGCAAATGAATATAACCATTTTTGTACGTCAACATATTGTCTCACTTCTTTCTCTATAATTTTAACGGATTTCTCATGAACAAAAATGAAGTCGAGTAGTCAATGAGATTTCAACTCTTTCCTTTTTCCAATTTCCCCATCTCACTTCCGATCTCTCCGGAAACCTTTTCATCAGACTCTCCTGTCCATTGATAAATGACAAGTTGATTACACTGTTTTATTTATTGTAAATAAATCAACCTGATTGTTTATTTTCTAATGTTGTCCTATTTATTTTTTAAAGTGTCAGCAATCATTTCCTGCAAATAAGAAGACGTCAGTGTGTCTCAGAGAACGTTTTTTTCTGAATTGAATTTCATCTCGTCAGTGAACTACTGACACCTACACAACAAAATGTTGTCACGGTATATGTAGGTGGGCGGCAATTAGCATTTCGACCGGAGGAGAAACGGTTTCAAATATGCGTTTGGATGAAATAAGTGTCTAGGAATTTTTGGATGAATAATTGAGAACTCATATGTGAAAATCGAGGTGAGTTTTTGATGAAGAAGGCAGAGAATATATACAAATTAAAAAAACACACACATTTTCAAAGATGGATTATTTTGGAAATCCCATACTACAGCAGTAAGCCACATTCAGATTGAGATACGAGGCGCGTGTTCGGAGTGATCCTTCCACTGGAAAACGTGAAATTTCTTACAGGACTGATTGTGACGTCATATCCAAAAAGTTAGATTATCATATTTTCCAGAGCTCAAACGAGTCGAATGTGATATTGTGATAGAAAATGATATGCCGTTACTCCCAGTTGCTCAATTTTGGCAACTAATTTCTTTTTGGAATAGATGGAATCTCGGAAATTTCCGTTTTCTCAAAAGTACGTTCAATTTGAAGTGCGCTTAAATTTAATTCTTCACAGTAGAAAAGCTGTATCATACCGTAATTCAGAGGTGGCAGGCAGGTCCTAACTATAAGTTTTCATTTGCCCATCCAGTTTTATAGAGTGATGTTTTGAATAAGTGAGTAGCTCTAGTACGAATTGATAACTTTGAAAGGCATCATCCATAATTTTTGGGCTCCCTCAGCTTAGAATGTTTACCGAATTGTTTTGAACTATTTGGAAAATCTATAAATCTATTTTGCACCATCTGACAGCTTGAAAACTCATAGACCAATACACTGTATATTTTTAGCTCAATTTCCGGTAGTTTCCCCTCCTACACGCACTTTCACTGAAATGGTCATTTATGGTGTTCTTTCCTCCAGAAAACTTGTAATTTATGAGATATTTGAATAACAAAACCGGCGTAACTATGATGTATATCCCAATTCTTTTCCGCTTTTTCTTCATCTTAAAACAAACATTCAAGAGCGAAAAGGTGTTCCTAGAGCTCCGCCCACTTGAAGAACAATTGTCCATTTTCGGACGGAAAAGGGGAGAGAAAAGATGAAAAAAGTGAAAAAGAGAAAGAAGATGTGGGGGAGGAAGTGGGAGGAGCCTAGGAGCTACTATAAAAATCACCGAAAGCGGGGGAATTAGAGACAAAAGAAATTTTGATGAAAATGCAGAACAACTTGGTTCTACTTATCCTCTCGATTCTTTCAATTTTCGAGGTTTCGGCCTATTCAAATGTCGAAAAAGGAGCTGCAGCTAGAGCTAGGTTTGTTTTATTTTTTAAAGGTTCAGTGTATCCAAAATTTTCGAAAAATTAATCCTTATTAGTCTCAAACCTTACGATTTTCGTAGCAAATTTTTTTATTCTCAAAAAATTTGTTTTTGAAAGTCATATGGCTTCCATGGCTTCTAAATATGCCTTTTTTTGCCTACGTGCCTGCCTATGCCTATTTTTTATTTGGCATTAATTATAAAAATTTTTCTGGAGGCACGTATAAAACATTAAACCTCTAGTATCATGGTGGTTCAATTTCAGAGCCAAACTTCTGAGATTAGATATGAGGAATCATTTTTTCTAACGTATACATTGTATACATACTATACATAACAACAAAAAATCAAAAATTTCAAAATCCACAACCTAAATGTCTCACCGTTCCCCTTGTATTCCTTATCATCTTGTCAAGTTCATCTCATTGAACAAGACAACTAGCTACTAGTATCTATGGTTCTCAACGAAACTGAAACCAATTGATAAGAACCGGTTTTCAAAAAAAAAACTCCTTTTGCAGATGTTGGACAAGCGGGAACGGACGGCCAGCTCAATGGTGGCAGGAAGGAGACCAAGTGACACGTGGAAAATACTTTTATGAGTGTAGACGTGGACAGTTGGAGCCACTTGGATGTCTGTCAAGCACAGAGGAAAAGATTCCACTTGGACATACTTTCCAACAAGATAGATATGAGTTCATTTGCCAACTTGGTTAGTTTCGAGCATGGAAATTATACTGATCTGGGCAACTAGGCTTCTGAGAATACTATAAATTTTCAGTTGGAATTAAATTCAACTTTTTATTAGCTAGTTCAAATTCTTAATACCTACTACTCAGAATACCTAGTACTGTTTCCGTAACTTTTGGAGTCTTCGAGTTCACGACAGTGTTAAGAATAACTAACTTTCAAATTGTTAAAATATTTTAAAAGTAGGTATTCTCAAAATCGTGTCCATTCAAAAAAAAAACCATTTCTAATGTCTCTCATTCAACATCTTTTGTCGATTTGATCTTCTTTTTCCCCATATCATTGAGTACCCACATCTGATTTTGTAGAAAACGTATCAAATCTCCTTTTTTACGATTACTCTTTATCAGGAAGCGACGGTTATATCGAATTCGGCTACAGCGCATGTGTCGGCACAGATGGACGTACCTATCAAAAAGGAGAGACTTGGACCGATGCCAAGGTAAGAATGAGAGGAAAGTGAAAGATATTAAAACATGTGAAGAAAGTTGCAACATGTATCACATCCGGTGGGCGGACACACACAGTAGGGGGTTCTGCAATTTTTCTATTAACTTTTTAGTTGCCACTAAAAAAAAACGTTGATCAAAGTTTCAACGAAAGCTATAACATAGTTTTTGAACTGACCCAATTTTACTTTCGAAACTTCACTAATTTGATTCCAAACGAAAACTTTTTGACCTACAAATTCAAAAAGTGGAAGGCATAGTTTGACAATGCCGAGAAAAATCGCTGAAAATGTGGCACAATAATTAGAGATGAACTTTGAAAGTGTGATTTATTAAATTTAAATTGAGAGCGTGTTCGATGCAAGACTCATGCTTTCGTGCTCACAAAATTAAAATATTGTTAATCTACTTAGGAAGCACAAACCAATAGTTTCCAATAAAAACAAGTAGGCTTAAGGTAGGCACACAAACAGGTACTCTGATCGCCGATGTGCTTGCCCACAGTGATACCTAAAGTAAGTATAAGCTTGTTTTCTAGAGATCCCACATCCCATAGGTGCTATAGGCATAGGACAGATAACCGGCCTGATAATGTTTCTGATCCTTTGATCATTAAATGAAAAGAAGACATAATCGAATTGGTTTAGAAACCGAAAATTGTGTAGAGAAATTTTGAAATTTTGGTAGCTAATTTTCAATTTAATTTTAAACAGTTTGAGCAAGATCTAGTAAATTGATATTTAATAAAATAGAACAGACCCATTTGTCTTCAATCATAGTAGTATTCCAAGTTCAACTTTGACCACAACCCCCTCTACCCCATTCAACCACAAAAATACCTCTTCCAGAACACTTACTACTACCGTTGCCGTGACGATGGTCGTGTTGTCAAAACGACAATTGAAGGATGCATTGCCCATGATAAGCAACGACGTGTCCCACTTGGTCAGACAGACGATTTCAACGGATACACGTGAGTTCGCTGCCCCTAAATTTCGCTCAATGGCTTATCTCCGCTTATCCGTTGTTTTTACCGACATGGCGCCGCCAAGAAAAGTGTAAATGATAGGGTGACATATGATTTGAAGGCCACCCGAAATTTGAACACACGGGAGACAATATGAAGTGACACCGGTCAGACGGTTTAGCAGAAAAACGAAAAGGCAAAGAGTGGTGAAAGACTAAAGAATGAGTTTAAATAGATAGTGATAGAGATTGACTGATAGGGTTTTGAAAGATTGAAAGTGATAGATTGGATCTAAGGATCAAAATTGAACTGAAACCCAGATTACCTAATTGAATTTAAACTAATAGGAAAACTAGGGGACATTAAAACTGATGTGACAGCATTGTCAATTCAAGAATTTCCAACACTAGGTGAATCTGGCAGGTAGGCAAGAGTTACACGTGCCTGCCTTCGTTTCTGACGAATGCTTATTTCCTATTTGAGCGTAAAGTTAAGGAATTGACGGTTTCACACTATTTAAAACACTGAAGCTTGAAATCTAATCTTTGAATGCAAGAGATTGGCGGTTTCGCAGTAGGTACGAGGTAGGCGTAGGTTTTTCTGAAATAAGACATGTGGACTAGTGCTATCGAACGTATCATAATCTAAATTACAGTACTCTCGGGTACATTTTCGGTGATGAAAGATCAAAAATGATAATTCAAATCCTGTTTTTATGTCCTTTCAATGTTTTCATAGCACTTGGAAATTAATTGATATCCTGCAACCTTCAAATCCACCGTAATCCTATTTTCTCCCAAGTTGTATTTTAACAACTTTTTTAGTTTTTTTTTTCATTGATAAGGGCGACGGATATGGCGAGATTATGTGATAAAGTGACAAAAAAAACGGGTCACTACGAAAATGCACTCTTTTATATCTTATCGGTTGGTGTCTACGAGATACTTGAACTTTTGCGGTAGCAACTTTTTTTTTTAAGTTGAGACTTTGAATTCTGAAGAGTATGGAAAAAATATTTTCAGTTATAAATGCCAACAAAAAACTACTGGAGTCGTTCAAATGTGCAGTGTTGGATGTATTCATGAGGGAACTCGATACACTGTTGGACAACAATACAGAGTGAGTTTTACCAATGAGTTTGGGTGGACAAGCCTTCATGACTCGCCTACCACCTATTTATATTTTTTCATAGGCCGGCGTAGGTCTTCTGAAATGTAGGTAGATATTTTTGTGCCTACTGGGATCGGGATCTACCAAGCCCAATGCATCTGTCAAAATAATTATTTCCTAGTAATTTGAAACGAAAAAAAACGAAGGCGCCGAAACTTCTAGAACTTTTCTCTTTTTTTTGAATTTCATTTCATCCATTATCAATCATTTCTCCCGGAAGTCTTCCAAACCCAATTTGAACCTTCTAAACATGTTCAAATCAACATTAAATCAACTTGTCCAAGGGCGTGCCCCTGCAAAATCCTGCGATTTTTGAACATCAAACTTTTCACGAAAAAAAAGTTCTGAAGATGAAAATGATAACAACAAATCCTAATAGGAAGTACATACCTTAAAAATAAGTTTTGAAAAAAAACAGAAAAAAAACAGATTGATGAAATAGATAACATCATCTTCTTATTAACTTGTATATTCTCGTTTTCAGGACGGAGACTACCTCTTCTATTGCAAGTTGCAAGGTGGAAAGTGTACGAAGCAGTGCATCGGATGTGTTGCTGGTGGACAAGACTTGTATGATGGACAACGGTACAAAAGAGATGGAACCACTTATCAGTGCGAGGTATGTTTCCGGTCAATGACTGTACCAGTGGGGACAGGAATCAGTTATTGGATGCTTTTTTTCTGGACAATAGGTTTAGACTGTTAGGGTACAAAACACATACAACAGTGAACGTTCAATGTGAAAAAGAGAAAGAGGAGAACGAGGTAATTGGGAAACATGCAAAAGAAGGTGATGAGAATGAGAAAAAATAGAACGGGAGATCAATGGAACAGTTCTGAAATTGAAGTTTTCAAATATGAAAATGATACATTAAGGAACTAAGAATTAGGTGTCCCGAAATGAATCCAGACGTTAGGAAAATCTCTACTTTGGCAGCTCATATCTCGGTTAATTTCAAATATTTCAAAAAAGTAAATAACATCAAAACTGTAGAAAAAGGACTAATCTGCATATTGTCAGTTGACAATTTTTGATAAATTTGGTAATTTACCAAAACTGTGACTGAAAATTTTGAAAAATCTGAAATGTTTTGTCATTTTGAACTATAATAAGTTTATTTAAACTAAATCCCTACTGACTCTTGGAAATTAAATATAATATGTACATCCAAATATTCAACTTATAATTTCCAGATCCGTCCAGGAAAACGAAGCCACCGTGCCGTCGGATGCTCGATTGTTGAAAATGGTCGTGACATTAACAAGGTGATCGGATGTAGATGGTATGAGCAGAACCCAGACTGGAAGATCGAGAAGACCTGCGAAACTGACGGAGATAACAAGACAAAGGTCACCACAGTTGGATGCATCTATAAATACAAGGGATTCGATCGAATTTTCCTTGAGCCAGGAAAGTACACAATTTGGAATCTTCCAAAACAAAAGGATTCATCAGTTGGACTTGCTTGCCGAAAGACTGCTGACGGTGCCGAGTTGGTGATCTTCGATGTGGCACAGTTGGAAAGGAATACGTCTGGACTTAAGTACGATTTGCCACGTGGCAAATAATCACGTTGTTTTGACTAGGTGACCACAGCGAGCTTTCTCTTGTTATTGTACCCCCGAGAATACGTGTAATTTTGTTGAAATGTCGTGAGAAATAACCTAATAATTGTGCTTCTTCTATTTCTTTTCTGAAGTTTGATAATAAATAAAGAATAACTATATTCATAAAGGAATGCAAATTTTATATAAAGAAAAGAGGATCATAAAATTTCCACTGGAATACGAGAAAACACCGATGAAAACGTGAACACGGTGAAGTTTCAGTGCCGAAAATAGAATAAGTTAACAAAAAATAATATAACAATCGTAATATGGAAGAAAAAACAAAAAAGAACACGAAATTAGATTGGTGTGACTTTGGTTGGATCGATTTCATCCAGGAAAAGCGTCTCAAAAACAGTGTCAGCAAAATCTGGATAATACTGGCATGCTCGAGTGGTGTCCGGCATGAAATTAATCTCGAGGAGAGTGGATTTGATGACGTCATTGTCTCCGTGTTGAAGCATAATATCAACACCGTACATTGCACGGGATTGGACATTTGGAGCAACTCCTCGTGGAGCTTCTTCTCTGAAAATGCAAACATTAAGATATTTCTAAACAAAACGAAACTTACTTTGCAGCTGCTTCGATTGCCTTGCGAATGGTTAAATTGATATCTTTCTGTACTTCACTCCATTGAATCCTCGGATAAGCTTTTTCAATAGTTTCAATAAAGTTTTCGCATTTCATTTGAAGAATTTTCTCTTTGTCCAAATAATTGAATACAGTGAAATGAGTCTCCACATCCTCGAAGTTAGATAAACTGAATTCGCTGAAAAATGTAAACATTAACTTTGAATTCTAACGGTGATAACTAACTTAATAGCGAATCGAATCCAGAATCTATTGTAGACGTATGCAGTAACTGGTGCAATTCCATTAAGGAAAACGATGTATCGAAGATCGAATTTCACCTTATTCCCGTTATCAGGCCTTGGGAACAACAATGGGCGAGGAATGTACTCGCAGACAATCTTGGGCCCAGTCTCAATCATTCGAATAATTTGATTCAAATCTTCAGTCACTGTCATATCCATTCCACGTGCCAAATTCCACGGCTTCACGATCCATACATTATGCTGTCCGTTGAGCTCACGATTTTGAAATCTCGCCACGAATTCCGGTAGTTGAGTGTTCAAATTGTATGTCAACTGATACCAATCGTTCTTTGCAGGATCTCTCATTGCACAAGCAGCCAGAAGATCCTTGACAGTGATGCAAGATTCGAATGGGAATTGATTGATCATTCCACATGGATTTTCCTCCGAAAGTTGCTTGTAATCATGGAAATGTTTGATCATCCAAATAACGTCAGCCTTTTTTATATCATCCACATATTCAACTTTGTGGTTTTTAAGATGCTCGGTCAGTTGTGTATCGTCAGCGTAGACCTGGAATGAATTAAATTAAGAACTTTGAATGTGCTCCAACAATTATTACCTTAATTTTTCTCTTCTTCAAAATTGGCAATGAAGTGAAAATAGCCGATTGGCAAGTCTGTTGCTCAGTTGGACCAGCCAAAAAGTCAGGATTCCTTCCAGAAGTGAAGTATTCAAGCGTCGGTGCATCCGGAATCATAGTCTCTTTCGAGAAATCCTGCGCAGCCCACGGTTGTTCGATGTATTTTCTCCATTCTGGATGTTGAGCTGTGATAACATTGGAAGCCCAATCCATCATGATCTCTTCATCAGTGTTTACTGGTTTCGTGAGAAACATGATACTATATGCACAATTTTGTGGAAGGAACATCAATGGAACGATTCGAACATTTGGCTCGGTAGAGTGCCGAACACGAGTTCCAAAGTCATCCATCACGTACCAAACACTTTTCTTCTCAATTTCTCCATTATCCAACTGATAGCTTACGGAATAGGTCTGAGAATATTTCCACAGAGCTTTCAATACTTTCTCGGTCAGCTCATTTTTGGGATCATCGACCGAATAAGAGGAGAGACGAGCATCGACTGACTCATGACGTGGCAGGTTACCAGTTTCAGAGCTAATCTTCTTTGCGTGCTCAGCTTCTTCTTTTTCAACGGAAGTCTCGATTTTCTCGACAGTTTCATCTACTTCCTCGGTGGAGTCGGTCTAAAAAATTTATATAGAAGTGATTGAAATACAAAAGAAGCTTACATCAATACCGAAAAGGCCGGCGAGTCTTTCAACGAGTCCTTCTGTCGATTCAACACACTTCCGAGCAGATTCTGATGAGAATGACATGAAATGATCGATAAGGAAAATACTGAAAATTAAATATTGAACATATACCATTTTTGTAATGAAACCTACTTATCCTCATCATTATTATGCAAATCCTCGAGAGCTCTGACGAAAAGCGTCTTCTCATCATCTTCATTCATCTCACAAATAATTTGAAAGTGATCCCCAGCATCAAACGTCTGATCCGACAGTTTTTTATAAAGACTATGCCAAAGTTCAGGTGGAACATCCGATGCATTTAGTTGACCAGAATGTTGGTCGAGAAAAGTGCTGAATGGGTAGGCAGAACGGTCTTCGGACATCTGAGATTTGCAAATAATTGGAATCTGAAAAATATTTAAAAAAAGAAATATTTGAGAGTTCAAAAACTCGAAACTTAAGAATCCAGACAACCACTTTCACGAAAAAAAACTTTGATTTATACAAATTGAAAACAAATTCAGTTAAACTGTAAATGAGGTCAGTAAGTGTTCGTATATAATATCACATGAATATTCCTGAAATAGGTGAAAAAGGCACATAAAAGGCAAGATTTCAAAAACTAAGTAATATCTAATAGATTCACTTGAATCGAACAAGTGGTACGGTAACTGAATACATTGAATTGTCAACTCCACACAAAACGCTGTGACTCGTGTTTTTTCGCATAGAACTGATCTTTCCGTTCAGCTTGACCTGCAAAAGATTTAAAGTAAATAGAATTCTTGGAAGGCTGTTCTCACTTTTCCAATAATCGCTCGATGCTTCAAATCCCAAAATGTTACAGAATCTGATGAAGTTGTCGCAGCGACTTGATCATCAAATGACACTACTCCACTGCTTCCGACAGTATATAAAGTGTCTTCGCTCTGAAATATACTATTTGTATCTAAAATCTTGAAAAATAGATGTTCCATTAATTTCTCGAATATCTACACTAAACATTTAATAAGAGAATTCCAAAATCTTACCGTTCCATCGCCCAAAGCATCTGAAACTCTACATGCCAATTGCCCATTTTCAACATTCCACATATACAATTGAGATGATCCATAGAATCCCAGAAGATAATCTGAAGACGTGGCAAGTTGAAAAGCCCACGTGTAATTATTATCATTTGTTCGAATAAGTTCTCCTGTATTAAGATTCCACCAACAAATTACACCTTCTTCACACGACGAATACATTATTGAAGTTGCCTCATCAACTGCTAGATTGACAACTGGAGAGTTGTGAGCCAGAAAAACATTTGAAATGTCGATTTGCTCCGGATTCTCAGCCCAATTCCACATTTTAATACTTCTGTCGAATGAAGACGTAATCAGTTGGGATTTCCAAATCGCAATTCGACAAACTGGTTTCTGATGCGCACGGACTGACTTGAGAAGCTCGATCTTCCGAACACGGATCTGGAATTTAATTAGTAATAGTTTTAAAACGCAAGAAAAATAAAAACTCACAGTGCCATCTGTCCTGTCGTAGTCAATTCTTAGAAACTCGATTGATCCATCCAAACGAACAACTGCCACGTCATCTTCCCTACAAACTACATGCGATGCTCCAATTGTTGATTTAGTGTATAATCCAATGAGCTTATTTCGAGATATGCTTGCAATTTCGATGCTTCCATCGCAGCATCCAAGAATGACGATATCATTTCTGGAAATTATCGAAAGAAAACATTAACTTGTATTAGAAAAAAAGTGCCTTTTAGCAATTGCCCATATTTTTGGAGCACTTGGAATCTCTTTTCCCTTCTCCGGTACTGCTCGGAGCCGATTGATTCTGAGAGTTCTCTGACCAGTTTGTGTATTCCAAACATATACAACGCCTTCTTGACAACACGAAACAAATGTTGATGTGTCTTCTGGATCTATTGCAACTGATTCTATTGGGAATCGATGTCCCTGGTAGACTATTGGAAGCTAAAAAATTAAAATAAGTTTCTCAATTTATTTTTTGTAAAAATACAAACCGTATCCACAAAGTTTTTAACAGTTTCACTGGAGTCTGTCGTGGTTTCACTCATTTGTTGTTCTTGAATCTGTTTCACACCTCGAAGTTTCCATCGATCGATCAAAAAGACATAGGCAAAAAACGAGATTACTGTAGTTATGAGAAGCAACCAGAATGCTGCCAGATACATTTTCAACTGCATTTCGAGCCAATCAATCCTGGATCGAAGAATTGGAGCATCTTCCTCTTCATTTGGTACATTCACATGCGTCTTCTCCACATTTTGCAATAAAATATCAGTTGGATGTACGATTGCATTGATAACGATTGGAGGAAGGAAAGTGACATAACGAGAGTTTAAAGAAATGTTGTATTCATGAGCAACTGGAGGCCACCTGGAAAATAGAAATATTAGTAAAGTAATTTAGAAGTACGCAATACTTCTATTAGGTTAATATAGTACTGGACAAGCTTCTCGAATGTTCTAAACCATAAGAAGTTGTGCGGTATGCGAGGAGACGCAGAGAAACTTCCAGAAAGTTCAAGAATGCGCTTTGCAATTGGAAAGAAATATATTACTCAAACGCCGCGAAATTTTGAAATTTTTGCGGCCGCAATACGGTATAAGGTCTTGACACGAAAAATGTTTTTTGAATGTCGAAAGGTGTGCGCCTTTAAAGTGTACTGCAATTTCAAACTTCTGTTTCTGCAGAATTTTCTCCGATTTTGCATAGTTTTACTAACGAAAAACGAATTGTAAAAATGTATTTAGTTTTCATAGTTATATCTAAAAAACAAATTTATCGAGAAACTCTGAAAGTCGATAAAAATTCCGCAGTAGCAAAATTTTGAAACTACAGTAATCTTTAAAGGAGTGCACTTTTTTTTTGTTCAAAAAATTGTCGTTTCGAGACCGCGTAACACTGCGAGTTATAAGTTAAAACACTGCGAATTATAAGTTAATTGTGATTACCATTTATAAGTCCTTCTCTGCCAATTTCCGTATTGCAAATTCGCAGTTGACAGAATTCGATGAGATCTTGTAAGACTTTCAATCGATTGATCTAAATTTTATTTAATTGTTTTTTTTTCATTTAAAAAATACAACTTACTCGTCAAATTACTCTCCATTCCCAATTGTCTTGAACCAACAAAGAAAACCAAGAAGACAGTCCAAATCGCAAAAACTACCAAAATAGTTCGTTGAACAATTCGAGTTCTTGTTATAAAATACATTATTTTCATTCGAACACTATCCTCAGGCCTTGGCTCTTGAACATCTCCATCATCTTTTGAATCAAATTCAGATGAAATCAGTAGTCGACGTTGTTCATCATTCTTCATCACATCTTCTATACCAGAATCCGAAACTCGCCGTTTTTGCATTTTCTTCATTACGAACAATTTGGGCCAGATTTTTCGCATCGGACAGCTGACAGGTGCATAGTTTTTGAGACGTGGAATCTCTTCATAGAGTAGAATTTCTGCGAATTTCCGTTTTTCCTCGAGCCCAAGGCGTTGTAGATCAAACGTCAGACATGGTGCATAGAAGAAGAGCTGCATGTAAAAATCGACAGTCACACAAATGACACTAAACTGGCAGAATTCTTGAATATCAGATATTCTCGTTAAAAATCCGATAAGCAACGCGAGAAGCTCTAGAATATAATATTTAGTTAATTTATATCCTTCTTGTGATAATCCATGTGCAATTCTTGATGAAACATCCAATGATGGAGATGTATAAACAACGCTTCGAGTTATACACAAAGTGTTCTCTAATCCCATAATCAATGCAATATATGGGTATACTTCGGAACCCCAAGTGGTCGTACTCAAATCTAAATGAGCACATATTCCAGTTGTCATAAGAAGTGTCGATGCAACAGTAAATGAAGAGGCAAAAGCAAGTCCCCATCGAGATGCAACCATTTGAATTTTACGAGAAGAATAGTAGACGTAGATCATGCAAACGAAATAAGTCGATATCAGTGGAATATAATCTGAAAAAGTCTTGAGTGGATGGAAGTACACCTGAACAAATGTTCGTTGATCGTTAGGCGGAGTGTCCTGAAATTAATTGTTTTTTTTAAATGAAAACGTAAAATCCAAAACTCACAACTAATTCAAATTCTTTTTGCAGTTTCTCTCTTATTCCTTGAATAACCTTCTTGCTATATCTTGCAAAAAACATGGTCACAGCGAATTCGATTTCTGAAAAAATACAAAATTAGTAAATGTTTCCTAACTTTCAAATCCTACTTCTTTTTCGATTCGTCTGATATTTCTGCTTAATGCCTGTCGCTGCAATAGGTGCTCCCAACAACAAATCTCTCATGCAAAACGTGGATTTACAATGCTCATTAAAAACCGTAGTGATTGTGTCATCGTCTTCTCGAAATTTTTGCAGATTATTGTACCAAATACTGGCGGGCGAGAGTACAACACAGAGTGATTTTGAACGAAATGGCCATGAGGAGTCTTGTCTCTGATTTGCTAGCCGAAGGCATAGTTCTTCGACAGCGGGCTCTGCGAGCAGAATTTGACGAATTCGAAAAGCCGTCGCAATTGCCGCACGAACAGCATGCTCCGGTCCCATTTCTGTTGCATTCCATGGAGATATTGTAGTGGAGACAATGAATTGCTGGATGTATGATGCCGGATTTTCATTTATCCAGAAGGGGGCGATTTTGTCTAAATATTAGCTGATTTTCTGGGTTTTAATTGAATATTCTACCATTAACATGTAAATGTTCACTCCAAAATACATCAATCGGAGTGCTGACTGGTAGACGGAGACGTGTGATTGTTGGATATGAGAGGACAATCATTGTGAGAAGGGACATTGAGAGGCAGGCTTTTGGATGGGCGGCACATAATCTGAAAAATTTTATTTTCGGAAACTTGGTTTTTTTGCTAGAGAAATTATTAAGAACTATACTTCTACTTTATTCAAAAATTTTCAGATAGACTATTAAGAAATACTGATGAATTGGACACAAAAAGCATGCGAATGTCGAAAAAAATTATACTACACTCGGACAAGTAATGCAAAAATTTTAATGCAAAAGTATATATTTAATGCAAAATGAATGAGGAAAAATAGCCAAAAACTGTGAAACTATGATTTTGTAAAATGCACACTTGTCCGAGTGTAGTACAAAATCTCTCGTACATGGACACTCGTTTTTTTTCGGATTTATGTTAAAATCCATGATAATTTTTCGAAATATTTACCGTCCATAATCGTGATATGCGTTTCCAATTCTCTCCTTAGCCTCCTTCCATCGAATTTTCACTCGATCGTTCATTTTTTATCGATTTTTTCAAAATTATTTTCTCATGTAGATCTGAACGCTCTAGTGATAATTTCAAAATCAGATTATTCCGAGCCCAGATATAGAAATTCATGCAAAAAACAATTCAGTCATCCCATCAGACGCCTTTAACAACGAGGTTTATCCGATAGAAAGTGATCATCATCAGAAACCTTCAAACATTGATTTTTCTTTAAAACCAAATCAATAAGAAGGCTAAATTATGAGAAAAAGAAAACAACAAATACTAATTTCAGACAATCCATTAAAAAAAAAAGGCAGATAGATAGAAAACATGGGGAGAAATATTTTAAGAATTGGAAGAAGGATGATATAAATGGATGGAAAGAAAAACAACAAACGCCAACCAAAAAAAAATATATTAGAAAAAATCGGGACAAAAACGAGTTTATAGTGTGGAGAACAAAAATTAGGCCGACACAAGACGTTCGTGAACTTGAAGTTGAGTTTGAGTCAATTTGGCAAGGTACGAAACCATCACGTAGTCCTGAAAAAGAAGAAAACAAATATTTGAAGAGGTTTAGCTTTTTTTTGTTTTTAGATTCTCGTCAACTGCTTTTTCTCGCGGGCATATTGTTTACATGAGTATACACCCATTTTTCATGGTTTTTGGTCATTGAGAAGATAGGTTTCACAAGTTTTTTATTTACAAGTTTCTATTTATGTGTTTGTGCAATGCTCTAATTGAGATAATAATAAAGACAATTTAATTGTATGCATAAATTTCAAAAAATTGGAAACGCTAATTTCAAATTCGGGAGGGTAGCGGATATCATATCCCGACATCTACCGGGTTTCGCGCGGCACAGAAAATGTATAGGCATTCCCTAAATTTGCAGATTTTTCGTGTTTTTAGCTAAAGATTTAATTTCCTCAATTTTTGAGAAAAAAAAACTAACAATTCTGTACTAAACTGAAAAACGTATAAACTTTACTAATTTCCAACAAAAAAACTTTTTGAGGTTATTAAAAAAAACTATTTTGATCAAGATATTCGAAATTTTCAAAATCACGTACGAATATTACACAACTTTTCATTTCTCGCTTTTTAAATATTTTTGGCTGAAAACTTACACGAAGAGTATTCTTGACAAGAGTATCGAGCTTCTCTGGCTGCATATTGTTTGACGAGGCAGTGACAATATCCATGAGTTGACGACCGATTTGAGCATCTCCTGGCTTCTCACCGTTCTTGTTAACATCTTCCACGTAACTGAAAATCACGGTTTATTCTCCAATTAAGATAATTTTAAATGTTAAAACTCACTGCAACATTCTCTCCAACCACTCAATCATCTGAGCTGTGCTCGTCTCCAATTGCTCCAATCCACTTTCAAGAGTTGCCTCTCTTCTTCTGGAATCCAAAGCTTTTTCGATAAGTTGCATAGCAACCAGTTCTCCCGGGAATGCAGCTAATTCGACACGAAGTGGGTTGAAAATAGCACAGTGTGGTCCAGCAGCTCCAGGAATTCCGGCTTTTGAGCGAAGATAGGCACGAACTGGCATACGCTTTGACATATCTCCAGAGAAAGTCGTGTCAATTGTCAAAACGACAATTGGTGGAGATTCACGACGAGCCGATGCTTCAGTGATGACACGTACATAGTAGTCGTGATAGATGAGACACGAAGAAGTAATGTCAGATGTTGTAAGGAACCATCCAACTGGTTGCTCATTTGGAGAAGTTTTCTTTAATGCAGAGATCATTTGTTGATTGAATTGATCATCGATTTCCAAATCGTCGTTGCTCTCATTGAAAGGGATCGCGAAACAATTTGTGACCTGGAAAATAAAAATTGGAGAAAATATCATGAATTCCAAAAAAAATATTATTAGCGAAAATCATCCATTTTGCAAACTTTTCAGGGTTACAGCGGCCAGAACTTGCTTCTAGTTCCACAAAAATGCAATAAATTGTAATAATTGAATATTATTAAGTTCCGACCTTTGTGACACGGGAAAGCTTGCAAAATTGAAGATTTTAGCTGAAAGTATACTTTTTTCAAAATTTTGGCATATTTTTGTGTGAGCACTTGAGCATTCGGTCATTTTGAGTTTTTATTCGTTGTTTTAGATACTTTTTCGGTCGATGGTATTTACATAAAATTAAAAAAATTAGATTAAATACAGTTCCAGACACCAATAAGCTTGCAAAATTTCAGTTTTTTCAAAAAATTAGGCTCTTTTTTCTGTAATTATAAATATTTTTACCTGAATCGATCCTTTCTCATAGTATCCCATAAGTGTTCCCATGCACTTTTCCTGTCCTGTATTTTTCGCAGAACTCTTGGTACGTCTCATATGAGTGTCGACAACATTCATGTAGACTCCCGGGTGGACATTGACAGTTAAATTCGAAGCCATATTGACTTTTTTCTGAACCCTGTAATTGAAAAAAAAACTAAATTAAAGAAATAATCTGAATCAAAATAGTAAATTCAGCTGAAAACTGAAAAATGGTTTTGAAAAAATCAATAAAAAATATAAAGTTCTTAATAAATATTTTAAATTATTTATTTATTTACAATTAAAAGAAAAATTGTGTTTTTCAACGAAAAAAAAGAGAAAATAAAATAAATGTTCTGTGAATCAGAGAAAGAGATATAATTCCACTTATACATATATACTTTATCCTGGGAACGAGAGGGGGCATCAAGAGAGAGAGGGCATAGACTTAGTCTACCGAAAGTTTATAGTTTTATCACAACTTTTACTTATATTCACATGAGATTTTTAGAGAGACGTGCAAAAATTAAAAAAAAAAACAAAAAATAAATGGTGGAATTTTAGATAGTTTTTGTGTGCAACTAGACTTCTGAGCTTATTTGGAATCATTTTTCGATGCGGAAAAAAATTATGGGTAAATTGGCTTTGTTTTCTACGTGTTTCCCCATAATTTTGAACTAAACACTTTCTCTAATGTCATTTTTTGTTGTTAAATTTACAAGTTAATTTCTTCGCCTCAATCCATCGGCTGTTTCTCCTGAACCATAAGCTGGTGGTGCTTCAAATTGTCCAGCAACATGAAGTTCTTCAGTTGGATGTGGGCCGCGTTCTGGTCCGATTCCTGGATATGGTGGTGGTGCTGAGCTCATGAAAACTCGTGATGGGTTCGGCTGATCTGGGAACGAATCGGTGGTTGGATTGAAACCATTTGGTCCTGAAAATGTGAAATCTATTATTAATCGGATTAACCGGGGAATAATTTTAAAATAAAAAAAAAGTTAAATGCGGTTTAATATTATTTTTCTAACGAATTTGATAAGAAAACCATTAAATCCAAAGAAAGATGGTAAAATCAATTCAAAAATCAACAAAATTGTGAAACAAAAATGCAACGAGGTGGAAGAAAGTTGCATTAGAGCACGTTTTCATTTTTGCAAAACTGTCTGACCAGAACTGAAGATTTTTGGTATTTTTAGCAAAAAATCTCTCTTAAACAAAAAGTGATCGAAAAAAAAAAGAAAAAACTCGTTTTTTTAAAAATTAATCTTTAAAAAATTTTAAAAAATGTTTCAAACTTGGATTCCTTTTTTTTTCGTTTTTCAAAAAAGTGAAAAATGTTCAAATTCATACAAATCTCTAATGATTACGCTTAACATTTTTTAGGTAATTTTAATTTCGAATTCAGGATTATTTTTAATGTTCAAAAAATCTTACCTTGATCCGGCGACGGCTGATAATAAGCTGGCGGTGCAGAGTAGAAATCTCCAATTGGTGGAGAATATGCAGGTGGAGCATTCTCTGGTCTCATTCGAACAGCTCTTTCGACTGCTTGCAATAGAGATTGCCCGAATTCAATACATCCCCCTCTGTTGAATGTCATTCTCCATTTAACCTCTCCGCGCATTTGTCCTCCTTGAACAGCCGAGGCGATTCCACATAGGTAGTTGGCTCCGAAAATCGGCTGGTTTAAGTTAACATCTTGCATACTGTTGAATGGAATTTCAAATGATTTCAGCCAATCTCCAGGGTCTGGCATGAAAATGATTCTGTGTGATGTGAGGTAGATGGTTCCCGTTCGACGTCCTTCCAAATTCTATAAATTCGAAAATATGATTATAATTTTCAGCATTTGTGCTAATGAAGATTTTTGGTGTTTAAAAGATATGAAAAAAATACTGCAATAAATTACCTCATTTTCACTGGTTCCTAGTGTCATTACTACTCCTTGTGCAAAAATCACGATGGTTTCTCCATTATACAGTAGGACACCAAGTCCGTCCGGCGTGTTCGCCGTGTTGATGGACATCTAAATATAAATTAAACAAGTGGTAGCAGGATAAAAAAAGGTACCCAGAAGCGGATTTTCTATCGAAAAACCGAAGCATAATACGAAAAAAAAACAAATGAAAATGTTAGTTTAGGGAAAAATCTTCGTTTAAATTTTAAAAAATTATAAAATTGGGGAAAAAGCACAATAATTAGAGACCTAGATCATATTTACAACAAAAAAACCGGTTCAAAGTTGAGATAACCTATCAAAAATTGAGGGCAGGCAAAAGACTAGCTATACATTTTCGTGTCAATGAAAGGATGGAAAAATAAAATAAAATGGCAAAAAAGCACCAAAAAGCCGTGATGAAAACTTACAAAAACAAGTGACAAAATTACATGTTTTAGAGAACCTATTTTCGAGTCTATGTGATAATAGAACTAGAAACAAACAAACAAACAAACAATTGCACACACCTAGAATCTAAGAAAATCGTTTTAGCTGATCAAACATCGAGGAGATTTCAGATTTTTTCACGTTGTAATTGAGCCATGAACTCTTCGAGTTTCTCTTGGATTCGGCGAACTTGTTCTGAAATGGAGAATGTATAATTTTGTTTTGAATGAAACTTCGCAACATTTTGAAATTGAAAATGGAATCTCAATTATAAAAATTTACATTACATTTGGAATTTAAAGAATTTTAAAAGTATAACTTTGCATGAGAAATCCAGGTTTTCATTAATAAAAATTTGAAGATCAGAAAAAAACATACGAATTTCTTCTGCAAGATCGACACGTCTTCCCGTCAAATATTTCTTTTTAATATCTGGCTCTTGTGACCAATCATCCAACACCTCCTTAATCTCTTTTTCCAGCCTTCTGTGTTCAGTATTTGTGATTTGTTGCCGCAGTGCGTTACACGTCAAGTTGACCATCTTTTGGATTCTGTAGAAAAGTACGATGGTTTGGCAATCGATATCTTGTCCTTCAATCATTCCTTGACGATACATCTGATACATCGATAGACAGTCCTTGCTGCTCTGCAGAAAATATTTTATAAAAATTTAATTTCAAATGTTTCAGTCACACTTACATTAATTATCCTCTCCAAAAAGTGCTTCTTAAATACTAATTTCCATTGTTTTCTAATCGATTCAGTGGGAACTTCAAGTACGCCTTTCGTCTCAATATTTCTTCTGATTACAGTAATATCATCATCAGTCAACGCCTGTTTGTGCTCTGGATCTGCTCCTAAAATTGAGTAAAGCTCGTCCTGAATGACACATGAATAATGATTATCAGCAGTTGGGGTCTTCCACATTAGCCATTTCGATGCCCAACCCGGTCCTCTGTCGTCAGTAAGCTGCTTCTTCACTGCTGCAAGACGTTCTGATGCAGCCTTGTGAAGGAAATTGCATGCAGCATCCCATGATCGTTTATCCTGAACAGCACGATCCTCCATTGCATTCAATTGAATTACTCGGAGATAATCCATCGCTTTGTCATCCCATCCGTGCGTCAGCATAGCTTCTTCGATTACTGCTTCCTGGAATTAAATTATTTAAATTTTAATCATTCAAAAAAAACTACCTTTAAAGCATCAAACACTGGATCATGATCTTTTTTCGTTCTGGCATCTTGATTAATTTGTCTAAAGAAAACTTCTTTCAAAGTATCCCATCCGGTTTCGATGCTCTTTTGAGCCAGTTGCTTATCAGCAAAGTGTTTCAACTTGATATCAACTGTTGTGTTGAAAGATCCGGAACTTGAAGAAGCATACGCAGGCATCAATATCTGATCAAAAACATGTGAAGATATTCCTGACCATAGTTTGTCTTGAAGTAGTTTCTCCCATTCTTCAACTCCGATTAACGATAAATTCACAATTTCATCCAGAATTTCTCCTCTTGCTTTGTCATATAACTCGTCACGATTTAGTTGTCGTATTCTCAAAAAGTGATTCTTCCATTCAGCTTCTAAATTAAATTTGGCTGCTCTAAACGCATCAGTTTGACTTTCAATAGAATCCCGAACCATTCTCCAAAAACAATCTGAAACTGCCAATGACATGTTTCGAGTTGTCATCTGCGATGGTTTCAGAACACCATCCCGTAGTAACTGGCTTGTTGAGAAGAAATTCTCCTCATACTTTCTAATTTCATCGATCGAATCCGAACTGTTTCCTCTTCCAGTCACAACTCCGAAATAGCCAAGAGCCTTCATTGGAAATAGCTTTCCTTCAAGGATTTTCTTGATTCTATCAGGATTGGCCAAGTTCTTCTCAGCCATATCGACTTTTGTAAGAACTAGAATCGTGCGTTTTCCTGATGGATCAATGCTACTGACCAGGTCAGTTACGTTGCTTCTTTCCGCGTCAACCGATCTAAAATTTGAAAACTTCAATGATTTTCAGAAAAAAGATGAATACTCACCCATCCTGAATGCATAAAATGATTGCATTTGGGTTTTCCATGTGTGCTTTACTCATTCGAATGATGTCATCTTTAGTTTCCCTTGCCATATCAGCAGTCACAGTTGAGATAACTCCTGGAAGATCTACCAGAACCATTCTTGGGAGATTCGGACCTTTCACAGTTAATGAAATAACTTCATTCGACACCGTTTTCCCATCTCTTACTGAATTCCTCATTCTCACTTCAGTTTCATTACGTAATTGCTGGAGATCCGTCTCTTTGGTAAGATCGAATTCGCGTGAGGAATCACGGAATTGTGCAACATGGTATGGACCTTCGGAGAGTGTTACCTTCACTGGAGCTCTTGTCATCATTTCTCCAGATCCTCTGGGAAAGATTCTGGCTTGTGCCACCATTTCTAAAACTGACGTTTTTCCTGCACTTTGATCACCAACTACTACAACACGCGGCAAATTGTCCGAGGTGTTGTATGACGAATCGTATTCGTTGAGCAAGTCCAAAACTTCGCTGTACATGTCGATTAAGGATCTCTGAAATAAATATTATATAACTTTGAAACAGCCTAGAAATTATATACCTTAAGCCGTTTCAACCTAATTGCTGCCTTATCATCCGATAACAATAATCTCTGTTTCAGAACTTTGTTCTCTTTTTCGAGGCGTTCCAGTTCTCGTTGATATTGACTCTGAGTCTTGAGCATTTCCTCTTGAAGCTTCTGTATCCGCTCTTCGGCAGAAACATTGTCTTTTTTCTCCTCGGGTTCATCTTTTTTGGAAGAGAATGCGGACATCAATGAGGCGAGAATGACGGGCTCTGAAAAAATAGAAATTTGATTTTTATAAAACCTGTAACTCACAGATTAAGCTAAAGCACTAGGCTTTAAAGATTATCGTTTAAATATAAATGAGAAACTAAAATCTAGGAATGGACAAGCAAGGAAATTTCCATCCAATAACCGACGTATAAAGTGAAAAGTCTGGATTATATTTCCAAAGATCATGAAAATCCGCTTAAAGAGTGTGTCGTCTTTATTTTCACTTTTAGAAACGCATTCTGACGAGTATCAGGTTTATTTTGAGTAAGAAATCGTCAATTTACATCATAAAATGATTATTTTCGGATGATATCGTATATCAATGACGAAATTGTGAGGAAAACCGTTTTTATTTTTGGAGAAACAATGTATTTACCTTTTACTGGAACATTTCCTTCTCCTCCTCCGCCGCCTCCTGAATTTCCATTTTGATCCTCTTTCTGTTGTTTAAATTGCTCAAACTTGGCCATCCATTCTGCCCATTTATTTTGTCCATCTGCACCAAATCCATCTTTAATCCCTTTCATTTTTTGCGAAAACTCGTTCCAAGACCCATTTGAATCGAACCATTCCGGGAGGGATAAATCGGGCAAATTTGATTTCCATTCTTCATACCACTACAAAATATTTGATTATTCATGTAAAATTATCTTTTTTGGCGAATGTTTTTTGATCTACTGCTCACAAAAATCATATCAGTCGAGTAAACCTTTTAATTTAAGATTTTTGAACATTTTAGATAAGAGACTGACCGTTCTAGCCGCGACACTTCCACCAATAACCCCAGTTGCGATAAAATATCGAAGTTTGAGCAGATGTCGAGCTGCACTGGCAGCGATACCAATAAACGCCCTTTCGCTTTGTAAATTGATCACTGTTTGCCGTTTTTGGAGTCTGAAAATGTCAGTGATAAGCCGTATAAACAAGGTGAAGAGTGCTTAGACAAGGATTGAGTAAAAGTATATTCCAATGGGATTGAGAATAATAAAATTCCGAGTGAGCACATGGTCTTTGATGTCTATTTCTCTAATTCTCCAAAAAATTTCCCATTTTTTTATTTCTGTTCCAGAGGTTCAAAGTTCGGAATTTTGTTTTCTTCTTCGGTTTTTTCCCGTCAAAAATGAAATTTGAACATCAACGAATAGAAATATTCTTGGAAGATCTTGGAAGATTATATAACCTCATCTTCAGGATAGGTAATATTTAGGAAACAATATTGCCAAAAATGTGAAATATCCGAAAATTTTTCGTTAAAAAATCTTAAACAATTTTTCAAAAGTTCAAAATGAGTGGTAAAAGACAAAATGTCGTTTTTTTGTTCGCTTCAAAATGTGGTGTTTTCATATTGATAAACGTCATCAACCAAAGATGCAAAAAAAAGAGAAGAGACAGCAGTATTACAAAACACATTCCCCCTTTGCGCTATCTTCGTGGTTTTTGGTGTCTTATTACTCATCAAAGAGCGGACAGAGAGAGAGAGAGGAATAGAGAGAAAAGGAGAGAGACTCACAATCCTCCTTTTTTGCTGAAAAGTGCATTTGTGCCGAATTGCCTGTTCTGATGTTGATTTCCATTTGAATATGCGGCTAAAGTTGCAGAAGTGGAGGCGGATATCCGGGAAAACTTGTGCAAATTGTTCGATATGAATCGGCGTCTTGTGGCGATCCGCATCATTGTTTCATCACCTAAAAATTGTTTATTAGTGAAGAAAATATGATTATTATGACAAAAAAGGAGGCGAAAAATAAATAAAAATAGTATAGAAATGAGTTATCGGCTATATTCTCTAAATATCACAAGTTTTGCACAGAAAGCAATGGAAAAAAAATGAGATCGAAAGAGGAAATAAGAGAGAAAATTAATCCGATTTGAGCTTCTTCTTGAGCAAAATAGGAGCCAGCGACAAAATCGCCGAACCCGTAAGTAAAACGATAGAACTCCAACTCCATGCTACACTGGTATGGCTCAATTGTTCCAGTGTTGAGCCAGCTTGAATATACAGGAAACTTGGTGGAGCAACGCCTAGAAATGTTCCCCAGAAGAATGGAGCCAGTGGAACATCTAGAACAGGACTGGCAATGTTGATTAGCCAATTTGGAACAATTGGAGTTACTCGAAGGAAAATCATATAGTTCAGAAAGTCATCACGATGCTTGCTCAGATCATCCTGCCATTTTGCGATTCTTTCGGGAAACTTTTGCAAAACAAATGATCGTCCAAAAAGTTTAGAAATGGTGTAGCAGATGGCGGCTCCAGTTGCAGAGCAGGAGCACACCAACACAATTGCCACATAGAATGGAAACAGGTATCCTGATAGAATTGTTAGAAAAATAGATCCAGGGATAGCGAAGGACTGTAGAAATACGTAGACGACAATTACACCGCACAGAACTACTGAATAGTTGTTCTCCTTGTACTTCGAGAGAACTCTGCCCAGCTGCTTAGCGTCTTCCAGATTCCTGGGATATTTCAAATGAACCTTCTCATCTGCCGAGACTTCAGGAAAATTGCTGTATACAGCAAAAATTGAGACCGCAAAAGTGGCGAAAATGAGTAGAACAAGCCACGGATGTGAAGTTTGGGATGATTTTGTTTCCATAATATCTGAATGTTAAATTCTTTTGTGCACGGACATTACGGGTGAATTAGTGTAAAGACAACATTAAAACATAGAGATGGGAAATAAAAAGATAACATGATTAAAAACTATTTACGAAATACATCAAAACTCGATTTATCCTGTAACATACGTAAGAAGTATGTCAAATTTTAAGAAGATAATCGTAGATTTAGGATTTTTACTACAACAAAGCCTCTTAACCGAAAATTGTTCACAAAGTGTGTTTAATAAAAATCAAACAAATAATTCGAGTTTTTCCTGGATTCAATAGCGTTAGTGCTTCACATTTAATTTAATCAAACAAACTTATGCAAAACTATTTCGCAATATTACTATTCAGATTTCTTTAACTGTGAGAGTTAATCTATATATATATATATATATATATATATATAATATGTTCTTATATATGTTAACTTTTCCGAAATTCTAATTGTGTAATTGAAAAGTTTTGGAAAACAGGTGTTTTCGAGAAATTTTGCAGAAAGAAATGTTGCATCTTTACTTGAACTAGATTTTCTACTCTATTCTTAATTTATTTATATCAGTATATGTTTAAAATAACGTCAAAAGCGGAAACATGAAACAAATTGATTCAAAAGAGCTCTATAATCTTGCGAAGACAGCGGAGGAGAGAAAACAGCGGTAGAGAAAGCAGAGAAAAACGAAAATCGATAATTTCGGATTCAAACTCGACGAGAATGCTTTAAAATTGAATTTATATAAAGAATACTCTCGAAAACCGTGAAAAAATTTAATAAAAATAATCATTAGTGTATATTATTTAGAAAACGGCTCTTCGGTGCGGGACCCGCCACCAAGAAAATTCTATGCGCCTTTAAAAAGTCAGCCGTTTTTATTTATTGATCATCTGATTTCTAAGATTTCTGCTGAAATTAAAAAGGTTTTCATTTAAAAAAGTAATATTTATTGATAATTGTTGCTCGGATAACTTTAAATTTATTTTCTTATAATAATTGCATCATTCTCTATTGGAAACGCTCAACAATATATCATTTTTTAGACAAAATGGAAACAAACTTCATTGGTGACGACTATGGACCGCTCTTTCACTACCAATATCGTCTTATCGTTATTGGGGATTCAACAGTTGGCAAATCTAGTCTTTTACGGTACTTCACAGAAGGAAAAATGGCCGAAATCAGCGACCCAACTGTCGGAGTAGACTTTTATGCAAGGATGATTGAGTTGAGGCCTGGATATCGTGTTAAATTGCAACTATGGGATACAGCAGGACAGGAAAAATTCAGGTATGTGGATTTTTTTAAAAAGAATATTAGCTGATTAAAAAAAATATTTTTAGATCAATTACAAAATCCTACTATCGGAATTCTGTTGGAGTCCTTGCAATCTACGACACAACGAATCGAGAAAGTTTTGAGCATGTTGAAAATTGGGTTAAAGAAGCAGCATTAAATTTGGGTGGTCCAAGCCCATCGAAGTGTGTCTTCCAATTAGTCGGAACAAAAAGTGATATGGATTCACAGCGACAGGTAATTTTTGAACAAAAGTTGTGTTTAAAAAATTGGTTAAAAGCTTTCAGGTAAACTATGAGGAAGGCGAGTACTTTGCCAAGTACCATAAAATGAAGTTTATCGAGACGTCGTCGAGAACAGGAGACAATGTTAATGAAGCTTTTCATATGATTGCACAAGAGGTTTTTTTGAAAATGTTTCAATTTTATGATGTAATTTTCAAATTTTTAGATTCAAAATCGAGTCGACGACGGAGAACTGCGGCCCGTGGATGGCTGGGAAGGCCTTAAAACTGGTATTATGAGGTCACAATCCGTGTGCCTATCCGAAAGAAGTTTCCCTCAAAACAGCAGCGCAGGAGCTTGCGGATGTTGATAATTTCTCCTCAATTTTTTAATTTTCCCCGTAGTCATAATTTCGCGTAGCGTTCTTATAAACATCAAAAACTCAGCTATTTTGTGTACTTCCTGTGAGCTTTCTCCTTCATCCAGTGTCACCAACCTCACCTACTCTCCCGGCATGCATTCTTTTGAAATAATTTCTAGTCGTTCTGTCCAAAAACTTCAAAAAAAAAGATTTTTTTTCAAACTTTGTTGTAAAAATACAATTTTACAGTCGAAAAACTAGGAAATTATCGGGATTAGAAGAAAAGTAAGAATCACAATCACTATTCAGGACAACCTGTCAGGGGTATCGGGAAATATTGGTAAGTTTTAGAAGGTCTTGATTTGACAACAATTGGTCTTGGGGAAGGATGGGCATTTTGAGAGTGAATATACAAAATAGAAAGGAGAGGAAATAAATTAGATGAAATACAAAGAATTATGAGAAATTCGAGAAGTAGAAGCAATTGTTTATTGTGATCCAGAAGGGGCAGAGCAAACACTTCGAACATCCCAAATCATAATCACACGATTCTGTCCACTGGTAACTAGAAGTCCGAGAGTTTCCTGGAGATGCATAGCAGTGATTCCAGTATGGATTTCATGTGGAATTGCAAGTGGAGTAAGGCTAAAATTGAAAATAAGTTTCATCAGTCATTTGCTTTACAACTTACTTGAAATTCTGTGGATTATCTTTCATTCGTGCATTGCAGTCATTACAAATGCGAATTTTCGTCTCATATCCCATTGGTGGATAGGTGGTCCAGTTGTCACAGCAAGATCCACAGACTGCTGATCCACAGGTTCTGCAGTGATGTTGTCTCAATCCGACCACTTTCCTCTGCCACATTGCTTGAAGATTCCAGAAGAACGGTTGATTGCATTTCTGACAGCAATCCGAAGTTTTCCATTCAGGAGTCTCAACTCTCTTGCAATTCATGTCCCAGCACATGAGCTTTCCGTGTTCGTCAGCCGAGAACAGACGTTTGGCTGCTGGAGCTGCGCATAGTGTTGTCACTTTTCCATTGTGTCCGCTGAAAAAAACATTTTTTAATTTGGAAAAATCTATTTCAACTAAATATAATTCAACTTTTGCGCTCGAAAAACATCAACACTTTCGAAATATCACGTAAATTCCAGAAATATACACTCACTTAAGCTCATAAGCTTCTCCTCTTCCTCCTCCGATATCCCACATTATGATGAGATGATCACTGCTTCCAGAATACAAAACTTTCTTATTTCCGTCCCATGTGAGCGAGGTGATTGCATCTGAAAAATCATTGAACTAATTCAAACCACAATTACTAATTGTATTGATTGTGGGGAATTTCAGGAAATACTGGAATGTTATACTTAACAAATATTTTTCCTAGGCACGATAGCATTTAAAATTTCGAATTAATATTTTACTCAAAAAAAAAGAATACGATAAAAACTCACTCGTATGTGCACTAAGCTTGCTGACAAGATTTGGTTGATTATCGACAATACGAAGAACAGTGACATGCCCACCATGATCTCCAACGAATACAAATGGAAGATCAATGACCATTGCTGTACAACTATTTTCCAAAAGATAACTTCCCATCTTATTTGAATTTTCTGAACAATGCCAGACGATAGATTTATCTCGAGAACAGCTGAAAATGAGCTCGGAGGAGAGTGCAAAGCCGAGTCCAGAGATTGGTCCAGCGTGACATGTCCATTTTCGGGATTCTGTCATACTGTTAAAGTCATCGGCAACACTGAATTCATAGACATTTCCATTGATAAGTCCGACGAGCAGCCTGAATAAAAAAATTAAAAATTTAAAAAATAAAACGATTTAAACTTTAAACTAACTTATAAGTTTCTTCACTGTAATAAAGACTTGTTGGAGCAACTGGCATGAAATGATGAATTGACGGCCAAAATTGATCATTATCTCTTTTTAAGTACAGGCGAACGGATCTATCATCACTTGCAGTCCAGACTCCTTCGTCTTTTGATAGTAAAATGACGTCATTGATACGAGCCACGTGGCCAGTGATTCTGTGAAGAAGAGCTGAAAATTAAAATAAATTCGAAAATTACACAGGTTATGGAAATCAAATGGTTCGTTTTCAATTCACCAACCTGGTTTGGCTCCTCCCATACTTGATTCGCCCTGTTCGACGCGTTGATTGATTATTGCAGCCATAATGGCTGAAAATCTGAAAGAAAATCAAATTGAATGCCAATAAATGACACATAAAGTTTAGAGGACGGAATGCAGATGTTTAAAGCAAAAATCGATAAAACCACGTGTTCTCGCCCGTTTGTTTACACTTCTGCACCTTTTTTACTTTTGTTACTATTTCTGAACTAAATATTTCCTTGTGGAAATTGAAATTTTTATCAAACTAATTTTGCAACCGGTCTGGAAACAGATGAATCAGTGCCCGGTAAATAACGGAAAACCGGTGCGGCCGAGAATGAACTTGTTTGGTGGACTCTAGGCCATTGGCTGTTTTAAGGAGGATATTCAAATTAACAGCAACGTTTGAGCTTTTTATTTAATCGTAATATATTTATTCGCATGTTTCTATAATTTCTCAACAGGAAAATGACTGTTCGTCACGAGGAGTACATGTTCAGCTGTGATTTGAAGTGAGTTTTGCGGTTTTTATGTGAATTTCGTAATAATTTTGAAAAAAAAGTGCAAATGCATAATTAAAATTTAAAACAAACGAGAAAAATAGAGAAATTTAATGTTAAAATGCGCAAATAAAGAAAATAAATGACAGTACCGCAATTTTTTCAAGGCGCAAGAGTCAGAAAACCAGACGGGTCCCGCAACGACTTTAAACTTTTATGAATTTACAGGCCTAGATTTTCTTACTGTACTAATTTTTTTTAAAATTTGAGTTATATTTGAAATTTTTTGCAGAAAACGCCGAGTTTTCGAAGAACAACAAGTTTCACGGGCTCTTTTGAATTTTCGATGGACAAAACATATTCCTATGGGTTGTGATCAGACGGGGAAAGGCCATCAAGAAGATATTAGTGCGATTGATATAGATGATGGTGACCAAATGTTGGTTTAATTAGGAGTTTGTTTAAAAAAAATTGATTTTTCAGGCTACTATTTGGATCTCATAGTGGTTCAGTGTCAGTTGCCAAATATAAATACTTGGATCGTAAAAAGTGGAAGAAACCTATGACTCTGTATGTAACAACCGCAATAATTCTAAAATTTATCAAGATTTCAGAAAACTTGCGAAGCAATCTCTGAAAACAATAAAATGGTGTCCAATCGATCTTCGCCTTTTCATGGTTACAACAGCATCAAATTGGATGCGAGTTTGTGATAGTACCATGGAAAAAGTGGTTCATGGGAAACAATTTGAAGGAGATGTTTATTTTGATTGGAATGAGTATAATATGACAAATTCAAAAGTTGCCGTGGCAGATGGAGGGAGATCAATGAAAATTATAGATTTTAGGTAAGCTTTAAAAGTTCCACGAAATGCCTGCCTACGTGCCTGAAGGCTAGTGGATCTTGTATTGAACAAGAGCTATATTTTGTTATGACTGCCTAACTTTCTAAAACTTTGGTCTTACAATTTCCCCTGGTCGAACCTCTTGTCTTAAATTTTTATGAATTATTTCAAAATTTAAAATTTAATTAAAATTAATTAACATTTTATATTTCAAAATAAATATCATTTCAGAGTCGGAATGGATCTACCTCAATCGATATATTGGAATGATGAACCAATTGATGTTGTACAGTGGTATCCATCAAAACATCATTACTTATATGCAGGACGACGAGATGGAACAATTGGACTATTTGATATTCGGAGCACACGTGGAGCAATTGCTGAGAAATCTCTTCACAAATCACAAATTTATGGACTAAAGTACTTTATTTTCAAAACTTTAAATTGAAGGTATTCTAAATCTCATAAATTCCAGAATATCTGCCGATGGACATCGTCTCATCTCTGCCGATAGATCGGGGTACATTCATGTGGCAGATACGTGGGATTTCAGCACAAAATTTGATTTTTCCTGTGAATTCGATCCACTTATGCAGCGTCGTCCAAATTTGGAATTTATATATGAGAAGGATTTTTATGTGGCAACGAATTTTGAAAAACTGACGATCATTCGGTTTTCTGATAATGATAAATCAAGAAGAAATCCAGATTTTCGAGAAGTTGAAGCAAAAGTGTTGTGGGATAAGCCCTTCATTTTTCGAAAATCAAGCTATGAGGTAGGATACTGAAAGTTGTTCAAGAATGAAACTGGGTGATTTTTGTTTCAGATAATCACAGGCTTCAACTACAATCATCTGAATATTTTATCCCTTGACAGATCAACCAAAGATCAAGACGAAGTATAGCAGGTCGCAACCAAAAAGAAAACACATTTTATAAAATTCTTTAATTTTTATTTTCTGGTCGCAAAATTTTTTACGAGTTTTAATACGATTTTTAAAGATGCATATGCACATGAATGAATATTTTCTAAAATTGTCACTCAAGCACTTCAAAATTAATCTAGTAAACATCAGATGTAGGCACAAAAGCTCGCGCCTGCCTTCAAGGTGGCCTACGTCTAATTTGTGCCTACTTCATAACTACACAAAAACATTTTTCACGTTTGAATTCAATGTTCGAAACTTAAATGAGTTCAAGCAACATAAAACTAAACAGTGCAAACAACAAACAACATAATTCACGCCAAAATTCAAACAATAGGTCGTAGGTAGGCTTCTAGGCAGGCAGGCAAGAAGCATTGAAGTTTTGCTGTAATTGGAGAAAGTTCAGTAATGTACAATGTATCACTCTAGAATATTGTAGCTTATGAAATATATTTTTGGATAGATTATTTATTTTGTTTAGAACTTTTTTTTGACAAGATACCTGATTTCTTGTTTGAAAACAATGCGAACCAATATTTTCTAGTCCATTTAAGTACATCAAGGTGACCTGTCCCCGTGTTCTATTCACTCGACACCATTGTTTTATACGATATAAAAGGTGTGAACATAATTGCACATATGCTCTAATTGTGTGCTCCTGTTACGTAATGTTAACAAAAGCGAAACAGGAGAAGACACACGCCTGAGACTCATACACCTGAGATGGGAGGGGGGTCATCGTGTGTGCACACATGATTAGTGTCTGTTTGGTGATTCGATTCCCTTCTCTAGTCTTTTCCTTCCGAATCCGCCAGTGAAACATTCCAAAGTGATATTATGTTTTATCACAAACTCACGTATTTTTATCGTTTTCTCTGGGGCTTGCCAAGTAGGCAGGTACGTGTTCAGGCGAACCTAACCGCCTACCGCCTATTTTCTGAATTTTTTAAAGAATGAACTTTGTTTTTTTTATCTCCTAAATGAGCCGAAATATAATCTTTGAAATCTAAGTAGTTATAACAACTTATATGTGCAATACTAATAGAAAATATACGGTAGTATAAATATATCATTTCAGTTTTCTTGATCTAATTTTGATCTTACATTTTATCTCAGCAACGTATTCTCGTATTGTATTAGAAAACGCCAATTGTTTTAGGAGTCTCATATAATAAACGAGCAAAAAATACAGTACTATTAAATTATTAATTGCAAAAATTGTTTGCGCTACTTACTGGGAAAATACGCTGCCAGATTGATAGCATAATTTTTTTGAGTAAAAATTCCGAAAAACCATTTCTTCCACCCTAAAACCATCTCTATTCTACTCTTCCCACACTCACCTATCATTGAGTGTGAAGTGTGTCAATCCAAGAGAACAATGTCAAGTGGATGATGACTACTTGCTCCGAGAGCCCCCAAACATTTTCCCGTTCCATGTTTAACATATGGTTTGTGAAGATCATTCTGCAAAATTTTAACACTTATGCAACACTTTTTCTTTCCAATTCCTAATTTTGAAATGGAGGATCTTTAATATTTCGGAAAGAAAATGCATCAAAAATCATTTCAACTGTAAATTGCTCATTCCAAAAAAAACCGATTCGTACTAGACGTTCCTGGTCATTTATCAAACCTTATTGTCAATCTGTTCTCAAGTTTTGCGGGTTTTCACAAGACACCCTTCCACTGCTGCCCCATGTCAATCACATCATCTGACAATCTTCTCTATTTCTCTCAAATCTGAATGATCTCTCAATCGGACACCATGAAGCATGTCCAGAGAAGCAACTCTTAAGCCGCCCATCATTTACTTTTTATCTCCGCCCCTCAAAACTTTTTTGATGTACTCGGATGGAAGAAGAGTGTGAGATGGGATATGAGAGAGAGACAGAATATTTGATTTTGAGTTTCAAAAGTATAAATTCTCCATATAAATTCGTCATATGGAATTTCAAAATTACGAATTTTTCCCCCAGTGTTTGAGTTCATTTTATGTAAAGTACAAATATACCTACCGCGTCTCAAAATTGAACAGAGGTCTCACTTTAATTATTGAGCTGTAATGAATTAAAAACATATCTAGAACTAGGTATAACGAGATACGGTAAAAGATACGGGAAATTAGAAAAAAACTTTTTTTTATCAACTTGTTAAGAAAGTGATAGAACCATTCCCGAGAAAAATTCAATCAATTATCGTCTTCAAAAACATTTTAAAGAGGATGTATCTAATGAAAATGGTAAAGCTCAAAATTTGCTCCTTGACTTTGTCGTTAATAATTAAAGAAAATATTTTTAATTCTAGAATAACTTGTCATTAATTTTTAATCGGGATGTCTAGCTTTAAAAATATGAAAATTGCTCTCAAATAGAATTCTTAAAAACACTATTTCTAGTCTAGATTTGGAAGTTGTTCCATTCATTAAAAATAATATTGTACACAAAAAACTAGGCCTAATTTTTTGAAAAAAAAAAACATCACCAAAGTTATGTTTTAAATACAGTTTGCAAATTTCAAAATTCAATGTTTCTTTGGTTTTCATGATCAAAACACACCCCCTTTCCACTCTGATATGTATCCAATTACCACCACACAGTTTTCTGATCATTTAACGAATGATGTTTCAGATGAGGTGTCAATTTCTTGCAGCTTTAAAACTTTTAAAACAATCTCCGCATATCCTCCGTCATTCTTCCCAAGTACACGCACTTTCTTCTCCACGACATATTGAATTTCGTTTCGAGACATCGTCGGCGGTTATCCGTCCGGAAATTCGAGACGTTTTGAACACACTTTCCCGCTCTCTTTCTCTCGTTTGCTAGATGTCTGAGTTTCGTTTATTGCACAAAAGCTTTTTAATTTTATTGCGCTCACCTGGATGAGCTTTTAGTATGATTTATTTGGACATGAATTATGTGTATTCTGAGTATAGTTTTCTTGAAGCTCATATCTAGAAACCCAATTGTGTAATTCAGAATTAAGCAAAAGTTAGATTTTAGAAAATTTAACGAATAAAAGTTCGATTAAAACGTTGATAAAAAGTCCTATTTTTTAAAGTTCTTACTTAGCTAGCTACTATTTGCCAAACTTCAAAAGTTATTAATTCCCAGAATCCGTCACCAAGCATTCAAATTATTTGAAAAGCTTGTCCGAAATCAAATCCCGATTATCCTTCCTTTTTCCAAAAATTCTTTCAACATGACCCTTCTCACTCTCTTCCTATTCCATTCACATCTGACAACTCAAATTAGTTTCCAAAACCTGTCGATTGTGTCTGCGTATAGTCAATTTTCCAGTCTCTATAGGAATTGGAGAATTAGGGGACTTTGCAACTTTGAAATTCTCGCTCCTATTCGTTTTTTGTAGAGTTCTTGCGAGAACGGAACGACAACATGAGATATGTTTTGGTTATGCTTCCCTAATGACCGTGATAAGAGAGATTTGCTATTTGAAGGTCGAATATTTCTAGGAAAAATAAATTTTTAGAACCCCTAACAACCCTTTTTTTTATCCACACATGTTAACTGCAAATTTTTGATATACTGAAAATTTGGCTTCAACTTGCCTAATGCTTTGCTCAAAAAATTTTACCTGTTTCAGAAAATGCCAAAGATTTAGTAGATTAATGCCAAGAGTAGGACCTGCGTCTGATCGTTGAGGTCTAAAATAGGCTCCCCACTCATGCACTTTCTTTTTTGTATTGCAAAGGTTGAGCAACGAGTATGCTCATGTCAAAACTTTCCCTTCTTTTGTATCCAAATATTTCCGAATGTCACAGCTGACCGTTCAGCCAGCTTCTTGTAATTATAGAAAATGAAGTGCCTTGTACATCTTTTCTCATTCTTGCCCATTCATTTAACCGTTCCATTGTTCTTCTTCGTGTTCATCAAAAACGTCAAAAAGGGTTCCCGACATCTAAGCTTTTAGTACATTAGGACGTGTTAGGCTTCTGCTCAAGTATAATTACTCTCTGTTGAGCTCGACAAACCTTCGTGTTACCCCATTCATAATTTGCCTCCTCTTCTTGGAGCATTTCAACAAATCCTTTTGACTACTTGTTCATTGAATAGCTCTTCTCTTTTGAACCATTGTCCCTATTATGATCCCCGCCTTTTCTTTCAAGTTTTCGCTTCTCGCTCCACTGCACTTGCCTATCTCTGTCTCTCAATACTCACCGAAACGTAATACCGTAATTAGGAAACGAGAGAGATTGGTGAAAGGAACAAGAGAATAGAGAGAGGTTCGGTGTGCCATACTTCCTGCCTTGTTTGAGCACGGGAGCCTGAGCTCCTCTGTTGTTGTTGTGTTAGACTCGGTTAGAACACAATGAGGAGACACCTGAGAGTCTTTGAGAATGGAAGAAGGTGCTTGCACTTCAACTTCTCCCGAAATTGATATTCGAGAAGAAGAAGAAGAAGATCATCTATGCTCTTGTGTTCTCCAATTATTTGTAGAAATTTCGAGTTAGAATTTGTACCGTTTCGAATTTAAGACGAATCTTTCAGCTTAGCTTTCTGGCTTGTGAAAACTTTCAAAGTTTTGCATGCTCGCCCTCTAGATTTGAAAGCCTTAATTTAGTTAAAGCATTTGCTAACGTAGTAATTAGGAAAAATAAACTTTGAACATGAATTCATTTTTTCCGATGGTAACCCATGAAATCTACAGTACCTATAGAGATAGTCCAGACCTCCTTAAAAAATTTGAATTTTCTTTGAGCTGTCGCCTTGAATATGTTAAATATGTTCAAACTATTCAATCATTTCGTGTCAATTTTGAATATAATTCAAAACTTTTTGAATGTTTCCTTCTCCAAAATCTCCCGCCCTTTAGCAATCCCCCATTGCTTAATCCGATCTTTTGAACACCTTATTCTACGTCTCTCACTCTATTTTCATTTCAACTTGTTCTCATTTTTGAATAGACAAACTTCCGGAGAGAACGATTACGAATTCTTCAAAACTTCTTGTTTATCCTTCACATTTCAATGGTCCCATTCATACCCTTCGTACCTATGGGTGCCAGAGCTCTTCACACCCTTCTGTTGGCTCAAATCACCATTTTCCTATTTTTCTTCTCTTGGTTCATCCACCCATTGTTGTCGTTGTTGACGTCTAAAGAGGAAGAAGGAAGAAAGAATATTTCTAATTAGAGGTATCCCTCCAGATGTGCCATCTTTTTGGCACATTGGAATCAAGTACAACAAGCGGTCCTAGCTAATCAGATTTCTCTTGTTCCAACTATATGAGCATATGCTAATTTTCTTCATTTTCTCTAGAGTTTTGTTCCAAGTTGTTTTGCAAAATAGGAAATTAAAGTTTAAGAAAGTTCCAGCATAACGGTGAAGACAACTCAAAACCCGATCTGCCCGTATTTTGATTATTAGGACTTTCACATCTAATAGACTCCTATCAAAACTTTCTTTTGATAACTGTACCATACTATAAATTTTTAGATTGTATTGAAAATTTGACACACATAGATTTTTATTTAGCATAGAAGCTTCTGAGTGATTGAAATGCGACTAAACTTTAGTTTTTTGGGAATATTTTTAGTACTACAACATTTCCAGCATGCCTATTCAAAAACAATTCCCACCAACAGAATTCCGTACCAACTCAACTCAATTTCCAATTTTCTTCTCCTACGGCTACTTGTTGTCCATTTTGATTATAATCGTCTATTTCTCTCATAGCTCCTTGTGCTCAACGCCTAATCCTCTTCTCTGCTTCCAACAGCAGCATAAACAAATTTTCACACTCAAGGACCCGCTTCTTGAAATTTCTCTCTTCTACATTCGGTGAACACAATTCTGAAGCAGCACGAGCAGGAGCATGCACTTACTTTCAAATTCTATAATAATCATTTTGCGTTTCTCTTTTTATCCGATTTACGCTCTCAGGGATGAATGCTCCAGTGTATCTAGGATTTTGAGAAACATATACAAAATTAGCTCATGCTGAAGGTTTCGAAATATCTACTGCAGATCACACATGTTTTAGGAACATACATTTTGGCCAATTTGTTTATATCTACCGTATCATTTCTAATAAAATTATTGTAATCATTTACACGTTCTGAAAGTTTTTTAATCGACCTGAAAATATTTGTTCACATAGTCGAAAGGTTTGGAAACCTGCCCATGAATTTACGAACGTTCATTGGACTTTCTGGACATGTGACAATTTTTCAATAATTTAATTAGAAGATCCATGATCTCATATTTTGTGCAATATATAAATGTTTTCTCTGAAATTTAGCTGTTCTTCTTCGAATGGGACTCTCCCAGAATTCCCGTTTGAAATTCCATTCAGAACATCAACAGGAAGCATATCATTTGGTTTTCTCACGTTATTTCCGGAGTTTGTTTTGGACCTTGATTTTCAAGTATAAATTGGGATTTGGTTTCTAGTATTAAAATGACAAAGTGAAATATTAGAAAAAATATTTGGAAATAAAATCATGCAATTAAACATTTTAAGAACACCATTTTAAAAATTTTACAGTTGAGTTTTTTGATGGGTGAAACACCTAAATTTTTGACAAACTTTCGTCATAATTCCACTTTCTTACTTTTAAAATAAGTGACAATCTAGTGTATATCCAGCTGTGTCAGGAAACTCAATTATTTTCCAAATTGCTTTATAAGCCTTATTAGACAGGTGTGAAAACCCGTGTATTACTAAAATTGCATGAAAGAATGCTCATCTTTTCTTCTCTAAATCTCTTTTTCATTCAATTTTCTTCCATTTTTCATCACCAACTCTTTCTTCTAACTCATTGCTTCACAACTCTTCGTGCTCCTGCTCATTTCTCAGTCATCCATCACATTTATTTTACATGCAAAATGAGTGGAAAAGCGCATCAAAATGTGTACTACTAATATGAAAATGACTTTTTTCCCGTCTCTTTTTGTACTTCATCCTCAATTCATTTCGATTTGAGAAAAAAAGTTTCATTGGTGGTCCTGAAAGTTGTCATCTAATGAAAAAGACCTGCGTCTCTTCTGGAAATGAATTCAGAATTAGAAGAGAGAAAAGTTGTCGAATTCATGACTTAAGAAAACTGAAATTCTATACTTTTTCTTAAATTTCCTCTCAAATTCTCATGATAAATTCTGCGATTTCTGAAATCTCACCTGCCATTTCTCAACTTTTTTTTTAGCCGGCTTAAGCTTTATACTTCAATTCAACTTTTGCTTCACTGAACTTTATGAATTTCTGTTTTTTTAAAGTAATATTTGAATTACCTTTTTTTATGTTACTGGTGCTGAAATTCTCGATTCGAATAAATTTTTGAACTCTGTATATTACCATCTCGTTCCATTTTTTAATTTTTATACCCTAAATCTTGAATATTCCAGAAATGTCTCCCCGACCAGAAGACGACGATCTCGTGATAGAACCAGCCGACGATGAGGGTCTTCACTACGGAAATGCATCGTGAGTATTACTGTCTTTTGATACGATAATTATAGTAATTAGATACGGGTGGTAGAAACTGTAGCTGCCTATTTTGGCAACAAACGGTTCGGTTATTTACTATCAGATTAAATGAATATGGGTCAAATACAAGTAGTTTATTAGATTGCCTCAAAAACACAAAATGCTTAAATCTAGTGAGTCTATAGATGTACAGTTTGCTGACTACAAAAATTTTTAACGACCTCTAAAATGCGCGTCCACCTCTTGGCGTATAAAATATAAACTTTAAAAGCATTTAATCAGTTCATATAGATTTTCATATATGTTCATATAGATCAGTTCATATAGATTTTCAAAAAATGTATTTAAAATAAACCCAATTACTTCTTGATTTCTGAATAAAACCATATGGTTACCGCCATCCGTTCCCACATTCATCAAGCTCGCCCGATGAGTATTATGCAGTATGTGATCTTCACCGTTAGAATCTTGATTATAAAAATAATGTTCAATGGGAAATTTTTCTGCAATTCTCCCTCCACCCAACTTATTATCTTCATTCAAAATCTTGAAAACTTCCGTCGTGTCGACTTCCCATTTTTCATCTTTTTGACAAGTTTGCAACTTGCGATTAGTTTTAGCGCAATTTTTATTAGATTTTGAGTTAAATTAATTGCTAAAGGGGTCAACTTCGAAAGTGATTTATTTCAAATTTTTGTGAATTTTAAGTAGCTAATACTTTGTCAATATCAAAAATCAAATCGTTATGAAAATAATTTTTGGCTCGATTTTTGCCTAAGTTATTTTAACTTGTTAAAAAAATTGACAAACTTTATATAGTGCTTTTAGGCAAAACGTGGGCAGAAGCTGAAACTCGCTCAATTTTTTCCATTTTTCGAGCAATACTTGGATATGGTCTCAGTCAAGTGTTACAAATTTTTTCGCCAGTTTTGTATTTTTAAGAGAAAAGTTGTGTAATATTTTGGTGCCAAATGCCGATATCTCACATTTTTGATGAATTTTGGTAATTAGATATAACATCACGATCCAAAATTTTCCGTTAGCACCCATTCTTTTGGAAATTTCAATTATTATTTTTTCATCCATATTTTGTACCACTATAGAGCATCAAAATGTCATTCCGGATGCGGAAATTGGGTTAACTGACACAAGCTCATTTCCCTCAAACAAACGGAGTGACATGCCCATATAATGGATGACCATTCTCCCACCTCTTCTGTTCTACATATTGCATAATCCACTTGACACCTATATACATCCACCAACACCCGGACGTCTTCCTCCTCTTTCACCCATACAACGGACCACCCCCACCCTAACCGTGACCATCTCCTCTCTCTCTCTCTTTCCCTAATATCTGACAAAACGGACTGACCTCTGCCTTCTTTCCTACTGTCAGTCATCCCCTGTGTCTCTGCGTCTCATTGAATCAGTATACTATTTCTCGGGGATTCTGTCGAATGGGCCCTCCCCGCCAAACGCGCTCCGCACATTCATCCGACGGATGGACTACTCGATTTATAATTTATTGGCCTTGTAATGATGACACATCGTAAAAAAGAAGTTAATTTATCACTATTTATTAGTTTCTTTTTCTAATTAATTTATAACTTTCGAATCATTTTTGAACGGTTTTTAGTGATTAGAAAACAGTTTGATTCCAATATTAAGGTCTTATTACTAATCTATAATAGGCATTTTAATACTAGCTTGATTTAGTCTGCTTAATCCTAAATATCGTTCAGTCAATCCGCACTTCTCCTCCCCGGAAATGAAATATTCCTAAACTTGAATTAGCTGAATTTATCTTGAATTTTTATTTTGGTTTCTAGGTTTAGTGTACTAAAATCCTGGAGATAGTTTTAAACAATCTTACGGTTTTTAACAAACCTCCATATTTTGCCATTTGGAGAACTATTCTTTAAGTGCGCAAGATTTGTTTCCACAACTTTTAACTAAATTCTAAATTATTTTTATATCTTCAGCCTCACATGTAGAAAAATTTGTCAAAACTTACTTTTTTATATTCGTTATCAAATCTCTTATTTTTCTTCTTCTCTTATCACCGATTCCATTAATTTGACCTGACAGCCGAGCATGCGTTCCACATCTTTTACGTCATCTATCTATTACCATTCCATCTTCTTCCCGTATTCCAAAACTCCCTTCACACCTTTTGTCTATACTTGTTTCCCAGGCTCTGTCAGTATATTTGCAATTGGATCAATATCCTATTACTCCTGAATAGGCTAATGGAACTCGCATTTCGATGCGAATAATAGTCATTTAGGTGGGCTATTATTACTGACTAGTGAGTCTCGTGTTCAGGTTTAGATGAAATTTTGTTTTGAGGCAAGGTTATACCTGATAGAGCATTTTTGATTTCGAAATTATTTTGCTCAGACTGAACTATTTCCATTTCTTTCAATGGGTGGCAAACTGCAGTTAGTCAATTCACAGTCAACTTTCTTCAGGCACAGAAAAATTGAGTGATTTTTTAAATTTTCATATTAACAATTCCACCAATTGCAAGTACACCCAACAACCGAAAGTGATTGTAAGATCAAAACATTGGGTTGAAAAGTGTTTGTATCTATCTCGGTCTCTTCTTCTGTAGTAAATTGTGCCTAACACACTGTTTCAATGTTTGTGATCCACTTTCCAATTCCGTTCTCATCATCATGTTTATCCTTGTCGGTAGTCGGCTTTTACTGGCTCTCTGTAGAGACTGTGATGATCTTTTATAGGAATTTGTGATTTGTTTGGACAACTTGGAAGTCAATTTTTTAAACTTATACTCCCTAGAAAGATTATTTTCAGAAACTTCTTAGTGTAATTTTTCTTATGTTTCTATTATAGTTGCCCAAAAAATTTCAACACCAAAAAACTACATTGCTTGATTCCAAATTTGAAAATTCGAAATACAAGTCACATACACACTCTCAAATTTGGCACCATGAGCCCATTCTCCATCTCTCTGTGACTCTTCGAATTTCCCCATGTTCTTTAGTTCATTGCAACTCCATCAATCTTCATCATTATTTCAACTATTTACGCGCCCCCAAGTCTCGCACACACACGGACAACTTTCGTGATTTAGTGAGTGAGCACAGGGTCCCTTTGGTGGTAGAAGAAGAAGCGAGAATGAGGAGCCAATGGTGGAGAAGGAGCAAATGTTCGATTAGTTTTGACTGATGCTCTTTTCATTGCTTCTCCTCCCTCCCAATCCATCCGACTCATTTCTCATTTATTTTCACTAGAAGTGATGGAGAGAGACCTAATTAGCTTGTACTCTTCTTCCTGCACGAGTCTTGGAAATTAAATTTGTAGCATTACTACCAATAATTTGTTCATGTTTACAAATAATTCCAAACATACAATAGTTTGTAGGTTGATGCTAGATTCAAATTTAAAAATAGAGAAATCTTTTTATTTTGCTCCGTTGCAATGATGCTCGTCTATCAATGTTTTTTATGTACTTTACCTTTTCTTGATCAATTTGTTCTAACTTTGATTACCCTCTAAAATGTTTCATTCAAACCTTTTAAGAACCAAAATTTCTAAGCAATAATCTCCACACATCTGTTTATCCCCTCTTCATCACCATTCACTGAGAACATAAGCATACAAAAAGCGTACCCTTTTCCATCACCCCGGGACCATACACACTTGATCCGATTATTCTAGGGCTCTTGAGCAGTTTTCTCCGTGTCGTCGTTGTCGATAAGTGCAAAAATCTGCTCAATCTTCGCTTGTTTGAACAATCTGTCATTTTTCGGAAGCTGGGACATGGGACAAGATTTTGAGTTTTTTTTTTGAGATGCTATACTTTGTTGTGAAATTTAATGTTTTTTTGGATTTGATCTTAAAGTTTCCACTGAAAAATTCTATTGAAACTTGCTGGGAATGCGAGTTTTTAAGGTTTCTTAGAAATAAATATATAATTGCTCCACTTTTAATTCAGAGAAGAAAACGGAGAATGTAACTTGAAGTCTAGATAGGCATTTTCTAAAAACCAGGGTGGTTATCATAATTTTTGGCGAGGTTTTCTTGGCCCTCCACCATTCATATATTTTTTTTGGATATTTGATCTTTTGTTCAGACTTGATCTACCAAATCTTTAAAATTGAGTTTTCTCGACCGCTTCTTAATTTTTTGTTTATTTCTTTGCATTTTTCTCTTTGGTCAAGAAATTGTTTAAGTAATTTTATTTATTGTTAAGTTTCTCTAAAGATTTGGGTTTTCCAATGCCAACCATCATCCTTCTAAAAAATTCTAAAGTTTAGAGCAAAACTTGAACGACTACTAGCGCTAGTACTCCAATTCTTTTCAAGTCTCCACTTATTTTAATATGAATAGAAATACAAAGTTCTCCTCTCTTTCTTCCTATTTCGGACAATTTCACTTTGAAAAGAAAAGTGTCATCTCCATCTCTCTGAGAGCACAACTATTCTCTGCAAGTTTCTCTGTAATCTCGTAAATTTATGTACTCTCTAATCGCCTGTCCAATTTCACTTCATTTTCGGGGACTCTAGGAAGAGACCGAGTTGTGCTGGCTATGCGACATCCCACTTGTGTGAATAATGAGCTACTAGTTCCTACATTGACTGACCGACAGCTTCATGCAATTTATGACCCCTTTTGGTGTCGTCTTTCGTTAGCCGTTTTTTGGTAAAATTTTACGAATATCGGAGTTTTGCAGTTCATTAGTTGAATTTTTTTAATCTTTTATTTTTCCGAACTGAAAGTTCGAGAAATGCAATGTTTGTATAAAACAACAGCTCTAGTTGAGCATTATCTTTTTTTTTCAAATTGAGCTCATCGAACAGTACTTTTTTAGAAATTTTACCCTTTTTGGAAAAAAAATGACGAACTATAATTTCTTTGTAGACCCCCTAATAGTTAATTTTCTTTTTCTTATCAAAACTTATAAACTGATAAACTTAATACAACGTTATGATATATTTGTTGCGGTTTTTGTTTGATAATAACCGAATTTCAAATTAATTTCTCTTATAGACATAGGTTTTTTTAAATTTTCAAATCTAGTATTCATCTTGGTTAAAAAATTATCTACTCTCAACATTTTTTCTGACTTAATCATTCCAGTCCACTCAACTTTAAGCCAATTTACAAATGAAAACATAACAATTATTCCATTAATTCTCACCATTTTCCCTTATTATCTCGCCTTCTCAATTTGCATAATACCCCAAGACCATATGTCATTTTCTCTCCATTGCCTCCTCGTTATTCCCGACAACTGGCTCTTCCTTGAAGACAAACATCCTTCCATTAAATTGTTTTTCGGTGAATTTATTGCTTTGGGAATATGTTATATTTTAGTTCTAAATTTGCATAATTCTAGATTTCTTTCGTTAACTTTCATTTTGTCTCAGAATGGAGGGTACATCAACTGGTCAACGACCGTACATCCGTCTCACTTCTCAACTTCGAAATGCCACCAAAAGTTCGGGAGACGAGGTTCGGTTTAAGTGCGAAGCACTTGGAACCCCACCACTCAAATTTATGTAAGTTTTTTTTTGAAAATTTGTTAAATCTTAAATTTTGAAAATTAAAAATTTTGAATTTTCCAATAATTGCAAAACTATCAACAACCGTCATACAAAACATTTAAAAAATTATTAAATAGGTTCAATAAATTTTTTTGTTTGGAGGTTTCAAAATTAAAGTTTGCAACTTAAGAATATTTGTTATATATTTGTTTTGAAATATAACTCCACCTATTGGTTGTAAAAACTTCTTGCAGAACCATTCCAAGCTTGAAAAAACCTTGAAAAATTTTGTACTTCCTCCAAGTTACAAAACTTTACAAAAATCCATTGTAGCTTAAAATTTATATTTTTTTTTGCAAGGCTCAAAATTCGATAAAGATACCTTTTGCTAAATTTTTAGCCGGACTAAAAACGCTTCAAACTTCCGAAACTCAATTTTTTTTGATTTTAGATGGCTCAAAAACAATGGTCCAGTGGAAAAGACGAAACGAGTGAAAATTCGTGATAAGGAGAATTCATCTCGACTAGTCATTACACAATTGGACGTATTAGACAGTGGATACTATCAATGCATTGTCTCAAATCCAGCAGCCTCGGTTAACACGACAAGTGTGCTCAGGGTTAGTTGGAACTTTTTAGATGAATGGGAATATGTTGCGAGCTGGGATGTAGTTCTAGAAAAATGTCAGAATGTTCCAAGCACAGTTACATCATGACATAAAATGGAGCTCTTTAAGACTTGTATAGTCAATTTCATTTCTCTTTCATTCCGTCTCTTTGTACCAATTGGTAGCGCATCGCCTTTTCTTTCCTTTTTCCGTTTCTCTTTGAATCATCAACCGATGCCTTTTTCCTTTCCGCTCACATCAGCTGTGCTAGGGGTGCCCATTTTGTTGCACCCCACCAAATTGAAATTGTCTTTGGTCTCGGGCTCCCTAGTAGAAGTAGTACTAGCAGCATTTTGCCATCTCAAAAGTGAGAGTATTTCGAAATGAGTCGGTTATTTTTTGGTCACTTTGCTGGAGATATTGCGAAACCTATTATCCTAGAGCATTTTAGATATAGGAGGGCACTGAAAATTTTTTTAAAAAACCGATCGCATTTTGCTAAAAATTGTTATATTCAATCTACCGTAAACAGGACTCACCACAGTTCAGGTAAGACTGAAATAAACAATTGAAAGAGTGCGATTTTTTTCACCAATAGCAGAAAGTTAAAAATTTTATTGTGCACGTGCATTGCCGGTGGATATACAAAAATTGCCTGGAATTATTTTTGAATGATTTTATACCATTCAAAACTAAAATTTCTGCGATTTGCACAGAATTATTCAGAAGAAAAGTATATAATACCCACTTTCTGTTTTTTTTCCGTTATGCTGAAATGTGTGACTTAAAACTGATTTTTTAAATTGGAAATTTTACAACTTTCTATTTTTTTTTGACAACCAAAAAGTTTCCAGTGTATCCAAACCCCCACTTGTTGTTCGTTTTTGCGTATTAAAAGTGAGCATAGAAAACCCAATAAACTAGACCTCCAATTGAAACAGCTGACCCTTCTGGACTAGTGCAAGGATACCTGTTGGGTCACTTTCAAACTTTCTTAGTGCTCCAAAGTAAATGCTCCAAGAGTTACCAAGCAAATTTAAAAGTAAAAAAAAGCAAAGAAAAATTACATCCAATTAAGCCGATTTTGCTATCAATGAAATTTTATCGCTTGCAATTTTTCAAATCGAATGTTGCCAGTTTTGAAGTTATAAAAATTGTCTTCCAATTTTTGTCTAGAAGTTAAATTATATGCTTACTAAATTTAAAAGGGTTTTCAAATAATTTTATTAATGTTTCATATCATCCCCAATTGTCCATCCTTTTTCTTCTTCTTTTGCCAAAACCTCAACCTCATCGATAGACCCTCGATAGTTGTCAGCTCCAGTGATGGATCGTTCTCCTCGTCTTTTCCCTCTCCTTCTCTATGTGTGGTACCACACCGAATACCACACATTGTTCTTACTAGTATTCCTGTTTTCTTCTTCTTTTTTTCAGTTACTGGTATCTTCTTTATCTCATTTTTCAATTTTCGACACCTGAAGATGATTTGCGACTTTTGGAGGGAAACGGTTCGGGTTTTAATGCCTAAAAAAACGCAAACCGCCAAATAGTTTTGAAAAAGATTACTTGTTGGATATATTTTTTAAAAATGCACTTGAGGTTTCCTCAAGTGCATCTAGGAAACATTTTTTACTATGTTTCTCTATCAGGGTTGCACCGCATTGCTCTAATTTGGTAGCTCATAACTTTCTTGTATTTTGCTTTAACAAAAATTATCATATGTGGAAACATTTGTTATTTCCTTTTTTGCATATTGGTATTGTGATATTTTTTGATAGTTGTGAAATGTAGCAAGATATATGTTGTTAAAGTTTAGTGGACTGATATGTAGGGTAAATTCGTTGTATTGCCAAAACGTCATTTTCAATTTCATGAAACAATTTCACTTACAAGGAAAGGAAGTCAATCTAGTATCGGACTTTAAATTGAGACGTATGTCATTTGAAAGCTTATGTTTAGACTAGATCACCACAAAAATTTCAGCGGCGGAACTCAACTCTGAACCCCTGAAATCGCCATCTGAAAGTGTTCCAGTGCATTTTTTCGCTGAATTCTAGGTCAAGGAAATGGCCTTAAAAGTGGTTCTGAGCGATTAGAAATTGTTTTTGGTGGTTTTTAGGGTCTAACAAACAATGTGGGAGCTTTTTGGAAATTTTTATTTTTTTGAAAAAAATCTGAAATTTTTTCGATCCATTGGACACCAAATTTTTGGTCAAAAATTTTTTTTTTTTGAAAAAATTCCAAAACTATTTTTTTGTATCCGGGCATGCAAAAAGCTACATATTTCTTCGAATTGAGCCTTTTTACAAAATTTTACAATTTTTTACAAAGGGCCCGATTGCAGTTAAAAAAAATTATTTCCACTGACTTCCTTTCCTTGTTAATAGATTTGAAAATATTATTTTTCGACTGAAACAAGATTTTCAACCAGTTTTTTTGTAGACGTTTTATCCAGCACCACTTCAAAATACCATGTCAAAAGAGCTCTTGAAATAGATATTGAACCGCCCATATAGTGCACATCTGTCATTCGGTCTGTCTTCTCACTGCTTCCCTCTCACAAACAGACCTCTCCTATCTCGATTCGATTCTCCGTCAACCACCCATCCATTACGGTCCTTTCTCACATTTTCCCTCATCATTGTTATTTACAGATTGTTATGTATAGTTTCGACGACAAATCTGCAAAATGAAAAAAACACATGAAATAATGGAAAAATGAATTATAGAGTTAATTGAAAAATTCTTTATCACAACCGTTTGTGCCGACAAACTCCCGAAAAACCTTGTGAGCCCGTCCTTCTGACTGCTCTATGATCTTCCGGCGTCTCTTTCAATCATATTATCTATTCTTATCTTACCTACCACCCGATGATAGACCCCGTTCGAGAGCAAATTAGTGGTTATTTATGATTATTATCAAAAGAAACATCAGTCTCTCTAATGATATTTATCATTTTCTGCCATTTTATTGATTTATTAGTTTAATTAGGGTTTTACTAGAATATTTAGTTTTGAAATAATAGTTTCATGTTAGAAAAACTTTTATTTGCGCTAATTTTTTTCGAAAACCAAATACGGAGTAGGCCCGCGTGTATGCCCACAATAGAATTTAATAAGACTAAAAATAGGCCCAAAATAAACGTATAAAACTTGAAACTTATGATAATTCTTCGGATCTCAATTGTTCACATTCTCTTGCAAGTCTTCCCCAGAAACCAATTTTGGGATGGTCGTGCATATTCTAGTACATACATCTTGGATCATCGTAGTACATACTCGTTTTCAACACTCTAATGTGCCTCCAAACCCGGCGGTTTATTCTTTTCCTTTTCTTCTTTTTGTTTTCTTTTCTCTGTGTGGTGTCCCACCCGAAACATTTTTCCAATTTAGTCAAAGAAATATATTCGTATACATTTCGGATAAGCTCCCTCCATTTTTTGTCCAAAAAATCATTTCCAAGTTTTGAACGTAACAACCTTGAAAGCCAGCACTCATGCAATAATATTCATTTGTGGACCAGAAAAATCAACAAAAAAACGAGTGGCCTGCAAAAACAGGTGTTCATTTATGCGACATATACTCCTCTGGTATTTGCCTCGAGAAAATTTCTGCGTTTTTCATTCTCTAAAAGAGTCTCTTTTGGTTTGCCATTTCTGTTTACTGAACCAATCTCCAGATGAGGTCCAGATGACAACGACGTTCCTTCTCTTACCAATCTCTTATAATCGATCACTTTTTCTATTCTCGTGGACATATCATGTCTACCCATCTTTCACTCTCTCTGCTCTTCTCGGACAACGCTAAATTCTATTTACAAACCGTTTTCTTTCCTAAAACGTTCGATCAGTCAGATGCTCTCTCTCTCCATTTCTATTGCACACCAAACTCGCATTAATCATATGCACCGCCCATAAATGTCGCCTTCTCGGGCCAATTGAAGAGAACAAGATTCGAATTTGTTGTGGTCAAGACCACAATTGCATTCTATCGAAATCGTTGTTCATTTTCTAGCCAACAACATTTTTATCTCCATTACCTTATTTACCAGTAGCTATATTCATCATTTCTTCCAAATTCCCATAACTCACTTGACCACCCCATAATCTCCCATTATTTTCACCCTATTTTATTGCCTCATTCTCATGTTTTTTCCCTCCCGGAGCCTTCGGGCTCTCGAGAAAAAAGTGAGAAGTGCAACAAATAACAGGCGTCGTCGTTTGTTGGGGCTTGTCTGACGGAATGCGAGATTCACTTGATTTATGAGGCTCCTCCCTCTTCTCATTCCCTACGTACTCCTTCGTCTTCTTTTTCTTCCAACCTAGAGGACTCATCCTCTCTATATCTCTCTGTATCCCGAGTTAGAAGTTTGGTACTCGATATAAGAAATAATTTTGAACTTTTTCCAAAGAATTCAAACTTCCCCATTGTGAGCGCTCAACTTCATTATCATTTGAATACTAAAGTATTTGCACATTTCTCTAGATCTTCACATGTTCATTTACATACCCATAAACTGACCCCACCCACCTTTGACTGTAGATTCCCAGGCTCCATGACCCTGTGTCCACAGACTGGCTCACTATCAGTACGCCATTCCCTCCGGCACCTCTCTTTCTTCTTCCATCATCAACTAGACTTATATAATTTTTATTCGGCACCTTCAAACTAAACTGATTTCTGTTTGATCTGCCCGCTGTTGCTGTGTGCTCGCAACTATTCCTCATTGCTCTTGAGGTCCCGGCCGGGAAAACGAGAAAAAACCAATGAAACTTCAGGTGAACAACGTGCCGGATGCGGTGAAATTGTCACAGAAGAAAGGATCACATCACTCGACAAAACATATTGCATTCGACGAGTACGAGGACTACGAGGTTTGACTTTTTGGAAAAGTTGTACCGTCGGAAAAATGTATTTTTGATCTACCTGGACCCCTCTCCTTATTTTGTCATTCATACTGTTTTATCGATGGAAGGAGAGGAGACCAGATCACCAGGCAGATCAAAAATAGATTTCATTAAGAAATTTGTGATCTTATTTCCCTAATGATAGTTAAAGTTTTTCAATGTCTCCAACGAGTCTCCAATATTTTTATATCAAAACTTAATTTTCCAACTTCAGATGATGGATCGTGGACGGTTACCAGACGAAGAAGACGCAGACCTCTACCGTGTCCCTGACTCAGCAGCTGGCTCCAACTACGCCCCTGTCGCTGTATCAGAACGATGGCTAGATGGTATCAAATACCGTGTCGGCGACTGTGTCCAGTATCGTGGTGAAGCGTGTCGACAGTACTTGTCCAACAAGTTTGTAATGATGACCAACGAGTCTCGAGAGGAAATGTATGACATTGACCGTAATCTTCGAGCCGCCATGTTGTTCATCAACGGAGCACCGACGATCTCTCAAAAGTGTCGGCAACTATCACAGGCGGTCGCTTGTCATCATATGTATAAAGTTTGCGAATCGGATTCTAACAATCAAATTGTTTCGATTTGCAAGCACGATTGTGACGTTATTCAGGTGAGCGCTGATCTATAAATGTTTTGACCTACCTCTTACATTTTGTTTTGCAGAATGACGAATGCCCATCAGAATTGGCACTTGCCGCGCAACACGAATTGGTTGGGGATACACCAAAGGCGTTATTCCCGTTGTGTTCTCGGTTATCATCTACATCAAATTGTATTCCGGTTATGAGCACGGCGCTTCAGAGTGTAAGTTTTAACATATATTGATCTTTAAAAATTATGTTTTTGTAACTCCAAAATTAGATTCCCGGCTACTTTTTAAATTTATAAATTACCAAACATATTCCAGAGCCCCGTTGCCGAAGTAAATCGTGGTCATCTTACCCATTGGTGTTATGTGAACAGTGGTACACAATACGAAGGAACCGTTGCCCAAACATCATCTGGAAAGCAATGTGCTCCATGGATCGACTCGACATCTCGTGACTTTAATGTTCATCGTTTCCCAGAACTTATGAATTCTAAAAACTATTGCCGAAACCCAGGTGGCAAGAAGAGCCGTCCATGGTGCTATTCAAAGCCAATGGGTCAAGAGGAATACTGTGATGTTCCACAATGTCCAAGTGATATGTATCCTCATTTGAATGATAAGAAAGTGGAGGGAAGCACAAAAGGAGGCGTCTCAGAGTCTGTAACAGCTCTTTGGGATTCTCTTGATCCTACAATGCAAGTAGCTCTTGTTGGTGGTGGAGTATTCTTTTCCCTTTTACTTCTTCTTTTGTTCTGCTGTGCGTGTTGCTGTCGAGCAAAGAAGAAGTCTCAAAAGACACGTCATCAGAATGCACATTGCTCCAGTGCTCCTTCTGTGATCAATAGTGCCGCCAATTCTGCATATTATCGGAAATTAAATGGAACAAGTACACCTATAATGGGACGGGTACCTCCTCACGTTGAAATGACATCACTTCTCCCATCTGCACAACATCTCGGACCTCCACCATATCCAATGGATCAACATCTCCAACAAGCTCGTCGTTTTCCATCTCAAGAGCCAATTGATGATAACTCTTACAAGGTCTTTGAAATCACTCCATCACAGTTGAGTGTTCGCGAGAAAATTGGAGAAGGACAGTTTGGAGTTGTGCATTCTGGAATCTATACATCAGGATTATTTGCTCCGGAACCGATGGCTGTAGCAGTTAAGAAATGCAGACATGACGCAACGAATGCCGAAAGAGCACAACTTGAGCAGGAGATTCGTGCAGTTGCGACATTTGATCATCCGAATGTCATTAAGCTTATCGGTGTCTGTTATATGGATAACTCTCTTCTCGCAGTTTTTGAGTACATGGTTCATGGTGATCTTCACGAGTTGCTGAAGGTTCGAGTGCCACCAGCGGATCATGATATGGGAGGAATTACGGAGGCAAACGCTGAGTTCTTGTATATTGCGACTCAAATTGCACTTGGAATGGAATATCTCGCGTCAATGTCATTTGTGCATAGGGATTTGGCAACGAGAAATTGTTTGGTTGGAGATACAAGGACTATTAAGATTGCTGATTTTGGATTGATGAGAACAAGCTATGGAAGTGATTATTATAAGGTTTGTAGTTTTCTTCCCATAAAACATTGATTAAAATATTTTATTTTTTAGATGCTCCATCGCTCTTGGATGCCAGTCCGTTGGATGTCAAAAGAAGCAATTGAACAAGGAAGATTCAGTGAAGCATCTGATGTATGGTCATTTGGAGTCACACTTTGGGAAATTTGGTCTTTCGGTCGTCAACCATACGAAGGAGCATCGAATCAACAAGTTATTGAGCTTGTTGCAAACCGACATTTACTAGAATGCCCTCACAATTGTCCAACCAACATCTACAGTTTGATGGTTGAATGTTGGCATGAAAACATTGAGCGAAGACCAACATTCTCGGAAATTCGTAGTCGATTGCAGTCATGGTCATTGGCAAGTCCAGCTCATTCGATTCTTCAGCAGCATAATAATAGAGCAGGATCTCATAGTGGTGAGCTTTTTATCCAACTTATCCTATAAAACTAATTTTCAAATTCAGGATCATCTGGAGCCGGTCGACCACCAACCCATCAACGTGGATATCCGAGCCAAAAGCTTCATCGACGTGTCGAAGGAGCATCCCCGCTGATGAAACGTCATGATGCTAATTATGCATATTCAGAGGATGGTGATTCTGATTAGGATGCTTCTTCCCAAAAATTTTCTTTTTTTTTTGTTGTTTTATCGGTGATCATCTTCCCATTTTCCCCCTCAATCCTTTTCTTCACTGTTGTTATGTAGTTTCAGCCATGCCCAGGGTACTTCTCTCACTCCGATTCGAGATTTCTATCATTTTTGCAGCTAGGAATTTGACCTGTCTTTCAGCGGGACTTTTTCTCTAATTATTGATATCATTGAGTATTATTCGTATAATGTTATAGGCCATTTCTCTAATATTCTGTTTTCTCTAATTAAAAAACTAGTTAAGAATGCTAATATACAAAGTCTCACTGCATTGTTAGCTCGACAAACAGGGTCCTTCTCATTACCCCCTGACCAAATCTGAATTAAAAACTTTAATAATTTGTATGTATTTATTTTCATTTTTTCCCATTTCTCTCCACAATTGTCTCCTCTCTTAAAGGTCTGTGATGGATTTTTCTAGTACATCGAATGAACCGTTTTCTCATTTTAATTTGGATTCGTTCTCTTTATTTTAGGACCGGTTTCACTTTCATTTCACAAAGAAGAAACAATAGGACAATGGAAAGTTGTTCGAAATTCTCCTTTTTAACGGAATTGATAACGGATTGGGTTATTTCATTTCATGAAAAAGTTCACACATTTTAGATAAACGATGATTATTTTGAAAATTGCAGCCTTTTTTTTATGCTTAAAGTTTGGAGTTTCGAGTAGAGTAAGTTGTAGACAATCTGTAATTTTTGCACATAAAGTTTTAAACCATATTTCCAGCCTCTAGAACTCCAATTTGTATGTGATTCTTATCATGAGTGCCTTGATGAAAAATCTCAATTGATTCAAATGTGTAATGAAAAATCCCGCAAATGGGATCAGAAATGTGCTCAGAAAATGAAGAGTGACTTTAATGGAATTGTGAAGTATGAGGAACTGATCCGAATTGAGCTGAATCAGTGCATTAATGAAGATTTGAAGGGAAGAAATCAATCTTATATCGAAAGTAAGGATAAGGTAAGGATAACATGTTGCTGATATAAAAAAAGGTAACCGCATCGCAAACGGTATCAGGATGCCGTTTAGTGAAGCCCAATCTGTGTATCGGAAACATTATTGGAAATACAACTGCAAACAGTTAATGCCAAGAATTAAACAATCTTTTCCAGAATCGCTTCTGTGCTGAATATCTATTCAATCGTCAAAACACTGATGGGGACTGTGCAATTCGAATTGCTCGTCTACAAAATCGATGTGACGCTATCCGAAGATGTTGTGAGCCAGCTGTGAGGTAATTGAATTTAAAACTTCTTTACGTTATAAATTCAAATGATTTCAGATGCGAGCAGCAAGCAATGTATAGTGAAAATGGAAGAACTTTGAGTGGATTAAAAGAAGAAGTTGTAATTAAAATGGCAGAATGTGCTCAACATGGTTAGTTTATTTTCTTTTTTCCTACATCTCAAATTTAAAATTAAATATACAGAAGAGGAAATCCGTCCTCACAAACCAGAAGATTCGAATTCACCGAAAAAGCAAAGAAAAATTAAAATCATAGAATCTCCACCATTCTCCCTATGTCTGAAATATCTTCAATGCCAAAAAGATGCTCATCAGATGCGAGTTAATTGCTCAAAAACTTCAAATGTAAGTTTTGTTGGAATTGAGAATTATTCAATGATCGGTATGAAATTTATGTAAAAATTGTTTTGAACGGTTCAATTTTTCTCAGGCCCACTCCATCGACGGCCTGGATTCAGATGATCTGTCAAGTTCAACGTGGCAAAATTGTAAAAGCTCGTTGGAAGAAGACTTTTATTTGATGAACCAACGAAGAGAAGAAGCTTTTGCATATTTGGATAAATGTGTACCGATTGCAAATGTTACTCGTGAATTTATGATAACTGATCGAGTTTGTAGAGCAAGTACACTAAAAGATAAGAAGCCAAGAAAAGATCTTTTGAACTGTCATTTTGAAGTTTCAAGAAAACGAAAAGAGTGTGCCCTGCTAAGAGATTGTTGTGTTCAGGCGGATGTGTGAGTTTTTTGCAATTGAAAAATAACTAGGTTTCCAAGTTTTCCATTTTTGAATTTCTAAAGAAGCAATTGAAGCGAATTCCAGTTTAAGATAAAACTGGTAAATATCTCAAATTAATATTTCAACATTTCTGACTTTTCCACAATTTCAGATGTGAACGGAGTGCTCTATATGCGGTGATTTCCGACGAATATTTGCTCAGACGAACTCAACTTCGTGAAACTTTGGATTCTTGTATGAATGAAGCAACTGACAATGGGAATCTAGTCGTTTAAACTATCTTCTATGAAATTATACTTCTTGTAAAAATGTATATTACGTAATAAATTACACTTCAATGTGAGAAGTATTTTTTATTGGTGAATATGTATATCACAGGCTCAGAAAATCGATTTTGTCATTACAATTTAGCCTTTTTTGCATCCAAAAACGCTTTCTTCATGGCCCTCCGCAGAAGTTTTCCTGTCCCCGTTCGCATTATTTCACTAACAAACTCAATTTCCTTGATGTGCTTGTATCTGGCTAGCTTCTCTGCAATAATATTTAATCAAACGTTAAATTAAATTGATTCAACTTACGATTAATATGCTTCATGATTGCTTTTGATGTTTCCATATCTCTTCCTCTTTTTGAAACAACACATGCAACTGGACGTTCTCCTGAACTAGCATCATCTACTCCAAAAACACATACATCTGCCACATCATCATGTTCCAAAATGACAGATTCCAGTTCAGCAGGTGCCACTTGTTTTGCATTTACTTTAATGAGTTCTTTGATTCTATCACAAATGAAGGTTTCTCCGTTCTTATCAAAATACACAATATCTCCAGTTCTCATAAAACCATGTTCATCTAATAATTCATTTGTTTGTTGTTCTTTTTTCCAATATCCTTTCATCATTTGAGGACCCTGAAATATAGAAATTAGGTAAAGATCCTCAGAAGCTTTGACTGACCTTAATCCAAAGTTCTCCAATTTCATGAGGCCCACAAAGTGTTCCATCTTCTTTTTTCACTTTCATACTCGTTCCAGGAACCAATCTTCCAACACTTCCATCTGGAGATCCTGGACTTTGTAAATGAGTTGCAAATGTAAGTTCAGTCATTCCATATCCTTGAACAATATTTACATTCGGCAGAAGTTGTTTCAGCTTCTTCGATGCACTTTCTGGAAAAGGTGCTGATCCAACAGTGACGCTGACCAGAGAACTGACATCGTATTTTTGTAAAAGTGGAGAATTGAGCATTCTAACAGCAATAGCTGGAACTAAAGAAAGGACCATAATGGAATATTTCTCAATATTTTTCAACATCAATTCCATATCAAATTTTGTGAACATGATTTGTGTTGTTCCACGATATGATGTCAAAAGTGTGCGGAACATTCCCATGGCATGGTACATCGGGAGAAAGTGAAGATCATAAGGAAGAACGAAATCTGGTGGAAGGCCTATCGCTTTGGCGTTGGCATCGAAGAATCTGAAATTTTCGGTTTTCTTCAGTAGCTGTTCGAATAAATATAATTCGATGGGTACCAAGAAGGCAAATGTTTGTGTGGTTTTTCTCACCTCAAAGAAGATTCCAACATCATGGAAAAGTTCAAATGACTGATCATAACACCTTTTGGTTTTCCAGTTGTACCCGATGAATAGGGTAAGAATACAATATCATTCTTTGGATCAATCAATGGCATTTTAAGATTTCGAACGAGACGGGAAGTGAGCACATCGAATTTAATTACTGGTGATGGAGGGTTTGCCGAAATTGAAATTATTTGCTTCACAAATTTCAAGTTCTTGCAGGCTTCCTGAACAACAGGTAAAGTATGTTTATCAACCAATATCACTTGACTCTGGGAATCTTCAATTTGATAGTTCATTTCAACTGGAATAAAGTATAAAAATTGATTTTTTTTTATTTATTGGAATACCGTACATGATGTAAATTGACTTGCAGCTGCCGACACAATAAGTCCAGCTCTCCAGGCTCCGAGAGCAGCGGCAAAGCATCTCCAATTGTTGTATGAAGCCAGTAGAAATACATCTCCCTGAATTTATTTGAAGTAAAGAGGTTAAAATTGGTATGATATTTTCAAGGAAATGTATTTCTTCAAATGCCAAAACATCAAGTATTTTTCAGTGAAGCCTCTCACCTTTTTATATCCATTCTCCACAAACCATTCAGAGATTTGTAGAACCTTTTTTCCAAGTTGCTGGAAACCTAAAGAGTCATCTTCATTTTCAGCGGTCACAAATGCAACATTATCAGGATCTTTCTCTTGGTGCACCTTGAATCTTTCAAGTAACACCTCATGCACTGGTTTGTCATGATTCTCAAGTTGTTCACCGTGAAATATCATTTCTGAAAATGTTGTGATCGAAAGGATTATTTTATGTAACGAAAAAACTATCATCATACAAAAATACAAGAAATACAAAATAATCAGAATCAAATATTATAAACCATTAGCTATAAACTGATAATATTTAAAAGTGTAGCATTTTATTTTTCCCAACCGTATCACTTTTATCACCAATCATCAGTTGCCGATAAGAGTCGCGCATGTTGGGTGGAGGAAACTAAACACGCCACGTTGTAGTCAAGTACATACGGACAAAAATATGGCCACGGTGTTGTCAAAAATTGAGTGAATAGCCATTAAAGTTATGGGTATTTGTGAAGTGAATTTAAATAAATCAAAACATTTATTCGTTTATTTTTAGACAACATAGAACGCGAATTTTATTAGTTTTTTTAGAATAAAAAATTCAGCATTATTACTTATTGCGGAAAGTGCCATTAGATCACTGCTTCTGGTCTCGGAACGAACGAAAAATCTCAGCTCTCTCCATGTTCCGTCGTTTTTTGCACTTTTTCAACGTTGTTGACTTCAAACGTCTTCATGTCCAATCCATGTTTTGCAATGTAGAAGTGCACTCAGGCTTGGCGAAAATGCGTTAAAAGTGATAGCAAACTAGGGGCATGTTCCAAACATCACATTGGCTTATGTCCCGTGGTCCCACAATGGATGGATTTGCGAGAATATTATTATCTTTGTCGATCCTTTTTGAAAGTTTCTCCGCAGCCTTGACCATTATATTGAAAGCAGATTCCTCGAACCTTTCCATTTGCAGCTCATGGCAAATTATTTACATATCTTTCAAATTGGCAATAGACTGTTTGGACACATTGCACTGATGATTTTTGCTCTACGGAGAATGACGGTTTTCACAATAACATCTACCCACTCTGGCATTGCAATCACAATCACATGTGTAGTTTTTTCTTCTGCCATTCAATGATTCTTTCTTCGATTGTCCTCTTCACGATCAGTCTGCAAAATTTGAATAAGTTTCAGCGGATTGTTTTTTTTAATTGAAAAAGGTACCAGCACGAAAAAACTGAAATAGCCCAAAATCTATTTTTCTTCGGTTATAAATTAAATTTGAAACCTCATGGTGGTGTAGTCAATTTTTTTTTATTGCTTTATTAGATTTAAATTGTCTGAAAACACCGAATTTCATAATAAACTTCTTGAAAAAAAGTTAGTTGGCGGCTGGAAACTTATTTTTTTACAAGCAAGCGTTTAGGCGCCTACACGGAAGTCCGAAATTGATCTTGTATAAAATCTAATTTTTCAAAAACGAAAGCAATCTACTCGGAATATCTAATTTTTAAAATTTAAATACAATTTCGGGAACAATTTTGTTTTTGAAATTAATATTTTGGTTCAAATTACCTATGGTTGAAGACATCTCTCACTTGTCCAATTCGGTGAATTCTATCGTATATTCGCTGCTCAAGAGCAGCATTCCAATGGACATCCATCATAATCATATGACTTGCGCTGGTCAGGTTGAGTCCAACTCCACCGGATTCTAATGAGAGTAGCAAAATCTGACCCACTCTGGCATTGCAATCACAATGTTTCCAGAATACAGCTTCACGAAGAAATGGAAGACGACAGGAACCTAACAAGACTGAATAAGTCCCATAAGTTATTATTAATCGGAGTTCCCGTGAGACACCATCTAGAAAAGGATGAGAGCAAGCAAATAGCTTGTATTCTTTGTGAAGTGAGCATCATCGAGAATTATGCGCATCCATGCAATGCGAGCGAGAATTGAGTCTTCGTTCAGCAGAATTGTGTTGTGTTTTCCATCATTTTCTGAAAAAAAAACAAATTATAATTGGGATTTTAAAGTTGGGCAGCCCACAAGTTGGGCGTGATTTCTGAAGCTCCGCCTCTTTTCACTCATATTTCAGTCAAGATGTTCTCTTTTTTCATGTTACAAATATATGAAGCTAAGAGTGTGGCTTACCTGCATCGTCATCAATTTCCTCGTCTCTTGAACTTGTGGGCTTCTTTAGAACTTCCTTTGATACCAGGCGGTATGTTGCAATCACAATGTCAAATGAGCCAAGGCTCTCAGGGGTCAACTGTCCACTCTTGTTCCCAGTATAAACGAAAATCGAAATAAAATCCGGAGCTGCAAGATGTTTCACTTCTTCTACCCAATAGTTCACCAAAATCGGTGGTACGACTATAAGAGTGTTTTCCAACGGACACAACCCATGTTTCTTTGCAACATCTACTCGTTTTTCATCGTTCCATACTGTCTCCTGCCGTTTTTGTTTCATTTCCAGTTTCCTCTGGATAATCAGCGCAATCATGGATCGTGTTTTTCCCAGCCCCATCTCATCGGCTAGAATTCCTCCAGGTTGGGCTTGAATTTCTCGCCACATGAGCGAGTTGAGCGAATCTTTTTGATGTGGCATCAGGTTGTCGAGGAGACTGTCAGGGGCTGTCATAATGAATGTATCGCTTGTAGGAATTGTTAGACAGATGCTGCAATGATGACATATAAACATTGGAAAGACACTTTATGAAAGTGTAATTAAGTTTGGAAATTAAATACGGAAAATTCCTGTGAAAATAATTTTTTAAAGACTTTTACTCAAAAAAATGCACTGAGCCCATCGTCAGGCTGTCCAATTACGGTTTGATCTACAAAAAAAATGCGGGAATTTTCCCCCCAGGAAAAAAATCATCTCCCGCATTTCTCGAAGATCAAAACAAAATGAGGCACTTTTACACCACGTGACGAGCCCCAGTTTTTGTGAAAAAGCTACGAACTTGGTAAAATCTTGCAAAAAGCGATCAAACATCAGTTTAATTAGCAGAGCCATTCCAGTAACCTAATTCTTTTGTCATAATAAATTCCATTTTTGGTTGTACATAAAAAGCGAACAATCAACTTCATTATATTAAACTAAAGAACACCAGATCACATAAATAACACAATAAAGTGAACAAATAAAATACCCATGGCAATAAACAATTCCTATAAAAATTAAGTATACTATCCCCACACATCCTCGATGTATTGATCACTCTTTTTCAGATCCATAAGCTTCTTCTTCGCTTCCAAGTCCGGAATTCCTAAAAAAGTAAACAATAACCATTGTAAATTTCCTTTTTTTAACCTACCTTGATCACTGGCAACAATATCCGAGAAACATTGCCAAACATCTTTAGACATTCCTTTTGCGTCTCCACAGATGAAAATTTTCGACTCTGTCGATGCTGTCAAAAATGGAAGAACCTTGTCGAGATATTTTCTTAAGCCATCTTGAACTCTTTCACCCTTTTGCTCGCTTTCACAGATGATTAGATCAGTGAGGATGCCTTCGCTTACAAACATTTCAAGTTCGCTCCTGAAAATTCAAACTACGTTTTTCTTTCACGAATCAAGGAAGGACTTACATATAAATTGCATCTACAGAAGAATCACGACATCCAAAGAAGAGAACACGTGGAACATCGACAAAGTCCGATGGAGAGTCTTGTTTCAATTTTCTGGAAATTAAAAATCAATTAGAAACATTAAAAATTGAACTTATTTTACCTCAAAAAATGCAGGAATGACAGAAATACCGAGACTCCAGTTCCTGGTCCAACCATCAATAATGGCAGTTTTCCAGCCGAATTCTTTGTCATTCCAAGAGGTGGAAGTCTGAATCTAGCCGGTTCCTTTCCCAAAACTTGAACTTTATCTCCAATTCTCAAAGAATTGAGCCAATCAGTTGCGAGTCCTTTTCTCGAATGTCGACGTCCATCTGTTGCTGGGAATTCCATTTCCGAATAGATCAGACGGGCTTTTCGGTTTTCATATGATGACATACTGTACGGACGTGGGATAAGCCGTGGAAGAAGTTCTGAAACGTAAAAATTTGTAAAGAAAGTGTTAGCAACATTGTTGTTCTTAAACTTTGAAATTTCAAAAAACTTAAAATTCCGCTCAAAATGTAGTTTTTTTTAACAACTTCTTTATTTAGCTTAAAATATCGGTAAAAAATTTTAATTTTGTTTTAATAACTGGATAACGTTTTTTTTTATTTAAAAAATCTGCAACGTCAAATGAATTAGAATAATGAACCTAACTTAAAATTCAAGTAATTATTTTTATTTATTTATTATTTTTTCAACTAAACAACTCACCGATTAGTCTATCAACCGGTGGCTTCACATTTGGAAATGCGAAAAGCATGTCAGCCAATGACAATCCGGGTGTTCTAACAAAATCGGTGAAATCCTTCATTCCCTGAGCACTGCAAAGCTCCAAAAGCCGTCTTTTCTCATTTGGATCAGATGTACTTTCGGCGAGTACACGAATCAGCGGCTGAAGAAAACTACTTTTAATTTTGATTCATAAAATATGAACTCACTCTTCCTGGAGCCCGACGAATGTCTAGACACGTGGTGAACATATGACGGAGAGTTGTAATTTTGTGCACGTGTCCCGGAATTTGAGCATTGATTTTCTCAGTTTTCGGGTTAATTGAAAGCTCGCATTGTTGATCAGCAATGTCTAAAACTCCGCATCTTTTAAGGATAAAATTGACTTCAAGTGCTGGATTTGGAACACAAAAATATATGGCATCTCCCGGCTCGTATTGAAGTTCAGCAGCATGATCTGAAAATTAAAAAATGATTTTTTACTTCCAAGAAATTATAGCAGAATAATTCCAATTACTTCAAATTTTTTAACGAATCAACTGATTTTAACTGTTTTCTTCAAAAAAACCCTACCTCCGAAATCGACAGTGATCATCCGTTTCGTTTTAATTTTCTTGGAAAATGGATCAGTCACAAATTCAGCAGAGACTACAAGAACTTCGAATGGTTTCGTGACGACTCCAGGCATTTTGCACAGGTTTTGCCATTCCAATTTGGTATCTTCTGGTAGTTTTCGATTAGAAACCGACGAGACGATGAAAGGTTGAGGAGCAATTGGAACGCGCAAATTTTCATCGTTCGAGAGGGTTTGCGATCCTGTAAGTTAAGTTTTGATTTCAAATTTTTGGAGAATGTTTCTATGTGTGACACTTGACAAAAACAGTTTTTTTCAAAACTAGAACTGATTATTCCACTTTCAAAACGGTTATTCACCTTTTAAAAGAGAAATTTCGGGATAATCATAATGCTCGGGAATCAACATATCAATTCCAATAACTCTTCCTCTTCCTTCATCATCTGATTCTTCATCTTCTATTCGTTTCTGAAGTAACGCTTTCTTTTCTTCTTCAGTCTTAACTTGATTCAATTTCAAGTTTGATGATTCCGTAATTGCATTCATTTTGTCGGCGGAAATGTCGAATCTGGATGCCAGTGTTGCAAAGAATTTCTCGATCCATGGTTCAACTTCTAGTTCAAGTCTGAAAGAGGAATTACATCCTCTGAATATAAAATAAAACCAAACCCCACTTGATCGTCTGCTTCTGCACGATCAAAAAGACGATTTGCACCGAGAGCTGTCAGTTGTTTGTCAATTTTTCGAGGAATCGTTTGATAAGATGAATAGTTGGAATCGCCGAGACCTGGAAATAGTTCCTTTTCAGAATAATTTAAAAGTTAATTTTTGAGTTTGCAATAATAAAGTGCAAGAACACAAGACATTGAACTTCTTATCAGAATGATGATTAGTCATTGGCTTTTTTGAATTTTGATTTCTCTTTTTTCAATTTGCGGTTTTCAAAACTCTCACCGAGAAGAACGTAATCCAGATTCTTCAAATATTCGTTTTCCAGTGAATTTCTATTAATTCTTCTCACGAAACGTGCACAATTATCCGGTGCATCTCCATCGCCAGTTGATGAAACGACAATTGCACACAGTTTTTCTTCATTTAAATTGAACTGAAAAGTTAAATAAATTAATTTAAATTTCCAATGATTATAAAAAACAAATTGTTAAAAAAAACGTACTTTCTTCTCATTTTCATCCAGAGCGTGAAGTCTTGGCGTTAATCCGATTAACTCTGCTTTTTCCTTTAAACTTTTAGCGATAGTTTCCGCTTGCCCAGTTTGTGAGCCAAAAGCAATGAGGAAATCTGTCATTTCCTGAAAATCGATTTATTGTAGAGAAAATTTTAACGCAGGCAACGTATAATTCTGGCGGAAAAGGACATTATATTGGTCAGATTGTAATCTTGTCTGTTCAACAAGACAATGATGGCAAATTGTGATCTTTCAAAGATTGAATAACACTAACATTATCACTGTTTTTCCATTTTTTGTTAAAATTATTGTATTCAACGTGTCTCTCTTTTGGAATGAGTAAATAGTTTTTATTTTTTGAATCATGGCAACTATAAATTCTTTCTAATCTTCATTTAAAAGAGATTAGTTCTTTTTTAATAGCCGAACAAGTTTTGCATCATTATTTTTATGACGAAATATGAAAAGTGCAAGTCGGGCGCGTAATGGACGAGAATTTTTAAGGGGAAAATTTCAAAGTTGAATTAAGTTTTTGAAATATTGAACGGGAAGCTGTAAAAAACATTTTTATTCGAAGAAATACCTAAACAAAGCAAAAAAGTAAAAAAAAAGTTTTGAAAGCAGACAATCTGCATTTTTCCGTCATGGTGACTGCGGATCGTGACGAGACCTGAACATTTTCCGAAGCATGCTCCTTTAAAGTTACGGTATTTTGTTTCTGTTTTGTTTTTGAATTTACTTTTCGTTTTCAAGTTTTTTCTCTAATTTTGAATCATTTTCCCATATTTTTCAATCAAATTTTTATATCTCCACACTTTTATGAGTCTCTAATTCCTCTTCCGATTGTTTTCATGTCGAAAAACCTGAAAATCTGCCGTGCCCAATCTCAAATTTCTCCCTCTCCATTCGTGTTCTCACTGTTCCGATCTTCCGTAGCTCTCACTGTTTATATAAACAAATTGTCTGCGGCGGAAAGAGACGTCGGCGAATATCGTCAGCCCGCAAGTGGCAACCTCTCCTCTCGAATGTAAACATATCCAATACACCACTTCTTTTTTTTTCTATGTCAAGTGCTATCAAAAGTGATGAAAAGAAACTGGGAAAAGACATGTCTTCCCGTGAATCATCCAGTTCTGTTCCGGAGTAGCTAAACGTAGGAAATGCACTTTTATAGCTGAAAAAGCTGTATAAATCTGTAATCAAAATTAATTTGAATGTTTTTTTCAGTCCTCGTAGATACTTTTTATCAATAACAAACTCGATACGATTCGAATTTCCGCCCACAAAACAAAAACGGCGGTAATTGGGTAGTTGTACTGTAATTGATATATATGAATTGTGGGAGTGTGTGTGTGTGTCACAGAGCCTATTAAAATCAAATCGAATTAGAAAACTCTACAGAGAGAGCGCGTTCTTCTTATCAAGACTAGTCCTCGACAATTGATGTTGCTTCGTCATTGGCTGCAGAGAAGGGGGTTTAAACGTCGATTCGACCTTGTTTGAATTAGAAATCTTCTGTTTCGTCTGCCGTCGTAGTGTAACAATGGGCTCAGATTCGGCAAGGAGAAAGTTCGGCGCCGCAAGATTTGAACGATGTGGGTGGTTACGGATGACAATTATTTGAAAATTCCTAATATTAGTCAACTTTCGAAAGGGTTAGTTAGAATAAAATATCATATAAAATTTTGATATCGATTTCTTTAACGTGCATTCCGTGTACAGTTTCAAAAAGTCCAAAAACAAAAAAATCAGGTCAAAACCTTGAACCCTCTAGTTAATGTAAAATAAAAATTCGAAGACGCACGTGCAAAAACACAGCAATTGATCGCTGACTGGTTCGAAGGGGTTGTGTCAATGACAAGAGAATCACGAGACCCTTTTGATAAGAGAAATGATGATGATGGTGTCTTGAAGAGGGTTAGGGGCAGCTGTTTAGTTGGAATAACACATCAATATGTGTACAATTCCTCTAAAACATGTGTCAAAGATTACACATGAAAAGAAATAAAAATTCGAAAAATTGTTTGTCTTAAAATGTTTTTATCTGAAAAAGTTCCGGAATAAGTCACAAATTAGAGATCAAACAAATTTCCGGATTTCATTCATTTTTCAATATTCAAATCAGCAAACGAAAAATTCGAATCTATTCGAACTAGTTCAATTAACACCCCAACTAATTTTGGCAGTAATCGTCTCGAAAAATGAAGGCACGACGCGGAGAACTGGTTTCCTATTACTAAATATGTCAGGGTTACAGAAGAGAAGAGACAAGGGCATTCCGTTCCGTTGGTTAGATCATTATCATCAATATTTTGTTTTTAGTTTATCAAGAATTGTTTATTTTAGTTTTGGTTCGCAGTAATAACGGGATGTGGTTTAGACTTCGAAAGTTACGGTATCTTAATTTAAAAATGACGTCAACTAGACTATTCTCTAATTGGATAGAATTTAGTCAACGGGTTTTAGAAATCAATCAGTAAATTATCTCAAAATTCGTCTCTACTAGAAATTTTCAATTTGAAAATTATAGTCCAAGAAATGAGATACAAAAAATTCCTCCAAGAACAATTTAAAAAAATAGAAAAGGGTACAAATCCATTCTATTTACGATCTTTTCTACAAATTTCTCCCATGCACATAAAGCTACAGTATGTCGGTTGATTTTCTAATGGAGACGGCTCTTTTCTGACTTAAAAGTTGAGAGAAATATAATTTATATTTCTGACTACATCTAATAGTAAGAAGCTTGAGAGCGCTTAAAAATTAGAAATTACTAAAATAATTTAACTTTTTAGTAAGTGTATGCTTTTTTCGAATAATTTAAAATAAGAATTACTCAAAAATTGTAAGATATTTAAGCACAAAAACTCTTTTAGTTAAACGAACAAAGCACTGTTATACATAAGCATGTATGTATATATCTATATAACAAAAATGTACTATAGACTCAATGTTGAAGGGAAGGAAAGACACAAGGGCAGGCCAGTTCGTTTCGTAGGCAATAGAGACTCGTTGCGGCCACCTCTCTCTTGCAAACGCTATTTCCTCGCTATCCTTCACTTACACACTCGCACATAAGAGACCGCCCGTGTCTCGAGTCTCCACTTTTTACATGCTCTTTCATCAAGTATACGGTGTCTGATGCATCTCTCTGGTTTCTCTCGTCTATTGATTGAGAAATGTGTGGGGATAGGGGGCGCAGCACGACGAAAAACGAAAAAGCGACGTTAGAGAGATGGAGAGTGTCTGTGGTTGTGTGTGTGTGTGCCTCAACCATCTTCGGCAGAATTTGTTGAATAGACATTTATCTCACGTTTTTTTTCGTAGATTTGAAAAGTAGATTTTTTCCGCTAATTTTGTTATTTTATGAGAATCTTTTAACATTTAACTACTTACTTTTATAAATTCCGCGCAATTTTCGTTCAGAAGTTCAACATTTTGGATTTTAGAATAATGATTTTTAAAATAACTGAAATACAATACAAAATTCAATTTATTTTATGTAAATTTAAATATTTTAGTTCAGAATTAGAAAAAAAAACATCAAAAATAATCCAATTTGTTTTGTTTTTGAATTTTTATTAATGATTTTTTAATATCATATAATACTTTTTGCGAAAAGAAATGTTCGTTATTTTCTAATTTTCAGTGCCCTTGGTCTTTTAATTTTTTATAAGTAGTCAACTATTATATAAAATTCAGAAAAATTTCCAATTTTTCATTATTCGTTGCTAATGAAATTTTAGAAAAAGAAAATGTCACGAGTAGTATATTTTCAAATTTATTATGCATATTTTTGGAATTACTAATGTGAAATTTCTTGGTGTTTAATTTTGGTCACTTTTGGAAGTTAAATGAAATTCTCGGAATCGTGACTCAACTAGACTTTTTTTTCAATCAAATTAAATAATTTCAGTGGTCTTTGTTTTGTTCAATTATTCCTTCAAAAAGTTATGAATCATACTTTATGAAAACAAAAAAGAAAAAAATCAATTAGTGACACCTGGCACCAGTTTTTTCCAGCTGCTGAACAGATTCCGTATTTTATAGTTTTTTTTTCAACTTTTTACGGAAAACTATTGACGAAAAATATGAAATAATCAATATTGTTCTGTAAATTCCTCATTTTCTGAACAACCTACGCACAATTTACAATTTTCAATCCAATGGGGATACTGTAGAAAAGGTTTCTGAACGAAGGAAAAGAATGTGAAAAAACGGGGAAAACATTTCGCAATCATCTTTTCTCTCTCACTCTAAGAGTTCGTTTTCTTTTTTCTTTTCTCTCGCAAATACACACACACACAACGACACATCCATTATTTCTCCCCCACACACACAATTTTCCGCTTTTTTCCTGATGCTCCATTGCTCTTAGCAATTTTCTGCGTGTGTGTGGAAATTATCCAATAATTTTATGAAAAGTAACTCTATCAATTAGCCCCACGGACTACCAAAATTTCTTGGCATTTGCCTGTCATAAATGTATTTTATGGGGTCGCTGAGCAGCACTTTTCACCAATTTTCAAAGCCCACTTTGTCCAAAAAAGGCAGATACTGTAGTTTTATGTGAAAATTGAAGAAAATTGGAGAAACATGCTCTGCTAGACTAGTATTATCTACTTTTTTTCTAGACTACAATTTATTTTACGATTTTTATCTATTTTTGGCTCACGTTTTCTTGTTTCCAGGCAACTAGTTATTTTGGGTTTTTTTTCGTATTTTTGTAGACTTGTTGTGGAGATTTTGAGTACAAAAGTTGAAATGGAACATTAACTATTATTTATTTTTCAAAAATTTCCAAAAAAAAAGTGTATTTTTCATCATGAAAAATGTTTTCAAAGTTTAATTTTCCTCTATTATTTAAATTAATTCATTTCAATTTTCGACTCTCGAAAATAATAATTTTTGTGTCAATTTTTTCTGGTTTTCCTCAGCTCACACCGCTTTTTTCTCGATTTTTTGGGCTGTCCTCTAGGAAAAAAAACTTTTCGCAACCCATTTTTTTCATTTCACTTACCCTAACTCTCCATATGTCGTCTCCCGTCCGACACCAATATTGACATAAACTTTTTTCAAAAACTAAAGTACACAAAAAGGGTCCAGTCATTCATCAACGAGGGAATTGAAATCTTGAGAATAAAACCTTGTAGCTATTTTTTGAAATTGGAAATTGTTTAAAAATTCTCATATAGTTCTGAGATATTTTACTATCGTAGAAAAACGTTACAATTTTTTGAGACTTTTTAAAAATTAACAGTAAAAAATCAGGTAAAATAGTTTTGGAAGCCGACCAAAAAACCCAAAATTTTTTGAGAAAAAATCTAAAATTGTTTTATTTATTATGATCACTTTCGATTATTATAATTATATTTCTACAAAATCCCCACTACTCCACCTTAAATAAAATGAACATATCTTCAATTTAAAATCAAATACTTTGACACCTTCATTTTTCCATTATCAACTACAAAAAACAATTGTTGTCAATCTTTTTCTACCGTTTTCCGTCACTTTTTCAATTGACAGTCGACCGATTTATTTTTTGATCGATCGATCGTTTTTATTATCTATTCGATAATATGAATGATAATATCGTGCCTGTCCGTCTCTCTTTTTTCACTTACTTATTCTTCTATTCATTTCTGCAGCTGATAGTAATTTGGCTTTGAAAACGGAAAAAAACTATAGACAATGTTTTTCTTAATTTAAAAATATTTCTGGAACTTTTTACTTAATTTTTTAGCTAATCAAAAAAACTATAATTTTCACGATTTCAATTTTTTTTTTCAAAATTTCTGAAGACCCAGAATAGCGGCCGAAAGATCACATTTTCTTTCTATTAAAACTTGATTGAACGATAATTGTACTTTTCACACCACTGATTGCCTTTTCTCTCGTGATTGAATTTGAAATTCCTTTTATTGATTGTCGATCGTATTTCTTTTTTTTTTTCAAATTTCTCCACCTTCTCATTATTAAAATAGTTTTTTTTTCAGTAAAAGGGAATGCGCTGAGATTGTCCATACTTACCCTAATCACACAAAATTCTGAAAAATGACAACGGTGCGGCTTCATCTGCGTCGAATTATGTGCAATTCTAGTCGAGCACAAACTGCTCAGCATACTGAAGAAGAAAGGAAACGAACCATCATTTCGTAAGTTTTTAAAAAATTCATGTTGTTAATAAAAATGTTTGAATTTTTCAGATTGCAAGGTGGCAAATCGTTTGGTCGAGCTACAACCAACGATGTGATTTTTCTTGATGGAACGGAACATGTCGAATTGGAGTGAGTTTTCTTATTAAAGAAAAACAAAATATTATTCATAAAAATTCTTATAACGTAAAATCCAAAAATCTCAACCCCTTAATCAACTTTTGTGATTCATAATGTTGAATCCAATTTCACGTCGCCCCTCCCGTCGTCTATCCCATAGCAACCAACACAGCCATGATTTCTGTCTCGTATTGCGGTGGCACTTGGTCGACCAAAACTTATATATTTTTATGTTGTTTTTCTTATTCGGAATTGGTAGTCTCGACACTGTTTGTTAGGATAGGATATAAGGAAATTCGACAGAAAAATACGAAAAATTGGCCGAAATATCCCTTTTCTCTCTTCAAACCATTGTTATTTTCTACAAATTTATATTAATTCGCAAAAAAAGATCACAAAAATTGTTCTACAGTAGTATTATCAGGTTATCAGACAATATCTAATCCTTTTGCCCTTGAAATTTAAAATCTCGTTTCACTGATCCTTTTTCTCAAGGATAAGCAAACTATTTTTGAATGAAACTTTTGAATTTTTGAAAAAAAAAACATGAAAATGTTAAAATATTTCTCAATTTTCTAAACGAGTTTTCTTGGAACAGGTGGAAATTCACTTTTCAGCTTGAAGTCCAAGTTTTTCGCCAATTTATTTTATTATCACATATAAATTTTTCAATAGAAAAATAACTTTCTTTGACCATTTTGACCAAAATTTCCGATATAATGAGTTGCACGACCACTTTCTCAGTTTAATTTATGTATTATTTTATAAAAATATCTCCATTTTGAACGTTCCAATTATCTTTGTCACATAATAATAATAGTAATGTTTCTCATTGTGATTACTTATATTTCTAATAATTCTCATATATCTGACTAGACTATTTCAATGATAGAAATAATAATATGTTAATTAGAAAATCTAACTATACGACATGCTTTTCTTCTGTTTTTCCCACCTGCAACTATATACTCCCAGTTATATAGCTCTGACTATACAACTTTAATCTGTTTCGACATGTATCACTGAAATAACTAAACGTTTCTTATAAGTAGACATTTATGCAAATTCGAAATTTAAAATTTTCTATATAAATTAAAAATAAATCATGTTTCAGACCACAATTCATATCTCGGTGCCACGCGCGCGTTCATCATACGAATCAAGACGGTGTTGAGGAGTATCTTGTTGAGGATATATCAGAAAACGGAACGTATATCAACGATCGACGTTTATCGGTATTTTACAATTTTTACAGTAGTCTCCTAAAACCCTCATAATTGCAGAAAGACAAACGAGAGATTCTAAAAAGTGGCGATACTATCAAATTTGGTCATAAAAACGGATCTCAACACGTTGCTGATCAAAAATACGACCATCCAGACGCGGATTTTGCATTTTGTGTGGAAATGTCCACTGCTGGAGAGCCTGCTTATCAACTTGTTGAACAGATCAGAGACTCGAGAGTGAAGGTATTCGCCGGAACAGCTTGTGCGAAAGATATTGGTCCACGAGAACCTTCTACAACGAATAAGGTTCTTCAACAGGAGGCGGATTCGACAAACGGTAAGAAGCCTAGAAATTGAAAGTTTTGAAGATGAAAAATCAGTTTTTCAGGTGGTCCGGAAATGGAAAACAACAGAGCATCGTCTGCTTCATCAGCGACACCAGAAGATACTCAGATGCCGGTATATTTATTATCATGAATGATGATTATATAGAACTATGAATTTTCAGAGCACATCGCAATACTTCTGCTCCATCCCAAAGAAAACACCATTCCGGAAAGAGTTTGATTCTCCGCTGCATAACTACATTTACCGGACATCAAGGCATTCTCCACTTTATCGGAAAAAGCTGGCAGAACAAGCTCAGAGAATGGCCGTGAAAAATGGAACATTTGTTAACGATTCTGGAGTTATTGAGCTTCTTTCTCATCTATTGGATATTAATGTGGCTTATGAGAATCTGGTGACAAAGAACGAGAAATTGGAAATTATTGGAACGTTTTGCGAGAAAAACAAAGGAAGCTTCAAGGTGGACGAGCTGAGTAGACGAAAAGAAGAGTTAGCTGTGATGATGGAAGAAGAAGAACCACAGACAATTGAGATTAGAGAATTGCTCGTGTCACTCAGTGAAAAAGCACAGGATGTTCAATCAAATGATTTCACAATCTCTGCATCCAGCGCCTTCACAGTAATCAGCACAAGTGGTGTTCTCTGTCCAACAGCAAGTCTTGCGAACGAAAGTGAAGATAGTTATATACAACATCTCAAATCCATCAATATTTCAAGTGAAAAGTCGAGGAAAATTGCAGACGAACTGAAAACTGTTCGAAATTCGGAAGTAGCTCCAATTGAGAATAAGCCGCTCAGTCCGGAGATGATGGTAGTTTTGCACCGTCTTGTAAAAGCAAAGGAGCATAATAACAAAGTAGCTCACGTGTATACAGGGAATTATGCGAGCACTGTTTCAAGAGTCATGGAAATGGTTCCGATAACATCTCAAGTTGCGGTGATAACTACAGCAGGAACGCCGAAGCATACATCAAAAGGATCAGCTGAAACTGCGCCTATGGAAGTTGATGATGAGAGGCATTCTGCTAGCAGTGGATCAACTGAAAACAACTATCGAAGAAGAACTGATTCGGAAGAAAGTGAAATCTTGGACGTTGTTGGAACAGATGAGCCTGATAAGGACGAGAAGGGAGGAACTGAAACCGAGACTCCAACGCCATCCCCAGAAGATCATGGACGGCAAACTCAAAATAAGATTGACAAGAATGTCCGGATGAGTTCTACACCCAGAATTGACGCCCAATCAACACCATCAGCAGTTGTTTCTGCACTTCCCACTCCAATGAATTCACCGTTGCCTAGAGTAACTTCTTCAAAATCTGCGCAAGATGTGTCGACGCCTTCTACAACACCCAATCCGGTATCGCGATCGCCAGACCCTGTGGCTCTCGTTAAGGATTCGGTATCTTCAGAATCAACTGTTTCTGGCATTGTTTCTTTGGAAAAAATAGGATCACCTGCAGCACAATCTGTGGCTTCTGTCCTTCCATCTGTTTCAAACACAACATCCTCCACATCTGCATCTCTGACAACGTCTTCGGTAGCAGAGGAAGAAGAGACTTCTAGCAAAGAAAATACAGATCAGAAACGAGCTGTTGATGATTCATCAGACGAATCAGCTCGTCTTGTTAAACAAATCAAGGCGCTTTCGGCAACTCCATCATCCACACCTGCAGAATCTTCGAAGAGGAAACAAAAAGATACATCTTCCCGAAAAATGAAACAACTTGATGAATCATCTGCTGATTCTGATTCCGAAGATGATGGAAGATCGGGCGATAAGTCTACAAAACGAAGAGATAAAGCAAGAAGATCAACCCGAATTGGAAAATCAACACCTGCAAAGAAAGTTGGAAAGAAAGAAAAAGTTGTTGAAGATGAAGATGAGACTGATGATGTTCAAGAAGAAGAGAAGGTCACTCCACGAGGAGGCCGTAGAAAAAACATGAAAAGAACAGCCAGTCAATCAGCGATCAAGGAAAGAAAGACAAAAGACAAGGACGTAGAGCCAGAAGAAGCACCGAAGAAGAAACGAGGAAGGGTTCGTGATTTTTGAATAAACTTGAATTAAATTTCTAAAACTTTAAATTACAGAAGAAGGCGACACCTACCGAAGAAGAAGAACCACCAAAAACGGAGCCAAGCAAGGAAAGATGTGGTGTAGCAAAAGGACATTGTATATCTGCCAAATACGAAAAGAGAAAAAACTTACAATGGGTACACACTCAAAATATTTTTATTTTACAAATATGATTTCCAGGTTTCCTGCTCCATCTGTAATCAATGGTTCCACGTGTGGTGTGTTCGTCTTGACAACGTTTGTTATCGAGAAGACGAGACCTTCCTGTGCTGTGGATCACATCCATCAAAAGAAGCCAAAGACGCGTTAGCCGGTCGAGTTTATGCGAGGTATCAAGCAATGCCGAATAAAAAGCCAATCCCACAGGCTTCTGAAGCTTGAAATTTTTCATCATTTGCAACAACATCTTACCATTCATTTTATCATAATTTCGCCCCAGGAATAATTAGTGACATCGAGGTAGCATTTCATTTATTAAATATTCTTTCTAATCAATCATTTATAATCCCCCTATTTCTGTATTTTAAGATCTTATGTGGAAAACGAAATTAATTTTTCAATTTCCATACAGTTAGAGTATTTCCCCTCCAAAAAAACACGTTTCGTCTGTCTCTTTTGATTATTTCGCGGGTTAAAAAACTCTTATTTATGGCCATTCGGTTGATTTTCCTCTTTTTTGCCTAGGCGATTTCTTTCCTGTTTGTTTTTTTACTTTTCTTGTTTTTATTTTTCCTCTTTTCCCCACCCAAAAACTAACAAAAAAACCCGAGTTGTGAATTGTGTGATCTCTGGAGATTCCGCACAATTTTAGGATAATCTAGCCGGCGAGATTCCCCCATCATCCCAACATCATCATCTTTTACCATCCCAATGAGTAGTGTCGTTTTGTTTTCGGTTTATCTTTTTTTTTTACAAGTTTAATTCTAATATACTCAACCGATTAGCCTAGGATAATGCAGCCAACTGACTTAAATTTCTCACTTTTCCCTCTCAATAACTCGATATTCTTTATCGAAATTTGCCTTTTTTCTGTTCAGATTTCACATCAAAAAGAATGGTGTCCCCCGAATCTTTGATATTTTGCTAAAATTTGTATTTTTCATTACTGTTCGGTGTTCACGAATAAAGTTTGATAAAGTTTGATTTAATTATCTGAAAATGTCGATTATTTAATTTTCAGTTATTGCTTAACAGATATTTAATTTATTATGTAAATTTAAGTACATTGAGAGTGGAAATAAATTCGAATTTGATGTTCCAAACAAAGCGATGCTGTATTTGAAGAAAATAATTCTGAAAAAGCAATTTATAATTTATACGAATCACAATCTTTTGCCTCAGAAACTCCTTTCATTTTTCTTTCTGGAATTTTGACCAGTGAAATTGGGACGACAATTTTTAAAAAATTAGGAGAACAATACAGTAGCCCGTCGCGCAAAATATCTCGTAGCGAAAACTACAGTAATTCTTTAAATGATTACTGTATCGCTTGTGTCGATTTACGCGTTCGATTTTTTAAATGAATAAAATTGAGCAAAAAATGAGAAAATAACACGAAGAAACGAAAGAAAATGGAATATTGCTGTCACTTTTTGAAAAAAAAAAAGATTTTGAAAATTGAGCCCGTAAATCGACAGAAGCGCTACAGTAGTCAGTTAAATAATTACTGTAGTTTTCGTTACGAGATATTTTGCGCGTCAAATATGTCGCACAATATGCATTCTCCGAGTTTTGCGTTCCTGTAATACGAAAAAGGTTACTGTATCCCAGGGTTTGGATCGTAGTTTTAGAAATCCCAAAAAAAAAGTTAGGACTCTTTGATAAAAAATTTTGTTCGATATGATTTGAAAAAATAAAGTTCCGTCAACAAAATTGACAGCTGAAGAAGGAAAAGGCGGGGCCCCAGTGGGCATGAGTGTCCCCAAGTCATGCGGTTATGTCTCTGCGTCTCTTCTTCTTCGTATACTCTCATTTCAGCTGTCTCATCGTCTGAAACTCTTATGGCTCAATGAACTCTCGTTTCAAAGAGACAGCTGCAATCGAACAGAGAGAGAAAGAGTGAAAGAGAGAAAATGAGAAGACTGCTTCGAGACACAACCACTTTTGGTCGTACTGCTTTTTTTCACCTGTTTTCACATGTATCGATTCAAGTTTTTAGAATCTAAGTTTCAAATTTTGATCACTTCAAAAATTATTAGTTATTTCTTTTTAGTCTAGACTTTCCTCGCGAGAAACATGCTTAAATTTGAATATATATCGAAATGTTGTATTTCTTATCAATAGACAACATTAATGTTTACTATCGATTAGGTTTTGTACGATTATGTCGTATAAAAATGTTGCTAATGCATTTCCTATGATTCTTGATGTTTTAGAACGGATTACGAAATTCTGCAATGATCAGTCAAATAATTTAAAGATATTTAGTATATTTAGCTACCACCTAGATACAGTAACTGATTAAATCGTCTCACTTCTTAAGTCTATTGTTAACTCTTTTCCTTAAAAAAGGGTCTTCATGTCCTATTTGTTTTGGTTTCGAGACCTGTTTTGGGCATAAATACGTGCAAACTACGGAAAGTCATTCCCGGTTTCCCAGAGAATCAATATTTGACGAGAGCTTCCGTGCACACCCAAACACACAGACACACATACACATAAAATGTTTCACAAAGTCGCTAAAAATGTTTTCTCATTGATTTTCTGGGAAGCCTGATTAATTAAAGAAGTCGCAGTGATGTTGTTCTTAAAGTTCGATGTGTAATTATGAGTAATTTTCCTTCCTGGTTTTCCATGCATGGACGTTTGAACATTATCTTACTATTAATTAGACGTCTAAAAGGTCTTGCGGCGCGAGCAGTGGGTTACTGTAGCTCGTGTCAATTTACGGGCCGAAATTGTACAATATACATTTTTTAATCATGAGTCAGAATTTTTTAAATTAAATTAGAGAAATATAACGCTATGGCAAACTGTATTTTGACACGAATTACAGTAACTTGTTGCCCGCGTGGCGAGACCCATCCGGAAAAGTCATGTAGAAAATTCTCATCTTTAGTCGTCTGAGAAATACTCCGATGTCCTCATTTTGTCACATCTTCATATATTCGACTTTTTTTTCAGCTTGATTTTCGATCGACAATGGGAAACTGCTTGCCGTCGTTGTTCGGGTTCGTCAGACAGCACGATGAGACGCCACTACGACGGTAATTTACTTTGTCATTCACTAGTATACTGTGAGATGTCGATGAAGCTAAACTGATGTGATATACCACAAAAATGAAAACGGAAGTTGTATTAACCAAAACACGTCGATTTTTTAAAAATTTAAATACAATTAGATTGTATGCTTGAAGTATAGAACAAGTTCAATAAACTATTTTTGCAGGAGCCGATCATCAGACGCAGCGATGAGCTTCACAAATCCGTCAATGATGCAACAAAGCGTAAGAAATTATTGAAGAATCTGAATTTAATTAAACTGAAATTTTCAGAGTTCGTACGTAAATCAGCTCTATCAACACAACGTAATTAGACAACGACAAGCACAGGAACAGGGAAAAGTGAGCGTTTAGAGCAGAATAATTTTAATTAAATTTTAAAAAATTCTCAGGAACTCGACGAAGCAAAAAAAAACCGAATTCGAGGACTTCTCGAGCAAATCCCTGCTGATGTATTTCGAGGAGATATGACCAGTAATGAGTAAGTTTTGAAATTCGGATCTAAATGAAAAATTAACTAAATTATTCAAACTACAATCTGACCAATATCAATTATTGTTCGAGCTACAGCAGAGGTGTTGAAAAAATTATTATCACCCAGACGCAAAATTTCACTCACAAAATATGGTTCCCGGTCTCGGCACGACAAAATTTTTGTGTACTGTGGAAGAGTGTGCGCCTTTAAAGATTACTGTAATTTTAAACTATAGATATATACGGAAATTTCATAGATTTTTAATTCTTTTTTGAAAACTCAAATATATGTGATTAAAAAATCACATACATTTTCACGAAACTTAAAAAATGATGAAATTTCCGCTGCAAGGAGAGTTTGAAAATACAGTATTCTATAAAGGCTCACACCTTTTCGCATTAAACAAAAAATTGTCGTGTCGAGACCGTGTATCGCACTTTGGCGCAAAATTTCGCGCCTGTATAATCAGTATTAATGCGCTCTAGTTAAATTTTTAAAAAAACCATTTTCAGATGTGCCATCTGTATGATCGACTTTGAGCCAGGAGAGAGAATCCGATTCCTTCCTTGCATGCACTCGTTTCATCAAGAATGCGTCGACGAATGGCTTATGAAGTCATTCACATGTCCTTCGTGCCTTGAACCAGTCGATTCAACCATACTTTCCTCGTTAACTGCCCATAATATGCAATCCTTACAACAAATCGTGTGCTCGCCGACTTCCTCATCAACTGCCAAACCATGAATGCCTTCTGCAAAAAATATTCCCATTTTCTTGCCCAGTAGAAGTTTTCGAGTTTGGTTTGCAGTGTTGGCTGTATTTGTCCCCATTACAAACGTCTGTATATAGAAATGCGTGTACATATGAACTATACCATTTCTTCACTCATCTTTCACCATTTTCATTTTGTTTCTTTTTTGCTCTGTTCCACCTGAAATCCCCATGTTGTGCATACTGTAGTCGTCTTTAATTCCTCATCATCTCCTGTTCATCTTTTTAGTCAATTCCATCCCAACGTGTTATTTTTCTTTCTTCTGTTCACTCATCTCGCTCTCTGTTCTGTAGCTTTTCTTTAATTCACCACTCGGTACACACTTTCTGTCTATGTATCTGATACTCATTTTATTGACTTCCCAAAAAAACTTCCGGCTACTCTGAAATTCAAATAAATTGCTTTTTTTTAACGCATAAAGTGTCAAATTGTCAAACTTGTTTTATTAAAAGATTCATATTGGAAATTGAAATTTGAAAAAAAGGATTGGATCCCTGATGGAAATTGGTACTCGTGGTGAAAAAAATATTAAAATTAAAAGTCAATTAAAATCCGAAAAAGTCTCGAACGGCATCCCAGGCTCCTTGATCGTAATGCTTATGGCTTAGCATGTTCACACCACGTCGTTGAGTGGTATACAATCGTGTCGGAGTGTCGGACTTCAGAATCTTCTGCGATTCTGGCAGCAATTCGGCGAATTGGCTCTTCTCCGGCTCGTGATGAGGTGTCATATCGGGCATCATAACTGGTGATCCGTTTTCAGTGGTTGGAGTTCCAAAACTAGTTCGGAGCACGAAGACACGTCCAGGAACGGTTGATTTTGTGCCATTTTGATACAAATCAACATCAGACTCGGTCGTAGCGTAAATATATCCGATTCCGAAGCTTCTGCGGAAGACAAACTCATCTTCGGTCTTGTAGGCGTAAATTGGGCAATCCGAGAGAGTACGAACGTCGCATTGGGTGTCAAATTCTTCGAAGCAGTAAATGTACGTGCCGAACTGAAAATTGAAACATTTAATTTGAAAGAGTATTCAGTAATACTAACCAAAACTTTGCATTTTTCAAGCTCAATTGGGATTACAGCTTGTTGAGTGATCAGGACGAATTGTGGAATATCATAATAGGCATAGACCTCCTCATTGTGCAAGAACTCTCCTCCATGGGCCAACTGAAATTATATTTTTTTTTTTTCTTTAAATTCACTCAAAGGACTTACCGCATAAATAGTTCCAGATTGTGGAATATCTGAAATATTGAAGCAAATCATCGTCTGAACAGTCATCTGTTTCACGTTGCAAGTCTTCGGGAATACCGTTGTCTTTTGAGCAAAGTCTAGAACATCGTTGGCTCCGGCTCTTTTGATGGTTTCTTCAGTGACTGAATCCAGGAATGGATTATTGATTTTATTCTCCAAAAATAGAGATTTGAGATCTCGTTCGAATCGAAGACTATTCCAATTGTAGTCGAAATAATCCAAATATCTCATTTGAGATCTATCCTCTGTCAGATTGTATTCTGGTTGCTCGTTCTCGGTTTGGATATTGAATTTGCGGCAAATTGCGTCGAAACTCGTGAAAATCCGCTTTTGAAGAAGCCCTCGACTGTACTCATTCATATTGTTCGTGTTGAACGAGTTGACAAACTCATTGAGATCCAAGGTATACGGTACACAGTGTTGCTTCTCCGGAATCAGACGTCCTTCACCGTAAACTTCAAACTCGATTCCATTGGCACGGAATGAGTCGAGCACTGAGCATGTGGAGAATGCAGAGCAAATTAGGAGAAGAATCAGAAGACGCATCTGAAAATCGATAAATTGAAAGTGAAACGAAAGGAAAGTTGAGTTAGATTCCAGAAAACTTTCAAAAACCAATGATGGAATGACTAAAAAATGGGAAAAGAAGAAGTAAGATTGAGGAATGAAAACTATAAATTGGATAAAAATCCCGCCGAGTTTGTGGAGGTAGGTCAAAAAAGTATTTAAGTCTAGAATATAAAGTTTGTTGAACAGCTACAAAAAAATATAATTAGATACAGTATACTCCCAGCTTGCCTATAGATGCACCTAATTCTTCTATTGTAGGCAGCCACACCTTCAGGCACATGTGCCTGCCTCAAAGGTTTATAGAATTGGAAAAACAAACAAGCAAAAAGTGTTAACAAGTGGGAGAAGGTAGGCATGTAGGCACAAAATAGGCGCGCGAATTGAACTGATTTACCAGAATAGCATTTTAGAAGTTAAAGTTTTTGCTATTAAAAAAAGAAAGAAGGGATCAACAGAGAACTAAAGGATTCAAAAAAGAAAAAGAGCCAAACAAAATATTATAAAATAAATAGAAATGACCAAAGAAAGACAGGGGTCACCTATTCGAAATGTGTCTGCACACGGTGCATATGCGCTAATGTGCACGATAAAGAGTGACCACAAATGACATGTATATCCAAGACGCGCGGAGAGACTCACCAGAACGCTGCATTGCGCAACAACAACAATACGATCGAACCGCCTCCGATATCTTTCAGAACAATGACGTCATTAGAAGGGGTCATCTGCTGTTTTTTTTGTTTTAATAGAAATAATGGATTAGGTGGCGTTGCCGCCTTTTAGATTACGATTTACGATCAGGTAAGGTGGTGTATCTGGTGACGGATTATTGTGGTGTGGTGACGGAATGGTACACAATTTGGGAAGAGTCATGAACTCAATTTGCTCAAATTTGAATATTTGGATCAATGAATGAAACTGATGCTATGGTGGACATTAAATAAATTGTCTAAAAGCAGCCTGATAAATAAAGTTTATTTACCGTATTTCTCCTATAAGTATTGCACCCAATTGTTCAACTTTGACAGCTTATATCTTAGTTGTCGTTTGTTCTATACAAAAATTGTCAACTGAAACTTATTTTCAAAATCTTTTTATATAATTTTGTAGTTGATCATTTATTGATATCTCTAAAATAAACCAAGATATACATTTTCCAAGTAAACTAGTTGGGTACGGAAATACAGCACCTATTGGTTTGGTAAATTGGTAAATGATAAACTATGCTTTTGTGTATGAAAATGTTTGAAAAAATGAAAGATTCGACAATTTTTAAATAACATTTTAAGGAATACTAACGTTTTCGGAACTTGCCTATTGCGGCTTCTATGCAGAAATTAAGAATCTTTGATATTCTGTCCATCTTCCAGTTCCCCCAGTTTAAACTATTGAAACGACTGAAAATTTCTCCCTGAAAGTTTAGTGCTGACTCCGAACCATATAAGGGCGTTTTGTTAAACAGAAAAGTCCATCCACCATGAAAATATTGATTGGAAAATTGAAAAAAAAACTAAAAAGCAAAACATTTCAACTGAAAAATTTTATTTGAAGGACGAGATGAAAGGCTGATTTGTCACATAATTTCGTTATTGTACCGATTTTGCACGAGTTGACACAAATCACTTCTTCTGGAAGCAATCGCTTCCAATTCCAGCCAGTGTCTGATAGTTCGGATCATGAGTAGCTGAAAGTTAAATTTGAACTTTGATTGTGTGAACTACAAAAACAAACCAGCCATTCCAGGACCACCGGCTTTTGGAGCACCTGGAGCCGCACCACCACCAGCTGGTTTTGCACCTTCTTTCTTGTCGAAACAATCGTTTCCAATTCCAGCAAGTGTTTGGTAGTTGGGGTCGTGGGTGGCTGAATATGATTAGTTTGTTAGTACGTAGTTGAATCTGAATATCCAATGAAATATTTACTCACCAGCCATTCCAGGACCTCCAGGTTTTGGAGCACCAGCAGCAGGAGAAGCTCCACCAGCAGCAGCAACAGGAGAAGCTTTTCCTTTCTCTTGGAACACATTTCCATCAACTCCAGCAAGAGTTTGATAATTTGGATCATGTGTCCCTGCGACAGCATTCTTATCACTTGGAGCCTTTGGTCCCTCTGGGTTTGGAGCACTCGATGATTTTTCTTTCTTATCACTCTTTGCACTGGTTGCACCATCTCCTCCTCCTCCTCCAGTTTTAGCTCCACCACCACCCGATGATCCACCAGTCTTCTTCTTTCCTCCACATTGTCAATGACGTATCCGGTGAACACCATTGGAGCGAGCATGCTGTAACCGAGATGGGCAAGTTGTAGAAGTGTTTCACTATTTTCTGCCATGTTTCTTTCTGAAAAAATAACTTGCATAATTACAGATAGAAAACAATCTGCATTAAGCATGAAAAACCGGACGTTTTCACCAGATTCCTGAGAATCAGGAGTCCTTGAAGGTCTTTATGCCAACATGCCGGCAAAGCTTCCCCAAAAAAGAGCCGAAGAGAAAACTCACCGAATACACAAGGTCGCAGAACAAAAGTTAGAATAAATTAATTGAACAGATAAGTTTCTAAATTGAGACTTTCACGTGTTTCTTTTCAAGATTTTCATAACCTTTTCATAAACCAAAAAATACTTTTTGAGATAATTTGAGCATTGCGGCAAACTAAAACCCCTGCAATGCTCAAACTTAAAAAATTAAAACAAAATTATTAAAGGTGCACTTTTGGGGGGAAATTTCAAAACGGGATCCTTACAAATGTACTTATGAATCTCATAGAAATTCCCTTTCTTTTCATCCAAATCCCATGCACCGTAATATTTCCATATTATTCGTATTGTTTCTAATAAAAATTCATAGTTTTTTGTCTTCTGTATATTCAAATCGAATAGTGCTCCGTGGTAACAGAATGCGATTTATTTTATGAGAAACTTGATGTTTCTGGCAGATTTTATTGATCGCACAATCATAGTTTCGTGGTACTCTGGCGATCTTGACGAATTTATTGATACATTTTACAATCCTAATAAATAAATAAAAAGTAATAAAAGGTTCGACGATTTTACGATAGAACGAGCATGTGTGGATTACTGTATTGGGAAAGTTCTTTAAATTGTTAAGATGCAAATTTTTCAGAAATCTGTGTGATTTTTTGAGTCACAGTTTCCATAAACCGGAAACACAAAACCATTATTCATAATTGTGCAATTTTTTACCAGCCACAGTACCTTTATCGTTTAGGCTTTCCAATATGTATTCTTCCAAGTTCTAGCTCTATAACTGCAATTTCATTCCCCCTGTAATGCACAATTCGGCACTACTCTGCCAAATACCGAATAGTAACAATACAATACTTGAAACGTGAATAATAATGAGGTGTTGACCATGCCCGGAACAATACCCATTTGCATATATTCATTTCCTGTGCAGTGTGTCGCTCTTTTTATCCGGATTTGGGTGTGCGCGGGGCGAGTGAGGAGGTACCCACCGGTAGATCTACCTTTATATTATTTGACCTTCAATTACCACTTCTACTGTTATTAGTACATTGTTTGGTAGCCACCACTTCGTACGATTAGTACTTTCAATGATATATGTGCCTAGGTGTAATGGAAATCACAAAGCGTCAAGGCGAAGTGTCAAGTTATGTCACTCCTGTAGTGAAAATCAAAATCATTTTTCTTGTATGTGAATAGTCTCTTACGCCAAAAAAATTCAAAATGTCGAAAATAATTTAGAGCCAAAAACCACATATTTCATAACTCTTCAGAGTATATTTTAAACGATTTTCTAAACAATAAAAACATTTTTTTCCAAGTTCATCTATTTCAAAAAGTAAATACTTGTGCCCTTTTCCCTCATTGAAATCCTGCAATGGAGAAAGAATTGAAAAACATTTTGGGTATTTGGGGGGGGGGGGGTTGGTTGGTGTCTAACACGCTTCAAATTGAATTAGAAAGGCGTTGTTTGGGATGACAGAAGACCAAAATAATTGAAAATGTACATAAGATGTTAGTGGAATTTGTAGAATTCGCAGAATCTGCCCTTCCATCCAAATAAAGGGGAAAAGCTCATGGGAAGTGATGTCCTTTTAAATTTGGTTTCAAGTTGTTTCATTTTTACCTTACATTCTTATTTTATTTATCAGCTTTTCAAACCCCAACATTTCTAATTTTATCACTATTTTTCCACAATCAATCATTAGTGAGTCACGTGTCGCGGGTGCACTTTTTGTTTTTGTTGGGAGCTCATGTTTTGCTCCATTTCTATCTCAAGCTCTCAAAGTTCAGTTCAATAAATGAATGTGAAAATATGAGCCATTGATAAGCTCAAAAATTGTGATTAAAAATATTTCGAGATGTTTTAGAGCTCTAAGATTTTTTTTTCGCGATCCGATAGGACCGGGCACACTGTATTTAACTTTTTTCATATTTCTATGAACTCAAAGTTGAAAAAGTTAGACGACGTTTGAGAGAAATTCGAAACGAAACACCGAGATTAACAGGCATGACACACTTTTTTATGTTTGCATCTGGATCTTCATGTTTTTGCTACTCACGGCTCCTCAGCTTTTGCAGAAAAACGATTCAGCAGTTCCAAAAAACCGCAAGCTCTTGACCCTTCTCGCCCCTCATATGAACTCAACGAGTCGGTCGCCCAAGAGTTGGTGACTCTCAATTCCAGTGATAAATCATTGCTCTGTTTCCAAAACCCCGACAAATGGAGTACACATTACCAATAGACGCAGATATATTTCAGGAATGTTGCCATCTGGCACCAGTTGTCTGTGTCTCATCCAGAATCATAGTGACTTTTCACTAGGGGTGGGTTGCGACAATAAAGCGGACGCGGAGAGCTCGGGAAATGAGAATGAGCACGACGAAAGACAGAAGAAAAGATGTAAGAGATAACAGAGGGGAAATGGCCCAACGAAGACGTGATGGTCGAGATGAGAAGAAGAAGAGGACCTCTCTTAAACTTCTTCTCTTTGTTTGTTATTTTTTCGAAACAAAAAAGTGAGACGGAACGAGAGAAATTGGTTCCGTATGCTTGATTTATGAATGAAAAATGAATGAGCCTGACAAATTAGTTTGCTCAAGGAGCCGAAATATGAAAAATTGAGAATTGGTAAAGTGCAAGCTAGGCATCAACGATGAAGCATTGTGTTCTGAAAGATCAGGTTGTAGTTTTTAGGTAATACTATTCTAAATTAGTCTTTACAGTTTCTCATCTCAACATTAATTTGTAAGGTCCAATTCGAGAAGGAAAAAAAAGTTAGGCGATACTTAGAAGACGTAGTTACTGAAGTTCAGCGCAAATTTGATCAAACGCTTGCCAATTTCCTACAGTTTGGAAAAAGCTGAATCGAATTTTACCAAGTGCATTCAAAGTCTTGCCAGAATTTGGCTCAAGTTCTGGACCAAGTAAATATCTTTGGTCTATTTATCTGAAAGCCCTTTTGTTAAACCTTCAGGAACCTTGTCCGATGGTTCATGCAATAAATCTATTGTTATAAAATGTCTTGAACTTTTGAAGTCCGATTGGCCCTCATTAGAATCTACAACGTTGCGACCTAAATACCTAATTAAAATTCGAATTTTGCCTTCCGAATTTAAAAATTTCTTGTCCTCATTTCCACCTGACTGATTTTCGCCCCGTTCCTTATCTTCTTTTTGAAGACACTTTCTCTCCCATTGCAGCTATCCAATTTCCCCTATTTCAAGTCATAATAACTTATTTTTCAAAGCTTCATGTTCCTCCTAGATCTTCGTACTTCTTCTACTTATTTCTCAGTTCCAGCCGCAGTAAACAACAAGATAATTAAAGCGCCCCTAGCCCAAAGAGTCGGAGGTGAAAAAGAAAAAGAAGTAAAAATATCAGGTGCTCATCTCTCATCTCTTCCGGTGTCTTGTGATGCTCTCTATATGTATATCCGATCTCTTATTCCTTGTTTTGGATGTTGGTCGCTTTAGTTTCCATGGTTACCACGTGAGGTAGACATAGAGGATCATATAGATGCCGTTTCCGTCCTCTTTTATTACATTTCCGTTATATGATTATTATTTTTCTATTTTGAATGAGAAGCGGATGGGGTGCTACCTTTGAGTAGCTTTCTACTCAAGTATTGGTTATTAACAAAAACTGCATGATTTTTATGACGAAAATCTAAATTTCTACGTTCAAAAGTTCTAATATAATTCTACATTCTCCATAAAAATGACGAACCCACAGAATTCAAGTCGAGTTACGCCTGCCTTGTAGGCATACAAGTAGGCGTTGCGCGAAAGTCCATATTATTCTTCGATCCGAAAGATCACGAATCTTCGAACCTTGGAGGAAAGCTTGATCCATCGACTTTCAACTTGATGACACTTTCTCTAACTTTAGAACTTTAGCCCCCTTTACTCGATTCGAATATATATTACAATTCTAGTAAAAATCCATTCCGGTGACAACTAAATTGCTCACAAGCATCCATACACCTTTCTATTCACTATACCCCGCCTCTCTCTATTCACAACTGTATCGAAATGCACTCTTGATTGAGTCGTCGTCATCGTTGTTGGATTGACCCTCACAATCCCTCCACAATTCATTCATAAAAGCCGTCCCTCTGTGCGAGTCTGTCATTATATTAAAAAGAGAAGAGGCATCTCTCTACGCTTCTAGCGGTCACAATTACAATGGGTGGCCTCCTCCTGTTGATGGCGGGACACCAGAGGTCAGGTCGCCAGACACCCACCAGATGCACCATCCCTTCAAATTTCTGCATCTTCTTGTACTTCCGATGGGGTGATTTTGGTGTGTGTAATAGGTGATGGAGGAGTGTGTTGGTGCGGTATACAACAGTCACACTGATCACGTCATATGGCTCCAGGAGGGGTTACTGATGGGTTACTGTAGATAAGTGGCGTCTGGTGGGAAGTTATGCAACAGTGCGCGGATATATATTACACTTTTGAAATAAGCAATATATAAATTTAGTACCAGTTGTTCATGGCTCGGAGCTTACTGATTTTTTGAAATTATGTCAATAGTTCTACACACAAGCTGGGCTCAAAAAGTAGTGCTTAACATAATAAAGCTAAAGATAAGGCTTTAAAGCTTTCAATTGCTTAATATATAAATTGTTCGGAAACTCTAGGCAGTATTCCAGGATTGAATCGTGCCTTCCAAAAAAGTCCTAGTTTATCCAAACTCGTTGTTGCTTTATGGCGCTCAATCTAGGTTGAGCTCTTAAAATTCAAATTGCACCCCCTCAAGCTTTAAAATCTTCCATTCTATTTTATTGTGGACTCTTCCATCAGTACACCTGACTGCACCAGAAACCAATTGGCATGATGCCAACTTCAATGTGAAAAGTAAAAGTAGCACAACCCCCTCGTTCTCCCACAACAGTTGGCTCAACTTCCACTGCTCAAGGGTCACAATGACTCACTTCTGGACCTCCCTGTCACTTTCTTATCTTCTTCGGAACCTCCTTTCATTATGAAAATAAAAATAAAATATTTCGTTTGATCTGTGATCGGATCTCTCTCACCCTCTCTGTTTCTCGACACTCCTCCCAACTTCACCTTTCAATTTCGACCTTGGCATCCGTCCAAATCGGAGGGAAATGTCCCCGCGTGTGTATCTGAGTGGGCGGAGCCTAGGTCCCACCAACAACAACAGCCCTCTCTTCTTCTTCTTCTTCTTCCTCTTCTCCGCCCATATTTTATGTTTGTGACTCTGCCAGTGTTGTCGTCCGGGAGCCTAGGTCTGTCCTACGGAGTAAACATCGAAAATTGCAGGTTACCACCTTGAAAACTACCTTGTTTGGACTTTTTAATACCAATTTCCCTTTCTTTCGATTTTTCCATATTTAACTTTTTCAAAATAATATTTTCAATTTGTGATTCCAGGTCAAAATGATCTTGGACAAACTTCGCGCCAAGTTCCACATTCGTAAAGAGTTGCTCCGCGCTGTGCTCGCTGAGTTCACCGGAACTTACTTGCTCTGTGTAAGTGTATCCAGTTAATTTTGAGATTCTTACATACTTTATCTGTTGATCTTTGCCACAATACCTTTTTCCCTCAAGCATCATCATCATGTGCTTCCAATGTTTCCTCCAGGGATGGCTCTAGACACTAATTCATATGCAATTAGGCTCATTTCGGAACATCTGTCTCTCCCTTTAACATTTCGTGCTCTTTGCTCCTTTCGTATGCTTCTCATGGATTAATCCAGAATTTGGAACCCACTAGAATCGTAAACGAGCAAAGAGCAGGTGGAGGATAGATCAAAACAGTGATTAGTCACGAGAGTCATTTGTGAAAAGTGTTGGAACCCTCTCTCGGGGGATCTGTGAAGGGTCGATTTTGTGACAAAAGAGCCACCAATTTTTTGAGCGAAAATAAAGAAGATGAAGCTATTTTGCACAGTGAGCTCATAAACTTAGACTCATAAAAATAACAGCATTCGGAAAAGATGCAGAGTTCAGTTTGGATTCCGAACTTTGGAACATCCGAAAATAACCCTAACCAATATTTTTCAGCTCATCGGACTTTCTGTTGTCGCACAGAAGGTGTTGCCAAGACCAGAAGTCAACGAATTCATTGGAGTCAACGTCGGATTCGGAATCGCCATCGTTTTCGGTGTTGCTGTCTCTGCCAAACTCTCCGGTTAGTTTGTGTATATTGATGTATTATTGTGAAAAGAGAGAGTTTGTGAAAATGGGAAAAACGGCCGATTTATGGGCATTGCGTGATTGAATGAGAGTGTGAGAAGTAGTTATGTTTGAGAAGAGTGGACAATTTACTGGTAATAAATTCCTGTGCAAATGTAGAGAAATAATGCAAACATATAGTTTTAACGGTTAGAAAAAATCTAAAAATTGAGAATTTCGAATCATGAATATTTTAAACCTAAATAAATAATTTCAGGAGGACATATTAACCCTGCCGTCTCCTTTGCCTTCCTTTCCGTCGGACAAATCACCATCGTCCAATTCATTGCCTACTTCGTCGCCCAATTCTTCGGAGCTTTCTTCGGAGCCGCCACCGTCTACGCCGTCTACAATGACGCCATCAATGTGTTTGACGGAGGAGTTCGTACCGTTGGAGGACCAAAGGACACCGCCGGAATCTTCGCCTCTTACCCAGCTCCACACCTCGGACTTGTCAACGGATTTGTCGATCAATTCGTCGCCACCGCCGTTTTCGTCTTCCTGATCGCTCACATCGTCGACAAGCGCAACTCTTACCCAACATGGCTTCAGCCAATCCTTGTCGGAACCGGATTCGTCGCCATCGGAGCCGCCTTCGGATACAACTGCGGATACCCAGTCAACCCAGCTCGTGACTTTGCACCACGTCTCTTCACCTCCATCTTCTACGGAGGAGCTGTCTTCACGTAAGTTTCAAAAAATGTTGATTTCAAAATGAGCAAAAATTACTTTTGAAAGTCCTTATCCAATGTTTCATCATCAAAACCTCCATGAAATTACCGTTTAATGACCTCAAAAATGTACCTCATCTTCCTAAAACATTCAACACGGCAACTATCTCCTATTCTCCTCCAGAGGGGGCTAAAGGGGTAATAAACTCATTTTCGCGGTCACATTCCCTTTCTCTCTGATGTCTCTTCTCTGCCTTTTCATCCGAATGATCGACGCTCACCGTAATGCGATGGTCTACTACTGTCACTATTCCCAAATTGTTTCATCGGAAAAAGGGATAGAGAACAGGGGTATACACATATACGTACACACGTAAACAACCACCTTTTGCCAACTCCCTTCTCGGTCAACGAATTTTGAGGGAAATCAAAAAAAAAGAAATTTTTGAGAACAAACATAGAATCTTGGCCCATTTCCGTAAGGGGAAATGAATACGTACCTAGGGTTGAATAGCATGAAATAGAGGGAGTAAAAGCGAAAACAAAGTCATAAAAAGGGTTGTTTATGAGGGAAAAAAGCCGACGAAAAACACATGAAAACAGCCTTCTTACGGGTGTCAACTTCAACCCAATTTAGCTAGAAAACGGGAAATTAAACTTTTTTCTTTATTTCAGCAAGTGGTTCTGGGTTCCAATTGTTGGACCATTCGTCGGAGCTGTCGTCGGAATCTGGCTTTACTACTTCTTGATTGGATTCCACACTCCACAAGACGCTGAGGAGAAGTACGTCGTACTCACCGGAAACCAGGAGCTCAAGCCACTCACCGCCAAGGAGTACGTTTTTTTGATGAGTTAAAAAAAATCAGGGTTAAAACCAGACATTTCAGATCTGCCTAAATTGGATTCTGATACTCTGTAAGAAGTTTGAAAATTATATTTTTCAATTTCCCTAGCTTGCCTTAGAATATTAGAATATTGAAGCATGCTCAGCTTACCCAATAGATCAGACTCACCCTTTCAAATTTTCTTTCTTACGGTTGCTTTTTTCCTATTTTTACTTCTAAACTTCTGGCTTACAAAATAAAACTTTAAAACCAATAAATCATATTCAAAATTTCAGAACTGTCGATGAAGAAGCCGCCTAAACGATTCGACCAATATTCAATGCTACCATCCTGCCTCCAAACTTTCTTTCTTCGCTATCTCGTATAAATGAAAAACATAAAAACAATCGAAAATCACAAAAAATTGATAATTTTCTAGCTTTCGACCCCCGAAATCCTTTCTCACCCTGATCAAACCAAAAACCAAGATTTTTTTGAAAATAAGGAACTGCAAAAAGTTTCAAATAATGATAATCCATTGAATTTGTCTAATCGGTTGCACCTTTTCTCTGTAAAACAAATCAAAGTTCTGTAAGCTGTAATAATAATAAATATATAAAATACTCTAAAACTTGATGTTTCTCTTTGTTGTTCTCATTACAAAACTGTCATACAAATAGGAATTTTCAGTTAAAAGCTCTCAAGTAAAACAAAAAATTAAACATTAATTTAAATGAGAAATTCTTGTATCTACACAAAACAAAAAAAATGAAATGTAGTATTGTCATCTATCAATGAGAAAGATTTTGAAAATTACAAAATTTGACAATTCTTCTGAACAGTTCCATTACAATTTTAGTGTTGCTTTCATAAGAGTTAAAGTACATCTTTTCCGTCCAGAAAACCTCATCTTCCAGATATTTTCTCCTGCTCAAATTTCATGAATTTTAAAAGCTTGAGACCTACACACACTGCCTTTGAAATAGTAACCCGGAAAAACAAGTTGTTTTTGTTATTTCAAAATACCTTTATATTTTCAAATGCTGATAAAAGCGATTGTGATTCTAATTTGATATTAAATGTTTGTAATGTGTATCTGTTTGAACGAAATGTTATTTTGAAAATCGGGTGAAAAGGTCACTCCGATTCAAAAAGTTCAGTCTACCGTTGCATGTTAACTGGCTTGAATTTGTAGAAAAACTGGTACACTTGAAACATTTTACAGGCGATCTAAGAGTGTTTTCAGTGCAAGTAAATAACTAGGTGTTATAAAGTTGAAACCATGGAAATGTGCATATAGTTTTTCGAACCCATAATTCAATCTATTGGCATTTTTCACTCATACTCCCATGTTATCCAAATGTAAAAAAAGTGACAAAGAAACAGTTGGTTCCAACAGTCAAATGACGTTGACAGTGAATTATGGTCGGAAACCAATTCCATGCCAATGCCACCGTATAGACAAAGACAACGTAGGAGCGACGACGGATGGATTGAATCAAATGGGAACCAAATGGAAAACTAGCGAATTTTATGGGAAAATGCGATGGAAAGTTGAATTGGAAAAGTGTAATGAAAATTTTCATAAGTTTTCAAAACTTTTTCATAATTACCAATTGGGGGGACGTTGTGATTCACGGTGTTGAAACACCCTTTCGATAAAATATATGAAAAAATATCCAACTTTTGCCAAAAAATATTGGTAAAGGCCTGAAAATTTTTTAGAGTTAGATGTTAGATCACCGTTGAATAAAATTTGAAAAATTTCGATTTCAGATTAACCATCTCATTTCTGAACTGAAAGTCTGATCTCAACAACACTTTTCAAAAAAAAAAGCTAGATTTTTTTTCCGTTTCGAGACTGAAAATATGTTTTCAGACTCTATTTGGTCATTTTTCAAAGTCAAAGCCATGTAAAGCGGAAACGTTCAAAGGTTGCATCCTACGCTATTCTTGAGAAAATATAATTAAAAAGCTTTTAGTTTTTTAGCGACAAAAATTTTGGAAAACATTCTCCAATTTCAGATAAATAAATTTTTAAGGAACGCGTTGTTTTATTTTGAAAATGTTCTTCTTAGAGATTCACTAAATCCTGAGATTTTGTTTTTTTTGCTGATTTTCAAATATTTTGCATAACCTGAAAATTTGGATATTTGTGAGTCTGCATAAAAATATGTCAAACTAAGTTTTATGAACACTTGCAAGCTTTTTCTATTGGAAATTAGAAACAGTTTTCAACACATTTTAATCTTAATTTGTCATTTGAAAGTAATCTGAAATGTATCTAGACATAATCTGACTAAAACACCTACAATTATAGAATGAGTAATTGACTATCTCCCACCCTCAACCTTACTTCAAATCTTATATTTTGCTTTTCACTTTTTCAGGATCAAATCTGAAAAAAACGAACAAAAACAACCCCTTTTAAAATTAATTTTCAATACAAAATCTGAAATTTAATCTCCATTCATTTTTTTTGTGCAATCAAAAATCTACTCATGATTAATATCTCAATATAGTTTATGCGACAAGACATTTTTTGAAAAAGTTATCAAGTTATACAGTATCTAACCGTATTGGGAATTTTGTGTTTCATTGTGAGTCCCTAGAATCGCTCTATTTTGTTTATCAGTTGTCATGCACAATTTGAGAAACTATTTTCTGCAAAATCATATAAAACTAGAAATCTACATGGATGAAACTTTATCACTAGGTAGCCGGCACATATTGCTGTAAATTTGAGCAGCTGTAGTTCTACCTGTGTTGGTAAACTTTGATAGTTTGAAAATAAAAAATCATATTTCACTGTCACAACCACATAAAGTATTCTTGAAACAGCAGATTTAAGGTTCCCGACTTGCGCGCCAACTTTTTTCAGATTCCTCTTTAAAGTCCTCTGTAATTTCTGAAGATTAACGAAATCAATTTTTAAACTGCTAATAATTTTAAAAATATTTTAATAATGAGCTACCACACGCTTGGCCCAGCATGTACTAAATTTCGAAAATAGTAACTCCACATAAATAAATTCTTCAAAATACATTTATCTTGGTTTCATGTGCATGAGTACGGAAAAAAAGCGGAAGTTTCTAGTTGTTTAACTTATTTTCATCAAAACAAATTTCATCCTGCCCCAGGTTTTCCGGAAGTTTTCCGTATTTTTTTCAATTCAAAATAAATATTTCATTGCCGAAAATTTTGCTCTCTCTTGATTCATTGAACGTTTTTATGAGATTGCTAAATATAGGACCAAAATTTAGTGATTTTCTACTTTTTGAAAATAATTCGAGTAACTATAGTTCATGTACTCAAACTTCTTTGATCTACATTTTATTATTCTGTTCTATATTTTCACAAACGTTGTCTCATGTCTTGTTACTCCTATTAGTTCAGTTCAAAACATAACAAAGTTATAACTTCCTTGATTAATTACAATCCTCATTTATCCTCTCATCCCAGTTGTTCAAGTGCATTCAGGCGTAAAACAAGAAATATCATGTTGAATTGAAAATTGTAGAAAAATTGAGACTTTTTTACATTTCCCGTCACTTTCTAGAATAAATTCTAAGAAAGTTTCAGTACACCCCCACTTTTTAAATTGTATATAAATATCATCTGGATAATTTTTTTGAATCAATTTTTGTAGAATGATGTGTCTTTTTTTACTAATTGTACCGACAGCACATGCACTACAAAGTAAACAAAATGAATTTTACGAATCATTTTTGTTTTTTGTCATCGTTGATTCAGAATGTTAAAATTTTTTTTGAGGCAATCACACCTTTTCTAGGCAAATAAAACTAATTTTAGGAATTAGAAAAATACTATATTGCATAGATATCACAATTTATATTTTTGAAATTTAAAACGCCAGTGAGCCAAAAATTAGATTTCTCTTGAATTCTGGCACAGGTGAATCTGCTACTTTTATTCATTATTTAAATGTACTTCTGATCAGTTCCAACTCCGCCAAATTAAAAATTACATATTAGTTCACCTGATTTTTGTACAACTTGCACAGATGTATCAGATACTTTTCTACCATTTTGAGTTTTCAAAAAAAAAAACTTCGACATAACCGGTTCAAAAATACCAATCCACGCGCCCTTAACTTTTTTGCGGAGCTACAATAGGTGCTCTTGGACGTTTTTGAAATTATATGTAAATTCCTTGTAAGTTCTAACTCATATAAACAGAACAAATTAAGGCAATAGTCCCATCATCCACAATTAACCCTTGCAAAAGTTCTGTTTATCAGAGTACCAAACTTCTCCCACACTGATCTTGTTTTGTTCGAAACGTCACGATTGAATTCTTCAAAATATGACGTTTTTCAAGTCAAACCAATAAACCCTATTTCTCATTTTTCTTTACCCAAATCACCTACCTCTTCCTCTGCCACCCACTCTCAATTTCTGTATACCTTAACTCTCAATTCCTAGAATCCAATCTACTTCTGGATCTGTTTCTCTCTGTCGTGTCGGTGTGGAAAAGAATGTGTTAATTAGCGTAGACAACGTGGTTCTGCTTCTCGACACCCCGAAAAATGATTAGTACTCCCGCAGTGGCAAGTCTGCGTGAAAAGGCAATTTTTGTAACGAGCCGCCCATTTTTATGGTGTTTCTTATTGGCTCACGACTGAGGCGTTTGACTGCGTAGGTACTTGATACCAAGCATTTTTTTCTTCGTTAGTTCCATGAATTCCCAAAGGTATTTTTAGGGTATTTCGTGTTTCTGTGGTTCAATTTTTTGGAAATTCTGAAAAAGAAAACTGAATGTTAATTCTCGAATAAGAAGTTGTTGCCCAAATGACGTTTCCAGAACGACTCGTTCCACTGTGATTTTTTACGTTTTTTTAAAACTCTACACCATAAATGAATTTGTAATTTCAAAACTACATATTTAGATCCTTACATTCAAAATAATACCGTTAGCCATTAAATCGAAATTTTCGGTGCAATTTTATCGGACTATAAAAATTCATAACATTGATATTTTCTGTTCGAGAACAGTAAATTTACAAAATGACGCCCAAATCGTTCGTTATTATTTTTTTGCAACCAGAAACCTACAAAAGCAGCATTTTAAAAAATATTTTGGATCTCTCTGGAATCAGCACGCAAAAATGTAAAATCATAGTTTAAAAAACATAACTGCAAAAAATATTATTATCAAATTCAACCATTTTTTCTACAAAAAATCTCAATCTGTGTTGCTGCTTTATCTCAAAAAGCAATAATTTTTTCTGTTCGATTGAAAATAATCAAATTAAATGCCAAAAACACATGCTAGAACGTAATGGTAAAGTGACGAAACTGGGCGGAGCCTTGATCTATGTTCAATTTAGGATTGAATTAATTTTTTTGCAAAGCGTAGTTTTTAGATGTAGTTTCTCGTACTTTTTTGGCTAAAAAACTATTCGACACGCCCACTTTCAGTGCTTAGGAACTCTATAAGAGCACTAAAATCTGGTTGCAGTTGTAAAGACAATGCCGCAAAAAAGGTCGGTGATCAATTTTTTATGCATTTGATTTTCAATCACAGATTATTCTTTTGCTTGCATGAAGTGATATTAGCAAATTCTTGGGAAAATTATATTGATTAGGTATTTAGCATTTACCCTTTCCTTTTGATCTCCAGATATTGCGTTAAATTTTTAGGATCGTTTCCATGACGTCACCTGTTTGAATCCGCAAATATTATTTTAATTTCTAAAGATCAAACATAGAGTGGACTACAAGTGATTTTGCAGAAAAAATAAATTCAAAGGCTATTTGTGTGACCGAGTTTTTTCGTTTTTTTCAGCCACGAAGGAAAATATTTCTTCTACTGAACAAGAACTTAAAGTTGAATATTTAGATGGCCACTGTAGTTATATAACTAACGATTTTCTTATTTTGGTTACTCATAATTATCTATGGAAAAAAACGACAACAGGCATTCTTTTCTTACTCATTTTACATTTTTCCGTTCACTTTTTACTCGAGCTAGAAAACTTGTAAACTATTGCACGAATAACTTAAGTTAGACCGAAACTGAATATGCAAAAGCTGTCCTTGTTTTTGAACTTTGAAATTCTTTGGAATTAGTTTAACGTGCAAACCACCTGTCCGGCGTTTGGAACTCTAGTTTTCTATGCCACTTTCAAATCTAATTATCTTAATCAATTGAATTTATTACATATATACTTTAAAAACTTGCATCTAGAACATTAGCTTTTGACTTTCCAAACTACAATTGAAATGGAATTAATGAAAGTTCAAGGACTGAAAACTAGATGAGATCCATAAATTTTACTTGTTCAAAAATTAGCGGCTTATTTTTTGAAAACCAATTTGAAACTTTAAATAAAAAATTTATTAAGGTTTTGGAGTGATGGTTTGGAAATTTTCCAACGAATTTTCACACTTAAAATTAAATTTATACTTTCAAATATAGAGGTCACATGTTATCACAGTTGCGATCAAAATATTCCATTTAATGACGTCAGGTTTAATTTTAGTTTGCTCTTTTTGAAAAAAGTTTCCCACGGAACATGAAAGACAATATCCCTATAAAATTGTTCATATGTCCCCATTAGAACTTTTTTAAAAAAATATTTTCCTTCTCGAATGAAAATCCAGAAACATTTTCCAACTATAAATTTTACAGATGCCGTCATACCACACTGTAATCATCATCCTGCTCATCTCAATTATCTCCACAACGTCATTCATTCTGCAAGATCTTCCATTGGAGCGTTTCGAGCGAAGTGGGCATGGAAGTGATGAGCTTCTAGGAGGAGGTTCACAATTCGATCGACATATACGATCTGGTCTCAGCTACAGGCCAATGCCGAATTTAATGGCACGATATAGGTATGTGTGGTGATGTAGATAGTGGCTACTCGTTTTTTTGCAAATTGATTGAGTTTTGCATGACGCAAATAGCGCTATACCTAACAACATTGGTGCCAAAAATAATCACATTAACTTTGTGTAACACGTTTTTGAATTAAAATATAAAATAATCTGCGCATGTTCGTGACGTATAGAATCAAGTTCAGTGGAGAGAACACGTAGACACTTGAAAATTTTGAGAAAGGGCAAGGAAAGTACAGTACTTAAAACTATAGGTACTTGAAACTTTTGAACTTCCAAATTTGAGTGTAAAGTTTAAACTACATCTGATGGAATGGGATGCTGAAAGACTTTGGTGTATGTGCCAGCTCCAAGCCTCCCGCCTGTTTTTTAAAGTTTATTCAGGTGTTTGAAGAAGGCTGGAACGTTTGCTTTAGCTGTACGTTGCCTAGTTGTTTTTTTACAAAAATAGTAATTTCCCGTTTCGGCCACATTTTTGTGTTTTTTGGAACACTGGGTAATTTTGGAAACTTCGGATTTGAACTTAAATTCAACTTAAAAATTCAAAAAGAAATAACTTGGTTGATCTAAAATAGTCTTCAACTAGAATGTAAATAAAAATTTCAGTTAGCTGGCGTTTTGTGTGCCTGTTTCCCAATTTGGCTTAATTTTTGGGTATGGCAATTTGGACTTAAAGTAAGAATTGCGTACCTATTTGGATTCAAAGATAAGATTATCAAGTTCAATTAAACATTTAAATATAAACCAATTTTTCAAAACTTTCAGAATGATGTCCGGCTAAAACTCGAGCACCGTGTCCCCCTTCCATGTGATCCAGCATCTCTCATTTCTTGGGATCTCCACGTCTTTTATCCTACTTTTCTCCTGTCTCTCAATGTTTCTGTCATGACATGTTCTCCAATCAAACGTCATCTGATAATATTCCAAATATTCTTCATTATCTCAATTCCATAACTATTTGTTTCCAGAGGTACAGAATAAGTATTGATTTTTGATCGATAAAGAAAAATAAATAAATGCTTTCGTCGTTAATTCGATGGTTTTTCATTCAATCACTCTCGAAATTTCACTTTCACAACGAAAATGAACTGACATACTTGATGATGGTCATATGATCAACTGATTGACCACTACAAGTCATTGAATTTGTCTTAAACTTGAATGAAGACCTGAATCACGTTTCTACGTCATTCAATATGATTTGTTTCCTATCACAAAATTCACATCTCTGATTTGATGTTAACCTGTTATTGTGGTAAAATATTGAATCGTTGAATCATCGATTTTAGAATAAAAATTAATAACGAAATTATAAACAATGTTGGATTTCGGTGTGGGGAATGTGGTTTAAGACACTGCGAGTCAATTTCAGTCGTGTATTGTCCATTTGATGTACAGAGATCGCAGCAAATGTATCTCAAACAAAAATGTCGCCACACAACTTGTACTATAGAAATTGCCGGCACAAGTCATTTGGGATTGAATTCGAGCTTACTCGGCTTGTCACCACACCACACAAGCCCTTATCATTTCAGATTCTACTGCCCGCCATTTTCCGTTAGGCTTTTTTCTTTTGACGCAATTCATAACTTTTTGATGCACCATGTCATAACTCTTTGTCATCTTCTCGCACACATTGCACAGTTTTCTGTGGCAAGTTCCACATATCTACAGAAGTCTACCATAGTGCTACAGAAATCTGAGACTTTTTTTTTTGAAATATCGACCTTCAACTCAAATTTCATAGTCAGTCAAAAACTATTTAATTCTGGAAAAATTTCGGATTGAAAAACAGAGCAAGTTAAGACTAGAACTATATAGCCGTAAGCACCAAAGTAACAAGAAGTTTTCTAATGTAAAACCAAGACCTGATGAAATCACAAACAATATCAAATTTACAACTGTTTTTGGTGATGTTTTAAATTAAAAATTGGTTTACTAGAATCAAATGTTGTTCGAGATATTTCAACTTTTCGAAAAAAAATCCAGTTTTTATCAAATCTGACATCTTTTTCCAGATGACGTCTTCCAGACGAGTGGAATTTGATGCCTTGAGACTTGACAAACAAGTCAAAAATGGGCACTTGAAATCAACAAGAAGGCAACAATTTGAAAATAACAAGAAATTATTTATTCTGAAGATCATCCTTTATTTATTCGATCCGAATATCTATTTCAATTGAATCAACATCGCCATGAACAGAACAGAAAAAAAAACTAGAGAAGACGTCGGTTGAGACCGCCCAGCAGTTGACAAACAAACTTTTTGAAAGAAATTTGAGAAAAAAAGAAACGAAAAAAGACGTAAAGTGTCTTCTCAAAAAGATCCACCCACTTCGCTTCACCGCGAACTGTTCCAGTCTCTTTTTGAAGAAGTTTAAAATTATGTGGTCAACTATTTTCTTTGTATTTTCAACATTTGTTTTAATTGTGGATTCAGGAAGTGTTGGATGTAAGTTTTTTAATTCTTATTGGACATTAGATTGAAACATGAATTGAGAATGAAGTTACCGTCAATCTGAATACTATTTTACCTTGTGTATTTGATTAATGGATACTTAGATGTTTATACAGTTAAGTTTATTATGAAAATACTTGAAGTTAAATTAGCCTGAGTTGTTTCATATTATGCAAAGTTATTGAATAAAACTCTGGTAGGCAGGCACATACGATTCCAGGTGCATTAGCCTACCATCGCTTGTATTTCATAGTCTATTGGAAATAAATTACCATGCAACTTAGTTGGTATTCCAAACTACAATAAACATATGTTCCCCATTAAATTTCGAAAGATTTCTTTTCAGTATGCCGAACCGAGTGCATTGAGCAAAATTCTCGAAAAATCGTTCGAGTACACTTGAAAGATCAATTGGTGATGGCTGGATTGTGCAATAATAACACACAACAAACTGGATCAATTGTCACACCATACGTCTGTCACAGAAATATCGGATTGTGGACTTTGGATGAATTGGTAAGGATCCTTTTAAATTTTATATTTGCTCACGCGAATCTTAGAGAGATGAATTGCCGGTTTGTCGGAATTTTTTAATTCCGGCAACTTGCCGGTTAGCCGATTTGCTGGAAATTTTAATTTTTGAAAAATTGCCGATTTTCCGGAAATGTTTAGAGGGTTTTTTATAACACGAAAACACTCGAAATTTTTTTCCCGTTTTCGTTAGATATTTTCATAGAATTTGCTTACTTTTCAAAATAGATGTAGGATTAAAATTGAAATTCTGATATTTCCAAAACAAGGGCAAAACCACAATTTGCCGAAATTTTTCGGCGTTTGCTGGAAATGTTCAATTCTGGCAATTTACCAAATTGCCGATTTGCCGGAAAAATCGTTTGCCGCGCACACCTGATCTGAATCTCATTATCTTCTAAATATTTTACTTGTTTTCTGAGTCGTGAGACCACCCGTATTTGATCACTCGTGACTTTTTGCAAAACTTTTAATAATAAGAGATATTATCAAGAGTTCAAAAAACCTTGAACTAACTATTTTCAGGACGAGGAAGGAACCGTCAAATTTGAAACACTTTGCCCCACACCTGAACAGTATCCTTTGGAGCTCCGTGCTACATGCCCACGAGTTGATGCCCAACACGATGACACCCCGAATGAAATGGACATTGACGATTATCCAAACTCTGGAGATACCCCGCTATCAGTGGTTTAATATTTCTAACATTATATAACCATTTATTATGTACTATATATAGAAAGAAAAGGACAGAAAGAAGAATAAATAATAAGAATTCAATCAAATTGAAGTCATTTCAATCATCACAAACCTTGGCATAATTATTATCACAGAGAAAGAGGGGAGAGGAAGAGAGAACACAGGATCTTTTAAAAATTATGAATGCCAAAAGAAAAACTGTGAGGACCAGGGGAAAGCTGTGGAGGAGAGAGAGAGGAGTCAGACCAAGCCATGCGATTCACTAAAACTGAGAATCATAGTTATACAAAAAAATGACAGGAGATAAAAATACATTAAACGCTAAAAAAACGCCCGGAAACATTATTATTATTCTACTATTTGTTTGTTGTGCATGCAAAAAAATAAAGGATTAAATTATTTTTAAGTAAGAATTTTCGTTTCATAGGGATCTTTTATTCGGCAGATCTTGATGGGAAGACTCTCCATTGGCTTCGTGGAATCTTCTGCAGGTACTTGATCTTGTTGTAGAACACTTTGTACCTGAAAGAAATTTATTTCTTCACAATTCTTTTTTTGGGTGTGAATGTGTCGGTTGAAGGTCAGGTCAAACGAATCGAAAGGAAAGGAAGTAACGTTTTAATCACGTATTTCATTCCAAATTATCACATTCATGAGGGGTGTAAGATTCTCTGTTTACTTACCAAATAACTCCTATAACGGAACAAATTGCAACCGAAATGAAATATCCATCAACTGCCACTTCACATACATCACCACCAGACGAGCATTGATCAGCTAACACTTTCGTATTACAAGCGTACAAAATTCTGAAAAAAAATTGGAAGTTTAAATTATCCTAAAGCAGTCGAGATTTTTTCAACTCACTCTTTCGTTCCCTTGACAACACAATCTTTGTAGGTAAACCAATCTGTCACTGCTAAAACTACAGTAACCGGCCAATTTCCTCCCAAATTGTTAAGAGTGTTCAACATGGTCATGTAAGTTCCACCAATTCGAGGATCAGAAATTTGAGCAATGAATGCCATCATTGAGACGAACATCGAGTATGTGGCAAGCTGTAAAAATTTTATAATTTTACAATTACTAAAATATTTTGATTTTTCCTACCTGATGGAAAATGTATCCGGTAATCCAAACAATATAAACCGAGTATTCAAACTTTCCATCGGGAAGACTAAAATGTGGAGTCCACCAAACAAGTGCAGCAAAGACTCCTCCAATGAAAATTCTGTATGGGAAAGCCAATAGGAATACGTTCAATGGACGAGGCCCAGCGGTCCATTTTCCAATCATCCATGGTAACATGATTTGCATTGGTGTCAGGAAAACTCCAATACCTGCTAGCCGATCCTTTGGAATTCCCATTTCGATCAATTTCAAACTGGTCATTCCATCAGAAGCGGCAAACGCTAGTTTACCAGTAAGAAGAATTGCGACCATATAATGAATTGATTTCAGTTTGAGAATCTTGTACAATACGGCATACGATTCAGCAACTCCAAGTTCCAATTCTTCATCCTCTTCTCCAGCTGGAACAACTTCTCCATTGTTTTGATTCGATGGCACTGACTTGTCAACTTCACGCTTCAGAACGAGTACCAATGTTGTGGTAACAATGAATACCCATCCCCAGAAGAAGACATACCCTGAAAAGTTGGATATAATTTTGAGAAAGTAAAATTCCTGTTCCCCGAAATCTAGTAGGGTTTCCCCACTTTGTTTGTTTTGATATTTATTAAAATTTATGCGAGTGACCAATTGGTATTGATTTCAGGCGGTATAAACAATTGGAAGGCGAAGGCGAGATTATTATTGTTATGCATAGTTGCAATGGGAACACCCCACAACCGTCTAGAACTCAAAAATTATTATTTTTGGAATTGTCACTTTATTGTAGTAGTTTTATTTTAAATATCCGCTAGTTCTGCCAATATTTGCAATACTTAATGAAAGGTTTTAAGATGGTTAATGTTTATGATAGAATCCATCTTCTGGTATCCCCCGTCACTTCCAGAACATCGGGAATCCCCAAGATACATCATTCAAATCAAATCCACCCACGGATAAAACTTTTTTCCTCATTGACGCGCGTTTATTTTACTTTGTGTCTATTCTGTTTTTTTTTGTTCACATCAGTCCATCTTTCAATTCTTCCGAAATAGATTTGGTGCGGCGTGGGTGCATCTCATAAATAGAACAAAAAACTTGACGAAAAGAAAAAGTATCTCTGGGTTTCGGTGTGGGTGAAAGAGAGAAAGAGAAAGAGCTCCGAAAATCTCAGAGTAAAGTCCCGCCCTCTACTTTTATGCTTCTCTAAAAATTCTTTAAAAAGAAAGAAAGAGGAAACCCCCGTCCTTCTCCATTTCAATCATTTTTAGTTGTTCCTCCTTACTTGTGTCATCATCGGTATGCCGACACGACTAGCTGCCGTATTCCTATTGATTGCTGTTCTTTCAGCTATGGCAATGAGGGGTAAGTTCTGTCGGGTCATACCTTAAATACCTTAATCGAAAAAAAATTTCAGCGAAACACGACAATTGTAAATCGGAGAAATTACGGGAGTTGGTGTTAGAGACTGTTGGAATATACCCACACCAATACAGTTATCAGGCAAAGTGAGTTGAGGTTGCACATGGTGCATCGATAAATTCAGATATCCAAAAAAATATGCTAAGTGGGATTTCCAATTTAGTTCGAGACTATTCTAATTACTTTTCAAATTTAATGTTATTTTTAGCACGTAGACTCATAGAAAAGTTCAACGTGATTTTTGACTATAACTTCCTCAACTTCACCTGTTTAGAGCATACGAAATGTGCCGAGAACCTTTCGTTACGTCTAAATGTTTTTTTTAAAGTGCATTAAACTTTAAAAAAACCCGAAACCACAATTTCAGATATCTCAAACAACAAGCAGAAGAACGTTTCGGATTCTGGTGGAGTGCAGTAATTGTAAGCGAACGGGGTGGATATGGAATGAGTGCTGTCTATGATCAATACAAGAACACATCGTGCGAAATGATGCTGTTCGATACATATTATTGGATTGGAAGGACATGTTAGGAGGCAATGTAGTGATCATAATTGAAGCATGAATGATTTTTAAGCTATAAATGAGGTGTCGAAATCTTTGAAATTTGTGATTTTTTGCGGTTTTATTTTAATTTCAAAAACGCTCTGTTGTAATGTCTAGTGGCTGAAATGAAAGGTTTAAAAAACTTGATTTAAAATTAATTTAAACTAGAGTTTTCCTATAAAAAAATATGCATAAAACAGAAAACAACCTTAATTGGTAGTTGTAAATTATCTTAAAAGTGGGGAATTTTAGCTTAAAATTAAAGATATTGGGCTATAATAACTAAATTTAACTGTAAAATTTTTTATAGTATTTTTTATGATTTTTTTAAATTTTGCAAAACTGAAAAAATTCAGATTTTTAAAAATTATTTTTCTACAGTTATATTCAATTAATACGACTTTTTTCGAATTTTCACTCAATTTTTCAATTTATATATCTTTCATTTTTCTCTTTATCTTCCAACCAAAAACAAAAAAAATTCATTCTATTAGCTCCCCGGGGAACCCTTAAAATGCCCCAACTTTCTGCCATAAGGGGCTCGCCAAAAACGTCATTTCACCAATTTCTCACAAAAAACGGACTAAAATTGGAATCGGAAACTCGCAACCCGATTTTTATGAGTTTTCCCTTCGAGGAAATTGGATGAAAACGAAAATCTACCTGCTAGGTCGATGATTCCAGTATCTTTGTAATTCTCTTTTGATCTCAGGAAATCATTGCAAAATGTAGGAGATTCGAGAGCCAAAAAAACAATGTTTCCAAGGAAATATCCTGCAGTCTGGCCTACTGCATTACAAGTGGAGGCATATCCAACATTTTTCCTGAAAATAAGTAAAATTATTTTAATATCTTTTTTCTTTGCATATCAGGGCTGTTTTTTTTTTTTGGGAAAAACATATTTTTTGGTTTTTTGAGACCAAGAAAAACTAAAAAATAAATTAAAACACTGATTCAGCAAAAAGTTAGACAAAAAAAGGACAAAAAACCTTCCGTTCATTCAATTTTTAATATTTTATGAAAAATTTCCGTTTTGTCCCGTTTGAAATCAAAAATTGATTTTTTTTTGTTTTTTGGTCCAAATTTCGACCGAAACATTACTTGTTTTTTGGTCTTAATTTTTTTGCAACAGTCCTGATCCCCATCATTTTGAACAATTTTTACAGAACATAAACTTTAATTTGCAACGAAATTTTGCAATTTTTACTCGATTTCCGAAATTTAATTTGTTAAATTGATCAATAGCAGTTAATTGAAGCATGGCTTAACTTGCCCTTGAAAAGTTATTTGTTTACTTAGGGCTACATGGAAGTTTGATCAAAGGTATTCTGAACAGAACAAGTTTTTGATACAAAATCACTTTTAGCCAAGAATTGGAAGAAATTATTTTTTTATGTTTTTTATCGAATGAATTTGAACCCTAAACGACAGAAAAAAAAAGTTCCAATATACCGAATAAATATGTTTAAATAAATTTATATATTGTTCTAAAAAATTTTTTCAACATTGAAAAAATAGAAATAATTATTTTTATTTTTTATTTATTTTCCGGTTACATTATTTTGGGCGAATTTTCATACGTTTTTCCGTAAAGAAAAAACGAATTTTCATTTTTTAGTTAGTTTTTCAAAAACTACTCACCTTGAAAGCATAGTTAATGCCCATCCATCCACAGCAATATCTTGTGTAGCTGCAAGGAAGTTGAGTGGTAAAAAGATGAGCATCAGAAACACGACATTTGGTGATCCTCCATTATCTCCCATAATATCATTAACTTTATAGGAAAGGTAAAGCATGAATGCTCCAATAAGATATTGACATGGAACCATCCATGATTTCCTTCTTCCAAGACGTTTTGAGAATACTGAATCGACAATTGGAGCCCATAATAGTTTCAAACTGAAAAAAAAACGTTTGTGCTGCGCATCCAATTGATTATAACATACCTAAAAGGCCAATATGCAAATGAAAAAATAGCTTGTGATCCATATGATACATGTTTTCCGGATAATAACAATGGAATAGCTCCGATTAATCCGAGCGGAACTCCTTGAAGAAGATATAAGAATAAGAGTAACAATATAGATGAGATATCTCCTTTAAGTGTGTCATGTGTTCGTTTGAACCAGTTTGCATTGGGGTCCACGTTCTGAAATATAAGAGAATGAGAAATTTTTGAATATCTGATTTTTTTAAAATCTGTTACTTGAAATTTTTAATTGCTGCTATTTTAAATCTTTAATGTTTATGAAGTATTTGAATAGTTTAAAATTTTTAGTCCATTTCATGAGGGTTAAAGTCCAAGTATTAGTAAAAACTGACAGGATCCGGTATTAAATGAGCGAAATCTTCATCATTATATTCTCCATCGTCTTCATCATCACTATATTTCCGTTCGTGCTCCGGTGGCAGGTAGACACGTGGAAAATGTCCTCCAGCGGTCGAAAAATCCACATCTGGCTCAAAAGCCATTACATCTTCTGAAGTGTGAGGAACACGCTTCTTATGTCTTGCACGAACACGTTCTGACATCGCTGAAGAAGGAAGAATCGAGATTTTTCAGCTATTGAGACGAAAAATCGATTGAGAAATGTACTCGAAATAGTTATTTCATGGGAAACATAGAAAAATGCGCATATTTCAAAGTATTTCTAATTGCTTTTTTGAATGAAATAACTCAAGAAAAATCTTACTGACCAGTGCTCTCAACTTCGCTATCAATATCGATGTATGTGAAACTCATAGAAGCCTCTGGAACTAATTTAAAGTAATTCGCTAAATAAAACAGAAAGCGCAGAGAATACAAACGTTGGAGCGGAGTGAGAACAAGAACATATGAAAAAAGTAGGTTAAACATCGGAGAAACTAGGCGTCAGAGACATCATTTTGTAGCCAAATACACAAAAAATGCAATTCTTTTATTCTTTTAGCGAAAAACATCTTCCGAGTCGGAGAAAATAAATAAAATTCACGAACACGTTGCAAAAAACCGAAAAAAACTTGTGTCGATTTACGGTAAACAACACGTGCCACAGGGAGAACGGAGCATCGTTGTTGGTTTTTGCGCGGAAGTTTAAAAGAGAATTACGACCAAAGTTGAAAATTGCAAGAATGTATTCAAAAGTTTAATGTACACATTATTTGAATATTTAAAACATGTGTAAAAAAGTGAAAGTTTTCGGAAGACTGGAAAAAATAATCCAAATCCAAAAATTCTCATGGATATTTTGAGGGAACATGATAAGATATTAAGAATTTCTAATTTGATAAGGAAAGCGATTATTTTTGAATAAAATTTCAACATTGGCATCTTGATTTCAAGGAAGAAAATGATGGGTTGTTAAGCTGTGGAAAAATGAATAGGATTGGCGCAATAATAATCGTGGCGGGACCCATGGCAACATGTAATTCTGCATGCTCAATTTCTCGCGGCGAGACCTATCGGTCCATGTGGCTTTACTAGGTTTTCAGCAGAAACAAAGTATATGATATCGTAATAGTATCCAAAAAAATGATGAATAGGATGTTGAAGCTTCAAAGCTGCTGAAACTGAAATACTAATCAGTAAGTGACAAAGCGACAAAATCGATCACAAAAAAGCGCTTATCAATTTGAATCTAGACAAGAATTCATCAAGAATGATGACTTTTAAAAAAGAAGATAGAAACCAAGAAACAATACCTTTTTCTTCTTTTTCCATTTCTTTTCCTCTTCCTCTTGTTTTTCCTGCATCGATACAATTGTGCATTGTGATGGATGTGGATGAATAGTAGAATCAAATTCAACAGATTCACTTAAATCAAATGGTCCGACAGTAGCTGTCATTGTTCAGTGTGTTCTTCGTCGGTTGAGGTGACCGAGATGAAGACGTCTTAGACGACAAACCAACGTCTGACATTCAATGGGCGGTGCCAATAAGAACTACTTTTGTCTCAGCAGGCGCCACACAAAAAGAACACAGGTAAAATAATCAGTTGTAGGGGTGAGTGAGAGAGATCTTGAACTTTCGATAGACGTAGAATTGAAATAGGAATATGAAGAATCTGGTGTCCAATTTTCTATACCAATAGCTATCTTCAATCGATATGAGAAGCGCCAAAAGAACCCAAATGATGAGTGATAAGCGACAGGTCGGGGGCAAGATTCAATCATTGAAGACTTATCCATATCACTGAGGAATTCCCTTTTTCGTGTATTTTTCGGACTCTCATTTTCGCCTGTCTCTCATGTTTATTCGACTTTTGGATCAGATGATTCGTGTCACTGGTAGGCAGAATCTTATGATCTTTTCTTGTCAGGTGTTCTCATTATTATCAATTGAAATTATTAGATTGAATTGAAAAAAAAGCGAATTCAATATTTTTAAAGTTGCATAGTATTTGGCATAAAAATTGATAAAGTTGAGAGGGTGTATCAGCGTTAACGACCTTTTAATAGTCGCGATTCAGGTGTAAAAATATATTCTAAAAATCAGACTGTCGCCAGCAAACCGGATTAAGTCGAACTTCCGGAGTTTGATTCTCTATACTCCAGTCAAACCGCCTGATTTTGGTGTTGCGGAAGTTTTCCAAAATATTGAAGTGTTGAGAAAATGGTACGCAGAAGGAAAAGCTCAAAAAATGGCACTATATAAATAGTTTTTCCTACTATGCGGAAATTTGGCAATTTCGCAAATTCTATTCAAAATACATAGAGCTATGTTACGCCACTTCTCTCGGTAATTTTCATACTTCAAACTCAAAACTTTGCCTTTTTTAAGTTCAAGTTTTTAAAAAATATTTCTCATACTATTTTTTCCAAAAAAATAAGTTTGTAAAAGAAATTGCTTTCTAGTGATGAGTATTCGCAATTTTAGTACATTCCATAAAGATGAATCACAGTTTGACAATAATCTTCGAAATATTTGGTTTTTCAATATAAGTTCAAGAGGATAATTTACCTAATTGTTATCATAAATATCATTTCACTGACACTTACAACGACAAAGACAATAGAACGGGACATTTGGGTGCGGTCTTCTCATTGTCATCTTCTCCTTCGTTTTTTTTCGTGTAATTTATTAACCAAGTTGGTCCAAAAAACTCTGTTTCTTCCGAAATACTTTACAAATATTTGATTTGGGCAGAAAAATATATGGTGTTCTTTCGACCAAAGTATGGAACCGGAATGCGGTCATTTGGAAGTTGTAATCAATCTTTTTATTTCAGTTAATTGAAACTTTCGAAGGTATTCTGATTTTCCTTATAATGTTGCAGTTGATCCTTGTACAGGGAAGTTTTCAATTTTCAAATTTCTAATAATAAAGTGAACTCATCGAGGAAGTTAAACATGTATGGTTAGTTATTCATTCTACATTTTGGCCCTTGTTAAACATTATTATTTTGGGATTTTATTTTTTTATGCTTTAAAATTCTTCAAATTATCTTTTCATAATAATTAATTAGTTAGCCGATAATAACTCCAAGTATTTTGAATTGCATAGTTTCGAAAAAACATGTTTATTTACTACTGTTAGTATTTTTGAAAAGCGTCCAACTTCACCAATAACGTTAACACTTCAATAAAATTGTCTAGTTTTTAAAGTTTAGGTTACATACTCGCCCCAAAGCTCAAAAACGATAATTTCCGAAGCTAATATTATTCACGTCATTGATTCCAAGTTCACAAAAGTTTCCCTTGAAACATGTTATCAGACCCGGTGGTCAAATGCACTTTGAAATGTACTGTAGATCATTCTGACACTATAAATCTTCTCATAAGTTCACGGTCGTATCAATCATATGATCGTGAGACATGTGAAAACTTGGAGAAAATTTATAGACTTAATTATAGAAAAGTTGTATTTTTGAAACTTGTGTTATGGTTGGGGAGAAGGGTTTGGTTGAAGCTGAAAAACACAACGTAACAGGAAAGCAAATAAGTATTTTCTAAAAACCTCAAACAGTTTAGAACACAATATTGCAAGAAGCCAATGCCAATGTTAACGTTTAATAAGAGTTTAATAGTTTTAGAAGTTGGTTCAGTATAATGTTTTAGAAGTTGGTTCAGTATAACTATAAAAATAATAATTTTTGGAAACTAACATTTGAAATAAAAAACTTTGGAATACAAAGCTAATATTTCATACTGTGTACATGTCCACAAATCTGTTTTGTCCTTGTTTGGATAAATTATTTGCACCAAGAAAGCAAAATGTCAAAGAACACTATGCAATTAAAAAATGATGTCAAAGAAGAAAATATGTAAAGAGTTGAAATTGATAAGAGTTACGAGCAAATATAGACTACGCGATAATATGTATTGCAAGAAAAAGAGTATTTAAAAATCACAAATACGATTAAAAAGGAACATTTCAAAGCATTAAAATTTCAGATCAAATTGTTACTATTTTTCAGTTTTTTTCCAGCTCAAAAATAAAATAATAAGGCAACAAGTTATTTGTTCCAAAATTATTTTCGTATATAAACAAATTATTTGATTCATGTTCGATAAGTGGAAGACACTAAACATCAAAGAACTATTTTACAATGATGAAAAACTATTTGAAATTAAATTGAAAATAAGTCGAGATTTTCAGATATACTCTAAGAATTCATTTATCGCAATAGTATAGAACTGAAAATATTTCCAATTTGATAGCTATTCCATTTTTTCAGGTAATTTAAGAATGTTCAGTAAAATTCAATTTAAAAAAATTTAGTATTCACAATATTAGAAGGTAAACATGTTAATAGACTTACCCTTCTTTCAACCAATGTACTTTTCCTACTCGCTGCAACAAGAAGTGGTCCATCACAGTGCAATACATTCATAGGTTCATCCATTTTTTCGGGCTCTTCTAGATTTCTAATATTTCGATCCAATATCCTTGATAGCCTTTCTTTTAATTTGAATTCAAATGGTTCAATCGGAATGTAGAAGGCACTCACAACTCTTTATCAAATTTCATTTTTTTTCTCCTTCTCGGTCTCGTAGTAGTATGTATCTATGATAATACTGATCATATTTTAAGAGAATGAAAAGACGAAGAAAAGTGATTAAGTATGTGAAGAGGATAAGGAGAGAAGACAAAAAAGAGGTATTGGGAAAAGTAATTTTAACTTTTTTCTTGAAATTAATTTTCAAATAGTATAACTAGTTTTCGTTGTTACTTCCAGTAATATGCAAAGAATCAACAAAATAATTGTTCAAGATAAGAAAAAAATTAAATTAAACTGTTATAACAAATTTGTCATGCGTTTTTAACTTTTCAGAGCTACACCCTTTTTAGACTAGAAACTTCATGTTGAGAAAATCGATTACAAAATGAAGTTAATTGCGTGTTGTAATGCCAAGCAACCATTGTTAATATTTAATAGTTTTGAAAATATTTATTTGATCATTCAATAGATCGACTGAAGAACCCAATATTCACGTTCATCAATTAATCAATTGTTTCCAAAAATACTTTAAATTTGTACAATTACGTTTTGAATCTTCGTAGTTTTTGATAACTGTACACTTATAGATTTTAAACAAAAATAGAACGTTTAAAATATTGCCGAAAATGTGAAGAAGGTAGGAATCAAAATTCCAACAATGTCCCCTCTACAACAGATTATTTCAGATTACTACAGAAGAAATATGTAAATTCAATAAAAAATGATGACAATAACCACTAAGAACTACGATGAAAAGTTGTGTCTAATCCAAGAATTGTGACCATTGTGATTTTTTGAAGAATGGGAATGGGAAAACAGTTTCTGTGAGAGGAATAATAGGTGAAATTTTTTTTTAATTCTAAAATTAATAAAACTGAGCGTGAATGAAATCATTTGATTTTTTACATCGTTCTTATCTGAAAATTACACAGAGATACAAAATGTTTGTACAACAACTCTTTGAAAAAATATTCAAACACCAAGCTTTGCATCTTAGCGGTAAACACCATCTACTTGTAAGACAATCCAAGTTCAAAACCATCAACCTACAAAAAGGGAGGTAAAATGCCAAAAATATCGAGAATTCAGTCAGCAACTGGACATATATAACATAAGAGATAATAATCATTAGTTGAAGAAGAAGAAACAAAAAAAAAGACAAGAGATTTACACTCGAAATAGTTCATAGGCGTCAGTGGTTGAAGATGGAGGGTTACAAAAGATGATATACACTTCTAGAGACAATGATTTTTTAGAATTATTTGATACGTTTTGACAAATGTTTGACAGGATGAACATACCTGTTATGCTAGTCACTAATGAAGTTAGTATGAAAAAGGAAAATCCAATGTTCTGAACACATGTTATTGGGGTTGACATTGATAACAAATTAGTAAACGACTGGGAAACACGTGTGAGAAAATGTTTAGGTTTAGGCTATTTAGGGTTAAAAAACTGCGAGGTCAAAATCTTCCAAGCCTATTCAGTTTTTTCCACCCACTTCTTGCTAAATTTTTGCCCAAGAAAATTGACTTGAAAGCAATCATTAAATTTTGCACTCTGGCACAACGCCAGCATCTTTTTATACAAATTTTTAGTCATCATGAATTGTTTCCGCATCTCTGCATTTCTTACAGTAATCCAGTTATTTTGTCCACCTCCCACAAAACGAACCTTATCTTTGGAATGAATCTTTTTAGTAGCCTTACCTGAATTTGTACAACTTTTTTCTCTTTCTTCTCAAAGTTTCCTTTTTCAGCATCGCCGCTTCTCTCCTTCATTTCAATTTTCTCAAAACCACTGCCATCTTCCAAACTTCCCAAGTTTTGGTTATTCTGAAACAATAGTATGTGGAAGGTTGGAACAAATTCTTTAGAACTTCAAATATCACCAATTTTCAAATTTCTCATTTTAATAGGGTTTCATGTAAAATAAAGAGTTTTAAAACCTGAACCAGTTGCATTTCCAGCCCAATGGCGTCATTATTGTAAAGATAAAATCTTTAAAAGTTTGAAGGAGAAAACATTTGATCGATGACTTCAACAGGTCAAAGTTTGAATTTCGAGAAAACATGAAATACAGTTGTATATGCTTGATAAATTGTTGGATTCCGGTGAGCCAATTTACTGACCGCATTTATTATTTTGCAGTTGCACAAACCGTACCAAACAATTTTAAAATTATTCACTACAGTAATCCTACAGTATTATGGCATTATTTGTATAAAAGTTGATGTAAAGTATTAATGCCTTTTAGGTCTTCTAAAATCATTAAAATCTTGATTTGAATGTTCAAATAAACTTTTTTTGCTGAAAAATTGTAAAAAGAATTCAATAGTTTTTGATAAAAAATATGTGTCATTATTACACTTTAATCACACAAAATTTAAAATGTAGAACTAAACATAATTAAAAGAAATGAAAAAATCAAACCAACCTGAATACTAGAATCTAAAATTTTATTGGCCATCCTGGTTCAAATGATGGCGTCGCCGTTGTCCGTCTCACCTCGTTAGGCCAGTGTCACTCTAGTATCCGTCGGCACAAAATGAGCCACAAAGAGTTGCGGGTAGTGCATTCGGAAGTCTGTAGACACAACAGATCATCGGCTCCAGATTGAGCGCTAATTCGGACTGGTCATCATCGCCATTCCAAAGACTTTGGAAATTTAGAAGAACGAGAACCGGCAAACATTGTTTTTTTGTCCATTTGCACTGGATGACTGTCATGTTCCGGTAGAGACAATAAATGAATTGATATTAGGGCAATGTTTGATGAATTGATTGAAAACTATTAATCTCATTATTTATTGTCTCATTCAGACTTTTTGGGTTCAATCAAACTATTTCTCTGCTATTTTAACAAGTCAGAAAAGTATCCGATGCTGGTTATTTGAAAAATTCATAAAATGTTGAATTTGTCAGTTTATACAACAAAAAATAATTTATTGTAAAAAATTAACATAAAATTCTTTGATCAGATCAAAACAAATTATTAAAATAGGTATTATTAATACTTATTAGGAATGTACAATGGCACCTGTAGCGAAGATTGAAAAAAAATCGGAAATCAGAAATTGAAAATTATGAATGGAAACAAACAACATCTAGAGAACATATGGATGATCTAGTGACGACGACGACGAATCTTCTTTATCTTAATTGATCTGAAATTCATTTTTTAGTTATTGAAACCAAAAAAAAAATATTGAAACGGAAATCATCTTACCTGTGCTTCATCTTCTTCGGCTTTACCTCAACAATTTCCACGTTTCTATCAGAAGAGCCTGGAGTCTCATTCTCAGCATTTGTACATCCATTTTCAAAGTACAATGCCTTCTGGAACTCATCATATTCAAAAGAATCTGGGCTTGTCATGGAATCTTCAGTCATCAGTCTACATTGTCCAGTTATTGGATTGAATGTTGATGATCTGCATGTGAATTTGGTGGACAAAACACACAACTCAATACATAATTGCATTCCATCGTATCCTTTTGGTAAATCATTGAATTCTTCGACTGCTTCAATTCTCACTGAATAATCACGGAATGCAACAAAGTTGGAACATCCGTCGAAAACTGAGAATGTTCTTGGATAGCAGAACTTTGTGGATGTAGTAGCTGTGAAATCTCCAGAAGGTGGAGCTTTGATTGTTACTCCGTCGGATTTGGTGCTCAAGTGACATGTGTGAGTCTTTTCGAAGTAAGTGTAAGATCGGCAATTCTGGAATGATGGTTATTTGGGTGATTTTTATAATGAAAAAAGTACCTTCTCTTTGCAAATTTTCTCGCACTCTCTTTTATTTGGAACATTTGAATCGATATCAACGTTTTCTGATTCTTCAGCTTGTGCGCTGTTCTCAAAAGCGATCCACACATCAACATCGTCTTGTTGGCATTCTGAAATAACAACTAGATTGGAAGTTTTGAATTCATTTTTTAATCAATTTTTTACCTGTTTCAATAATGTTTTCATTCTCCTCTTCTTCGTTAACCTCATCCAAGAATGATTTTGCTTTTTGAATATAACTCGTTGAAGAAATTGTAACTGGTTTCAGATCAGGTCTTCTCTTTGCTCCAACTGGCTTTCTTCTCAATTCGGATTGTTTTCTAAATGCTGCTTCTTCGTCGAATTTAATAACCTTTGCTCCGTATCTCAAGTTATTCTTAAGTTTTTGAGTTTCCACTGCAACTTCCGGATCGGATTCTTGACTCGTTCCCATCAACATTTCATATTTATCTTTGTTTTCTGTCTTGAGGTCCTCTAGTTTTTCATCGATTGATTTTTTAGTTTCAGAAGGCTTCACATCCATTTTTTCCATGGAATTCATCCATCTTTGTTCGCTTGAAGTCTTATCTCTATAGACACCATTATTATCAATTTGAGCATCAGAATCAGCAAATGATCCTGTGAATTGTGATGGTTGTTCCATTACAGATTTCAATTCAGCATCCAAATCTTCTTCATCAATATTAACATTTTCTGAGGTAGAAGTTGGAGGGACAAATGGTTTTTCAGTTGTAACAACAGCTAGATCTTCATCATTATTCATAGCTTCCTGGGTAGCAGTTTCGAATGTAACAACTTCTGGAATGGAAGCTTCGGTCGACGTAATCTGCTCTTCTTCTGTTGGTGGTTGTGGAATTGCGAGTTCTTCGTGGATATCTTGTTGAATTTCATTAATACTATTAAAGGAATTTGGAAGAAGAGTTGGTGGAGCATCTGGTGGTGAAGTTTTCGGATCCGAGGCAATTTCGGAGCTTTCTTCTGAAAATATGAAATTACTACTTGGCATCGTAACCAGCCGAGCGCAGCAACTAAAACGCTTTGTCACCTTTCGTTCTTTTTTTAAGTGGGCTAAAAAAGGGAATTTTCTTTAAATTTCCTTTAAATTATTTTCTGAATTATTCTAGAATTCTAACTTTGAAGTTTAATCAACTAATAGTCCGAGGTTTTGAAAGATTACAAAAAACTGTGTAACATGCTTGAAAAATGTTTTTGAACCTTCTGAACGATGAAATCAAACCACAATCTGCACGATCCTCCAACTTATCCACTCCAAAATTTTCACTTTTATCACAATTATCATTACAAAATATCTCGATTCCCTCTCTTCCCTGTTATCTCCGAACAGAATACCTCTTCTCCAGAAAAAGAGACAAAAGAAGAAATGTGTCCGAAATAAATCAAAAAAGACTCACGCAAACAAGATTGAGACACGACACGAAGGTAGGTCATTTTGGCTGATAGGATTGCCTGATCGACGCCTTCATCCGAGAAGTAGTGGCAGATGTGTTGAACAGTGTCGTATACGACTGAACGGCATCGAGACTGAAACATAATTATTTTATATTTTCTGTTAATTGAATTTCGTATTTTTAAAAAAGCGTTCTAACAAATTGGCATTTTCCTTATTGAGAACATGAAAAGTATCAACCATACCAGAGAAAAAATGATTTTAGGAGTTCAATCAAATATTTATTATCTACCTGCTACAGTAAGTTTCCGACTGTTGAATTTATTTTTTTAACAAAAAAATATAAAATGAGAACAACTGTTCTGTGGATTTACCATAAACTTCCGATTAAAAAATGTTTTGAAATCTCTAACGAGCATTTAAATATCAAAAATGTTTTAAAAATAATATTTTACCGCAGATTGTGCACAGAAGAGCAAGCACATATCCTCTGTTTTCATTCTCCATTCACTATGATATGGTCTGACATTGACTAGCCGATGGTTTGGATATCGTTCGAAACATGGACGAAGAACTAAAAAATAATGCTTTTTGCAAGCTTTTTTGCGAGAGATGAATCTAGAAATGGTAGACTAACCACTTGTGTCTGCAAGACAAGAACTGATGAACACCGCAAGTAGAATATAAATCCTCATTTCTGAGAGGCAACACCTGAAATTCCAATTTTGTTTATTTTTTGGAAATCCGTTTAATAAAGGTTTTTAATAAGAAAACAATTGTGGGATTAAAATAGGAATGTCTTTACAAGAGTTGAAACGATTAGCGGGTGAGAAAATGTTTTTTTTTAGTTTTTTGATTGGCAACCAGCAGTACAACGGACCGAACTTTAGCTACAAGACCAAAAAATCCAATAAACACTTGAAACAATAATTCTAGTTTGAAACAAAGCTAACTCAAAAACAAAAGAAAAAGCATGAAAATGAAACACGATTAGACGCCAATGAATTCCGTCCAAAATGCGTTTCTTTTCAGGAACAATAGATTCCATTTTCTGACCTAATTCGTCTGTACAACGACGGCTAGTCGATACTAGCTCGTGTTAAGCTGATAAACGAAAACCGGGACGAGGGAAAGAGGGCGGAGCGTTTTGAGACAAGGCTTAAGGATCAGGAGAAGACGATGAAGAAGGGAAAATGCATCAATCAACAAGTGCAACTTTCCATTTTAAATCAAAAAGACTTTTCTTTTCGGAAAAGAAATATATCTTTTCACTTTTCTCGCACCTGAGGGATTCATCGTATGTTTGCGATAATCATGCGAATAATTAGCAAAATATTTTTTGATAAATAAATTGTTTGTAATTGCAACGAGAGGAAGCTTTGAAGAAAACTGAACAAGTTTAAGTGTTCATAATTCCAAATTTTCAATAAAACTTCACAACCAATATGTAATTCCTGACCGATTATTTTAAAATTTCTATCAACCGGGAGATATATTTTTAAGTGATATCATTGTTTTTTTTTTGAAAACGGAATTCTTAAAAAGTCGAAGTAAAAACAGAAATTTAAATTGTAAATATTTGAACATTTTTTAAAATAATAGTTTATTTGAACTTTTTTTAAAAAATCTATGAAAAATTAAACTTTAATTCTATAAAATTAGTACATAGTGACTGGTCTCTTCTCAATGTATTCTTTCAATCTCGGATAGTTCATCACCTTATCCCTCCAAGCAAGAATCTGAAACTGACAGATACATCTTCATAAAACTTATTTTAATAACGAACCACTGGATAATCATTTGCATATTCTGGCCACCAATTGAGAAGCGACGTCATGTTATCAAGAATAATCAAATCAGCAAAAGTAAGGCCTCCGTCCACTAAAAATCCTGACTTGCTCTTCTCAAGATATCTGGTAAGAAGTGGCAGAAATTTGTCTCTTGCCGGAATCAGGACCTTATCCTTCTGTTCATCACCGTCCAGATCAGTCAATCCAAGACCTAACATGGTGTAGTAATAGTCACGAATTTCGGAGTAAAAGTCTTTGAATTGGTCGACAAATGCATCCACCATTGCTGACTCTTCAGCTGTTTTTCCTGCGAATCCTGAAATAAATAATTTACGGAATAAGCTTGTTTTATTAAAGTGTATAGAAACTTTACATACCAAACTTCTTTGCCAAGTACCTAGCAATTGCCATAGATTGGGGAATTTGAAATCCATCAACAGAGAGCACTGGGACTTGTTTGAATGGATATGTCTCTTTCTTCTCCAAAAAGTGAGGCTTTTCAAGCCTCTCGTCTTCGAAATCTACGTCTGCCAAATGGAACAGCTGACGAGAAACGTCTCCAAGTCCACGAGACAAGAAATATGTAAGCTTATAGTGAACCATGGTTGTTAATACAATAAAACAATCAATAGAAAACTGATAATCATATTGGAGAACATCAGTAGAGAGTATTTATTTGTTTTCTACATGATGACAATTGATAGTGAACTGGGTGAAAGTGTACGGAAATTGAGAGAATAAGACACATGGTTGAGGCCAAAAAACCAATTTGATACGAGGCAGGTACATAAAACGTCATTTTATGAATAACTTTGCAGACAAAGAATTTTCTGTGAAAATATCGTTATTTTGAAACCAGGAAAGCATACTGAAGGATTTAGAAAATGCATAACTGTTCGAAGCGAAACTGAAATGTTTTTGGAAATTAAAGAGCTTCGTTTTTTAATTCTCTTAGAATTTGTAATGCGATTTTTAATTTAGTTTTTCAAAAATAATCTCAGTTCAGTCACCGATAGAATTGCATTGCTCGATTAGTCGATTTTTGCTAAAGTTCTATTGAAATTTTTAGCCGTTGACAAGTTTCCAAGTTGGTTGTTCTAGATTTAGTGCAACTTGTAAAAACCAGGTCAATCCCTGTTATGCCCTTTTACCTCTTGCTCTTCTTATAATTTTTTTCCTCAACTTTCAAATTCCTTTGTCTTTTCTTTTTTCCATCAAACATTTTACAACGACTCAGTGCGCAGAGAAATGCAAAAAAAGAGAGCGCAAACAGACTCTGACCATCAGATTCTCTTCCATCGGCAACACAACCAAATTGACCGGTTCAGTGTGCCTGAGAGCCTCCCCCAGTGAGACCTTGATGGAGAAGATTAGAGAATGTGAGTACACATGGGACGATATGATATGGCATCTCGCAAAGAGCATCGACAGATTATCATTTCCGGCAGATTATTTTTTAAGGCTCGACGACGAGCTCGGTAATCATTCTTGGCAATCATCACACAAATTCCATCGGGGTGGGTGTTATCTTCTCATATCAATCCGGTGCCGATGCACTCCCCAATCAAATAAAAGGAACAATCCGGAAGTATTCGAGTTTCAAGATGTTGAAGAATAGTTGAACAATCATAAAACAAAGGTGTGGAATCCGATGTTAGCATAGTTTGGATCTCGATCGTTGAACTGTCTATAGTTTCGACGCAAATATTGTGGTGTCTTGTAGACTGTTATTGCTAGAATCAGAAACATAAACCATCAATATCTACATATTGCGAGACCCGAAATTCAGGAAAAATTATTATGATTGTAAGATCATGCCGAAAAGTTGATTATACTGCTTTGATAAAGGTTCAAACGTGGATACCTACATAGGCCTACATAGGCTGTCGTAAAAATATATTATACGGACCACAATAATTAGGTAAGCAATAAATTTTATAGGCGATGTAGGTGTAGGCGATGTAGGCGTGTGGTCACTTTTTATTCTTAAATGAGAAATACTTATGTCGTAAGTTTATTTCATCGAGTCTTGTTCTCAGTATTTCAGAACTAATAGAACTTTTGAAGGTAAGGATTATTTTCTGAAATAGTACACTTTTTTTAATTTGTATTCGGACAGCAGTTTGAAAAAAAAATAATTGTTAAAGTTCAAAATGTTGTTCATCCAAGACAAGGCATCCCCCGCAATACTCCCGTCACTGATAGGAGTCAAATATCCGTGAAAACTGTGTTCATCTCAAAACGAGGCAAATAAGGTCGGCTTCGAAAATTCCGGGTGTTTAGGGTCTCTCACTTGCAATTCCTTGCACAAATGTTTCCTGAGAAGACAATATACAGACAAACATGTGCTCATTTCACCCATTTCCTTCTCTCTCTCTCTCTTTCTCTTTTCTCCAAGAAAAGTATTATAATGTTGGGTGCACCTCCTCCCACCGTGTCAACGTATTACGCATTTTTTGCACCGATCCGGTTTTTTAAAAGCAATCATTGTTTGAATGTAGGTCGCGCATGGAAAAGTACACGTGGATTAGAACACGTTGAAACATACACCAAACATCGTTTGAGAGGAAATTACAACAGGAAAACTGGCTCCAAAACTGGCTATAGAAACAACACTTTTTGATTTTTGGTTCAAAAATTACTCCGTTCCAAATGTTCAGTAGCAATTGTAAAAAAAAAATTTAATGCTATTTTCCTGAGAAATTTCACATTCACAGAAAATCTCTATTTTCAAAACATATATTAAAAGTTGAAATTTTGATGTCTATCAAAAATTGTCAAAGAACATAAATAGGCACAATTGCAATATCAAACAATGTTCCATTCAATTAAGCTAAACCGGAAAATCTCTAGCTCAAAAAGAGAAGTCATACAGTTGGAAACTGTTTCGGTGATCAGTTTACGATGCTCTGCGCAGTAAAGACAGAAGAAACGACTCATGTTGACTTACCTTGATTCATTGAACTTATGTTCAGAGACTTACCGACAAATGACGGGATGAATCATTTGAGAATTTCTGTAAAGGTGCAACTAGAAGAGAAGTTGTACATTGTTTTTATTCGAAATTAGGCAGAAATTAACCGGCAAATACCGAGGTATATTGCAGGGAGCTATAGTACACATAATAATATCAAATTGACATGATTTATGAGTAGGGAAGTTGATATCATAATTGGTTCAAGTATATCTACTACTACTGACAACTTCGACGAGCCCTGAAACATAAACAGGAAAAATTGGTACTAGATTGTGTAACATACAATTGATGCGTACCTCTTCGAAAATATTTTACCGTAGTCTGAATTTGTACGTGATAAGCTCTCGTCAAAAACAAGAAACTACATACATTGCTGCTCACAACGAAATGCGTTCAATTGAAATTTCTATTTGCCAACCGGGAGCCTCCAGACGGTTAAAACTGTCAAATGATGTGATTCCGTATGACTCATCAATGTCTGACCCAGAAATCCGGTCCTCTCGGAGTTTCTAGTTGTTTTCCACGTGTTCCACGTCACAATTGAATTCACATGGCAACCAGCTGCATTGCATTGGTAAAGTGACCATTAAATTCAATACGAAAAGTAAGCAAATACTTCAATTGTGTGAGTTTTAGTTGACCAACTTTTCATCAGGTTCATGAAGAATGTGAATGAAAAATGTTTTTATTCACTGTGAAGTAGGGGAGATCAAGAGATAAAGAACAGGCTAGATTTGGAGATACGAAAAGCGACAAACATGTGTTTTTATGTAAGCAGTCTTCTCCGAGCATCTTTTTATAGATGTTCGAAATACTTGAAGCGAAAAATTGCGCAACTTGAACTAAACAAGATAATCAGTGCGGTTGCTGCTATTTATGGATGATGATTGCTCGCGAGAGGGGGTCAGCAGGGACGACATTCCTACAAAGGGCATAAGGAGAATGAAAAAGTATGCGGGTAGAAGAAGAGAGCAAATGAGCATTGAGAGCATACTGTATTTAGTGATAAGCAGAGATTTTTGATATCTAAGCTAAGAGTGTCCGGAACATTTGGAAACTAGAAGCATTGGTCATGGAATTTTATTTAGAAAAATTGAAAAAGGAAGTCACACACATAATAAATTATGTGCATCTAAAACGTTAAAAAATCCAAGTATTGTACCGATTTTAATATTTCCAGGTACTGAAAGATTTTGAAAAATAAACAATTTTAGCAGCGTTTTTTGAATTGTCTTTGCTTTACATTGAAAGCTTATATCTCGGTTCTCTTTGGTTTTATCAAAAAATTGTCAACAAACCAAATGCGTGTAAAATGTTTATCTATATATCAATAGTAGAACATTTTTTGATATAACTCATGACAGTCGAGATATGAGTCGTCAAATTAGAGCAGTCGTGGTAAAAACTTTTAAAATCACAAATCAAGAAAGATAATTAAATTATTTTTCGCTGTGTGACCATTTTTATTTCAGCATGCGCTTCAAAAAACTACCAAGTTGCGTTATCATATTCTTTGGTTTACTCCGAAAATTTACTGGTAGCTATATAATTTACCAAAGCTGAACAAATAATCCACTCATTTGGTGAATAGTTCTAAAGTATACAAGCTTCAAGTCATACAGGTTATTTCAAAACTACAGTACCCTTCAAGGCTTTGAGGACCTCCGGTTTCCGAGTATGAATTATGAAATGTTTTTCGTCTAGTCCTCATTGTCTCAATCACTATCTCCAGGCAAAAAGATGAGATCTCTTGAGGGTACTGGACTCTCCCTCAATCCTCCGATTCAAGGAGTTGTTTCGAACGCTTAAGCACTCCTGGCTCCGCGCGGGGCGGAGTCGAAGTGTGCCGCGACCGACCGACCGCCGGCGCCTTCCTCCCCATTACCCCCACCCATCTCCCGCCGCTATATAAAAGGTACGCAGTGCCATCTGGACAGAATACAGAGCCTTCGAGTTCTAGTCCTTCTCCTTCTTTTACCCAACTCATTATTCCCCACATTTTTGTTTCAATGGCAGCCCGCAGAGCAGCTTCGATTCTTCTTATCGCCGTTCTGGCCCTCTCCAGTACCTTCGTCTTCGCTGACGAAGAGACTGTCAAGGTAAATTTCTTTTTTAAATACTACTTTTGTACTTTTGAACATTTATTTAAGCATTCAGTCATACTTTCCCTCTTTTATGCTCACTATTATTTTCGTGTTTTCTGTGTACCTAACCATTAGGACACGGCGCGGATGTGGGTATTGAATGCACAATGTGCATGAATAGGAATAATGAATAGGCTTTAGGAACAAGCTGGTTATGATCATGATCTTATTGATCATGCCCAATTGAAGCATAGCGTCTAGTACATCAGGATCCAAATTTCAGCAATCATTTGTTTAAATAACTTTTCAATTTTAACTATGATGCTTCCTTATGACTGTCTAGACTCTTATTTCATTTATTCCCGTCATTGGCCATTCCTTGAGACCTCACTAATACAAAGTGAAGTGGTCATTTCAAGGGGTCAGCTGGCTTCTTCTCCTGCTCTTTCCCCTCCGATAAAAACAGGAAAAATGATAGTGTAAACAAAGGGCGCATGAAGATTCTCTCCGCGATTGCCCCCCAGAGTGTGCGCGCAAAAATCTAAGCACACTGTCTTTCCTTACGGTCAAACAAAAGAGCCCTAAATAACTGCAGAACGAGACCGGATTGGCGTTGTCGCGTGCCAAGAGACAGTGCTGTTCATCCAACTCCAACTCATGCTGCGGAAACAACAACAACGTGCAATGCATCCCAGTTTGTCTGCAACAGTGCCAGAGCTCATGCCAAACATCCCAATGCATCCAACAATGTCAGCCAGCTTGTAACCAACAGTGCGGAGGAAACAACCAAGTCATCCTTCTTCCACAAACCAACAACTGCAACCAATGCCAACAACAATGCATCAGCTCCTGTGCCACCCCAATCTGTGCTCAATCCTGCAACAACCAATGCTCCAGCTCTTGCGGAAACTCTGCTCCACAAATTGTCGTTCTCCAACCACAACAGAACCAATGTGGATCATGCCAGTCTTCCTGCCAACAGACTTGCCCAACATGCAACTGCCAATCTGCTTGTGCTCCAGCCTGTGGAGGAAACAACAACAATCAGCAAATCATCGTTGTTCAACAGGACAACTCATGCTCATCCAACTGTAACAACCAGTGCTCCAGCTCCTGCAGCACCCCAATCTGCATTCAGTCCTGCCAATCCTCCTGCCAACAGGCCTGCCAGCCAACCTGCCAGCCACAATGCATGCCATCCTGCTCGTCTAGCTGCACATCCAACCAGGCTCCAATCGTCATCGTCGCTCAACAAGGAGACTCATGCTCCAACTCGTGCTCCAACCAGTGCCAGTCTGCCTGCCCAACTCCAATCTGTGTCCAACAGTGCAACTCTCAATGTCAATCCCAGTGCTCGAACTCTTGCTCCGGAAACAGCTGCAACCAACAACAGGTAATAATATTGATTTTCCATTAATTCATGAATCAATATTACAGGTCATTGTCCTCCAACAACAAGACAACTGCCAGAATCAATGTCAATCTTCCTGCATGAACACTTGCCAATCATCGGCTACCGTTCTTCAATGCCAGCCAATTTGCCAACAAACCTGCCAGAATACCTGTCAACAAGCCGCTCAAATCGTTGTTCCATGCCAATCGAGCTCTTCTGGATGTGGATGCTCATCTGGATATTCTCAATGCGGTGGATCATGCTGCCGTCGTCGTTAAGCATCCCCTTCCCTGAATTCTATGAACGAATTCTTACCGTATCCGCGTTTTCTATGCGACAACTTCTGTTTTCGTTTCCCCATCCCACTTCTCACATAACTTTTATTATGACATTGTCTGTAAATAAGTGGTAGCCATGTGAGGTGTCTAATTATTTTATTATTGTTCCCTTCTTTTTCATGATGTTTCATTGTCCTTGAGTTTCGACAATAAATTATTCTAATTTAAGAATTATACAAGAAATGTTTTCATTCGGCAAAACATAAAATAAAAAATCACATATATTCACAGTAATCAATCATCATATAATAAATTGTATTGTTTAGTCCTGTTTGAATAGTCCTCGAGCTGAGCGACGAAGGGTTGAGCGACGCTGAAAAAAAAATTTAAAAAGAAGAAAAACAAATGTATCCAAATTAACAGTTTTTCTAAATTTATTATTGATTTTATTCCGAATTTTGCAAATATAAACGAAGTTACTGAAACAAATTCGAATTTTCGACAGAAGTTTCAAAATTTTCGCGTTTTTTATTCATTGGTTTCTCTTGATTTTTTCCTTGATCTTTTTTAATTGTCACCCAAAAAAAAGTCGTCGAAATTTCAAAATTAGCCTAGAAATGAGTAATGTAGCATTAGTTTCAACTCTTTTTTTTCGGAAAACTTTCTGAAAAAATGACAAAGTATCGAATCAAACACTAAAGAATTTTTCAATTAATGAATGAAAATTCCATAATTCGATAGAAAATTAAAAATTTTGAAAAAAGAGCACATGCTTGTTATAAAAATGCACATACCCTTACAGCACCAGCTTTCATCATTGAGCTTCGTCGTTTTTTCTTTTTCTCTGGAACATATTCCTGCACATCGGAATCTTCTTCGGCAATATTCATAGCTTCCAAGATCGAACCGAGAGGAGTAATCGGAATTGGACCATGGGAGTTTTTCTCTGGCGATTTCACTGCGGAGATATTCTTCCAGTTCTCGATTGACTTTTCAATAAGTGCAATATGATATTTGGAGAGACCTGGTTTTAGATCGCAAAGTGTCGATAGAACTCTGGAAAAGATGAAGAATTATTACAATCGTTAAATTTTAGAAATTAACTAACGTTTGAAAACTGATCACTTGAATGTGATTTTCCTTTTCTTTTTCTTCCATTTCTTGATTCAACGAATCGTTCATGCTATCAGTCTCATCAAAGTTTAGAACAGTTCTAGGAGTTTTCGATGGACAATTGGCAAGATTGATCTTCTGGAAAAGCCTTTTTTTAGAAAGAAAATTGGATAATAAGCAATGATACTTTTCTATCAGCCTTCTTCGTCGATAAAATTGATGTTGGCTTGAAACTGAGATCCGAAATAGGACTGTGCCTAACATCTGAAGAAGAACAAGCAGCTATTCCATCAGCTTCAGCTGACTCTCGCGCCTCCTGAATTGCGGATTCAACTTCGAAAAATCGAATTTTTCGCTGACGATTGCCCGTGGTATTGAGCGAGTTGTTGGTAGAGGATGGTTTGCCTGGAGTTGCTCCAGAGGTGATATTGTTCAGAAATTCTGAGACCTGAAAAAATCATAACTTAAAAATCAAGAAATATCAATCCAAATACCTCATTCCTTTGAGATGAATTTGCTTCGAAGACATTAATACCAAGTGGCATCAAGCTTACACGTGGCTCCCGGGAAGCGATCGAGGCTCTCTGAAACAAAAAGTTCATGAAGTTCATTTCTAATATAAAGTCCTTACAAATCTGCTCATAGGCTTTCCAATCAATGACTCTCTGGCTCCGAATGTATGACGTGGCGCAGCTATCGATGGACGATTCACTGGAATGACGATTCGTCCACTTTTAATCATATCTAGCGAATTTTGATCGATTTTGAAGTCGTCCTCAGGTTCAACTTGACTGACTGGGTTCCTCAAAGCTGTGGAACTGTTTTGAGCAATAGATTGTTGAGGGGCCATGGAAACCATCGGAGCTACCGACTGTTTTGGAGCAATCGATGCTCTTGGAGCTATGGGAACCGTTGGTGGCTTCGTAGACTTTTTTGCTAACCGATTATACTTCTGTCTTGATTCCTTCAACCTATTAATCCGTTCTTCTTGTGAAATTATTGAGCGACGACGGGGAAAAACCATTCCGATCTGAAAAGTTGATTTAACATTAGTAAAACTTCACTTTCAAAAAGAGAACATAAATATTAACAAATATCAATAAACAGGAATTCACGATGCCAAATAATTAATTTTCAAACAAAGATGTTTTAACTATATTATTCATTTGTTATGAATATATGCAAATGAATTAAAAAAAAAATAAATATAAAACAAGTGTGAGGGAGAGATTCGGGGGTCCTGCTGAATTCAAAAACAAATTACGCGCGTCGAAACGAGATGGAGCGCCAATGCAATAAAACCCGAGTAAAAAGAGGGGTAGAGGACACGTTTTTTCTGGGATACGATTTCTGAAGATTTCGGTGGGAATATTGAAAAAATAAATAGTAACTGAATTTCAATTTTTCTCAATCGAAATCTCAAGGAATCCACATCCAAAAAAGTGTTAAGGAAAATGTACCAGCTCACTTAAATTTACAGTTAAAACGTTGATATGAAAAGGGAGGGGGGGGGGGGGGTCTAAAATCAAAAAATAAATACGATATTTTACAAAAAATGGAATGACTAGAGTTCTGGAACTTGAAGTCTTCTCCATGACCAGAACTTTGGAGTAGGTTCGAGCAGTTTTGGGGCAACTTTGACGACGATAGCCTCGAAATTCTCTGAAAACTTTTCTATAAGAAGCAAGTTTTCAATAATTAAACATACCGATATTAAGCGCGTAATTATGTTGCTCGTTGTATCTGAACATGTTCAGGCATGCATCATTTATTGCATGAGCATCTGAATCCGCGATGT